>NW_028258317.1:10187500-11437500 GCF_053883595.1 Heterocephalus glaber
GCAATGAGAAGAAAAAAAAGGAACTTTAAATTGGAGTATGAAAGTCCATGCTATGTGCAGGAAAAATTTCTTATTGGAGATAATCGTGAAGCACAAATCTGGGAAGGATTGATGGGTACAGTTTTACTTAGGCATGCACATCCTAGAAAGAAATCTCCCTATTTCTGATTTAGAGAAGCTGCAAAGATTGTCAGTTTAAACATTAACATACAAGCACATGAGAGTACAGCTTCTACATATTTTCAGGTCAAGAACTAATACATGGAACTTTATTTTTAATTTTTGTGGTGTTATAGGCCTCATGCTAATATATGGAACTTTAAAAAGAAAAGAAAAAATACATAAAAGTTATTTGAGTTAAGTTAGCAGTATCTACGTGAAAAGAGAAAGGATGGATATTTCTACCCTAGAGGCCTTTGACTGCTCACCAGGCAGCTTTTTTATATGAACTGTAGCTTGTACCACCCCCACATGCCCACTCTTTCCATTCTATGTTCATGCTCAACCTCTATAAAAATGGCTAAAAGAGCCTGTAAAACGATGCAATGAGAGGGACAATTAAAGAACTATTTCATGATATTGAGAATGCTTGAACATTTTCTAATATTCAAAAATTAACAAGATGTGGTTCAGTGGTAGAGCACATGCCTAGCATGTATAAGGCCTTGGGTTTGAACCCTAGAACACAAAAAAAGAAAAGAAAGAAAAGGAAGGGGAAGAAGGAAAGAAAGAAAGGAAAAAGAAAAGAAAAAGAAAGAAAGGAAGAGAGAAAGAACAAAATGAAAGAAGAAAGAAAGAAAGAAAAAAGGAGAAAGAAAGAAGGAGAGGGAAAAAGGAAAGAGAGGGAAAGGAAAGAAAGGGTGAGAAAAAAAGTTGAGGAGCTTTGTGTCTCTTTTTATGGTAGCTTTTCTACCATGATGGGACAAAATAAAGGAACTTATTCTGAAATGAATTTCTTGCCTTTATTATGGTGGGAAAATATGTGAAATCTTATTTCACACAAACATACACAAACAAGTACATAAATTTGCTAGTGCTATTTTCAACAGTGGAAAGGGAATCTCTAAGAAATTCCTTTGTTTGAGTTCCTCAAACTACATTCTGATTCAACAACCAGCTTTTCATTCTTTTTCATCTTCCATGAAATCACTGTGGTAAATGGAATACAGTATATGAAGGAATGAATATTGTTCCTTTCGTTTTTCCTTTTGCTACATCAACAACCCCAATGGAAAATCTTAGTGGAGAAGTCATTTATTTAGCTGTTGCCAATATGGGGTGTGTGTGTGTGTGTGTGTGTGTGTGTGTGTGTATGTGTCTGTTTTGTTTCGCTTTGTTTCTTTTTTGAAACAGGGTCTTGCTCCATAGACCAGGCTGGCCTTGAACTTTTGGCAAAACTCGCACCTCAGCCTCCTGAGTACTGGGATTATAGGCGTGCACCCTGTGCCTGGCTGGTGGTAGGTATTATTGTAAGTGCTTTGCATTATTAGTTCACTTAATCCTCACTGCAACTCCAAGAGGTTGTACAGATGAGGAAACTGAAGTATGTGGAGGTCAACTCACTTGGCCCAAATCACACAGTTAATAAATAGAAGTCTTTGGTTCAAAACTAAATAGTATGGACCCAGAGTTCATGCTTTTAATCATAAACATCTAAGCTTTTTTGTGTGTGTATTTTAAAAAACCATGAATATATGGATAGGTATATGAAGAAGGCTCTTTGGCTCTGTATGTTTTATAGCATTCACTCACATAGCCATTAAGAACAAAAGAAGATTCTACAGCATGCCCTAAAGAAATATATTACACTGACTACAAAAGAGCAAGAATTCCTCAGTTATTATGCTTATTTGGAGGTATTGTATCACCTTGTTTTTTCATATGTATTGTGTTCTTACATTGAAATTTGAGCATCTGGTAGATCAGAAATCTCTACCACTTTTCTAGTGTGGCCTGGTATTAAGTAGCTTTCTCCTGAAGATGTGTCTTGGGGTATTGGTTTAATATGCAATGTTGGCCTTGATTCTAGCTGGGTACTGTGGTATAATTTCCCTGTAGCTTCTTTGGCTGTGATTAGTGATTGTATACCTGGTTTGAGTTAGATAGCTCCACTATCTCTGTAAGGTGTGGAAAAGTGGGGGACACTAACTAGTGATTGAGGTAGGTGAAGTGTAGACAACAGTGGATATAGGCTGCTCACTGTGTGATGAGTCCTATAATGGGAGTGGTAGCTCCTATTGGGTGCTGGAGTTTCCTCAGGCACTGTTGATGCTAGCTCTGCGACTAGTAAGGGCTTCTGGGACTGGTAGCACTGGCAGTGTGAGGAGTCTAAAGAACTTGTTCTCCAGCCAGTCGGTGGTGTAGGTCCAGATGCAGATGCAGCACTGGGAGAAGTGGTGGAACTGTAGCAGGCCCCCTGTGTGCTCACACCCAGTCCTGAGCGCTGCAGGTGGCCAGACAAGATGCATGGGTAGCTGGCAGTGGAAACTGGATAGAAGAGGTTTCCACAGAACCACAACATTGCTTTCTACTGATAACTGTGGTAGTGCCTACCATGGAATAGCAGCTGGGCTGGAATCAAGCAAAGTAGTACTCAGTACACCCACAGACAGGTATCTTTGGGGTGACGTCTGGAGCCATGGGAGCCATGGAGTTCTTCAAGGCCACCTCATCACACCCCAATGGGCAGGGCAACAGTAGAACTGCACTCAGGTACCTAAATATTGTACAATGGGAAGCAGCAGTGAGACAGACTTGCTGCTGTGCATATTTCAGGTTGCTTATCTATGTGACTGCAAGTCTGTGACTTCTGTGAATCTTCCCAGTAGTTGGGATTGCCAACATCCACACTGACGGAGTTTGCTGGACTCTCTTTCATCCTTATTCTGGCAAAGGGAGAGGTATGGTATTTTGTTTCTCTTACTATGTTGTTTCCTCTGGTCTCTGAATCTTACAAGTTTCTAATGCCTTTTGGTCGATTTCCAGTGTTCAAGGCCCACTCACATAAAACTGTAATTATGTACTTCTTACATCAGTTCTTTTCAAAAGGAGTTTTACATAGTCCTCATATCACAAAGGTAGTATTCAAATAATAGAAAACTTATAAAAACACTTTGGAAATTGGGAGTCCTAAATAGGGATTAATTATTATAATTATAGCTGAAAGAACTAGTTATAAATTAATTATAAAATTATTTCTAAAAACTGATGAAAGAGATAACATATACTTTAAAAAATTTAAGACATTCATTACTATGTATTATTCATCCTTTGCATCAATACACCATCTTTCACAATGTGATGAGCTGGTGGTTTTTAAAAAATGCCCTGAATTTGTCACTGCTGTAACTGATAATCATAAGTAAAGATAAAGGATAATTACCTAATAAAGATAATGGGTAATTAACAACAAAAAAAAGCCTTTAAATATTTTTACATACAAAAGAACAATCTAATAAATACATTTCTAATTCCTCCAAAGCATAAAATCACATGACTTTCTTGACAACATAGTTTTATGTCAGTGACTTCTTTAGGACTCAACATCTTCTCAAGCATTCTCTGCTTGCAGGGCACCTCCGCAGTGCTTTCTCCCTCAAGGTCCTAACCCTGTCTCACTCCAAGTAGATTGTAAGTATCTGCTTCTTAGTCTTGATGGGAAGTATGGATCAAAATGCTAATTGATAGAGAAGAAAATCCTACAAATTTTCCAGGAAAAATGATAATTTTTAAAATAAAAGGGTTTGAGACTGTGGCTGCAGATAAATCAAAAAAGTATTCCCTGAGTCAAATTAAATGTGAAGAGAGGACTGGATCTTCCAAGGAATCTAAAAACAAGACTACGAAAGCCTGAATTTTCAGAGGGCTTCCTGAATTTCTCAAATCTCCCATTTCTGATGCTTTGTTTTTAATTTTCTAAAGCTGAAGATGGTGACTTGAGTCTAGCCCCATTCCCACCCAGACCAGCATCACCTCCCTTAGGCCTCTGGCAGCCCTGTTGGTGGTTAACAGATACAGATCTAATGCTATTGCCCTTGGCTTGATGTTTCCTACTTTTATTATATTCTAGTGCGATAGTTTAAATAGTTTCCAAAACACACACTGGATTTTTATTATTATAAAAAGGTTTGAAACTACCCTGTACTAACTGTTGCACACCATTTCAGATGTTCAGATAGTATTTTTGCGCCTCACTGTGTGTAATTTTGCTGTGAAATATCTCATATAGCAAAGATATTTATAATTTTTAAAAAGTCTTTGAAATGTACTTGTTTTCATAACCTTTACAGCAGTAGCTCTCAACTGAGGATTATCTGGCCCCCAGGAGACAATTCTGAATGATACTAGTGGAAAGGGGGATGCTTTTACTTCTGGTTGGTAGAGGCTAGTGATGCTGCTATACATACTCTATATAGACAATGTACACAAGACGGTGTCCTACTTTTATTAAAAAATAATCTGCCTTATAATGTTAATAGTGCTGAGGATGGGAAACACTGCTTTAGTAATTAAGTTCATTGACCTGTCATAAATTTTCTCTGCCACACTGAAAAGTTCTATACAAAGCAGCTCTTTGCTTAATTAGTCATTTTGAGTTCAGCCTCTGAACACTGGCACTGAGGAGGGTCCTTAGAAAAGGAAAAGTAGAGTCTCATAAACCTCAATAACTTCCCTCTTAATAATTAGGGTAATCTTCAGATTTCTAGGCTAGGAGTCTGTTCAGGTCTATAATAATCCGGTGTACTGAGGATGGCATTCAAAAGGGAATAGATTGACTCTCTGCACTGAGCAGATCATCCAAAAGCAACCCCATCACAACTTCTTGAGACCTAAGAGGAGGTTGCTTCATGGCTATGACATTTACCTAACCATGGTTCCAGCTTCAGTATACTTCCTTTCCTGATACTTGAAGCTCACTCAAGAGAAAGGTCAAACACTGGACCTTCCCCCACTGCAGAAAGGTCAAACAATCCCAGTAAGAAACACCAAACATCTTAATCTCAAATTCTGGTGGCTTAGCTGTTCATAGGGTCCAGGAACCAGGATTCCATTTCTTTTTTCCTCAAAGATGCACCCTGTATCCTTTCTTCTTGTTTGTATACCTGGGCTTCACTTCTGGCTCCCACTTTGTTCTAGAAATATAGGCCCTTGTTTTCTCTCTTGACATTTTTCTTTTATGGTCTAGACTCAAATCTCAGAAAAAAATGTTGAGTGCCTAGATACTGTGATTTATCTTTAGACTACCTGGGCACATTGAACTTCCTCAGTCAGCCCATGGAGTTGGCCCAGTTCCCTGGGAGCCTCGTTCTCTGGCACTGTCCTCTGTCTTGATTGCTCTGTCTTGCTATCAAGTACTGTCAACTCTAGACAGTGCTAACTGAATGACAGACTCCTCTCCGTTTAAAATTTCCTAGCTGCCCCAACAAACTCTGTATTTCATTCTGCCCATCATACTTCCTTAGAGCAATTATCCTTTAACAAACACTATAATTTACTTACTTATTTTGTTTAATGTGAATTAGAATGAATTCAACAAGAGAAAATTTCTATTTGGTTGACTAATATGACCTCAACATTTTAATCAGTGCCTAGTGTATAGTAGGCACTCAATAAATTATTATATGGAGGTTCAATAAACATGACTAGCTTCCTATCTATATTTTAATTATATATATTTAATGCAAATGGAAATAACTGATTGAATAAAATATAGTCTTTTCCAATCAAATACATTTAAATGACTTCTAAAATTGAGAAGGATTTTCTAGTTCTCAAAAAGGCTGATATTAAACTTGTCTCAAGTTATCAATTCTTACATGCATAAAGAACTATTACCTTTGAAACTGCATTTAAAATATTCATGCTTCATTTAGACCACACTTAATTTATGGCAATTAATTAATGTTACATGAATTAACTGTTTACCATGACATTTCTTCTCTGTCCAGTGCGACCTAATCTATGGACCTACTAAACGGCAAAGACTTGCTTTAGTATTTAATTAAATTTTTATTACAAGTAATAATGGAACAACTATGTGATCTCAAATAAAAAGTCTATAATAAATAATTTCTGGAAGACAGTCTAGCTTCAGTATGCTTGGATTGCTTTTTATTTTCATTAATTCTAAAGAAAGTAGCTATTCAGGAAGAGAAAATTATTTTAGTCTTCCTTCTATAGGGCAAATAAATCCAAAGCTCTTGTCAAATTCTTAGGCTTTTTAGTAATTACTTTCCAATATTAAATCAAATTTATTATTTAATAGTTTGATATTTACAAAAACAACTTTATTCATGTATGTTTGAATGAACTGAATTACCTGAACTTCATAAATTTGAGAGAACGGTGACTTTCTTTGCTGGAAAGAGTTCTCTTTGAGAACATAAATCTGTGAATTACTATTACTATGCAATGTAATGAAATGGAATAAGAAGGAACAGGAATGGAGAGGAAAAAATAGGAAAGGGAAAACTCTAAATACACATTACTAATTTGGCTACAGTTGAACTTATAAAATGTTGGTCAAATTTATTAATTCCACCAGCTCCTTTCCTACCCTACACATCATCCAACAACTTGAGAAATTATACTGCAGTTTAGAAAGTGGTACAGTTGTTCAGCTCTGGGTGTTTATACTTAAAACCTAGGAGACCAGGCATCCTTTCTAATATGGGAATCTTGGAGAAAAATAATTGTTGAATTTGTGCATCAGGGGAATTCACTTTCCCCCTTCAAGGTCAATACAATTAGCATTTGCTAAAGGAGGAGATAGTTGAATTTGAATGTTTTTTCTTTGCTACTCTTTCATTTTTCTCATTTAAAATTTAATTTCAATTTGTAAGGTGGGACAGGGTGATCCAGTCAACTCTAGGCCACATGGACTACAGAAAACAATTCAAGAGCCACACTATCATTTTCAGCTCTCTTTTACACACTGAAGATCACTTTAGATTACTTAAACAACTTTTTGGATAGCCTTTATCATTCCACCTATCCCTTAAAGAAACTGTTAGCTCTTTTTCTGGTTTTAAAATACATATTCATGATATAAAAGAAATTACAGGACAATAGAAAACAAAAAAAACCACACATAAATCTGCAATTCAAGAGTGACAATTAACTTTTAGTGTAATTCTCTTCATTCCATTTTCCATGGTACACACAAACATATAGTATATAGATATAGATACATATATATAATACATAATAATAATAATATATAATGTCTCATATTCACATTTAGGAACAATAATAGAAAGTTTTGACTTTTTCACCTAAAATTATACTGTGAATATTCTCCCTTCATGAAATGTTCTTAATACAATTTTCTGAATTTGGACCTGATTTTGAAAACATTTAAAAAACTATATTAGATATTTATAATTTATATGATTACAACAATTTTAATCCATAAACTAATCTATAGCTCTGATTATTTCCTTAGTATAGATTATATGAGGTGGAACTTAAAGCTAAAAAGGACCTATTTTTAAGGCTATTATTCTGTCAAACTGCAATGAAGAAAGGGCATATTAACTTACACCTACAGACACGTAACAGAATCCCATTTTTCTCATCCTTAGCAGCAATAAGTGTTATTTTCTTAAAATATATTTTGTTAACCCACTGGCCTTCTTTTGCAGCTGAGTATTGGGAAATACTCTTTGTAAAGGAGTCTAGAATAATTACATAAACTGTACATGGAGCTGGCCTAGTTCCTTGGACAACTGGTTCTAAGGGTTTGTCAATATCATGCCATTTCAGTTTAATCAAAACAGTCATTTCAAACTGTTGTCATTTTCCAATGTCAACTGGATAGTATGTTTTGGTGTCTACTGAACTAGAAAAAAAAGGCTAGGAGCTCTTTATGATAATTACGTTTTATTTTATTATCTTATTTTACTTTTCTTTTGTCAAAACAAATGTTTTCAGTTAGAGGATATTTATTCCAAGTAGTATATTTTCTTCCTCTTATGAAAAACATTAATTCATAGATACTCAGAAAGAAAGAATAAATTATCTTTCAAGACAAATAGACCTCTCCTCACCCCTCTACCTCCTAAACTCCTATATGAAGAGTCAAAACAGGCTTCTCAGGCTTTCTCCTAGAAATTACTTTGTGTACTTTATGGTCTTGGCCTAAGCTGAAGAGCAATAATAAAGGTAATTAAAAGGGACCCAAATGAATATTTAAGAGTCAGCATTTGTGAAGGTAGTTTAAGGCAAATCTGTGATTTAACTAAGTTTATTTTTGCTCTTCACCCATCCAAAAAAACACAAACAGACAAAACCCACATATATTGAGAAATCTATGTGCCATGTACTTTATAATACGCTGTTGACAGAGTGAAAAAGAAACAGTCCCTGCTGCCTAAGGAATTGCTCATTATTAGAAGTAACAGATTTAAACAATTATACTAATAGGACTAGGACAAGAGAGATAGGTGAAAGGCTCAGTGGGGTCCAGAAAGACAAAGTAGCTAGGTTTCTGTATGAGTAAATGGTAATGTTTGAACACCATAGTGACAGATGAGTAAGATTTTGCCAGATTTTATGGTAAGGGGATAGCAATGGGATATTCTAGGCAGAAGGAGCACCACATACACAGGAATCGAAGCAAAGCATGCCTTCTGAAGATCCATGAAGCAATTTAGCCTGGAGGGAGACAAGATTGGAAACATACCAAGAGAGGATCTCTGTGAAGAACTGTATAGGCTGTTAAAAACATTAGGAATCCATTGAAAGGTTTTAGGTAGAGAAATTACTTGTTCATATTTTTGCTTCAGGAAAATTTTTGTGGGGTTGGAATGAATGAAACTAAGATGCAAGACAATACATAAGTAGATTGATTAAAGAAACAAAAAGTGTTAATGGTCCAAACCAGTGCTTTTCAAACTTTAGCCTGCATCCCAATCACCTGTATCCTGTTCTAAAACACACATTATCAGGATCAATCCCTAGATTTTCTGATCTGTGAGTATGTGGTAAGGATTAAGAATTTGCATTTCTAATCAGTTCCCAGATGGCTTAAAGTATCTCCCAGATTTTCTACCTGAGCAATAGGCAGGATTCTTGTTTCATAAAACAAAAGAGGGAAAGCATGAAGCAAATAATTTTTACTCTACAATGCCCCTTACCTTTTTTTTTTTTTTTTGTAGCAGGGATCGAACTCCGGACCTTTGACTTGGGAGGCAGGTGGCAGAATCATTGAGCTAAATCCCCAGCCCCTCTTACCTTTTAATGCTGTTCCCTCCAATTGCTTAAGATTTACATGTTACCTGCTGGCTATCTCTTCACTTTAGCACTCCTTCCTTACAATGCCAAACTCTAACTGATCTATTTGAATGTCTCTGGCTTATGTGTTCAACATCCTGGTCTCTATTAGCTTATGATAGACCTAAATGGACTAATACTTATGAATGTAGGAAACTGATGCTCTTCCAGGGTAACACATTTCTACCTTAACAGGGATGATGATGAAATCATGCCTCAGCTCATTGTGGTTTCTCAAATGCGAATTTCATGTACCAGAACAGGCCTTCTGAGGGTCTTGTTCTCAGATGGTAAGGCCTTCTGACATCCTTCAACAAACAAAGACTTGCTCTGTCAAAGCCTCGAGGCCCGCATAAATAACGAATATCAGTTAAAATTTCTATTCTTTGGATCCTGTTTCAACTAGGGTGAATCACAAAGATGTATGATTTATCTTTGCCAGAGAAAAATAAGTGAATTTTAAAGAAATTTCCATTTAATTGTACTCTAATAGCCTGCTTTGAATAATTTGTTAAATTATATTCAGAGGAAGTACATCACATGGTGGTGATCAGTCTTCTTCCTTGAATCATATTATGTATGTGTGTTCATCCATACACACAAAAACTCCTTATGAAAAGTTACTTCATTTTCTATCAGATTCTTCATCTGTACAACTAGAACTCTAAGATACCTTACAAGGTATCGAGTGGATAAAATCAAACAGTGTATATTAATTGTCTAGTTTAGTGTTCCTTATAATAAACACATCTTTCCTCTCTTCTCCTTAATGATTCATTATCTAACCATTCTGGTGAGGAGATCTGACTCTGGACATCTTTGAAAGGAATCATAATTTGGATTGGGTGAAATAGACAGTAGTGGCATCACACTACTGATGAGGCTGTAATAAAAGAGCCAACTGCACTCTTCCACAATCTGCAGAAATGTTTATTCTGCAAATATCATTAGTAAATTCCTAGGACTATTTTAATGTTAAGGCTTTCTTCTTTTACATTAAATTTGCTTAGGCTTCCACTCTATCACTTTCCTCATCCTCATTCCAATCAAAGGCATTACCATATACTTGATTTTGATGTGGGAATTTACTCACAAGTTTAGAAAATTTAACCCTTTCCTACAACAAGAAAAAAAGATTAATAATTACCAAATGGTTTGACAGCATGCTGTATTCCTAGCCCTCAGTTCTACATGTCTTCAACTGCACTTTGTCTGACCCAGCTAAAACATATATGTCAATATTCACTCAATATTAAAATATATGTCCAGGGAGAATCTCAGACATATGTTATATAGGGGAAAAATTAAAATTGAAATTTTTTTTTTTTGGCTTTTTACACTCAATCTTAGTCAAAAGGCCATGAAGTGACTTTTTTTTTTTTTTTGGTTTTGGTTTTGGTTTTTTTGAGACAGGGTCTTACTATGTAGTTCAGACTGGCCTTGAACCACGGTGGCCTCAAACTCATGGTGATCCTCCTGCCTCGGCCTCCTAAGTGCTAGGAGTATAGGCCTGCACCACCATGGCTGGCAAAGTTGAAATCATTTCTGAGACAATTTAATTAGTATCACTTTATTTTAAGGATTTAAAACTTGACTTGGCACTAGGATTAGATTCAATTTCTGTCCTTCTGAGAAAATCCTCTAAGCAGCCGTTGCTTTTAAGTTGAAAGTTCCATGGTTTATTTCATCAAATGTGCTTACCACATTTAGTGAGTTTGGCCTATACGTACACCAAGGCCTCCTTCATCAGTTTCTTGTACTTACCTATGAACCTGATGATCCTTCGCAGTAGGGGGTTCAGGTAACAGCATTCTCCAGTCAGAATGGTTTTCTCCTCAGCAATCAGGGATTCCCGTGTGGACTTTATAAAATACATGGATATCTCACCAATAAAAATCTGAGAAAGGAATGTTTAAGAAATGTCAAGCAGCAGAATTGTTTGATTGAAGAATGGTTTTTTCATAAAGTAACTTTTGAGAACTTACAATCCTTTTAAAAGATATGTTGGAGAGATGGAGAGTAGTTTGAATTTAATTCCTCAAAGAATTAAATAAAGTAATAATTGATAATTTCAGATACAGCTAGGGCATAATATTAAATTCTAAGGTCACATAAAACATTAATAGGAATAATAGATTGTAACCAAATTTATGACAAGTCTCACGCTGAGCTGTAATTTTTTAATTCAAAATATGAATTACAATGATGAGGAATGATTCAGACAAGGCAATGTGTCCAAGAAGGCATTATATACATACACTCCAATGCAGCGGTACTTTATTATATAGCAAAAATATCATTATTCACACATTATAAACCCTTATTTGATTATATTTGCCTGAGATACATTTCTCCTATCCTGAAATGGCTGATGTCTGTTTTTATTATGGTACTTACCTCTTGTTATCTTAATATCTATTACCTCTTAAATCACAATGGCCTTAGAGGGATTGTAAGCACCTTGGCATCAAAGTCCACATCTTCTATCCTTAAATTATCTTTACAGCACCCAGCACACCATATTCCCACTTAAAACAAGGAATTTACATGAGGTAAATTTTAACAAATGCTGACACTGCTACAACTGAAGAGTAAGACTCATCGATGAAGAAGAAAAGTCAATAACTACCATTGTCTATTGACCACTGGGTGTCAGGCCCTTTGCCCAAGTGACATGCTCACAAGATCCTAAATGTAGGTACAATTACACTCATTTTACTGGTAAGGAATGAAAGTTCAGCACACTTCATTAATTTACCCTCCAAATTGTAGGCCCAGCACACTGGGGGACTATTATTGGTATCTAGGCCAACTATGTTCCAGGCTCCACACTTTCGACCATATTCTACACCAGCTTTTTATCTTCCTCATCTCACTTTCAACATTTCTAGCAAAAAATATGATTTTATAGATGATTTTCTTTGCTATCCATAGACCTGTAATTTTAGAGAAAGTTTGTCAATGTTTTAAGAATTCCCACACTTTATATTTCTCTTTTGTTATGGAATATCTGTTTATATGGATAAAGTTGATATCATAAAAGGCACACAGGTAATGGAAATATAAAATTTCAAAACTAGAATTTTTTCAGTGTTTTTTCCTTCACTTTATAGATGAGAAAACTAAGGGTCTCGGAGACTTGGCCACACGCAGCCAGATGGTGTCTGGGGCAGCTCTAGAATGTGGCTAATGGTTCTGTTTCCACTACATCATTCTGTTTCACACTATAACACCAAACAAGTCTTACAGTGGTTAAAACATACTGCATTTAAATTGCTTTGCTTTTGGTCTCCTTAATATTAAATACAAATTCAAATATTTTTTATTCAATCACTACTATGTACTAGTGTAGTGGTTAAAATGCAGAACACTGCAGCGAATCTTTTTTGTTTGTTTGGTTTTTGTTTTCTTTTTGTCTCAAAGCTAGATTTCTGGCTTATTAACCTTGAACACACTATCTAACTTTTCTATGCTTCTGTTGTCTTCTCTGTACAATCAGTTCCGTGAACTACCCTAGCCAATCAGTTGAACCAGACAAGAGAGTTATGGGAGCCTGGATTTATAGTCAGAAGTACAGGTCACAACGTATTGCTTGTGAGTGGCATCTGAAGTGGGGACAGCCCTGTAAAACTGAGCCCTCAATTCATGAAATCTGATGCTCTCTCCATTTAGAAAGTGTTAGAATTGAGTTAAATTACTCAAGCACAAGGGCCCGAGTTAGATCCCTGGTACCAAAACAAACAAACAAAAAAAAGAATTGAGTTAAATTATAGGACACACAGTTGGTATCTACTAGAGAATTGTTTTGTATGTGGGGAATACCTCCCTGCCCACACACATCTTCTGTCACAAGTGTTGTATTGGCACTGTGTAAGAGAGTAGGAAAAAGTTATTTTTTTCCCTTTTGATATATCATGAAATTACATGATTTAAAAACTAACCAAGGAAATAGGATGGAGACTTACAAACCTAGGAGAATAAATAATAAGGAACAAAAGCATCACTTGCCTTAGCTATATCAAAAATCCCAGTCTTACTCTATAGCAGTGATGGCGAACCTTTTAGAGCTTTCAGTGATAACAAAGAGCCCACTGAAGCATGTGTGCCATAGGTTCACCACCACTGCTCTATAGCAAAGGAGGTGTAGAAATTCTAGAAATTCTTCATTCAGTGAGGCTTTGCACTATGTACACCAGGTGGCAAAAAGCAGGCTGGAGAGTAAAAACATTGACAACCAACATATACACATTAAAATACATCTCTGTGTGTGTGTGTGTGAATACACACATATATACATAGATATGAACAAAATCACTTCAAGTTGCATCAGGCTAAACAAAGCAAAAGGTTTGAGGATCAGATAAAACTGTAACATTCTAAGACTTTCATGTCAAAAGTGCTAAATGAGACAAATACTACTATAAGTCAACATTCAAATAAAAATGAGGTATAGAACATAAAAGAAAATAATCAAAGCAAGACTGTATTCTAATTTATATATCTAGCTCCTGGCAATGTATAGTATATACTATGTGATAATGAATGTTTGCCTATGAAATAAAGAGAGGAGAGAAGGGGTGACTTTATAATTGAAATACAGTGAGCTATTCCTGGATTTTAGTGAAAACTGACAGACATGCATGTTGCTGATGAAACAGTCTAGCTCTCACATCCTGATATCCTTCATGGATGTTCATTTTCCTAACCATGCATAGGGTGCTATTATTTTCCCCATTGACTGGATCTTATAGATTCATATAGGGCTTAATTCTGCTTGCAGAATGGAAGAGTATGAAGGTAAAGGGCCTTTTTATCTCTCTGCCAGGTCCACAACCCACTTTGGATGCCATTTTGCTCATAGTGGCAGATTTGTGACTCTGGTTTTGGCAATGGTTAGGTTCCTCCATCTGTACCTCTGCCATATCACTCTGCCTCTATCTATCATTACTACTAAGAGAGTAGCTGGGGCATGTGGGAGTCTCCATGTGTTCAGACCTGGCGGCCTTGCCTGTTTTGGCCTTTCTGATTGTTGGCTAACAAACACTGAATCAATCATGGCAAATGAGAGTATTCTCTGGTGAGAAATGGTCAAGGCCAAATTCGATCTGGCAATGAATGAATAGTAAATAAATTCCATTGGTGCATTTTTTATAATCCTAAGTGACATGTAACCTTTAGATAATAGTAGAGATATTTTGAGTAATGAGGGTAACTACTGTATCTTGATAAAGTTATTTTTCACATATGAAAACCAAAAAGGCAAATAAACAAAAGAGAGCACATAATTTTTAGACTACATTCTTCACCAAATTATTTTAAAATTTATTTTATTTTTTAAATTCACAGATAAACATGTATTTATCATATACAACATGATGTTTAAATATATATTAGAGTAGAATGACTAAATCCAAGTAATTAGTGTACACAGCACCCAGCATAGCTAGCAGTTTGGTGGTAAGAATATTTAACATTCACTCTCATAGCATTTGTCAAAAATATGATATATTGATATTAACTATAGTTACTATATTATACAATAGATTTCTTGAATATATTCCTCTATTTAGTTGAAATTTTGTGTCCTTTGAGCAACATCTCCTCAAGCGTTCCTCCCTAACTACCCTAGCCCCTGGTAACCACAATTCTACTCTCTACTTCCACGAGTTCAGCTTTTTTAGATTTCACATAAGTGAGATCATGTGGCATTTGTCTTTCTATGCCTGACTTTATGTCATTTAACATAATGTCCTTCAGGTTCGTCCATATTGACATGAAGGATAGGATTTCCTAATTTTTAAATACTTGAATAGTATTCTATTGTGTATATGTACTACATTTTTTTATCCACTCATCTGTTGTTGGGCATTTAGGAAGATTCCATGTCTTGACTATTGTGAATAGCGGTACAATGAACATGAGAGTACAGGTCTGTCCTTGACATACTGATTTCCTTTCCTTTGGATATATACCCAAAGTGGGATTGTTGGATTATATGGTAGTTCTATGTTTGATTGATTTTTAGGAACCAGGGCCAGGGACTTAGCTCAGCAGTTCCTCCGCCTGCCTCACAAGCGCAAGGTCTAGAGTTTGATCCCCAGTACGAAAAAAAAAAAAAGCAGATTTTTAGGAACTGTCAAACTGTTTGTCCATAATAACTGTATTAACTTACGTTCCCATTACCACTGCACAGGTTTCCCTGCTTTCCACATCTCGCCACACTTATCTTTTGTCTTTTTGATAATAACTATTCTAACAGATGTGAGGTGATGTGTTATTGCTTTTATAACTCAAATTTCCCTGATGGCTAATGATATTAAACATTTTGGCATATAGCTGTTAGCCATTTACGTTATTTTGAGAAATATCTACTTAAGTCCTTTCCCCTTTTTTAATCAAGTTATTGTCTATCAAGTTCCTTATATGCTTTAGATACTAATCCCTTATCAGCTGTACAGTTTGCAAATATTTTCTCCCATTCTGTAGGTTGTGTTTTTACTCTGTTAGTTGTTTTCTTGGTTACATAGTAGCTTTTTAGGATGATGTAATTCTATTTTTCTATTTTCTTACATCGCCTGTGCTTTCCAGATCATATTCAAGAAATCATTGCCCACATCCATGTCATGGAGATTTCTCTCTATGTATCCTTCTAGTAGTTTCATAGTTATAGGTCTTAGATTTAAGTCTTTAATCCATTTTAGTTCATTTTTACATATGATGTGTAAGAGTCAAGTGTCATTCTGCATATGGATATCAGTTTCCTAACATTATTTATTGAAAAGATTGTCTTTTTGCTCTTGTATATTCTTGGCATCTTTGTTGAAAATCCATTGACTATAAATTTGAGGATTTATTTCTGGACTTCCTATCTGTTCTATTTGGTCTATGTGTCTGGTTTTATGCCAGTACCATGCTGTTCGGTTTACTATATGTATAGAGTATTTTGAAGTCAGGTAGTGTGACACCTGATTTTGTTCTTTTTGCTTGAGATTAGTTTCATACTTGTGGTTCCATATGGATTTTATTATTGCTTTCTGTTTCTTTGAATAATGTCATTGGTTTGGCACCCTAATGAGTGAGTTTCTTGGGCATTTACTTCTTCAACCACATATACAGTATTATTTTATTCTCCATTTCACAGGGTATATAGTTTCAGCAACTATATGATAGGTGTTGACTGAATCTTCAGATTGGTTTGCGTAGTATAGATATTGTTACAATATTGATTCATCTCGTCCATAAATATGGGCTATCTTTCCATTTAATGTCATTTTTCATCTTCTTGGTTAATTTTATTGCTAAATTAAATTTTTGTAGCTATTATAAATGGGATTGTTTTCTTGATTTATTTTTTAGATATATAGATATAAAGAATATAGAATTTTGTTAAATGCTTTCTTTGTATCTGTTAAAATCATATGATTTTTGTCTTTTACTCTACTAATGTGCTATATCACATTTATGGATATGGTTATGTTAAACCATCCCTGTATTCCTGCCATGAATTTTACTTTATCATGGTGAATGATTGTTATGGTTTAAATCTAGAATGTCCCCTAAAAGCCTCATATGTTTGAACGTTCATTGGATTGTAGAAGTGCTACACTCATCAGTACATTTGTCCATGGATGAGGTCAGTAGCTGAATGTGCTATTAGAAGAGAGCGACTGGTCAGAAGAGACGGATCACTAGGGGTGTGACATGCAAGTGTGCATTCTTGTTCTTGGCTCCTCACTTCTGTCTCCTTCCATGCTGTCGTTAGTTGAATGCCATTTCTTCTGCCATGCTGTTTTTGCCTTAGAGTCAGCTAAATATGGCCTGAATCTCTGGGTCCACATACATCTCTCCTTCTTTATATTGTGGGTTTTGGGTACTTTGTCCAGCAATGGGAAACACTATCTAATAAAATGATCTTTTTATGTGCTGCTGAATTCAGTTTGCTAACATTTTGTTGAAGGTTTTTGCACCTCATATGTTTATCAGGGATACTGGCCTGAAGTTTTCTTTTTATGCACCATCTTTGGTTTTGGAATCAGAGTAATGATGATAATAAGTTGACAAGTATTCTACGTTCTTCAGGGATTTAGAGTAGTTTGAACAATTAATATTAGTTCCTCTTTAGAACAGTGAAGGCATATGGTCCTAAGGTTTTCTTTAATAACTTATCTTTAATAATTTGTCAGGAAGTTCATACATTTCAATTCTGTTAAGGTTGTTCTCTGGTAGTTGATTTTGTCTCTTTCATGATGTCATGTTTCCATGATTGTTTTATATCCTGATGTCATATGTCAATTTCTGCATATTTGAAGAAACGGCATTATTCAAGCCTTCAAAGTTTGGATTTTCCTGGGGAAGTCTTTCTATAGTTAGCCTACCCAGAGATTCTGAGCGGATTGTCTGAAATTGTTTTGAGCCTAGGACCACTGCAGCTGATGTGGCCCTGGGGTACACCTGAAGCCTGAGGAAGCTGTGGGCTGCTTGCCACTGAGAACTATCCAGATACCAAAGCCACTGAAGTTGGGCTGATGGTAGTGCAGACTGGAGATTGCTTGCCTTGTAAGCCTAACACTTTGGGGCTTGGGTGAATCTGGAGACTTAGGCTATGAGTGCTGGCCTGGAGTCTGGGGCCATGGAGGCCTGCTTAGTTCTGGGTTTTACTGTGACAAGCCCAGCATTAGACTCCAAGGTAAAATCTCATTCTTGCTTATTTCTCTCCATGTTGTGCAGCCTGGGGTTGGGGAAAGGATGATACAGGTAACATATAACTGTCCTTTCCACCCTCTTTAATGTGTCTTTTACTACTTTATTAAAACCAGGTTTCATTAGCTCTTGTAAAGGTGTGTGTGTACGTGTGTGTGTGTGTGCATCTGTGTATAGTTGTTCAAATCAATATTTCGGAGGGTGATTACTGGAGAGTTCTATTCTGACATCTTACTTTACTCCTCCCCTTCACAAATGTTTTACAAAACACATAACAACTGATAAATTGTTGGAAGCAATGCTACATAATTCTAGGGATAAATCATTTGGTTAGCCTAGTTCTCTTGCCTACAGCCCAGCTACAGAATAACTCCAGTTTGGCCTCCGATCACAACTGAGACTTCAGTGATCCAGTGATGCTGTGATTCTCCAGGACAAGAAACATCCTGAGAGAACAAACATCTGCTCAGTTCCTCATTGTTCTTGGACTGATTAACATCTTGTTTGCCGGAGATGTACTGAACTCTCTGCAAGCCTTCCCTTACACCTTGTTTATCCCAATGTGAACTATTGAACTCTCTGCAAGTCATTTGTTACATTTGTTTCTCCCAATGTACTGAATAAAAGGTGTGGTAAGCTGCAGGCTTTGTCTTTGCTGCCCAGAGCAGCACTGATCAGACCCAAAGCTCAGCTTCTTCTCGGTCTCATTTTTCTACCTTTCCTGTAATTCGCCGTGTGCTGCCGTGGCTCGCAGGAGACCAGGACTAACTGCAGAGGTTCTGGTAACGTCCCCTTCCCCTGTCCCCTACAATAAATAACTACTATACATGAAAAACCTAGAGAATAATTTAAAATTTTTAAAATATAAACAGAATAGAAAAAGCCCTAGTCACTAGAAGATATATTATAATTTCGTGTTGTAAAGAGATTTCACTGCCTGTCATATATTGTTGCCATTGAAAAGGGCATCTGGAATTCCTAAAATACACATTTTTATTTCATACACATGTTATTTATGGCTCTGACACTTGGTAATATCAAAGTTGTTGCTTGTTCCTGAATGTGGATAATAGAGTTGAAATCCCAGATTTTTCATTTTTTAATGTGAGTTGGGCAAATAGTTGAACTTTTTTGAGTCTCAGACTTTCTTCTTTTTTTCATGAATTGAATCTGATAGTGATGACTGTTTCAGAAAGCTGTTGAAAGAATTAAAAATTGTGTGTAAAACCATCTGTAAATGTTCAAAGAATGTTTTCTTTCTTCACTTGGCATATCTATACAAGAATGCATGTTGAAATAGAAGAAATAAATCATTGTGGTATAAAGAAGCATGGTATAATTCTACTGTAGCTCTCCTCCTAGTCAGGTGTTTGATCTTTGATTAGTTGACTCTGGGCCTTGTTTTCTCATCTTTTAAATGAAGAAGTTAAAATAGAAAATCCTTACCAGGAAATTGAAATCATATAATTCCATTTCAATCTCAGTTCAGTCAGTTAGAATTCCAGAACTTCCATGATTTCTTGCAACACTGTTTACTTCAGCCACCATTCATTTGTATAATCACATGGGACTTCCACTTCTCCAGTATCCTTCCTGGAAAGCAGAATAGAAGCAATCCACTCCAGAGTCATCATGTCTGCTGATATTGTGGTCACTTTGTCTTCTTACAGGACAGCAGAGGCTGGTGGTTAGATTTTGCCCACTCGCTGGCTATATCTGACAGTGTAAGGAAGAGGAGTTCTTCATGCACCCCCCCAACATTAGTGTCTAATTGGCTTCAGAGCTCTCTGTCTTGGACTTTTAGATGCTTCCAATCTTCTCCTGGGGAAGCTTCTATAGTTGTGATCAAGCAAGAAAAACATGGTTTTATTGTACATTTTTTTAAAAATGTGATCCAGAAACATTAAAAAATAGACTCTACAGGCAGCCATTATTACTGGTGCTTAGTGTTAATTTTTCCTTATGTGTGCTATTGACAATCCTAGATCTTTGGAGAGATTCTGACTCCTTTAGTGGTTGAGCTTTGGTTGGCCCAACATTTCTTTATTTCTGCTTTTTTATGCATAGATATAAATGATGGACTTACATTCAGGACACTTCATAACCTTTCCCAAGCTCAAGGCTTAAAGACAACGAGGCCGTTTGCATGAAGACATTTTGAAAACCATTCAGTATCTGGGATATTACTTGCACTTCCAGCAGCCACATCCACTCATTTATTTATCTTTATTTGACCCTTGATATAAAAATATAACACCCAAGGTGGTATTGTGCATTTCAAAAGCATAGTGTTCTGTTATGGTAACATTTCTTTCTGTACAGTAAGTACAAAAGAAATGATCATTTCAAATAGGTTAGCTAAAACACTATTCTCAGGAAAAAGTAAAATGAAGTGTCATCACCAATCAAATTGACCATCACAAATAATACTCTTTTCAAGGAGCATAATTAATCTCCTTAATACAATCATCTAGTCATCAATATTAGAAGGGACATATTGAAGGTAGGAAGAATTTCTTTCTGTGGAATAGTATCAAGCCAAAAAAAAAATCTCTAAAGGAAATCTGGAATACAGTATGGGCAGAAAATGAGGGAATGCCTTTTTTCTTTAAGTTTCATTTTTTAAAAATCCATAAAAATTAATAGCAACATTTACAAGCATTTCCCATGGGGAAAAGGAGTAAATTGTAAAGCTTGTGTATATTAGCAAAAGAGAAAGTATAGTCATAGTAACTTGTTATTATTAAAGGAAATCATACTATAATATACAAAAGAAAAAAGATATGAATTAAAAATGTTTGCAAAGTTTCAATATATGAGATTGTTCTGAGCCTGGAAAAGCCAAATTATGAGGGAATGCAAGCCTTACAACCACTCTTACTTTAGCAGCTGTGTCTCTTGTCAGCCTGCCAACAGCCTTGCCTTATTGAGAGTCTACTTTGCGATCTCCAATATAAGAGCCTACAGCCTAGAAACATCCAAATGAAGATTCACAATCTCCTCTACCTTGAGCCTTTCAATCAAACTGCATTTGTCTTTTTGTTTCCTAGGAAGTTCCAGATGAGGCTTGTGTTTGCATATGTGCATAATTGGATGCAAACTGCGCGCTATTTCAATTCTCTTGGGCTGGGAGTCAAATGTTTTGCTGCAATACTAAATACTGCCCCATCACTTCATTACAAGGCCAAGAGAAAAGTTTAATAGCTATTTTCTCATGCTCTGTGCTGGTGGGATTGAGATAAAATAAGAATAAATCAGATTCTCTGCTGAGCAAATCCTCTTATCCAAGCAGCCTCTCTCTTTTACTCTGTGTGTAAATTCATTCCGAAAGCCCAAGGCAGTAGTTATCCAAGCTTTGCAGGTGGTTAGAACATACCCTGCAGATTTCTTTGTTGTGTGGGCCACCACTTTTGGCTAACACAGTTCTGGACACTATAAATCCTCCATGCTCTAACATTACCTAGAGATTTGGGACAGCAGCAGCCTTGGCTCTTGCAGTGTCCCATGTGGCCTTGTTTCATTATGATCCTGATATTTTCTGACAACAAAGCACAAAAGGAAAAATAGGAAATGACAGTTTCAAGAGCACAATCTTTCCCATCATGTCTTTCTTGTGTGTCCCTACAGTTGTGAATAGGGTTGTTAATGTAAATCCACAGAGACACATAACTGGGCACAGTGCTAGGTGCTGGCATTGTTAATATACTTGGGGATGCACAGAAAATGAAAGACAAATCCAGCTTGAACTCCTGTTTTGAATCTTAGAATCTTAGACTCACAAAAATCACCTAAAAGGAGTTCCGTTTTCATTACACTCCAGAAAGAATAGGAAATCATTTTAAGGAAGAATTTTTAAAATGTGCACTTCTGTGAAACACTTGACCAAGCATAGAAGTGCAAAACTGAAGTCCAGAAAGAAAGCCATGACCTGGGAGGTAGGAATCTAACACATGGAGCCTTTTGACTTCTCATGGAATCTGAAAACTGGAAGAACCACAGAAATTATTTAACATGATTCTTTCTCTTATGTAAAGCTGGGGAAACCGAACCCACAGAGGCAACATGACAAACCAGAGGTCACCCAATTTCTGAGTGCAGAGGTAGGACTGGGGTCCCCACCTCTTGGCAGACCAAGCCTGTGAAAGATGATCTCGTGATGAGGACAGGGAAGAGTGCACACTCTGGAGGAGAGGTGTGTGGTGGGGTAGATACCAGGGGTCTGTGATCAAGGGACCCAACCAGGGCTGCTCTTCGACAAGCTGTCCCTCACCAGGGTGGGGCACCAGGAAGCACAGCTCCTGTTGCCAGGAAGTTTGCCTGAGCACTAGAAGAGTTTTGCTTTCTGTCCTGTTATTGTTCACTTATTTTTTATGTCCTGAAGTAAGATCAAACATCACCTACAGAGTTTAGAGACCACATTCCTTTCTGCCATTAACCCTTCACCTGACATCAGCCCTGGCTCCTAGCAATACCCCCATCTGGGAAGGGAAAAAAAGTAGAACCAAATAGGCAGCTGCCTGTTGGGAGCAATGCTACATAATTCTAGGGAAAAATCATTTGGTTAGCCTAGTTCTCTTGCCTACAGCCCAGCTACAGAATAACTCCAGTTTGGCCTCCAGTCACAACTGAGACTTCAGTGATCCAGTGATGCTGTGATTCTCCAGGACAAGAAACATCCTGGGAGAACAAACATCTGCTCAGTTCCTCATTGTTCTTGGACTGTTAACATCTTGTTTGCCGGAGATGTACTGAACTCTCTGCAAGCCTTCTGTTACACCTTGTTTATCCCAATGTGAACTATTGAACTCTCTGCAAGTCATTTGTTACATTTGTTTCTCCCGATGTACTGAATTCTCTGCAAGTCATTTGTTATGAGGTACTGAATAAAAGGTGTGGTAAACTGGGGGCTTTTGTCTTTGCCTCCCAGAGCAGCACTGATCAGACCCAAAGCTCAGCTTCTTCTCAGTCTCATTTTTCTACCTTTCCTGTAATTCACCGTGTGCTGCCATGGCTCACAGGAGACCAGGACTCACTGCAGAGGTTCTGGTAACATCCCCTTCCCCTGTCCCCTACAGGTGCCTGTCCAATTGTACACAAAAATAGTTGGAACTTTTGACAGATATTTAATTAAGTTGAGTCTCAATATTCTCAACTAAACTATGAAGGGAATTGGACCACAAACTTTCTCTATGTTCTTTGGAATGTCCCCTTTCCATTTCACTGGGCTGTTGTAAGGAACAGTCAGGCAATTATATATGTAAATTGTGTTATTTTCACTATCACCATTTATGTGGTATTCCTTAGCACATATTCCAGAAGAGTGCTTATCAGCATTTTTGGTCATATTCTCTCAGCCAGAGAAGCAAAGGGATAAGAAAAAGCTGAACCAGTTTCCTAACTGAGTACAGAGGATGAACATCAGGCTGTTATCATTCTGTGATGTCCATTGGCTGGATCCCCTTAGCTTCCCACTGGAGCATTTGACCCACATTTCATTTATGCCATTTGGGAAAAATGAATCAATGGTAGAGATAAGATCAAAAATTGTAGCTTAGGGAAGAGTTTCTGCCGGAAATCTTAGTATATGTACTGCTGAAGCGAGCACACGGCTGAAAATCTCAGAACGATGGAAGACCTATCATTTTTGCCCAAAGAGAAAAGTATTTACAATGTTCTATTTTTTCTATTTTTGAGCTTTGACTAGATGTGCTTTTGTTCATTAGAATTTTTTATGTTTAAATTAACTTTAATAATAGTTAATTTTAATAAAATTGGTACACTTTTGATATACATAATGATCACATTTATTGTAGGGTATTTGTACCTGTATATAATATATATTCACGTCTTATTAACGTTTAGTGATCAGTAATTCCCAGAAGAAATGCCAAATACACATTGTTTTAAGATATACCTATTAATTATAAAATAATTTAAACTAATATGGGATTTGAAAAGAAATGTATATTTCACTTAAGAGTATGGCCTCAATATGCATCCATTTAGCTATAAATGTCTCTAGTTTCTCATTCTTTATGGCCGAGTAGTACTCCATTTTATAAAAAAAACATCTGTATCCAGTTTCCAGTTGATGGGCACTTGGGCTGTTTCCAAGCTTTAGCTATTACAAACTGTGCCACTATAAATGTGGGTGCACATATATCGCTGTGGTATGATTCTTTTAATGCTTTTGGAAAGATACCCAGCAGGGGAATAGTCTCTGAGGTATCTCCATACTGATTTCCACAGTGGTTATTAAAACAATTAAAACAAATAATTGATAATTTGAAATAGGAAGAAAAAGTCCAAAGGGATAGGGGAAGTGGGAGGGGAAGGGGAAAGGAAAGAAGGGAAAGGAAAAATTATGAGAAAAGAAAAATTGGAAACAAAGTCTATGTAAATAGGGAAGGGTAGAGGGGGTGAAGGGCATACAGGTAATGGGGAAAAAATAAGAAGCAAGATACATCATATATAGGTATAAGCCCAATGATAAATGTAAGTGTATTGTATACCTAAAATGTACCAATAAAAGAATTTAAGGAAAAAAATTTATCAGGACATTAGTATTCAGAGATTAATAGCTGAAAATTTTTTCTTTATTTATTCCTAGTCATTTTTTTTGTGGTACTGAAAGTTGTACCTAGGAAGCACTCTGCTATATCCCCAACCCTTCTTATTTTTTAACTTTGTCTCACTAAGTTGTCCAAGTTGGCTTCAACCTTCTAAGTAGCTAGGATTACAGATGGGATCCACCAGCACACCTGGCTTCTAGCCTTTTTATATAATTGTAAATTTGGGATTATACTTGCAACAAATATAACCCACAGTATTTTCTGAGTCTCAATTAAATATTCTGACCCACAGACAAGCATAGGCTACATTTGGTGCTAGTCTACTCAGGAGGAACCACAGGGCAGCATTACATATTCCTTTTTAGCATGTGTCCCTGCAGGGACAGACTAGTGGAACAATACAGTTTAGGTACATGGAGACTATATACACATTAGAGGATGTAGGAATCACCCTGTTTTAAAATCACATGCCCCATGGGAGTCAACATATTGTGTAGCAGCAACTCTGTAGGAGTAGTTTCTAAAGTCCCATGATGTACATGGCAAGTCACCAAAGTCCCTGCAATTGGTAATCATAGCATGCTTTCCTCAGGTGATAATAGCTCTCTAAGACTAGATGTAATTCACCAATCAGAGGTCAATTTTGAGTAGTGAATTACTCCAAACATATCATCTTATTCTAGAGCAACAGAGGCAGAAAACTAAGAGATGGTCAGATTCTCTTATAGAAGGGAAGATTTTACCTGCAATACTATATATAATTTTTTTGTTGTAGGAAACAATTTTCTAAACAAAACTTAATTACACAAGATTAGCAGCAATAATCAACAAAGGAGATTATTTCAGACTAAAAGCCTTCTGTACAGCAAAAGAATCAATCAGTAGAGTGAAGAGACAACCTACAGCATAAGAAAATATTTTTTTCCCAGCTACTCCTCAGACAGAAGATTAATATTTAGAATATACAAAGAACTCAGAAAAATTAAATCACCTCAAGTTAAAGTCCTAGTCAAGAAATGAGCAAGAGAAATGAATAGACACTTCACAGAGGAAGAAATACAAAAATGTTCAACATCTCTGGCCATTAAAGAAGTGCAATTTAGAACAACATTAAGACTCCATCTCACTCTGTAAAGAATGGTAATCACTAAGAAATCAAGCAATAACCAATGCTGGTGTGTCTGCAGTGCAAAAAGAACCCTCCCTCATTGTCAGTGGGAATGCAAGCGTACAATCATTATGGAAATCAGTACAGAGATTTCTCAAAGAATTGAAATTAGAAATTCCATATGATCCAGCTACTTTCTCTATTAGATATCTTCTCCAAAGAGCTTAAGTTATCATACTATAGCAATACATGCATACCAATGTTTATAGCAGCACAATTCATAATAGCTAAATCCTGAAAGCAGCCTGTATACCCATCAATGAACTATTGGATAAAGAAAATATGGTATCTATATATAATGAATACTACTCAGCTATAAAGAATGACAATTTGAGACATTTGTCGGAAAATGAGTGCACCTAGAAAATATAATATTGAGTGAAATAAATCAGACACACAAGCTTATATACTATATGGTATTTCTCATTTGAATGAAGCAAAGTAAAAATAATAAAAATAATAAAGGGTGGATAGAAAGGAACAAGAAGATGGATCTCTTGCAATAGGGAAGTGGTCCAAGGGAACAAAGGTGAGGGGTAAGGAGGAGAAGGAGAACTAAGAAGAAAGATATGCCATGTACAGGAACCTAATAACCCCAATTAATGTAAATATTATAGGTTATAACATGAGCTAAGACAATGTCAACAGGAATGAAAAATGGGAACTGTGAGTGGGGAGAGGAGAAAGAAAAAAAGAAAGAAAACAAACAGAAAAAAAAGAAACATTCTGTAACATGTAACTATTCCCCAAGAAAATTATAAGCAACATGAACTGTAAACATGTATAAATAAAATTTAAAAATTTAAAAAATCTTAACATTAAATGATGAGGTTACATCACTATGTAAGGTTTTTAAAAAACATGCCTACCTATATGTACTTAACCAATCCACTAGTGTTATGAACTTAGCTAGTTCCAAGTTTTTCATTATTAAAATTATTGATGATATAAACATTCCCCAAAGATAAATCTTGGTGTAAAACTCTGATCATTCCCATAATATAAATCCAGGGAGTGGAATTAATGATTGTGTCTGAAGATTATGAAGCTCTTAATACAACTTTCATAAGGTGCTCTTCAGAAAGAAAAAAGTTTACACTTTGACTGGAATTGTATGAAAGTATTTGCATCTTCAACAAAATGTACTGTGCTCCTTTAAAACATTTGCCAATTTCATGGTGGGAAAGTATTGTGGGTTTAAAAATTAGTTTTCTTTGATTAGTGATGAGTTTAGAAATGCTTATATTCATAGTCTATTTCTTGTTTTGTTAATTTTCTATGCTTGTCCTCTTGCTTTTACATCGAGAAGTTTACCTTTTAAAATATTAAGTATATTTACATTTAAATTTCATGCCCTGAAAACTTTTGTTATAGTCTTTATTTACTTTCCTTTTGACAGAACTTTTCATCTTTAGATAGATAAATTTACCAATCTTTTTTTCTATGTTTGTATCAACACTCCTAAGTGACCCTGCTACTACTACTGAGGGTTCTTTTGTGAGCATTTACATGTACATTCTAAGTGTTAGAGGGCCACACTTTCATTTGTACTATGCAGTAAAAAGCTTTCCATTTAGTTTTAGAATCTGTAAAATTTTACATAGTCTGGGATTTTTTTATTCCTCAAATGTGCAGAAGAAATTGTTCAACAGCTAAATGTCCTGGCACAACTTTTGAAGATAGATTAGACATGTTTAGAATATTTTATATTGTTATTCATCTGTTGAGCTTTGCTGCATCTTTTTAAGGCATTGTTAAGTAAATTATTTTTCACAGAATATTGATTTTAGATGTAAGCATTTGTTGACATAGAATTATACATACAAATTAGATTGAAATATAGTGTAGACTTTTAAAGAATTACAGTGGGAATTTCCTTATTCTTTTTTTAAATGAATTTTATTGGTACATTTTAGGTATACAATATAATGACATTCATCATTGGAAATTTGTACCTTTACATAATCTCTCTTGGTTCTTCGATTTTCCCCTTTCCCTGCCCTCCTTTCAGCCCCTCCATCCCTCCCTATTTACAAAGACTTTGTTTCCATTTTTTCATTTTCTCATATTAATTCCATTTTCTTCTTTACTTTCCACTACCCCTCCCACTTCCTCTTCCCCTTTGCCCCTTTTCTTCCTATTTCACATTATCTATTATACCTTTTAGTCCTTATTTACACTTTCAGGTTCTCACACTAGAGAAACTATTCGGTATTTATACATGTGTGTCCTATTTATTTCACTTAGGAGTATCGCCTCGATGTGCACTCATTTATCTATAAATGTCTCTAAGTTCTCATTTTTTATGGCTGAGCAGTACTCCATTTTATAAAAAAACTCCACATTTTCTTTATCCAGTTTCCAGTTGATGGTCATCTGGGCTGCTTCCAAGTTTTAGCTATTACAAATTGTGCTGCTGTGAACATGGGTGCACATATATCACTGTGGTATGATTTTTTTTAATTCTTTGGGGAAGATACCCAGCAGGGGAATACCTGGGTCAAATGGAACTTCCAATCGTAGTTCTTTGAGGCATCTCCATACTGATTTACACAGTGGTTGCACCATTCTACACTCCCACCAGCAGTGGACCAGTGTCCCTCTTTCCCCACAGCCCCACCAGTATTTGTTATTGGTTGATTTCATGATACCAGCCATTGTTCCTGTGGTGAGGTGGAATCGCAGTGTTGTTTTCATTTGCATCTCTCGAATGACCAGTGATGTTGAACATTTTTTCATATGTTTATTTGCTATTTCTACTTCTTTGTCTGAGAAATGTCTGTTCATTTCAGATGACCATTTTTGGATTGGGTCTTTAAATTTGTGAGGTCTGATTTTTTAAAGTTCTTTATACATTCTAGGTAGTAGACCTTTGTCTGAGGAACAATGTGGGAATTTTTTCCCACATTGTAGGTTGTCTCTTCACCACAGTTGGTGGTTTCTCTTGCTGTGCAGAAGCTTTTTAATAAGAAGAGATCCTACTTGTTGATTGTTTGTGCTAGTTAACAGGCAACTGAGGTTTTGTTCATAAAATCTTTTCCTACACCAATGTCTTCAAGAGTTCTACCTAGCCTCTCTGTTCCAGGCTGTTCAGTGTTTCTGTTTTAATATATAGATTTTTAAACCATTTTGATTTTAGTTGAGTGCATGCTGAGAGATATAGGTCTACTTTTAATCTTTGGCAAGTTGAAACCCAATTTTTCCAGCACTATGTATTAAAGAGGCTATCTTTCCTCTGGTGAGGGTGTTTGGCTCCTTTGTCGAAGATGAGGTGGCTGAGTGTGTCTGGAGTTGTTGCTGCATCTTCTAATCTGTTCCACTGGTCCTCAGGTCTGTTTCTTTGCCAGTACCGTGCTGTTTTATCACAGCTTTGTAGTATACTTTCAAGTTGGGGGTTGTCATACCCCCTGCCATATCTCTGTTGCCTAGAATTGCTTTTGCTATTCTAGGTCTCTTCTTGTTCCAAATGAATTTTTGGGTTGTTTTCTCAAGGTTCGTGAAGTATGCTGCTGGAACGTCAGTGGGGATTGCACTGAATCTATATAGCAATTTTGGAAGTTTGGCCATTTTCACTATGTTGAATCTTCCTACCCAGGAACAAGGGATGTCTTTCCATTTTCTGATATCCTCTTCAATCTCTCTTTTCAGAGTGCTTCAGTTTTCAGGGAAGAGGTCTTTGATTTCTTTTGTTAGGTTGATTCCTAGGTATTTCAGTTTTTTGGAATGTATTGTGAAAGGAATTGTTTGCCCTATTTTTCTCTCAGTGAGTCTGTTGTTCATGTAGAGGAAGGCTATTGACTTTTGTGTGTTGACCTTGTATCCAGCTACTCCACTGAATTTGGTTATTAAGTCTAGAAGGCTTTTGGTGGAGTTCTTGAGGTCTTCTATATAGAGAATCATATCATCTGCAAATAATGACAGTTTGACTTCTTCATTTCCTATCTTTATTCTTTAATCTCATTTTCTTGTCTAATTTCTGCGGCTAATGTTTTCAAAACTATATTGAACAAGAGTGGTGATAGTGGATATCCTTGTCTGGTTCCTGGTTTTAGTGTGAAGGATTTCAGTTTTTGACCATTTAGTATGATATTGGCTGTTGGTTTTTCATAGATAGCTTTTATCAGATTGAGGTAGAGACTGTCTATTCCATTTTTTTGTAGGATTCTTATCATAAATGTGTGTTGGATTTTGTCAAATGCTTTTTCTACATCTATTGAGATGATCATATGGTTTTTGTCCTTCTATTGATATAGTGTATTATGTTGATTGATTTGCATATGTTGAACCATCTCTGCATCCTTAGGATGAATCCCACTTGTTCAGGGTGTATGATCTTGATGATCTTCTGCATTCTATTTGCCAGTATCTTCTTAAGGATTTTTGCATCTATGTTCATTAGTGAGATTGGCCTGTAGTTCTCTTTTAGGGTTTGGTATTTGTCTGCTTTGAGGATCAAAGTAATCCTTGCTTCCAGGAATGAATTTGGGAGCATTGCTTCCTTTTGATTTCATTGAAGAGTTTAAACATTAGTGGCAGTAGTTCCTCTCTAAATGTCTTATAGAACTAGGCAGTGAATCCATTGGGACTCAGGCTTTTCTTGGTAAGGTTTTAATTATGTTTTCAATTTCATTGATTGATATTGGGTTGTTTAGAGTTTTTAGGTCTTCTTTGATCAACTTTGGTAATTCATACGTATCTAGGAATTTGTCCATTTCTTCTGTGTTTTCCATCTTATTGGCATATAGATTCTCGAAGTAGGTATTGATGATCCTCTTGATTTCTGCTGGGTCTGCTGTAATTTCATCCTTTTCATTCCTAATTGCATGGATTTGGGCCTTTTCTTTCATTTTTCTGACAAGGTTGGCTAAGGGCTTGTCAAATTTGTTTATTCTTTCAAAGAACCAATTCTTGGCTTCATTCATTTTTTTGTATCATTCTCTTAGTCTCCATTGCATTGATTTCTGCTCTGATCTTTATCATTTCCTCCCTTGTATGAAGTTTGGGTTTCTCCTGCTCTTCTTTTTCTAGGAGCTTGAAGTTCAACATCAGGTTGTTTAACTGGGCTCACTGTGTTTTCTTAATATGAGTACTCACTGCTATGAATTTCCCTCATAAGACTGCTTTCATTGTGTCCCATAGATTCTGATATGTTGTATTGTCATTGTCATTTAATTGAAGAGACTGTCTGATTTCTTCTTTAATTTCCTCTGTGACCCATTGGTTATTCAGAAGTGTGTTGTTCAATTTCCATGTTTTTATGAAATTCTTGCAGTTTCTTTTCTTATTGATCTCCAATTTCATCGCACTATGGTCTGATAATATACAGAGGATAACTTCAGTTCCTTTGCACTTAAACATGTTCTGTGAGCGAGTATGTGGTCTATTTTGGAGAACTACCCATGTGCAGCTGAAAAGAATGTGTATTCTGAATTTGTGGGGTGGAACACTCTGTAAACATCTGTTAAGTTCATTTGTTCAAGAGTTTGAGTTCTAGCATTTTGTTGCTTATGTTTTGTCTAGTTGATCTATCTATTTGTGACAGTGGGGTATTGAGGTCCCCCACTACAAATGTATTTATGCTTATTTGATTTTTCATGTCCATTAGTTTTTGTTTTATATAACTGGATGCACTAGTGTTTGGTGAATATATATTTATGATTGTCATCTCTTCCTCTTGGATTGTCCCCTTTACAAGGATCTAGTGACCTTCTTTGTCTCTCTTAATCAGTGTTGGTTTGAAATCCACTTTATCTGTAAAGAGGATAGCTACTCCTGCTTTTTTTCAGGTTCCTGTCTCATGGAGTATTGTTTTCCACACTTTAACTTTCAGTCTATTGGTTTCTTTTTGAATTAAGTGTGTTTCTTGTATGCAGAATATTTTTGGATCTTGCTTCTTGACTCACTCTGCCAGTCTATTTCTTTTCATTGGTGAATTTAGACTGTAAACATTGATGGGTATAACTGATATGTATTGTCTTATCCTTGTCATGACTTTTTCTTTTTGTTGGATTCTCCCCCTTTGTGTTTAATTTCTTGTTGTGGCCAATGGATTCATCCTTCTGGGCTTCCTGGGGTTGTGATCCTCATTGTCTTTTCCTAGGATATTGTCTAAAATTTTTTGGAGTGCTAGTTTGGTATTCATGAAGTTTCTAAGCTGCTCTTTGTCATGAAAGTATGTTTTTTCTCCATCAATTTTGGAAGATAGTTTTGCAGGGTACATCAATCTGGGTTGGAGGTTGTTTTCCTTTAGGGCTTGAAATATGTCACTCCAAGCTCTTCTTGTCTTGAAGGTTTGTGTTGAGAAGTCTGCTATGATTCTTATAGGCTTTCATTTGTGATTTGTTTCTTTTCTCTAACTGCTTATAGAATTTTGTTATTTTGTTAGATTTCTGGAATCCTAACTATTACATGCCTATGCATAGATTTTTTTGATCAAGGATAGTTGGAGTCCTATATGCCTCACTTTTCTGTATGTCAAGTTCTTTTCCCCTGCTTGGGAAGTTTTCTGCCATTACTTCTGTGAATTGTTTTTTATGTCGTCTGTACTCTCTCCTGTTTCTTCATTGTCTCCAGTCCGTCTTATGTTATTCTTCTTTGCATCATCTAGTAGCTGCTGGATTGATTTCTTATGGTCCCTTACTATTTTAAAGGAGTTTTTCTTTTCCTGGTCACTAATTGCAATCTTTATCTTCTACCTCTGAAATTCTGTCCTCACATTGATTCATTCTGCTGCATAAACTTTCAATGGAGTTTTTAGCCTCCTGAAAATCTGTTTGCATCTGTTTTATGGATTCCATTTGTTTCCTATGTTGAGATTCCATTATGTTCCTCAGCTTCTCTATTTTTAAAATCTGTGTCCTTTCTAGATTTATTGATCATGTCTTGCCCTATGGGCACAATCTTTCCTGTTATCTGAGAAATTATTTCTGATTTCATTTTTTCCAGATCATCTTTTGTTGCTAGTTAAGGCAGTCCAGGTGGTGGAGTATCAGATTTTTCCATCTCATTTCCCTTTGGGGATGCTTTAGGTATTCTGGAAGTCTGGTTTTGGGATTTGGTTAAATATTTTCTCATTTCAAGTGGGTGTGGGGTGTGTGGGTGTGTGTGTGTGTGCTCCTGGTGCCCACAAGGCTCACTTCCTTGCCATTGGGGTTGGTGGTATGGTGGCCCGGAATGCTCTTCCTTTTCTTCTTTTTTTTTTTTTTTTTAACTGTTTTCACTTTTGCCTTTCTTAGATTAAACTAGCCATGAGGATGTACACTTTACTTATAAAAGAATTAGCCTTGTTTTCTTTATCAATTCTGTCATTTTTTAATTTCTAATTTTCTGCTTTCAGTTTTTTTGTTTTGTTTATAAATCAGAGGTTTGCTACATAGCCCAGGCTAACCTTGAAAATGCTAATCTTTCTGTCTCAGCTCTGAGTTCTAAGATTAAATGAATTTGCCAACACACTTGACTTTTGGTCATAATTCTTACTGATACATTTCCCTTTTCTTATTTGTTTTAATGGAAAAATAATTATAGGAGAATCTAGGCAATTGATAGATGATATTTCTTAGGATTAAATAGAAAAGAGAAAATATTTAAGTCAATGGATCACTCAGAGGTTCTTATCCAAAAACACAGTAAAATGATATGCTTATGAGATAGGAATAAAGAACATCTGATTTTAGACTAAGTCCAATGTCTCCAAGTACAGCAATCCTTAAACCATTGGTGACAGAACTGGGGAGTGGAATGAGTTGCCTCATGAGGTACATGGATGCATGTCTTCTATATTTTCTCTTCTTCCTAAGGCTCATAAGAAAGGTAAGAGGCATATAGAGTTAGCTTCCTTCTGGGGACAGTCCACTTCCCATCACTCTAGAATGTGGCAGAAGAACTTATATGGGGATTTTTAGTGGAATCTCAGTCTCTTGAGATGAAAGGTGAAGAGTGGTTTCCACCTAGGCTCTTTGTTCCACACTTCTGACCACTTTAGTACATGCCAGGCACTACCCTAAGTCATTTCTAAGCCTCATGAAAATTCATGAAATAGCAGCCAATTATCTTCATTTTGTATGAGAGGTGTCAGTAAGATGACTTACTCAAAGACACACAGGCAGATGTGTGGGGTTATCAGGTTTGTGTTTGTAACCATCCTGATACATCATGTAGTTTATCAGTGCTACCCCTAAAGCTCTGACATTTCAAGTCCCCAAACATAGTCTTATTCTTTAAAAGGGAACTTCGTTGAATATGACATCAATGATCCAAAGGAACTTAAAGTACTGACTTATTATTTCTACATCATTTCTTCTCAAAATTATAACCCTTTTTGCTGTTGAAAATGAAGTTTGGCTGAAAGTGTGAGCAATCAGTACATACTTCAGCATGTGATTCAGTATTTTTATATTACTGCCCCCAAAAGAGAAAAGAGGGCATGCAGAGGAGAGGTAGGGCATGCAGAGGAGAGGTAGGTCAGCTGGAAAACAGCTATTACTGTAGAAGAAGCATGGAAGAAGGATAGATATTACACCCCAATTAATCTTACATTGTAGCACGTTTAGACACAGAAGTGTTTACTTTGAAAATCCTTCAAAATGCCATGTTTAAAATAAAATCAAAACACCCAAGTGTTAAATCATCTGACTAGATAACACAGATCTGTGCACTTTACACTTTTCAAACAGTCTCCCCAGAGAATTGTCTGGCCATTTTTTTTTTTTTTTTGCCGATGAGAGAGAAAATGAAGTCAATGGAGGGAAAGTTTCAACAGACTGAAAGTGATGTAATGTGAATAGAGTAAGAGGCATCAAGAATGAATCACAGCAAACTTTGAGTCAAGCAGTTGCTCTCATCTCTGGCCTCTCCAGAAGTTCAGTCAGAACAGCAGGCGACTCTAGCTGAGGGGGTTCTGCTCCACTCTGATCTGAGTGTTTATATCAATGCCAGGCCTTACAGTCAACATCTCTTCTGAATATACATAACCCACAGCACAAATTTTCAAGAGCACAGTAGCTATTCTTAACATGATAGCTAATTTTCCCTGTTGATTTGTAATACTCATTCAAGCTTTTTAAAAACTCACATTTTTAAAAATCCAGATATGAAAAACCAATAGCCACCTATCAAGATGTATTTTAATAACTTTTTATACAAAGCTCCATTCACTCCTGGCTGAAATAGGACACCACTGATAAGTCTGCTAATAAATGCCCAAGAAGAGAAGAAAAGGGAGAAAAAGCAGACAGGAAATATCCCTTATATCTGACAACAGAGACAGAAGTCTATTTCTGTACTTACAATAGCAGTTGGAGTGGCAGCCAGCACGCAGTAGAGCACCAGAGGGGTGATGAAGCTTTCTTCCTCTGTCCCAGGGTACGGCTTCATCAAATCTCCATCCTGACAGAAGAATCCTTGGATATGCACCTGAAAAGTGTCAGTGCATTCGAAGTAGTAGGCAAGCAGCACTGTCCCAGCCATGATGACAAGCTGAAAATACAGCATGGCCACACAGAGACATTAGCAGGGCTTCGGAGCAGTGCTGGCCCCTCTGAGCACACTCCCTCCATCACCCAGCAACTCTCCTGGTATTGGTATTGGCAAGTGTGTGTGTGCCTGGCTCAGGGAGTTCTGGGCTCTGGGGGTGTGTGCTTGCTCATCTTCCCAGTAATATCCGTTATAGAAACTTTCCAGCAAATAATGTGTAGCTTCTATCTGAAAGAGAGAGCACAGCCAGGTTTGTAGAAAGACCCAGATTCTGCTGCTGTGCTCTCAGTGTATGCATGGAAATGAAAGCAGTGTTTTCACTTAGGACAAAGGTGAAAGTCACAGAGCAGTGGTATACAAGCTGCCAACCTGTAGACATGAGATCTGTTCTTAACAAATTTCATAACATGTCAGAGGTAGACTTAGTTTATAAAATATTAGAGGTAGATGATCAGGAACCAGTGACTGAGTGAATGAATCAATGAATGATCAAACAGGAAAGCTAAAATGCAAAAGGGTTAAGAAAAAATTTCAGAATCACACTCGAAATTATTGGCAGGTATTTGACATTAGTTATAACTTTTAACCTTTTTCCAAATGGTTTTGCTTTTATTCCAAAATTCTTTCCACCAGTAAAGCAGAGACTTTGCTGGTAGTCATGTCTTAGTATAGACCTATTCTTCATAAGATTAAGACATTGTTATCCTTTTATTTTGCATTAGGAATTGCCTAGACATCCACGAAAGCTTAAGTATAATTTTTAATAGGCATGTGGAATTGAGTGGATATGGAAACATGGTATTATTTTTTCTTATTTATATTTGGAAACACCAAGATGTCATCAGAAGACAGTGATAAAGGTAGACAGAAAACAGGCTTTTGAGGTTATAAAATTTTAGATACTTAAGTGAGAACAGTTCCTGCAATTCTTTTGGTCTAATGCCTTCATTTCATAGATGACAAAGCAGGTTCAGTAAGTGAAATCCACCACAGGTGGATTATCCAACAAGGAAACTAAACGTGCTTAGATAGAACATTACCAAAGTAGGGAAATTAAAATGGAGAAAATATATTTTTAAATATTGATTTATTTAAAGGTATCAAAGTAATCATTATTGGAAAAAAGTCATAACTTGGCATAATGTCATTATATTTGTATGGTTTAAAATTGTTTCTGTTTGGAAGTATATATAAGGCAGTTAAGGAGAAGTCATAATCTTTTGGGGGTTTAGGAAGTCAAAAGTTTTTATTCCATCCCTGAAATGACTAACCCAAAGTCACATGGCTGGTTAATGTCAAAGCCAGGAGTAGAAACTTCCATTTCCTAATTTCCAGGATAAAAAAAAATCCCAAAAAGAAAAGTGATATATAACACAGTATTAAAATTGCACACTATACCAGAGGGTGGAGAGAAGTGGGGGAGGCAGAGGTGAAGTAGGTCAGCTCCATAGCAGAAAGGCACTATTTGGCATTCACATTCATTTTCTTATGCTCTGGCCCCTTCACTGAAGCATAGGGCCTTACACCACTGCCTCTGCTTCTGGGATAATAATTTTGCAATTCTACCTCACCATAGCAGAAAGCATCATTTTCTTCAAGGGCTTATTTGTATTAATAATGCTCCCCATCTTTCCGATTTTCCTTCATATGTCTTTCTTCTTCAACTCAGAAGCCTTTTATATCTTCCAGTTGTAGTATGTCTCAAGTATAAACTCCCAACCATCTGATACAAAGGTTTTTATTTGGGCCATCTCTATTACCACTTTGCCTTTCACTCCAGGTAGGTCACACATCATACTCTCCATTCACTCTCTGTTGCACATGACTGTTTCTTGCTATACAAAGGTAATATTCTTCTTGTATCTGGAAGTTTCTACCCAGGGGGACCCCCAATGGCTTTCCCATCACAACATCTGAGAATGCAATAATCTCTGCACACTTCAGTGAAATTTCCCCATGCCCGAGGCTGTTTATTGGCATCGGAGAAAATTACCAACCTTCATGCTAGCCATTCTTGCTGTTTCAAGCAGTTTTATTTTCCTTATAGCAACAAGGAAGAGACTGGGATTAGTATGTTTCCTAGAAGATTAAGACATGGGTGCCCCAAACCTGCCACTGCTAATGCTACTCTTGTCTACAGGTAGTTTATAAAGCCAAAGCTATGAAGTCTCTATTTCTTTTGGGCATGGCTTGTCAACTAAGTTGATTTTGTGGGAAGGAACTTAGCTAGTTTACTTGAATATTTTAGAGATGAAGCACTAGGATTTCAACTGCTTTGAGTCACTGCTTCTGGAATTGTCTCTGTCCTCCACACAGGTTTGATCTTGGGTTTTTGTATTTTTCATTCATGTGGCTGGATTTCAATATCTCTTAGGTCTGCTTGGAGAACAAGAAGGATCTATGGGAAATTTTGGACAAAAAAGAAATCAAAACTAAAAATAGTATATAGCTTCCTCTATTAAGGGCTAGTATTATATTTTATTGGGTACCTTTGTGCTGCCACTTCCTTTTTCAAAAGGAAAAAGTGAAAAGAAGTAGACCAAAACAAACAGGTATACAGAGAGAGGACTCAATACAAAAGAAAAAAATAGAAATGTAGAACATAACTGTCTTAACATTAAATATATCAAAATCATTAATAAAAACTTTAGCAACAACCACAACAAAAGCCATTGTTATCTGCCTAAATTTGAAATTCATAGAACAAATCTTAATAACTATCTGATTTAATCCTGGAAGCAACATTTAGAGAAAAATGAATGAATCCATCAATCCATTGCAGCACATAAGAACAGAGAAGCTCAGAGACTCAAAGAGCATACAGGCTTGGCAGCTTATGAAGCAGGACTCACTCATCAGCATAAATCAACTTGCCCTGGCTTTTCCCCCAAGCAGCCAGAATATGTGTCATTTTCAAACTATTCTCAAACTCCTTGGAGCATCCACAATAATGCCATTTAGAGATGCAAAAGGAGCAAAAATTGAACAATTCAGATGTTGATTTCCAGTCTTATTTCCAATTGGACATTCTTTTGTGACCCTATATTAAAAAGAAGCTGATGTATTTGTTCCAAGAACAGATTCAACACACATTGATTCTACTTCCAGGAGCAGAGTCCACCCCTCTGCACTGAGGGTGCCACACAGCCATCAGTGTACTCCATTTCTTCTCCCTATACAGGGTCATGGTTTGTCACTGTCTAGATTTGTGTTACTGGTGCCAGCTGGCACATTTGCCATCTCTGCGTCCTTCCCCAGCCCCATTTAGGAATGCATGGAGGGAGGCCATAATGTTGGTGTCACATCAGCAGATGGCAAGACTGTGCCGGGATGAGTACTGGTTGAAGGGTTGAAGATGTCAGTGTGACAGAAGCAATTATGACCGTGGGAGGATAACAGGTATGGGGAGCTCACATACCAGGGGCATTCTTCAGCTGTCACTTCCCAAGAATGATTATCTAATATAAGAACATGCATTAAATACTGATTATTCCATGAGGATTCAGAAGAAAGATGCCAGCAATTTCTGAAATACAGCCTCTCTTGAGGATGAGACCTCAGCATTTCTGCTGAGGACCTCAGGCCCTCTGCTGATGAGAAAAAGGTAAATACCACAAACAGCAATATCTGAGAAGGTAATAAAGCTAAGCAAGAAAATATAAAGTTTGGCGCAATTATAGACCACTAATTTATAGACTTCATACAAACTGGGGGAATAGGGCACCAGGTGATGGTGACATGGCTCATAGGAGTATGTAGGTGTGGTGGGGTGCAGCAAAGACCTTGAGATTGGAATTAGAGGACTGCTATGTGGTCTGGATGTAGGGGTATTTGTCAAACTGGGCAATCCTATATCTACCTAGAAAGAAAATGTTTGAATGCAAAGGGGAACAAGAGAGGGGGGAAGGAGAGGGAAGGAAAGGAATAGGGATAAAAAATTTTAAAAAGATTGGGAGGAAAACAATAGAAACAAAGTTTTGTAAATGGAGGGGGAAGAAGAATTGAAGGGAAGGGAGGGTATGGGAAGAAAAAGAATTGAGATATATTATATACAGGTATAAATTCCCTATGATGAATATGATCTATCTATCTATATATCTATATATCTATATATATATATCTCAGAAGTGTACCAGTAAAGTTAATTTAAAATATACTGGGCAATCCTAGTGGTAGGTGACCATTCCTCTTGGTTTGCTTGGGACTGAGGGTTTTCCTGGGGCATGGGAATTGCCGTGGTAAAATCAGAATGGCTCTGAATAAATTCAAGTGGTTGGTGGCTGGGAATTTAGGTCAGTGGTTCCGTCACCTGCTTTGGAAGTGCAAGGACCTGAGTTCGATCCCCAATACCAAAAAAAAAAAAAAAAAAAAAAAAATTCAAGTGCTTGGTCATTCTACCTGAGATGATGAATATTCCTACCACCAATAAGGTTTCTCCTTCTGGCTTGACCATGGGTTACTAATGCTAAATAATCAGTCAACAACTCTTCTAGGGAACTGCCTCTGATCTCAGTCTCAAACTGAGTACAGTGAAGGTAAGGAATTCTCAAACATGCTCCCCAACCCCAGTAACTTACCATCCACTTGGGGAGTGCTCCCAACACTGTGATCTTTCAGAGGGGTGACAGCTGATCCCAAGTGCAATCCTTCCATGGCAACATGTGGCTAGTGAATGAGAAGGAAGGAGTGGACAGGAGGAGAACAAGGGAAGGGACTGTTGCCTGTGGCAGATGGGGGTCAAAAGGATGGAGAAGAACATGGCATCTGTTCAAGACACTGGTCATGGCCCAGCCCCATGGACATATATTTCCTTCCACAGAATGAGGGGATGAAGGAAACTCAGGGCACAAGGAGCACTGCATGGACCTTAGTAGCTATGACACAAAAGAATGTCTTAGTAAGGACTCTAGGGAAAAGCACAGTTTAAATATCTGTGTGTTTTTCGCTGTTGAGAAAGAGCATCTTAAGACACAGCGTCTATGGCAGCACACTGGGGCTGGGGCGGGACTTTCAAATGGCACTGATGAAAGAGGAGCCAAGGTAGAGGCTGGAGGGAAATCACATGTGGAAACTGACAGTGAACCCTTGTGAGACCTTGCTGGGGACCCTGGCAGAGGGGCTGGAGAATCTAAACAACAGTGGCAAGAGCTAAGAAGGAAGAGTAGAGGAGGGAGGAAGAAAAGGAAAAGAATGAGGAGATGGTAAATGGCATATTATGTTTATGTCCCAGAAACTGTTTAAGCACTTTACATAAGTTAACTCAATCTGCCCAACTATCCTGTGTAAAAGGGATATTTTATTTCCATTTTACACTTGAGAAAACAAGTACAGAGAAATTACATGAATTACATAAAGTCACACAGCTCCTGGGGGTGACCTGGGATGATTACTCTAAGTATAATGTATCTCTTCACACAAATTTATGTGGCCCGGGGAAAATCAGATTACAAATGAAAGTCAGCATGGTAGTGCTAAACTATGTGGAGCATGCTTGGGTGCTTTATTGAAATACCTTGGAGGGTCAGTTTCTTCTATTACAAAGGTTAATAATAACTATCTCATAAAGATGCAATGAGACTGTGTACATATTCTCATTTTGTTCCAAAAGTAATCATATCAACTTTCACCAATAAAGTAAGAAGTTGGAACAGAAGAGGAAACGAAAGGAAATAAATGACAGAAAATAGGGACAGGAATTACACCCTTAAGCATAAACTATCTGAACAGTGCAACAGGAAACACGGGTCAGTTATACATTTCACAGTATCTATACGATAAAAAATAAACCAACAGTCAAGGATAAATAGAATATTTCTGAAACAGTGACCAGATAAGGGTTCTTTCTTTGTGTTCTCATACAGAGTGTGACATGATAAAATAATGACTCAGTGGTGGGTAAGGTGGTCTTTTCTTTCTTTCTTTCTTTCTTTCTTTCTTTCTTTCTTTCTTTCTTTCTTTCTTTCTTTCTTTCTTTCTTTCTTTCTTTCTTTTTGTACCAGGGATCAAACTTGGCACCTTGCACTTGCGAGGCAGGCGGCGGAACCACTGAGCTAAATCCCTGGCAGATGGTCTGCTTTTTGTACAAAACATCCTATCAACTCAATTGAGGCTTAATATAGGCTGGGGATATTGTTCAGAATGCTTGAATAGCATGCATAAGGCCCTGTGTTTAATTTCCGGTACTGCTTAATATAAACTAAATTCATAAAAAAATAATGCTATGTGATAGAAGGGAGGACATGGACATTTTGATTCAGTCTAGGTTGAACTTAAGAGAGACAGAACAATGAGAAGTTCAGCATGAAGGTCAGACTATCTGGGTTGGAAATTAGCTCTGCTGCTTACTAAATCCCGTGCCTCAGTTTCTTCATTTGTAAAACATAGTCAGTAATATTGTCATTCCCACCTTATTAGTGTACTGGGAGGATTGAATGAGGATTGTGCACCAAGGGTTATGAGCAATGCCTGATTCATGACACCAAGCATTTTCTGGAAGAATAGATAAACTGTGCCTTTTAAGTCTCCTTCTTCCCTACGATTTCTTTCAGTTTAAATTTTCAAAAACTATTGGGCAGCAATGAGTTAGAGACCGCCTTTTAGGAAGCTGCTAGCTAGCTAAATACAGATGTGCATCATTTAACAGATAATTAAGCTGAGGCTAAGAAAAGTAACCTTTTGTGAAAACTGAGAAAACTGAAATGGATCCATATCTATATTAGAATTCATCACTTCTCTAAAGACCAAAGAAGTGCTAGCAGGCAAGGAGGTATGGATGGAATGAAATCATGCAGTTATTCAAGTAATAGTAAGTACCTACTGCACACAGACATTGAAAGCAGTTAACTGTTAACAAAACTGTTAAGACAAACATGGTCTTTAGACTTAGGCCACTTTCTGTGGAATGACAGATATTGTAAAATAAACCTAAAGAAATGATACTGACTCATGCATTGACCATATACTGTAACCAGCTATGTAACTTTGAATGTATTATCATACATGATACTCATATTACCTTGTGAGCTGTAACCAGTTACCCTCATCAAAAAAGAGGAAGCTTGTTTAAGTTCACAGAACCAGTGAATGGTGGAGTCAGGATTTGAACCTCTGGTGCCATATAGCCACTCTTTTATAATTAAAACCTGCAATTAGCAAAATGAGCTGATAGATGTAAAATGCCTTGCATGTGGTAAATGCTCAGTTCTTCCTCTTTTTTAAACTTCCTATTTGCCCTTTTCATTTTTTTTACATGACTTTGGGCTGAGAGTAGAAGTTGACTGAAGTCCTCCCATTCTCTTTTGCTCACTCTTTAAAAATACTACTTTAGCCTGTTTATGGTGATTATTCCCCAACTCCTTTAATTTTTCCTTTTCCTCAGCCAAGTCTAAAATGGTAGTACCCTCCAATGGTCTATCCTTAACCCCTCTCTCATTTTTTTCTGCTATCTTCTTAGGAGTTCTTCGTTCTTTCCATGGCTTCCATTTTTCTATCATTCCATTCACCTTCGTATCACCATTCTCAGCTCTGTGCTCTCTCCTGACCACCAATATTGTGTTCTATAGAAACTGCAAATACCACAAGTCTAAACTGGAAAAATGGAATTTCTCTTTGGGAAGTAAGTGAGAATAAAACAGAGCCTTTGATATACCATCTACTCCAGCCAAAAGCATTGAAACAGTGATGAAATTTAAAAACATATGATGGTGCAAGCAAGAAGAATATGATTATCATTTCTCACAGCTAAGACATATGAAGCAGATTTAAGTGAATAGTAGCTCTAAGGGGGTTTAAGTGGGAGTGAGAGAGACACCTCATTAATCCATGATGATGAGGCCTTCTCAATTTTTAAAAGAGCCAGTAAGAGAAACTGCACTTATAATTTCTAAAGGAAATTTAATTTTCTTGCCATCTTTAAAATTTCCTTCATTCATAATTGAAAGAAGTTTCAGTAAAAGAGACATGGACTTAATCAGCAGGCACAGCCACTGGTGAGCAAAACTTGACATCCCAATTGAATGCAAAACCCAGTATTAAATCTTCATCAATGCAGCTTTTGCTTTCTGAGTCTTAATTGGTTGCACTTTCTGCCTAAATTAGGGCTTTCCTAGTCTCTCGTCATAGAAAGCCATTCTGGGTGTTGCACACAGGTGGAAGGAAAAAAAAGAACTTTATAATTAAGTTCTTTTGGTTTGTTCATATTGCAATAATATCCACATTAAAGATTTAATGTGTGATGTTTCAAGTCCCAGGTAAAGATAACTTAAGGGGTAAGACATAAATTTAATTCTCATATTCAGTGTATTCATCTGACAGATTCTGTTACTGGAATATTCTCAGAGGATATTGGTATTATGGATTTCCTAGAAACGTATTTTGGTGTACTGAATCTTTTAAAATTATACAAACATGAAACTCCTCCTTGCTTTTTCTTCTCATGATGTACTTATCAACTTACAGCACATTCATGGAACTTGGTTGGAACACAAGTTCTTATTGGAAACAAGAAGGGGAAGGAAGAAGAGGAAAAAAAGAATGAAAATATAAATCTTTAGTTGTAGTGGGTGGTGCATAAGAAAAATCTGCTTACATTGATCAAATAAAGAAATAAAGGCTTCATATTGCTGAAGTCTATTTCTTTTTTTGTTTTTTAACCAAGAATTAAGTAAACATGTTAAAATGTCAAAGACTACTCAGCAGAAATCAACCCCAAACCATGCACGGACTTGGCTGGAAGCTGATGCTGGCCTTGCCGCTAAGCACAAGATCCCAGCGCTGGAACCCTGGACCCCAGGGTGGCTTGCTGGCCATCCATGCCTCTCTACATGGCCACTTCTTTTCAGTCTTCTTCAGTGGGCTCCTATTCCTGGTGCCACAGCCACACCCTCACTGTGAGGAAGTGCTTGGCCTGTTCAGCCAGACCTTTGCCTCTCCTCAGGGTGCATAACCTCAGAGTCCCTGAAAGGAAAGGGTTGAGACTCCCTACAGTCACATAAATGACAAATGGCAGAGACGATGTGAGAAGCAACAGTCATCATGAGACTTCCTTCAGAGCACAGTGCAGGAGACACTGCTTGGAACAGTGAGGCACGTATTACCCAACAAGTCTCTAGGCATCTGGCCTGCATACTGAAATCACCTGGAGAGCTTTGAAATACATTGATGTTTGGGTCTTCTATTGATCAGCTTCAGCTCCTGGGACAAAATACCTGAGAATATCAGGAGGAGAGGTTTATTTTGGGCTCATGGTTTCAGAGGTTTCAGTCCATGGTCACCTGGCTCCATTGCCTTTAGATCTATGGCAAGGCAGAAACGTCATGGTGAAAGGGTGAAACGGAGGAAAGCTGCTCACCTCATGATAACCAGGAAGCAAAGAAAGCATTGAGGGGCCAGAGAAGAAGGGGCTGGGGTCTAGATAGATACACCTTTCAAAGGCACATGCCCAGTGACCTACTTCCTCCTACTGAGCTGAGCCTCCTATTTCCATCAGTTCCAAATAATACCATCAAAATATGCTCTCATCAGTGGATTAATCCACCAGTGAAGTTAGAATACTTGTCATAACATCACTTTGAAAAAGGCCATCAGCAACCAAGCCTGCCACTTAGTGAACCTTTGAGAAGACAAACTGGTTCCCAACCATAACAGATCTGGTCTCCAAAAATCCAGGTTTAGTGGGGCTCAAGTGTGGAATTGAGATGAGGTGAAATTGAAGTGAAATTCACGCAACATGAAATTAACCACTTTATAGTGAACAATCCAGTGCCCTGTAGTAGTCCACTCACAGTGTCGTGCAACTCCCACCTCTAGCTAGTTCCATGGCTGTGGGAAGGGTATTCTGTGTACATTAAGACTCTCCCCTCCCCCCAAGCCTCTTTCTGTTTCTGTCTTTCTGTCTAGATTTCCTCATTCTGGATATTTCATGTAAATGGAATCATATGTAGTATATGACCTGTTGTCTACTGTTTTTCACATAAAATAATGTCTCCAAGTTCCATCCACGTAGCAGCCTGTGTTAGGGCATCATTCTTCTTGATGGTTGAATCATACTCCATTGTATGGGAACCCATGTTTTGTTGATTCATGCATCAGCTGGTGGACATTTGGGTTATTTCTGCTTTTCTGACTATTATCTAGAAGGCTGATGTGAACAATGGTGTCAAATTATTTTTTGAATGCCTGGTTTCCATTCTTCTGGGATTATAGCTAGGAGAGGAATTACTGGGTTGTATGAGAACTCTACATTTTTGAGCCCCTGCTAAGTGGTTTTCTACAGTGGCTACATCATTTTAAAGGCTCACAAGCAATATTGCAGTTTCTCCATCCTTGTCAACAGTTGTTATTTTCTTCTCCTTCTCCTTCTTCTTCTTCTTTTTCCTATTATTATTATTTCAAATTATGGCATCCTAGTGGGGTGTGAATTGGTCTTATAATCTTGTTGAGCATCTTTTCAAATGCTTGTTGATCAGCCGTGTATCTTCTTTGCAAAAATGTCTACTCAAGTTCTTTGTCCATTTTGTAATTGGGTGGTTTGTCTTGTGAGAGTTCTTCATATATTCTGGGTACTAAACTTTATCAGATATATTCTTTGCAAATAGTTTCTCTCATTCTTTAGATTGTCTTGTCACTTTCTTCATAATATCTTTTGATGCACAGAAGTTCTTAATTGTGATAAAGTTCAATTTATATATTTTTTTCTTTTGTCAAGAGTGCTTTTATCCCTTATCTAAGAATCTTTTGGCAAGCCCAAGGTCATGATTATTTATCGCTATATTTTTCAAAGACTAATTTTTTGTGTGTGTGTGGTACTAAGGATTGAGCCCAGGGCCTTCACTCTGAGCTACATCTCCAGCCATTTTTGTTTTTTATTTTGAGACAAGGTCTAAGTCGCTAAGTTGCCCAGGCTATCTCTAACTTTGATCTTCTTGCCTCAGCCTCCCAGGGTGCTAGCATTACAGGCATCTGACATCATACTTGGCTTTTTCTAAGACTTACCATTTTGCTCTTACTTATAGGTCTTTGATCCATTGTGAGTTAATTTCTGTATATGACAAAAGTTAGGCATTGGGACTGTGAAACTTCTGCAGTGATTCTGGTGGCAGCAAGGGTTAGGAGTCTCTGCTTTAAATAGCTGAGGGAGAAGAGCTGCAGGACATGTAGATGCAAGTTTGGAGAAGGTGTGATGGAACTGGGTACAGCTGAGGGTTGGCTGGCACTCTCTGAACTGCCTGGTTTGCTCTGGAGGAATCAAGCTGGCTCATTGAGGCCTGGGACAGATGCTTTAAGAGGTCAGGAGCATGTGCTGCTCTGCACCAGGCTGAGGGGACTCCTATAGTGAGGGTGACAAGAGTCGGGCTGGGAGGACACAGGAAGGATGGGGTGAGTGAGTTCAGTGGCTCCTGCTGTGGGAGGAGAGACTCGAACCCAAGTGTTCTGACCTCTTGTCTCTCAGTTGGCAGATGGATATCAGGTTAGCAGCAAGACTCCCTGCGCCTGCTCCCCAGTGCACCAGCAGCCCTGGAGCTCTGTCTCTTACATACCTTTTACCCTCACCCAGCGTGGGAGACATTGAGTTTTGTTGTCAAGCACGCTGACTGCCGACAGCTATAACAGGTGACTCGGGTTAACTGGCTCTCCAAACACGAGCACACGCTCGAGTACAAGCCGTTTCCTTCTTCTCTCATGATTCAGAAGGAGCAGTGACATCTTAGGATGTCCTGAACCATCTCTCCAAACCGTTTGCAGAGTGGCTTCTGAGTCCCGGCCTGACCTGCCGCACCGAACCGGGCTCCTCCTGGCCAGAACAGCACCGGCTCAGACGGGAGCTGCCCGGAGGAGTCCGCGAGGAACGGTGCAGGGGTGCGCCCACAAGCTTTCTGCTATTTTAGGGAGTAAGTGTGTTCATTCAATGTATTGTTGTCCTTTCGGCCTGGTGACCCTCTCCCCAGAAGCGATCGAACCAACTGTATCCTCAAAGCCGGTTTCTTCCTGCTACTTCCTTGCTCAGTGCCCATCAGTACCCCCAGAGTAGCGTGGGCCGTGGGGTCCCTGGAGGGAGACCCGGCTGATCCGTGGGGGCCCGCAGGTTCAGGATCCTGCACAGACTTCCTGGCGCTGGGAGAACGTGGAGGCAGAGAAGAGATCACCTGCAGACAGAAGCCGGGGGGCTCGACCCAGCCTCACGCTTCTTTTAACCGTGAAGTCTTTATTTCTAACGGGATTTGTATGCTGTCTATCCTTGATCATGGGACCAATATTCACAGCCTTGGTTACAAAGCAGGAGTATCTGCGTGCACATACACTTCAGAAGCAGACTCCCTGATGGAGTTCTCGGCATACTATTATCCCTACATCCTGCCAATCTAAAATTGGAGAATGAAAGAATGTGGCAAACAAGAACAGCAACAGCAACAGCCTGTTTAGCACTGGGCACCGCCTATGGAATTTCTGAGACGAGATGGCAACTTTCATTCCTTCCTGCAGTTCACAAGCCACTGTAGTGAAACCATCACACTTCCATGGTAGTCTGCTCATTTTAACTACTCCCTCCTGCCCCAATATGGGTGGAAGTCCCCCAACTCCACACAGCCTCTTGTTTCTCATCCCAGACAGTCAAGCTCAGCATCACTGCTACCACTGACACCTCTTAAAGACATGTAAAGCACATGTATACAGTTTTGAACCTAAAAAAACCATATGAAGGAAGTTTCGAGAGAGAGAGGCCACAGATTTGGATGCAGTTCAAATATAATTGAGTTGAAGGAGAATGACGGGGGAGAGGGGGTTCCACGGAACTTCAAGATAAAGTAGGAGAGGGAATGAAGAGGTTGGTGGCTGTGTGTTGTGAGAGGGTGCTTTGTGAAGTCATTAGGAGTTATTAATTTACCTCTTATAGTTTGTACAGTTGAAAACTGTGAAATCACAAAGAAAATGTCATATTGCTCTCTGAGGGCAGTTCAAATTTTTGCTCTAATCATTCTCACTGATACACTGTTGGGGAAAATTGCTTTGCTTTGTAAAGACACAACTAGATATTTGAAAGGTAACAATGATAATTACATTCTGCACTATGTTGCCATTTTTAATTGCATGTATTTTCTTGCACTCAATTGCCAGCTCCTGAAGAATTCATCTTTGAATCCCAAGCATGAAGAATGGAACTTGGTGTTTATTCAATAAATAGTGTTAAATATGCTTGAAGTGGCATGCATGTTTAAAATGAGATTCCAAAGCAAAAAGAAGAACAAAAGGAAAAGAAATATTGAAAGACTTGATTAAGGCATTCTGTTTGGTAGCATAACTCTTGAAATTCAACTGAACGATGACAGACTGAAATTATTGTTTATATACAAAACACAGGGGTGGGGATTTAGCTTAGTGGTTCCACTGCCTACTCTTCAAGCACAAGGCCCCGAATTTGATCCCTGGTACAAAAATACCCCATACAAAACATAGATATGATTAATATTAAGTATAAATGATAAACTCTTATAAACCAGTAAAAGACAGAAAACCAAAAGGAAACTTTTCTTTTCATGCATATCATGCATATGTTCATATATATGTGCTATATATATATGATATATATATATATATATATATATATAATAGAGTTGGGGAAACATAAGAGATTAATCAAATGAGATATTGCATATGATGAGATATTATACAATTGTTAGAAATAATGTGTTAGGTTTTCATGAAATAATAAACATATATGTGGCTCTTCCTAAATGCTCAATACATTTCTAAGTGGTTTGCATATATTCATTCAAACTTCACAGCTCCACAAAGAGAATATTATTAGTAACTCTGTTTTATAGATAAAGAACATGAGATTAGCCTAAGGTTACACAGCATGCAAATGGCAGAGTTGGCATTCTGGCAAAGCCAGCATGGAGTCTAGTCTAGATTCTTCCATCTTAGTCACTATATTCTACTAAAGCCTTGGGTGAAAAACTGGAATGAAACAAAGAAAAATTTACAGAACAACAATATTTAATTAATTTATTTATTTTTGTGGTACTGGGGATTGAACAAGCTATATCTCCAGCCATTTTTTAATTTTAAATTTTGAGACAAGCTCTCACAAAGTTGCCAGGTTGCCCAGGGTGGATGCCAATGTGCAATACTCCTGCCTCCGCCTCTCAAGTGGCTGAATTTATAAGCATGTGCCACCATGCCCTGCTAGTACAATGATATTTAACTTAAAAGAACATACTAAACTGCTGTAAATAAATAGGATATACACACATTTGGGCATTATAATAAATAACTAAAGTCAGGACACAAGATGATGTGAACAAATAATCAAAGATTGTACCACACATTGAAGACTATAATAAATTCAGCTTGTTGGACTGAAAGACCAAATACAAAGAGTCAATAAATGAATGTAGAATTAGCATCTTACAGACTTGGGGAGTATCTGTGTTGAACAAAATAATGCTTTGATAATTCACCCAAAATACTGACTGTCCTAATTTGTAGTTGTACTGAGTTGCTGAAAGATAAGTAGAATGGGTAAAGATCATTCTTCATGGTAAGTCTTTCTTAATCTTTTATTAAAACAAATAAACAAAAACACCTCAAGATATTTGGTTACTATGACTCCTGCACAAAGTCTACAACCATGAAATAGGAAACTGCCGTCCACTATAATCAATTGCAGATACCTGTGTAATCATTTTTACTCCAAAAAATAAAGTCCATTTTCATAGACCTATTGGTTTATGGTTTTTAAAAGAGATCAGAAAAAAAATAGATTTCTACTTAAGTATTAAAATCACACTAATCCCTTAAATGACACATATGAGAATTCTTGTTTGTGATTTATAATAAGAATTTTTTTCTCACCATGAACCTTTAAATTATGAACCTATTTAGAAAAAAAGGTAATGAAAAAAGTGATTTTATGATACCACATTAGAATGAAAATATAAAACTAACACTGACTACTCTTATGGCATGTGGAGCAAAACGTTAAAAAATCCAATTGAAAAAAAGAAAACTAATAAAATAAGGTAGAGTTTCCTATGTTTGCTTTAAAATAGTTTTTAAAAGTATTTTTGATGCCATTTTAACATTTCTCTGCCATAAAAGAAGGTGATTCTTTTTTCTCCCTGTGAATCACTGTTTCTTAGAAATTAGGCAAATGAGAAGAAAAGGAAAAATGTTCCCTCCAAATCAACCAATTTGGTTTTCTTTCTAATTAAGACAGGTGAATCTCAACTGCACAAAAGACTTAGATGCATTTGCCTTTAAAAATTACTGGGTAAGAATTGTATTATTCCCTTATGAAATTACTCAATAGGCTGGCTCTGAGGTAGTGTCACTCCAAAACACAGAACATCTTGCAAAAGTGAACCCAGACTGGAAGCTCAAAAAAAAATCCCCGGTGGCTATCAGGTCACAGGTGCCCAGGCCCACACCTGCTTTACTCTGCTTGCTGCTAAACGCAGCCAATTATTGCAGGAAAGTAATCAGGTGAACACTTGAACTGTGGTTGGTGCAACTGTGGAATGGAATTTTTAATCTTATTTCCTTTTAATTTATTTAAATTTAATCAGCTTCATGTGGTTAGAGCCTACATATGGGACAGAATATGATAGCCTCCTACTAACAGGGTGGTATCACTAGCCAAACATAAAATTGAACCTTTTTTTATTATGAAATATTCTAATATGTAAATGCATAAATTAGAAAATAAACCATCAGAATGTTAATCAGTAAAGCTTAAAAATTATTAATACTTCATATACGTATTATTCTACCAGACTTTTCATTTCTCCCCAGGCATATAAACACATACAACCTAAAGAGATTTTAAAGTTTATAAAATAGAATCACACCACATATGCTGGTTTACAGCTTGATTTTCTCTTGACAATTCATTGTGACCATCTTTCTATGTTAGTACAGAAAACTATGTCAGTCACATGAGCCTAGGTGTTCTCTTTGCTAACTGATTTCATTTTGTCATTTCCATTCAAGAAATCCCGATTAACACACAGGTGTGTTTGGGGCCCACCTTTGGGTTACTGTGCTGTATATATTAAAACCCCCATCACGGGATGAAGGAAGAGAAGTGGGTGGAAACTCAGAAGAGGAGAGCTTTGGGTTCCAGATGGAGGAAGTTACATTTTGTTATATATTTCAAGGAAAGTAGCAAAGAATTTTGAACAGGTAATTGCACTGATCATATCTGTCATGGAAGAGGGTAATCCTGGCAGTAATCTGGAGCAGAGACTCCAGGCAAAGAAATCAGATTTGGAATAAAAGTTTTGCTTATATGCCAGTTACCAGGTACTCAGAATCTCTTTAATACTTGTATGTGATTAAATTTTTAAAGCAAGCTCACAAAATAATATATAGCTATCTAATCATAATAGAGCACAAGTAACATATCATGTTTTGTGAACATACAGTTTTCAACTCTTACTGTGGGGATATAAAAGAATTTACTCATTAAACTTTTATTGAGCATGTCCTATGTGCTAGGCATTGGGAAAATAGTGCACAAAATGAAGTCTCTGTTCACGTAAGAGTGGTTGTCAAAAGAAAAGATTTGGTAGGTAGGAAAATAAAAAATTTAGTTTCAAACATTTGAGATGCGTATTTGTCATCCAAATGGCAATGTAAGAATGATATGATTTGTAGAAAGTTTTCTGGGTTAGAGATACATTTGAGGAGTCATCAGGATATGTGATCACCTAGTTAGCAAACAAACATTGAATAAAGAGGAGTCTGGGAAATGTGACTGAAAAGAGTGATGACAAAGAGTAATGCATGGAACAGAATCTCAAAAGAATGGACATGGTGGTTTAAAACCTTGTAAAACTGCATTTCATAGGCTAAGTAAGTGGTGCTGACTGGTAGCATGAGTTTTGAAGTTGTGTAATTTTTAAGGACAGAGGAACAATAGTCTGGAAAAAACAAAGAAGAACAAGCACAATGTGACTCTACCTGCAAGCCCAGTAGTACAAGAGGTGTGGGAAATCAAACATGGCCACATGGGAAGACTCTAGGGAAGCAATAGAATTGAGGAGAGTCAAGTGTATAGTAAGAAGGGGAAGGGAATATACAGACAACATTAAGAAGGTAAGGGATTTTTTTGTTTTTGAGGTGAGTTTTGGAATTCACAGGGAAGAAATTCAGGGATTGAAGACAGTGAAAGACACGATCAATTAGAGGTGCACAGAGCTGTGTGGGCATGAGAAACCACAGGGAGAAAGGGAGCTGGAGTCCTTGTTTTATGATTAATACAGAGAGGGAGAAACAGCATGACAGAATTAGTCCCAAGGTTCTTTGAGGCAGATTAGTGGCACTGTATTGAGAGAGGTGAAAGACATAGCTTTTCTGTATTGTGCTATGAATTAAAATGATAAACCTCAGGGTGCTAATGTAGGAATGCAATCATTTTAAAATGCTTTTGTGGTGAAATGCTTCCTAAATTGTGGCAATCTCACACTAGGCAGCAGACATTCAATCCTATCATAAAAAAAATCTTTGCTAAATCTGTACTCCTGCAGGTTTGGAAAATGATGTAGAAAAGGAAAATATCCATTTCCAGAAAATAGAACTCTCTGAGTACAGCAGTGCCTGTTTTCCACCAAGTGATCAGAAGAGACCTGGTACTTTCAGACCCAGTTCTGGCTCTTTGGAATTCTAGGAAGTTCATCTTCTCTCTTTCCAAACAGAAGAGCCAACTTTCCACTTCTAGTGCTCCTTTGTTGAATATTTGTAGCCGAGAAATACCTGTATTATTTTATAACGAGCATTTAATAAACTATCAGAATGGCACAATGTTAGATCATCTTCACTGTTCAAAATGTGGAGAAGGTAAGCCCACCCCAGCCCCACCCTGCTTTCCTTGTCTGCTGTGTTTTTAAAGAATCTTACTTCTTTAAAATAAAAGGAGTCTTACTTCTTTAAAATACAAGGAAAAAATAGTAGTTCGGAGTCAATAAAATTAGAAATGACAAAAGTATGCCATAGTTATGACAGCCACATCAGTGATTCTTGGGATTCTTTCCTGTTGAACATTTTCCATGTGATATTTCAGGCAGTTATGACTGTCTAGCATTGGGCCATCCTTGCTGACAAAAGTTGTACTTCCCTTTGAGATATATGAAATGAGTTCCAAAGTGGAATAGAGTATCATGGGATTTTAAACATATGCTTGAATGATCTATGTGTTCATTAAAGAACCCCATCTTTTCTGTGAAGATGGATACCCCTTGGCACAGGTTAGTGCCCAAATCTATCATCTGATGATATTGGTGTATCATGGAATTTGGTACAATAACGGTGATTCTACTAAATTGAATGGGCAGAATTTTTAAAATTTAGTTTCCTCCAATCTCAGGTTAAATTTTCCCCAAATGTATTTTTTAGTAATGTTATGTCCCCCTAACAATCTTTTTTGTTATATGTTTGTGAAACATAGTAATTACATTCATTGGGGGAATTGTTACATATTTATGTATCATATCTTGATCATTTTCCCTTCCCCTCTCCCATTCCATCCCTTCCTCTAATCTTGCCCACTTCCAAAAAAGACTACAGCCTAACAATCTTAACGATCTTGGGAGAAGTTTCTCTGCCTTCTTGGGTTTGGCAGGAATGCCCAGGTATTGGATCAAACATATAAACTCCGAGCTGGGAGTCATTTGAGCCATTTTATTTAGAGAGACAGACACTGAGCAGATAAAGTGTTTTTGTTATGTTCTTTCTAAATTGAAATAAGATAAGAATGAGCATTAAGCTGCTTAGAGATTTGAATTAGAGGAACAATTATTCTAATACACATGATAGGAGAAAGGCTCTCTGAGCTGTAATCTCTTCATTCTTATGGAGCACTGTTACTCTGCGGAAGTCCATGCTTGACTGAAGGCTGTAGTAAGCCCCCGTTTGTCATGCTTATCCCCTTGGATTGATTTTTGTTCCTTTTGGAAATGATTTTTCCACTTTGAAACTTTCTGAGCATGGCACAATGCATAATCTGTATCATTTGGCACTCTAAATACTCTGTCATTCTGCAAAGTTCTTATGACTGAGCATGCCTTGTCCATGGAAACTTATTCAGTGAAATGTGAAATTACTTTAAAAGACAGATTTAGAGCATTGGACTTAGGCCAAGCATGTTGAGCACAAATTGTACTCTTAGGTAGTTAATAATTATGATCATAAGCATCTTTTTCTTCTCTTTTTTAGTGTTTTGAATCCAGAACCTTATTCATGCTTACATCTCCAGTCCTTTTTCTTTTTGATTTAAAGGCCACTAGAAGGCTAGGAAGTCAGTGTGTGAAAGGCCATTTCAATGGTGTCTTCACATTTCCCCAACATCCTTGATGTTAGAGCTGTTCTAACTAGAGTGTGCAGTCAAGGTGTGGGTCTCAGATCTAGCCCTTATACCTTGCACCCTCCTCCTCTAAACTCCAAACGTGGATACTGAAAACTGTCAGTATGCTGTGTGAGCTAATCAAGGCTTAGGCTACCCACTTCCTGAGCCAAGTGTTTATGCTCTCTATGAAGGCAGGCAGGAATTCTAACCCCAGAAATCAGGAAAACTGTTTGTAGCTGGATATGTGTAAGAGGAAGTTATAGTCCTTTAGCATGTTCAGAGACTGAGGAGCCTTAGGAGACAGAACAGCAATCATCAATACCACTTTAATTCCTACAGATCTTCTAAAGATCACTCTGGGCCTGGAAAACACATCCGTCTACCTGGAGACAGTAGAAAACCAGTGCTCTAGTAACAGGTCCCCAGGGATTGCAAACACTGCAAAGGTGTTGTACTTCCAAAGCCTGGTATATGGTAGATGCTTTGTCAGGTCAACAAATGGAGGAAAGTCAGAGTAAGACTTTGTAAGGTCCAGATATGGGCAGCCAGATGGGAGCCAATACCCAGATCTCTACACCCGTCACACATGTCCTCTCCCGGGCCTGGCTGTTGATTACAAGGCATACTCCGTAGACTGCTGTGTGGCAAATCCAAGCCTCATTAAAAATTGAAAACACTTCTCTTTAGAGAAATATCCTCATGGTGGCTTTAAAAGTCCTTCTCTCCATGGTAAAAATGAACAACTGGATGATGTCTCGTCTGGAAACCTGGAAGATTGTACAGGAGTTTGAGCTGGTTCTATGCTGTTCCTTCAGTTTTTCCCTTTCCCATTGAAAAATCTCTGGGGGACACATTTCTGAACCTAGTTACCTCAAGGTTATGGCTCTCCTTCTGGGATCGGCTGCCCATGGCTGCAGGCAAAAGCCCCATCACCACAGAAGAAACTTCTTTGGGAACCTCTCAGCATGACTACTGTGGTGAACCAATGACATCAGAGACCCCAATCCTTATTCAAGGTGTCCCTGCATGTCTCTCCTTTACTTTGCAGTTCCTCTCACTGAGAAGAAGGAGGCGGTCCTGACTGGCCACTGGGGCTATGTGGTGATGGTACTAACAGCAGAGGCTCTTGTATGTTTATGTTGATTCTTTTATCTCTACATTTACCAAAAGAACAAGCCTGGGTTAACATGCTGGAGGGATTGGGGAAGTCACCAGAGTCACACTGGATGACATCATCCTCTCAGATGTGTGCACCACAGAAAATGGCTGGTCAACTCACAGACCTATGAGTGAAACCAGCCAGGACCAGCACCAGGTGAATTGTCTGTATGTTCTGAAGGCCCACGGATTCATAAGCTAAATAAATGCTCACTGTTGTACACCTCTGAATTTTGTAGTAGTTCACTCTATAATGTGATCGTGGCAGTCAACACCAGAAACAGCTACCTTCCTTTGCAGTTCTGAGGTAGTGTACTTCAGTCATTGAGGGACCAGACTTTAGATGCCAAGAATTTAGGTTGAATTCTTGTCTCTGCCATTCGCTAACTGTAACCTAGAATCACTTAAACTCTATATACCTCAGTTTCTCCATCTGTAAAATGGGGACAGTAGTATCTAACAAGTAGAGGTTAATGTGAAGATTAACTCTGTCTGAAAAGCTTTAGAATAGTTGTGACATATAGTGAACACCACCAATGTGCTGTTATCATTCACCATCGTGTAGATTTGCTTTGGTGGGAAGACAGTCAAGTGGTTTAATCTCATATGTCCCATGGCCTCCCCTGACCTGCTAATTAGGAAACACCAGGGAATTTGAATTCTTTTTCCAATGACTTTTTTTTTTTAATTTCACATGTGACTACCGCTTTCCCAGGAGAAGAAATTTTTAACTTAGCCTCAATGGGTTCTCTCTTCTTATGAGTCAGTCTGTGCCAGATCTGTAGACATGTACTGAGGTTTTTGTCATTTAGGTGTTATCATCCCCCAGATTTTAGTGTTTATCAGACTTTTTTCTTGTCCTCCATTGCTTTAAAACTTTTCAAAGGGACATCAGAGGCATATGGTCAAATAGCTACTTGACCCAAAGAAAAAAAAACATGAATTCAAATAATCTAATCTAATCTTATTTATTTAGGTATTCTATTTATTTAGAATAACTTGGCAGATTAACACTCATTGCTCCTTTTCTTCTACTTTGAGCAAATATCAATATGTACAAATAGAAAGCTAATTGGGGAAGTTCCTAGATATGCATAGTATGTTATTTATGGATTATGAAATTATAGACTCTTGAAAATGGAAGGCACTTTAGAGAATGTCCAGGCTCTCATGTTATAGATGAGGGAACTGAGGCTTAGATAACTTGAATGACTTGCTTAAGTTTCCAGAACAGGTTAGCAAAAGAACCTGGGTAAAAATCAAGAGCTCTCCCAAATCAGTTGGTCCTTTTTAAAAAAATTGTTCAATATTTAACATTCAAAAAAAGAATTTATGTATCATAGAAGCTAGATGTATAATAAAATAAATAGCTGGACACATCATGCAAGTTCAGAAGTACACTATCATCAGTGATGTGGAGGTTTCCTTTAGACATAGCTCTAATCCTGGCCTCCTGTGTCTTGTGACATCCCTGACCTGATGCATTTTTAAAGAGATGAATATTATTTTTATCATTTCTTTGCACATTGTATGTTTAGCTAAATTATATATATATTTTTTTAAAGTGAAAATTTTATCATATCACAGTCTTATTTTTCACTCAACATTGTATCCCAACATTCATCCACACTTTTGCATGTAAGTGAGGTTTTCAGTTTCCACTGAAGGGAGTGTGTGTGTGTGTGTGTGTGTGTGTGTGTGTGTGTGGTAGTGTTCTGATTTTTGTTGTAAGGTAAAATTCTATGAACAATCTTTTTCATATCAACTAAGGCATAGTTTAGAAAGCTTGTCAAGGGTAAGCACTTATGAGTGGATTTTCTGGGTCATAGGATAATATACATGTTCAGCTTTGTAAGATAATGCCAAATCATTTCAAGGTAGTTTTCCATTTTCCTTATGCCCCAGTGGGTTTTGAAAAGTTTTACTCCTCACAGGACCATCAATGCTTTGTGTAGTGAGCCTCTCAGTCTAGTAAATACACAACTAGTGGGTATTTTGTAGTATTAAGTTGTACTTCCCTAATAACTAGTAAGGTTTCTCTCCTTTTCCCATACTTATTTAACCCTTTGTATTTCCTCTTCTATAAAATGCTTACTTATGTCCTTTTTTGCATTTTTCATATTTTCTTTTTTTAAGTTGACAAAGTAATTTTTAAGCAATTCTGGGCACCATTGTTTTATACATAGGTGGCAAATAAATTTTCCCAAGTGTTTATTGACTTGTACTTCTACTTCGTGGCATTTGTAAATGAGTACAGATTCTTTTTGTTTTGTTTTGTTTTTTGGTACCGGGGATCAAACTCGGGTCCTTCCGCTTGCCAGGCAGGTGCTGAAACCACTGAGCTAAATGCCCGGCCCTGGATTCTTGATTTTAATATAATTTTCACTACATCAGTGGTGTATTCTATTTTATGTCAGCATAGAAAAGAGATCAAATTATGAAAATTTGATGTGTATAAATCTAATGCCCAAGTCAAGCACATATCTGAAATGAAAGATTGAATTTAGCTTTTAAAATTTCATAGAGATAAAAATCAAAAGCCCTAACACTTGAGTCTAATAGAATCTATTGCTCACATACAGGGTGGTGGTAGTATGAGAAGTGTGGGTGTGGCTTAACAGAAAAGCAATGTCTAAAGGGACAAGACTTGGGGGGAAAGGTCCTGTTCATATCAGCTGTTAACTATTTAGTCTTTCTGGGACACACTTTCCATTTATTATTTTTCTCCTTGCTAAATTTTAAACACTTCATCTTCACTACTTGTGAGCGAACACTGTAAGCAAACAAAATAAAATGAAACACAAAAATAAATCCTTCCCTCTGGGGATGTGTGTTTATGGGACTAATGACAGAGGATCTTGTGTTTTTCCTTGATTTTATTACAGCCTTTACTGCCCAATGTGCTTATTTGCCTACTCTGCAAACAACTCAAAGGTTAACTTGTCTTTCTCTTTCCACTCCGCTAAATTGGTCTAATTAAAGTCAATGACCTTTTAATTGAAAAATTCATAAAGTACTTTTCAGTCCTAAACTTATTTGTTGTGTTGGCAGCATTTGATAATTCTGGTCAGAATTTATTTTTTTATTCCTTTCTTTGAATGGTTATTTCTTTTCAATTTTCATTTCTTATTACTACATGTTTGCAGTACATAATGATTACATTCCTTGTGGGAATTTGTACATGTACATAACACATCTTAATTCTTTTTTCATCCCCTTTCCCTTCCCACCCTTTTCTCTCTCCCTCCTTTTGATCTCCTTCCCATTGGAGAAAGGTCTATCTTCCTACTTTCTACTACCTTTCTCTAATTTTGTGCTTTATTTATATATTGAGTTTCTCATACAAGAAAACCATGCAGTATTTAAACTCATTTGTCTGATTTTTTTGTTGTTGTTGTTACCGGGGATCGAACTTGGGACCTTGTGCTTGTGAGGCAGGCAGCGGAACCACTGAGCCAAATCCCTAGCCCTCCTGTGTCTGATTTACTTCACTTAAAATTATGGTCTCAAGGTGCATCCATTTTCCTACAAATGATTCCAGTTTATCCTTCTTCATGGCAGAATAATACTTCATTGCATACAAATACCACATTTTCTTTATCCATTCATCTGTTGATGAACATTCAGAATTGCATCTCAAGTCTCTTTTGTCAGCTCTCCTGATGTGCACATACCAAATAGTGGTGTTTTGTAGGGTTCTCCCATTAGCTCTGTAATATTTTCCTGTTTGTGCTGAAGTGATTCATCTACTCCCAGTGTTTCAACTATCTCTTATATACAGAAATCTTTATTTCTTTTATAAACCCCTTTCCTAAGCTCTCTAGAACTTATTTTGTGCTGAGCTTTTCCATTGGCTTCAGCTACCACCTGTACTTTGATTACTCACCATAACTGTAACTTCAATCTCTCTTGAGCTCTATCCTTTATTTCCAAATTTATAGACAACATCTCCCCCTAGATGTTTCTTAGGCACCTCAAATTCAAGATTTTCCAATCTGAATCACAATGTTCCATCCCTCTACCTTCTGAAAACTCCTCTTATAGTACTACCTTCTCTGAAAATTTTACCACCATCTATACAGTTATTCAAGCCAGAAAATGGAGTCCTCCTCTCTATTTTGTCACTCCACATTCAGCCGGATTCAAGACTGACCAATTCTTAATATTACTCAAAGCCATTCCTCTTCATGTCTCCTGCTCTTCAATTCAGGGCCTTCTCATTTTTTTTCCAGCATTAGCCTCTTACTATATTCTTAAATTTTGGTCTTCCTCTGGTCCACAAGAGCCTATGTACTGTGCCACTACTAAAGCACTTCTTGTAAAACATAAGTTTACCAAAATCCCTTTTCTAGAAAATATGAATCACAACTCTCTAGTATGCTACCCCAAATGCTGATGAGCTGGCTCTCCCAACCTTTCCATCTTTATTTCATAGCTGTCCCCTGCAGATACCCAAGTGATGAGACATTCATTCTTCTTTACGGTAAGGTTATCCACATGGGTCTTGCTTTATTATACCTCTGTGCCTATTTACATGTTCTTTCTTCTTCTATTGTTCTTTCTTCCATTTTATCTGATAAATTTCATTAAGGTGTCTATAAGCACTGTAAAGCCTTCTTGCTTTCTCCAGGCAGCATTAAAAACTTTCTCTTCCATACTCACTTATAGCCAAGTTTCCCCATTGCAGTGCATAACACAGAGCAATAAGTACTTACTTTGCTTGACAACTGTGGTGGTTGATTAATTGATGGCCAACTTGAGAATGGATCCCCAGCTGGGCTGAGTTAGCATGGTTTTGGGGAATGGTATAAAGGAAGAACAGGATAGGAGGATTTTTTTTTTTCTTTTTCAGGTGGGGAAGATTTTATGCTGATTTCCCTCAGAAAAGCTGCGGTTGTTCTTAGGCTGAGCTCTCTGACCCCAGGACAGCTGCTGTTCTCTAGGGAGGAGCTCTGGTCTCCTCCCTTGCCTTGAGCATCCTCTGCTGGCCCTTGGCATAGATGCTTCATCTGGGAGCTCAGGACTTGGCCTTTGCCTCTTGTTTCTGATTCTTTGACTTTCAGCATCAGCCTTTCCACTTGCCAGCACAGACTCCCTAGCATCTTGTGCCAGCCCTTGGACTTTCCTGCACAGATTCTTCTGTCTTCCTTTGCAGATTCCTTGGCCTCTTGGTGAAGACTTGCACAGGACATTGCTGCGAGATCCAGGCCCTGGATTCTTGGGATCTCTAGTGAGGGGACAGATCTCTTGCACTCTTCTACATCTGACTCTAGTAAACATTGACTAATACAACAACCTTTGCCACTGAGCTGTAAGCTCCTCAAGGAAAGTGACCAAGTTCTATTCATCGTGTAAGCTCAGCACTTAAAGTGAGCAGTTAATCGATGCTTATGGAACAGATGAATGTTCATGAATACTGCAGCATCGCTTTCACAAAAGTTTGTGTTTTCCCCAGCTCTATCAATAGTGCTAAAACTTAGAGTAAGTGGTAGTTCTGCTTTACTTTAGGATGATGAGTCTACATTTAGAATATTCTGCTCTGATGTAATGCTACTGTTAGATTAAGGCAGATATAAACTGAAAAACATTTAAAGGAGACCAATCAATAGCCCAACAAAGAAACAATGATTAGACAAATGGGAATTATTTGCATGAGGGAACATGAATTTAAAAAAACTAATAGTCCTATTCTAATAGTATTAGGAACAAGCACTGTTTTTCTAACAAAGTACATATAATGCTGGTAGATTAGAGGTAACAAATTCTTTGCTACTTCTCCCTTTGAGAGCTAATTCTTCTCTGCTTGAGGGTGGTTTGCTTGACCAATAGAATGAGATGAAAGGGACACTATAAGACTTCCATAGCTAAGTTGGAAGAAACACTGCTGTTTCTGCCTCAGTCTCTTGGAATGCCTCTTCTTGGGGTGCTTAGACTCAAACCCAGTCATTGTGTTGTAAGAAACACATGATACATAAAGAGGAAATAGGTAGGTGCTCTGTTAGTGACAGAACTCCTGGCTGACAGCTTCAATGGCCATTGATGAAGAAATCATTTTAATCACACAGTCTAAGAAAAGTTTCAGATGGTTGCAGATCCCACTAATATCTAACTGCCATCACATAACAAACATAAGCAAGAACCAACCAGACCCTTCCTGGATTTTTGACCCACAAAATTGAGGGAAAAATGTTTTTTTAAATCATTATTTGGGTTTTACACTATTAAAATGTAGTATACTACACAGCAATAAATAGCTAAAAGCACAAACACAAATGTTGATTGATCGAAGAGTGACTTAGTAATAAGAAATCATTGCTGAGATGTACTGCTTAGATCTGAAAGGACATAATTTCAAATTGCAAAGAATGTGGTTAGCCAGCAGCCTTTAGCTGTTAGTTCCTTCGGGGTCTAACAGCTCATATCTAAGCTGTGAGCTTGCTCTTTCCAGCTAAATCCTCAACCATTGACTAAGACAATAGAAGCCAAAGCCACATTTTTGGAGCATCCCCAGTTAACAACTAAACTAGATGACTTGCAAAGGTCTAGCCACTTCTATACAAAGTGAGGGCTCCATGAATAAGTAATCTTTTTTCTAGCACTCCCAAATGACTTGTCTGCATCATAGGCTAATCTCTCTACCTTCCCAAGAGTCTCCTCCCCTTTTCACAAGTGTTACTCCCCAGTAAACTATGTTACATGCCCATTCTATCTCAGTGTATGATTCTTAGAGAACATAACACATGCAAACATCTTTCATCATTTTAAAAAACTTAGAGTAGCAAAGAGCAACTTCTAACTTGTTTTAGCTTACAAACAAAGTCCATCAATACTAATGTTCTTAGTATGGGTTGTACTTACTAATGGCATACACCACTGCTTGTTTTCTGGCTGTTGAAGTAAAACACAGCAATGGACTACATCATTGGCTGCTTAGGTACTTCACAAAACACTAGGACTACAAATTAAATGAGGAGATGAGTGTACTACACAGGATCTTGATTTACATGTGCCTGAAAAGAAATGGCAGAACTCTCACTTTGAATGATAAGCACCTCACAAAGATGCAATTGCCCTTGTGAGACACTTACTGTTTATTTTTAAAAAACCCTTAGCCCAAGTTCACTAATTCTTAACCAAGTCAGAAATCTTCATCTGAAGCTCCCTGTTTAAGAACACATGGGCTAAGCAGGGAGGCCTAATAACAATTTTCAGTCCTTTATGAAGGAGTCCTCAGATTGTATCTTTTGGGGAATGCTCACATCATATAATCACAGAAGCTATGTCTTTTGTTTCCTCTACTCAGTTCAAAGATGGCCACTTTTAAAGTGTGCTGTGGTAACTATGAAGATAGTGTGTGTGTGTGTGTGTGTGTGTGTGACAGAGAGACAGACACTAGCAATTAGTTCATCATTTTTAAAACAAGAATTTAATAATCCACTGGCATTCTGTTCTTTGGTCTCACATTTATAGGAAGATTTGCCCTTTCTCTGACAGTTGGCATTACCCTTCTGGGGAAGGGAAGATGGCCAGGAGAAGTACATGATTCTTCTGTTCAAATATTTGAAGAATTAAGAAGAATTAGCTTTGTTATAGCAAAAACTGTTACAGCAGCCAAAAGGTAGAAATCAGCCCAATGTTTGCAAGATGAAAAGAAAAAATTTGCATGAATTTTGGAGATGTGTTCCAAATGGGTCACTTTGGTGCATAGTGTAGTCTCTACTGCTACAGGAAACCAAGCAAGGTCCTGGCAGTCACATGTTGGAAAAGCATTAGAGAGAATTCAAGTATTCTTTGAAACTTCTCTACCAGAATTTTTATAAATACCTGAAGAAATGGGAAGCAAATATGAAGGGATTTTTGAGGGATTTGCCTCCCTTAAATATAAATATAATGTAACAGGAATTATATTAGCATAATCAAGTGTTAGCTCTAGTTCCCATTTTGTCAGGTATAAAGCTCAGCTGATACCTTTAAAATTGTTTTCCTAATAAAGCCAGACAAGCATGAAATAACTTCTTCGTTGCTTTAGTACAGACTAATAGAGGGAATTACACTAATGAGAGGCTAATAAGGCAGACTAAGATGACCTAAGAAGCACACATCTTTTTCAGAGAGGCTGGTGAATGTTGTGCCTCTTGTGAGGGATTTATGTTCTCATTTCTTATGGAAAAATTGGGGAAATATATCAATAGGGGGCATTGGTGTTCTGTCAATTAGAGAATTTCACCTGGAGGCTAAGTGTTCTTGATAATTCTGAGCACTTTAAAATGATCGACAAACCAAAGCAGATAGAAAACTTACTTTTCTTTTAAAAATCCACACAGAGATGTCATATTTTCTAAGTGAATTTTAGGAAATGAAAGCACAGCATGTACATATTTGGTTTTCCCAAGATAAATGAAAGATGTTAGAGGCTTAAAAAAATTTTTTGGGGGAGATTAATATGAGAGCAGCTGCAAATTCAGCATCTCCAATCCTAGGAATTGAGTGAAAGAGAGCTGAATTTGCATCGTCGTGTACTGGCATCACTAATGCTTACAGCTCCTATTCAACTGTAATGCGAGTGAAATGAAACAGTCCTCTCTGTTAGAAACTTCTCCCACACAACAAATGCTGGTCTGTTTCACTCCCCATCCATTTGGGCAGACAAATAAACTGGTCATGAAAGGAATAAAGGGAAAAGAGAAATTTGGAGTTATGGAATACACAGAATATAAGATAAATAAATAGCTGCAATTTTCAACCTTAAACTACATACAGGCCCTGCAGTTTCTCATAGACAAAAAGATTATTAAACACCAATAAAAAGAAATGCAAATTTTTCACATGATGGAAATGTGAGTCATAGATATAATTATGTATGAATGTTTACATTTTATAGAAAGACCTGATATCCCAGGTGTATTTTTTACCTCTTTGCTCAAAAATATTTTATTTTCACATCTCAGAATTTAGAATCTTGAGACTTAATAAAATGTGGGATCCTAAGGATCAATAATGAAAAAAGAACAGATTAAAACATACATACACACACCTATAGATTTCTCTGATTGAAGACTATTTGAAGCACAGGAAAGCTAATTTCCACCCACTTTTAAAGGTTATCCAGATTTTTGCCTCCATCCTTTTAACATGTACTGATGAAGCCCCTTCCTAAGTAAGTGGCAGGCACAGGCTAGATGTTCCTCTGTATGGCTCACCTCACCTTTGGTACTGTACTCTGAACTCCTAGAACAGGAGTTTTTAGCTGAGAATTGAAATATATAAATAAGTACATATATATGTACAAATATGTGTGTCTCTATATATTTCAATTTAATAAGCTCTTACATTATCTAATGTATAAAATTTTTATTTGTTTTTAAAGGAAAATAGAGCTAGGTATGGTGGTACATGCGTATAATCCCAGGAGCATCATAAATTCAAGGCCAGCCTGTGCAATTAGTGACTTAGTGAGTCTATCTCAAGAAAAAAATTAAAATGATAAAAGCACTGGGGTTGTAGCTCAAGAGGAAGGTGCTTGGTTCAATCCTCAGTTCTGCAAACAAGCGAAGGAAGGAAGGAAGGAAGGGAGGAAGGGCAGGAGGGAGGAAGAGAGGATGGGAGGCAGACAGATAAGAAAACAAAACTATATTTGGAGATAATATAATTGGAGAGAAGGTAAAATTCCAAAGAATGGACTGGTAGGAGCCGAGTTAATAAAAGAGAGGGTTACAAAGCCCTGTGTTTTTAATAAATTATGAATTTGGAAATTGGGACAGGAGATGAGAGGAAAAGAGAGGACCAGTACGGTGGTTCTTGGGGTAAAGTAGTCAGTAATCTTTCTAGGGGATACAAAAACTTTTTAAGAACTGCAACACAACATCTTTTATTAAATTTGAAACAACATTTCAAGGTAAACTCAATTCTTTTGCCACATGCCTTCTTAAAATAACTGTCTTATGAGTAGGTTTGTGTATTGGTGAAATAGTTTTTTTTAAAAAAGCAAAACTTGAGTCCATGTTGCTGTTACAAGAATGAAAATTTGAATAGCAAAGAATTAAAGAGCAATAACACACCAACTAATCTGAACACATAGAATTAGGGACTTGAAGCTAGAGGAGAATATGAGAGTATAAATCTTTCATTCATTGTCTGCCACTCCCATCCCCCCAAAGAAATCACAGAAACCTCAGGAGGGACTGTGGACTTCTGCTGGTATGGAATGGATGGATAAGTCGATGTAATAGTGATTTTAAGGAGTCAAATAGCCTTATTCCATATTGTAATTACATGGTAGTAAAGTCCCAAAATTATTTCCAAACTATGTTACATGGTATCATGACTCCCTTACACCATCCAATGCAAAATTGTTATGCATAACTGAGGTTCTGAGAGTCTGGTTTCCTGTCTTGGCTTGTTTTGTGCTCTATAGCAGAAAACCTGAGGCCAGGTAGTTTGTAATAAACAGAAATATAGTGGCCCATGATTGTGAGGCTGGGAAATCCAATATCAAGACACTAGCATTGGCAAGGACCTCCATGCTGAGTCATTGTACAGTAGAGGGTAAGAAATGGGAAAGGGGGAGGGAAAGGGAGAAGGGGGAGAGAGAGAGAGAGAGAGGATCCCACTTGTGATCTAATCACCTCTTAAAGGTCCCACCTCTTAATACTGTTGACAATGGCATTAAATTTGAGCAAAGTTTTAAAGAAAACAAATATTAAAACCATAGCCGCTTCTATCCATGTTTATTCTCTCAGGATTGCAGGCAGAGGGTAAAATCTCTCCCACCATCAGCCCTCCTGATGTGCTTATTTTCATTTTTTATGTTTTGTTTATCATCCCAACCTCCTTTTCAAAAAGCCATTACTCCATTTTTCCCAGTTAAATAATATTTTAATCATTAAACTTTCAAAGATAAATAAAGTCTCAAAATCACACCTACATTCATTCTGGTGTATCTATGTTTAGAGAAGTTTGTCATAGTAGTAAACAGAATTTTTGTGTCACCCTACCTGTATATTATGGATCATAGGCAAGGGAATGAACAGTGAAATTTAACTCACAGGCTGCACCACTTCATTAAATGGATTTGGATGGTAGGTGTACAGAAGATTGAATTGGGTGGGTTTTGTTGTCGTTGCATTTGGGCATAGCTAAGAACTATATTCTTTGCCAGAGTTGACAGAAAACTATAAAATACCCTATTAGGTGAAGAGTATACAGAAATAGTATAGCTATATTGACTTTTCAAGGTAACCCAGGAATGAGCAAACAATCGCTCTATTTATTCTTTTCAAAGCTACCCAATTTAAATTTTCATAAAATCATGCTCCTGTGGGCTGTTGCATCATCATTCTGTGTCAGAAATCCCCTGGAGTACACTAACCTGGGGAAAGAGCTGAGATACTTTACATTGAGACTGTCACACTTCAGGGCACCCCGACTTCACAGGCACTGCTTGCTTCAGTCTCCAAGTTGCTGCAGGGCTGCCCCAGCAACTGCTGATTTCTCCAGGGACTTGGTATCATTACCTAGAGAAATCAAGCACTGCGCTCCTGTGGAAGAATTTGCTGCTATCACATACTGGTACTGATTTTTCATGTGATCTCTAGACTGGATAGGGAGGCTCTCATTACACAAAGGTATGTCTTTTCTTTCTTTTCCTCTTCCATTCATTGATTCTTTGGGGAAAGGGGAAAAAGCTTTGTATTTTATCTTTTCCAAATACTGTTGAGCATTTTACTTGATAAATAATAGATTCCCAGTAAGTATGTGCTCTCAGTGAATATATATTCTTCTAAGGCATTTACTTTGGGGGAACAAAGCACAGGCTTTGGAGTGAGGAGGAATCGGTTTATCCAAGCTCTGCTTCTTACACGTAGTATGATTTTGGCAAGATTCTTCACTTCCTCCAAACTTCCATTTTCTCACCTTTAAATTGGGACCAATACCTGCTTCATGTGGTGGTTGTAAGAAGAAAGAACATGGTATGTCCTACCATGGCAAACAGCAAGTGTTCAAAAAAGGTAAGTCGCTTTCCCCTTGAAGAATGAAGAGCCGTGCTACTTACACTGGCATCGGGCTGGGTCTGCCCTTGAGGGAGTCTCCAGGATTAGAGAGGCCCTGCCCATACCAAGGGCCCCCGCTGTGAGGACTCTCTGGTGATCAATGGGTGGTCCACTGATCCTGGTCCACTATACCACTCTACTAAATACTAGGCTGCACCTGGGCACTTCTCAAGGAGTTTCCAGCAATGCAAGCAAAGGAAGCAAATGGGCCTATGGTAAAGTCTCAATGTCTAAGTGGGGAGAGAGGTATTTTAAATAATTAAAACCACCAACTCCAGGAGACATGTTAATGGAACTGATGTCAGTGTGTGTTAATTTCTCAGGCCCCAGAATCCATTCCTCCATCTTCTGGGATCATACACCTAACTTACTTTGGGAAACCACTTTCCTTCATTTTTGACTATGTAATTTGAGCGGGACTAGTCCTACCCATAGCTACTGTAGAGCTTGGATTAGCTAGAGACAATCACATATACAACTTCCTGGCTGCCATAATTACTTAGACATGGACATATGATTCAATGAGTGCCAGTGAAATATATTCTGGGCATAAGAGAGAAGGGCACATGGTAGTGGCAGAGCTAGCATAAAAGAGTGTCTCTTTTTTATGGGTGAGCAATAAGAAGCTATAAGGCTAACTTACTAACTTAATGGGGAAGCCTGGATGTGTTGTCAGCAGCTAAAACCCAAGAATTAAGAAAGGGAGTTAAGAGATCAGGAGTAGTGGTGAAGGAGTGAATGTCCTTAGCTCATCTGTGAACTGCTTAATCAAACCTTACTTGAAGCCTGTGTACATCTGTATTTTTCAATTATGTAAACCAATCAGTTTAGCTATTTTTCTAATAATAATACTAATTAGCTTTGTAACATTTGGAAAACAGAGCCTCAATTTCCTTGCCTGACAAAAGGGGTTTAATAGTAAATCTCTCCTGTGGTCGAGGTGTTGCAGTACGAGATGATATATATTTAAAGCACTGTGCTCAGTTAAATGGCATCTTAAACATAAAAATAACTAGGATGTCATACAGAAGTACCATCTAGATATCAGGGCCAATTTTTCTCCTCAGTAAACATTTGGCAATGTCCAAGGACAATTTTGATTGTCATAACTGAAGGAGAGCTGTTCTTGGCATTTAGAGGGTAGAAGCCAGGGATGCTGCCAACAGCCTATGATGCAAAACACTACCTTATCACACCCACAATAATGAACTGTGCAGTCCTATATACCACACCTGCCAAAGTTAAGAAACCCAGATATGGGAGACATGTGTATTGCTGTCAGTGAAACACTCAGATTGGGCCTGGGGCTGCATTATTTCTGCCAAAACTGAGTGAAAATGAAGAAGGAGCGCAACGAACAAGCACTTAAGATGGTATAGCAAGAGGCAAGACAGAGGTATTCCCTATGCCACTGGCTGAACTACAAGAGTTCTACCTATGACATGTAGATTTCAGAGTCAGTGAGGAAGGCAAGAGACCAGAAAAGGAAGGCAGAGATTACAGAGCTCAGTCCAGTGCACACTTGAGACTCAGTTAAGGTTGATGGCAGCACAGTGAACGTGGATAAATGCGACACTGGCCTCAAATGCTCCCTGCATCTTTAAATACTGTGAGGTGAAGCACAGTTTTGTTGTTTGTGGTTGTACTGGGAATTGAACCCAGTGTCTTCGCACGAAGCTATATCCCAATCCTTTTCTTAAAACTGGGTCTTAGTGTTGCTAAGTTGCTCAGGCTGGGCTCGGGTTTGCAATCTTCTTACCTCAGCCTCCCAGAGTCCAGAGATTATCCATATGTACCACCTGCCCAGCTGGAATAAAACATCTTAATTCCATTGAGCAGCTACTGACCTCCTCTAGGTTGTATCTGGCTTCATATTCTTCACATGTGTATGTCTCCATCCTGAGAGTGTTTGCTCATCCTGGCATGATGAGCAAACAGGACATTGCCTAGTTCACTCTAACAGACAGTCCCAGGTGTAAAAGAGGGTAGAAGGTATGATAGTCTTATAAGTCATTTTCTAGCTCTTTGTCTCCATGGTAATTATCATGAATTTGCATAATCCTTCCAGATTTGGACATTAAATGTCTTTCTCATGAAGTTTGTTGGCATCGAAAGGTGGGAGTGAAATCAGTATCCTGTACCCATCTCCAGGCCTGGGACATAGCTATTTAGAGTGACCTTACCAGAAACCCCATAGGCCACCCAGCTCTGTGATATGGGAGAGCCCATTCACCTGTAGTGAGAGGTGAGGACAAGGACAAGGAACATGCTTAACAGCAAAGCTTCTTGGCATTAATGCTGAAGATATGGCATCTCTTCCCCTTTCACAGTGGAGGGTAAGCTGGGTGGAGGAGAATGTTCATAACAGAACCAGTTTAATGATTATCCTTTTCTCTGTTCCTCCACCGACTTAATCAGCTTCCCTGAAGGACATATACATGTGTGTGAGTGTCCATGTGTATGTGTATCTGGTGGCAACTTTAATTATCTCCGCTCATTACCCTTTCCTTCCCTGATTCTAATAGTCTCTGTGACTGTGCTTACTAGCTTGTTTTAAAGCATTTCAGCAATTCTTTTCTCTCTTCTATTGGTGAAATGTTTAAAAGAGTGTTTTTATTATCCCTATTTTAATAGTTTTGATATGCTAACTGCTGAGATTACTTTAGTCTTAATCATTACATTTTAAAAGACAGCTGTTAGAAGATTCTTTAACTGTACAAATAACATCTGTCCTAAAAATGAAACAAACACTTAATTCTCTATGCTTTGGTAATAAAAATAGTAGTAATAATGACAGTTATAGCATCAGTTAGCATTTGAAAGCACTATGCTATGCCATACAGTATGTTTTCCTTTAAGTCTTGTGTCTTCCCTATGAGATAGATAATATAATGTTGGTTTCATCTACTTTGTAGAAAAAGAAACTGAGCCCTAGAGAGGTGAAATGACTTGTTTGGGGTTATGGTCATTGGTGCCTGCCAAACAGGGCAGAGCCAGACCTCCAGCTCAGGACTCAACTGAACCCAGAGTTGGACTTCAGTTACGTATTCCAGTTCCTGCCTCCCTGGTTTCTTCCAGTATTTATCATTATGCACAGTAATTTTTACCTTTTTGCAAACATAGCATTAACAGACTTTATTGTTTGGAATTTTCACTTAACAGAATTCTAAAAACACTTTTCAAGTTGTTATATCATATTTACAAGGTGGATCATTCTTACTTATATATTCTTTCAGAAAATGGATAGGTCATACCTGACTTGACCATGTTTCCACTGTAGCATATGTATATGGTTTTCAGTTTTTCGTCTTTTGCAAATAAATGTCTAGTGAAAATCTTTATGTAGTATTTTCTAATTTTGATTGATTTCTTGGGATAAATTGAGTTGCTAAGCTAACCAGTAGGCTCCTTTTTATAGCTCCTCAAGTATGTTTTTTAAAAAGTCGAGTTATGCTTAGAGTGAGTGTTTCTAAAGGCTGCTGGGCTTAACATAGCTTCATCTGTATGGAAATTCATCATTATGTTTGTATTAATTTAATAGTTGTCTTCTGTTAATAGGTATTTCTTCAAAAATTATTGAGTTGAACATAAAATATAGTTCTTTCAATTTTAATAAACATTTTTGTACAGTTATAGATAAACTATGGCCCGTAAGGCAAATCTGGTCCACCACTTGTTTGTAATTAATTAATTTAAATTTTGATCACTGTATAACATTTGTACATATTTATGGGATACAATGTGATATTTTTGAGGTAAAGTAATTAGCCTTATAAGGTCATTATGCACAGTATCCTTATAAGTAGCCTTATAGGGCTAATTACCTTATATATTCAAAATTCCCTCTGCTAGCTATTTTGAGATACACAATGCATTACTGCTAACTGTATTGACTCTCCTCTACTGTAGAACTCCAGAACTGACTCCTCCTAATTAACCATAACAGTGCAACAGCTGACTCCCTCTCTCCCAGGGCTTCCTCTTTCCTACTCTCCTCAGTCTCTGGCAATCACTATTCTACTCTGAATTTTTTAAAACTATAATATAAAACAAGTAGATAGTAATAAATAGTATAAATAATACTATTCTTACTTCATTGAAAAATAAAAGAAAATTTAATAGCAAAATAATTAGAGAATAACAATGGTAAATATACTGTCTCTTGATCTTAAAAATTCCGTATTTTAATGAGATTGGACAGTCTTTCCATGGCTGACATATTTCACTTAACATAAGGAACTCAGCTCAATAGCAAAAACATGGGCTTAATATCTGGATACACATTTTTCAAAAGAAGACAAATGGCCAACAGAAACATGAAAAAATGCTCCATAACCATCAGGGATATACAAACAAAAAACAACATGAGATGCCAGCCATGCCATTTCAGTTAAAACAGTTATTATCAAAAACTGAACAAATAAAAAATGTTGGTGAGGATGTAGAGAAAGGGGAACCTATATATGATTTCCACAAAGTTTTAATGGAACACAACTATACTCATTCATTTATGTATTGGTTATGGCTGCTTTTGTAATAAGTTTCAGAGTGGCTGGTTCAGAGATCGTCTGACCCACAAATAGAGCCAAATATATAATATGCAAGGTGCAGTAAAAACTTAAAATGAGGAGCTATTTATTAAAGATGTATTAAGCATTTTAATAGAGTGCCAGCACAACATTAAACTAGATACAGTACAGGTACATGCCCATGAAATCACCCCATCTACAAAGCCTAAAATACTTATTATCTAGCCATTTACTGGAAAAGTTTACATGTAAATCCTAAATCTGCTATAACTTATTTGAATATTTTCCTTGTATACATTTTTCCATTTTAATTATATCCTTTTTGTTATTTTTCTATGTGATAGAATCTTTAGTTTCTTTCAATGGACACCATCCCAGAGATCAGATAGTTAATTTATTTTTTGTTAGTTCCTTTTAATAATTATAATTTCTTATATTTAAATCTATTCATACTATTAATTTGAATGTGTAATACTAAAAGTTATATTTAAATACTTTAAAATTGATAATCACAAATGTAATTGTAATCATTTTCCTTATTCACAGCTCCTTGATGCCTACCTTCTCATAAATTAATTTCTTATATATATTGGTCAAATTATTAAGTTTTCCTATTCAATTTGATTTCTTTCTCTTTAGCTCAGTGGTTTTCAGCCAAGAGAGACTTTGCTGTCCAGGGCATATTTTCAGTTATACAACTGAAACAGGAGTTGGCACTGGTCTCTGATGGGTAGAGGCCAGGAAGGCTGCTAACCACCTTCCAAGACAAGGTAGCTCCCACGTGAAAGAATCACCTTTAGGGCCCACACTGAGAAACACTGTTTTACCTGTGAATTTTATTTATAGATGTTTATCGATGTTTTATAAGTCCCTTGAAGGCCAGCATTTTCATTTTTGATTCTTTTCAAAACATAATTAGTTCTTATAAATGTTTATTTTTTTAAATGAATTTTAGAATAGCACCTGCAAAAAAGGAAATTTCTTTTGATATTTTGACTATAACTGAACTAGTAGTACAAATTAACTTATATTCCTAAGCACCCTTATATTACAGTTCTAGTTTTATGCAAGTCCTTACAAGGTAAGATTTCCAGTCAAACTTTGGGTTTCTCTTAAGTATTTTATGTTTCTTGTTTTCAAATAGGTTATCATTATTATTAAGTGACCATTTCTGGATACCACTTTTTATTTGAAACAAGTTTATTAAAACTTGTAATTTGAGAAAAATTTCATTCCTTTAGTTTTTCAAGCAAAGAAATATAATTTGTAGATTCCAATGTTTATCTTATTTTCATTTAGTCTTTACACTGTAGACTTGGATTTCTAAATGAATTTTAATAAATAATGTTGGTAGAACTAAAAGTATACATTATTTTCCAATTAAGCAAAATGTCCTTGATTCAGAATATTTGTCACTATTAATTTAAGTTAAAAAAAATCAACTTGTGTTAATTCTCCATATAAAAGTTAAATTCTGTGTCACTGTTTTAAAAAACTTATTACTGGCCTTTTGATTTCATTACTCAGTACATTTATTTGCGTGCACGCACCACATGTGTACACATATATGCATGTATTATGTACTAGCCAGGTGAGGACATGTTGGCAGTGCAATGACATACTTAATCTCCTTGAAGTGCAAGGAGCTATTCACAAGCCATCGAGGGTAAAAAGTACCTCTTTCATCAGTTAAACTATAATATTCCCCAGCACCCCTGCAGAATAATGTGATTGATTCTTGAAGAAGAGACTTAAATAAAAATATTTGTGACCTGATCCTTGGTCTTTCAGTGAAAGTAACCCCTAAGCTCCTTTTTTCCAGAATCTGCTTTGACACCTCATCTATTTAGGGATTTTTCTGGAAACCTCATAGGGCAGTCAAGAGTGATTGAACTGCACATTCTCTTCAGAGATCCTGACTGCAGACAAGTACCGGTCCTCTAACTGGCCCACATTTCTGGTTTTCTTTATGAGTACTAGGAGTCAGAAGTATGCAATATGAGATACAATACAGATGAAATTTGAATTCTAATTATCACATACATTCTTTTTTTCAGTATTGAACTTTCTATGAATAATATTAACAATGTTACATTTTCATTTGAGGTGATTTAACCAACTTTCCTCTTGCCTTTTTATAGTATATTTCCTTCTTAGGTACAATTAGCCTTAGAATCTGATTGACAACAAAAGCAATGGAAGGATTGTGGAAATTATTTTCAACCCAAATGATGAGAGTAGGTAGGAACTGATAAAGAGTGTTCTATATAGAGAATGTTAAAATATATCCCTAAGGTTCAGGTGGTCATAGGTTTTTCTAGTGATTGTTCTAAGTGATGGACATAAAGGCATACAATGCTCATCTATAAATCATGCCTTTTAATCTCTAAATCTGACAAGGAAAAGTGATCAGAAGTTAATGTCTGTTCACAAATTTTAAGTTTCTGAATATTTACTATTTTAATATTAACAGTAGGATTTCTACAATGTGCATGTGTATATGATTTAAACATCCTTCATTTTGATTTGATTCTTGTGCCCTTTAAACATAATTGTAAGACTTATATCTCCTTCTAGGTGCACATTTATTCAAAATATTTAAGAAAGTTCGATGTGTTCAAGTAAGCTCTTGGTTTGCTAACTAACATTAAGCTAATGTTTAAAGGTTTTAAAAAGTATATAAAATAGTTGAACCACTACAAAAATTCTAGAAAACTGTAGAAAAAAGGTAAGATAATTTTAGAGGAGTGATTAAATACCCAATGAGTTAATAAGTAAACCCATTATGACTGAAGTGGACAACAAATTGTGAATCAATAAAGAAAAGGAGATTAAAAGCCCCTACTGCAAAACAAATAGCACTACCAGGTACAAATAATTAACAAACCACTGTCAATGAAGAAGAAAATTACATGGGAAAATTATTAAAACATACAACACAATAGTACATTTGTACTCGATCCTCATGTTACACTATTTCTCATTCTTTCTGCTACAGATATGTCTGTCACATTCAATGAAGACAATTTACAAGATATTTTTGTTTTACAATGATCCTTGATAACTCTGAGGAATACAATTTTGACAATATCTGTATATACAATCTGAAACATTTAGTTATGTGCTCATAATATTATATAGTTTTTCAGAGTTTGTTGAACTCATTAACTCCTTATTAGTAGTATACATTTGCATTATGTAATATTTACATTCATCTTGGTATATATACATATCACAACTTGAGCTCTTTTACTCCCACTCCATCCAGACTCCTCAACTCTTGTAACTAAGAAGAATTAGGTTGGTAATTATATGCACTGTAAAATAAAATAATTTTAACAAAAATTACTATGACCTCCTAGAACTGTGAACATTTTTATGGGTTATAGTTATAGTTAACAATCTGAATTACTACTACGAGATTCTAAGGGACAGAGAAGACGCCTCGAAAACAGTAGAATGTAAAACTTAAGAGCAAAGGATATGGTATTGTTAGAAAACTTGAATTTGAATCCTCACTGGCTATGTACCATTGAGCATCTTAATTCACCTCTCTGTGTTTCAGTTTTATTGTCTATAAAATAGAAGTCAGGATAGTACCCATTCCGTTGGGTTATTCCAATGATTGAACCAAGCCAATATATGTAAAATGCTCAGTGAGTGCCTGACACAGTGATTATTAGCTGTTAGCTATTATCATCTATAAAAGAAAGATCCAAGTTCAGTTTATAAAAGAAAGTGATTCTTCTGTCCAAAGGACTAATATCTTTCCTGTATATGAACACATTAATAATGAATTTCCCAGAAGAAATGAAGTCAGGAAAGGACAGACCTGGTACATCAGCTACCTAGGTCCAGAGTTAGGGAGGTGGGTAGAATGAGTAGAATTCAGATTTGTTGCCCAGAATGGACAAAATCAAGTAATCAACCCATTCATAGACTACTCTCAGTCCAAACACCATGAGGAATATTCCTAAGTTGAGTAAGGTTGGGTTTGTATTTTTGTGGCAGGGGATAATGCACACTATAGGTAAACTGCAGTGTCACAGGAAGAGGGTGTTAGAAAGGACTTACAGATTTGGGCTGTAATTGAGTGATATAAGAAGAGTCTGGATTAGCTGCTTTCATAAAGGAGGGATAATTTTATAATTGAGCATTTTAACAAGTGTTATTGAAGTACAGGAGAGACTAGAGCATGACTAATGTGGTGTTACAGTTTAGATGTAATGTATCCCTCAAAATCTTGTATTCATAGGTGGAGCTTTGGGAAGGTGATTGGATTATTAGGGCAATAATCTTCTATAGTAATCCTTGGGCTGGGGATTTAGCTCAGTGGTTCTGTTGCCTGCCTCGCAAGAGCAAGTTCCCGAGTTCGATCACCGGTACCAAAAGAAAAAAAAAAAAGTAATCCTCAATGGGTTATCATTGATGAATTGCTAACTGGCTATGCTGTTTGGAGGTGGGACCTGGTCGAAAGAGGCAGGTCACTGGGGTGTGATCTAGAAAGATGTATTCTCATCTCCAGCTCCATCCTTCACTTTCTGTTTCTTGACTTCTATTGGCTGAGCACATTTCCTTCTGCCACACCCTCATGCCATGCTGTTTCAGCCTTGGAGCCAACCAACCATGGACCAAATGCTTTGAAATGTGAGCCAATATAAACTTTTCCTTTCAGTTGTGTCAGATATTTTGTTCCAGATATGGGAAAGTAACATAAGCAGTAATAGAAATGGCAGTCACTCCAATTAGCTAAGAGGATATTTGATATTTTGTGGCTTGGACAATGTTCATGTTTTGTCTGTGTTTGGCGGTAAATTCAGAATAGCATTGTTATTCTCTTTCGATAGTGATGTTTATTGTCCATGTTCAACAGGAGAATATCCAGTTGATAGTACTAAGCCAGATCCTCAGTATCAGGGGCTACCTTTCTTTTTCTTATCATCTTAATTAATCTTATTTCTGACTGAGTGGTTGACTCCTCTGAAGTTCTGAATCTTTTCAGAATATTACTTTCAGAACTCTAGGCTTTAAATGCCTCTCTGTCATTATTAGCGAAAATGATCAACAGAAATGTATAAATTTTTTCATATTCAAATTATGCAAGACCAGATTTGGAGGAAAACTGATTGGAGAGAATGAATACTCCTATATACAAAGCCCATTATAAAGAAGAGAAAGAAAGGCAAGATGGAAGAGAGAGAGAGAGAGACAAAGAGAAGGAGGAAGGAAGGAAGGAAGGAAGGAAGGAAGGAAGGAAGGAAGGAAGGAAAGAAGGAAGGGAAGGTATGTACCTCCTGCTGGGGACTCAGGAGATTACACTGGGAAACGGGATGCACTGACATATTTCCAGAGTGTTCATAACCACTGATTACTTCCTACAAACCCCACAAAACCCATAAGTCCCTGAGCTCCCTGAATTAAGGACGTATAGTCCTCCAGTTGTTTGTATCATTATTTACACGTCCTTGTGTTCTACCACAAGATCCCTGCAGTTCTCTAAAGAAATAGCCTGGATAATATTAATTTCTATGAAAGGGACACCTCACTCATCCCTCACTCTCCTAAGCCAGATGTGCTTTAGCTTAGGGCAGAATGCCACTGTATTTTATTGCAGCACTAACCATTGTATGTGATTAGTGTCTTAACACTAACTGTCTTAGCAAAACGAGTTGAGTACAATTTAAAAGAATTGTCAGGATATAGAAAATGTACGACATATTTGGTTTTAGATTTCTAAAGCTAATCTACATCTACAGTAAACTAAAGTGGTTATAAAAGTAATCCACATATTCCTAGAAAAATACTGCTCACTCTTTATATCTAAGGCAAAAATTGTTCCTAGGGTCAAACCTAAATTAGCAGTCACTACACAAACTATTTGTGGGAATCAATGTCAATCTTAAAGACAGAAAAAATGATGAGATCAGCAAGGTGTGACCCAGAAGATAGCTGATGTACTATTTTTAAAACTTTTCACTGTAAGTTAAATTTGCAGTAATTTCTTAGAGTGACTACCTCAATAGCTAAAAAAATGGACAGATAGCTAGATTCCTTGACGTTCATTTGATGTAGAAATCTTATTCTTTTGCCAGTAAGAAAACTGCACTGCCAACTGTTCTAAATGTGTTTCAGGTTTTATACCCTATGTATCTCCATGTTTTGGGCCAAATATCAGTATCTAATGTGGTCAATCCTATTTTTCTGATATTTAGAAAATAGGAAGCTGTTTAAGGGAAAATGCACAGATTGTTGGGCTATGTGCGGAATGACAGACTGAACAGGCTCCCTATAACTGAGAAAGGATCCTAAAGAAAAAGATACACATGGAGCAAAAATGTCTTATCCAATTCACAATTACCTTTAAGGTTGGTCCTGTCTATAACAAATCTGTGATGAAATACCCACACACCAAACATATCTATTACACAGAAAAAATTCACAAAGGAAAAAAAGTTTGCCTCTTTAAATACCATAGATCTCACACTTATTTTGTTTTACAGGAATCTTTGTAGAGAAACTTGGAGTTTAGTTTTTATAAATAGAATGCAAAACACTTGGGTTCTCAAACTTTCATAGGTCAAAATCACCTGGTGGTCTTGCTAGTTATAGGGTCCTACTCCCTGACTTTCTGGTTCCTTAAGTCTAGTGCAGGCATTCAGAATCTGCTTTTTCAATAAGTTTTCAAGTGATTTGTGATCCCATTTTCAGAGACCCTCCTTTGAGAGCCACAGATGTAATTTTTTCTAAGAAGTTTGACCTCTCTAAGAGCAAGACTCTTTCCTTGCCCAATATTCTCCAAAGTTGCTTAGTAAATGGTTTTTAGTGATTGAAAGAGGAAACTGAGGCACAGGGGAACTAAATGTATGCCCAAGTTAGGTGACTCATTCACCCAGTCCCTTTTTGGCTGGCCAAAGGGACAGCCACTAAAGAAGGTGGTCCTATTTTGCAAATGCAAAAGGTACCAAATTCAGTTTACAACTAATTAGAATTTGTGTGGACATCTGTGAAGCCTCTTGAAAAGCTTTGCTTGAAATTTTCTATTTCCTTCTTCTGACTGCTATGGAATAGCAGAATTACTTAGTAGAATTACCTTTACAAATGTATTAATTTATTCTACCCTGAGGATATTATATTCAGTGATTTGACAAACTAATCTGAACTGATAACAGACACACACATTTATGGAGACTAAGCAAATTTTCCAGTAGAGAGATACTTAGCCACTTGGAACAAATGAAGGGCAAGGTATAAAGATTTAAAAATAGCTGTAATGTCCAAAGAGGCTAGAGTATTTACAAAGAGATCACCACAAATGGACTAAGTACAAATGGGGCTGACAAAGTAGAAAATTACAAGGCAGTAAAGGCCACCAGAACCATCACCAGGAAATTCGAAACCAGTGACAAATGCTCAAGTTGGAAAGACATTCTCCGTGTGTCTCCTGCAGACTCTTAATCAGTATGGGAGAACCATACTCTCATAGAGCATTTGCTTCTATCCAGTAGAGTCAAGCAATAATTGTCCAGTCACTTCCAAACTCTTAATGAAATAGACAGTGAAGAGCGCCTTTAAAAATCCTAAATCTGTCCACCAACAAAAATTAAAATCTCTGCAGTCTGCCAGGACCAGTGTAAATGAGTGAAATTGGGAGAACATAAGAGGCATTAAGTAGTAATGGGACTTGGTTAACAAAAAAACATATGCTTCTTTTAAAGAGAAAGCTATACACCAGCTTTAGGAGGCTTGCTCTATGGGATGTCATCCCAAAGTTACCACATATTCCAACTTTAAGAGGTATAAGAACATAGATTTTCACATGAAATTTCCTGACTATTAAATTTGGTATGACTCAAGCAAAATACACTGTAGGTAAGACAGGGCTTCTTACCACCCACTTGAGACCTCTCATTGGGCTCCAGGAAGTTCTTCTTTGGTCCTGCTTTCCTGGTTATCACCAAATTTCATCGAAATACATATTTTGTTTCCCCCTTAAGAAATATTTCTGTTTTCAAACTGACTCACAGCCTCAGAATTCCTGAAGTACTAGAAAGGTAGATCATAATTTCATCACTTTCTGTGCTGAGATATAGTCCATTAGTTCTAAAGGTGTTATTCATGGTGAGTAAGGGTGAACTTTTTCCACATAGTCTGATAAGGAGAGCTACTGTAAACAGCAGAAGCCTGGCCTCTATTCCTCAGAGCCAACCCTACTTGCTCCTCACATCACAACCCCTTGTCAGGCATCTGGAATAACTTTTGAAAATTTCATGTGGTCAAAAATATTTGACCCAACTGCTCAGACTTGGAAGCTTGGCAATATCCTGCTTGGCTTTCAGAAAAACTGATCCAAAGAATAAAGGATAAAGGGTTTGAAGATATCTCGGCTTAATTCTTCCAATACAGTTACAACTAAAGAACAAAGAGCAGTCCTTGTAACCATTCTGCAGGTCAATCTGGATTAATGCTTCCAGTTTCTTCTCTTGTTTTCCTCCCCTCCTCTTATCTTAGAGATAAGAGCTCTTATCTCTAGTAGAAAGTTATATTTATACTACATCCTGGGTTGACCAAGGAGAGGTTGCTTTGGTGGTCAATTCTGTGCTCTTAGTGAGGATATCAAATCCCTAATGATGCATGGACCCTGCCTGGTAAACTCCTGATGCCTGGCCAAAGAGCACTCCTAGGTACAACACAGTACCTCTAGTTACAGGGAAAAATCTGATTAGCCAACTTATGGTTAGACATTCAGTAGTTCAGCCTGAAAATATAAGTATTGTAGTAGTCAGAAGGTAAACTAAGTTTCCTTTTTACACCTGATCATGAAGAGACTGCTGGCAAAGGATTAAAATTTAAACAAATCCTTTTCTCCATCCCCACTTTTGCCCCCTTGCTGTGGAAGAAGAAAACCATGGGCAATGTGTTACATGGGCAAGTTTACAAAAGCAAAGACAAGAAAGTCACCTAAACAGAGAGCGGAGAGTCCCTCACTCCAGGAAAACCTCAGGTTACAGAATGGAACAAATGGAGTCTTAAATTAACACATCAAAGCAGCAGGCATTTTACTGTACCTCTTCAGATACACTTTTTTGAGAGTCACTTGATACAAAGGACTGTATTCATAAATGAACTCCTATGAAGTTAATCAGAAGGCTGAGGGCATGGGCCCTGAAGTCACGTGTGTGTGTGTGTGTGTGTGTGTGTGTGTGTGTGTGTGTGTGTTGTATGTAGCCAAATCTGGTTCTGAAAATGTTCCTTCCCTGAGTATGGATTTAGACATTCATAAATAGCCTAATGTTCTACTTACAAGGTCATAAGTTAGAAAATTATCTCCAGAAATCCAGATAGGTCAGTAATTTTTAAAGCTTTTTTAACCAATCACTTTTGAGGAATAACTGAGATCCTATAAATCATGTGTTTATTGAGACTTTAATGCATACATTTGCCTAGGGAAATATGTTAATTTGTGGGCATCCTTTTCCCCAGTGATTCTCTTGCCCCTTTCCAGCTATCAGTTGGAATTTTCTATAGGAGACACAGTATATATCCTTCCTAAGAATTTTATGAAAGAGGGGCCATCGTGGCGAACTACACACACAGCAGCACTCACATGATGCTCAGAAGATATTTGCCAACATCTGCAGGTACTGAGAAATGAGGTGTGGGGACAAAAACCTAGATATGGGAAGGCAACTTGAGAAGCCCACTAGATGAATTCCAGTATTAGGCATGTCCAGAGAAAGAAGTACGGTAATTTCTTGATCCTGGCACTGCTTACAAGCCAGGTCCAGTGTTCACACCTTCTTGGGAAAGGATCTGACCCCCGAGGGAGGAAGCCAAGTACAATAGCAGTAGCCAGGCTGCTGCAATCGGCACCCATCCTAGCAGTCACTGCCCAGTGTCCACCTCTCTAGCTCTCTTCCCATGGGAAGACAACCCAGCAAGTAAGAGATCCACAGGAGGACAAGGACTCAGCAGCAACAACAACAAACTACAGAGCAATTTCCTTAATGAACACAGATGGAAGAAGCCTCAATAGGATACTTGCAAAAAGAGTGCAACTAATTTGTTAAAATGATCATACATTGTGATCTTAGATCTCAGGAATCTAAGGATGTTTCAACATACATAAATCAATAAATGTAATGCACCACATAAGTAGCATTAAGGGTAAAAATCATAGGATCATCTTAATAGAGGAAGAAAAAGCTTTTGATAAAATCCAATGTTGATTCATGATAAAAAAAAAAACTTGACAAAAATAGGCACAGAAGGATTTTATCTCAAACTGATGTAAGTTATGTACAACACACCCACTGTCAACACCATACTAAATAGGGAAAAGCTGAAAGCACTGCCTCTAAAATCAGGAACAAGACAAGAGTGTCTAGTCTCACCATCCATATTAATAAAGTACTCAAAATTTTACTGGAGCAATCAGACTAAAGAAAGAAATACAAAGGGATATGAATAGGAAAGGAAGAAGTCAAACTATCCTTATTTGAAAATGATATGATTCTTTATATTGAAGTTCAAAATGCCCCCACCAGAAGATTCTTAGAACTACTAAACCAATTCAGTGAAGCAGCAAGATACACAATCAGTACACATCAAAAAAATTAATAGCATTCCTGTATACTAAGCATGAACCCACTGAGAAGGAAATCAGAGAAACAATCCCATTCACAGTTGCTCTGAAAATAATTAAATGCCTATGAATTAACCTAACTAAAAAAGTGAAAGACTTCTATAACAAAAAGTATAGTACTCTGAAAAAAGAGATTAAAGAGGACATTAACTCAAGGTGATCCTCCTGCCTCAGCCTCTGGAATGCTGAGATCACAGGATGGGCCACCATATCTGGCTAAAGAGGACATTAAAGAAGGACAAATTTGAGACATTTGTAGGAAAATGTAGGCACCTGGAAAATATAATGTTGAGTGAAATAAATCAGACACACAAATTTAAATAGTGTGTAGTGTCTCTCATTTGAGTGAGGCATAGTATAAACAAAAAGCATAATATAGGTTGGATAGAAGGAAACATATTTCTTGCAAATGGAAAGGGATCCAGGAGAATGAAGGGGAGGGGTGAGGGAGAGGGCAAGGGGAAATAAATAGATGTGCCATGTATAAGAATCTATGTGTAAATATTATATGTCATAAACATGAACTAAAATTAATAATACCAACAATAATGAAAATGGGGAAAGGGAATTTAGTGGAGGAGGGAGGTAGGTGGGAGGAAAAGAGAAGGTGATTAGAAAAAGAAACAAGCTGAATCATGTACATGTACTGTCTCCTCAAGATGATTATAAACATGCACTACAAACATGCACTAATAAAAAATTTTTTTAAAAAAGAAAATTGAAAAGCATCCCCTGTTCCTGGGTAGGCAGAAGGAATACTGTCAAAATGACTACATTCCCAAAAATGATAAAATTTTGGTAATTAAAGAACTAAAATAATTCCAATTAAAATACCAACAGAATTCTTTATAGAACTATTTTTTAAAATCCTGAAATTTATATGAACTAGAAGAGACCTAGACCAGCCAAAGCAATCCTGAGCAAAATAACAAAGCAGGAGGCATTAAAATCCCATTTTAAATTATACTCTGAAGTGACAATAATGAAAACAGCATGGTACTTAGGCAAAAACAAACATGTTGACCAATGTCAGCATGAACTGACAATATTAGAATTGAGGATGCAGAAACCACCCTGTACACTTTCAGCTATCTGATTTTTGACAAATGGGCCAAACATGTATGTGGAAAAAAATTCTTTTTAACAAGTAGTGCTGGGAAAACTGATCATCCACATGCAGAGGAATGCATCTAGACCTATATCTCTTATTCTGTACTAGAATAAAATAAAATCAATCAAATATCTGTAAAAGCAGAAACATTTAATCTACTGGAAGAAAAACTCAAAGCCATAGGTAAAGATTTCTGAACACAACACCAATGGTACAAGAAATAATACTAACAATCAAAAAATGGGACTACATCAATTTAAAAAGCATTAGCAATAGCTTCTGCATACCAATGAAAACAACCAACAAAATGAAAAGAAAACCTACAGAATGGAAAAATATTTTGCCAGCTACTGCTCAGATAGAGTATTAATAGCTAGAATAGATAAAGAACTAAAAAAATTAGATCTCCTAAAATAAAAGACTCAATCAGGAAATGGGCAATGGAGATGAATAGACACTTCTCAAAGAAGTACAAATGACCAATATGTTCACGAAAAAAATGTTCAGCATCTTTGGGCATTAGAGAAATGCAAATCAAAACAGCAGTGAGATTCCATCTTACTCCTGTAAGAATGACTGTCATCGTGCAAATGCTAGTGAGGTTGTGAGGAAAAGGGAACACTTATACATTGTTGGTGAGAATGTAAATTAGTACAACCACTATAGAACTTAGTATGGAGATTCCTCAAAAAGCTAAAAATAGAAATTTTATATTGTACCTCTTCTGGGTATCTTCTTGAAAGAGTTAAAGACAGTATCTTTCATTCATACATGCAAACTCATGCCCATAGCAGCACAATTCACAATAGCTAAAGTATGGAATCAGTCTATGTGCCCATCAACAGATGAATGGATAAGGAAAACATGGTAGTGGACCCTTGAGTTATGACTGACCTGACATATGAACAACTTGGGTTACAACTGGAATTTTAGTTTTAACTTATGACCAAAGTCTTCAGTTATGACCCAAATGCTAGCCACATGTGCTTCTAGATGGTTTCAGATACATATTTAACCCTTAAAATGTTCTAAAAGGAATATTACAACATCCTTTACTGTGTGGGGTTAATTGAGAAATCCTGGGCCAATGTCTCAAAAGACTCTGAGTCCTGCCTGGAAGAAAATGTGGCCTAAAATTATACGGGAGAGATTTTGAAGGCAATTGACCAATTTGAGTTAAAACTAGCCCTCAGAGACACATTGAGTTCGTAAGTCAAGGGTTCACTCTATATATACACAATGAAGTACTACTTAGCTGTAAAAAGATAAATTTGAGTCCTTTGTAGAAAAATAAGCCCTATAATGCTAAGTGAAATAACCACAGAAGGTTAGATATCACATGTTTTCTTCTATGTGAGAAACCAAAATTATAAATAAAGTAAAGCAAAAATAAAAGAAAAAGGGTAAGTAAAAGAAAAATGGAAAAAAATGGTAGGAAAGAGGAAGGTAGACTTTGTGGAGATAGGAAGGGGATATGGAGAAAGCGGGAGGGAAAGGGGCAGCAGGTAAAGAGGAGTAAGAATGATCAAGATCCACATGTATATATACTGATTCTCCAAGGTGAATGTAATTATCATGTATCACAAATATATACTATTAATAAAAAAGAATTATAGTGAAGATTATGATACCTAAAGTAGGTATCAGACTAAGTAGGTAACAAGACTAAGTAGGTAACAAGTCTTTGCATTAGCAACCTTATGCTTGTTTGGACCTGTGGATTTCACACAGGACATTCATGTCAGTGATTGGGTGAGTTCAAATGTAGCATCACATCAGTGCCTGGCATAGGGCCCACCACAAAAATATTTCAATAAATATGTATTTAATAAATGATGATTCAGTTAAATCTGATTGAACATTATTAAGTTCACAAGCCTGTCCAAGACACGATAGGCCTTTTAAGTGACTATACTTGTCATGTCTGAAGAGAACTGTCACTGGGAACTTAATAAACATCAAAGAAAAAGGTGAGCATAGTATAAAACAAAACACTGAAGTGCATATAGCCCCCCAAATAACCATAATTACTTTCAGGTGAGCGTCACATACTATTGGCTATTTTCCTATCATCCTGTAGTTTACAAACCATTATCCATAACTCATTTCTTAGAAACATCCATTTTCTAGCATTAATAAGCTATTGTCTTTGCAAAGAGATATTTTTCTAAAACATCTATCACATGAGCTCTTCTAAAGCAATATTTCTCAAAATAAGATCACCCGTCAACTACTTTTAACATTAGGTGGGGTAATTATTTAAAATTTAGATTCCTAATGGGCCACTTCCTCTGAATTCAATATTTTAAGAGGAGAGTCTGGTATCTACATTAAAATCTTTCTATCAATTATCATGCATATTGAAGTTTTAGCACTACTGCTCTAAGGCTTTCAGAGTAGAGAGAAATGGTTTTTGAAAATATGCATTAAGAGAATTTTGTAAGCATTTATGGCTCCATTTTGGTCTCACAGATGGGATTTTAAAAGTATGGAAAACATGAGTATCTTAAAAATTACACAGCCAGGACTGGGATTTATCTCAGTGGCACTGTGACTGCCTCACAAGCCCAAGGTCTTGAGTTCAATCTCCGGTTCCATGCTTAGCCCTTCTTGCCAAAGAAAGAATCTAAACTTGAGAACTTCAGAGACCCTGATAAAACTGAGCATTGCCAACTTTATGGTTTGTAGTGGGCTTGGTTAGACTGAAGTGAACACAGTTCCTTTATGTAGCTGCCACTCATTACTAAAATGTTCCAATGTTAAATTTGATTTAAAGACCTTTCATTTTATAGTCTAAGACTTTCCTATTAGCTCAACAAGAAAATACTAACATCTTTGAGACACTTAGAAGCCCATTTTAAGTGGGGTTGTTCTCCAAGAAGGTAAAAAGGTACCCACAGTGACCAAGCCCTGACAAAAGGGCCTGGCTGTGGCTTTGCTTTCTCAATGCACAAGGACAGCAGCTGCACAGTGCCCATAGACTCTAAACCAGAGCTAATAATACATTGCATTTTCAGCTGAGCATAAGCCAAGCTTAGGCACTCTGTTTAAGCACACAGGTAAAAAAGGCCAAGCCAGGGAAGACTGGGATAGTGTTGACTTAGAATGTGAATCTTCCTTCTCTTTGACATCTCCACCAAGATGTGATTTTCACCCTTATCTTAAATTACTCAATTGCCTTTATTCACAGTATCACCATTCTCAAAGGGTTAGAAGTTGGGGCAGGTGACCCCTACAAATCCCTGTGGGCTAGAGCTCTTGCTACAACCCCACACATTCCATTTCACTTCATGGGAACAAATAGGATGAAAGATTACATTTATTAGGTTATGAGACCAACACAGGTTCAATAAGCAAACAAACTGCATGTTTTCTTTCTTTTTTAATAACAGATGAGGAATCCTTTTATGCTAGTAGAATCCTAAGGAGTTACTAAGAACAAATAGGAAATTATGAGAAACTTGCATTGGAAAACAAGCTTAGGTTATTTCTGCACAAAATTTCAACTGGCATTTATCATTACAGACCACTTAAACTAATTATAAGAAAATCAAGACAGAATTCTTTCTCAAATGCCTTTCTCAAGCATGATCCTAGTGTGGAAAATATATTCTCATTTGTAAGTGGTAGAAGATATTTACTTTCAGGGAAAAATCATTTGAAAAGCATATATTTTCAATACTATAATTTTTTCTAAGTTTTGGAGTGAAATTAACTGCATGATAGACATATACATATATTACAGAAATAGATATGTGTGTTTGTCCTTGTGTGCAAGTCTTTTTTTTTTCTTCCAATTCTACTTGATCCACATAACGTATTCAAGTCTCATTGTCTTATTTCGTAGACTAATACTTTTCTGAATCTGAAAGAAATCTTAGTGTTCAATCTGTACATTTTACATATGGACAAATTGAAATCAAAAAGGTTCAAAGTGACATCTTCAAGGCCACATGGCTGTGGGGTTACATAAGTATGAAGATGAAAACTCAAATTCCCTGACTTTGGGTATGGCCCTGATTTCAAAAGAGCCTTACTTTCCTCGGTCTCTGCTAAGCCCCATATAGTTTGTGTGTGTGTGTGTGTGTGTGTGTGTGTGTGTGTGTGTGTGTGTGTGTGTTTTAAGTACTTTTATTGCTCCATTTGTAACATGTCCCAGGCATGGAAGACATAACCATGTTATGCTAGAAGAGAAACTGTCTCACTGCTACCTTTAGAGGGGACGCTGCCCCTGGATTATTCAGCACCGACAGAGTTGATACTGTTTAAAACATGTATCTTCAGGAGGTGAGTAAAAACAATGATTTGAAGTCTCAGGGTCATTTGACATTTCTTACAGCTCTTGGTAAATTCCATCCAATTCTGTGCAGAGTTTATTGAGCATTACCACAGATGTGACTAATACCCTGCCCTAGTTCCTCTGCACTAGCTGTTTTCTTAAAAGAATGAGTCTGCCTGAGGGTTTTCTGAGGTTCAGGAATACACAGGCTGCATGCAGGGCTGGCCAAAGTGATCAAGAATCAAGGCCGCAGGAAGTAAACCTCAAACAATGGAGCAACCATATGATAAAGATTCCAGCTTCCTTGCCTTTCAGGAGAATAACTCTGAGGTACATTCTAGGCAGCCTCCCAGAAGTTTCCAGCATGCACTGAATCCCAAATCTCTACAATGAGAACCAGGTCTTAATGCACTCTACATAAGCTGCATTCCTTTTCCATTTCCTTGGCTTCTCTGGGCGCTTTCTGGTATTACCAACCAGACAAACCACTTACATTCAAATCCTATGTTAGGGACTATTTCTGGAGGAATCCAAACTAAGACAAGCATATATTTTGTACAAATCATTTTCCTGTGGTAGGTGTCCAGGGTAGTAAAAACAAAACAACATTGTTGCAGCCCTCAAAAGGTTGAGACCAAGGAGGAAGAACAAAACTTCTACAAATGTAATCATGTCAGTTAAGACAACAGAAGACAAAATATTTTGGGATATGCAATAAAGACATTCTCACAAATGAAGGATTCTCACAATGAGAGTGGAATTTGCCCTTAAGACTTGTATAAAATTCTCCACAGTTTAAGAAGAAGCCAAATGGCTAAGTAGTAGCATCACACCTGTTCAGCAAAAAACCAAGGTCCCGATTTCCCTTGGAAATACATGCCAGAGAATTTGTCACTGCTTATGCAATGCAAACTTGAGTAATCAAGCCAAGTAAAATTTTTTCATTCATTTAGAGCTTGTTTTTAGTGGCAAGAGTAGGTACATAACCCCTCAAAACTGGCTGGATAAGATTAACTACTTTGCATCTTGTGTTTGAAGAATGTCAAAACTATCTGTGTTTTCATTTCAGTTTTGTCAAAATAAACTAATTTCTGTGGAAAGCAAACAAATTGGATAGTTAAATTCTGTGTATGTCATTAGGCTGACAAGTCAGTATTTTGAGTTTTCACTTGAGCTAGTGGTCATGCCAAAGTCAGTCAAATGTTCTCAGACTACAGACACTGACAGCACAGGATCCTGTAAATAACCCTCTCACAGTCCAAGGTGGGTTACTGAAAAAAAATGACAGAACAGAATAAAGACCATGTGATAACAAACTTCAAGGCATTCTGAGCTGAAAATAATGCTAGTTTTTCATAATGTATAAGTCTAGCTGGATTGTCTTGTGAATTAATGATCATTGAGCATGTATCTGCCATGTGCAAGGTACCTTAAAGATTCTATTTTTATTTAACCTTCTACATAGACTAGTAAAGCAGATATTTTTACACATTATAGGTAAGAAAGTGAAACTCAGAGATGCTCAGTAACCTGAAGGTCATAACAGCTACTTTGTCAGACCCTCAAATCCAAACTTTCCCCCAGATATCATGCTTCTTCCTTCAGGGCTGAAAATAAAGTACACCAATATTTCAACTTCAAAGTAACATGTATTAGGATATGAAGAAGTGAGTTTGAAGAAATGTCAGCTAAAAGAAACTTATGAAATATTATAGTTTGAATGTGTTCCCTCTAAAATTTAGGTATTAAAGCTGAATGGCCAATGTAATAGCATTAAAAGGTGGAGATTTTAAGAGGTGATTAAACTATGAAGGCTCCTCCCTTCTGAGTGAGATTAAAGTCCTCATTTTATAATTTTAATTTTTATTAGTACATGTTTGCAATACTTAATGATTACATTCATCATAAGAAGTTGGTATGTGTAATTCTTTTTACTCCTCTTTCACCTACCCACCCCCCCATCTCACAGTCCTCTTCTCATTCGCAAATGATCTGTCTGCTTTCTATTTTTTAAATTAATTTTATTGGTACATTTTAGGTATATAATATGCTGACATTCATCATTGGAAATTTGCACCTTTACATAATCTATCTTGGTTCTTATTTTTCCCCCATTTCCTGCCCTCCCTTCAACCCCTCCACCCCTCCCTATTTACAAAGAATTTGTTTCCATCTGATTCCTGTTTTAAAAGACATCATGTACCTTCTAATTCCCCAGCCTTTCAATTCCTCTCTTTCCCTCCAGATAATGCAGCGACAAGATGCCAGCTTAGAAACAGATAGAGAGGCTCTCAAGGAAACCATATCTGGTGGTATCTCAGTCTTGGACTTTCCAGCATTCAGAATTATAAGAAAATAAATTTATGTTCCTTATAAATTGCCCAGTATGAGGTATTCTGTTAGCAATACAAAAAGACTAAGACATTAAGTCAAATTATATGTTGCCTAAGGAAAAGAAATTAGCCTTTAAAATGCTTTTTTTCCCTCTATGTATTCTTTTGTCTATTATCTAAAGAAATTCATTTCTAAGTTATTTAAATTCCATGCAGCATATACAAAATTAATATCTATTTATAGAAAAGATTTTTCTCAAGGAAAACTGCAAGACCATCACCCTCCCTCTCTGGCTGAGAGTTGCTTCTGGAATGTCAATGCTCCAGCAATAACAAATTAATCAATTTTTACCCCTAACATATCTTTATAGCCAGAGAGCAGCCTCTGCCACAGAGAACCAGCATATAAACCAGAACAGCTCTGCAACACACCAAAGCTAAGCCAATCATTGCCATTATCTTCTTGAGTTATGCTAAAGGGTGAAATAGTAGATCTAAAAGCAATTATCAGAAGTGTTATGTTTAGAAGTCTGTAAGTAACATGAAATTCCTTTAACATCCTTTTCTTTTCTTTTTTTTTTTTGGTACCGGGGATCGAACTCGGGTCCTTGCACTTGCGCAGCAGGCGACGAAACCACTGAGCTAAATCCCCGGCCCTTTAACATCCTTTTCATCTGTCAAATATATATTAGTGAAAGTAAGAAATGAGGTCCCCAGGGCCATGGCAGCTTCTCCTCTCTGAGAAAGATATTTGGTTGTCTGTGGAGAGATACTATCTACTTTAAACAGGTAGTGAAAATATGATCGCCTGTCTCTTCTCCATAGTTCCAGGACCTAAGCACCATTCTCCCATCCCATGTCACTAGGTAAGGGATAAACTAAAAATATTCAGGAATTTTCTGATTTCCCAAGGCCCAGAAATAAATAAACTGCATTATTGGCCTGTAAGGTACTTCATGATCTATCTATCCTGCCAGTCTCTTTTGTTACTATTCCCCACCTTATCCTCTGAGCTCTAGCTTGGAATCTCATTCAGAAATTCAAGTTCTAGTACATTCTTAGGTCTTGGTCTTTGCCAGGCTTCCCCTTCTTTCTAGAGCACTGTTCCCAAGATCCAACACCTTCACTAAAACAGCATCTCACCAGGTATTGGTCTAAAATGTAACTCCACCTGGATGCTGCCCTGGTCCCTTCACACGGGTGATTCAGAATCTTGTAGGTCCTGGATGTCCTACTATTAAAATCTTCTCCTTACATCATGTTAAGTACATTAATTGATACTATACTGCACATTAAACAATTGTTCTTGCTGTAAACATTTTGAAATAATTTTTATAATTTTGCTTTTTAAATTTGGCTAATGGATAATTTTCCAATGATTATAACAGAGAGAAGAGTTTTCAGTTGGGTTGTAAACTCAGTTCATACCCAATTGTGCAACCTTGGACAAATTACTTAACATCTCCAAATCTCAGTTTCCTTTTCTGAAAGAAGATTTGTGTAAGTGACCTATGGCTCTATTTAGCACTTGGAGTCTATGCTTTGATCGTTCACTGTGCAAACAGGTGTTTCTGTGGTGGTGAATGCATGAAATATGAGTAAAGCACAGAAACTCGATGTCACATGTACCAAGGAGACTGAGAACCACTGGTAGACGTTCTGGCCAGAGCTTCCAGATAAGTAGAAAAAGACAGTTCCATACATATAAGTAGGAAATAAAGTTCTAAAACTGAAAATAAGAAAAATCATTTATTTCACACAATGAACAATTTAATATATCAACCTAGTGTCAGAGAAAATAAATTCAAAGCACTCAAATAAGTTTTTCTGCACAAAATCATCAATTGAAACAGAAACTATTGTTTATATTAATATTCCCTAAGGGCTGGGATTGGTGAAGATCACATAGAATAATCAAGTGTTAAAAACAGCAACTTCATTATTGTTTCTATTAATTCTGCTTTGAAAATGATGTGAGATTTTGCATTTTTGGCAAACATAATTAGTTTTCTAACTGAATTGCAATAGATGTAATCAATAGATCTGGGGTGGTCTTCTTTACTCAGTTTATAGCCTACATGTCAACCATCCATAGACAACCCAGAACTGTATTCCACTAATTTGCAAGATATTTCTAAATATATTCAAGTTGACCTATCACAATGAATGATCACAATCCACTCCTTGTCAATATGACAATGAGACAAGACATTTCCTTTTACCATACTCACTCTCCAAATACAACAGCCAAGATGATACTTACATCTTACGTGATACAACTACCCTTCATACAAACAGAAACTCACTAATTCTCACCACGGTATAGAAGGCAAAGTTTTTCTTTGGATGATGCTTACTTTTCTCCTAACATTTCATAACTTAACATTATAATACAGATTAAACAATATTTAAATAGTTATACTATGTCTAGCAATATTATGTTACACGGAGAAAACAAAGACACCTGGTTAATTATATGAGTATATATGCACAAGCATATTAACAAAATAAGAAAAATTACCATCCTTGTTTCTGATCATGGGGCTATAGCTGGTATTTATAACTACCTTCTTCTACTCCCCATACTGTATTCCCTTGGCCTTTAGCAAGCACCTCAGTAGGGTTAGTTCTTCACCTGGGGTGTGACCCATTCCTACATTCCTGAAGGTTCTGTGACAGTTGCCATCTTGCCTGGATTGGGTTGTTACAGTTCCCATTGACCTAAATAACAGAGCATGTCAACACTAGGAAGTACGCTGAGGGACCTCTTGTACTCCAAATATACTCTTCCTTCCTTTCATTGTGGTATAATAGCCCAATTTCCCCTTCATATTCTGGATTGATTACCCCTACCAACACCATAACCCCCTTTTTAATTTGTTTACTCAGAGGCATGAGGAGTCCAAAATGACTAGGGCAAGTTTCTTCTTCCAGTTCAATGGAATGACTGTTGTGCCTCCTGGTATAAACCTTCTCCCCCTCTGGAACTAAGGCTTCTAGGCCATCAGAATATAAGATCTGGAAACAGGAAGCAAAACTTTTGCTTGTGGCTCACTAGGGGTAATGGTGAGTGGTAGCATTCCCACTTCCACCTCTTGATTCTTGGACCCATAAATCCTGGCTATGGGAGACATGGTAGCATATAATACATGCTGATTCAAAGCACAAACAGCCCTCTAGAGAACCCTGACACAGCCCTGCAAGGTACTTCTACCTAGCTGGCAATGTATTCAAAAGGCCATTCCATTTTTCCATCAATCCAGCTGCTTCTGTTTAGTGAGGAATATGGTACCATCAGTGAATTCCATGAAAATGAGCTCATTACCTCACTTCTTTGGTCATGAAATATATTCCTTGGTCAGAATATATGGAATACCATGATAGTGGATGAAGCATTCTTTCAGTGCACAAATGATAGTTTTGGCAGAAACCTTATATATAGGATAAGCAAACACTCAGAATACTCAGAATACTCAGAATAAATGTCTATGCCAGTAAGAACAAAGCACTGTTTCATGTCAAAAGCAGTCCAGTATAATCAACCTGCCACCAGGTCACAGGCTGATCACCCTAGGGAATGGTGCCATACTGGGGACTCAGTGTTGGTCTCTACTGCTGATAGACTGGTCTTTCAATAGTCCAAGTTGCCAAACCCATTCATAGCCTCCATCCCTGCTACTGTGACTACTTTGTTCATGATCACTTTGTTCATTGTCATAAGGCAATGACACAGTGACTGAAAAAAGGTTTACTGTCATCCACAAAATGACTTATCCTGTTCACTTGATTGTTAAAGTCCTCTTATGCTAAGGTCACCTTTTGGTGAGGATTTACATGAGACAAAAATATCTTTATATCCTTCACTCATATGGAAAGGTCTATTCATATGCCTCTTCCCCAAATACCTTTGTCACCAATTTTCCAGCCATGTTCCTTCCAAGTCCCTGACCATCCAGCCAGACCATTGGTTACAGTCCATGAACATGTATAAAGTCACTCATCTGGCCAGTATTTTCTTCCAAGCAAGATGTACAACTGAGTGCAATGCTCAAAGTACTGCCCACTGTGATGAATTACCCTTCACCACTGTCCTTCAGGAATGTCTTCAAAAGGGGCTATAATACTGTAGCTGTTGGGACAGGAATCCTTAACTTTGTGGACAGAAAGCACTAGTGCCTTGATATTCGGATCCCATCTGTGAGGAACACTAGTAATAGGAGTGTGAGGCACTTTTATGTGAATTCTTTGCTCAGGAAATGGATATGCATGAAGAGATGAGGAAGAAAAAGACAGCTACTTCTCTGGGCAACAAACTCCAAGAGACTTCTTCAAGAGCATAGGTGGATCTCAGCCTTAACTGGAGAAACTGTGAGGTTGTTAAAATCTCTGTGAGCAGATGTGAGCAACAGAGAGTGACATTATAATTCTTACTGACCCGTGACAGCTATCCATATTTACAGTGTGATGAAAACTGGGGAAACTCGAATTATGATTATTGTTTTGAACCTACTACATCCCCTATTTGCTTATATAATTTGACAATTTTTTCATGAGATTACATAGTTTTTAACAATGTAATTTTAATTAATGTATAATGCTTAACTATAAGAATAGATGAGAATGTTTTAGTTTTTAATAAGTCTCCTATAGTTTAATATTGTGCTTTATATTTTTCATCATTATAAACAATTTTCTAATAAGTCTTCTTGAAGAAAAAACTGTCACATTTGTGATCATTACTATGAGATATTCTTATTAGGAGAATGCTTTTAGGATGAAAGAGGGATAAAAAGTCTCAAAAATTTTGCTACACATTGCTAAACTCACCCTACAGATTGTTATTTCATATATCATTCTCTTAAAAGTGAGTATTCTTATAGCATCTCTTTTTATAGGCTGCAAGACAGATTAAAACATGTTTTTTAAGGGCAAACGATCATAACATTGCATTGGCTTGAAAATTCTGCTCCATGTAATTGGAACTAAGATTTAAGTGAAATACAAAGAGGTTGGTCAGCTACAAATATCACTGACCAATCAATCTGGTTTATATTATAATTAAAGAAGGATGAATTCTATGAAAGACAAATGCACCACAGAGCAAAGAATGGATTCACCTGATTCCTGTGCAAAATAATACACTTAATCAGAGAAGATGTTATGTAGTATTATAGCTCTTGAAAAATATATGTTTAGTTTAGACTGTCATTATCTTAGTATGATTATTTGGGCTCATTCCTCCTAGATAAAGAATGTAAAATTCTATTAGGATCAAAGTATTGATGTATCCATTCATCATGACAAAGAATTCTTGGTTTCAGGTAATAGAATGTTAATTCCCAGGAAGGCTGAGAGGGAGCATGTTACCAAAGGGTAGATAGTGTGAGAACAAGATAGTATGGAAAACAACACAAAGTAGGTGGCAGGTGGAAGAAAGTATTCTAAGGTACAATGTGGGAGATGCCACTTGGGTATACATGGTTCTTGTGCAGTTTATCATCTTTGGAAGAACAAGTGCTCAAGGGATATTAATAGGAGATATTGATATAAGCAATAGGAGATATTAATAGCCTCCTAGTACAGTCACTCATGTAGAGATAGTCTCATTTTCTGCCTCCTACTACATGACAAACTGGTCTCTGCTTTAATTCGCCAGTCACAAAAGAACTCCTTCTACAAGTGCCATTTAAAACATAAATTATTTGAGGGATAAAGAACCCAGAAAATACTTGTACATCTCTATCCATTGGAACATAGCTGAATAAAGTCTTTTATTATCTGGATATCTTTAGTGGGAAAAGAAACCATGAGGCCACTGTGGCAGATATTTGACTGTAAAAAGAATCTCTGTCTTTAATATTTTTTTTAAATATGCCTTAATTTAAGTATTTTTTTCAATTTTTATTTTATATTAGTACACATTTACAGTACATATGTGATACATTCCATATATTTGTAGATTTAGATAATAAAATGTTAGAGTGACCTATATCAGTTAAAAGACTGGGCTGTAAATCATTATGTTTGCTTCTCTATAGGAAAGCAACCGTGGAAATATGTTAAGATGGAGACTCCAACAGGATAGGCCACTGAGAAACAGAGTCCCCTTCCGTCCACATATATGGGACTTGCTGTATAAGAAATCAGCTTGCTTTGTCTTAAGCCACTGAGATTTAGGCACAGTCTGTTATTATGACAGAATTTTTGCCCTACTGACTGCTAAGATTAAGCCAGAGGTAATTAATGAAAAATACCAAAATATGAGCTGATGCAAGTCTATAATACTAGCACTCTAGGCAGCTTAAGCAGGAAGATCTTAAGTTTGAGTCCAGCCTAGTTGACTGAGCAACTTAGTAAGACCCTGGCTCAAAATAAAAAGTAAACATGGCTTGGGATGTAGCTCAGTACCAAAGGCCTCACTTCAAACAAAACAAGACTTGACTTACAAGTTACAGCCTGGGTCAATCTATATGTTTGGTCGAATCTCCTATATATCTACAGTGATGGTAATGTGCAATCACAACCTGTGTTCACATACCTTAACATTAAACAAAGAAATGCTTTGAACTAACAGATTTTTGGACAATTGTCCAAATCTTACAAAACTAGGTTAACCAAATTCATCTTGGTGATTACCTCTGGAGAGACAAAAAGAAAAACAAGATTCTATAGAGAAGAGTCCATGGAAACTTTAATTATATCAGCTAAGTTTTATGGTCTTATTTTAACTCTGAACCAAATAATGTCAAAATGTTAAAGTTTTATATATGTGAATTGTAAGTACTTGAGTGATTATTATCTTCTGTGATATGGAGTGTACTTAAGAGAACTCAAAATCCATTTTGAATATCTTTAGTTAGTGCATATTAAATAAATTGAATCTTGGGTTTCATTATGGCATTTTCATCATGTATTTTAGGTATTTTAATCCGATCCATCCTCACTATTACTTTCCCTTACCCTGACCTCCTACCTCTTCTTGGTCTCCTTAATCTTGTTTAATAGTCATCCTTCTTTTCATGTAGTCTTTTGTTAAATGAATGTTAACAACAATAATAGAAGGCAACAGGATATCTAATTATTATCAATAACCTAAGTCTCCATCAAATGACTCTGCTTTATAAAGAGTTCTAGGTAGCTGGGGTTTATATGGATTAAAATATGAAAATTTTCTTTAAATTTTTACAGAAAGGCAGATTGTACCAAGGTAAAAAGTTCACATTTCAACATTTCTATATGTCTGAAATCTGGATTTTGAACACCTCAGGAAGGATTTCCTTACACATGTTAGTTCTCCACTAGAGAAAGTTCACCTTTTCAGCATGACTCTGAGACCAATAATGATGCCTATATGTGTGTAGTGAAAGAAACATCAGATTTTAATCCATGTTAAGTTAAAAATATCAACTTCAGGGCCGGAGATTTACCTCAGTGGTTCTACAGCCTGCCTCACAAGCACAAGGACCCGAGTTCAATCCCTGGTACCAAAAAAAAAAAAAATCTCAACTTCAAAACCTGTTGGCTGTGCAGCCTTGAACTAGTCAATTAACTTTTCTGTATTTTAGTTTATACATTCAAAATTTAAAAAGTAAAGACAAGTTTCAATTACTAAGGTCAATATTATCCTACTGATGTCAGTACTGCAGTTTTAGAATAGCATACAATATCAAATATAGTGTACTTAATGGTAGAATACTGTTATGTTTGGATTGTAAAAATCTGAAATCTAGATAACTTAAACTTGAGATGTGTGCAGAGAGTCATTTTATTAAAATGTTGACAACAGCAAAGGTGCTGTCCTTCTAACCTCATCCCTTCTCCATTCACACTCCATCCATGGTATTTTGACATTTTCTGGATTGCTAGTGAGATTGTACATATTTTCTTTTTAGAGAAAGTTTTACCCCAGAGTCACACTGAGTCTTAATTTTCTTTGAAAGTACAGGCTGAGGGGAGGAGAACAGTCCATTAGGGAAAACAGGCAGAGGATGTGGTAGGGGGTTAAGCAATGGTGAGGGATAGCAAGTTTTCAGGATCAACTCCCCTTTCTTCCTTGGAATATAACCACTTTATTTCTCTCAAAGTCCCATTTTATCCTTGCCTGACCCCTTGTCCTCCAAGGCCAGATACATTTTCTTATTCCCTTTTCTCTTGTAATAATTTTTTTTTTTTTGGTACTGGGGATCGAACTTGGGACCTTGTGCTTGCAAGGCAGGTGGCAGAACCACTGAGCTAGATCCCTGGCCATCTCTTGTAATTATTTATTTTAACTTATACCTTGATCCTAAAACATCCAACTTAGAGAAACACAGTGCTGAAGAAATGAAGAGCCCTCACTCAGAAGAGCATCTACAGACAAGAATGATATCTCATTTTAAAAATTAACACAGGTATTCTGATGCTATGAAAAATAGATAACTGAATATTGGAAGTGTCCAATACTGCGAACACTAATCAAATGATGCTAACATGAGAAAATGTAAATGAAGGTACTTTATAATTAGTATTTATCACATTAAGTTTACAGACACAAATTTTTTATTGTTTTGTTTAAAACCTCATCCAGTGAAATTTCAATATATATTCTAAAAAATTTGAGCCCAAATATATCACATATATGGGGATAAAACTCCTCAGAACCCCTCTCTCACAGTGAGGGTTTGGCATTTGAGGGTGAGAGTGAGCGTGTGCCTCATACATGTGTATGGCTGGTTAACTGTTTTAGCATTTGTTGTAGAGCCTGCTATTTTCAATTACATTTATGTTAACACTTATTAAGCACTTATTACTTGGCAAGAACATTCAGGTGCTTGGCCTCATTAATTTCACAAAAGTGTCCTTGAAGAAGTTGTATTTCTTTCCCTTTCATAGATGAAGAAATTGAGGTTCAAAAACTAACCCAAGTTTACACTAACTCAAATGGTAATAAATGGTAGCACCAAGACTCAACCCTAGAGTGCTTAACATCAACTTATTTTCTTTTCCCACTCCCTTAGATATGAGAGTGCTTTGTCTTTGTGAGAAACCAGTAGAATTTTAAAGAAATTGAAGTAGACAAAATTCTATGTGCAACTTAAATGTAAAAATCTGAGTTGCGATTCAGGATTCAGAAATAAAGTAATCAATGCTGCTAAATCTAAGCACCTGAAAGCAAGGAGATGTGGAAAGTAAGGGCAAAAGACATTCCTTTTTGACAGCAAAAGCCAGAAAACAAGAGAAGCAGTGAAATGGTATTGTGTCCAAAAGTGAGGATGTGAAATTTCTTAATATCTGACCCCAGAGAACACCTCAGAACCATCTAGCTCTTCCTGAGCTTCATGATATTATTTATTTTCAGGCTTGTGATTTATAACAATTACCTGGTAGATTCAAGCTAAGAAAAATGAATTGTCAAAACCAGGCAAAAAAAATTGCAAGTACAAGCAACTATCAAAATGATAAAACTGTCACAACTGAACCCTTCAAGCCACAACTGCATACATTATGTCCAAATTCCTGGCACTTAATATTGTCTCTGAGGAAGCTAAGCTCCATTTAGAGTTTAGCTGTTAGCACAAACACATTTGAAAAAGACTTACAAAGAATAAAGTAAAATTGTCTTGAGAGGAATCTACAGGTTATCCGAGAAAATTTGTCAAAAGAGACATCTAGTGTTAAGTACTTTGGAAAAATACATCTGGTATTGATTGTGGAGGAGCACAAGAGACCTTGGACACTTCACTGTCTTATCTTTCAGAGGCTTCAGTCACCACTTGGAGTGTTTTTCCTCAGAGAAATCCTCTTATTGAATGCCACATAGGAAAAGTGTGGGTGAGATGATGGAGAGAGAAAAGAAGAAAGGAAGAAAGCAAGAGGGAGAGGAAGGGAGAGGGAGAGGAAGGGAGGAGGAGAGGCAGGGAAAGCAGAGAAAGGAAAAAGAAGAAAAAGAACTGAAGATAAAAAATATGGAGAGGCTATTTGATTTTCTTGGTCATTATTTTTATTCTTTTTTTGTTTTGTTTTATTTTGGTTTTACGTTTTGGCACCAGGGATCAAACTTGGGACCCTGTGCTTGTGAGGCAGGTGCCAGAACCACTGAGCTAAATCCCTGACCCTATTTTTATTCTTTAACTAGTTTGTTCTAAGAGCCTTTATCTTGACCAAAAATTAATATGACTGAGTTCAAGGGGCAAAAAATGAGGATAAGAGGGCAAATGTCCTTGTGTTCACATAAAGGTCAATTTTCTCTTTTTCCTACTCCCTCCAACTTCTCTAGTTCAGTTTTGCTGCTTTTTACTTTTAGTATAAAATGAGCAGTGAAGAGCTAAAAACTACAGATCAGAAATATCAATGTGACCATCTTGGAATTTTAGTAATTCTGCATTTCTTTCTCATTAGTAATAACAAGTTATACTCCAGACCTTAAGATTATCATCTTCTTGTCACATATATGCCAATTAAGTTTTCTATTTAAGAAGCTCTGCCCAGGACAGCAAGCTACATCTAAAGGACATCAGACACAACGGCAACCTTTATCTATGCATCTAATATTTCAGGGCTGGGTTTCTCTAGCCATCTGCCTTATCCGTTACATATCATATTTCTTAATTCATCTTTCTTTTCTCTCACTGTTCATCCCCATCCTCTTTCAGCCCATTACCCCCAACATGTGTTCTCACAACCCACAGATTTGTTCTCCCTCCAGTGACACCTCAACCACTCATTTTGGTACCATTCCAGGATTCCCTGAGCCAATTCTGCTTCTGACTTGTTAACCACTTTAAGACCTTTTATGCTACATACTGCTCTGTCACACAGCTTCTCTACCACTGTTACAGCCTCCTGGGTGGTTCCCAGGGAGCCTTCTTCTTCATCAGCAGGTTTGAATTGCAGAGGTTGATTGGCATCTATTCTCCTTATCACTAAATAAATAAAACATCTCCAGATCCGAACTCTGAGTTCACACAATTAAGTCACCAAGAAAATGCACATCATTGCTCTACTGTGAGTAGCACGTCTCTCTCATTCCCACCCTGCATCCCCCTCCCATTTTAAGCATGATGTAACAATCCTGGCTCTACAAAGAATTTGGTGAGATCCACATTACAAAAATATAGTCACTAACTTATGCAAAAATGGCAAAATACATAAATAATATGTTGAGGGAAAGGATAAGCACTGAGTCACCTTTTGTTGAATGAATAAATGTATTTACAAAATTTTTAAAAATGAGCCAGAATCATTCTATTCTAAACACAGTGTTCCACAGTGGACCTAGATGAGGGTAGAAAAAAAGATACACATCAATTTCAGCATCAGGGTTTGGGCTTTAATGGCCTTGGGGATAAGACATGAGGACTTTGGCTAGCACTCCTGTGCCAAATCCAGGATTCCTTATTTCTAAGAAAGAGCTTCTATGTAAATCTACCTACTGGCAGAGGAAGACTCCAAGGAAGGAGAATTCTGACTATACCTTGGAATTGCGCAAGTTTAGACTCCGAATCCAAAGGAAGGGAAGCACTATGTAAAATACTTCCAAAGTGATATTCCCAAAATCTAAGGCTTCTAGTTTCTCATTCTTTATGGCTGAGTAGTACTCCATTTTATTAAAAAAAAATCTTCTTTAGCTAAAGGGATGCATATTGAGGCCATACTCTTAAGTGAAGTAAATAGGACACACATGTGTAAATACCAAATAGTTTCTCTGGTGTGAGAAACTGAAAGCGTAAATGAGAATCAAAATGTATAATAGATAATATGAAATAGGAAAAAAAGGTCCAAAGAGGAAGGGGAAGTGGGCAAGGGTAGGGGTAGGAGAAAGGAAAGAAAGGAAAGGAATAAATATGAGAAAAGAAAAAACAGAAACAAAATCTTTGTAAATAGGAAGGGGTGGAGGGGTTAAGAGAGGGCAGGGGAATGGGGGAAAAAATAAGAACTAAGATATATCATGTAAAGGTACAAATTCCCAATGATGAATGTCATCGTACTGTATACCTAAAGTATACCAATAAACTTAATGCATTTTTTAAAAAAAACCTAAGGCTTATTGAATCATGTAGAAATAAGCTTTGCTACAACTGAGCTTAAAACGCACACACATGCACATGCACACACACACACACACACACACACACACAGCAAAAATCCACTGAGCTAGAGACAGCTAACATAACAAGCATGAAGATCAAAGTGTTAGTAATTTCAGATAGTAAAACAGCTTTAAAGAATATAGAGATACATTTAACATAATTAAAAACATAAGAGAAATAAAACAAGCATAAAAATAAAACAAAGAATATGCAGAGTTTTTTAAAACACATAACTTCTGGAAGTTAAACAAGATAGGTAAAGAGATAGAGAAATAAAAAGAATGAGAAGATACAAGATATATTAAAAAGATGCTACAGTAAAAAGAGAACAGAGAGAGTATTTGAATGGCAAACATGACTTTTCATATTCAAGATGCAAAGCAAGTCACACTTAGAAATTGCAGAATGTGTGCGCACGCATATGCGCGTGCAAAATTAAAAGCAATTGGAATAATCTATTGAGCATAGTAATAACAGAGAAAAGTTTTCATCAGAAGCAATATAGACCAGCAAGAGAAAAATAGAATAACACTGTGAAAGTTAGGAGGGTGGGAAATGAGACCCTCAATATAAAATTCATTGCCAAGGTAGATCACCAGTCCAGATTAATTACAATATAGAGACAACTTCACATAAATATTAAGAACGTTTATGATTTATGATACCTCATTTAAGAAAACCGCTGGAGGATAAACTTTGACAGAAAATGAAAAGAGGAGAGAAACAAAGAAAGCAATAGTATCAAGAAAATTGCTCACTTGTGGGAAAAGGGATGCACTTTAAGACCACAATGTTAGTGAAATAAGTCAGATACACAAGCTTAAATATTACATAGTATCTCTCATGTGAGAAACCTAAAATATAAAGAAATTAAAGAGAAATTGACAGATAACAGGAAATGAGGAGACAGATCTTTGGCAAAAGAGAAAGGGACCAAGAAATGGAGGGAGGAGGGAATAAAAAATGAAGCACAATTTGTAATAACTAAAACTTGGAAGCAGCCCAAATGTCCATCAACTGGAGACTGGATAAAGAAAATCTGCATTTTTAAAAATAAAATGGAGTACTACTCAGCCATAAAAAATGAGAAATTGAAGACATTTATAGCTAAATGGATGAACATTGAGGCAATACTCTTAAGTGAAATAAATAGGACACACATGTGTAAATACCAAATAGTTTCTCTAGTGTGAGAAACTGAAAGTGTAAATAAGGACTAAAAGGTCTAATAGATAATGTGAAATAGGAAGAAAAGGGGCAAAGGGGAAGGCAAAGTGGGAGGAGTAGGGGAAAGGAAAGAAGGGAATGGAATTAATAGGAGAAAAGGAAAAAATGGAAACAAAGTCTTAGTAAATAGGGAGGGATGGAGGTCTTGAAGGGAGGGCAGGGGAAGGGGGAAAAATAAGAACCAAGAGAAATTATGTAAAGGTGCAAATTTCCAATGATGCATGTAATTATATTGTATACTTAAAATGTACCAATAAAATAAAAGTTTTTAAAAAATGAATCAAGATGTGTTAGGTACATGTACCAGATACCCACAACAAATGTAATTATTATATACTGTACACATGTACTAATAAAAATAAACAAATATAAATAAAAAGCACAACTGATGGATATGGGGTAAATCTAAAGAAGGTCTGACTGCAAAAAGGAGTGAAAATGTAAGGAAAATGTAAAACTCAAGCATAATGCACAAGACCTCAAGAGGGCTCAGAACACATCTTGATTGAGAGAATGACAGAGCTACTGATTAACTTTGGTTTTTTAAAGTAAAGTGTATATATACTTAAAATTTAGGAGTAATTTTTAAAGGATAAAAGTGTAATTTATAATTTATAACCAATAAAGGAGGGAAATGGCATTAAATAAATTAAATCATCTAATCTAGCAAGAAAGAAACAGAAATCTTGTCCACATTATTTATAATTAATGGTGAAGACTCAAAGTACCCTCTTTACAAGTTACAAGGCAAGGATATTCTCTGCACTGCCTCTAATTTTAATTACACAGGAAGTATTAACCAAAGCAATATGACAAGAAAAAATTAAAGGTATAATAATTGGAAATGAAGAAATAAATCTATTATTTGAAGATAATGTAAAATAATATAATTAAAAATTTAAAATAAATATACAGACATACATAATGCTAAAAATAGAGCTTTTAGAAGTTTCTTCAAAAAACCTGATACACAGATTATAGATGTGGTTCCTATAATGTACAAAAAACCCTGGAAGATGTAATATACACCCTTGAAATACTACTGGTAGGGGTCAATCTGAGGGAGATTTCTCATGCATGCATGCAGAGACAGAAATAATTTTAAATAAAAATTTTGAATGAGAAATCATTAAGCAAACAAATGTATTAAACTGTCTCTCACTAGGTATACTTGCACAATAGAATAAAATACAATGATTAAAATGAAAAAACTGCCAATATGGATAACCTCAAAAACATGATGTTGAATTAAAACACAAGTTTCAAAGGTGTCATTTATGTAAATTTCCCTAAAGGATTGTTTATGAGTATAGGCACATATAAAAAAATACAAAAACTTGCATGGAATCATGTAGGGTAAGAAAGTTTCTAACTTCACAAATACAGTTATTTTACATACATAGTTATGCAATTCACATATATACTCCAGAATCATAGGATTCTACCATATGTTCATATTTTATTTCCTTGGAAAAATTATGTCAAGTAAATATGGCAAAAATTTAAGCAGCTAAAGTGGATGTTACTATTTTCTGTGCTCAAGTTCTTTTGTAATTAACCAAGAATAAAAAGATGTGTATTAGAAGACTGAGAGCCATGAATTACTATGAGATTCACCACCTCCACTCAATTTTTCTACTGTGTTCTACTTCATTTTCTTTTTCTTTCTCGTGCCTATTTCTAAGGGAAGTCGCTGATGCATCTTAAACTTTCATACAAAGAACAGCAGCACAGAAAGAAAAAGAGTAAATCATATTTCCTTTCGCAGATTTTTAGACTTATATTTATGTTTTTGTCAAGGTGAGCTACAGAAGGATGAATTTATCTCTCTTGGTGCTGCTCTACTAGCCAAGCTCATCGTTCATGCATTAGAGAGCTGAAAACCTTCATAGACCACAGCTTCCAGCAATAAATTAAATCTCTCACTTTGAGGTTTGGTTCTGGTTGAGTTTTAAAAATTTTAAAATAAAAGTACAGCTGGGAGGATAAAGATGATGACAGATGACTTGTTCCCCAATTTCCCCCAGCTTATTTGAAAATTTTACTTTTGTTATGACAAAAGAGAGGAAATACTTAGAAGGGTAGTATTACATTTTCTACTTTTCTGCATAAATAGCATAAAAAGGACTCTTCTACACCACAATTTCAACAATAACTAGAATCCACAGTATATATAATAGTAGTTACTGTGTCACTGGAGTTGTCTTTCACATTGCTCAGCAAGTTAAAGGCATATTATAAGTAGTATGTGTCTACTGTTGGGAAATGAGTTTTTTATTGACCCTTTCATGGGTTTAGCTTAGATTAAATCTATATGTATTTTGATTTATATTAACATCTCTGTCCAAATCTTCTCTCCTATTTCTTCCTGATTTTGCAATACAAACAAACTGGTTCACAAACATCACCAGAGGATAAATGTTCAAGAAACATTAAACGACCAAGTGATGTCCATAAAGTGAAATTCAGGAATCAGTCAAAGACACATATATTTGGCTCAAAATCAGAATGCTTAAAATATCCTTATTATATACAGTTCTTTGAAGGAGATATAACTTTAAATTAAAAATATCAAAACAATTCATAGTCTGTGTATAAAAACACACATGTAATAAAACTCCATTTTTACTAATGTAAGTAGTGGTTTAACCCACATGTCTGTTTTCATGCAGATAATAGAACAGACCAACATCCATGTCCTTCCCAACTCAGCCAAAGTGAAATCACAACACAGAATGCTCTACAGCTGACCTCAGGATGTAGAGACTCTCTAGGCAGCTTTAGACAGGTACTATATCCTGTTACTTTTTTTTTTTAAGTACTGGGGTCTGAATCCAGGACCTTTGCAATGAGCTACATTATTCCCAGCTCATTTTAGATTTTGAGACAGAGTCTCACTAAGTTGCTAAGTTGCCCAGGTTGGGCTTGAACTTCCCAGCACAGTGCCTCAGTCTTCCAAAGTGTTGGAATTACAGGAGTGAATCCCCATACCTGGCTTATATTGTAAACCTGATCCACAGGTTAAAAAATAATCCCTTAAATACTTCTCTCCTTGAGAAGACAAAACCAATATCATCATCAGTAAATCAATGTCATATTCTGAGATCATCCCAAGAATAGCTTTTTAAAAAACATATGATTTCAAATTTCATAAAATTTACATGTATTTAGTTTCTCTATAACAAACACTACAGAGTAGGAGGTAGAGTTGGGAAGAGTGCAGGAAATTTAGCTAAAAAGGTGCTGGGGAAACTGATTGCTGGCACACAGTTAGGGCAACTCTACAAAATAACTCATGATCAAAAGAAATCACACATTATACAAGCTCCTAGTACCTCACTGCACAAAAATACCCAGTGGAAATGCTCCACTCAAAAATTTTTAATTTGGGCTCCAATGCAAAAGACCATAAAATACCCTAACAGATCAGTAAAATTGAATTTCTTAATGAATTCCTGAGAAATAATACTGATTTTTAAAAAAGAATTTAATTAACATAATGCATTTTCTTTCACAGTTAATATATTCACATCACCACTGAAAATAAATGAAATATAATAAAATATTATTCATTCTGTACCCCAAAGATAAAGTTTAAAAGCATTCTAACTTTTGTTTTCCTACTTAAGAATCATCTTGAGTAGCTTATTATGTACTACTATTTATGCAATCAAAATTTACCTATGAATCATAAGATTATATAATTTTATAAAATAATCTAAATTCTCACATGAAATCTACTAGTATTATTTCAACTTAGTCATAAAAGTTAAAAATTATATACATACCTCAACAAATATAAAACATGGGATGATGGAATAACTTCTGCGAGTGTTGTTTCCTACAGCCATTTCTCAGATCATGTAACAAGACTGCAGCCTCTAAAACTTTCCAGGCTGAAATAGAAACAGAAATAGGTTGCATGGTGTAGGAACCATATGTTGGACCCATTCTTCCTATTTCACATTACCTATTATACATTTTGATCCTCCTTTACACTTTCAGTTTCTCACACCGAAGAAACTATTCGGTATTTACACATGTGTGTCCTATTTATTTCACTTACGAGTATGGCCTCAATGTGCATCCATTTAGCTATAAATGTTTCTAGTTTCTCATTCTTTATGGCTGAGTAGTACTCAATTTTATTTAAAAAAAAAACCAGGGGAAGGGGAAATCAGAGGGGTAGGGGAAAGGAAAGAAGGGAAAGGAAAAAATATGGGAAAAGTAAAAAATGGAAACAAGGTATTTGTAAATAGGGAGGGATGGAGGGGTTGAAGGGAGGGCAGGAGAATGGGAAAAAAATAAAAACCAAGATATATCATGTAAAGGTATAAATTCCTAATGTTGAATGTCATCATATTGTATACCTAAAATGTACCAATAAACTTAGTAAATTAAAAAAAAGAAACAGTTGAAAATTCCCTTAAGTACACACATAAAAATATCAGTTATCCTCTAGGTAAACAGGCTGTGCATAAACAATGCAAAATAGTGAAATATGGAACAGTCAAACTAGACTAATAATGATTGCAGTGAAAAGCAACTAATATATACAGCTATGAATAGTCTCAGTGCCAAAAAGACCAGGTAGGGAGGTCCTTTGTGTACAGAGGTATAACAGAATTCTAATTTCCTGCAACTGCATAGTGCCTTAACCCAGTAGACTGCTCTCAAGCCATGAAACAGTGTCTGGTACAAAACATTTGATGGTATCCATTCTCTCTGGAACTCCCCTAACTTGTGCCTAATCCTCCCAATTTGGAACCTTGTTTGTCCATGCTTGTTTGCTTGTGCCCTTTCCTGTGCCTTTGGGACCAACATTCAGTACAGGCATTCATCTCTGACTTTCTTCCATCACCATTATTTCCCCTTGCGCCCTTGACTGCACAGCTATGAACTACTTTGAGTTAATACATCACCAGTCTGTCTCTCTGGGTGCCCTCTACCCAGTGTGTGTGAATCAAATATGAATAAAACCAATAACACAGTCTCTGGACTTACAAGAACTGATTAGAAGGGAAAAGCAAATTACCATTAAATATTTTGTTAGAACATCCCTGTCCTGCTTTGAATTGAAAATATGCCTGTAATAGATGTTAGTTTTTGCCCTTTTTAGTAATAGCAGTGAAAATTTTAGACTTATATGAAACTTTTATGATAAAAAGAAGTTTTCCACAGCACCTTTTTTTAATTCTGTATCTAAATCAGTGATGCAGATGGTTCATGGATCTGCTCTTGACAGTTATCCATTATTTTGTACTTGTTCAGTTCCTGGGTCATTCCTGCCAATAATTCTTGTGGGTTGTGATATGAAGCACGACATAAGGATTACTAGTCTACTGGAATATCAGTTGCCTTTTTTAAAGGTCATGAATTAATGTTATTGTCTTTATTTCTTACTATTTTCTAGAATGAAACTCTAAACCATATTTCCTTCTCTTTTTTTCCACTCTATTTTTCTTTGTGATACAGATTAATGGGTTTCTTTTTTCAGATTATATATGCACATAACATATTTTGATCAATTGAGATATTCTCTGATCAAATTCAGTACTAATTATGTGCTTCATAAGTCCCTACCAATCATAATATTTAAATATTAAAGTATATTGAGGTATATTTTAAATATTGAGGTATATTTTATATATAATATAATTCACCTATTTCAAATGTACAATTCAATGATATTATAGCAAACTTATCAAGCTGTTCAACTATGCCTAAAACAGTTTATACCTGTCTTCTCATCCCCAAAAGAACCATCATTCCTATTTACTTTTAAGCCCCACCATCACCACCTTCATTACCTAACAATTCCACATAACTATTAATGTTCTTTCTGACTATACAAAGTTGCCTTTTTGGATATTTAAAATAAATAGAATCATACAATATGTGGTCTTCTGAGTGTATTCTTTCATTTAGTATAATATTTATGAGATTCTTACATGTAGTAGCACATAATTAGTGATTTTCCCTAATTACTGCCAAGTAGTATTTTATTGTATGACTACAATATCTTTACCACTTGGTGGAAAATTAGATCATTTCAAATTTTGACTTATTACAGTGTTAGGTTGTATCCAGTGTTAAAAATGATACTAATAACATGCATGTGCAAATCGTCTTGTATGTATATATATACTGCATTTCTCACAAGTCGATTCTTACGAAAATTTCTAGGTTACATCCAAACTAAGTTTGTATTTTAACAAACCTGTCAAAGAATTTTTCAAAGTAATATTTCCAACTGAAGTATATGAGGGTTCCCATTTCTCTTCATCCTAAATGATACTGGTATTGTACATCTTCTTATTATGCATTTTATTTTGCATCTTTCTTATAACAAATAATATTCAGCATATTTCCATGTGCTTATTAGCCATTTTATACCTCCTACTGCAAAATGTCTGTTCAAATCTTTTGTGATTGATTAGTTCATTTCAATATTTTCAAAGTGTAAGTATTCTTTGTATATTCTAGATACAAGCCATTTATCAGATATATATTTTGTAATTACTTTCTTTTGGTGCATGCCTTTTAATTTTCTTAGTGATTTATTTTATATATATATTATTTTAAGAGTATAATTTTTAATCAGAGATTTTTCTTATTAAACTTTAATTTCAAAGGTTATTGAATGCAGATATTAATTACCATATTACTATATTAATCTAGCTTTTCACGAGCAACATAAAAATGTAAAAAAATTAGTCAGTGTCAATATAAAATAAAGTATTAGCAATTATGAGATAATACTAACAACTTAGCAAAATAGGTATGATGAAAATACAATGAATCTGTACAAGAAATATGGATAACTAATAAAAATATTCACCATGTCATTAGGTCAGGTTATGAAAATGAAAACAACACTGAAATATTTCACACTTCTAAAGTTGGACAAAAGTAAATGTCCAATGGCCTTGAGGGTTGAACTGTACAGAGCAGTAGATGCTCTTTTACATAAATGTCTTGTGGTAAAACCACTTTGAAGAGTGATTCAGCAGTATATCTAGTGAGATGCAAGATTCTCATTCCCTTCATCATAAAAGAAAATACCTTTAGAAAAACTTACAACTACAAAAATCACATGTACTTCTATATGCTCACAAGGAACTATCTGAAAAATAAATTAAGGAAAAACATTTACAATAGCACCAACAAGAATACATCGCTTTGAATAAGTTTAATCAAGGAAGTGGAAGATGTATATGTGAAAAACTGCAAAACACTGATGAAAGATAATGAAATAAGGAGAAGGAAAAGGTATCCCATGTTCATGGACTGGGAGAATTAATATAGCTAAAATGTGTATACTACTCATGTGATTTACAGATTTAATCCAATCCCTATCAATAGTCTAATGTTTTCACAGAAATAGAAAAGCAACCCTAAAATTTGTACGGGAAACAGAAGGCCCCAAAGCCAAAACAATCTTGGACAAAAAAAAAAAAACCAAAGCTAGAGGTATCACTTCCTGGTTTCAAAATATATGACCAGGCGACAGTAATTTCAAACCATTTTTTGGGTGAGACTTAATTTTTTTCATTTGTTGAAGGATATTTCTATTTTTTCATTGAAGTGCTTGTATGATGGCTGCTTTACAATTCTTATCAGATAATTTTAACATTTATATCATCCTGGCATTGATCCTTGTTGATTCTTTTCTTATTTAGTTTGAGATCTTCCTCATTTTCAGAATGATATGATTTTTAATTGAAACCCTGGGTTATTATATAGCTCATGATTCTAATTAAATCCAGGTTGTTTAAATCACATCTCCTTTGACACTTCTCTCGTAGGTGAAGGGGGAATGTTGCCTGCACTGCCACATAAAGAAGAAATCTGGGTTCTCCATCTAGCCTCTTATGGAATCCGGTTAGGGAGGGACCTCTTGTTTCTGGTGGGCGAAGGTAGCTATTAGGCTTCCCACTAGTCCTACACTGAAACCATCTAGCAGAGAAGGGGAATGATGCTACTTTATTGGCCCTATGGCCTCCACTGATATTGTGAGAAGGCATCATTGTTATTGGTGAGTAGAGATAAAACTCTTGAATTTCCACTAGGCTTCCTCTGATACCACCTCAGTGAAGAGGTAAGAGGAGTGGTTTATTGCTGCCAGTTGGAGTAAGAATCTCAATTGCCCATATTCTCTCCTACTTGGCCTTCCCTGCTGCAACCACAGCAGGAATCTAAAGAATTTCCTTATAGCATGACAATGGTGGAAGTCATAGCTCTACATTTAGCATTTGTTGGCAGAGGTGGTGTTTGGTTGGGGCTAAGGAGTTGTTATCTAAAAGTTTCCTGTCTTAGGCTTTTCCTGGTCCTTGGACTACATTAAGGAGGATTTACTTGGGGATGTTAAAAAAGCCCATTTCTGTTGGCAGTTTCTAGCTTCTCCAGTATTTAGCCTGAGATATAGAAAGCAAAGAGAAAATCCTAGGAACTCACTGCTGTGCTTTTTCCTTTTGCTTTAAAGTGATTAACTTCTCTCTCTCTCTCTCTCTCTCTCTCTCTCTCTCTCTCTCTCTCTCTCTCTCTTTCTCTCTCTTTCTCCTCTCTCTCCTTTTGTTGGTTTTACATATAATGTCCCAGATTTTTAGTTGCATTTAATGGGAATAAGGAAAAGTGTCTTATGCTACCTGCTCAGAATCAATAACAGAAGTTGTCAGAAGTATTTCTGAAAAAGCATCACATATGAGAGCTACCAAGATGTTGTGTAGCCTAGCACTCTGTGTTCTCATTAATTTGAGTTTCTTGATGCCTGAGTTTTCAAAATGCCAGGACAAATCACATAATTCATTCATTCATTGTTCATGAGTCCCAAATTCATGCCCAATATTCCATTAACCATGACTAAAAGCAATGAACTAGTCAAATACACAAAAATTTAGGGACTGACAGGTGTCAAGAAGATGTTGAAAAGCAAATATATAAACAAGGATAACATGTTATTACTAACCTAAGTAAGTGGGCTAATGATGGCACAAAAAATATAATCAACTCCAATTCTTTTTTTCTTTTCTTTGTTTTTTCTTTCTTTTTTTGGTACTGGGGATTAAACTCAGGACCTTGTGCTTCCAAGGCAGGTGTCATGCCAATGAATTAAATCTCTGGCCAATCTAATTTTTTTTTTTAATGAATTTTGTTGGTACATTTTAGGTACTCAATATAATGACATTCATCATTGGAAATTTGTACCTTTACATAATCTCTCTTGGTTCTTATTTTTTTCCCCATTCCCCAACCTTCCCTTCAACCCCTCCATCCCTCCCTATTTACAAAGACTTTGTTTCAATTTTTTCATTTTCTCATATTAATTTCATTTCCTTCTTTCTTATCCCCTACCCCTCCCACTTCCTCCTCCCCTTTGTCCCTTTTCTTCCTATTTTACATTGTTTATTGTACCTTTTGGTCCTTATTTACACTTTCAGTTTCTCACACTGAAGAAACTTCAGTATACATATGTGTGTTCTATTTATTTCACTTAATAGTATGGTCTCAATGTGCATCCATTTAGCTATAAATGTCTCTAATTTCTCATTCTTTATGGCTGTGTAGTAGCCATTTTATTAAAAAAAATTTATTAAAAAATTTATTAAAAACATCCCCACATTTTCTTTATCCAGTCTCCAGTTGATGGGTAATTGGGCTGCTTGCAAGTTTTACCTATTACACATTGTGCTACTATGAATGTGGGAGCACATGTATCACTGTGGTATGATTCTTTTAATTCTTTGGGGAAGATCCCCAGCAGGAGAATAGCTCGGTCAAATGGAAGTTCCAGTCCTAGTTCTTTGAGGTATCTCCATACTGATTTCCACAGTGGTTGCAGCAGTCTACACTCTCACCAGCAGTGGAGCAGTGGCCCTCTTTCCTCACAGCACCCCACAGCCCTGCCAGCATTTGTTATTGGTTGATTTCATGATAGCAGCTATTCTTTTTGGGGTGAAGTGGAATCTCAGCATTATTTTCCTTTGCATCTCTCCAATGACCAGTGATGTTGAACATTTTTTCATATATTTATTTGCTATTTCTACTTCTTTGTCTGAGAAATGTCTGTTCATTTCAGATCCCCATTTTCAGATTGGGTCTTTAAAGTTTGGAGGTCTGATCTTTTTAAGTTCTTTATAGATTTGAGATAGCAGGACTTTGTCTGAGGAACAGCAGGTGAAGATTTTTTTCCCACATTGTGGGTTGTCTCTTCACACTGCTGGTGGTTTCTCTTGCTGTGCAGAGCTTTTTAATAAGAAGAGATCCCATTTGTTGATTGTTTGTGCTAGTTCACGGGCAACTGAAGTTCTGTTCATAAAATCTTTTCCTACACCGATGTCTTCAAGGGTTCTACCTAACCTCTGTTCCAGCCAATTCAGCTTTTCTATTTTAATATTTAGATCTTTAATCCATTTCAAACTTAGCTTAGTTCATGGCAAGAGATATAGGTCTAGTTTTAATCTTTGGCAAGTTGAAACCCAATTTTTCCAGTACCATTTATTAAACAGGCTATCTTTCCTCCAGCGAGGCTGTTTGGCTCCTTTATCGAAGGTGAGATGGCTGAGTGTGTCTGGAGTTGTTTCTGCATCTTCTAATCTGTTCCACTGATCCTTAGGTCTGTTTCTTTGCCAGTACCATGCTGTTTTTATCACAATGGCTTTGTAGGATAGTTTCAAGTAGGGGATTGTGATCCCCCCTGCCATGTCTCTGTTACCTAGAATTGCTTTTGCTATTTTGGGACTCTTCTTGTTCCAAATGAATTTGTTTTCTCAAGGTCTGTGAAGTATGCTGCTGGAATTTCAATTGGGATTGCATTGAATCTATATAGCAGTTTTGGAAGTATGGCCATTTTCACTATGTTGATTTTTCCTACCCAGTAACAAGGGGTGTCTTTCCATTTTCTGATACCATCTTCAATGTTTATTTTCAGAGTGCTATAGTTTTCAGAGAAGAGGTCTTTGATTTCTTTTGTTAGGTTGATTCCTAGGTATTTCAGTTTTTGGATGCTATTGTGAAAGGAATTATTTGCCCTATTTCTCTCTCAGTGAGTCTGTCATTGATGTAGAGGAAAGCTATTGATTTTTGTGTGTTGACCTTGTATCCAGCTACTTTACTGCATTTGGTTATTAAGTCTAGAAGGCTTTTGGTGGAGTTCTTGGGGTCTTCTATATAGAGTATCATGTCATCTGCAAATAATGCCAATTTGACTTTTTCTTTTCCCATCTTTATTCCTTTTATTTCTTTCTTGTCTAATTGCTGTGGTTAATTTTTCCAAAACTATGTTGAACAGGAATGGTGATAATGGACATCCTTGTCTTGTTCCTGATTTCAGTGTGAAGGATTTCAGTTTTTGACCATTTAGTATGATATTGGCTGTTGGTTTTTCATAGATGGCTTTTATCAGATTGAGGTAGAAACCATCTATTCCAATTTTTTATAGGGTTTTTAATCATAAATGTGTATTGGATTTTGTCATATGCTTTTTCTGCATCTATTGAAATGATCATATGGTTTTTGTCCTTGGCTCTATTGATATAGCATATTACATTTATTAACTTGTGTATGTTGAACCATCCCTGCATCCCTGGAATGAATCCCACTTGGCCAGGGTGTATGATCTTGTTTATGATCTTCTGCATTCTATTTGCCAGTATCTTATTAAGGATTTTTGCATCTATGTTCATTAGTGAGATGGGCCTATAGTTCTCTTTTACAGTTGGGTCTTTTTCTCTTTTGGGGATCAAGGTGATGCTTGCTTCCAGGAATGAATTTGGGGGTATTGCTTCCTTTTCAATTTCATTGAAGAGTTGAAACAGTAGTGGCAGTAGTTCCTCTCTAAATGTCTTGCAGAATTCAGCAGTGAAGCCATCAGGACCCAGGCTTTCCTTACTTGGTAAGTTTTAATTACGTTTTCAATTACATTGGTTGATATTGGGTTGTTTAGACTTTTTAGGTCTTCTTCATTCAACTTTGGCAGTTCATACGTATCTAGGAATCTGTCCATTTCTTCTGTTTTTCACCTTATTGGCATATAGTTTCTTGAAGTAGGTATTGATGATCCTCTGGATTTCTGCTGGGACCATTGTAATTTAATCCTTTTCATTCCTAATTGCATGGATTTGGGCCTTTTCTTTCCTTTTTCTGATAAGGTTGGCTAAGGTTTTGTGAAATTTGTTTATTCTTTCAAAGAACCAACTCTTGGCTTCATTGATTGCTTTTTTATCATTCTCTTAGTCTCCACTGCATTGATTTCTGCTCTGATCTTTATCATTTTATCTCTTGTATGAGCTTTGGGTCTTCTTTTTCTAGAAGCTTGAGGTTCAACATCAGGTTGTTTAATTGGGCTCGTTCTGTTTTCCTAATATGAGTATTCACTGCTGTGAATTTCCCTCATAAGACTGCTTTCATTGTGTCCCATAGATTCCGATATGTTGTATTGTCATTGTCATTTAATTGAAGGAACTGTCTGATTTCTTCTTTAACTTCCTCTGTGACCCATTGGTTATTCAGAAGTGTGTTGTTCAATTTCCATGTGTTTATGAAATTCTTGCACTTTCTTTTGTTATTGATCTCCAATTTCATCTCAGTATGATCTGATAATATACAGGGGATAACTTCAATTCCTTTGCACTTACTTAAACATGTTTTATGAGCGAGTATGTGGTCTATTTTGGAGAATGACCCGTGTGCAGCTGAAAAGAATGTGTATTCTGATTTTGTGGGGTGGAACACTTTGTAAACATCTGTTAAGTTCATTTGTTCAAGAGTTTGATTGAGTTTTAAAATTTTGTTAGTTATTTTTTGTCTAGTTGATGTATTTGTGAAAGTGGGGTATTGAGGTCCCCCAGCACTATTGTATTAGTGCTTATTTGATTTTTCATGTCCATTAGTATTTGTTTTATATTGTTGGGTGCACTAGTGTTTGGTGCATATATATTTTTGATTGTCATCTCTTCCTCTTGAATTGTTCCCTTTACAAGGATGTAGTGTGCTTCTTCATCTCTCTTAATCAGTGTTGGTTTGAAATCCACTTGATCTGCAAAGAGGATAGCTACTCCTGCTTTTTTTCAGGTTCCTGTCACATGGAGTATTGTTTTCCACACTTTAACTTTCAGTCTATGAGTTTCTTTTTGAATTAGGTATGTTTCTTGTATGTAGCATATTGTTGGATCTTGCTTCTTGACCCATTCTGCCAGTCTATTTCTTTTGATTGGTGAATTGAGACCATTAACATTGATGGTTATAACTGATACATACTGACTTATTATTGTCATGACTTTTTCTTTTTGTTGGGTTCTCCCCCTTTGTGTTTAATTTCTTATAATACCAGATGGATTCATTCTGCTGGCCTTCCTGGGGTTGGGATCTTCCTTGTCCTTTCCTAGTATATTGTCTTAAAGTTTTGAAGTGCTGGTTTTGTATTCATGAACTTCCTAAGGTACTCTTTTTCAAGAAAATATCTTATTTCTCCATCAATTTTGAAAGATAGTTTTGCAGGGTACATCAATCTGGGTTGGAGGTTGTTTTCCTTTAGGGCTTGAAATATGTCACTCCAAGCTCTTCTTGCCTTGAGGGTTTCCATTGAGAAGTCTGCTGTGATTCTTATAGGTTTTCCTTTGTATGTGATTTGTTTCTTTTCTCTAACTGCTTGTAGAATTTTGTTCTGTTGGGTTTTTGGAATCTTAACTCTTATATGCCTATGCATAGTTTGTTTGTTTTTTTTATCAAGTATGTCAAATTTTTTTCCCCTGCTTGGGAAGTTTTCTGCCATCACTTGTGTGAGTGGTTTTTTTATGTCATCTGCACTCTGTCCTGTTTCTTCATTGACTCTGATCAGTCTTATGTTATTCTTCTTTGCATCATGTGTCAGCTGCTGGACTGATTTCTCATGGTGCCTTACTATTTTAAAGAAATTTTTATTTTCCTAGTCACTATTTGCAATCTTATCTTCTATATCTGAAATTCAGTCCTCACATTGGCTCATTCTGCTGCATAAACTTTCAACGGCATTTTTAATCTCCTGGAAATCTGTTTGCATCTGTTTTTGGATTCCATTTGTTTTCTATGTTGGAATTCCATCATGTTTCTCTGTTCCTCTATTTTTTTTATCTGTGCTCTCTCTAGATTTATTAACCATGTCTTGAACTATGGGAATAATCTCTGCTGTTTTCTAAGAAATTATTTCTGATTTCATTTTTTTTGAGATTTTTTAAAAAATTCTTTTATTGGTACATTTTAGGTAATCAATACATTTACATTCATCATTGGGTGCTTGTACCTGTACATGATGTATCTTGGTTCTTATTTTTTTCCCCATTACCTGTGCCTCCTTCACCCCCTCCACCCTTCCCTATTTACATAGATTTCATTTCCATTTTTTTCTTTTCTCATAATTTTTCTATACCTCTTCATTTTAATCATTTTAATCCTTATTTACACTTTCAGTTTCTCACAGTAGAGCAATTATTTGGTATTTACACGTTTGTCCTATTTATTTTGTTGACAGTTCAGGGAATCCTCGTGGTTAAGTATCAGATTTTTCCATCTCATTTCCCTTTGGGGTTGCCTTAGGTGACCTGGAAGTCTGGCTTTGAGATATGTTTATGTGTCTTCTCATTTCAACAGGGGGTGGGATACGGGTGTGTGTATGCTGCTGGCACTTGTGTAGCTCACCTCCTTGGTGCTGGGGGTGGTGATACAGCAGCCCAGAAGGCTCACCTCCTCCTTGGTGCTGGGGGCGGCTCTCAGTCAATTCTAATTCTTGAGGTCGCTAATCTCTTTTCTATTAGACATGCCAGACAGGACCCATTAAATTTTTTAGGAGTCTATGAAAATGTTTTCATTTCTTTTAAAATTAGAGGGAAAATGTCACCAACTGGTTGAAAAAATGTTTTAATGTATAATATTAATGAGTTCAGGTTTATATGAAGTCAATTATAAATATAAATTTTACTTTTCATGGAGAAATAGGCCCACAGAGGCAAAATGGCTTACAGCCCATTAAACAATAATGCAGCCCTTGTTGACAAAAAGTTAAGACAAAGTTTGTACAGGCGATGACTGTTTCAGTTGATTATAATAGGGTAGGTGCTTCTCTATCTGAGCAGGAGGAAAGAAGACTTTTAGCTAAAATAACAGTAGGGACAAAAGTGTGAGCAATATGAATCATTCTAACATATTTATCACACTTTAAAAATAATACCATCAGGTCAAATATATGAAATGCAAAGTTGAGAGGTAGATGCTATTAAAATCTGCTTATGTACATACAATTCTTTATACACAAACTAACAATCAGAATACCTCAAGAATAAGAAATACAGGGTTGGTTATTTCTCTATCAGATGAGAACATAAAGGAGCAAAGAAAGGGTTCAATATTGACAGACACCAATAATTAGCCCAAATATATAATGTTCTTCATTTCTAGACAGGTAAGTGTATCATGAATAACATTTCATTGGGATCTGAATCTCAATAAAGGATCCAATGCCATCTCATGTGTTTCCAATGAAACTGTCTTGTTTTTAAGTATAAAAATTCCTACTTAATTTAAAATAAACAAAAATACTTATGTATTATGAAGTATCTATGTTGGTGACACTGAAAATAGATGGTGATGGGGCACAGTGATAGCAGGATGAGAATAAATCTCTCCATTTTTAAGCTATGCAAAGTTGGATCTGGCAGATCAGTCAGAGAATTTACAAACAACAAAAATGCCCTAAAGAAAATGCCCTTCCTGACTCAGTAGACCTTTCTGCACAGCCTTGATGGGAGCTCAACTACCTGTGGGCAAAGTCACAGCTTGCAATCACTCTCAGCAGCCAGCCTGTATGATTTTATGGGAACTAGAGCTCGCTCTTTGTACAGGTAAAGCATAAATTGAGCTAATTTTGCTAAAAGGTCATGGTGATTTCTTTCAAAGTTAGATGGCACAAATTAATAGTTCCTTTAAAAACCTAAAAATAATTAAATAAGCACAAAGACTATAAAAATTGTACCCTTCCAACTAAGCCTAAGAATTGTGAACTTCTGGCCCATGTAGATTTAGCACAATATTTCTCAACCATGTCCCTGTTGACCTTGTTTGCTGTGAGTGAGGGGTTTTGCTGAGTACTGTAGATATTTAGCAACATCCCTGGCCTCTATCCACAAGATGCCAAGAGTAGCAATCCTTTTCCCTCCCAAAGTATGACAACTTAAAATATCTCATTGCCAAATGTCTTCTTCGAGAGGACAGCAGAAGAGCAGTGGAGAACACTCCTAATGGACAACAGCTAATTTAGGATTAAAGCAGAGCCACCAGAATATGAGGTCTTTTGAGCTGGTGAAAAATTTGATTTACCTGGGCTAAAGGCCACAGTTGGGGCCAAGGGAACAAACTTATTTTCACCTTGTACCTCACAGAAGGAAATCTGGAAATTGTCAAGGTGCTTTATTAACATTTGTTGAAACAATGAGCTTTTAGAGCTCAGAGACCCTGTTGAGATGATACTAAAGCTACTATAACAGGTAGTTATAGTTGTTTTGAACTCTAAAAGAAAATGAGATAGTTTTATCCATTAGGTACTACAGGCCCAATTCCCAGGGCTTGTGAGCAATTTAGGAGCACATATATATGCTATATCCTATTTTATAAATATATAAAATATTTTAGAAGCACCCAAAATATACAAAACCAAATGAATAAATATGTAAAGAAATATCTAAAAGAGTAAAGCTCTGGAAACTTCATTTACTACTAAATTTAGTTTTCATAACAATTTAATTTAAGAATAATTTATAGGCGATATTTTTCTTAATTTTAAGAGTTCTTTTCCAGGGAAGCTAGAGATGACTATAAATTAGTGATCCCCAAAAAATTTCAAAAGACATGTTACAAAAATCTTTTTATCTCACTTTGCCACAAAATAAACATTTACTGTTGGACATAGAGGCTTTTTTATGGGTTTGCTATCACAGAGAGGAGGGCCTCAAACAGTGATGATTGAAAACAATCTTAACAACCTTAAAATGGGCTTGGAGGGATTTTGTTTCCATCAGAGGAAAGTAACTGGAACTGGATTCTATGCTTGAAAGAACTGAAGAAAACAGGCAAGAATAAATGAGATAATACTATTCAAGATGTTGGATGGGAAGCAACTTAGGGCAGTGATTTCCTGAAAGCTGCACAAAAAGGACTGATCCCTGGAAATGGCCCAGTTGATCACCTGGAAAGAATCTGTGGGTTCCAGCACAGGGAGGGAAACCCAGACAAATTACCAATGGTCTCCTTGAGCTAGGTGGATAGAGCTGGTAAAGAACAGTGGGAAGCTAGAACAACTGGAATGGTCAAGGCAGAATTCCAGAGAGGAGAATCTGGCACAGAGAGGGCTCTAGGGAACTTTGAAGAGGGTCCTCACTCTGCATAATAATGGTGAACCCCTGCAGGGGAGAAACCTACCCCAGGCCCAGGAAAACCAATCCAAAGAATTAGCGGAAATACTCATCAGGGTTCATGCATGGCCAAGAATACTTTTGCTCTCACCAGACAAAACAGAAAACCTCCCAATTCAACAGATACTGGGGAGAGTACATAGTCTTCACTGAATAATAGCTCCAGTATGAAAATATTACTCATCCAGGCACCACAGGCTATACTGGAAAGTATTCCTTCTACCATGGGTTTTAAAAATTTTGTCTATTACAGAATGCTGCATAATTAGAGGTTCTTTTTATTTTGGGGAGATTTCTTAAAATACTATGATTAATCTTTGGGCCACCGAGGGTTATCTATTTTTCTGCTCTTCTCTGGTGTCAACCCCCCACCCCCAACCCACACACATAAAACACAGTGACAGCACAACCCAAGCTTATGGCAAAGGTTTCTCTGATTTGATTTTTACAACATTTAATATGGTGAAGCTTCCTAGAAGTTTCTCAAAATTATACTGGTTTGAGGTTAAAGTGAAATTATGGCCAGAAGAGGTAGAACAAAAGTTTATTTCCATCTGACATCAAATCTTAATTTCAGGCAAAGGAAACTGGAGTATTAAAGGGGAAAATAAATGGCAAAAAAAGTTATGAGAGTTACTTTTGATTTTATTCTTTAGTACTCATGATGAGTCATATTCCCTTAATGTAGCCCATCTTTAACATAAGTTAAATGGGCATTAACTTCCTGGGTGGTACTGAGATACTCCTCCTTATTCCAAATCATTTCTGTTCAGTACATTATCTCCAACCAGGATCACAGTTAGCATTTAATTTCCCAAAGCTGGAAAAACCTAGCTATATTTTAAAGCAACAAAGACAAAGGGATAGGAACAAATCAAATGAGATTTTAGGTGAATGCAAAATACATTTCATCAATAGGTCGTGTGGGATTTGGGAACACAGTATTTAGGCTTTTAAAAGGAATGCTTTATGCTGTTCAATTTTAGAGATGCTTTTCAAAGCTTGTCTAGGGTGACAATGTGCAGACACACACACAACAGGAGGTGGCATTGGCACTTCTTTTTTTCCTCCAAATTCTTCCCTTCAACATCTCACAGATCTATGGTCCATTTTTTTTTTGTACTGGGACTTGAACTCATAGCCTTGTGCTTACCAGGCAGGTGTTGTGCCACTGAGCTACAATCCCCAGAACCTGTGGTCCAATATTTGAAGTAGTTCAGATTAAGGCAAAAAGATACAAAATAATATAAAACTCACAATTGAGAGAAACCTACAGTTGGATATAATCTCCACAAAATACCCAAATTCAGGGGGTCTTAGAGGTTATCCGGGCCTCTACATTGTTCTCAAGTGAATTTCAGATCACCAGATAAATCCAGGTACCCTTAAGGGCTCCCATAGTATACTGGCCTGGTCAGATTTTCTCCTTGTTGCTGAAGTCCAATGCATTGTTCTCATACTTCCTCAGTCTCTCCTCACAGCTAGACCCCTTCTTGGATCTCAAGGAGTCACTAATGCCCAAGCTGTCCTGTTTGCCCATTTGAATCTTTAAACTTACCACATGCCCAATACAGGATTCCATCCTATTCCTGAATAGATCATCTGCAAGGCAGTCATTGCCATCAGAGCATTACCTGACATGGAGGGACCCTACTGCTAGGCACCTCACAACTAATTGTGCCTCCCAAGGAGGAAGGCTGCCTGGCTAATATCTGAGCTCCTAGAACTCTGTCTCTATCGAGCCTCTGCCATCCCACTTTGCAACACTCTCTACCCCACATCCACCCTGAGCCTTTTTGTATTCCAGCTACTCAGTTTTTGAAATATGTCAAGCTCGTCCTCATCTTGAGCCCTCTCAATCTGTTCCCACTGCCTAAAACACTCTTCCTTCCTCCACATTTCCCTAGGAAATAACTGCCCATTCTTCAGATCTACAATTAAATGCCATTTTCAATGGGAAAGTTTCATTGCCCTGCCAGACTGGTTTAGGTTCATCATATATTTTCATCATATTCCTTCAACATTACTTATTATTTAATTGTTTCAGAAATGTTTCTTTTCTGGCTTGTCAGTTTGTCCCATGAGGCCAGAACCCACATTTGTCCTGTTCAGTGCAAAACATTAGCTTCTTCTACAGAACCTAGCACAGAGCAGGTATGCAATAAATGCTAAACAACCTGGTTCAGCTACTTAACACCATGGTATTATTCCACATCTGTCCTGAGTCAATTCCTTAAGTCTTGGGTCAATTGTTTCTGGGTCTTGCATGAACTCAACAATAGAGCCTGCTCTAGCTCTTAGGTCATTCTTGTGTGTCTGATTAAAATAGTTAAGATTTGCTATACTGTAGAACCAAAAACTGTGAAAAATAAAGTGTTTGGAGGTCATCAAAGTCAAAATGTAATCCAGAACATATTTAAAAATATAAAATGAAAAGAAGCCTTTTTGTATGGAATTCTACCTCTGAGTCTTTTTGGTAAATACAAAATTAGATTACTGCTTTAAAAAGCATATGCCTTGAGTACCACAAAAAGAACATTTTTTTTTTTAAAAGTCTAAGTCCACTAAAAATAGGCCTGTAAAGACTAGTCCTTTCAAAACAATGAACACAAAGATGATGCCAATCATAAAACCCAGCAGGTGACCTGAACAGTTGAGAATAAAGCAGAGAGCATGACAATGCCAAAATCTCTGATGAGAAGGGGAATCATTGATCACTTTGTGGTCCACCATTGGAAGAACTACTAAACAGGAAAACGTAAGTCTCAGACAAAGAAGCTGTTGCCCTGATTTCTCTTTTAAATTGTTGATATTGTTTACCTGTATCTTTCCACTAGGAAAAAAAAATAACTGCAGAGAATAAAAGGGCACAAAGAGGTTTTAATAATTATAAACTAGTGAGCTAATGTTTTCTTCAATAAAATCAAAGACTGGAAGGAAATGAGGTTTTGATGTTCTGTTAAACTGGAGCTTTGAAGCACTGGAGCCAGAAACAAAAGCCCACAAACAGCAACATGGGGACACACACAAGTGCACACACCCACACACTCCCTGGAGGGCTGAGACACTGGTAAAATCATGCTTAGTTTAAAGTCTGGGCAGAAAATAGGCAGAGAATATGTTGTTATACCTCTCACTTGAAAAGAAACAAATGTGTTTCTTAAGTATACTCTTTTGTAACTTGCTCTGACTATAAAATTTCAACAGAAAAGTAATTGTAATTATCAATAACAAAATATATTATTAAATCTCTATCATGTTCATTTTATCATGGTCTGTCACACTGTTCCAGTGAAGGTGTTCATTGATAAGGTTTAACATGAACTCTGCCAAAGTCATTCTAAAATGGGCCATATCATAGAAAGTTTCCAGCACACCCGTGTCATTACTAAACTGTTCTATTATACCTTTTACTAAACTATTCTGATGACAGTCATTGAGAAGTTTCCATTATACCCACTGGTGTTAGGGAGTCTCACTAGGAGCCCCTATCATTTATATGAGTAGCAATTACAGCCACGCAAAAGCTGCCTTTAATTCAGTTTTTATATGTTAGACATAAGCAAGGAGAAAAGGTAGACAGTCTCCTGTTTTAATCTGAGCCTCTCTGAAGCAGCCTAGCAGGGGCATTTGTCATGTTGTTAAAATCATAGGGACTACAGTGCCTTTCAGAACTCTTGCCATTAGTTCTTCTCCATTGCCCTTTGAATTCTGTTCTAGTTTTCATCTCTAGGGCCAGAGTGGTTCCTAATGATCCAAGAGAAAGAAATCATTAATTAAGCAGGGAGAAAAGAAGCAAAAGATGAAGTCCAAGGTAAGAAATTGTTGAGAGAAATTGCTAGAGAAGAGAGAAATTTCCCTCATGGACTAGAATGCTAAAAATTCTGCACAGGAAAGTCCTTTTGGACATGGTGGTTTCAGGATATTAGACAGCCCTTTATGCTTTGCCTGCAGGGATATCTGTCACAAGCCACTGTGAACAGTGGGGAGGCTATGATACTGTTATCCCACCAAGCAAGGCTGCATTTTCCAATTTAAAGCTAAACTTCCCATGAGCCAAGCTGTTTTTTTTTCAGAAGGGGGAAAGAAAAAGAAAGTGTACCTATATGTACCTGTGTGTGTGTGTGTGTGTGTGTGTGAGAGAGAGAGAGAGAGAGAGAGAGAGAGAGACTTAACTGTGGCATCTTCAGAAATCACTGCCAGGGACTCTTGTACCCTCGTGACAGGCTAATTAATTAGCTCTGTTAGACCCTATTGGAATCTAACAAAAGATAAGAAAAAGCAGTGAAAGGAATTGCTCTCACCATGAGAGATTTCATAGAGGGATTCAGACAAGACTGGGGTAAGTCGTGGTTTGCCCTCAATGTTACACAATCTGTGGAGCATTTCATGGGTTCTGTAAAAACTACTCTTAGAATTTTGAATGAGTATATTATTGATATTACTATTCCATGCTGGGCTTCACAAAAGGGTATAGTTTTATAGTTTTAGGTTTTATAGTTAACACTATATTTGTTGAGTTAATTTTTATATAGCATAGAGATATACTGACCATTACTGTTAATATTGCAACCTTTTCCTTCATCTAGAGTTCCTGATCTTTCTTACCCCACATCTACTTTCTTTTATCTGTGTTATTTACCATTACATGTACTACAGAATTTATTCACTAGATATTATTTGTGTCTTTCCCTAATAGCCAGAATGTAGGTTTCATAACTCCATATCTATTTTATTCTTCATTTGTATCATGTGTATTGGAGAGACGATGTTAAACAAATAATTACAAGCAAGATAGAAACAATGTCTCTTTAGGCAGTGATTTAGCTCAGTGGTTCCGCCCCTTGCCTTGCAAGTGAAAGGAAGGACCCAAGTTCCATCCCCGGTACCAAAAAAAAAAACAAAACAAAACAAAACACTAATGTCTCTCTAGGGTCTGTAGTGGAATATTTAACGTAGGAAAATTTTCTTGAATAGCTCATCTTTGAAATACATAGTAATTGAGAAGAAGAGTGAAATATATTCCTGTCAAAGTGAATCACATGTGAAAATTTCCTGAAATGAGAGGGTGTGATAATTAAGCTTAATTGTCAACTTGACTGTCTTGGAAGTTGCCAGTAGATTAGTAAAACACACTCTGGGTGTGACTGAGTGGGTCAAGACATGATCTTGACATCTATATTTGGTCCCTCACCCCTTCCTCTTTGGCACTGTTAGCCTGACTGCTTCTCAACCACCGTGAACTAAGAAGCTTTGCTCCACCATGCCCTTTAGCTATAATATTTCTGCCTCTGTGCCAGACAACTATGGACTTAATCTCCTGAAACCATGAACCAAAGAAAACTTCTCCTCCTTTTAGTGGTGGGTATCTGGAATTGTATCTTAACAGTGGTAAACCCAATTAATGCTGAAAATTGGTACTGAGGAATTTGAGTCATTGCTGTTGCTGTGACTATAATGTGGTTCAGAACCCTTTGGAACTGGCTTGCAAGAATGTTTTCAAAAGTTTGAAGAAGTCAGCTGGAGAAATCCTAGGATGCTGTGTGTAAAGCATGATGAATGACTCCAGTCAGAGGTCAGAGGACCAGAATACTGACAGGAATGCAGACAGTAAAGTCCAGGCTCATGAAGTTCAGTTGAGAACAAGGACTTCATTGACTAGTGGAAGCCATTGTGTTACACTTCGGCAAAAATTGTTTACATTTTACCTATCTCGTGAACTTTGCAGGAGACTAAGATTAAAGGCAGTAAACTGATTGACTTGGTGGCAGAAATTTCAAGGCAGCCCAATGTTCATGTTGTGACATGAGTACTTCTGCTGTTAGATTTATTTTTTTAAAGATGGATACTGAGAATTAGGAACGAAATGTAGAGCCAACAACCTGAAAAACCTAAATTTTGGTGCAAAAGAAACAATTTGTAAAATTGGGGTCAAATGAGGTATAGTTGATGAAGAGATAAATCCCACTAAAAAGAAACCAAGTGCTTTCTACAGAGACAAGAAGATGCCTTGAGGATATCTAAGTAATCAGTAAGACCCCACCCATCACAGGTTAAAGGGTACAAAAGTATCAATTTTTCATTTGAGAAGAGAGTCCCTGGGACCCCTACTCGGGAAGCATCTCTTAGGGAACTAGTTTGCCAAGATTCATTTCACTGAGCTCAGCTTTCCAAGCACTCAAAAGCCACTGAAGCCATGGTCCAAGAAGGTCTGGGTACTGATTGCAGTGATTGCACAACTTGGTGTCATCGAGTTTTACTGGAATATAGAATGCAAGAGTGGTATTTAAATTGTTGGCTGCTGATTTTTTGCCTTGTTTTGGTCTACTTTTTCTATCTCCCTATTTCTCCCTTTTGAAATAGGAAAGTTTACCCTGTGCCACTGTATTTGTGAGTTATGTAATTCATTTTTTATTTTTATAGAGCATCACAGCTAAGAGTTTTCCTTGAGCATCAGAAAAGCCTTTGATTTGAACTTTTGAAAAATAGTGGAACTATTGAAACTTTGAGGAAGTAATACTGCTTTTGGTTGTATATAAGATAGTTGTATCATACTGAGCAGAATTATTAATGTATTATTGTGTTTATATGGAGATTAAGTATGGCATAAGGAGATGCGTTTGGGTGTCAACTTGACAAGATGTGAAACTTGACTAGCAAGCTTAATTGATTATCTTGGAAGTTGCCTAGTAGTAATGCATAAATTTTAAACTTTTAGGCCTTCAAGCCTAAGAATTATCACAGGCCCTTATTTTGTTCCTATTTACCCAGAAACAGGCATATCCACTAGCCTCCCAATGAGTGATACTTTATATAATTACAATGTAAGCCACCACACACACAAAAATCCTATTAGCTTTAGTATTCACAATATGTATTCTGTTTTGTCCTCTCTGTTAGCCTTGAAAATGTAAATGAATCTGGTTAGCCTTAAACTTCACAATGTGTGTGTGTGTGTGTGTGTGTGTATTTTTTTTGGTACCAGAGATTGAACACAGGTCCTTGTGCTTGCAAGGCAGGCCGCAGAACCACTGAGCTAAATCCCTGTCCCCACAATGTATATTTTGATATGTCCTCTCTGTTAGGCATGAAAATGTATCTGGTTAGCCTCAATGTTCACAATATGTATTCTGTTGGGTTATGCTTTGTGAATATCCTGTTCCTAAGGAAAGTCCCAACCTCAAGACAGTTATGTTATATCACTCATTCCAATCCCACCCCAACTTAAACTACTATATAAAACTCCCCCATTTTCTTTTATTTCCAGGCCCAGGTCTTTATGGAGTAGCTAGGTCCACTAGGCCAGCCAACCAAATAAAGCTTTCCTCCATCTTTTGAGTGGGTTTTTCTTTCCCAGTCCAGATTTCCTACAACAGTGGGTTAAAAAATCATGCTAATATATCTGAGTGGGTCATAAAGGCATAATCTTGTGGTCAATATCTGGTCTATAATCTCTTCTTCTCTAGCAACATTTTCCCTGCTCTGCTTCTTGGCTGCCATGAACTAACCAGCATTTTTCCACCACACCTTCCACCATGGTGTTATGCCTTGGAGTCAGCTGACCATGGACTGAATCCCCTGGAACAATAAGCCAAAGTAAACCTCTCCTTTAAATTGTGGATGTTGGATATTATATCTCAGCAATGATAAAGCTAACGAAAGAAGGTATAGATAAATAGAATAGTTGAAACATACATAGCATAATTAATAGGGACACGAAATGGAGCTGAGGTAGAGACATGTAGATGAGCTGACTGATACAGGGCCAGGTAGGGTATGCCAAAAAAATTGAAATTACTTCTAAGAAAAATAGCAATTTTTTTGAAAAGTTTTAAAGCAGAAAACTTCAATGACTCAATTTTCTTTTAGTAAAGATTGTTCAGGCAGCAAGAGTGTTTTAGAAAAGTGAAACAAGAATGAGTATGGTGAAATGGATAACTGAGCTTTCCTGTAATCATCTAGGCAAGAGGAGATAGTGGCCTGGGTAAGGATTAGGCAATGAAAATAGGTGAATGAGGTAAATAAGTAATTAGAAAAGCAAATAGTTAAAATTTAGTAATTGATTATAGTGAGAATGATTGAAGATGACAGGATATTTTTACTTATTTAAATCCTTCAAATTAAACGTGCATCTCTTCGGTCTCCAGCAGTGAGCAGGTGACGAACAGCTTTCTGCTTATTCTCTCTCTCATTAAATCACTTGCAGCTTCCTTCTTAGTCTTTATTCCAGTGATTTCTTTTCAGCCTTCATCTGATCCAGAATCAGGTACAGCCTGAAACAGACTATGCCTAAGAATCACCTCACAGTTTCCCCTTTTCAGATACCATGATTTAAAAAACACCCATAATATAATATTGTATATTTATTCCCCAATAAGTTGGGAACCATAAATATATACCAAAGTTTTTTCTTATTTTCTCTTTATCTTTCTACCTCTTATGTGGAGTTTCATAAGCACAGTCTAATTTCTGTCTCCACCATAAAGCCATCTAAGATGAATTAAATTCAGTCATTCATAGCCTCCATGTTTTGACACACCAAAACATCATGAACTCTTTCTATCTGAGCCACTGGTTCGTTAATTATAGACAACATTATGTCATCAGTGGCAAGGAGAGTGAAGGCAACTCTTAACTCTGTGTAGTCCATGATTTGCCTTTTGTTCTCTCATTTTGTTTCTTTAGTCAGACTCTAACATTCTATTTAACTTTCTATGGGCACGTGTGTTATATTTCCATCCCAGTCATACAAGAGTTATTTGGCTTCTAAATTCTTTGTGTCCCTTATGGCATATAGCGCAGAACTTTAAATTTTGGCTAAATGAACAACACATGCTGAATATTTATGGTTATTCCAAAAATATCTATGGAAGAGGTTACTAGAATTTTGCCTTTAGCTCCAACTCCCTTTCCTCTTACCTCACCAACCTCTGCAGTAAAGAATGCTAGCTCTATTGATTTGTTATATCTGCAAAAGAACCTATGATTAAAATATAGTCAATTGTGAATATTCATATTAGGAAGAAAAACATGAAGTCAAACAACTAGCAACTAGATTTTGGATGAATAGTTTTACCTGCTTCTCTTGCAAAAATTAGATAAAGAAAAAAACTAAATAGTTTTTACTTCTTTCCCTTGTAATTTTTTTTTTGGTACTGGGGATTCCCTTCTGATTTTTAGTAGAAACACTTATAAAGATGTCAAAAGGCAAAGGTTACAAGAATAAAGGAAATAGAGGAGTGACTGTCATTTCCATTGCCACTTCACAGCTGAGGCTCCGGGAGTATCACAACACATCCAGGCCACAGAGCACGCAGGCAGCTCCATCTCCTCAGGCACACTCTTCCTGTGGTTATGTATGAGCCAGCCTGCCTCTGCAGGGCGAGGATGAACTGGAGATGAATCTTAATGGAGTAAGCCTAGTTTAAAGAGGAAATAAAAAACCCCAGGAGATGCCAGGTATGATGGCATAATCCGAGCTACCTGTAAGGCTGAGGCAGGAGAATTGCAAGTTTGAGCCCAGCCTGGGCAATTTAGTGAGACCTTGTCTCAAATTAAATAAAAAGGGGTGGGGGTATAATTTATTGCTCCCTGGGTTCAATCCCCTATACTGGAGCCAGAAACAAAGGGGAGAGAGAGAGAGAGAGAGAGAGATTGAGATTCCAGTTCTAGGCTGATATAGGGCTCCAGGAGTTGGGCAGCAAGAGGGCCAGATGTTTCAGCAGAGGTGACAGACAGCTTATTCACCAAGTCCAAAAACAGCCAAGCAAGGGGAACCTGCAGCCTCAGGTTTCTGAGGAGCTTGCAATGCAAACCGCCCAGTCCTGGTGGGTGGAGACACACCCTATATAGCTTCCTCCTCTTTCTTCCTCACCCCTCTGGGTCCACCCACCAGAAGAAGGGGATTCTGGGGAGAAGGGGCCCCTTGGAGTTCTTGTCTGCAAAGGAGATGGTGTGAAACCAGCTGCGGCTGTGATATAGGGGAAGAGATGCAACTCCCAACCTGCTAGGTATCCAAATCACGAGTTCATGTTCTCTAAAACTGAAGAATGAATTCTAGTAACAACGGAGGTTAAGAGTAGGAAAAATTTATTGAGAGAAAGAAAGCTTCTAAGAGAGACAGAAGGGGGATTGGAAAGTGGGTTGTCCGCCCACCCCACTTTTCAAAGATGTTTTATACAGCAAAGCCATGTGGTGAGGCAGGTACAAAGTGGGACAAAACTGTAAGATCCAATGGAAATTTACAAGGGGTGGGGCAAAACCCCAAACAACCAAGAAGATTACAAGTACAGTCACCCAGGTAATACTGATTAAATGGGGATCAAATGGGAAAGCAAGTCACATAGTCACATACAAGTAATTTCCCATTTAGAATCAATCACTGCTATCTATCTCTAGGGGAAGTAGTGCCACTTTTCCTTTTTTTTTATAATGTTAACTGGTGAATGTGCCTTAATTGTTCTCCATGTTGGCTCCTAGCTGTGTTGGCTCCTTGAGGGTGGCCTTGTCTAACTGCCTACAAGATACCTAATTAACTTACCTATCTACAATAGCTGCAGAGGCTGAGAATTTGTCCAAGCCTTGGGTGGCAAACTAACAACCTAGTGGCCAGCAAGGGAAGCAATTTAGGAGGCCACGGGCTCGGCCCTTGGCATCGCCATGGCCTGTTGCTGCTCCTGGATGATGTATAGCCACACACACTGTGCCTGTCCTGAAGTAACAGTTTGGGAAACACGTTCCTCCCCCTAGAAAGAGTCCACAGCAAGCATTGGTTGTGCAGATTCTAGAAAGCGGCACTGTGTTTTTATGCTAACAATGCAATGTCATGTGGTGTAGAGCTTATTTTTGTAGCAGACTTGATGTTCATTTAGAGCATCAGGCAATCTGAAGGGGATGCTGAAGTTTTCCTGTTACATTTTCTAATGGTTTAGAAAGAAAGTGAACACAGGAGCAGGGATTGCCCACTGGGATTTGCAAAGCCCTGAAGATGCAAGATCTTTTCACCAGCAAATGTGCACATAGTGGAGAGGCGGTTTCTGCTCTCCCTCCAAGCCCCACGCCCAGCTGGACAGCCAGCACATGGTATGACTGGCTCCTTTTCAACACTAGGGGACCGAGGACAGCAGGGGCCACCGTGACCTTCAAGTGCAGGTAGTTATGGTTTACATCTCGGTGTCCCCAAAGCCTCGTGTGACCTCAGGCATGACCTTTGGAAGGTTACTGGATTGTAGGGGCATCGAAGCTGACTTGCTAGGAAGAGATGGGTCACCAGGGTGTGGATGGAAGGTCACATGACCCTCCCAGCTCCTCCCTGACTCTCTCCTACTTCCTGGCTGCCCTGGTGACCATGCGTGATCACCTCTGCTCCGTCCATGCCCCTCTGCCACAGCTGACTGTGGGCTGTCACTGTGAGCACAGACAAACCTTTCCTCCTCCGAGTTGTGGGTGTTGGGAACTCTGTCCCAGCACGAGGAGAGTAACTAAGGCCCAGGCCCACACCTTTGGGTAGGTGACTCCGGCTCCCTACTCCCGTTTCTGAATCTGTAAAGTGAAAATAACCATGTTCTCCAGGACTGGTTCAATGGGACCCTCGACGGCCAACATGAGGCTCTGGAGTATTGGGTGCCAACCGTGGGTACAGCTTCTGCTGCTTCTGTCACTGTAACAATAGTCGTCCCGGAGCACACAGCAGGGGAGGTTTAGTACGAGTGCAGGGAGTCTGGTCTGATGTCCATCTCTGAGGGGGGCAGAGGACATTTGCCATCAACCATTCCTTCCCCTTCCTGTTCTCGCCAGGTGAGGAACCTTCCATTCTGCAGCCTTAGCACTTGGAGAAAATCTGACTCCACCCACCTTGGTCTTGCAGTGGTCTCTGATTGGTTTATGGCATCCACTTTCTTGCTCTGTCATTGGTTCAGAAATGAGCATGTGACTTTGAAGTTCCAATCAGGGCACATCGCTAGGATGACTGTGGGAAGGAGTAGTTGTGGTGGTGTGGAGGATGCTTTAGATGTGCAGCCCTGAGGGTTGGTTACAGGTAGCATCTTGAGGCCCACAGGGGACCTGGGTAAGCCTCTGGATCATCCAGCTCAAGAGCTGGCTCTTATTTGCACTTTCTATTTTCATGAAAGAAATTTCCTACATTTATGCACCCAGATCAAGTTGTGTTTCTTGGCTACTTGTATCTGAAAAAAATGTGTCATGGAAACTTTTTTTTTCTGACACTCTACCACTGAGCTACTTCCCCATCTCTCTTTATATTTTTTATTTTGAGATGGGGTCTGACTAAATTTTCCAGGTGGGACTCAAACTTGTGATCCTCTTGGCTCAGCCTCCTGTGTTGCTGGAAATCTAGGCATGCACCCTTGTGCTTCCTTCATGATTTACTTATATTTATGAAAAAATAAAATTTCATAAGACAAAAAAAGAATAAAGGAAATAAATTTATGTAGTGCTTATTTACTACACATGAATATGTAAAGTAGCCCCCAGAGTTAGATATTTTATGACTGACCATGCTGCTATTTATAATTAACATTGGGATAAAGCTCACAACTATTCCAGTGTTTCTGCAATATCCTCCTTTTGTCTCAGTACTTTGCTAGCCTATAACCTACAATGAAACCTGGGAAGATTTACCCAGAACCTGTAGACCCCCTCATATCCCTAGATCCCACCAGAATGGCAGGATTTTCTACCTAGTATAACATCAACTCCATCACATGGGTAGTTATATAACTTTGCATCTAGAGGAGAATGTACCATTTTAATGAACTTCAACACTAGTGTTAGAGTCTGACAAGTGTCGGTCTGAACCTAAGCAACAATGAGAGTTAAGTAAACCAGATTAAGACCCTGTGACCTGCTGTGTTCCTATTTTTTGTATTATGAGAGGTCAATCACAGATGTCTAGTGTTTAGCTTATGCCAGGAGTGCCATAAGCACATGTTGAATGAAGCCTCCTTACACTCAGCACTTGTAGCTCACTGTTCTACTTTTGTCCTTGAGTGTCCAGACCTCACTGATTAGATAGAAACCACTATCCAATTCTGCTCGATAAGAAGGAACTGTTTTGAGAACATTAGCACTACTTATTAAACATTCTTATTATTCAAGCAAATAAAAAGATTATTAGTTACATAGCTTTGGCTAACTCCCAGGGCACCTAATTTGTTACATCTAATTCAAAGAAGCTTCAGATTTGAATATGAGTTAGTTAATTTCACAATTTCTCACAGAGAAACCACAAAGTAGTTGAGCAGGCAGCAGTATGCAGGTTACGTATCAGCTGGTGGGGATTGTGAGGAGGAAATTCATTTGTGAGACTGGAGGAGAAATCTGGATAATTAGATAAGCAGAGTGATAAACCAATCAGGAGGAAAAACTTTAAAAGCACTTGTGAGTTCTGCCTGAAGCCCTTAATTAACCACATTCTCCACCACACAGAGCAAACCCATCTGGGCAGCTGGGAAAATAAAAAAACAGCGTGTAGAACTCAGTGATGGGTCAATGCCAGCAAAGTGGTAGGTCAAGCTCTGAAGATTTTTAAAGTCCCAGAAAACAAAACTCAAAAGCAATGGGGAGGCTGGAGTTAGAATGTCCCCAAACTTAATAATGAATTAAGGATTCCATTCCCTCTAGTTCAATGCATCATGCTCACAAGCCTCAGTGGCTTTGAAAAGAGGGAAGAGATGGCTGCAGAAATGTATACATATCAGCTGGTGCATGATAGGTTGGCACAAAATGCACAAGTTCTCTAAGTAAATAAACCCAGGCACAAAATCATTTGCTTTGCCCTTGGGAAGCCAGACAATTTTGTGACTGCTTGGCGAATGAGCCAAAACTGTTTCTAACAAAAGCATTTACTTAGGGCCTTTCTACTGACACAGCCTTGGTACAATCCAAAATCTTACATCAATTGTATGTTAGGACAAAGACAAGGCAGAATATGTTCCCGCTGTTTGGGGACAGGAAAAAAAACAACGTCAGTCCTTGTGTAATAGTGCAGACATATCTCCTTGAAAGGTGAAAATTGCAAAGTACAGAAAGATTGCTTACTGGATACTCAGTACCATATCATACCACATGTTATCACTTATCCCAGTTCTTTAAGGAAGATATTGTTTTATCTTCATTTTACAGTTGTAGATACTGAGGCTCAGAGAGGTTTAGTAACTTGCCTCAGGTAGTTACAAGGCTAACAATTTTGAAGCTACAATGTAATCTAGGTCCACTGTGCTCCAAAGACAGCAGTTTTCTATTCTACCAAACTAGTTCTTAATCCTCTATAACATTTATTTAGGGTAGTCAGGCTATCAATATTTTGGGAGAAGAAAATACTAAAGTATTTACCCTGCATGGTTACTATGAATTAAATTCTTAAAATAGTGGGGTCACAGTGAAGAAAGATAGTCCATGAACACAACCTATGCCAAAAGTTTCAAAAAGGAATTTTTACACAGTTTTTAAAAGGTAATAATTTTTCAGAGATGAATAGTCTTAAGGTCTGAAAATATTCCCATATAATACAATATTTTCTCCTTCCTTGAATAAATAGCTTACATTTTGAATGCCTCCCGTGAGCTAGACAGAGCTATGCTAGCCAAGATTGCCTTAAGGAACCTCTATGATAATCTTAAAGGCAGGCACTATTATCAATAAACTCATCTGTAAATAAGAAAACTGAAGTTTAGAGTAGTTAGTTAAATAACAATGATGCAAATCCAATTTATTAATGTGAACTGTAAGGTACAAAGAAACACACCATGTAGGAAAATGAAATAAATCTAGTAAGTTCCTGTCATTCTCTAAACTTGACACCAGTGGATAGTTTTTGTGCCTATTTTCAAGTCTGTGGAGGGGTGTTCAATAACTCAGTCCTTTCTTCAATCTAATGTACATCCAAGCTGTCTCTTTTTGGTTTCCTAGAGCTAGAACATCTTGGAATAACTGAGGCAATATGACAACTATGATGCATTGAGACTGTATTTGAACACCTGTAGTGAAAAAACATTCTTACAGCTTATTCTACTTGTAATGAGCTCTGATCATCAGAAAATCATACTTGTATGCATCTGACAGCACAATTCTTTTAGGAACCTCCCACTTGTATCTCTTGTAGGTCAAGGGCAAAAATCCATGCTGATGAAGTGACATTACCAAAAGCAGAAGTTTAATGTATTCATTGAAGCATAAGTGATCTTGAAGGAAATTGAGAGATATTCTTTTTTCAAGGACAGCTTTAATAGCTGAAGGAGAATAATGTTTTATATCTAGTCAACCATCCAACCACAGAGAACTTGTCACACTAAAGTGGTTAAATTTTTTTTAAATATTTCAACCACATTTTGAATGTATAAGAGGTTAGAGTGACCGAGGAAGTTAAGATCTTTATTTTTTAAAATCACATTTGCATTTAACTTGAAATTCTTTCCAATCTTATGATTTTTGTATAAATACTTGTGGATTTCTGATAGATAATTAGATTATAAGCCTTAATCCATGAATTTGGCCAATTTTCTGCTCTCCATCATAATGTGAGCTTTCTGCTGATCTTTGAGCCATGTTTGACAAGTCATTGTCTTAACAGATTTAAAGGCCATGTTTTTAAATTCTCATATTTGTTATGCATACTGCATCATGGAATTTATAATCATTTTTGAACAAAAGTTTGAAGACTCAAATTTCATAACAAAATGGATATTCCATGTGAAAACTTCCATTTTGATCAAAGAGTAATAAAGCAACAAATGCCCAGAAAGGAAAGACAGCAAAAAGCAAAAATGGACACTTCACATCATCAGCCAAGCAACTTTGCACATAGGTATCTTCATGCAGTTCCCACAACAACCAGCAAAGTGGAAATTACAATCCATTTTTACTATGAAAGACTAACTAAGAGGTAGAAAAGCCAGGTTACCTGTTCAGCATGATATGGCAAAAGTAGCTCTCAAATCAGGTCTTCAGATAAGACCATTTCTCTAATTAGAGTAAGGCTACCTTGTAACTACCCAGAGGAGAATAGAGCCACTTTCCTCTTTTCTGTTCATTTATAGCAGGCTCAATCTCTCTCCAAATATGTACTTCAGGAACCCAAATGAGTGCCAGTCTTTTAATTATACTTAGCACTCTCAGCCCAGGTTCTTAGCTATTAAAATAATAGCTAACATGTTCTCAGTCCACTTTATTCTGGCACCAACATGTCCCAATAAGCAAAATAAGCCCTCTTTGTGAAAGAATCTTAAATTATAGTCTTAACAATCCAGCTCTAACCGTCTCAGTCCCTGAAAAATGAGATGCAAAGGTTAAATTATCAATACACACCTTGTAAAACAGTGGTTGCTCATTTCAACCAGCTCAGTTCCTATCAATGCTGTCTTTCCTCAAAGTTGTATTTCTCATGAAATTCCTTTGTGTTTGATGGTGAACGTGATCCCTTCATCATTTTCTGTCTTGTGGGACTCTGTTATTTTGCACTACAGCACTGACTCACCACCTCCTCCCATTTGTCTCTCATTTAGCCTTTCTCTTTTGTTTCATGAGATCTTATTTCTTCATAAAAGCCTTAAAAAATATAAAGTAATATGGGCTGAGTTTAAAAGATCAAATAAAACTACAAGGCTTACAACCTCAGTAATAGTCTCCTATTCCACCTCTGCTCAGCTCCAGGTTGCACTACTCAGAAGCAATCACATTGAAACATTTTGATTCTTCTGATATTTAGTAACTAAATCTATACATTTGGTGATGTAATTAGTATCATTATACAGACAAGGGTTGGAAGGCAACTAAGTTAGAGAAAGCTTGACTATCATAGGTGAGGTCTTGGTTCAAGCCTCGGCACACACAAAAAAAAGAAAAAAAAAAAAAAGAAGAAAAATCATTTAACTCAAACCACAGAGAAAAAAGTCCAAAAGAAATCATGTTACCACAGCCCAAATTACTACTCAAATCTTCCAAATGAAGTAATTCAAAATATGATGAACTTGGATCCAATTTCTATATTTAAATCTCTACAATAATAGAGGCCAAATAAAAATTATATATTCTGTGAGTATTTTCTGCTTTAACTGAATTTCTAAATATCTATACTAATACTTTGATGAGTTTGAGTTTCTATGTAGTCACATGAACTTGATTTTTCACAGTAAAATTCAACTTTTAGTTATCCTTGCAAGATCAATTGTGAGAAATGAAATAAGACCTACTTCTCTTGAAAATAAAATCAAGCATCATCAAGATTATATCATTGTTTATACATGTAAGATGAGAAAAAGGCTTTTATATGGTAGATTCCTATTTAGACACATTTTTTTACTCTTAAAATGGAGGATATATGACAAGGATGTGAACTAACCAGGCTAAATTTAGCATACATAAACTTATTGCATGAAATGTAAGAAAGAGCCCATTCAATCTTTCACCTCATTAATTCAGCTGAACAAATGCCAATCTTCCAAACTATTGAAGTTGTTGGTACCTAGCACATGCCCTTGGAGCCTTACTGCTTTAGTTGATTTGGCCCAGCTTCTACCTGTGCAACATCTCCAACATCTCTTTACCCAGGGCTATTTTTCTGTGAAGCAGAGGATGTCTGCTTGGTCACCTACAATGTCAGCTGAATGTGCCACGGAACTAGAACTAAAAGCAGCCTTCAAACAATGTCTGATGGTGTTGTGGGAAAACCAAAACAAATCAAAACAAAAACACCCAAATGCCCTAGTTCCCTCACAGCTTGAATAGGAAAACTCTGAAGCATATATTTTATACTGTTTCAGACTTTCCTCATGACATTAAATGCCACACACTCAATTTTATACTTTGTTAGCAGTCTTCCTTCTGTCTCACTCTTGCATTCCACTATGGAGATTTCCTGTTCTTCCCTATACTTGTTTCATTATCTCCCAGTATATTTCTATAAAGGAAGGCCAACTCCTTTACTAAACTCTGGTCCTATAATCTCCCATCTCACTCTCAGTTCCATTGAGCTCCTCCCTTTTTAGGAGCCAATCATCTCTCATTCTATTGAAGAAACCTTCTGGTGTCCCTTTCTAGTTGTCTTCCTCATTTCCCTTCCTATTTTTCTTTCCATTCACTCTAAAGAGTAGTCTACATGTGTGGTGTGATAAAAAATATAGCTCATGACAGGCCGGGGATTTAGCTCAGTGGTTTTGCAGCCTGCTGTGCAAGCACAAGGACCTGAGTTTGATATCTGGCACACACACACACACACACACACAAATATATATATATATATATATATATTGCTAACGTTTAAATAAAAATTGTAAAATTTATTATAGCAAAAGACACATTGTCATCAATCCCCCTCAACCCTTTCACTTTGAACACATTTACCCCATTGTACTTAACCACTTTCTGAAGAAGTTCTAGAATTCCTCTTTCGTGCCTTTTCATTGTTTCCTTGATGTCCTGAATCACTTCAAATTGTTTATGGCAATTTCTGTCAAATAAAAACATTACAGTATGTCCTCAGCCATCTTATTCACCAGATCTATGATTTCTAGCTCTTCTCTAAAGTCAAAATGACTGTGAAAGTTAAACATTTTGAATTGATTCAGAACATCAAGGCAGCTATGCCAACGCAACTAAAAATGCTAACACACAAGAGGACTTTCAGAGCTGTTTCAGAAGGTGGCAAGAGTAATGGGATAAGTGTGTTCAAAGTGGGGGAGTATTTTGAAGAGGACAAAAAGCAATGCGTCTTTTACTATAATACATTTTTAAAATTTAAATATTCACCATATTTTCTGTTCAAATCACCTATGTTCTGATTAAATCATCATTTCTTCATCTTTATTAATTGCAGCCTTGCTTCTTTACTCATCTCTCTACTGAAGCTCTTTTCTCTAAATGTCAACACAACCTTCACAATGCCAAATCCAACTAATATTTTTCTGACCCTAGTTTACTTAATTTCACTTGCACATGTGATGCCACAAAAACCATCTTCAAGGTTCATTTACCTTGACTTTTATGACATTTTCCTGATTTTCCTCTTATATTTCTGACTATTCCTTTGTAGCCTGCTTTGCTGGGATCTATTCTTCTACAGACTATTTAAATATTGATGTTTCCCAGGGTTACCTTTGCTGACATCTCTTTTCCTAGGTAATTTCATACATCACTATTGTTTTAACCATCACAATGTTCTAACAATGATCAAATAAACATATTCAGGATGGGCAACTCTTCTGAGTTTAAACACACAGACCAACCATACTACTGGATATACTTACTGATTACTTACAGACAGCTAAATTTCATATATCCAAGATTGAGCTTATCATTGTTAGTTCATCTATGCCATAATCTGCACCTTATTCAGTGAAAACTCCAAATGCCCAATCACAAATCAACATGTGAATTTTACCTCACAAATCTCAACTATAATCTGTCCATCTCCATTACCACAGAAGAAGCAAAGTTGGGAACAAAAAGTATAAATCACATTACATACTTAGCATCCAGTATTTCAAATGTATCATTATGGGAGCTCACTATGATTCTACATTAGCTCCCTAATATGGTATGAAAACTTCCTATTTGGGTTCCTTATCTCCAGGCTTCATAACCACCAATCCATCCTCAATTTTGCTACGAAATGATCCTTGCATAATAAGAGAGACTATATCAATATCAGGCTCACCAGTATATAAACAATACAGAAGAAGTTTAATCTTCTTTTTAGGTCTTACAGGAGCCTTTGTTATTTAGTCTGCCTATTACTTGATATTCAGAATCCCTTATAGTTAGTTCTTGGGTAAATACTCAGCAATGGTTCTCCCTAGCTTTTGAATTCCAGGCACTGTATCCCATGTGGAAAGCTTTTCTATCTCCTTATCTTCCCACTGATATCCTATTCATTCATTAAAATCTCCTTTGGGTCTTCCCTTTCCATGCTTCCCTTGCCACCAGACAGAAATACTCACCATGACTTTGATTCTGCTTCTGTTCTTTGTCTGTTACTCTTTTATAATATGTATCATATCAAGCTTTGTTTGATAGCTTGTGTGGCTAGATGACAAACTCTTCTACCCTAACCAACTCAGTACTTTCTACCAAATGTGAGTAGTAACATATGGCCTCCTACTTTGAAACACTTTATGTTCTGGTCAGTTAACCATTATGTTTTGAATTCCATTTCTATTCTAGATTATGTGTTCCATGAGGACACATTTTCTTCACTGCTGTCACCTCATTGTAGATGACCATTACATCTGTCAGAGGAAGTATTCAGTAAATATCTGTTGACTAATAGGCTAACTTCTCATATTTTATTAATTTCCTTACATTTGAGTTTGATAGTACTGGCCCATGGTAGGCATCAATAAATGTTGAAAATCAGTTACTCTATCCATATGACATGGGAAACAAATTGAGTATTTTTGAGTAAGAAATTTCATTTTATTTGCAATTTTTCACATGTTTTGGTCTTCTAATCATTGTTTTTAGAATACCATAACATCAAGAAGTTGAATGGTGAATTAGCCTGAGTAGCAAGAATGGCAAACAAGTTGTTTTTGTCATACCAACTTGAATGGATTTATAGTAAAGTCTTTAAGTTTCAGAGTGAGATAGATTGCTGAGGAGATGTTTGAGCTCAGTGCAAAGTGAACTAGCACTAATTTATGAACTCAGCAAGAAGGAAGCAGCTGCATAAGTGTTACATAGCTGCCAGTCCTTTGTGAACCAGAAGGATGGGGGTTCAGTAACAAGCAATACTGCACCCAGAATGCCAGAAAACCTGGTAATTAGCTCATTATTTATTAGGATGTTGCTCTGCTACTCATTCTGACTATAGATTACTTTAAAGAAACAAGTCCTTGTCTCTCATTTCTGCAATTACTGATATCTTACTCTCTTAAATAACATGAATATGGTGTCCTTTGAAGTTAAGTACAAATATTTGAAGCAAAATACATAAAAAAGACCTTTATATATGCCAGCAAGTAAGTCTCTTAGGATGACGAAGATTTATATAAATTCTGTCCTTCAGTAAATGTTCCCAACTTATATTTAAATATTGTCTTACATTTTAAAAGTTCTTTCTCCTCTTGAAAAGGTTTCCAAAGAGTTACACAACTGTATCACAATGGTAAGAAATAACTGCTACTTTGGTGTTATTAGTTCACAGAGTATTTTCTATTAGCCACACAGGGACTTTTCATATGATTTGATCTTTAAAAACATGCCATCTGGATTTTGCTTAAAAATGCAAAAGTGTTTCGATTTTTCTCTATTCTCTCAAATATCACATTTTAAAATGATTCTTAAGTGGGGAAAATCCTTTCATTAGAAATGGCAGGGCTGGCCCAACTAAGCATCACGACAAACCAATAATGCAAAAAGCGGAAGACATGGACAGAAAACACATACTTCTTAGCTCCCAACCAGAGAGTAGCCAGCAGCAAGGCAAGTGCCACTTCTGTGTAAGGCTTATTGAAACGTCATTTTGTTTGAGGCAATAAAATCTGAGGATACAGACCTTGAAAGAGAAAAACATACAAACTAACAAAATCCAGGTCATATCCAGACAGATCATCAGGGAGTGGCTCTGCCAAAGTGGAGTGACTCTTGCCATAGCTCACTGTGTAACTGCCAATTTCATAGAGACCATCAGAAGCAAACAGAGCAATGGGTGGAAAAAAGACAGCAGTCCCCAGACCACAATGATCAGAGGTTTTGTTAAAAATCATAACACAGATTTCATTTCCAATTTTTTTCTTTTCTCATAATTTTTTCCTTTCCCTTCTTCCCTTTCCCCTTCCCTCCCACCACTACTACATCTTTGGACCTTTTCCTATTTCAAATTATCAATTATTCATTTTAATCATTTTAATCCTTATTTACACTTTCAGTTTCTCACACTAGAGAAACTATTTGCTATTTACACATGTGTGTCCTATTTATTTCACTTAAGAGTATGGCCTCAATATGCATCCATTTAGCTATAAATGACTCTAGTTTCTCATTCTTTATGGCTGAGTATGTACCAATAAAAGAATTTTTTTAAAAAATCATAACAATTCTGGAAAGGTAAATTAAAGTCAGAGGTCTATGAGTAAAATTTAAGAACATTTAACATAATATGAAAGAAAAAAAATACATAATATGAAAGAGGATTCCACAAATAAATATCATAGACAGAAAAACATAACAATTAACCATAGAAAACACTCTGAGACATTTGATTTCAAACATATGATTATTATAATATTGTAGAATATAACAAAGTGAGTTGTCAGAGTTCATTATAAGAAAGATAAAAACATGATAAATGAAAGCCCACTGAAAGCACAGAAGTAAAATAAAAACAATTGAAAATAGAGTCAGGGATATAGTGGAGAGGCTTGAAGAAATACATAAAACAAGGAAAAAAGATATTAGTATGATTATAAAGAAAAGGATAAGTGCAGAAGGCAAAGGAAATTGACATAAATATAATTGATGTTGCTGAAAAGGATAATAAGTAAAAAATGATGGAATACAATATTCAGAGATACAAAAGAAGAAAACAATCCTGTAATACAGATTTGAAACTGAAGTTTAAAAAGACTTATCTTTCCTTAAGAAAGTCTGAGAAGGCATAAATGAAGTTGCTGAACTCCAAAGATTTACTACACTTTATGAATATCTACTTATAAAAAGCAAGGAAAATAAAAAATATATTGATTGCTGACTTCTGTTCAACAATATTAAATATGAACTGTTATAGGGCTGGGTATTTAGCTCAGTGGTTCCGGCGCCTGCCTCACAAGCGCAAGGTCCTGAGTTCGATCCCCGGTACCAAAAAAAACCCAAAACAAAACAAAAAAAATATGAACTGTTATGAAACAAAATAGCCAAAATTTTAAAGAGAAGAAAATGTGTCCCAAGAATTTCATAACTAGCCAAAATATTCTCATTTTCTAGCTTCTCTGTATGCATGCTGTAAATGGGGCTTATTATAGGGAAGGCGAGGACCTCATGGATACCAGAATTTTTATAAGTAGATAACTATAAGTGGAAGGACTGTATGGCTTTATAGAATTCTAGAATTCTCATAGATAATCCCAGGAGGTATATGAAATGTATTGATACTAATATTGGGGATTTTTAGGTACTCTTAAGAAAGTTTCACTTGCCTATTGGCACATTCATTCAACAAATATTTGCAACCTTGTTATATTCTAATATCTCTCTACCTTATTCACTAAATTTTGGATATACATTAGCAAATTCCTATAACCAAATCTCTGTTAAGACTGTTTACTCAGTATCTCAGAAGTATGGGGTAAAGAGGAAAAACATAACACATTTGTTAACTTGTCATAATTCTGTGAAGTATATTACTGAAAGAATACATAATGCCAGTATTAATATTACTGAACTATTTCTAATATAAATTTTAAAATGTGAAGGTCCTTCAAACGGTTTTCAATAAAATGTGATGAGAATTCAGTGGTGGATTAGCTTAGCCTACCAAAGCATACTCAGAACACTTACATTTTTCTACAGTAGGTCAAAATCAATCACCTAACATAAAATTTATCTCATAATAAAGTGTTGAAAATCTAAGAAAAAAGAATTTAGTGGGGGGGATAATCACTTCAGACAGAAAGACGAGGAGGATTGCTAATGAAATGTTTGTAGTAATTGGTATTTCAGCTACAGGTAGATTTGTTCTTTTGGTGGTGAAGGGAGAATGGCTTCTAAGCAGGGATAACTGTGGAAATAAAGGCACAAAGTGAGAAAATATCTGGATATTTTCTGGTTCAGAGATTTGGGTAGGTGTTTTAGTCCATTTTGTCTTACTGTAGTAAAATATCTGAGGCTGAGTACTTTAGAAAGAAAAGAAGTTTAATTGACTGTCAGTTTTAGATTCCCAAGACCATGGCACTAGCTTTTATACAGCTGTAGTGAGGGCCTCAAGACAGATGGCACCACAAATGCAGGAGCACATGGTGAGACGAGAAGCAAGAGAGAAGGGCAGGGAACTTGATATTTATTTTTCTTTTAAGACAAAATATGTTAGGGCCGGGGATTTAGCTCAGTGGTTTCACCGCCTGCTGTGCAAGCACAAGGACCCGAGTTCGATCCCTGGTACCAAAAAATAATAATAATAATAATAAAAATAAAGACAAAAAATGTTAATGTATGAGTTGTTTTTTCTAAATGAATGCCTCAGTATTCAGGTTTGATTGCAGTGTTAGCACTTTGAGATAAATAAATGGGTTTTGAGTTGCAGTTTGGGCACTCAGCTCTAAACTGTTCTACATCACTGTCCAATGGGATAGGATGGGGTCCTTGAAGTCCAGACCAAGGAGTGTAGTTTCATTCTGCAGGTGGTGAGGTGCTGTTGAGTCAACATGCAGCCAGACAAATATCATGTTTGAGCAAGATTAATCTGGCAGAGTTTAGTGTGGGTTGAATGACAGAACGGCACAGGTCAGGGCTATTCACAAGGCTAAGTGAGAGGTTAGCAAAGGCAGGTAGAGGTAAGAGAGGGGAGCTGGAGAAAATGTTAGAGATGTATTCCTTCTATCCTCTAGGGTAGGAGGAAGAACTTGGCAAATGGCTAAAAATAAAAGATGAGACGAAAGGGAGGGAGTTTCTAAATCTCAGATCTGTTACTTGGAATAGTTACTAGAAATTTCCTCGTTCTTTCAGGACTCTTTGCAGAGGTTTTGTAAATAGCTTTAATGGTGAGGCAAATGTACACTGGACAGGGCTTAAATTAGGTAACCAGGAACACCTAAGATTTTTCTAATCTAGAGTAGGGTTCCTAGACAATAAAATAGGAGAGAGAATCAAAGTGAAGTAGGATAGAAGAAATAGGTAGAAAGAATGCAAAGAAACTCAATTTTTGTCTCCCCTACTACCTTAAAACTCGGGTCAGGTCCTATTCAGTTCTGTACATCGGCAGTGTCTGTACTATAAGGTTTATTCACCCTACATACACCTACCCTATCGCATTCCCCTTCAAGACTCAGGGCACCATGATAAGAGTAACTAAAGTAATTTTGAGGATTTACAGGGACACTCAATTGTTAGCTTTCACATTTTAGTTCCAGACACCCCTGGGGCATTGCCTACAGCCTCCAAACCTACAATCACCTAGGATTTCAGAAAAAAACAGGTCCTTGCAGTCCGCTTCATGACAAGATCACCTCCCCAAAAACAAGAGCAATTATTCCATGAGGGAAACCAAGACAGTCCCCATCTGAGCAAAGACAATCAGCTCCTGAGCACCAAATTGCCCCTCAAGCCATAAGGATTTTTCCAGAGATATTGAAGGCAAAAATCAGATAATGATCAGTTAGATTCTGCTCCATCACATCTACTTGTGGAGTGGTAGCCTACTGCTTTTGTGAGCAGACCAGTGTGAATCCCTGCATCAGAGGGAGGCCTCTTCAGCTACTCGAGCTAGAGTCTTCTTTTTCCTATTCTCTGTTACTTTCTAACTCTGCCTAATGAATCTGCACTGTGCCTCACACTGATATAAACAAAATGTTTTTTCTGTGACAGGAGTGAAGAACCTACTATGTACTCTGTGGGGAGAGCAGACTGATGTTTCCTTTTCCTCTTTAGGGAACCCCTTCCTGATCTCATCTTGTGACCAAAGGAGATCAGGATTTACTGTATTTATTGCATGAGGGTCCCAGAGAGGTAGCTTCCTGAGAGAGTATGGAAGACATTACCCAGCTCTGACAGGTGAGGGATCCAAGCATCCTGCATTCCACTCAGTCCACTGCAAGCAGAGAGACAGGCTAACTGCACACAGGCAGGGCCTTCTCATGCCCACACCCAGGTGAGGAAGCATTAAATTTGATGTGAGTTTTGACCATGTTGCAGAATGCCTTGAGCTGAGGAAAAGACGGCACCTTGAATTTGGTCAAAGAATATGCTTTGAAGACAAAACCATCTAGCCTTCAATTCCATTTCTGCCACTTAGTGAGTGGTATTAGGCAAATTACTTAATTTCACTGAGCATGCCCTACATACGTGAAATCTTCTTGTGAAGATTTCACAAGATGAAAGAGTAAAACAGATGGCAAAAAGCCTGAGGTACATAAACAAGTGGCACAAGAGCACTTGAGGTCTTCTCCCTGCACCCCCTTGTACCTGTGGTAGGAGCTGCTGGCTTCCCACGGTCACCTCCGATTCCCACAGCCACTTCTCCTCTCACCTCCAAGTGTGCTCTCCTCTCTCCTTCTCCTTCCATGGAAGTTCCTTCTCTTTGTACTGTTTCCTGGGTCTCTTTCTTGTCCTAAATTTTGTTCTCCATTCTTCTTAGTTAGTGAAGGTCTATCTCCTCTGTGATTTTTTGCTATTCTGCTGCTTCTCCTTCTAAGAAATTAGGTATTGAAAGACTTAGGATGAGTGAAAATACAAAGACTTCCCTTCTTGTTTCCCAGGGCAGTTTGCACTATCATACCCTAGGATGATGAGGAAACATTCACCTTTTTAAAGCTATAAGTCACTAGTTTTCTAAAGTTCACCAAAAGCCAGGAAACTGGTAATTCCCACAGAAAGCCCTCACTGTGGACATATAAAAGACACTCTTCACAAATTTTGAACATACAGACATTAGAAATATTCCAAACCACTAGGCACTGGGTAGGAATCTGCTCTGAGCCACAAAGAGCAACCTGGGAGTGGAGGTCACATGAGGACATCACACCAGTCAGTAGGTGCTTTCTAGTACCGTGCCTCTTTTGTGGGGCCAGGATGGGAGCCCACAGAGGCAGCTTCTGTTTACTTCCAAAGTTAACAACTGGCTGGGCTGTGACTCTACTGCGTTAGGACTGCCAGCATGATGGTTTTACCCAGTGACATGGTCTTTACAGCATCTTAGACACCTTTTACTCATTTTTATTAAACTTTATTTTTAATTAGTACATATTGATCATATATAGATCACATTCATCATAAGGAATTTGTACCTGTACATAATATATATATCCTAATTCTTCTTTTTTTAACTCCTCCCATCCCTTCAACCCTCATTCCTCTCCTCATTTACAAAAGCTTTGTTTCTATGTTTTTCCTTCCATTCTTTTTCTCCTTTTCCCTTCCTTTCCTTCTCCCTCTCCCCACAATTGTTGTCCTTTCCATTTGAACATGTTCTTCTTATTTCCCAATATCTATCCTCCATCATGCTCCTTATTTACACCTTGAATTTCTTACACGAGAAAAAAATGCAACATTTAGACTTGCATGTCCAATTTATTTCACTTAAAACTATAGTCTCAAGTTGCTCTATTTTCCTACAAATGATTCCATTTTATCTTCCTTTATGGTAGAATAGTACTCCATTGTACATAATACAACATTTTCTTTGTCCACTTATCTTATGATGGGCATATGGAATGTTTCCAAGATTTAGGTATTATAAATTATACTATAAACTGGGTATGCATATCACTGTGATAATGATGCTTTCAAGTTAGAACAAGGCTTGAAATTACAGAATATCAGTATCACTGAACAGAGCATCTCAATCTCTTTCACATGCTGATGCTATGAGTTTCTGGAAGCATTTTCAGTTTCTTGGAGACAAGATCTTTCCCTCTAACCCTAGGATGAAGGTTTGTCATCACTGGGAGCTCAAGCAATATGTCTGTCCTGATAGGGAGTAGAGGGAGAGGGGGGAGAGAGAGAGAATGAGCACTTTGTTAATTGCTCTTTGCTCTCTACCAACTGATGGGTAGTAAGGGTATTCATTTCTTCTCTGCCTCCTGCTTGGAACCTATTCGCTCAACCAAAGTTGAGCTAAACTTTCTATGACACTTTTCCCATTTCTAAATTCCCACACACTATTAAATAAGGACAGGACATAGGACATCTGATTTTGAAACATTCTCCTTCTCTTTCTGCATAGTTAACAAATCTCTTCTCTTAAATTGGACTGACTGATGGCTAGTGGTGTCTTCCAGGAAGAACCCATGAGATTCTGTGCAGTGAGGCTTAATATTATTTTATTTTTTACCTGATATTGTTACCACTTCTTCATTCAAGACTGCTGTGAGTCTCTTCTGCAAACATGGAAAGAATCCACCTACTTACCCAACTGATCATTTATTCAATAAACATTTATTGAGCATCTGCTATATGCCAGGCCCTGTGCAGGTCACCTGGAGTGCAGAGATGAATAAATTGTAGTTGCTCAAGGCCAAAAAAAAATTATGAGAAATCCTAAAAGATATAAAGAAAGTGCTGAGGAATTCAAAGGAAGAAGTAATTAGTTTAACCCAAATGGTGAGATGAAGAAAAGATTCCCAGTAGAGGTTATATTTAGGCAGGAACTTTTTTCTTTGTTTTCCTTTAATCTGAGGTCATTTTTTCTTGCTTTTTTAAACTAACAAATAAAAAAAAGTGTATGTATTTACTGTCCACAATATGTTTTGAAGTGTGTATACATCATGGAATGGTTAAATCAAACTAATTAACATATGCATTGCCTCACACACCATTTGTGATAAGAACCCTTAAAATCTTTTATCACTCTATGTCCTCTGCCCCAACTTGGGGTTTTTTTTTTGGTATTGTTGTTTTACCACTCATACTTGCTTCTCTTCACAGTAGAGATAGTCTTCATTTAATGACCTACCTGTTTAACAACTGTTTGGACTTAGGACTGAGGCGAGCTGTTTGAACTTATTGACCTGCTGCTCGAACTTAAAATCTGTCTTTTTTTTGTACAGCTCTATACACCTTGTTCAGAGAGCCTCAATGTCTTTTCTTTGTACAGTACACCTTATTTATATAGTACTGTAATTTTGCTGATCTTGCTGTACAGTGTAGTACTGTAGTTATATGTTCTTTTATACTTTAAAATACTGTATGTAAGAGTTATGCAAACAACAGCAAAATCATCAAGTTGGAGTTTCCTTTGACCATTTCTTTGTTTTGAATATTGTAATGTACGTACTACATACAATTCTTCATTTAGCAACCAATTCATTTAATAACCTGGTCGCAGGAACAGGAACTCGATCGTTGAACATAGAGTCTTTCTTGGGTCAATCTGTGTCTTGGTTGCCATTGCACCTCACTACAGTATGAACTTCTTGAGGACAGAGGCCCTATGTGTACACAAATTCCTTACTGAATTCTTAATGGAAAAAAAAGTACTAAACAAAAAAATTAAGGATACAGGATGGAAAATGCAAAGAAGGAGATATATTTAAGTGTTCAAGTTTAAGGACAGCCTGGGAAGGACATGAGGACTATTCCTGGGTTTGTATCTGGGAGAATGTCCTTAAGCAAAGATGTAGAAGAACTAGCTGAGGCAGGGGAAGGGTACTTGGGGAAGTCATTCTGACCACCCAGAATTCTGGCAAGGCCAAGTAACAGAGAAAGTTCCCAGTAGGAGATCCTTTGGTCCCTGAGGATGGCAGTGAACAAGTCAAAGTCCAAACCAAAGTGTGTGGAATCCAGCCACATATAAGACCAAGTCCAGCTTCAGAAGTGCAGGCACAGCTAACCTGACTACTATGGTCAGGAGCAGCCCAAGTTTTAAGTTCTGACCTTTCTTTAACCATCTAATTCATTAATAATTTATTCAAACTATGTGACCAAAGAGAGGCAGTATGTTTTAGTGACTAACAGGGCAAAGTTTACAGCCAGAATGACAAAGTTTGAATCCTGTCTCCTACCACTATTAGGAGTGAGATTTAGGGTAAATTACTTAACCTTTCTGTACTTCAGTTTACTTACATGTCAGATAAACTCTAACAAGATATTTCTTAGTGAAGAGCCCTCATAGTCTCTAAAATTATGATGCCAATGACTAAATAACACAAGACATAGCCAATTCTTTTACAGTCTAGAATCTTCTCTTCTTCCATGGGAGACTCCCTCAGGTTCTCCTGCCTCCCAAGGTCCAACAGAATGCAATGTCCTCTGAAGTTGGTAGTTAGTGATTATTTTCTATTCAAGAAATTCTTGAGTATGACAGTCTTACAGAGGGATAAGTTATACAGAAGAGTTATGTTTCTTCCAGACAGAAACTTACATGTGTCTTCCCTTTTCTCATAAGATTCCTGCGAGATGTCATCATCATGACACCTCTAAGCAGAGGGTGCTACCTACTGACAGAACTTGAGCTCACTGTCTCATGGAGCATACTCTCCATTTCTTCCTCACATTTGGCTTGTATACTGTTATTGCTTCTTAATTCAGTCATTATCCTAGCACTATACCATTCTTCCTATCTGGATATGCATAATATATCCATATCAAATTGTAGGAGGTCAATATGTCTCATTACACATTCCACTAAAACAATCCACCCTACTGTGCACTGGCCAAATCATAATGTACATAATTGGTTGCTATCTTCTTATCCTCTGTCTCCCACATTATATCTAAGGGTATAACAACGTCCTTGGCTTCTTCTCTGTTAAGGTTGTTATGCATTATTAAATAGCTGCCATTTTGTCCCTTCCAGGAGGGGCCATTTATCCAACTAAAGTTAAATGTTAGGGAGATATTTAAGTGGGGGGATAACCCTGGGAACAGATGCTATTCTAACAATACCTAAATCACACTTTCCTTCCTTTTAGCCAGTTGACAATGCATATAAATATACCAAGACTGTTCCACATCAATTTCCACCCTAGCCTTGCTTTCTGTTTCTCTAAAAAAGGTCCATTCTTCAAAAGTAATTTTGATGTGAACATTTACAGCTTTATCTTTTTAGGTGACAACAATAAGGCAGGAGAAAGGGTAGGTGGGTCATAATAGCTGTCCAGCTCTTTTGCACTCAGATTCTCTCTCTCATTTGAGGAGACTATAACTTCATGAGCTTTTCCTCATTAATTCAACCAATAGCAATGTGCGGGGGAATCTCTCCACTGATTTAGCTATGGACTAGAGTCCAAGCCCTCAACCCTGATCTCTGAGCCTATGTCTGCTTTCATCTTTTCATTCAAAATGACCCTTCCAGGGAGACTGTCCACATGAAGAAGAGGGCCACATGTGAACTGTCCATGTTTTCCAGTTCATTTTGCTGTGAACCTAAAAATGCACTAGGAACTGTTTATTAACTTTTCCAAGGTGACCATTATGTGCTCAATTATATATAAATTTGTTTACACTTCCATGCCTATAAAAGTTAATATAATGATGTCACTCCCAATCCTCCTTTTTTTTTTTTTTTTTTGATACCAGAGATTGAACTCAGGTCCTTGCGCTTGCACAGGCGGCAAAATCACTGAGCTAAATCCCCGGTCCTGTCACTCTCAATCTAAGTGCAACATACTGACTCTCCTTCCTCTTTGCTGTCACTTCCTCCATCATATCTGACCACCTCCTCAGTACACTGTCAACCCTGAAGGAGAAAGAAACCCACCTTAATGGTGTTCTCCCAGCCCCTCTGCTGGTTGGGTATACCTGTGTCCCTATTAGTGCTTTCCAAGTGCCTGTGAGGCAGGGATTATCACCCTCACATGACAGAGCATGGCTAACACTCAAGATGATCACTCTTCATGTAAGATGCCAAAAATAAGAAGCAGCAGAACTAGGATACATTTCTCCTTCAAAGTTCATGTGTTTTTCCCAGGTTGTCTCTGTAGCTGTGGTGTGGTAGGATGAAGCTGACTCTTTAGGAGCTCTGCCCCCTTCTGTGTGCCTTTCCTTGGCCTCTTACACAGTGGTTTCCTTATATTAAAGGGAAAGGGACTCTAGAAACCCTTTTTATCAGCATCACTGTAACTATTTGCTTAATGTTTTTCTTTTTCTAAGCTTTAAAAAAAATCTTAATTTTAATATAATACAAGTAGATATTTTAAAAAATATATAAAAATCACTCTTCTTACTTTTTGAAAAAATAAAGCAAAATTTCATAAGAAAATAATTAGAGAATAACAATAATTAACACACTGTTTTCCATAATCTTGAAAGAAAGGCCAAAATGTTACTCAGAGTACAAGCCATACACAAAAATGACTGTCTCTTACAAGAAAGAAACAAGTAGATAATAGCACAAAACTTTCTTTTCAATGAACAAAGAAACATTAGTAGTGTAAATGAAACAAATTAGCAAACATAGTGAAATATTTTTGAAACAACAGAATAGGTAATCTGGAGAATTATTTGAATTTCTGCCTACTCCCATGTTTATTACTTAATGTTTTCAAAGTATCATGTTTCCTGTTTTAAAAGGTGAAGAAATATAAATTTATTTCACAACAAATTGATTAAAGAAGATTCTACAAATTACAAAATTGTTTTGTCACAAGGCCTCTTGGGATGAAAACATTCTAAAGACAGAGAACTGAGTTTGCCACCATATGGGATGTTCGTCACTTTTGGCTTCTCCTCCACATCCCTGGAAAGATCCCAGTGTCATTGTTTCCTGTGCCGTGAGACCTGCAAGAGGATGCACTGCCAGAGCAGTGAGGGGAGTGTGCTTAAGGGAGGAAAAGTCATCACTCGGTGCCCCAGGGAATCATCATCATCAGGAACATGACGGGCAGAGAGAATCTGACTAGTCAGTCTCCAGAAAACAGGCTCACAGTTCTTTATCTACTACCTAACTTTATTTAATCCCTACAACAGTTCCAGTTACTAAGAGCATAAGCTTTGGGATCAGAAAATATCATGATGGAATTCCAGCCCTGTCTCTCACTAGCTGTGTGACTTCTGGTGAATTATTTCTCTCTCTGTGTCTTGATCTTATTTGTAGAATGGAGGTTATCATACCTGGTCTACAGGTATGTGATGAGGAATAAATTCCTGTGATGAGGAATAAATGAAATAAGATCTGCAAAATATTTAACACAGCATCTCACATGCAATATATATTTAAGTTCATTAATTCTTTTAAATATATATTGATAGACATCTCCACCAGAGAGAGAGAGAGAGAGAGAGAGAGAGGAGCTACTTTTGTCAGGTACTGCTCTAATATTTGGGGCTAAAGCAGCAAATAAAACAAACATGACTTCTGCCCTATGGATTTTAATATTTAAAATATGATTATTATTTTTAATAATCCAATGAATTATGATATAATTATTACTGGCCTCAGTTTACAAGTGAAGATTTTGAGGTACAGGAATCCATTTCTCCAAATCACCTCAGTAGCAGGAACTCTGATCTGTATCAATCCGTAGTCTGCTTGATACCATTTATAATGGGATGGATAAGATGACAGAGTTACGGTAATGATTGCATATTCATAACTTCATCATGCATATGCATGAGGGATAATCATGATAATTCACACACATGGCCTCATTTATTCTATCTCTGTGCTGTATAGCTGACCTAGTACAGCAGAAAAGCTCATGATTTACAGTCAGAGGAGCTGAATTTAAATCCTGACTGCCACTTACTTCACAACATGTACCAGCTGTGAGTAACTTGATTTCTTAAACCTATCTGTCCATCTGCGTCATGAGGATAACAGTACACTCACAGAGGTATTTGGGGAAAATTAGCTATGAATTTGCAGGAACTTTGTAAACTCTAATACATTATGGAAGGAATGTTATCAGACAACTATTTCAGAGGCACTGTTTTCTCTCACTTCATCTTAGCTTCCAGTTACAACACACACTAAAAACTACAAAATTGGTCTTTTTATTGTGATTATTTATGCAGATTAATTGTGCAGATCAATGGCTTTCACTGTGACTTTTCCACACATGCATATATCATAGCACTACTCTTCAGAGCTTCTCTTGATCAGTACATATAGGACTGCTGAGTACAATATGCAGTACAACCCTAGGGGGCTCAGATAGCTAAAAGATATCTCCCTCTCTGCTCACTAAGCTGTGCACCCTAACATAGGATCACACTACCCAGGGGAACTGTACCTTTTTCTAAATTGCTCAAAGACACAGTATGGGTGAACAGTGTTTTATTTTCTGTTCTCCTTTACTCTTTCCATCTTCCATCTGTTTCTGCTATTTAACTTCTTCCTCCAACTTCCATTCCTTCTGACCTGAGCTCTTCTTACTTCTCAATTTTCTGTCTCAACTGATGGTACTTTAAAACAACGTGGTATCTCTCCCTATCAGTTGCTTCACTTCTTGCCTATGTGTGTTTTCCAAACTTTGATGTACCCAAATCTGTTCCCTGTCTGCCAAAGAATGTCCACTCTCCAATTGCCTTTAAGACCTAAGGGAACAGCTCAGTGAGAAGGGCATCTTTGCTCTAAATCAGAAAGGATGCTGCCATTATGAAACAAGGTAACCAAGTTCAAGTCCTCCGTATGCAATTATGACTTACAAGAATCCAACATACATTTACACATAAAAGTAACACAAGGTTTTTTTTAAAGTAAACATAGAATAAATGCCTTTCACAAAGAAACACATATTTTCCTTGTTAACTGCATATTGAATAGAGAGGAACAGCTGAGTGAAAGTTCAGGTAAGTAAAAGCAAAGAAATCAGAAGCTTCAGTAGGGTGATAAATGAAGCTTAAAGTTAGAGGAACACAGGAAATTACCCTCCAAGTCATGTGTTGAATGGCATCAAGTAGGGCCAGCAAAGGAGAACCCACAAGACATTTTAGTTCTCAAATTTCCACATATTCAGTAAAATATTGTCCTACTTGATAAATATACATGCACTTATTCTCCCAAATCTATTTCCGACAGTCTAAGTTAACTATTTAAACATTATATGTTTCCTTGGGGCACTCCAGAAAAACTTGCAATATTCAAACACTATCTCACAGTATCTCAGATTCTAAGGAGAAGGGGGCTGATGATAAACAGAGAAAGACAAGAAGATGAGATAATTATTCTGTACTAATGTTTGATTCACTTTCCACTAAAGGTTATAAGGGGAAATGGAAGAAGAGAGAAGAGGAGGAGGAGGTGAGGGTGAGAACTCAGAAGTAATTTACACCCACTCAGAGGTGAAGGAAGGAATTAAACCTGATTAAGGGAAAACACATTTTAAAAAACTTTTCTAAATCCCTGCAACTTCCATCACAACATGTACTATCTGCTTTTGCATTTTGTCTGTAGTTTCTAACTGCCTTCTCTTCTCAGAACAGCCATCTGGCTTATTTAAAATAAACCATGTGTTGTGTTCACATACAGGATTTACCCAACTCTCCTGCTGCTCCTTTCCTTATGAGGAACTTAACAAGTGGACAGAGGCAGGAGGGCAAAACTGGAAAATGTTTAGGTGGAAACAAATGCAGAAGAACTGTGTGACAAAGAATGGTCCACAAAGGATTTCAGTCTCCAGCTTTTATCAAGAAAGGACACACACAGCAGTAGGACCTGCAACCTTTAAGCTAGAGGTGACCTGCAACAGGAAGGAAATCTCTTTTTCATCGAATGACCCATGTGATTCAAGAACACAACCAGGCAGAATACAAACTGCAGATCAGCAGATCTCAGGGGCCTCAGGAAGAGAAATCCTAGAAACACCACTTAAGTAGAGGATGATAACATTTCATTGATCTTGCAGTGGTTGGTAAAAGTGAGAGAGAAAAAGCAACATACTCTGGGAACAAAGCTAAAATGGGCCATTTAGCTTGGCAGCAATTTAAATAAGGAGACCCTTAAGAAAGGAATTTGAAATCAGTGTAAACAGTGCAAGTGAAGTGATACTATGGAAAGCCCTTTGCCCTGGAAATCAGAATTTGCTTCTGATCCAGCACTTCAGTAATCAAGTGGTCTGCTTAGGGCTGGGAGTTCCCAGTAGAGACTGCTGAGGACCTTGTTTGTGCACCCTATAAACTAACATTTGCCTTTTGTTACCTTAAAGATATGGATAGAAAATATAAAGGGCAGCAATTAGTCTACAAATTGGAAACATAATCAATGTGACTGTGGAGTTGGCATTAAGGGAATTTGCCTAGTCCCGTTTCTTTGTGCTCTAAACCCACATGGTGATGCATTTGCAAAATCACTAGTCAAAGAGTCAAGCCAGTGGGGTAGACCTAATCCCAGCTCTGCCTCTGATCAGTAAGTGTGATTTGGTAATGCAGTCTTTATCTCAATAACCTACCTGATCTGTAAAATAGGGAAGGATATGAGCGGAGCCATAAGCTTGATTCTTTAGAGGTCTTGTTATCTCCTGTGCCATACCCAGCCTTGAGTCTCACTATTTTTTCACAAATAAACTCTTACTAGCCCAAGGGGAGGAGATTATCATTTATTCATTTATCCCCTATACACTCACCATGCTTGTTCCACCATTAGCACTTGTTAGTCTTCTGAACTAAAATTTGAATCCAGCTCTTCTGGCTTCCAAACTCTCTTGGCCATTTACCATATACTCCATAAGTCATTCCTAATGCTTTGATCAGTTGAAACTGATCTTTCAATTTTTTCCCTATTCTTACAAACTAGAACATATTACTTAGTCCTTGGACTATATTATCTGATGCTGCCCTCAAATTAGTTTCTGTAACTTAGTCTTGTCTCTTATTATGGTTTACATCTAAAATGTCCCCCAAAAGTCTCATGTGCAGAGGTTCATGACTTGGAAGGGTATATTCTCATCCCTGGCTCCTCCCTTCTACCTCTGCTTCCTGGAAGCCATAGGTTCAATAGCTTTTCTTTGCCTACCCTCCACCATGCCATTTCTGCCTTGGAGCCAGTTGACCACAGACTGAAACTGTGCCCAAACAAACCTCTCTTCCTTTGAGTTGTGGGTGTCAGGTATTGTGTTCCAGCAACAAGAAAGCTGACTAGTATATCTCTTTAACTAGATAGAAAATTCTGTAAGTCCTAAGCTTTCATATTCTCTAAGGAGCATAAGTAAAGCAGTAAAGTAAAGGCTTAATACACAGAGATATAGTCAATTTGGGCTGAGGACTAGTAAGAACTATTAGTAGACGCCAACTTCATCTTTATACATAGACTAAAGCTCCTGCAGATTTTTAAGATCTTCAAATTAAGCTTGAGCTTAGGTTGTTCACAATCATTTCCTTGACTATCCTTCACTATTAATAACTCAAATGTATGAACACTTTCAAAGCACCAGCCCTATATTTCAAGTGCTTTGTGCATATCATCTCACTTCATTCTCACAGCTACTAATTAGATGGTATTATTGATTCAACATTGTAGATGCGGAAAATGAGGCACAATAAACTCAAATCCTTGCCTAAATTCAAAAAGTAGTAAAGGATGGAGCTAAGACTGGAATGCAAATTGTTTAAATTCACAGCCTAGGATTATAACGCCATACTATTTTACTGTACAGCTTGAGTGTATTTTTATAAGAATAGTAGGTTTAAAATAGAGTAGTCATCTTTCTAGTATGGAACATTCGTGTTTTTTAAGCTGAGCACACTGACTAAATGATCTTTACATCTTGTTTAGTGCTCATTCTAACCAGGGAGTATGCTAACTTTTTATATATGTCTCATTAATTAACTCTCATGTTGTCTAAGACTAGTCATGTAATTACCAGGAATAGAGGCAATTATTCATTTTTACTGATAAAGTAATTAGAACTTAAATAATTTATCCAAAGACAAAAGATTTTTGATAGTGAAGCTAGAATTCAAATTTAGTTTTATCTGATATCAGAAGCCAAACTTAACCTGTTTGCTTTGCTTTCTTCATGTTACTATAAATTATAGTGCATAGCTGATTTAATTACAGCAAATTTTCCTTTAGAATAGATAGAAAATCAGAGGGAAATAATTAAATCAATGTTCTTCCTAGCAGTCCAGCACTACACTTATTAAAAAGAAATCGATATTAGAGTATAAGATAGATTTCAAAACCATGTTTTATGTAAGGAGCCAGAGACAATGTAAGGGGAGTGCAAGGGTGAATCAAAGTGTGTATTGGTGGGAAAATTCTAGAAATAGAGAAAGAAAGAAAAAATAATCTTATTCTCAGACTATTACTCAAGCTTATCTTTCCACAACAGAGTTTTCTATGTGGAGCAGGACTCTCAAGGGATTTATATCAGAGCTAGACATTAATTCAATTGCACAGTTTTGTAGCACGATCGAAGCTATCTCGTGGCCAAATTTAGACATGAGAACACAAAACCATAATCCTTATTTAATCATTCACGACATAGAAGTAGCTTCGAAATTGAGGGGGCTGTATGCAGAGTTCCTGAAAGGCTTATGAAGAGATTGAAACCAGTTAAATTTCAGAGATTGGAGTGGGGGGAAGAAGTAAAAAAAATCACATAAGGACTAGAATTTCCCAGAACATTTTTTTTTCTTAAGGTTTTATGTTTTTAAGGCAGTTTTAGGCTTTGAGCAAAATTAATAAGATGGTACTGAAATTTCCCATATGCCACTCCCCCAAACAGGCAAAGACTTCCCCAATATCATTATCCTCCACCAGGGTGGTACATTTATCGCAGAGGAGGAACCTACTTGATACATCATAATCACCTAAAGTCTTCAGTTTTTGTTGCGTTATTTAGATATATGGAAATGACATGTATCCATGATTAGAATATCATACAGAGTCCTTTTGCTACTCTAGAAATCCTCTGTGTTCTGCTTATTCATTCCTTTCCCTACCCATAACCACAAACAACCACCAATCTTTTTACTGTCTCTATAGTTGCTCTTTCCAGAACATCATATAGCTGAATCATACAGTAAATACTTTTTTCACTTAATAATATAATTTAAGGTTTCTCCAAGTTTTTTCATGACTTTGTACCTTATTTATTTTTTTTAAGTGTGGAATAACATATCATTGTCGAGATGCACCAGAGTTTCTCCATCTTCATTGTTTCCAAGTTTGGGAATTTATAAATAAAGCTTCTGTAAAAACCCATGTACAGGTTATTTTTCCCCATTTAAATTCACAATTCCAAGCACAAGGTCCTGAGTTCAAGCCCCAGTACAAAAAAAAAAAAAAAAAACACAGTTCTTTTGAGTATATACCACGGAGTGTGACTGCTGGATGACGTGGTATGAGAGTGTTTAGTTTTCTGAGAAACTGCCGAACTGTCTTCCAAAGTAGTGGCGCCATTTTGCACTCCCACCAGTAGTGAATGAGAATTCCTGCTGCTTCCCATACCCACCAGCATTTGGTGGTGTCATTATTCCAGATCTAGCCAAACTAACAGGTGTGCTTCTCCAGTGAGTTCTTTAGTGACTTATACCCTGTTCACTTCTAGAGATTTAGTTCTGTTAATTGATCTCAATCTCCTTATAAGCCTTTAAGAAATTCTCTGCACACAGCCCTCACAGTTTCCAAACCATCTATTTTAGAAGTCACTACAATATCACTAGACACTACTTATCAAATACTCTAGGAAAAATGTGGTTATGGAAAGCTGGAATAACCTCAATATGCTAAAGTTTCTTTTCCAATGAAACCTCCTATAGCAAGGCTTCTGAAAACAATAAGCAACACAGACAGAATATTTACTATGAACTAAGTACTATTCTGAGCACTTTTCTTAACTCATGTCGTGCTGCCAACATTCCTACAAGGCAGGTACTATAATTATTGCCATTTATTTATTTATATTTTCAGGCATATTTTATTTGTTCTTTGTTAGTGATTTTATTCTTAATAATTGGCTGGGAATCAGCAAGAATTAAAACCAAGTTGAGAAAGTTCTCAGTAAATGTGTACCTGTCTAAAAAATATAGGTTCCTCGTAATATTAAATAATACATAAATAATGGATGCCATTTATGAAGTACCAGAATTTTAATCTAATTTAATTTCAAAACTTCTCTCTGAGGTTACTATATTATTAATCCCCATTTATTGAGAAGCAAACTGAGGTGTTAAGGACCCTGAGGGTTTCCTAAAGTTATGCACATGGCAAGCAGCAGAGGCTGAATCATACAAGTGCTGCCTTATGTGAATGCCTCTGATCTACTCTATGGCATCCTGCATGCCGGTCTCAAAGGAAAAACTTCTTAGCTCTTTTTACCAAGAAAACATGGAGGTAATGGAATAATGAATGAAAAATACTGGATGCAAAATAGTTTTAGTGTAGCTGTTAGTGTCGTCGGGTAGCAAAATGCACATAAAAGCATAAATTTGATGACATTTGATATATATATATATATATATACACACACACACACATACAGAGTCTGCCAAAAAATGTATACATAAGAAAAAGAAAAACTTGTACAAATATTTTAATGCTAAATTTGTTGAGACATCATGAGATTAATACAGATTACCTTTGACCTCTACAATTATAAAGGTGCTCAAAGTGGTTGTCATTAGCTTCCAGACATTTATTAGTATAGCAAACTGCTAAACTGTCTATACATTTTTTGTCAGACTCTTATATAAATACATATGTATGTAAGCATCACCATAATCAAGTTCGTAAGCAGATCCAGCACCCCAAAAAGTTTTATCATTGTCTTTTATGATCCGCTGCTCTCTGCTCTCCCATCCCCAGGCAACTACATTATCTGCTGTCATAATGTATTAGTATGCATTTCCTAGAATTTTACATAAATGAAATCTTACAGGATATATTCTTTGTCTGGCTTTTACAATAAGTTTAATTATTTTAACAGTCATCCATATTGTTGTGAATCCCAATACTTTGCTCCTTTTGATTTTTAAGAAGTATTCCATTGTATAGCCATACCACAATTTGGTTATCTATTCACCTGTAGCTGGATAGATGTTTTGGTTATCTCCAGTTTAGAACTGCTACAAATAAAGCTACTGTGAAGATTTAAATACAAGTATTTATGTGGATTTATCCTTTCATTTCTCTTGGATAAATACTGTACCTAGGAATTGGATGGCTGGGACATTGGTAGAGTATTATGAAACTATCTCCTTCCAAAGCTTTCATCAGAAAAATCTGTAAACTGTGAAGATCACATGAACTTAGGCAAAGAAAAGATAACTTTCTATTTGGAAAGATACCACAATAATATGGGCACATCAACAGAAAAAATGCCACCACTTGTCATGTTAAGCTTGCCCTCTGCTGAAAGCCAAAGGCAGTATCCTTTGCTTGGAAGGGAGTTCTGATTTATCATGCCTTCAAAGCATCACTTGGGACTGCATTTGGTACACAATACACTGTCTGCCATAGACTGATTCAAATGAAACAAGGGTTTGGCAAAAGTAGGTAAGATGATCACTACATCTTAAAGGAAAAATCATTTCTATTTACTTTAAAAACAAACACTTATCCTTTTAAGGAAAGAATTTCTCTGAATGTAAACAAAAACTCCTAAGGACAAATCATGATTCCAGTGGGGCTTTTCTTCCTTAGAATTTTGCAGCAATTGGATTATTAGCTGGCGTCCTAATGTAAGCCATGGATAAATTTCTTCTCCAATATTACAAGTCCCATTTTTTCTTTAATATATTTCTAAAACACAACATCCAGGTTAAAAAAAAAAATTTCCCCATGTCCCAAAGTGCTTAAAAGAGCTTATTATTCCCAAGATCCCACAAAACCCCTAAACTTCTCTTTCTAGGAATTCTGACAGCCTTAATCCCCCACTGCGCCCCAGCCCACTATCCCCTCCACCATGTTTGAGGCACTTCAATTCTTCCCACTCCTTCACTACTTCCACCCTCATCCTCCTGAAATGAGCTTTACATTACCTACTTACTCTCACTCCCCTCTTGTACTCACCACTTCCCATGGTCTGCCTGCCATCCTGTGAGCATCCACCCATTACTGAGAAAATTGCCTACTTTGCTTTTATTGCCAGGACCAGACCCAAGGCATTTTATTTCAAAGGCTGAAGTCCTAACCATAAAATACTCTACCTTTTGGTATCTTGAGGGCTTTGGACTAACGTGTAGGTACAGTAATGCTGAGTATGAATATGAACCCCCCCCTACCCAGCACCAAGTGTCATCTGTTGGGAATTTAGTCCCCAGGGTGGCAGTATTGAGAGGTTGGTAGAAATTTTAAGATGTACTACCTCAGGACCCTACCTCAATTGGGAACATGTCCTCAAGAGGCATTATAGGACATCACTTTCTGACCATCTTTCTTGTCTGGCAATGTGGTCACCCACTCCTCCACAAGCTCACACCACTGAAATCTTCCATAATCTTCAGTCAGGAGGATCCCTTCACCAGAATCTTTGTCATGTCATTTGAACTTTTATCCTCCAGAACTGTGAGATAAAATACTTTACTATTTACTTTATAAGTTGACCTATTTCAGGTATTTTGTTATGGCTACAAAAAGCTGTTTAATAAAAGTTCCTCAACATTTCTAATTTTGGGGGACTTTAATGTTTATAATGTTTGGACTCAGCTTCTGAGCATGGAACCATATTTAGGATTTTGGAAATACAGAAATATATTGACTTGGATTATACTGGAAATCATTTATAGCAAGATCCTTGAGAAGTTTCAGGAACACTAATTCCTCATCATAATACCAGGTAAATCTACCTTATTGAAACTAAATTCAGGTGTAGGGGAAAAAGTGCTTTATGAGGGTTCAAGCATTATGCTTACCACAAAGCCATTTATAATAAATATCACTGTTTGCAATTCTTAAACTAGATGCAGAATACAAATTTATCTCCTCTGGACAGAAGTGACTGACACTAGACTTTCAGAGTAAACAGTTGCTCCCTAGGCACTAAAAGGAAGACCGATTAGGTGTGGAGATAGAGATGAAACAGCTACAACTCCAGCCCAGTGTTTTTGCTGGGTCAGTTTTAGAGCAGGCTATTTTTCACAAGTGCCTTAATTGTTTCACAATGAGGTTAGTTAACTGAGTCTATTGATTTGGGTTAGCTATAACCCTGTGAAAGAGTTATGACACTACATATAACTCCTAGAACACACTTCTTTGAGGCTATTTTTATTTTGTTTGTTTTAAATTCAATCTTTATGTTAAAGCTTGCAGGGATTTTTATTCAACTTGGTAGTCATCTTTTTATCATCTCCTAAGGAAAAAAATTTAGCTTGTGGTGATTTAAGCCTCAAGAAATGAGAATCTTTACAGAGTTCTTGTGAGATAAAAAGCTCTTAATACAAAAGCCAGGCATGTGGCAAATCCAATTATTTATTTGCCTATAATATTAAAACCAACAGTTGTAGACAATGTAAGATTTGAAAAACAAAGGGAAGATGAACAAGTTTTAAAGTTTCTGAGAAGGATATATATCTTTACAATCTATGACAGTGTTCATGTGGTGAGATTAGCCTTTGGTGACAGATCAGGAACACCTGCCAGGTATAATTCCTTGTTATGGCTCAGTTTCTTTTCCCTCTATGCACATTCAAGGCAAATTTCAATAGCAAACCTGGAAAATAAATGAGTACAAAGCAAGCTTCAATATCTGTTTTCATGTAGAAGAAATAAATACTGAAACACTGTCTGGATGTGCACCAGCTTTCCAGACAGCAGTGGGAAATGCTACTTCCCTGTTCCTTGGGGTGACTCTGACCTCTTGGTTCTACAAACCACAAATTGATGGAATCATGTAACCCTGTTGTCATGGCCACATTTTAATCAGTCCTCAAATGGCTTGCCCAGTCTATATTTCATAGCCTAAAAAAGGAGACAGATTAAGCCAGTATAATAGCAAGGTTGAAATCTGCTACCTTCTAGAGGAATTCACTGTTAACACTTGGTCATACTCAATTCTCACAGCATAGCCAGTTAAAAAATCCTTGCAGTTCTTGTAAACCTAAGACAGCCGATTATTTTCCACCTTCTTCAAGCACCACATATATTCTGTTTGCTGACAAAAAGAGTGAGAATTGACCAACTGCACACATATTGCATGGCAAATATAAAATGAAGCCAAGCTAGGTTTTACCCTGCAGCCATTGATAAAAAACTACAAACTGCTCCTTGATCATGAATTACTATTGGAAATAGTTTTACTTATGACTAGCATGGATGATGATACTCAGGGGAGAGCACTGGTAAGCAAAACCACTATATATTTATGAATTATGGCTTTGTATATTGAAAAGAACAACCTTGAGACCGATCTGACCACAAATTTGGGTTCTGCTATAATAAGAACTTGGATGAGTGATTTAAACCATCTAAGTCTCAGTCCTCATTCACTACCTGTGGAATGAAAAGAATAAACCTTGACTGGGAGAATTTTGACCATTAAAAGGTATGAGTGCTCATTATGAACCTGTTATTGTCTTTACTTGGAGATTAAATATGATTAAAGGAGAAAAAAAGATATGAGTGCTTATCAGAGTACTTCATACATAGGACTTCAAAGAATGTTAATTTATTCTTTGTCTAGTAAAAAGAAGTTAGATACTGCTCTCAAAATGCACTGCAATAGTCTGCTGGCCAAGATGCCAAGTATCACTACGAACTTGTTAAAAACCCATTGCAGAAGCCTGTCATCATGTCTCCTGAATGTTAGAGAAAATTCTAAAGACAAAGATTCTGAGCAGCAGAGAGAGAACCAATAGTGAAAAGTACACTTAAAGCCCCTATCTAAATCCCCAGTGATTGCAGTTCACACCTTTGTAAATCAATTCCATTTATTTTTTGGTAGTTTAACTATTAATTAGGCTGAAATTTGCTTCCCTATAAACAGTCATCTACTGATGAATTCTAATTCTAATTCTGCCCTCTAAGCCACCAAGATTAATTATTAATATGCTCAATACAAAGGATGTGATTGTGGTGACAAGATAGGAAAGCCACTAAATCCTGGATTTAACAGACTAGGAAAGGCCTCAGAGGGTTCTCATCCCCTCTGGTGGTACAGAGATTTTTAAGTGAGATGAGTGGCTGAGCTAAGCTGACCTCAAACTTTTCTTTTGAGGCTGACCAAAAAGAGAGTTGAACCTCTTACATCTGTGGAAAGAGGGAAGACTGTTTTACCATTTTCTTTGTACAGCTGAAGAAGCAGAAATATCCTAAGATAGAAGACAGAGAAGGCATTTTTATCTCATAGGCACCCATCCATTCATTCAATAGCACCTGTTGCCCACCAACTATGCAAAGAAGGGCAAGGATAAGTCATTTAGAAAAATATCTCACCAAGCAATGAGAATCTGATCAAGGAAGATCTTCATGATGCTTCTTTGAAGAATAATAAACATAGACAATAAAATCATGAAGACACTAGTATCATTGGTAAATGCACTTGAAAAATGTTGACATTCAATTTTCTCTCTTTTAAATATGGCAAGTCATTAAGCGTAATGTCAGTGATTCTAATGTGCAAGGCCAACAACAGGAATTCACAATTGATTCCATTGGCTGTCATTGTGAAATTAAAGGCACTAAATGCGGGTGGAAGAAATGAATTGTGATTGGTCTTGTATTCTTACTCTTACATTCAGCATATGATGTTTTTACTACTGTGTGTGTAAGGATATTTTTCTTTGGGGAAACCAAAAGAGAAGGCCAGAACATCATTTCAAGTGTGAAGATTTGAGTCTTAAATTAGCTATCAGAAAGAACCCACATCCCTCTCTTAGTAAGCAAAAACCTAATAAATCATAGGCTAAAAGTAGGAAAAAGCATCTAATTTCTGCTTAGCTGTGGCGGTATGGTCACTAATGACTCTGTTAATCAGCCAATAAAAACCCAAGTTTTCATCTAATACAGGATTAGCCTCCGGCACTGATTATAGAATAGATGAGACAGAAATGGGTGGCTGGCATAGAGAGGGAAGTGGGGAAGAGGTATGAGAGAGGGGATTATTTTAGAGTCTAGAGCTGCTGCATTCTCTAAACAAGATTTAAAAGAAAAAAACCTAAAGACCAGCTGAAGTTCTCTTTGAGGTCTTCTAGAAGGTGTCTCATCCAGCTCACCTAGACCTCCAGTGGTCTGTGGGAGGCAAAGAACTGTGTTACAGTGTTCGTGGCCCTCTCTCAACATGCTCAGCCAATCTCATACCTTTAGTATTCTCTAATCTATTTCAGGGTTTTCAGAGCACCAGCTCCTCAATTTCTCTACACCCTAACCTCTGTTCAAAGGGGCTATTGGCCTATGGGCATTTCTGTTATCCTGCATTGTCATATACAGACATGTCCTGGTGATATAATAGTCTCCAGAGGAAAGCTGGACCATGCTCTGCAGACCTCTGCTGCCCTCCACTGGCCAGGATGTGCTCTCTTCTGGCAATGTTGTGTCTCCCAGGAGATCAGCGGGACTTCCACATTGCAAAATAGCTTACTGCCCTGGATCACAAGGATACGTAACTCCAGAATGCTCCACTCTGAAGGCCCATCCAGGGCTATCCTTCAAAGGAGAGGTAACTGCCTTTAAATACCCATTGAGTGGTATAGTCAAGAATATAGTAATGCTGAGGAGTCAGATGAAAAGAACAAGAAGGAACTCTCTGGAAGGTTCCAGCACTGCATGCTCAATTATGGCTGACCTATTTCCACCAGCCTGATTCTAATATAGGAAAAAAGGTCTCACTACCCTAGTCTCATGTCCAAGACTTTCAAGCGCTTCCAGAAATAAATGTCTCAGTCAAACTTGGACTTTATATGCCATGCTTAGCCCCATTTTAAGTCATCAGAGACTAAGATACAGGGTTTGCCTTCATCGAGTTTCAAAATTGGAAAAGGGAAGACAATCAAGGAAGGAAAAGATAGATAAAACATAAGTCATCATGTGGCAAGAGCCAAGCTGTGAAAAGATAAATTGGAAAGGCCATTAATTAAGATTGTGAGAATAAAGGGAAACACTTAAGTTGGTTTTTCTACACAAAACTCTATCATTCACTTATGTATTTATAATAAAAATTTTAAAAAGGAGGAAATACGAGAAGAACTCCACGGCTTGCCACTCTTTATAGACTCAAGTAGAAACCCTATAGCTTAGCATTATATAGAATAGGTATCTTAATCTCTGACCCACCCCCGGAGCAGCTGCTCTCATTGCTTTGTAACATCTGCTGGTGGGTCCAGCAGAAATGTATACACAGATCCATAGAGAGAGTTCCAGGCATCCTTTCCCAGTTTATAGAGAGGCCCTATCATCTGCACTTCATTTCCTCCTTAATTCCTCTCCATATTTTTGTTCCATTCGTTCAGCTCTATCTTTTAGGCACTTTTTCCAGAAAGGCAAATTTGGTCTCTAAGATGTCACCTGACACATTCTCTAATTGGGTAGTTGTGTTCTTTCTCTTTGGTTCTCTCAGCTCAGGCCCAATAAACCCAGATCCACAGAACTAACTTGGCAATAACCATGTTCCATCTATGAAGCTTCATTTAAAATCCCTGACTATTATTTCTCACAGCAGGTCAGTGCTTGCCTGTATTAGCTTTCTGCTCATCCATGTCCTAGGATGTTAACAATAAATTAGAGCTGTTACACATACACTGCATCTTGGATAATTTCAAAGAACTAAGCCTGTATTTTCTCTAAACATTAATTTTTGTCTTCTTTGCTCACTGGCTAATGGATTATTCATTTATGCTTTCCCCTGAAATCACTGCTAGAGTTGAAAATTTTGCCTCTGTTGACAGTATCCAATAAACTAGTCCTTAGGCATTATTAACCCCAATATCCTACAGCCACACTTAATTTGAGAAGAAAGAACTAGAGTGATTATGAGAATCCTGGAAATGTTTATTGAACACTCATGATGTGCCAAGCTTTGAGCTAGGTACCTTATGTCATAACATCATTGATCCACATGGCTGCTTTTTGAAGTGAAGAAAATTGAGACTTTGGAGATCTAATTCTTTGCCTAAGGTTTTCACAGACCTGATTTCTAAGCCTGCACTTTTATACAATTTTTTTTGTTCTGTTTTGTTTTGTTTTTCTGGTACCAGGGATCAAACTCGGGACCTTGCACTAGTCAGGTAGGTGTGGTGCCACTGAGCTACATCCCTATCCCCAGCCTCCACTTTTAATAACATAGTTTTTCCTAGTTGCCTCCCTTACAGACAGTAGGTGCTGCATGGCTATTTCTTAGATTGGCTAGATGATAATGACAGTTGTTCATAAAACCACATTTTCACTTGTAGTGACTCCTAAAGAATCCTCAGTTTTATCCTTCTCTAGGAACTTCATTTTCATTCTTTAGAAAACTGGAGAATAGAACCCAAGATCCACTGCTGAGTACAAACAGTGATCTGGAATTCAATATTAAGTGAACATCCTTAAGGAAGTAGCATATTATTGTTGTTACTGTTATTATCTCTTTTAGCCAAATCTGTGGGAATTCTATGGGTATAAAGAAAGCTAGGGATCCCTTTCATTAAGACAGGATGCAGCTAAGTGTACATTCAAGTTATATGAAAAAAAACATAATGCACACATGCCATCTGGTATATATACACATTTCCCCATCAGGTTTTAAGTAACGGTTGCTAAAAAGGCCATTATGCAATATGGTTTTTTTTCCTCACATCTATATTTTGTAAGTTTGATTCCTTGTCCTTTTTTATATTCCCTAAGGGAGGAAAAGACATGATCCTTTAATTTCAATTGCCAATTGATACTTAGAAAAGTAAAATTCTGAAAGTATTATGAGACCACATCTGTTGTATTCAACACTGTACCCTTAATGTTTGGCCAATGGTAGGCACTCCATAAACTGTGCAATTGAAATCAGTCGCCATTCCCACAACTATCACAACCACCCTCTTAGGCTAAATTTATGCAAGTTGCTGATGCTCTGTGTGAATAAGCCTGGGAGAACAGATATATGTAAATGTTATGCTGTGTCTTTTTTCATACTTTCCTGAAGCTCTACTGAGAGAGAAAAAAGCCAGCATCCACAAGTAAGCAAGGTATTTGGTATCCCTGTGGCTTTGCTGTGGAAATAGAATGAGATATTGTAAATGACTGTCCCCCCTAGACTGCAGAGACCCGACAGAATGTGAGCAAGCAGGAAAATTAAATGCACACTTGCCCCAGGGTGTGAAGCTGAAGTTACCTGGAAAGTCATCCCCAGCAGCTGCAGGGCTCTGACTATTCTAGACACATAATTAGTTATAAGAGTTAACAAAATAAAAGGGAGCCCTCTCTGCTGCTTCTTAAAAGTACTAAGTTAATCACACCAGACCACTCATAAATGGTCCTCCACTCCCCCCCATAGAGAAGCATGATTAGCAGCATCCCCCTACTGTGCTTTTCAATGAACTCAGAAAAAGAGTAACCTCATTCAAGATTTCATTGAATTGGGACCATCCCTAGTTAAGCACTTGGTACTTAAAAATTGCTGAGAGCATTTTCCTGTTCAAATTGCTGTTCCACCACTCCTTGCATCCTGATCTACTTTTCTGAGTTAAGATTATTTGTGTGCCTGCTGCCACCTGGCTTCCTGATGGGAAGCACTAGCAGGAGCAGGAGAAAGGGGAGTGGAGTCTGTTCTGATACCACACAGTTTCCCTCTCTCTCCCCAAATGGTCACCTTAGGTCAGCTGCCTTTTTTACCCCAGGGTCTCAATCTTTTGCAGATGATCCTCTCTACACACCCTTGTCTGTATCCTAGACCTTCAAGTTTAAGGCCTCCTTAAATCAGTCAAACCCCAGTGTACCCTGTCTCCTGCTGGATTCCTGTCTAATGCACAATTTCCTTGCATGTCACTTAACCTCTTGAGACTCAGGCTGCTCACTTATTTTGGGGGTAATAACAGTACTCAAGTAACATAGGTGTTTTTAAGATGAAATAATACACTTAAATCAGAACAGAGCTCAGAAAAATATTAATTATTGTTATTACAGAAGCTGATTTGGGAAGATTCCTCTTTTTCAGCCTTAGATTGACCTTACTCTTTCTCCTTTTGCCATTGTTTCTTTACATACTTTCATTATAAAGAAAAAGCAACTGTGCAGATACTTTTCATGCCTCAGCTTATTGATCTTTAGCACATAATGTGAGATAAGCATAGCCTTTTTGCCCAAAGTGCTAAATGAAAACTGAACTATTAAAGTGATCTCTTACGAAATCCAAAGTCTCATGGAGGTCAAGTTCAATGCCCAAATGTAAAGTCAGGCCCTCTGGTGGGCACAGTACCACTGTGCTCTGTCTAGTGGTCCATCCTCCCTTCCTATACAGTCACATACTTCATCAATAGACATTAATGAGGCATATCCTCTATTGGGATACTTCCCTAGGCAAGGTATAACAATTACCTTGTTATATATAACAATATATAACAATAGGTTATATCTGCTCTGTCCCTGTCCCTGGGAGCTTATAATCTAGTCAGAAAGGCCTAGTAAAAGAAGATAAAACACTGAAATTAAGTTGTTTCTAACTATAAAAGTAATAGCAATTGAAAAAGAAAGATGAATAGAGCTGATTTGACAGGTGTACAGTATCTGGGGTGGGGGAGATTTCAATACATTATAGAATACAAGAAAGGCCTGATGGAAGGGAGCCCAGCCCAAGTTCAGTGAGAGGACAGAGTGGCAAATAAAGCCTCTTAGAGAGGAGATGGCCAAAGAGAGTGTTCAGAGAGGCCTTAAAAATAAGTTGCTTGATACCCTTCTCTCTGAGGCTGTAGACATATGGTCCCATCTCTCCCACCTCTGCACTTTGAAATTAATAGTCTTCATTCAAAATTTAAATACTCAATTCAATGTTTCAGGAACTGGGCATTAAATGAGTTTATGAAATTCATGCTAATATTCAATGCCTTAGTCCTACAAACCAGGAATTCTTGAACCCAAATCATTATCCTACTCCCCAAATGCAGGTATAGTTTATTTGCCTTGGTACCAAGTATTGTCACTCTCCAAATTAAATAGATATCACAGGCACTTATTCTGTTTTCAACCAGTAATCTCTTTCCTTTCCTTGTCTTCATTTACTCATTCATAATTAATGAATTCATTGAAGATATACTGAGTATCTGAAGTAGCATTCCTAGCACTGACTAGATAATGATAAAACAAGACATACATGGTCTTTGCATCTTACAGAACCTACAGTCTAATGGGAGCACAGACAAACAAGCCACACACAGAGCCCTATATTGTAAAAAGCACTATAAAGAGCAGGTACAGGGTTCAGTACAAGCTAGGCAGGGGTTCTCCTTCTATAAGCTAGGTCAGAAAGGCCCCTCTGAAGAAGGTTACACTGAAGCTGAGACTTGCAGGAGAAGTAGGACAGCCAAATGAGAGGGCAACTGGTGGGAAGGAGAGAGGCGGGTGACGACTAGGCTCCGGGCGGAGGACACAGCATGTACAGAGGCGCTGGGTGAAGAAAATGCTTGACATTTTGGAAGAACTACAGTAGGTGAATTTGCTGAATATAAGAAACAATGAGAGTGTGGAGAAAATTGAAGCTAAAGGTGAAACCTAGAGCCAGATTATGTAGGATTTTGCAGGCTTCAGTAAAGATTTGGGATTTTACATTGTGTGCAATAGAAAGCTGTTGTCAGACTTAGAATCCTAGGTCTTGATGCCACTATTTGCCTTTCTAATTTTTCAACATTGCATATTTTTAGATTCTGCTTTCCAGGACACCTCCATTGCTTTATACTTGGTCTCCTGTGGGGCCACTTAGCTGTCTCTATTGTCTGCCAGGTCGCTGTTTTCCCCTCTGCTCTGTCCTCCTCTCTTGCCTTGCTGTTTTCTTCCAGGCTCCAGGCCCTTCTCTCTACCTGTGGTCTTCCAAGCCTGGCTTCACTTATGCTGGGCAGAGACTTCTCCACAAAAGAGCTGTAGAAGGTCAGGTTTCTGCAGAAATATGTAAATTATTTCTTAAAATTTTTCTTTTTTTTTTCACTTTTTTGCAAGAAGCTTCAGTGGCAGGCTAAGATATGGTCTGATATTTTCTGTTCTTTATTAACACCACTACATTTTTCCCTAAGAAGTTTCAATACTGGTATATTTAAGGAGTTGTAAAAATTCCCATTAGGAATGCAAATTGTGCTTTCATGAGTACATTTGAATTTTGATTTGTATAGATCTCGGGATGATAAGTTTTCCATTTTATTCTATGAGAGATTCATTTCCTCCAGAAAATATTAAAAATATAAATTATAGTCATATATTTCTTACTCATATCACTTCCTTGTTGCTTTTCTAATGAGCAAAAGGTACCGACAGAGTATGAAGACACAAACATACAAAAGCACTGACTTAATTTCTTTGCATTTTGTTTGGGTCAGTTTAGTTTGATTTTGGTTTGAATATATCAGAATCAGTATTTAGGGCTCATACTACAGGTAACAAAAACATCCTCCAAGGTAAGAAAAGACTAAAATACTTAAGGATTGAGCAAGGGACCATAATTCTTTTTATTCCTTCCCCTTCCATCTCTGCTCATTATTCTAGAGCCTCCTGAACTTGAATGTAGCTAAAAGATCAAAACAACCATGGTGGAGGTTCTAGGTATATAAAATTATCAACAAATAGGTATATATCTCAGGGTTTTTTAGCTCTCAAAAAGAGAGTAAACTACTGGAGGAAAGAATCTGTCTTTTAAGCCCCAAATGATGTTCGCAGCAAACATCCAAATATCTGAGGCAGTTGTCTGAATGGTCAGGTGTGTTTCTGCTTCATTCCAGCTGAATCCACCTGGACTCATTTTGGCTGGTTTATTTCACCATAAATGATAAACAACCAAGCAAGCAGTATAAAGATTTGACATTTGACAGTATAAAGATGAAGGTTTAACACAGCTGCTCAGATGTTCCACAATTAGACAGCTGCCAGCACCACCTCCTGCCTCAGTTTGGAAGAGCCAAAGTGCATTCTCAGCATTCCTCATTGCCACCTTTCCCCTAAACTTGTGAGGCACCCTAAGGAAACTGTCAAACTCAGCTCTGCACCCCTTGGGGTAACCAAGGAACTGGTTCTACATGCCAGAGAGAGTACTGCATGCTGGTGGTGAGACAATGATTAAATGCAAGAAGACTAAGTTTCTGCACTAAAGCACTAAATTACTGCAAACAACACTGTTCCCATTTAAAGCTGACCTGGGATATTTTTAGATGGCAACAAAAGCCAAGTTCCTAAAATTCAAACTTGTATCCTATCAGAATTTGAACCCAATACTAAATGGATAGGGACAGTGCCCTGGGGTGATGCCTACTAAATCTACTCATTAAAGTGACCTTTTATTTCCCTCTATATTCAATTTTTAATTTCTGCATTGCTTGTATCTATTGCATGCATGTGTAAATATAAATACACTTATGTATATGCTTCATGATATAATATGAAGATGACAATGTCTGAAAAGTTGGCTTAAACCCCTGAGTGCTATGGTGGTACAAATTCTTCTGATGGACTAGAGGCCAAGCTCATGGACAGGTAGCATGTTTAGGTGTATCAAAGTACACTGTCTTTATATGTGATTATCAACTGACAAGTGTAGTCACTGATGAAGTATGCATATGGTGACAGCAAAATGCCAAGTAATTCCCTGAGCTTCAATTTGTTTAAATAAAGCACATTATGGTCCTGGAGGGGGAGGTGGGAAAGCTGAAGCAAAGCTAAATCTATCTTTAAATAGTAATATTCGTGAGAATTAAGTTCTATTACAAAGACTTTCTAATATTTTATTGTCCTTCTACGGGCTTCAATATCAGTGGCAAGTTAGACTGGTGACTGCCTCAAAATGATGTAGTTCAATAAGGTCACACTGATCTCATTCACTCCTCTGCAGTCAGAAAGACTCAGAAAATAATAAGGTAATTTTTACAACTGCACTATTAAGGATTCACCACCTGGTGTCTGAGCTTTTCACAAAGCAACTGACTGCTTCATAGTGTGCCTGATCAATACAAAATCTATTTATAAAATGCCAGACTAGTACCAATATTGACAAAACATATTAAATCACATTATTTAACATTACTTAAATATGCAAATATAGCTACAACATAAAAATATTGTCCCTGCATTATTTTACCATATAATCTCTAAAATACTTTTATTAAAGAAATTGGCTGCTAAATAGACATCATATGAATGTATCAGTTATATATGAATTCTACTGTATGTCCTCAAAGCAGTACTAACATTACTAAACTATGAAACAGAATTAAACTACAAAACTCAGAACTGCATACTCTAATAACATTAAGAAGAGACTGATTTATCCTTAGCAAGAATTTTTCTTGTTTTTATTATTTATGTTTGCAGTACATGATGATTACATTCCTTGTGAGGAGTTGGTATATGTACATAACACATCACAATCCTTTTTTTATCCTCTTCGTCTTTCATCCCTCCCCTCTTCTTCCATTTCTTGATCCCCTTTCCATTTGCAAAAAAACTCAAATCCCTAATTCCTATAGTCTATTTTTATTTTGTTCTTTCTATATATTTTGGGTTCCTCATCTACAAGAAACCATACAATATCTAAGTTGTGTGTCTGATTTATTCCACTTAACATTATAGTCTCAAGGTGCATCTATCCATTTTCCTACAAATGACTCACTTATAAAGAACCACCCTGAAATTTAGATTCCCCCAAATAAAAGACTAAATTAAAAACTAGGCAGCAGAAATGAGTAGACATTTCTCAAAAGAAGTACAAATGGTTAATAAATACATGAAGAAATGTTTGATGCTGGCCATTAGAGAAATGCAAATTAAAATAACATTGAGATTCTTTTTTATAAATTTTATTGTGTTTTCAATGAAGAAATACATCATCTATTTACAAAATAGCTCTTGAAAAATACAAGGAGTACAGATATTATAAAACAAAGCAAACTCCAGTCATGAGACACTACATACATCATCCAAAAGCAACAGTCTGATTTCCAGATTATGAAACTAGAATTAAAAAGTCACTATACAGAGAAAGTCCAAGTTTGCAGCTTGGCAAAACTTGGATGCAGTTACATGAAACATTTAGTAAAGTGAAGATTTTCCCCAACGTGTAAACAAAACGACACTACTAAATCTGTGTCTGGCAATTTCAATCTGACTCTGAAGCTACATAACACACACAGACACCTTGTACGCTTCACCTGCTAGTTGACCATCTTTTCTTCCTAGGTGGTTGAGAGGAATGGCAAGGCGACTGTGTGGAGCAAAGATATGGGAAGTAGAAATATTGTACACTAGACATTATAAAGTTATGGGGAAAAGAAAGCCTCAACTGGGGCCGACCAGGGATTTAGCTCAATGGTTTCGCCACCTGCTGTGCAGGCGCAAGGACTGGAGTTGGATCCCCGTACTAAAAAAAACCAAAAAACAAAAAAAGAAAGAAAGAAAGCCTCAATAAATGCACACCTGCACACCCTAAGGGAAAAAGACTGTACTCCAACTTCAGAAAATTAATTTAGAAGGATGGGGAAGAGTTGTAAGTAATTGCAGTTTAACATGAAAAATGTACGTGTGATAGAATGGAGCACAATGGAAGATTCAAAAGCATGCTCCCTGGAGAAATCTTGTTAGGTTTGCTTTGTCTAGATTAAGAAACAGTAAGTTTATCAACATCTGGCATCCCTTATACATTGTGAGAGCGGACGTTATGTTGCTTTATTATGAGAAATTATTTTCTTTAAAGAAAGGGGATTCTAATTCTTTGCTAGAATAAAACAAAACAAAAAAGGAGTAAAGAGCTGACTAGATGTTAAGTGCTTGCTAGAAATGATTTTTAAAATGTTTCTGTATGTAAAATTTGCTGACAAATTTTGGTAAACCAGTTAAAAACAAAAAGTAGTTTAAAAATCTTGGAAAAAATGCCTTTTGCCCACATGTTTAAAATTGAAAATCAATTTATAGACAGAAAATGGAAATCTGTGGAGTATACAAAATTCCTTTTATTTAGAGATCAAATGGCCATCCAAGTTAAATATTAGTTTCACAGAGGCTTTACTTTTAGTCACCATAAAATTTCAGCCATCAGCCAGCAAATATATTTCTTTGAGCTTACTGAAGCTCCATATTCTTTTGACTTCTATCTGTTGTCTAAAACAAATGAAAAACCTTTTTGAGCCCCCTCCCCTTTTCAGATTTTGTGTATATGCACAAGGTGGTAGGACTTACTTCACAAAAACTAAAATGCCAGTATTTTCTTAAGCCATGATGTGAAACCAGTGACCCAATGGCTACATGGCACAAAACACTAAATTTCGGTCCCATAGCTGAAATTTTATGGCAACACTGAGATTCTATCTTATCCCAGAAAGAATGGCTATCATCAAGAAACAAAATAATAACAAATGCTTCCAGGGCTGACATGGAGGTGGTGAAGGAACCCTTCTACAATGTTAGTAGGTTTATAAATTAGTACAACCACTATGGAAATCAGTATGGGGATTCCCAAAAAATCTAAACCTAAAAATTCCATTTGACCCAGCTATTTCTCTTCTATGTATTTTCCCAAAAGCGTTAAAGACATCATATTACAGTGATATATGTATATGGATGTTTATAGCAGCACAATTTATAATAGCTAACTCTTGGAAGCAGGAACATTTTCTTAGGTTTTATATTTATTTTCTGAGAATGATGTATTGCTTTCCTTTTTTCTTCTTTTTTTATTTTAATAGTAGTAATAGCTGTTTTTGAAGAGTATTTAGGAAATAGATATTTTTCTAAAAAGCAAAAGTAAAAATTATCCATTATCCCATCACTACTCATTTTTACTATAATTTATTCCTAATCATTCAGTTACAGTTTTTCTGAGGGCCATCACCTAACAATATATAAGTGATACTCTTTCACATTACTTTTAATAATAAACTACAATTCATTTAAGTTAACTCTGTGATTGAATATAAGGCATTCTGTGTCTTATATTGTCTTAATTCTTTATAATACTTAATAACGCAAAAAGAACGTCTGAGAAGCAGGGGCCTTCATCCATAAGACTAAGTCCAAAAAGATGTATTGATTGATCAAATTATTATAAGGCCTTTTATTAGAACACTTTCAATTGTATAAGTAACACAAACATATTTTCTCAGAAAACAATAGCCTATTTGCCTTTCTCCCTTATTCTAACCTAATATTCACTCCTCTGATATAACTACTGTTAAGTATTTCTTGTTTAATCTCCAGAAACTTCACAAGTGAAAAAAAACTATACCTTAGCAATATACCTTAGAGAGTACTCATATCAGTGCATCCATCTCTAACTCAATCCTTTTAATTATTTTATTAGATTTTGTTATCTGGATATGTCATAGCTTATGAAAACAGTCCACTCTTGATGAATTGTGGGTTTTATTAATTTTCTATTATTATATAACATTTTTGCACATATATTTTGCAGATTTGCATAATGCATCAGTATGGGAATCTGCTAATTAAATGGATACATGCCTTTTAATTTTGTGAGATATTACCATACTGCCTTCTAAATAGTTACATTTAATTACATTTCTAACTATCCTTAGCAACACTGAGTATTATGGATTTAATCCTTGCCACTCAGAAAGCTAAGATACTATATTATTTTTGTTCTTTTCATTTGTATTTCTTTAATTATGAGTGAGATCAATCACTTACTCAATGTGGAACTCAAATTCAAACATCCAACTGAATCATCACATGATTCTGAAGCCTAGAAAAAATCTTGTCCCTGCTCTTTTCAAGTAATTACTGTATTACCTAAAATATGTTTTGCGATTTAAATCTTGCTCTTCACATTCATTTTATTGGTAACCATTTAAAATAATAAAAAACACTGTTTTGTTTTAGCACTGTTAAAAATGACCAACTGTATGTTTTGAGAAATCTGCTGGGAGAACTTTGAACATAAAGTTTTCCCCCTTTCCCACCTCAAGGCAGAGCCACAGGGTAGTATGTGTGCTCTTTTCTATTTTCCAAGAATTCAATGCAAGTTTGAAAGTGCTGAGTCACAAATACACCACCCCATGCCAGATAGTACATGTGATTAGCTAATTGTGATTGAAATTTATTAAAATATAAACTAATACTCAAATATTCAAAACCATATTTTTTAAAATGAGAAAGCAAAAATTTACTTTAAAATGTTAACAGTGATTATCCCTGAGTAATAGGATTACAGATTACTAAATTATTCTTGATCTCTGTGGAGATGTTAAAAAATCAGTACATCTCTTATGCATGAACTTGTCACTTTTACCCCTTGAAGAACATACTAGAAGTATTTTATATTCATTAGAATAATAATAGTAATTAATTCATTAAATTCATTCTGAATATTTTCTATGAAGTTATGGTTATGTTACAAGCCAGAAGTATGTGGCACAAGCCCTGGCTCTCTAAGAACCCACAAGACTAGAACTATGCAAGAACTGATTAGCAATAGCAAAAGAAAGAAGAGAATAAAATGCTGACATTTGAGTCAACTATGACTTTGGAAACTAAGCCTCAGTTTCCTATGTAAAATTATGGTGTTTAACTACTCTAGATCAGAGATTCTCAAACTTTTTGGTCTCAGGATGCCTTTACATTCTTAAAAACTATTTGGGACTAAATAGAGGTTTTGTTTATCTGTGTTATATCAATTAATTTTTATTGGATAAGTAATATTAATAAATTTTAAAACATTAATTTATTTAAAAATAACAATAAAGCAATGCATGTTCACATAAAAATATTTTCTGAATAGTAGCTATATTTTCCAAAACATAAAATACTTTCCAACTTTTGTAAATCTTTTTCATGTCTAGTAAATAGAAGACAGCTGGATTCTGCTGTCTGCTTCTACATCCAATCTGTTGTGCTACCACATGACATGTAGCCTCTGGCAATCTCATTGTACTCTCTTGAGAGAATAAGAGTGAAAAGGCTGATCACATCTTAGTATTAGCATGAAAATAACTTTGACTTTATAGAACTTGTGAGCTGCACTTTGAGTATCTCTGAATTAAATTATTTCTAAGGCCTCATTCACTTCTGACATGTTGTCAATGTGTGATTCTCCTCAGTTGAAAAAATAACAGAATGGAGGGAGTACGTGCTATGATTACAAAATATAGTTAATGCTTAAATAAAACAAAAATTAACAATGAAGTTAAATTGTCATCCCCCTAAAATACTCTTCCTCACTTTGAACATACTTTGCCCATTATTCTTGTCACTTTCTGAAGCAGTTCTGGAAGTCCTCTTTCCTGAATGTCTTTTTGTGTTTGCTGCAATTCTAAATTGATTCAAAACATTTATGGCAATTTCTGTCAAATAAAAGCACAGCTCTGAGTTCACTAAAGACCGCAAGCAGCTATTCCCAGGCCTCTAGACAAGTCCCCTCTTTGCTTCTCAAACATTAAGTTTCTTTCCACCACTTAGGGCAATTCAGTCAAAAAGTGAAAATAGTGGAGTAGTGATAAGCAGGAAAATTCAGCCTCTCCAAGATCTGGATTCCAGACACCTGGAAATAAAAATCTGGCAAAGAGAAAAAAGGAAGTAGGTCACAGGGAATTGGAAAGGAACTGACAGGAAAATTAGAAGTTACAGAGAAGCTGGAGAAACAGGCCACAGTGCAGGGAAAAGAACAAAGCAATCAGGAAGCTAATCTCAGCTCCCAGGAAGCGGAACCTGCCTCTTCACATACAAGATCAGCACTCAAATTAGCAGCTCCAAGGAGAATTGGTGGATCAGGCTGGCACCATGGGACCCAGGAGGAGTCCACAGCTATTGTGAATTGCAAAAGCTGAGAGGAGTTTTTCTCTGAGGTGACTCCTTTCACATGAAGGAATCCAGTGTCATGCCTACCATATTGCCATTTTGGAAAGAATAACAGAGGAGATTAAAAATCAGATCAATATAATTAAATAAATAATGAATGAATAATGAATAAATGAATAATAGATGAATAGTGAACAGGAAGCTTAAAGAAAACACCAGTAAAAAGCTAGATGAACTAAATGAAACAATACAAATTGTAAATAACTAGTTAAGCAAAGAATTAGAGTCTATAAAAAGTTCCAAAGGGAAATCCAGGAGATTAAAATTTATACTGAAAATACAGGCAACAGAAACAACCAATGTAAGAACAGTGTATCAGAATTAAGACAAGACTGCTATGAGAGACCAATTATTCAAAGACATCTAAAAATAACAATAGAACATGAAAAATGGATCCAAAAGCTGTTAGTTGATGCAAAGAAGACTGATCTAAGATTAATTGAAATTAGTGAAAATCAGAAAAAGTACAATTGGCATAAAAATATGTTTATAGAAATAATAGCAGAATATTTTCCAAAGACAGGGAAAGAATGAAAGATACAGGAAAGTGAAGCATACAGAACCCCAAGTAGCTACTTTCAAGAGAGAAGTTCTCCATGATACATTATAATCAAGATTCCAGAAGTCCAACACAGGGGTAGAATCTTGAAAGCTGTTAGAGTAAAGGAACACCCCCCGCCCCCGCCGAAAAGGAGTTCCTATCCTAATTTCAAGCAAAGTAAACTTCACACCAAAAGTGATGAGGAGAAGTAAAGAAAGTCACTTTATGTCAATTAAGGGGGCAGTTCAATAGGAAGAGATAACAATTATAAACATATATGTACCACACCTGCACACCAAACTTCATTAAACAAATACTACTGAATATGAAAAATCAGATGAAGATGAACATAATTCTAATGGGAAACCTCAATACTTCACTGTAACAAATAGACAGATCAAATTTGAATCAAACCTTCAAACAAATGGACTTAATAGATACCTACAGAGTGTTTCACCCAACAACAGAATACACATCCTTCCCAGCACCTGTGAAAGCATAGGACTTTCTCCAAAATAGTGCACATGCTAGCCCACACAGCATCGTCAGGTAAATGCAAAAGATCTGAAATTATCCCATGTATATTATTAGATCATAGTGATTACTAGAAGTCCATAGCAAAAGAAACTACAGAATTTATGCAAATATATAGAAATTAAACAATACCCTCTCGAAGAATCAATACATCACAAAATAAAGAAAAAAATACAGATCCTAGAATCAAACAATAATTCCAGTACAACATACCAGAATTTATGTGACAAAAAAAGAAAACAGTCAAAAAGGGAAGTTTATAGTTATAAAGGCCCCCATCAGCAAAACAGAGCACAGCCAAATAAATAACTTAATGGTGTAACTCAAGGTCCTGGAAAAATAAAAACATTTCAAATCCAAAGATAGTAGGAGGAAGGAAATATCAGAGGAGAAATTAATGAAATTGAGACAAAAATATAAAGAATCAATGCATTGAACAGCTGATTCTTTAAAAGAATTAACAAAATAGGTAAACCTTTAGCCAATGGTAACCAAAAGAAAGGAAAGCAATCAATGCAATTAGAAATGAAAAAAGTGAAATCACAATGGACACTGTCAAAATCCAGAAGACTACTAGTAACTATTTTGAGAACCCATATTCAAACAAATTGGAAAATTCAGAAGAAATGGATGGATTCATATATATGAATATATATATGAATTACCATATATATGAATTACCAAGACAGTGAATATCCAATAACAGACAATGAAACTGAAACAGTAATAAAAAAACTACCAACTAAGCAAAGCCCAATGGATTCACTGCCGAATTCTACAAGAACTTCAAGGAAGATCTAACATCAGTACTCCTCAAAGTCATTAATGAAATTGAAAGAGAAAGAATACTCAAAGTCATTCCTGGGAGCTACCATTACCCTGATTTCAAAACCAGAAAAGGACCAAAACAAAAAAGAAAACTATAGACCAATCTCTTTAATGAACATAGATGCAAGAATCCTCAACATGATACCGTCAAAGAAAATTGAACAAATCACTAAAAAATAACAATAAAAAACATACATTGTGAACAAGTAGGATTCATCCCAAGAATGCAAAGATAGCTCTACATATGCAAATCAATAAATCCAATACATCGCATAAACAAAAGCAAGGAAAAAAATCACATCATCATCTCAATTGACACAGAAGAAGCATTTGTTAAAATCCAACATCCATTCATGATTTTTTTAAAAACCTGAAGAAAATAGATATAGAAAGACCTCATCTCAATCTAATAAAAACCATTTATGACCAACAAACAGAAACCACCATTTTGAATGAAGAGAAGCAGAAAGCTTTCCTCTAAAATCAAGAACGAGACAAAGTTGTCCACTTGCACCACTCCTGTTCAAAATAATTCTTCAAACATTAGCCAGAGAAGTCAAGCAAGCAAAAGAAATAAAAGGGATGTGAATGAAAAAAGAATACAAATTATTATTTGTAGATGACATGATCCTTTACATAGAAGACCCAAAATATTCCACCAAAAGTCTCCTAGAATTAATAACCAAATTCAACAATGTAGTAGGATAGAAAATAAACTAAAAAATCAACTGTGTTCCTGTAAAGTAATAAACTCACAGAAAAAGAAATTAGGAAAACAATACCATTCATGATAGCATCAAGAAGAATTAAATATTTTAAAATTAACCTAACCAAGGAAGTGAAAGATCTCTATAATGAAAACTACAGTACTCTGAAAAAAGACTTCAGAAAATGGAAGACTATCCCCTGTTCCTGGATACTCAGAACCACTATAGTCAAAATGCCCATAGTTCCAAAACTAATGTACAGATTTAAATAATCCCAATCAAAATACCAATGGAATTCCTCAGAGAACTAGAGAAAACCATCCTACAATTTATATGGAACAAGAAGAGACCCAGAATAGCAAAAGCAATCTTGGGTAATGAGGCAAAGCATCACAATCCTGGACTTCAAGTTACACTACAAAGCTAAGGTGATTAAAAAGAAAACCAGACATACAGATCAATGGAACAGAACTGTATTAGTCAGTGTTTGCAAGAGAAACAGGTTTAATGCAGGACACAGAAATTTACAAAATTAGCTAACAATATCTGCCCACAGAGTCAAATGTAGAGGAGTGAAAGATGTCTGTCTGTGTGCTGGAGACCCGAAGAATCCAGTCGAGGGCTTTATAGTCCATGGCAATGTCCCATGGCCAAGATGAAGACGAGGATTGAACCTCTCCCAAAGAAAGAAAGCAGTCAAAGCTCCTTCAAGGAAAAACTGTCAAAACTCTCCTGAAGAAAAGCAGGCACAATGAAGCTCTTCCAAGGAAGATCAGGTGAAATCCTTCCCTCCCCTTCTCCTTTTATTCATTCCAACAACAAGCCTCCTTAAGAGAATCTTCCAAGCCCAGAACCATGCTGACTCAGTTCAGCTGGGCATTCCTCACTCAAGTTGACAATTAGTCAATTAACCACAATAAGAACTGAGAATGCAGAAACAAACACATTCAGTTAGCTGATCTTTGACAAAGGCGCCAAAAACTTGTGCTGGAGGAAAGATAGCTTCTTTGCCAAATGGTGCTGGGAAAACTATCTATATGCAGAGGATTGATCTAGACCCATGTCTCTCACAATGTAGTAAATTAAAATCAAAATGGATCAAAGATCTAAATGTTAAAACAGAAACACTTAACCTTATGCAAAATAAAATAGGTAAAACTCTTGTAGATATAGGCATAGGCAAAGACGTTCTGGCAAAAATCTCAATTGCATGAAAAATAATACCAAGAACCAACAAATGTGAACATATCAAGTTAAAAAGCTTTTATACAGCCTAGGAAACAATGAACAAAGTGAAGAGAAAACCTACAGAATTGGAAAAAAATTGCTAGGTATTCCTTTAATCTAGAACTAATATCTAGAATATATAAAGTCACAACAATTAGACCACTTGTCTTAGTTACTTTTCTCATTGCTAAGACAAAGTACCTAACACTCAAAATTAAAGGAGGAAAGGTTTATTTGGCTCACAGTTTGTGGAGGTTTCAGTCCATAATTGGCTGGCTCCAAAGCAGGGTGGCATGGCAGAGGAGCATCGCAGAGAAGAAACAATCCATGCCAAAGCAGGGGAGGCAGAAGGCAGCCAGCAGGCAACAAGCAACAAGCAAAGGCAATAGCTGCAAGAATCCCTCTTTCTATCCCTTATATCTTATCCAGACTAACCACTCTTATGGTGGGTAGCACTCATACCCAGGGTAGGGCAGCCCTAATCCTAGCATCACACTAGGAATCAACCCCAGCATCACATCATTTATCCCAGCAGCACACATCCTAATCCCTTTTGAGGACCTAGCCCTATCTGACTGTTTATAATATTTCTGCCTAGCTCATCTGTCTATAATAATACCATATAAAAGGAACATTACAAAGCCCTATCAAGAAAAAGACAACAAAAACAGGACATTTCTCTCAGTTTTAGTCTTTTGGAATTTGCCATTTGGCCTTCTAGAAAATAAAGAAAATGTAAACTAAAATTTTAAGAATTTAAGAGAGTTTCTTTAAAAAGTATATTTCTATCATGAGACTGCATAGAAAAATACACTTTGGGAGCTTTAAGGACTCTAATTTTCTCAGACAACTACTTACTTTTATTTACTTTACCAGATAGTTTTTTCATATTTTATATATGTTTTGCAAATCCCTGACTTAATGGTAAATTAAATATTCTATATGTTTTTATGAGTTGGTAAAGGTATATAAAAGGCAGACCAATTTATTTAGCCCTGATGATTAAAGAAGCATAAATTATGTGGGTACAAAAGTATCAATATATTAAGACTTATTTATAGTGTATACTTGTGTCATTCTATAGGAAGATAATGATATAGGGTACCAAGTAATCAAAAAATGATACATGGCAGCAAATAATTCACATAAGCAAAAACAATCCAAAGAAGGGAAATATAACTCCCAACCTGCTAGATATCTAAAACGTGAGCTCATGTTCTCTAAAATCGAAGAATGAATTCTAGGAACAATGGAGGTTAAGAGTAGGAAAAATTTATTGAGAGAAAGATACCTTCTGTCTAAGACTGGAAAGGGGGTTGCCCTCCCAGCCAACTTCTCAAAGGCATTTTATTGAATAAAGCCAGGAGGTAAGGCGAGTACAAAGTGGGACAAAACTATAAGACACAATGGAAAATTACAAGGTTGGCATGAGATGGGAAAAAATCATGATCAACAAATGAGATTACAAGTAGAGTCACCCAGATAACATTAATTAAATGGGGATCAAATGGGAAAATAAGTAGCAAGCTTACAAGGAATTTCTGGAAAGGAAAATGGGCTAGGGAGATTGATGCCTATTTAGAATATCAATCACTGCTATTTATCCCCAGGAGAAGTAATGGATGCAGTATGTTTTCTCTTTTTATAATGCTAACCAGTGACTGTGTCTTCACTGTCTTTTGTATTGACTTCTGGGACCTACTCTATCTAACTGTCTACAAGATATTAACTTACCTAGATACAATAATAACACCTCTGATTTGATCAAATTAATAAAGTATTTCCTCTAGAGATGGGATTTCTATAATAATCAAAGGAAGTTTTGTGTCCAGTACAGTTTTAAGACATGGGTTAAATGTTATACACTAGTTAGTTCATTTCTAATCTTTGCCCAGATCAGATATAAGAGAAAAGCTATATGAAGGCTGCATAAGGCCGGCATTAAGAAATACATTCACTTAATGCTTCCGTGGTTAATCATAAATAGTTTTGCTTCATTCCTTCCATGAATTTCCATCAAAGAACTGCTTCTGTTTATACAGTTCAATGAACTCATTAATCCTTTCTAGTGACACAAGTTCTAGTAAAATGCTCCATAAAAGGCTCCCACAGCAAAGCAGAAGCAGAGAAAGACACAAAGGGTGCTATATTCCTTTTCTCAACTCAAAATACATTTGAAATAAACTTTAGAGGATTAAAAGCAGTTTTGTGAAACCTCAAGCTTTTCAAGAATACATGATGATTTCTGAAGGCAAAATTATGGCTTGCACAGTAAACCAAACTTTAGTATCTATATTAAAGATAGGTTTATTTCCCATCTTTATCCTTTTTTAGTAAAAGTTGATTACTTCAGAGATAATTTACATAATTCACATAAGAGATTTAATTTGCTCATCAGTAAAAATGAGGATAAAATAATACCCGCCAATCTCAACAGGATTACTTGAGAGTTCAACATAATGATGCATAAAAGACTTTTAGCATATATAGTCCTATCCCAAAACTAAGCACACAGTAGATGAAAGCTGCAATGATGATGATGATCTTTCTTTTTCTAAAATGTTGTTTGAAAATACAGACTGGGTATGCTTATTATAGTTAGACGAGCTAGGTAGAAATATTATAGGCAGTCAGATAGGGCTAAGTCCTCAAGAGGGTCAGGACAAAGGTAAAACACGCCACAGTTGCACACTGGCTGAAAACCAGGCCTCAAGATGGAGATAAGATGACCAGACCCACATACTTCTTCAAAGAACTGGGCTTAGTGAAGTATAGACAGGTATTGACCACCCTGGGGGTAACCAGAGACCTTTGGATCCACCACCTCCTAGGAGAATCCTTGCTCTTTCCATACACGCTTGGTATGTGACGTGCTTCCCAACTGGACCACCAGTACCTAAATGACTATACATGTAACCTTATTGGATGTTCATGGCTGTGGCCCATGTTGTACCCATGTGGGTTTAACCATATAAAATTTCTCTGTAAAGTGAGGTTCTTGGGCTACCCACTTGGGACCCCTCCTGCCCCTCAGGAGATTTCCTATCAATAAATATCTTCATCCTTTTAACCTCTGTCATTCCTAGGACTCATTCTTTGATTTCTAGAGAACAAGAACTCAGTGTATATACAGTTAACAGGTTGGGAGATATAATATTTCATATTTCATATTTCCCGAGACATGCTGACACTGTAATAGCAATAGGCCTCTCCAGCAATGACTTTTCCCAAAGCTAGCTTTGACACAACAAATTATCCATAGGAAAAAATAAAAGCAAATTTGCCCCATCTCCTACTATACAAAAATATTGATTCCAGGTAGCTTAAAGACTTAAACATAAAACAGCAACATTCTATAGTTCTGAGAAAACAACATAAGAGAATATTTTATGACCCTAGTGTAGGAAATGATTTCTTCAGTAAGACATGTAAAAGGTTAAGATTTAAAAGAAACTATTAAACTCGATCACAATAAAATAAAGTCTTCAACTTCAAACACACACACACACACACACACACACCCAATATGCACACACAAGTAAGTTAAGGAAAGGCATTTGCCACTCATTGACAAATATTAAATTGTTTGACAATATCAAACTTTGGCTGAGATATGTAGGAAACAGAAAATTTATGTATTCATAGTAGTTTTGTAAATACACTATAACCATTGAAAAAATCATTGGACATAACCTACTCAAGCTGAACATATGACTTACTACACAAAAATTTCCCTTTGCTAATGATGTAATTCAATGGTACAGCACTCACCTGGCAAGTGTAAGGTTCTGAGTTTGATAGCCAATCACAAAATAAAATAAAATAAAGTTTCATCAAGAAGCACTGGAGAATATCTGTAATCCCAGCACTTTTTAAGGTTGAGGCAGGAGGGTTGCAGGTTCAAGTTCTGCCTGGGTGGCTTACCAAAACACTATCTCAAAGTTTAAATAATAATTAATAATAATAATAATAACAATAACAATAATAATAATAATGAGGTGGAGATATAGCTCAGTGCAAAGGCTCTGGGTTCAATAACCACCAGTCAAAATAAACAAATAAAATATCCCTTAATTTTATACTTTTATACATGAGAACACATGTGCAAGAATGTTCACAGGAATATTATTTATAATAACAAAAAATGAAAAAATGCAAACAAAGCAATTCACTATTAGCATAAATATGGATATGGTTGGGCTGGCTATACAGAGCAATATGGAACATAATAGAATTGGAGAAACACAACAGTGAGAAGATAAAAAAAATCCAAGAATATTTATAATATAATTTCACTTATATCAAGTTCAAAAACAGGCAAAATCAACATACAGAGTGTTATGGCTTGGTACCTAGAAGCCCTTCTCAAAGCCTCATGCAGTCATAGGTGGGGCTTTTCAGAGGTGGCTAGATCTAAGGCATGTGCTGCTGGAATCAAGGATGTGATGCTGGGAATGATTTGTGTGTGATGCTAGGTTTAATGCTGCCCACCCTCGGTGTGAGTGCTTCCTGCCCTAAGGGTGGGTAGCCTAGATAGGAGAGAAGGGACAGAAAGAGGGCTGCCACTTGTGGCTTGCTGCTGCTTCCCTACCTTCAGCCTCGCTGTCTTCTGCCTTCTGCCCAACTGTTTCTCCTCTGCCAGCCCCTCTGCCACACCACCCCTCCTTGGAGCCAGCCAATTATGAACTGAAACCTCTACAAACTGTGAGCTACAATAAACCTTTCCTCCTCTAACTTATGATGGTGTGTATTTTGTTTCAGCAATGAGAAAAGTAACTAAGAAAGAGTGATTGAAATTCTTTGGCAATGTTAATCAAAAAAGAAGGACACAGTAGCCTCAAATTCTGCAGCATCCTAACACTCTTCAAGTTTAGTGATGTCTAGAGCAGCTAGGAGATGGTTACAGGTCTTTATAGTTTCCCAATTATCTTTCATCTCTCATAAAGCAGCTTTTTGTGTGATCTCCACAACATATATGTTATAAGGCACTATAGCTACTTAGAGAGGAATAAAAAGAAGTAATGGCAGAATTCTTTTTTGGAAGACAATACTGCTTTTGTACCTGCAAATATTTTTCAAAGGGCCTCTAGATTGGTTTTGAAGGAAATTTAGACAGGAGGATCCAATCTTTCCTGTGATATAAAAAGGGTTGTCTTTCTTGGGTTCATGGATTTATTCCTGAGCGTAAGTTCTATGTAGAATGAGATGAACAACATAGAAAAAGCTTTGTCCTTAGGATGTTCAGGTTTACATAAGGGTTTGAATCACCTGGTCTATTCATGTTTAAAGGATCTTTATACTTATATTGTTCATCCCTTTATTCCATTTATTGAACAGAATGACAACATATACATTACAGTGTCCAATAAGAAAGTTGAAGAATTATATTTGATACCTAATTGCTAATTTTTCCTTTTTTTTCCAAATTTCCCTTTGAATTATTTAAGTTGTCCTAAAATCTCACTAAATGTTCAATCACTCTCCAGAGTTGACTCTGGAGCTGCAGACAGACAGAAGGTGACAGTGGCAACAAAGATTTGGAAGCATCTACAGCAAAAATTCAGATATTTTTAGGAGAGAATTAGATTTTTATTATGAAACATTTAGGAGAATACTAAATAAAAGAATGAGCTTATAAGGGTGCGAAAATCCAAGGACAGACAAATTATCTTTTAAGAGGAAAATACATGCTGTTATATAATTAATCACTGACACATTAATCCAATCTTAAAGCATGTCCATTTTTTTGAGTGAGACTCTAACTGATAAATCCTCAAAGACATTTGTGATTGCCAACACCAAAGCCTAACACACAGAGTCAAGAAGCTCTGATAATAAGTTAAATTATAATGAAAAGCGAGGGGCCCTACCAAGGTCCTGAGTTGCATGGAACATGCCTAGTCAACCTGCTGCAGACAGGCATGTCTGCCCACACCCTACTGAGGTCCTGAGTTGCACAGAACATGCCAAATCAGCCCGCTGCAGACAAGCAGGTCTGTGCACACCCTACTGAGGTCCCAAGTCACTCAGAAGACGCCGAATAACCCTGCTGCAGACAGGCAGCCACCTGATTTCACACTACAAAGACGCAGAGGATACCAGACCACCAGACCAAGGTACTGAGTCCTGCTGCTCCCGGCCCAGAGGTAGGGGCTTCTGAGCCGCGGTCCCACTGCTCCTGGTGCAGAGGAAGTGGCTTCCCGGTCACCATCACTCCCGGTGCTCCCAGCCCAGAGGAAAGGGCTTTTGGGCCACCTTCTGTCCCACTGCTCCTGGCCCAGAGGAAGGGGCTTCCTGGCCACCATCCCTCCCACTGCTCCCAGCCCACAGGAAAGGGCTTTTGGGTCACCATCTTTACCGCTGCTCTGGCCCCTGCCCCACCTCTCCCAGCTCAGAGGAGGTAATCCCTGCAGGCGCTAACAGCCCCCTGCCCCAGGCGAAATGAGAAAACATGTAAATAAGTCTCAAAACCAGACTTCCAGATCACCTACAGCAACCCCAAAGGGAAATGACATGGAACACTCTGATACTCAACCACCTGGACCCACTGAACTGGCAACAAAAGGGGATCTGGAAAAAATGAAATCAGAAATAATTTCTCAGATAACAGGAGAAATTGTGCCCCTAGTGCAAGACATGATCAATAAATCTAGAGAGGAGCTGAGGAACATGATAGAATCCCAACATAAGAAACAAATGTAATCCATAAAACAGATGCAAATAGATTTCCAGGACATGAAAATCTCCATTGAAAGGCTACACAGCAGAATGAGCCAATGTGAGGACAGAATTTCAGATATAGAAGATAAGATTGCAATTAGTGACCAGGAAAAGAAAAATTGCTTCAAAATTATAAGGGAACATGAGAAATCAATCCAGCAGCTGCTAGATGATGCAAAGAAGAATAACATAAGACTGATTGGGCTCAATGAAGAAACAGGAGAGAATGGAGATGACATAAAAAAAACTCTTCACAGAAATAATGGCAGAAAACTTCCCAATCAGGGGGAAAGAGCTTGACATACAGATAAGTGAGGCATATAGGACTGCGAATAGCCTTGATCAAAAAAAATCTACACATAGGCATACACTTGTTAAGATTCCAGAAACTCAACAGAAGAACAAAGTTCTCCAAGCAGTCAGAGAAAAGAAACAAATCACATACAAAGGAAAGCCCATCAGAATCACAGCAGACTTCTCAACACAAACCATCAAGGCAAGAAGAGCTTGGAGTGACATATTCCAAGCCTAAAAGAAAACAGCCTCCAATCCAGATTGATGTACCATGCAACACTATCTTTCAAAATGGATGGAGAAATAAGATACTTTCATGACAAAGAGCACCTTAGGAACTTTGTGAATACCAAACCAGCACTCCAAAGAATTTGACACAATGTCCTAGGAACAGACATTGAGGATCACAACCCCAGGAAGCAAAGCAGAATGAACCCATCTGGCATGACAAGAAATTAAATGTAAAGGGGGAGAACCCAACAAAAAGAAAAAGTCATGGCAATGACAAGTCAATAGTTCCAGTTATAACCATCAACGTTAATGGTCTCAATTCACCAATCAAAAGAAATAGACTGGCAGAATGGGTCAAGAAGCAAAATCCAACAATATGCTGCATACAAGAAACATACTTAATTCAAAAGGAAACTCATAGACTGAAAGTTAAAGGGTGGAAAACAATACTGCATGCGACAGGAACCCGAAAAAAAGCAGGAGTCGCTATCCTCTTGGCAGATCAAGTGGATTTCAAACCAACACTGATTAAGAGAGATGAAGAAGGACACTACATCCTTGTAAAGGGAACAATCCAAGAGGAAGAGATGACAATCATAAATATCTATGCACCAAACACTAGTGAATCCAACTATATAAAACAAATACTAACAGACATGAAAAGTCATATATGCAGTAATACAATTGTAGTGGGGGACCTCAACACCCCACTGTCACAAATAGATGGATCAACTGGACTAAAAATAAGTAATGAAATACTAGAACTCAATCAAACTCTTGAACAAATGAACTTAACAGATGTTTACAGAGTCTTCCACCCCACAAAATCAGAATACACATTCTTCTCAGCTGCACATGGGTCATTCTCAAAAATAGACCACATACTACCACACAGAACATGTTTAAGTAAGTGCAAAGGAATTGAAGTTATACCCTGTATATTATCAGACCATAGTGCAATGAAATTGGAGATCCATAGCAAAAGAATCTCAAAAAATTTCATAAACATGTGGAAATTGAACAACACACTTCTGAATAACCAATGGGTCACAGAGGAAATTCAAGAAGAAATCAGACAGTTCCTTCAATTAAATGACAATGACAATACAACATATCAGAATCTATGGGACACAATGAAAGCAGTCTTATGAAGGAAATTCATAGCAGTGAATATGCATATTAGGAAAACAGAACGAGCCCAATTAAACAACCTGATACTGAACCTCAAGCTTCTAGAAAAAGAGGAGCAGGACAACCCCAAAGCTCATACAAGGGAGGAAATTATAAAGATCAGAGGAGAAATCAATGCAATGGAGACTAAGAGAATGATACAAAAAATCAATGAAGCCAAGAGTTGGTTCTTCGAAAGAATCAACAAAATTGACAAACCTTTAGCCAATCTTGTCAGAAAAAGGAAAGAAAAGGCCCAAATCCATGCAATTAGGAATGCAAAGGGAGAAATTATAACAGACCCAACAGAAATACAGAGGATCATCAATACCTACTTCCAGAATCTATATGCCAATAAGATGGACAACACAGTAGAAATGGACAGATTCCTAGATACATATGAATTACCAAAGTTGAACGAAGAAGACCTAAAACTTCTGAGCAACCCAATATCAACCAATGAAATTGAAAATGTAATTAAAAACTTATCAACTAAGAAAAACTCGGGCCCTGATGGCTTCACCGCTGAATTCTACAAGACATTTAGGGAGGAACTGCTGCTACTACTGTTTAAACTCTTCAATGAAATTGAAAGGGAAGCAATACTCCCAAATTCATTCCTGGAAGCAAGCATCACCTTGATCCCCAAAGCAGAGAGAGACCCAACTGAAAAGGAGAACTATAGGCCAATCTCACTAATGAACATAGATGCAAAAATCCTTAATAAGATAATGGCAAACAGAATGCAGAAGATCATCAAGAAGATCATACATGCTGATCAAGTGGGATTGATCCCAGGGAGGCAGGGATGATTCAATGTATGCAAATCAATCAATGTAATACACTATATCAATGGAGCCAAGGACAAAAACCATATGATTATCTCCATAGACACAGAAAAAGCATTTGACAAAATCCAACATGCATTTATGATAAAAACCCTACCAAAAATTGGAATAGACGGTCTCTACCTCAAACTGATAGAAGCCATCTATGAAAAACCAACAGCCAAATATCATACTAAATGGTCAAAAACTGAAATCCTTCACACTAAAATCAGGAACAAGACAAGGATGTCCACTATCACCACTCTTGTTCAACATAGCTCTGGAAACATTAGCCATGGCAATTAGACAAGAGAAAGAAATAAAAGGAATAAAGATAGGTAATGAAGAAGTCAAATTGTCATTATTTGCAGATGACATGATACTCTATATAGAAGACCCCAAGAACTCCACCAAAAGTCTTCTCGACTTAATAACCAAATTCAGTCAAGCAACTGGTTACAAGGTCAACACACAAAAATCAATAGCTTTCCTCTACACAAATGACAGACTCACTGAGAGAGAAAGAGGGCAAATAATTCCTTTCACAATAGCATCCAAAAAACTGAAATACCTAGGAATCAACCTAACAAAAGAAATCAAAGACCTCTTCTCTGAAAACTATGGCACTCTGAAAAGAGAGATTGGAGATGATATCAGAAAATGGACAGACATCCCCTGCTCATGGGTAAGAAGGATTAATAGAGTGAAAATGGCCATACTTCCAAAACTGCTATAGAGATTTAATACAAATCCAATTGAGATCCCAGCAGCATACTTCATAGACCTTGAGAAAACAATCCAAAAATTCATTTGGAACAAGAAGAGACCCAGAATAGCAAAAGCAATTCTAGGTAACAGAGACATGGCAGGGGGTATCACAATACCCAACTTGAAACTAGACTACAAAGCTACTGTGATAAAAACAGCATGGTACTGGCAAAGAAACAGACCTGAGGACCAGTGGAACAGATTAGAAAATGCAGAAACAATGCCACACACACTCAGCCATCTCATCTTCGATAAAGGAGCCAAACACCCTCACTGGAGGAAAGATAGCCTCTTTAATAAATGGTGCTGGAAAAATTGGGCTTCAACTTGCCAAAGATTAAAACTAGACCTGTATCTCTCACCATGCACTAAACTAAAATCAAAATGGATTAAAGATCTCAATATTAAAATAGAAACTCTGAACCAGTTGGAGCACAGGTTAGGTAGAACCCTTGAAGACATCGGTGTAGGAAAAGATTTTATGAACAAAACCTCAGTTGCCTGTGAACTAGCACAAACAATCAACAAGTGGGATCTCTTCTTATTAAAAGGCTTCTGCACAGCAAGAGAAACCACCAGCAGTGTGAAGAGACAACCCACAATGTGGGAAAAAATCTTCACCTGCTCTTCCTCAGACAAAGGTCTACTATGTCAAATCTATAAAGAACCTAAAAAGATCAGACCTCCCAAATTTAAAGACCCAATCCAAAAATGGGCATCTGAAATGAACAGACATTTCTCAGACAAAGAAGTAGAAATAGCAAATAAATACATGAAAAAATGTTCAACATCACTGGTCATTCAAGAGATGCAAATGAAAACAATACTGAGATTCCACTTCACTCCAGAAAGAATGGCTGCTATCATGAAATCAACCAATAACAAATGCTGGTGGGGCTGTGGAGAAAGAGGAAGCCTGCTCCACTGCTGGTGGGAGTGTAGACTGGTGCAAGCACTGTGGAAATCAGTATGGAGATACCTCAAAGAACCAGGACTGGAAGTCCCATTTGACCCCGCTATTCCACTGCTGGGGATCTTCCCCAAAGAATTAAAAGAATCATACCACAGTGATATATGTGCACCCATGTTCATAGCAGCACAGTTTGTAATAGCTAAAACTTGGAAACAGCCCAAATGCCCATCAACTGGAGACTGGATAAAGAAAATGTGTTTTTTTTATAAAATGGAGTACTGCTCAGCCATAAAAAATGAGAAATTAGAGACATTTATAGCTAAGTGAATGCACATTGAGGCAATACTCTTAAGTGAAATAAATAGGACACACATGAATAAATACCAAATAGTTTCTCTGGTGTGAGAAACTGAAAGTGTAAATAAGGACTAAATGTATAATAGGTAATGTGAAATAGGAAGAAAAGGGGCAAAGGGGAATGAAGTGGGAGGGCTAGAGGAAAGGGTAGACGGGAATGGGACTAGTATGAGAAAATGGAAAAATAGGAACAAAATCTTTGTAAATACGAAGGACTGGAGGGGTTGAAGGGAGGGCTGGGCAAGGGTGAAAAATAAGAACCAAGAGAGACTATGTAAAGGTGCAGATCTCCAATGATGAATGTCATTATATTGTATACCTAAAATGTACCATTGATTAGAATGAATAATCGATAATGCAAAATAGGAAGAAAAGGTCCAAAGGGGTAGGGGTAGTGGGAGGCACAGGGGAAAGGAAAAAAGGGAAAGGAAAAATGCTGAGAAATGGAAAAAATGGAAATAAAGTCTTTGTAAATAGGGAAGGGTGGAGGGCATGAAGGGAGGGCTAGGAATGGGGAAAAAATAAGAACCAAGATGCATTATGTAAAGGTACAATTCCCAATGAGAAATGTAATTGTGTTGTATACCTACAATGTACCAATAAAAGAATTTAAAAAAAAATAATAATAATACAAAGCAATGTGTTATAATAAAACAATGAGCAAAATTTTTGTGGCAAGGTCAGTGAAATCCAAGCAGTGATAGCTCTGCATCTTTTAAGGTTTAGTTTACTTGTATAGTCCTTTTTGGTACGCACATGTACTGCTTAATGGCTCCAAGCATGGATTTTGAGATTGGGCAGATCTGTGTTCAAACTTTAACCTACTTCTGTTTAACTATGAAATATTGGGTGAATTTCTGTGCATTGCTAATCATAGTTCTCTCAGTTGAATGGGGAAATAATTGTCCTAACTGAAAGTTCTAAGTATCTCAATAGTCCTAACTCTGGGCTCCTAGCTATGAAGATTAACTGATAAGGAACTTGGGGAAACATATGGCTGCCAGAAGTGCTCAATAAATGTGAATTAAGATCATAAACACTCAATTGCACTTGCAAATACACCTGATGCCAATGATTTCTGACAAACTAAGGTTATCTCATATATTCAGAAACAATTCTTTGATGTTTAAATGCTAGCACCTAAAAATGTGTGTCTTAATTATACTTCCGTAATAATTGTAGTATTTTCTGTGGTTGAGAGCGATGATGTTGCTTTTGAAATAGGTGAGTTGGGCAATGTGTAAGGACTGAGAGCAGAAGACAGAGAAGGGAGCTCAAAGAATGCCTAGAAATGTCAGGTATTTAGCTCAGTGGCACTGCACCTGCCTTTCAAGCACGAAGTTGTAAGTTCAATTCTGGTACTAAAAAAAAAAAAAAGAGAGAGAATGGCTAAAAAATGCAATTCTAGATTATTTCAGAAATAATAAAAACTAAGTATGTAGAAGGTAAAGTTTAATTTGTTTTTCCTTTCCCAGACTAAGCCACTAATCCAGTTCGTCATTAGCCTGTCTTTGTAAATGGAGATGAGAATGGTTTTGCATTGCAAAACAAACCACTGTCACCCTCAAAGGTGAGATCTTCTCTCCTTTCCCAAGTATGACATGCTTTAAGTCAGACTATCTTCTCTTTCTTCTTTGCTGGGACCTAATTTAATCAAAGATCATATCAATAACCCATTTTTGGTCAATTTCCCATTTCTGGATGTTGCACATAGGAAAGAAAAATGCCTACAAGGTGGCTCATGTACAGGAAGCATGCGTCCATCTGACCAGGTGTGATAAAAGAAAAAAACATCATCACCCATATCCATAACTCTCATTTTTACTGCAATCTGCTGACAAAAATAATAATTACCAGTTCCAGTGACTGAACATAGGAAACAATTTATTGTGGGTCATTAGTGGAAGATTCACTTTCAAATCTCTGCAGCACAAGCTCCTCTACTATTTGGCAGGGAAAGGAGGAGGAGGTACACTTGCTGGTAAGCCACACTTTTTAGTGTATTTACATTTTATATTCGGTTACTTTTTATCAGATGGGTTACTTTTTATCCTTGACTGTGCAATGTCAGAAATCAGAAAACAGATACTTCTTTCTAGTTAATACTTATGAACATAAATATCTACAGAGTGACCTACTACAGGATTACAGAGAAAAAGAAAACAGAGACAATGGGTACTGGGCTAGGAGGGAATTTAGATTTAGATAATTTAATTCAACTTTCTTCATCACCATTATTTTCATAGGGTTTTACTGTTGCTGTGGCTGGGTTTGTTCATGTGAACATTTACACCATATCGAGCATGAAACAATTTATATGGCTTGTCTCTTTATACAGAGAAGGACAGAGACAGAGACAGACAGACTATAAATGTATAATTTGACTTATTTTCTAGGTAGCTGAAACTTACAGGAATTAAGTCTATGGTCAAAGAACTAGAAAATGATGCCATCAAGTTTTGAACCTAAGACTCTGCAACTCCAGTACCTACCCCTATGACAAGTACACCAAGAGCAGCATTTAGTAGGCAGGGTGGGCACACTCCTGTAACACCTGGGAGTCTGGACAGGAGGATCACTGTGAATTCAAGAGTTTGAGGCCAGCTTGGGCTACATAGTCAGTCCATGGCCAGCCTGAACTACATAATGAGACTTTGTCTCAAAAAACCCCAAACCAAAAACCAAACAACAAGAACAAAAGCAGTCTTTAAACCTTATGCACAGGCAAAATAGAAAAGCCCAAGCTCTTCTCTTATGTTCAATACCACCTTCTTATTTTTTTCATATTGGAAAACTGAGGCCCAGAGTCTCAAACTAATGGACCCAAACTATAAAAGTATCCAGTGGCATGGCCAAGATGGACCTAACAATTCCTTTTCCTAGGTGGTTCCTTCTGAACCACACACTCTATCCAGGACAATCTATAAGCCATTTTGAATGAAATCGACTTTCTCTACTAATAAAATGTCTCTGTATTTCATGAGATCCCATGTATCTGAATCTCCCCCACCTTTATGATGGTTATACCTCATTTCCCTTTGCTGAATCTCTTTTTGATGATCCCCATGGTTCCCTGTCTTCAGCCTCTTTATTGTCCACTCATTTCACCAGTTGGTCCCATTCTTATGAGTTTAATTATCACTGACAAATCATTTCTGAATTTGTATCTTTGGGCAGAACCATCCTCTGAGTTCTAGACCCAAATATTCCCCTACAAATGTCACAGAATTGTATAAATTGGCTGTGTCTAATACCAAACACATCATCTCTTCCAATCCATCTTTCCTTTCTCCCTATCTCTCCCACTCATTCTGATACTCATGACCAACCAGTGCATGGGTCCAGAAATCCTGTGGACTTTTACTTCCTAAAATAGCTCTTTATTTTGTCCTCTAATTCCTACTGCTTTTATTATTGTGTTAAATGCCATGATCTGGGGCAAATAGATGCTGCAGGGTTATTTCCTGCTCCTTTTCCAGTCTATCTTCTGCCAGGCCTCCAGAGTGATATTTTAAGGCATTAGCCAGTAATATTACTTCCTTGCTTAAAATCAATGATTCTCCATCACTGGGGGAAAAATCCACATGTTCTGTATAGTGGTCTACAAGGTCTTTAAGGAATATTCTACCCTCTGTCCTCTGCTCCCATCTCATATTTTATACTCTAGAAATCTCAAACTACATGAGATTTTTCTATCACGACAAGCTATTTTATGTTGTATGCCTTTGTTCTGTGCTGGGCTTTATAATAAAAGTACCTCACCCACTTGCCTCTTCCTGTCATTCTGAAGAAGTCCTAATCATTTTTAAAACAGACTTCACATGTCATCTCCACCTACACTTCCTTCTCCTAGTGGCTTTGGCTTATGTTCCTAATGTCTCTGTCTCTCTGTCTCTCTGTCTCTCTGTCTCTCTGTCTCTCTGTCTCTCTCTCTCTCTCTCTCTCTGTCTCCTTCCCTCCCTCCCTCCCTCCTTTCATTCTTTCTCTTTTCTTTTTCTTCGATAGGATTGAACCCAGGGCCTTTACACTGAGCTACATTTTCAGGTTTTTTAAAATTTTTCATTTGGTCTCCCTAAATTTCTAAATTGCCTACGCTAGGTTCAAATTGCATCAGGCTCCAAACTGCTGGGATTATGTGTGTGTGCCACCATGCTGACTGAAGGTTTTGTTTCTTGTGGATTTATTCCTTAGCCACCTCTTGCTGCAGTTCTCCCAGTGTGTAGTGATTATTTGTGCATCTGTATATCTGCTTAACTCTATCGACAATGAATGCCCTTGGGTATAAAATGCATCCATATCTTCTGGATACCAAATCTACTCACTCAGATGTTTCACATACTCTCAGATTCTAAGCATGCTTTTCATATGTCTCATAAACACATTGAGATATTACATAGGTTCACATACATTCCAAACACATCAGTGGAATGTTGCATGAACCTGTAACTTGTACTTGTGCAAATGACACAGTGCTTGCTTAGATGATACACATGTCCCTCAAATGTCATGTAAGTTCACTTAGAACTGACATATTCATTTAGATGCTCATCACCTCACTTAGACATCACACAGAGGTGTGACATGTTATTAGGAGAGTGGATCTTAAAATGTGGTTCTTAAACCAGCCTTCGCAGTAGCATCACCCAGATACTTGTCAGAAATACAGATTCTTGAGCCTGACCCCCAATCTGCTGAATCAGAAACTCTGTAAGAGCCAAATGGTCTGTGCTACCACAAGTCCTATAGATAATTCTGATACAAGCTCAAATTCAATATTTACACACTTAGTTACTACACACCCTCAACCAGATGTTCTCCCTGCCTGCTCAGATCCTTTCTTTACTCAGCAGGTGATATACACATTCACTAAAATGTTAGACTTATTCCTGTACTATTAAGAAAATCACTTAGATGGTAAACAGCTCCAGCATTTCTCATCAATATTCAGATGTTGTACTTGAAGTATCATAAACCCTCAATAGATAGCACACATGCACATAGAAAAGTTGCAAATGTCCACTGTGCTAACAATGCTTAGTTCAACCTTACACATATTATCTATTCACTTCCATCTTTGACATTTATATGCTTTTTAGCTGCTACCTACCCTTTTTCAGATAATACACGTGCTCACACATATATTTCATAAACCCATTCTGATATTCGATATGCCTATTAAGGTTACATTTATTCATTTAAAATTCCATGGGGTCATTAAGCAGTATACTCACTCATTTCAATACTGCGTTCAACATTCAGTATGCATTCCTAATCAAACCATGTAACTGTTCTAGTCACTACCCATTTTGATTATGGTATTCTTCAGAAAGGTTACCTCGATCTTTTGTGGCATGCAGATGGCCCACTCTCTCCATCATTGCTTGTTGTGACCTTCAAGTGTAGCCCGAGCACGCCAGTGTTTACATAGAATTTATACCAGGTCACCACACTCAAATACCCTCTTGTACTTCAAGAAAATTGTTCCAGCAAGTATCAGCCTTTCTTTCATAGTCTGAATGTGCTTTTAACCACATCTTTTGTCATCTTTAGCTACCCACAATCATATAATTACCATCTTCATTCCTGGGAAGCTTTTGATTGGTTCTACTTCATAATTTTACAATTACCTTGACCACAATCAATACAAAAGGCTTATGCAGCAATACTGATTCAACAATGTGAAGCAAGGAATATTGACTGAGCATTTATTATAAATTCAACCTCTTTTATGGCCCAGAAATACTTATCTTCAGGCCCCAAGTGTTTCTTTCTCCAATTTACAAAAAAGGTTCTTAATGTTTGGAATCAGACTAATACCAATTTGAATCTTGACTCATCATTTACTAATTATATGAACTTCAGAAAATGGATATAGTTTCCTTATCTCCAGAAGTTAGATAATGGTGTTTACTCTGTAGCTTGTATGAAGGTTTTATGTCTGACACATAGTATATGGTCAAGGAAAGTTAGCTTGTAAAAAGGATTGTGTTACAAGCCAAATAAATGTTAAAATGACACTTTCCCACGTTGAACCTACCAAGACACATGCAAGTAAGGTTGGGCCTGAGAGGCAAGTTCCAGTTATACAAGGCTTGCCTGCACCCAAGTCCCAATTATCTCAAGTAATAAAAGCTTGGAAAAGATAAAATCAGAAGCCACATCCTATTGATTGAGGCACATGAAGATAAAAGAAGAGGGGATACTGAGCTTAAAAAACTGAGCACAAGTAGACAATTCCAAAGTGGCAAATTACATTATGAAAATGATAGAGATCAAAATTGGGCTGGGGATTTAGCTCAGTGGTTCCGCCACCTGCCTCAAAAGCTCAAGGTTCCGAGTTCGATCCCTGGTACCAAAATAAATAAATAAATAGAGATCAAGATAAGCATGGACTATATGGTCACTGTTCAGACACTTCATTCTGGGTCAGACTAGCTACAGGGCCACTGACATCCACAATCAGCACTTGGGGTCAAGACTAGCACTCACTAGGGAGGAGGGTGGGGCTTCTTCAGACTGAGGAAGAGATTGAAGCCTACCAGGAGGTCATTATTGGGGTGAATAGGTAAAAGCAAAGGAATGGGCCTTGGGGTGGTGACAGAATAAATGTTTGAGGTAGTTTCACATTTCCGTGACATTTAAGTTTCAGTTCAGTGCATACTGATTGAAACAGTGACCTGGCTGTGTGCATTCATTCTTTCCCAGAAGCAATATATATGGAGTGGTTCAAATAGTGCCCAACGTACACTAAGGAGCATACAAGCATTTTCTAGCATGATAGTATTCACAAATTTATTTCAACAATTATAAAATGTGTGCCTACTATATTTTAATTGTTGGGAAGATAGAAAAGTAAAATATAAACCCTGGCCTCAAGGGACTAATAGTCTATTAACCTAATTCAATTTTTAAAACATACAAATATAAAGGAATGGATTTCTAATTCTTCCTAGGTTTGGTAAATCAGTGTGTCCTACCCCAGAAAATTTCGCTGATATGTTTAAGCAAACTCTGAGGTAATCCACAATAAGATTAAGAAAGTAGGGTATTCGCAGAAATGGGGGGCACAGACAATATGACACAGAGTGTATGGAAAGCACAAGCTGTAGAAGCAGGAAGGAAAAAAATCACAAAGGACCTTCAATGTCTTGATAGGAGATTGGACCTAAGCCTGTAGGGAGCCACTGAAGGTCTTGAACAGGAGAGAGACTTGATTGGTTTGTCTTTAGGACCATCACTCTGGCTACAATGTGAACAAAATCTAGAGGGAGGACAGGTGAGAAGAAGGGAGCTTGCTAAGCATTCTGCTGTAGTTCAAAAGCAAGGTGATGGTGATCTGGATAAAGAAGGAGACAGAAGGATGGAAATGGGATGTTAAGGAGTAGATATGACAGAAATTTGGTGATCATGTGACTATAGGGTTGGAAGGTAGAGAGAAAGGTGTCCTATTATGCTTTCAGAAAAACTGCAAGTTTTAAGTCAAATATTGTTGGGGAACTGGGAATGATGAGTGATCTGCTCCCTTGGGGGATGACCAGCAATGATTCAAAGATTCGTGGTCAGTCATGCCTTTTGGAGTCAGACTGATTTTTCTGGGATGATAAAACAGAACAGCTAATCTAATGAAAAGAGATCATTCCAATCTGCAATCAGTGTCTTCTGTTGATGCAGGTGCATGTCAGTAGAGTCAATGAATGAAAATTCTAAAACAGAGGAACTGAGGGTCAAATGAAAGATTGAGCAGTGACTAGGGTATCTTGGCTGGTTATATTAAAAAAAAAGACAGGAAGCTAATTACTTGGTTTCTGAGTGAGCAGAGGGCTGGCCTTCTAAAATTTCAAATCTCTATTACAAATGTTACAACCAAAAATACTCAGGTAAAAATGCCAGAGCTATATATTAAGTTACCACTCAATTGAGTGAATGAATGGATTTCTCTGAAATATTAAATCTACCTTTCAAGTTTCCCTAGTGATTACATTATCATTCACATTTTCCCCATGGGCTTGGTGATGGCGTATTAATAACTTAGTGTTGATTAATGCTTTTGTGTTAACTTGGAGGGATATTTTAGCAGCACTCCCAGGCTTCTGTACTTAGCTCAGTCATGTTCAACATTTTTGTCCATAATTTGGATGAAAGCACAATTGTCATCCTTATCAAATTGGAAAATCACTCAAACCAAGTGACTTCCCTCTCTCCTTCCCTTTCACCCTTCTGTGGTGAGGGCAGGTCTGGTATTATGAAGAAAATGAGAACTAGAGATCATCTAGCTGCTTTACAGGGTTTGGAGAGCTGGGGAGAGAAAGGACAGGGAGGAAGGAAGAGAAAGGCAGAGGGAAATAAAAGGATGAGGAAGAAAGGAAGTGAGAAAAGGGAAGGAAAAAAGCAAATAGAAAATAGAAGACAGAAAGATGAAAAAGGGGCAGAAGAAAGTAAAAATGGGAAGAAGGAAGGAGGGAAGGAAGGAAGGAAGGAAGGAAGGAAAAAAAGAAAGAAGAAAGGAAAAGAGAAAGATATGGGTTTATAAGAAGTTGTTTACCAGGCCTCAGGGTTGGAAGGTAAGCTGCTACCTGATATAGAGACTGAGTCAGATGATCTTGTGATCACCACAGCTGTACTGATATAGGCAAAGAAGTACTTCCTGTGCATGTGTGTAGGATGTGTTTCCCTACCTGGCACAATAACTGAAAATCCAGTGAAGAGTAGAGGAAAAGGGAGAGGGGGAAAGAAACTCAAACTACGAAAGGAGAGGAATTCATTCATTCCTTCATTTCTTTTTAATCTGTCAAATATTTATTTGTGTCTAAAGAGGACACAATGAGGAATAGAAATCAATACTTCTTATTTTCATGGTCTTTACAGTCTAATAGTAAGACAAACATTAATTAAATATTCCCTCGGACAACAAAGTGATTTTTCATAATACATAACAGAGGAGTTTAATTGAGAAAGGAGATGAAGGTGTGTCTTAGCTCAGGCTCCCAAAATAAAATATCATAGGTTGAGTGTCATAAACAATAGAAATTTTTTTTTCACAGTTCTGGAGGCTGAGAAGTCCAAGATTAAGGTACCAGCAAATTCCATGTCTTGTAAGGGCCCACTTTCTGTTTCACAGAAAGCCGCTTTCTCACTACATTTACCTGGGGGTGGGGGCTTGGTTTTATTTTTCCTCTTATAAGGGCACTAATCCCATCATAGGGGACCCACTCCCTTAATCTCATCAAACCCCAATACCTGTAATTACCTAATTGCCCTATCTTTTAACATCATCATATTGGAAGTTAACATTCAACATAAAAATTGAGGGTTGGGGGTGAAAACATTCAGTCCATATCAGGATATGTCAAGTAAGATGTCCTTGAACCAAAAGCCCTGAGCTGAGATCTGGAGAACAGGCGGGGAATTCATTCCAGAGACAGGGTACAAATGGCAAGTTTCCTACAGCACAAGGGAGTAAGGGCCCTTGACAGTACTGAGAGGCCAGTTTACACAGGATACAGAGAGGTAAGACAAGGCTCAAGAGGAAGGTAGGGCTGGACCAAGCAGGATCATTTCATTTGATAATGATGTAAACTATAATGATTTTTTTATTTCCTTTATTCAACAATTTATATTGACAAGTTACTCAGTCAAGTACCAGCTAGGCACTAAAACTATCCCAGGTATGGCAAGCAAGTAGGTATGATTCCCTCCTGCTCTTCAGAGAACTCAGAGCCAAGCTGATCTGACAGTCGAAAAAACAGCAACAACAACAAAAAAATCACAATGCTAAAATTGTGATAATAAGTGCTGATATAGGGAAGTAGGGACATTTAACATATACCACAAGATGGGATCTATGAGAGCTTCCTAAAAAAGTGACATTTAAACTGATACCAGAAGGAGAAGTAGACTTTAGCAAGGTAAAGATAGAAACAAAAGATATTCTAGTTTGAATGAGCACATATACAGACCCAGAGGCAAGACATCACATCCTGTTGAAGAAAGAAGTTCTGAAGTAGGTAAAGTTTGCAAGGAGATCATGTCAAGAGAAAAACCTGGGATTTAGGCAAGGGATACATAGTGAAGGGACCATGCTCTATGTTAAATACAGACTGCATCCTAAGGGAAAAGGCTGTATAGAATGCATCAGAAAACAGAGAGCCAAAACCTGGAGGTCACTTAGGACTGTTACCATAATGCAGGTAAGAGCTGAGAACTGAATTATATTCTGAGCAATACAGGACAGGGAATTGGGTGGACTTGAAACATTTAGGAAGTAAAGACCATTAGACTGCGTGACTAATACAGAATCTGTGTACTGATTATTCTGTAGTAGACACCAAGTTGTGTCTATGTCCTAATCTCTGAATATGTTACACTCTGTGGCAAAGTGGAGTTCAAGTTGCAGATGGAATTAGTGTGATGACCAGATGACCTTAATACAGAGATTATCCTAGATCATCTCTGGAAGCCTAGTGTAGTGTAAATATAAGGGCCCTTAAAAAGTAGAAGAGGACAGCAGAAGAGAGAGATCCAGAAAGGTGGCACTATGAGAAACACTTGGTATGTCCTTGCTGGGCTGAAGATGGAAGAAGAAACTATGAACTATGAAAGAGTGATAGCCTTTAGAAGCTGGAAAAGGAAAGAAACAAGATTCCTGCCTAGAAACTAAAGAAGAAATGCGGCCCTGCCAACACCTTGATTTTAGCTTATTTTTGGGCTTCTGATCTCCAACATGGGAATATACTAAATTTGTACAGTTATATAAGTAACTTTGTGGTAAATTATTATAGCAGTAGAATAAAAATACAAGAAGAGAGAAAAGGGATGGAGGAGGAAGCCAAGATTCGACAGTGGACAACCACCTGTGACAGTGCTTCCATTAGGAGACACAAGAGGAAGAGAAATGGGTTAGGAGATAGGTATTCACTTTTGAACACAATGATTTGGGGGCTTTTCAATACTGATGTCAGATAAATATACGGGTTTGGAAATAACAAAAGAACTCTAACTGAGAGATAGAGATTTAAGAGTCATTAATATGTGGGGTACCTTAGGCTACCAAATAAAGGTAATCATCTAGAGAAACAGGAGAGATGGTGAGGAGAGGGAAGGAGAGAAAAGGGGAAAGAAGGGGAGGAGAGGAGAGGAGAGGAGAAAGGAAGAGAAGGAAGAAGGAAAGAACAGAAATAGACCTAATACGCAACCATGAAGATCACAAGAATTTAGAGGATGAGGACAGAAGAAGCATGCAAAGCTGAGAAAGAGCAGTCAACCAGAAAGGAAATTAGAAAGGCTTAACTGTGCAAGGCATGAAGTGACACTGTCTTAAGCCAAGGACTGTCTAAGCTACCGAAAGCTGGAAGAGGCAAGGAAGGCTCTTTTCATCACAGGTTTCAGAGGCAGTGTGGACCTACCAACACCTTGGTTTTTGGACTTCTAGTCTCCAGAACTTTGAGGCAATAAATTCCTACTGTTCTAAACCACTCAGCTTGTGGTATTTTGTTACTGGTCCTAGAATACACCTTGTAACTATTTGCTCTGGATAGCTTAGGAATATGTATCAAATACTTTTAAAATAGTATTTTTGACCCAATTTGTATTAATTTATACCAGTAAAATAACAAGAAACTAACAAGAAGATTCATTGCAATAGACTTACAATAATGAAAAATCAGGAACAACTTAAAAACAAAAACTGGCTAAATCATAAGTTCATAACCAGAAATATGATACTATGTGTTAAGGATTCTTAAAATCTCATTTTGGAAGAAACTAATGATTCAGGAAAATGTTCATATTACATTTTTATATAAAAGAGCAGGTTACATTTGGTCCAATATTATATCATTTTCAATCTATATTTCAGGTCTATTACTTACTATGTGGTCTTGGGCAAGTCCCTTAATTGTGTCTCACTGTAATCATCTGTTAAGTGGGAGTAATAACTTTCTCTTTGATTACTGCAAGGGTGAAACAAGATAATGGCTATCATGCATATTAGCTCAACACCTGGCAAACATTAAGTAGTCAATAAATATTACTCATTATGATATGTCTGTCTTGTAAAATTAGTGTATTAGAAACCAAAAGTCCATGCCAGCTTTCCAGGAAAGGCATAGCTCTGTGATTTTTTAATGTTCATCACTTAGAATTACTGTAAGGTGTCAAAATATTTGTTTCATCAGAGATCAGTAACCCAGCACAACATATCAGAGCAGTTCTTTATGTTCATACTATGACTGCCCTGTTAAAGTTATAATTTCAGCATTAAGAAAATTTCTAGAAAGGGATTAATAAAGGGGTAGGCAGGTTAAAAATGTTTGATTATTATAAGAAATGACAGATGAAATATCATTGCCAACAATTTCCTATTGTAATCTTTGGTGTAATTTCGTCAAAGCTTTTTACAGGATAAGAGCAATGAAAAATGTCCTTTTTTCTCACAGAGACTTTAACAATGGAAAATGTTATTGCTGGCTTCTTAAGATGGTCTGATAGAGTCATTGTGGAAATCAGCAGTAGCTCAATATTATAGAACAAAATGCTTTCTTTTGTAGAAAAAAAAGGAAACAGAAAGTGAAGATATTTATGTTTAACATTTATTCATGTGGACATTGAATTTGCTTACCATATGGCCTGTGTGCCTCCTACAAGTGGAGAACAGAATAACTTTACAAGCTAATAATTTTTATTAAAATTCATTTATTTAAAAAATTTACTATTTATTTTATTTCATTGTATAACATTTCACATAATATGTGTGTGTCATTCTTTCACCAAGTAAATTAACATGTCCATCATTTTACATAGTTGGAAATTTAATGAGACAGTAGATTTTTGGTACTCTTACCACAAATTTCTTATTTGTCTTCAAAGAAACCTTCTTTATCTGGATGCACCTGAATATTCTTTCAGGAATCTCTTGAAATTCCTTGCTATCTCTCAATTCAATTAGTCATCTCAGTGGGGATTGGAAGTGTTGGGTACAGTCACGAGAAATTTAAGTGTTTATGTTAATTTTCCAAACTTTATCAGTAAAAGTCCTCTTCTAATTCATTCTTGAAAATCCTAATCATTTTTACTCATTCAGGGTTGACAACATCTCTGCGATCACTACTCCCTACACTTACTGCTGACATTTATTAAAGACAGAGACAACTTAGACACCTGTTATTGATGAGTTGAATTTCAGATTAAAGGGACAATCAGTTATTTCATTTGTGAAAGAACCATTTGTCTCAGAGAACAACTAGACAATTCCAAAGAAAATAATACCAAATTGTCATTCTCACTCTGAGAATAGGTTAGAGCCAATACTTAGGAAGATTGAGTTAATGTTTCTCTCCCTATTTCCCAAATAATCTATGTAAGTTACAGAATTATCTATATAAAATGCATTGACACTTCACATGAGTGAAAATACATTTCTCTGTACATTATACCACATTTTCTGAGAACAAAGAACAAGTAAATTCAACCCAGTCTACACAGGTTTTAGGGGAATACTAAAATGAAACTAGAATAACAAAGCAAGAATAACTAAAAAGTGAAACTCAAAGTAAGCCATTTATTTATCCTAGATTTATAAATACTTCTTTTGATAGAAATGGATATGAATTTTTAATCTCTTTTTCTTTTTTTGCCTATGATTTCTGTAGGTCTCTGAATTATATGTATACAAAGTTTTAGTAGAAAAATGAAGACAAGGGTAAGAAAAGACTATAGGATGAATAGACATAAAAGAAAAATGGGCACATTGAAATGTATTTTCAATTAAAATTATCTTTCTCAAGTGAAATGGGTATCATATCAGTGCAACTTCTTAGATTTTATACTTCCTAGATTTTATAAGTGCTGTCATCATAATGACAGAAACCTATTCTTGAATGTTCTTTGACTTGGGGCAGCCCTGCTTCTTATAAGATAAAATTTACACTCACCATTAAAGTCTTAGAACACTGTGAGAATGGACTTTGTTGTGCTGCTGGCTTATGGATCTGTGACTATTGGCCTACTGTGTATGACTCTATACAAAGGGAAAAGGACCGCCTACACACTTCTACTCTGATCTGTGACTCAAACTCTAATACTGGCAACAAACCTTAGGTCAGAGTCTCAGTGACTCTGTGGTTGTGTGGTTGACACAATCATGCATTACGTAAGTCATCCTTTAAAGGACTTATGCCCAAATTATTGACAGGCAGCCTCCAGATGTCAGCACCTTTCAGGATCTGTAGCTGCTGAGGACTACCTGGCCCATTCTTCATAGGATCACTCATGCCTGGCAGTTGAGCAGGATGGTGCAAAAAGGCCTGACCATTCTGAACCACCAGGGGCAACTCTGATGGAAAAAAACATCCATCCCAGTGCTCCCTGCCAGATTGGTTGACTTTTTCAGATGTGTATCACTGCTAAATGTTTTCCTCTACCCAAACCTGCTTCATCCCACACCTTCCACATGACTGAGCTCTAATAAGCCTATTATACTTAAAATTCTATCTTAATATCTACTTCCAGAGGATTTAAGTGATGACATGGTTGAATATGCAAAGGTGAACGTTCTCAGATATTCAAGAAGGTATGTTAAAAATAGTAGACAAATCATGATATACCATATTAGTAGTTAGAAAGATAATAACTATATGGTCATCTTTTCACAAAATTGAACAATCTTTCAAGGTAAGAAACAACAAACTAGAAATAGAAGAAAATATCCTCAATCTGACAGAAGGTATCAACGAAAAAGAACATATGTCATACTTAATGATGGCAGGCTGAAAGCTTCCTCTTAAAATCAAGAAGGGTTCCCTCGGACTTTGGGTCCAGATTAAGATGAAGCCAGTAAAGTCATCCTGGTCTACCTCCCATGAAGGAAAAGGAACCCCAAAGATCCAGAGTGAGCTCTGGAGACAACTGAAAGAAGAGTCAATTTTATTGTCTGAGTGCCTCCAGCATGGCCTCCTCCTTCTAGAAACTGGTTGCAGCCCACTCTCATTTAAAGGGCCTGTTTTGACCTACTGAGGAATACCAGAGTCTATTTTCCAACAACCTTCTGGAAAAGGTTTATTAATTATGGATTCACTGTCAAACAGGAATTCATTTTTTCTACAAATGTTTTTCCGATTCCCATAGTCTCTTTGGTCTACTAATGGAGACCTCCACTGTTTCGGAGACTTCATGTCTCCATGATTAGGATTATGAGTATAAATGGCATCATTTGGCCTTGTACTCTGTGCTCTGTGAAAGGATCCCAGCCCCTTGTCCCTGACTCTGTTCTACTCCTTCTCCCCACTGATCTTGCAGGTAGCTCTGTGAATTAGTTGTCACTTTTAGGTATGAGCGGCAAATAGCCAACTTCAAACTAGCTTTGGCCAAAGGAGAAGAAATATCTGAAAAGCATATTCTAAAGAATCATTCTGTGTAGCTGAAGAAATAGTTGGACAACTAAGTTGTGGAAGATGTACCATTGGGCCTTAGCGACACCTGGGAGCCAGGGATGTGAATGTCATCTGGAGTTTTGCTTATCCATCTTCCTGTTTCTCCTTCTCTCTGTGAGCCTGCTCCATTCTTTTTTTTTTTTTTTTTGTATTAAATTCTTTTATTGGTACATTGTAGGTATACAACACAATTACATTTCTCATTGGGAATTGTACCTTTATATAATGCATCTTGGTTCTTATTTTTTCCCCATTCCTAGCCTTCCCTTCACGCCCTCCACCCTTCCCTATTTACAAAGACTTTATTTCCATTTTTTCCATTTCTCAGCATTTTTTCCTTTCTCTTCTTTCCTTTCCCCTGTGCCTCCCACTACCCCTACCCTTTTGGACCTTTCATTCCTATTTTACATTATCGATTATTCATTCTAATCATTGGTACATTTTAGGTATACAATATATAATGACATTCATCATTGGAAATTTGCACCTTTACATAGTCTCTCTTGGTTCTTATTTTTCACCCTTGCCCAGCCCTCCCTTCAACCCCTCCAGCCCTCCCTATTTACAAAGATTTTGTTCCTATTTTTCCATTTTCTCATATTAATTCCATTCCCTTCTATCCTTTCCCCTAGCCCTCCCACTTCCTTCCCCTTTGCCCCTTTTCTTCCTATTTCACATGACCTGTTATACATTTAGTCCTTATTTACACTTTCAGTTTCTCACACCAGAGAAACTATTCGGTATTTACACATCTGTGTCCTATTTATTTCACTTAAGAGTATTGCCTCAATGTGCATCCACTTAGCTATAAATGTCTCTGATTTCTCATTTTTTATGGCTGAGTAGTACTCCATTTTATAAAAAACCCACATTTTCTTTATCCAGTCTCCAGTTGATGGGCATTTGGGCTGTTTCCAAGTTTTAGCTATTACAAACTGCGCTGCTATGAACATGGGTGCACATATATCACTGTGATATGATTCTTTTAATTCTTTGGGGAAGATCCCCAGCAGTGGAATAGCGGGGTCAAATGGGATTTCTCTTCAGATCGTATAAATCTTTTGCCTGCTGCATTCTTATCACATAGGCATCTTTCAGAGCTAGAGATCATGGCCATCAAACATTCCTATGCCTTTACATCAAAGCTTTCATATCAAAGATGTACAGATACTATGCCTTAATTTTAATATGAAAATCATAGAAAACTAAGCTTATTGGTTAAGAAATTAGAAAATACAGGGGAAAGGAAAAAAGGGAAATAAAAAACTGAAGAAAAGAAGGAAAAAGTGGAAACAAAGCTTATGTATATAGGGAGAGGTGGAGGGGTTGAAGGGAGGGCAGGGGAATGGGAAAAAAATAAGAACCAAGATATATCATGTACAGGTACAAATTCTCAATGATGAATGTGATTGTAAGGTATACCTAAAATGTACCAATAAACTCAATAAATAAATTTAACAAATTAGAAAATATCTAGCCCATGAATTTCAAGGTGATAGGCAAGTCTACTCCAGCCCAGAGAGGTGTTCTGCTTATGTGGCAGGGATTTCTGTTGGTACTGCTGTTTGTTTTAATTCATCTTAATTTAGGTATGATATATACTCTCCAGTCAGCCTCAGGGCTTATTACACTCATCAAGGCTCTGCTGCCTGGGTTTTCTTAAAATGACCCAGGTTTGTACCCCACTCTAGACTGGTACCAGGCCATTTTCATTTCTCCATGCTCAGTACTTAGTTCAGTACTTGCACAATATGTCCCAAAGAAATCTTTGAATCAAAAATCAAACTGAATTGTAAAAAGACCTGAGAAGCATTGTAAAGTGAATTGCCATATCCTGGATTAGAGAAACACAGAATATTGTATTTATTAAAGAAGAGAAAACAAATAGAGCACTTGGCTCTGGGCCTACTAGAATAGCATTCAATGAAAATAAAGTCATCATCATCATGGTCATTACCATGGGCCACGTTGCTTTAAAGTTTTAGTCTTCTGTCTTCCTTGATAGGAATTTTCACCATGTACCTTGCTAGGCACATCATCTCCAACTTACCCAGATCCCAGGATATATAGAGAGTACACCCTAGTAGATCATCAAAACGTAGTAAAGACTGCTGCTCCTTCAAAATCAGAAAGCACTTGAACATTTCTAAAAGATTTTCCTTGCTTGAACAGCCTCCCAGGCATCCGCAGGCTCTGAATCAATGTCCCCTGTGTCCAAAGCCTAGAAGAGGCTTCATTATTGGGACCATAGAGAATGCTTCTAAAACCAGCCATCGAAGGCAAACACAATTTATCGTCTATATTCTTCTGTTATTAGACCTACAGATTGGGGCACATTAAAATGGTGTACTCCTTACAGATGAACAGTAAAGATTAATTAGGCAGTATCAGCCAAGTGGAGTTCTCTCGAGAATTACACATAAATATATTCACTCTTGTTATTAGGCTCAGGAAATATTCTCCCATTCTCTGAGCTATTTAAAATGAAGACTGACTGTTAATAAGTAAACACATTACCGAATAGTTTCTCTGGTGTGAAAACTAAAAGTGTAAATAAGGATCAAAATGTATAAATGATATTGTGAAATAGGAAGAAAAGGTCTAAAGGAGTAGGGGAAGTGGGAGAGGTGGGGGAAAGAAAAGAAGGAAAAAGAAAAAATATGAGAAAAGGAAAAAAATGGAAACAAAGTCTTTGTAAATAGGGAAGGGTGGAGGAGGTGAAGGGAGGGCAGGGGAATGGGGAAAAAAATAAGGACCAAGATACATCATGTAAAGGTACAAGATCCCAGTGATGAATGTAACTGCATTGTATACCTAATATGTATCAATAAACTTAATGGAAAAAAATAAAACAAAACAAATACCCCAAAGGTAAAAAAATGAGTAAACACGTCAAAGAATATACTTTAGTCTTTAATGTGGCATGCCTCAATCAAATATTCTCCTTTACAACAGATAATGGAAGGATGCTGCATTCTGTGGTAGCTGCTCAGTGAGCTATCAACCCTTTAAGGAGCCATTTCTTTACGGCATGGGTGCAGTTTTCAATGCCATTTTGATTCAATCCTTTATTAAAGATCTACTTTGAGTAGCCAGTTGATTTTTGTTAGTCCCTGGAGTAAATGCTTACATGAGGCTTCATTGCATTTATTTAAAATGATCCTGCTCCTGTATGAAATGCATTTGATTTGATTCATACGAAAAAGAAAAAAGGCTTCACTTTTTCTTCAGGTCTATTTTGTTGTAGACGTTCTTCAGGTCTATTTCATTCAGTCAATTTTGCATTACCTTTATTACAAAATGCTGGAAATCTAGTGCTGAATCACAATCCTTTGATGCATGTTTATTTTCTTAGCTCAATGTTTTTAAATACTTTCTCTAGATCTGAAAATATGTTAGGTAGTTTAGGAAATGCTAGGAAATTTCCATGTGCTTATTACCTTGAATAACAAACACTCATATGAATATTTTGTACATTTTTACATATTTTAATTAAAATGGTGTCTTTAAAACTTTTTATTGCTCTACTGGAATTCTCTCAACAGTAACAGTGTTGACTGTATAGGTTGGACATTGGCAAGGAAGACATGCTCTGTGAAAGAAACTTTTTTTTTGGTACCAGGAATCAAACTCAGAACCTTGCATTTGCAAGGCAGGAGGTGGCACCACTGAGCTAAATCCCCGGCCCCATGTGAAGGAAACTTTGAAGAAGTTAATGATACTTTAGTGACCTTCTTCCTGGGGTCTGACAAGGTTTGCTGGTGTATGATAAAAAAAAAAATTCTAGGGAGTACTAGTGGACATTTCATACAGCAGATTCATTTGTTCCTCTGTGCTGTGGACCAAGTTGACACAGGTCTTCACCCAGAAAAGTTTGAGGCTCCTCTTTCCCCATGCTCATGCCTCTCTGACATCCCTTTTCCTCCTTCTCTCCTTCTGACAATCCCTTCCTTTGAATGGTGATGACAATAACATGATCATAGCGAATACAGTAACTATCCCTCATTATATGTGTCAAGCAGTTTACTTATGTTTGCTCATTTAATCTTCACAGCAACTCCAAGAGGAGCACAAAAACCATCCCAGTTTTTACAAATAAGGAGGCTGAGAATTAGAAAAAATAACTAACTTAAAGTCACACACATTTACACCCATGTCTGTTTCACTCCAAAACCCATACTCTATACCTCTGAGCAACAATGCCACTAGAAAGACAAGATCAGAAAATCCTACCAAAATAAATAAGCATTATATCAGTGCTATCCTTCCAAATTCAAAACCCAGAAGAGGCAAAGAGCGGTCAAGCATTCATTACAAAGTAGTAAATAACAACTTTATTTTTGTGAGTTTGACTTTGCAATAAACAGAAAACCAATCCAATTTCATGCATGGCAAGGATGGCTTCCTTTCCATAATATGCAATAATACACAGAAAACTAAGGAGAACTGTGAAGAGGTAATCATGCTAAAAAAAAATCACAATCCTCTCCTGGAAAGAAACAAAAGCTTTCCTGCTCATTCTTACCATAAAAAAGAAAACACAATGAAAAATGCTGAGGTGAAATTATATTATACATAATATGAAGGGTAAAAGAGAAGAGAAACAAAATGCAAAGCAGATAAAACCTAAAGACCTTGTGAAAGTAGAGGGGTCATCAGCTACCACTTTTTCAACATGAAACTAAAAGACATATTATTAATGGGTAGGTTATTACATAGTAAATGTTTGTCATATTAGGTGATAAGGAAACCACACACCCCTATTCTCACTGAGCTACTCTGCCCATCTGGCAAGAGCTGTGCCCACTACTCTCCAAAATGAAGTCTAGGTGCTAATTAGACAAAAGTGACTTGATCTCAGGAGCAACTCTGCAATACCAAGCATGCACCAATGAGAGTATAGCATTTGCCTAAAATCCCAGCTATTTCATGGTCCAGACAAAGAGAAAAGTGTGCTTTTTCCCTGCACTAATTGTTGTGCCTCACAAACCAATGCCAGCCAAGTTAAGATCCATGAATCTGCTCCTAGCTCTTTGTCAATTCAGTTACTCAAGCTTCAGTGGATTCCCCTGATAGTGCATTTCAACATCCTACACAGTCAGATTTCTGCTATTATTTAATCTCTATTCCTCTTTCTGAGATTTAAATACATCCCTGCTCATCTTATGCTAACCAGAAACAAAATTGGATCATCCAGATATGTAACACAAAGAAAAAATATTTGATCCAAACTTAACTGTAGCTATTTTTGATTTCTAATGGAGAAGTATAGGGAGAGAGATACCATAATTCAAATAATTCTTGACTTCTCCTAATCCAATTCAGAGACTAGAGGGGAGGAAATAAGTTTGAATGCATTTCCAATTTAAAACGGTGAGTTAAATTCAAGCATTTAATTCTGCTTCCTCCAAAACCCTATTAAATACAGTCTTTTTAATGCATTCATTTACAAAGGAAAATGATAGAGCAAACAATCAGCTAAAATATCGATGGCTAGAAAGTGGATGAACAACTGACACAGTACAGATGTAAGAAAGCACAATTCTAAATAAGCATCAGAAAAAGGCAAGAAGCAACCTGCTTTACAGTCCTTGGCTCAAGAATCATGAAGCCAGATACTACTGGAAAGGAAAAAAACATTATCCCCAAACAGAAAGATTTGTTAGAGAAATGTTTAAGAAACAGTTGACTCCCCATCTTTTGCTATTGTTCTTCCTTGTTCTTGGCAGAGTGTAGAGCTTCATTCTTAGGAAAGGGAACAAAAGGTTTAAACTGGGCACAGGTACAGTTGAGAACAGAGCCCCATCCTAAAAATATGGGGAAATTGAGCACTTGTATACTGAAGGTTCAGACCTCAGGTCTGTTACACATCTCAGGTCTCAGAGTTTGGTCACCAGGCAGGGGATTAGAAGAGACTTCTCTGGGGATTGTAACTAAACTAAAAAATCTGATGACATTGGTGTCAGAAGTTCTGTAATAAAACCTAATCACTCTACAGAATTTACCCTTACTGCAGCCCTTGGGATCCCACCTGGAGCCTTCCAGAACCTTCTTTTTTTCTTCCCTTCCAAGAACTTTTCCCACTCCCCACTTCTCGACTCTCTCTTTGCCCAGGGAAAGTCATTTGACTTTTTCTCAAATCTTCTGGATCTACTTCTCACCCAGCACCTATTAGCTCATCAAAGGTAAGAAAGGGAATGATTATAAATATTCACAAATTATTTTCCCCTTCCATAGCAAAGTGAAAGCTCTGTCTGTAAAGGTAGTGGATTCCTCTTTTACATCCTTAGGGATTAATAAGCTTGTTCAAAGTTATAGTTTAGATCAAGAATGATACTCAAAACCCTCACGCTCTCAGAGGTGGGGCTTTTGGAAGATGACTGAATCGGGGCTTTGGCTGATTTGCTTTTAGGAGGTTGGAGGTGGTAAGACATGACCTGGAAGGCTGTATCTTTCTCCTTGTCTCCTCCCTTCTTTTTCTGCTTCTTGGCCACTTCCTCTGCCTGTCCCTTCCAACATGCAGTTTCTGCATTGGATCAGGTCTACCACAGACTGAAACTTCTGAAACTATGAGCCAAAATAAATCTTGCATTCTCTAAGTTGTTAGTGTTGGATATTGTGTCTCAGCAATGAGAAAAGTAAGACATTTGCACACCTGCATCCCTCCTAGGACCTACCCTATATAAGGCACCTATCCAAGGGTAGGACCCCTGCAGTGCAGCCTGCTTGCAACTTCAGGCCATCCAGAGAGTTCCTGGACATAGTCCTCTGCCTTTAACAGAGAGGAATAAGGAGGTCCTCCCAGCTCCAGGCTACCTCTTGGGACCCTCTGAGGCACCATGGTGATGTACTACAGTTGCACTTCTCCCTTTGGCCAGTCAGCTTTCTGTTCCCTCTCAGATGCTATTCTGAGCACATCTTGAAATGAACTTCCTACTCACAAAGCTCTATCTCAGAGAAGTAGACCCACAATAATCTATTATAGGCTTAAGGCAATTTAGTATATGTACCTACATGGATGTAAAATATACCTTTATGAATGCATGCAACCATAATACATGCAAAACAAATTATGAAAACAAATGTAGCAAAGTTTCTAAGTGAAACACAACAAAGTGCCTGAGTAAGACAAGCAGATGGGGAGATGGAGTGGCTGGTAACTAGAGAGATGGGAAGAGGGGAAACTGTTGCCCCCTAGGCATCCTGTTTGAGTACCAAGGACTGAGGGGGCATAAATAGGGATGGAAAGAGTGGGGTTTTTCCCTCACAATATCTGACATATGGTGTTATGATTTGGGTCTGGATGTCCCCCCAAAGCCTCATTCAGTCAGAGGTATCTGAATCTGTAATGTGTGATGCTGGGATTAAGGGCCTGTGATTACTAAACCACTACACTTGAGTAAATGGTTTAGCACAGCCGTAATCCAGGTAACCTGGATGGGATAAAACAGGCAGAAAGATCCAGTGAAGCTCTTGTTGCCTTTGCTATCATGTGAGCACCATGTTGTTTCTCTTCTGCAAGGCCCGTTTGCCATCCCTGTGTTGGAGCCAGCTGACTATGAACCACAATGAACTGTAAGCCAAATAAACCTTTCCCTTTTAACTTTGGGTGTTGGGTATTTTGTCTCAGCAATGAGAGAAAAGTAACTAACACATATAGAGGAGTAGAAGCAGCAATTCTTTGGGTCTAATCTGTCTGATTATGGCATCAGCAGTAGGTGAAGGATTTGCCCCTTCAAAAAAAAATCATTTTTAACACTAGCCCATTGGAATGCTGTCACAGGGCCAAACAGGCATATTGCAAGAGGTAAGACCTCTAGTAACAGGAGGGGATCTATGTATACCTGTGGTAGGGTGGCACAAACAAGACACCCCCATATAACTTTACTAGTCATAGCATAGGAGAGGGAAGTAGAGAAGTGAGAGAAAGTGGCAGATGAAGTAGTAGTTGAGAAGACATGTTCTAAGTGCAATCTTGGTTAATGCCTTGTAGACTATGTGTACCAGGAGATTACGTTCCCATTCTAAGAGTACGTTTTGCATACATATAAGCATGTGTTCTTGCACACACACCCAAATTTGAGCTGATATCCAGAATAGACAACTAATATTAATTTATGACTTCTAATTATATCCCAATGCTAAAGTCAATTGTTTGTTTCAACAAGAAATCTGCTCTACTTAAGATATTAGTACCCCAAAACAATTGATAATGGGTTTGCATTTCCACAAGTATGTTTGAATTTCAGTTATCTGACATCTCACAGCAGGGAATTACTATTTGCATTTTCAGGTACCTGACATCTGGAATTCAGACATGAGACTGAACACAATTATCCTTCACTATAAAAGTAAACAGAGCTCGGCATGAATCTGCTAATTGTCCTTTCCTGCTGAGCTACAATTTTTAGTCAGAAAAGATACATAAAAGAGTAAGTACCAATCTGTCCATTCTTTTCACAAAGGCCAAAGTTATCTTCTCAAAGCCAAAATCCCATTATTTCACTCTCCTACTTAAAACTTTCCAATGGAAAAAAAAATTCAAATTCTTTATCAGAGCTAAACAAGGCCCTAGACTGACAAGTCTCAAGATTTAGTACATATCAGAGTTACCACTTCTGTAATCCTAGCTACTTGGGAGTTTGAGGCAGAAGGATCACAAGTTCAAGGCCAGCCTGGGCAATTTAGTGAGACTTTGTCTCAAAATATAAAAAAATAAATAAAATAAAAAGGGCTATGGATGCAACTCAGCACTTTCTGGGTTCAATCCCCAGTACAGCAGAACACACACACACACACACACACACACACACACACACACAGATAGCGTGACCCCACCCCTAATTCAGTAGATCAGTGTGGGCCTGTATTGCTCACCAATACTTAGGCGGTACTGATGCTGTTGACTGCATTCAAGCACCACACTTAAACTACTGCTGTCACTGTCAAATATCTAGCTTCAGTTAGTACTCTCCCTCTTGCTCATAAGGTTTAGCTACATTAGCCTCCATCTTTACCCACAGTACCTTACAACAGTTTCAGTTTGGAGGTTTGGCACTTCTGTTGCCTCTGTTCAAACTTGTTCTCTCTGTGATCTTTCCCTTCTTAGAAGGGCTTTCTAAATCACCCCAGCTAAAGGAACTTCCCTTCCACCCTCTCTATCCCATTGTTCTATTTTATTTTCAGTCACTGGGACTTATCTCTACCCAAAGGTATGCTGCAATCATTTGCTTATATGCTAATCACATCCTATAGAGAGAGAGCTCCATGTAGGCAGGTGCACCATCCGGCTCTCTGCTTCATCTGTAGCACTTAGACTCAAATGATGAATAACTTTTGGATAAATGAATAAATCTGCAAAGAAGACTAGATCTGCAGTGAGAGGTTTTGTCATAAGAGGACCATCATTATTAGCCAAACAGGCACCTAACAGCTCCACCTATACTGGTCTCTTTCCATTACCATCATCCAAGAAACTTTTGTCCCCTCAAGTCATCTGCAATTAGAAAATTTATTCTACAAGCCTTTTGCAATAGGAAAATTAGACCAGGAGGTGCAATTTAGCACAAACCTGTACAATGTTAGTTGCACTAAACAGGGAATTAATATAGTAATATTAGTCTTATTCAAACAAAGATAAGGTATTTTATTAAAAGAGTAACAATGTTGTAAGCAAATTAAACATTTTTTAAATGAAGCAGAATTAAAATTTATTTTTATATGAAGCTATTATCTGTGATCCCAGGCATGTGAGTCTTGATGAATCACCAAACTGCGAATCTATAAAAGGAAATGTCAGTTTCCAAGGTTTTTAAAATGTTGTCAGGGCCATTTGAACAACTCAGTTTTCAACCTTAACAAAAATATCAAAGGTCACTTCTCTTAGGCACCAGATTATTTAGCAAGTATCTGTTCTCCAACTCTGAGAAAAAACTCAATTTGTATAACTCTCATTTGAATGGTTTTTCACAACTGTTGGCCAGGAGCATTTACTTTTAGGAGATGTTTAATGTTTACTTCAAATTTTGTGGCTCACAGTGAGTGATCTCCCTTAATTTCTTTTGGATGAGAAGGAAAGTAAAAAAAAGCATTTTAGAATCAGATCCTGCTGGGGGTTTTTAATGGCACTTCATGAACTTGTATCTGTAGTCCTCTCCCTTGTAACTGTTGTACCAAATGCACTTTTACCAGGTGTACTATTTTCTGGGTAACTAGTGCAGTACGAACCTCATACATCACCACTGAACTCAGAATGAAAACCTCAGAGTCACAGTTTACTATGGCCAGCCCTGGAATCACACACTGCTTCATGATCTTTCCTCACTTCACTTCAGCTGAACCTAAATTCCTTTCCTTTCTCATTTTCTGATTTTTATGGTGTATGTGTTTGGAATATCATCACATGGTAATAGGATATTAATATTCATGATGTTTTAGTCTTTCTTCTCTTCCCATAAAATAGATTCATATAGATTAGCACCATCTGCTCCAGCGCAGATACACAAACATGAGCCAGGGCATAAAAATCAAGGTAAGGAACAACTTAACCCAGAGTGAATGAAACAGATCAATCTTTTAATCCTCAAGCTGAACACATTGTAAAAATTAAGCAAAACAATAGTCAAGTGTGACAAGGATTTTAATTGGACAATATGGTAGATTGCCATCATCAAAGCCCAGAGGAAAAGACAATGCTAATCTTATTAAGGTTATCTAGGTATACAGCAACAACCAGCCCCAAGAAACCCATGGTTCTACAATCAATTTGTCTACCAAGGGAACTTAGTTTATTCAGGCTAATGAACTGAGGGAGGACATAGGACTGGATAAAACATCTAAGCATTTTCTTTTACCCGAAAATGCAAATGATCCAAGTTGTTCACAAACCAATAGGTTCATTCCTTTTTAATGAGACATGTAAATTTTCTTTTACATGTGGCCCTGAAAAGTTGCCAGTTGAAGAGTACCTTTTCTCTGATTAGTGGCCTTTCGTATAACACCCTCACTGTGTAGTCATTGAAATGAAACACATGCTGTGCGCAGCTGTCTCAATTTGTGCAATAGATTGGCTGCAAAACAAATTTCAACTCAGAAACCTGCATTCTTGAGCTACAATTGAACTGGAAGTTCCTTTGAAGAATAACATAACAAAAACCAGGTTATAAAGTACTGTCATGCTATATAAACATGCCATGATTTATTACCTTGTGCTCAGCTCACCTGACCTGGACCCCATTTCTCCACAATTGCCTTTGTTATCTCTACATAATAGTACTACTTTTTATTTTACAGATTTGTCAAGACAGCTATAAGCAAAAGACTAGAAGATAAAAGTCTAGTGCATGTATGGTTACTCAGCCAATAAAAATTTCTAAATCTAACAGATTTGGCTAATTGCTTTTTGTTTGGGTTTTTTTTTTTTTTTTGGTACCAGGGATCGAACTTGGGACCTTGGGCTTGTGAGGCAGCCAGCGGAACCAATGAGCCAAATCCCTGGCCCCGGCTAATTGCTTTTTTAAAGTTTTAATTAATAGTATATATGAATGGTGAAATTATTTTCATTAATATAATATGAGAAAATAAAAATCTTTCTTATTTATACAAAAGCTACTCGACTTCCCTGCTCATCTTCTCCGTGAATTGCAATAGCATTTTCTCTAGTCTTCTCAAATATGATGCCCATAATTACAAGCTAAGATTTAGGAAATGTTAACATATGATTTTAATGCATATGATGCAATCTTCTTTCCACTGGTAGCAATTATATTTAGGAAATTTATTCTTTGCCTAACCTCCATCCTAGCCCAAAACAATAGGAATTTTACTGTCAATTCTATTCACCTGGTCTCTACTGAATGTATATCTCCCTCTATTTCCTCAGTTAATTCTTATCTTACCTGTAGTACAAACCAGTTTCCTTCTCTTAGGCACACAGTTGGCTACATTTCCCAGCCTCCCTTTCAGTTGGGTGAAGCCGTGTAATTGCATTCTAGCTAATGGAATGCATGTGAAAATATTGTCTGCCTCTCTGGGATGGTTCATAGAATCTTCTTCAGAGTATCTCGCTTAGAAGGGGACTTTAAAGACCTGAAGAAGTCTAAGCCACAACATATAAGGTAGGCCCAGGGGTTTGAGTCACAGTTTGTGGGTAAGCTATCTGACCATATGAATCACTCTAGAAATGCCAGTACTGGGGTTTTACAAAAACAAGAGGCAAACTTTCTATCTACAATGATACAGAGTAGCTCAGTGGTTGCTTAGATTTGGGGTGTGTGTTTGTGTGGGGGCGGTGATAGCTAATGGGTAGAGTGTTTTGTTTGGGAACAGCAAAAAATGATCTAAATTTGATTGAAGTCATGGTTGAACAACTCTGTCAATGTGCTAAAGTCTAAGGAATCTTATACTTTTAAGTTTCTAAATTGTGTTGGTATGCATATTTAGTTCAATAAAGTTGTTATTTTTATTTTTTAAAAAAGAAGCAAACTTTTAAGATATTGACACTAGAATATCTGATAATAGCCTATTTGACGAATACATTATTAAAATATTCTCATTTTCATTTTCCTCTCTATTCAACTATCAACTCTGAAATAATATTTAGCTCCTCAAAATAAATAAATATACTTCCATTAAAAATTATTCTGAAATAAAGTACAAATCTGATTTAACTAGGCATGGTGGTGCCCACTCTGGGAGGATGAAGCAGGTGTATCTCAAGTTTGAGCCCAATCTAGGCAATTTAGCAAGACCCTGTTTCAAAAAAAAAAATGGTTTTTTTAAACAGGAGGGCTAGGGATCTAGCTCAGTGGAAAGGCCCTGAGTTCAATTCACAGTACTGCCAAAAAAAAAAAAAAATCTAATCTTGTTTTTTTTTCATTTAAAGTCCTGAAAAGGATCTTGACTAATTTCACAGTCAAGTTCCAGGTAAAGTAAACAATGACTTACCCAGAGTTTAATAAATTAATCAATTCATTTAATTCATTAACTCAACAAATAAGGACATGCCACTTTTAGGTATCAGATACCATCTCAGCATTGGAGAACACAATGGTGAATGAAACAAGCAAAATTTGTGCATTCATTGAGCTTACACTCTAGTGTGGTAATATGCAGAAATGAAACAAGCACATCGTTTAGCATGTTAGGTTACAATTATTATGGGGGAAGTATAGCAAATAATGGCGTCTAGGAGACAAGTCTGGAGGAAATATAATTTAAATGAGATCAGAGTAGGGTGTTATGAGAAAGGAGTAGCCAGTGCTAAGCTCTGGGGCAGAAACATCTAACTTATATGAAGAGATTAACCACATAAACCCATGATTGTTTGTGCTTCAGCTACAAAGTCTCAGTTCCAGTTCCTACAATTGTCATTCTTTCTCTTCTGGGCCTATGCATTTCTATGCCCTCTGTTTATAACGCTGTTCCCTTCCCCCTTTATCTAACTCCTCTGCATCTTTAATGGATTATCTGAGTGATGCATTCTCAGACGTTTGTGTGAATATAGATCACCTCTCAGGAAAGCTGTCTGTCTGCATTTCTGACATACCCAGAGGTCCTGCTTGTGCTGAGAGTCCATGGACCACAAGGGTGGCCAGTCACAAAGGGCTAGTCAGTGGTTCTCAACCTTGGATCATACCAGAGCCACCAGGTGAACTTTGAAATCTCTCCCTCTCCTCCCAAAACTATACACAGACCAATCAAATCCAGGATTGTGAGAGTGAGACTGAGTTATCAGTATATTTTCCAGCTCTCCAGGTAATTCCAATGTGCAGGCAGATTGCAAACCTGTGGTCTGTAAGATCCCTTCTGACTCAGCAACCTACCCTTGCGTGGAGAGACCTTTCCAAAGACAGCATCACTGATGCTGCTAGCCGTGACATGGGTCTGTCGCTCAGAGATGCTAACCGTGGCTTGTAGAAATAAAAGGGGATATCTCAGCTCTGCTGTTTGAAATTGGGTAAGTTGTTTTACTTCTCTCAGTCTCAATGTCTTTATCTCTAAAATAAAAATCATTATATCTGACATGTTCATTGTTGGTCCAATGAAAGATCTAGAAAGGTGAGTTTTGTGAGCACTCAATAGTTTGAGGATGCTGTTGATATTAAATATGAGATTTTTACAGCATGATGGCAGCTTTAAATAAAAAAGCAAAGACGCTGGTTTGTTCTCTTGCTTTCCTCTAGAACAGCATCCACATGGAAAACAACAACAGCCACTAGGGAACTCTGGATCTGCTCAAGCACCATCAGGGGAACCCTTTCCAATAGTTAATTTCCTCTTCTGCCTTAGCTCCCAAAGCTACACTGGCAGAAGCCAATGCTTTATATTATGAAATATTTGCCCAAGATAATAGACAGTATTTCTAAATAGTATTTCAGGAGACCATCCCTATGCCTATCCTCTGTCACCCTTTTGCATAATAAGCAAAGTTGATATGCTAAAAGTAGCACTCTTGTCTTCATTTGCTAGCAGTGGATTACAGTTCTGATTGCCTTACACAAATCCAACATTTTCTTAGTGGAAGCTGCAAAGGCAATGAAATCATTAGATGGTACCATCTAATTAGCAAGGCATGAGCACATTTATCTCTTGGTATTTGAGGAAGGACTCATGGAGCCAGTAAGACCAAGTTTCCACCGCTACTAAGGCATGGGCGACCTTTGAAGTGACAACATTTTTTCTAGTCTTTGTTTATGAATCTTCACTCATACCAATATTTGAGTATGCTTCAAAGTCTAGACCCACAACACTGGCTGACAAGTCTTGAGAATGGGAGATTTGAAGAATTTTACCGTAAATTCAGATCTGTCAAAGCTGTCAGTGATGGATGAAAAGCCTGCTCTCAGATACTCCTGCTTCAACCCACAGTCAGATCAGTCCATTCTGTTCACTTCCTCTCAGCGTTCCATGAATATACTGACTTATGTATATTTTCCTCCCCGTATGGCTTTACTCACACTAGTGAGTGATCTTTCTTCTCTCACACATTTCAAAATTGAAAAGCATTTTCCCTAGAAATGATATTATAAATTCCAGCTGGACTCAGCAATGTTACTAGTACAACTGGTTCAGTTAATAGATACAAGGTGCTCAGAATGCAGGAGTTCCTGGACTTATGATAGGGTATGTCCCAAGATGCCTCTCAGGAGTTGAAAATACTGTAGGTAAAAATGCATTTAATTCACCTAACCTAGTGAACATTACAGCTCAATAACACAGTACACTGAAGATCACCTGTTGTTTCCCCTTGTGATTGCATGGCTGACAGAGCAGTGGCTCATGCCAATGCTCAGCACTGCAAGAGTGTTACACAGCGTATTGCTAGCCCAGGAAAGGATCAAAAGTCAAAGTATGGATTCTTCTGGATACAAATTGCTAGCACACCACTGTAAAGTCAAAAGCACTCTAAGTCAAACCATTGGAAGTTGGAGACCCTCTGCAGTGACCTGCATACGGTGTGTGCTCATCAAATGTTTGGCAATAATATAATTATTACTATTGCCATTAATAAGAGAGAATCAACTATACTACACTGTAATTAGGCTTTGGTGAGTTGCACTATGTTTATATACCTTCCTTCTAATAACTGAATATCTTCTAAGCATTATGCTAAGTACTTGCTTTATCTCTGTTAATTCCCACAACCCTCCTAGAAGGAAGACTAGTACTATTATTTCTCACTTAAACAATAAAGAAACCAAAGCTCAGCAAGGTTAAGGAACCTACTCAAGGTCATATAACTAGTAAATTTCAGAGGTAGGATTTAATACATGGCTGTTCTGTTCTTATGCCTGTTCTCTTAGCCATGATCCTCAACTTCCTAATAGACAATGTTTGGTTTTCTCTGTACATTTTGCCACTCTTAGCATCCTATAAGGTCTCATGGTAAAAAGAAAAATGTGGAGAGGATTATATTACACATTTGATAAAGGGTTTCTTGTGCATTTGGGAGCTTAGAGTGTGTAATAATCCAAATTAATCACCTTCTAAAACATCTCATTAAATAAGTTTGGTGAGATGATTAATCAAGCATCATCCTAAAACTCATGGTAATTCCTTCCTCTGAAAGTCTAACCAGAGTAAAGAATATTTACTTCATTGTTTAAGAAAATTTTTTAAATAAAATATTAAGACTAGGAATCCAAGACCAATTATTCTGAGAAAGCTCTTTTCTGCAAATGTGCCAATGCAATATTAAGGTCCAAGGGAGCCTAATTCCCAAGGTATAAAAAGAAGTGAGTATTCAGGTCATTGCCAGTGTGTTCATCATATGACACCCTGCAGAGAAAGCACTTTTCAAATAGAAAATCCTGAATGCATACATATCTTAATTACTTAATGAGGTCCATCTACGGAGGAAGGCAAGGGCCATGCAATTCCTTGCTGACCTGTTTCTAAAAAGTAGAGTGAGAAAGTCTGGTGATAATGACGTCTTAAAATACCCTAAAAATCTGGGGATTTATCTTCTACTGGTCAGTGTAACAGTTTAAATACATGTCCACAAATTCTGTGACATTCTTCCTACCTATAGTTGGGATCGATGTCCCTATGCTTGAAACTGGGAGGGTGTCTGTGTCTGGTTCAACCAATAGCATACAGAAGGGATGTATGCTGTGGATCCTGGGTCACAGAAGTCATGTTGCCTCTGCCTTGCTCACAGGAATATTTTTCTTGAACCCACCAGCATGTATGGTATATGCATCTGCTCAGGCTCCACTGCTGGTCTAACTCTAGTCACTGTTTGACCATATCCACTTGAGAAACTCTGAGCCAGACCAATTTAGCCCCCACAAAATACCTGAGAGGCAATAAATTACTTTGCTTCTTTGAGCCACGAAATTTTGAGGTAAGGCATAATGAAGCAATGGCTAACTGAAATATTCAGCTTATAGTTATTCAAGAAAGACTTGGGTTAATACAAAGTGTCTGTTGGGGCCCAAGGTTTGGCTCAATGGTGCCACTGCCTGCCTGGCAAGTGCAAGGTCCTGAGTTCGATCCCCAGTTCTGAGAAGAAAAAAAAAAGAATGTTACTTTCAGTGGACAGATTAGAAGATGCAGAAACAACTCCAGACACACTCAGCCACCTCATCTTCTGCAAAGGAGCCAAACACCTTCACTGGAGGAAAGATAGCTTCATTAATAAATGGTGCTGGAAAAATGCACTAAACTCAAATAGAAATGGATTAAAGATCTAAATATTAAAACAGAAATGCTGAACCAGCTGGAACAGAGGTTAGGCAGAACTCTTGCAGACATTGGTGTAGGAAATGATTTTATGAAAAAAACCTCAGTTGCCTGTGAACTGGCACAATCAACAAGTGGGATCTCTTCTTGTTAAAAAGCTAGGGGGTGGGGATTTAGCTCATTGGTTTTGCCACCTGCTTCACAAGCACAAGGACCCAAGTTCAATCCCCAGTACCAAAAAACAAACAAACAAAACTTCTGCACAGGAAGAGAAACCACCAACAATGTGAAGAGACAACTCACAATTTGGGAAAAAATTCTCACCTGCTGTTCCTCAGACAAAGGTCTACTATCTTGAATCTATAAAGAACTTTAAAAAAATTAGACCTCCCAAATTTAAAGACCCAGTCCAAAAACGGGCATCTGAAATGAACAGACATTTCACAGACAAAGAAGTAAAAATAGCAAATAAACATATGAAAAAATATTCGCATCATTGGTCATTAAAGATATAAATGAAAACATCACTGAGATTCCACCTCACCCCAGAAAGAATGGCTGCTATCATGAAATCAACCAATAACAAATGTTGGCAGGGCTGTGGGGAAAGGGGAACACTGCTCCACTGCTGGTGGGAGTGTAGACTGGTACAACCACTGTGGAAATCAGTATGGTGATACCTCAAAGAACTAGGACTGGAAGCCCCACTTGACCCAGCTATTCTCCTGCTGGCTATCTTCCCCAAAGAAGTAAAAGAATCATACCACAGTGGTATATGTGCACCCATGTTCACAGCAGCACAATTTGTAATAACTAAAACTTGGAAGCAGCCCAATTGCCCATCAACTGGAGACTGGATAAAGAAAATGTGTTTTTTAAAAATAAAATGGAGTACTACTCAGCCATAAAAAATGAGAAATTAGAGACATTTATACCTAAATGGATGCACATTGAGGTGATACTCTTAAGTGAAACAAATAGGACACATATGTGTAAATACCAAATAGTTTCTCTAGTTTGAGAAACTGAAAGTGTAAATAAGGACTAAAAGGTATAGTAGATAATGTGAAATAGGAAGAAAAGGGGAAAAGGGGAAGGGCAAGTGGGAGGGGTAGGGAAAAGGAAAGAAGGGAATGGAATCAATATGAGAAAAGGAAAAAATGGAAACAAAGTCTTTGTAAATAGGGAGGGATGGAGGGGTTGAAGGGAGGGAAGGGGAATGGGAAGAATAAGAACCAAGAGAGATTATGTAAAGGTACAAATTTCCAATGATGAATGTCATTATATTGTATACCTAAAATATACCAAAAAAATTAAGTTAAAAAAATATGAAGTGTCTGTATAGCATAATAATGATTGACTGCGTTGTGTCAAACCTGGCCATAGAATAATAAACATATAAATTTGTATTAATTGGAGTGATATGGCTTGTGTTTAGATGTCCCCCCAAAGCCTCATAAAGTCATAGGGGGTGCTTTTTGGCGGTGACCGGATCTAGAATGTGTGGTGATGGGATCAAGGGTGTGTGATTACTAAATCAGTCCACTAACTGGTTTGGTATAGTTCTGGGTAGGATTAAAGGTGTGAGTGCTGTGCCCACCCTAGGGTGGGTAGCCTTCATAAAACATAAGGGACAGAAAGAGGGCTAATGTGCCCTCACCTGCCTGCTTGCCATGGACTATTCCTCCTCTGCCATGCCACCCTTGGAGCCAGCCGAATATGGACTTAAACCTGTACAAACTGTGAGCCAAATAAACCTTTCCTCCTTTAACTTTGGGTGTTGAGTGTTTTGCCTCAGCAATGAGAAAAGTAACTGGTAAAGATGCTTTAGTTTAATACTATAATTATTTCTATATTAAGGCTCTACTACATGTCAGACACTATGACAGAAATAAGAAATTCAATGTTATCAAAGATAAATATACACCTAGCATCGTGAGCTTAGATTCAAGTAGGAGAAACAGATAAAAATATATAAATATACAAAGTAAATGATTACCAGCTATGATAACTGTTATAAAGGAAATTTACAAGGTGCTTGGGAAAATTTTACTTTTGATAAGTGGTTAAGAATGGTCACTTTGAGGGGATGACATTTAAGATTAAACAGAAAATAATGACCAAGTCTTATGAAAAGAAGCAAAAAAATGTCCTAGAGGAGGAACAAGATGGGCAAAGGCCCAGAGGTACAAAGGTGACAGGATCAGAATAAAAGTGTGGCTAGAGCTTAGTGTGAAAAAAGAGTGTGAAAGACACAGCTAGTGTTCCACCAAAGAATGTGTGCTCTGTGTTGTAGAGTTGACTCAGGGAAGAGGTTGTATTTCCCAGCCCCGCTCTCTTTCTATAAGCATAGTCATGTAATTGAATAGAATGTGGGCACAAGTCCCACCACTGGAGTAGCCTTATAAATGCTCTATTCACTGTGCCTAAGTGTATCAGGACACTGATACATAGAGGGTCCCTGGACACTGTAAGTGAAGAATCTCACCATCAGCCTGAACCCTGAATGACTGCACAGAGTAGAGGCTCCTGTGCACTTCCTCATCCTACCACCTGGATGTACCTGTGTAAGAAATAATCCTCTACTGGTGTTACACCATGAGATTTTAGGGGTTAGCTCATACAGCAGTTCGTAAACCTTAATGAAACACGAGAGAGTGATACAGAATTCACAATGAGAGTCCATTCAAAATGTCAGGGAATTTGATTTTTATTCTAAGAGCACTGGGAATCTATTCTTGTGTACAGAGAAGCCAGATGATCTGATTTATGATACCTCTATTCTCTGTAGAGATTGGATTTGAAGCCAAAAGAGTAGAAGCCCTATGTTGGGTTATTATTACAAAGATTCATATGAAGTACAGAAATAGAAGTCTTATGTTCTGTGAACTGGGAACTCTCAGCTTTGTCAACAAGAGGAAAGTTCATGGAATCATAATTTCTTTTAAGTGAAAAGGAACAATCACCTGGTTCAAGAGAGTTATTTCTACACTACTAAGCAACCTTTAGACTTTTTGGAATTTTTAATAACATTTAATATTTTAGAAAACATAACCTATTCAAAATATCACCTTACCCTGGCTATGTGAAACAAAATTACTGTCAGGTTTCTCAGCACCTGGATATGTGAAAAACAGCTAAGTGAGACCACACAAGGACAAGGTAGGGTGATTTTCATAAAGCCAAGTCCCAAAAGCAAACTTGCTGTTCTAAAGCCAAACTTTGAGAACCCCAAACTGGACAGCAAATGAAGATATCATCATTATGAGGAGTGAAAAACATCTAGTGTACACAATGAATGAATGAACCCAAGTAAACCCAAACCTCCAAATACAAGCCCAAAGGGAACTCAAGAGCGAATACCTTGTTGTGCAACGGGGAAGGGGGAAGTCAGAAGATTTCATTTAAATGCAAGTTTATCCAGGCAAAGAAGCATGTATGCCACATAGAGATGTAGAATCTGTTACTTCTTTGCTTTATCTTGCAATTGTTATGTACCAGATCCAACTTTCCTTTTAGAAGATTTTCTGACAATCTTTAATCAAACACAAAGTGCAGGTAATATTAATTATTGTTCCTCTCTACAAGACGTAGCATCAATTCATACTCCCAATGCACTATTATAATTTGTCATGAGATATTCTAGACATGATCTCCAAAATGTAACATACTAAATCAGAGTCTGAAAATAGACTCTAAAATATGTAAGGATTGTGCCTATAATCTAGCACTACAAGTGTGTTGTTTTCTATGTTTAAGTGGAAAGTCTATCAAAAGGCTTGCTTATTGCAAAACCCAGAGTTCACAGCACTAAAGAAATACAATACTGTATGTAGCCTTATGGGTGCTAAAGTTCACTCCAGGAAATTAGTGAGCCTTATTTACACATTTGTTCTTTGAAAAGAATATATATACATATACATACATATGTATGAAATCTTCCTTCAGAGAACACTTGTCTGTTTGAAGAGATTTTTGTTGTTGCCTTGTGGTAATTAATATTGCTTTAATGTGGTCCTTGACATTTGCGTGAAACCCTCAGGTTCTTATAAAGAAACCACACTGTAGACACACACACACACACACACACACACACACACACACACACAACTTTGGCTTAACTTTGAGTGCCTCCAAAATTTCACAAAAAGCAGAATTTGACTAACAGCTAGAAAATGTATACATTAACCATATTTAGATTTGGGCCACTATAGCCTTTACCCATGCAATTATATGACTTGCACAACAAAAATGTAGCTGTTCACAATTATTCAAAGTCATTCACAAGTACCATAATGGTTCTAGATTCTCCTGAAGATTCTAGACTCAAACCAGCCATAATTGTACCTTGATTTTCTCACCTAAAGATTTTGTTCAGATTTGAGAGGTGCTGTATAGGCTTATTATTCTAAAGAAAATCAAGCTGATTTTCAGAGGTTTTTAGCAATTATTTGATCACTCATTCCATAAATATTAACCTATGTTCACTATGTGCAGTGTTATGGCTTGTATCTAGATGTCCCCCCAAAGCCTCATGAACTCATAGGTAGGGCTTTTCAGAAATGACTGAATCTAGAGAGTGTGATGCTGAGATTTTGGATATGAGGCTGGGACTGATTCACAGTGCAATGCTAGGATTATGGGCAACCCACCCTGGGTGTGACTGCTACCCACCCTAAGGGAAGATAGCCTGTATAGAATATAAGGAACAGATAGAGGAATGCTGTTGTCACTCTTGCCTGCTGGTTGCTGCTTTTGCTGCCTTCTGCCTGCCATAAACTGTTTCTCCTCTGTGATGGCTCTCTGCCATGCCACCCTGCCTTGGAATCAGCTAATTATGGACTGAAACCTCTACAGACTGTAAATAAATCCCCTATTAGTCTAGGTAAGAGACTGATTTTCTAAATCTAGGTAAGTACTCTACCACAGAACTTTATCCTCAGTCCTACCAGAATACTTCTGAAAATGAAAGGATATTGTTCATTACTTGAGAAATATAGGCATAAAATGAGATATGACAGGTTTGAGGTGGTATGCACTGTAGGCCCAGCTACCCTGAAGGCTGAGGAAGGAGGATCACTTGAGCCCCTGGCACTCAAGACCAGACCCAGCAATGTAGCATACCTGTGCCCCCGCAAAAGATGAGGCTAGCACAGTGATGAATTGTGGGAAACAATATTTCCCAGTATGCCCTGCCCTTTGACTGGTACAAGACACCCTGGGATTAATGGTTAACACCATTTATGAGGTAAACAGTTTAGAGCTCTCTTCTGACATGAAAGCTTCTTCTTCACACAACAGCTGAGATGAAATTACAATGGCTATTAAGTCTGGGGCTGAGCATCTCTCCCCAACAATTCTAGCTTCTGCAGGTATGCTAGAGCTGTGTGTTGGTCCACTGTTGTTTCTCCTGGATGCTGCCTTTGCTGCCCCATAGCCACTAGTTTTGGGGGGGATTCTGGGCCAGGTGCTGTTCCCTTTTAACCTCAACCAACTTCTACAGCCCCCTAGCTGCCTGAGCATATTCCACCGAGGAATGTCTACCTTTCCCAGGCTTGATGTCCTGGTTCAACAGCTTCTCGGTGAGATTCTTCAGAGACATGTTAGCATTATCTGGGCATCTGGCCTTCCAATTGAAGAAGGAGGTTTGGAAGGTGTCTTGGGTGAGGAATGTGGCATGAAATTACTACAGGGCGTTGCAGATGGCATGCCTCACCACTATATTTTCAAGAACTAGTGCCAAATACTCAATGTTTATTTATTGTAATTGACAAGGCAGTATACCTTATATGTTTATGTAGGGTGTGGCTAAGTTAAGCTAATAACACAACTACTACCTCAAATACCTTTTTTTTTTGGACCGGAGATCAAACTCAGGACTGTGCACTTGCAAGGCAGGTGTCGGCACCATTGAACTAAATCCCTAGCCCTCAAATACCATTTTTGTAATAGAATACTTAAAATACACTCTTTTAGAAATTTTCACGTGTACAATATATTAACTGTAGTCATCATGATGTATAATAGATCTCTTGAACTTGTTCCTCTTATTTAACTAAAATTTTGTTTCCTTTGACCAACATTTCCCCAATCTGCTCACCCACGATTAGTAAAATAGTAGCCATTATTTTACCATTTTTTATGTGTTCTGGAATAGTATTCCACTATGAATATATATCACATTTTCACTTATTAGTTGATGAACACTTAGGTTGTTTCCATTTCTTAGCTATTGTGAATAGTGCTATAATGAATATGGGGGCACAGGTGTCTCTCTGACATACTGATTTTATTTCCTTGATGTATAGTCCCAGTAATGGGATCGCTGGATCATATGGTAGTTCTATCTTTAATTTTTAAAAGAATTTTCACGCTGTTTTCCATAATGATTGTACTAATTTATTACAATCCCACTAAAAATTTGCTAAGATTCCTTTTCTCCACATCTTTGCCAGCACTTCCTACATTTTGTCTTTTTTTAATAATAGCCATCTGTTATAGTTTAGATCTAAAATGTCCCCCAAACGTCTCATGTGTTCAAAGGTGAGGATTTGGAAGGTGGGAATCATGGAGGTAATATGCTCATCAATGGATTAACTCACTGATAAATTCATAGCTAATTGTGCTGTTCAGAGGAGAGGCCTGGTTGAAAGAGGCAAGTCACTGGGGTCTCATGAGGTAGAAGGATATATTCTTATCCCCAGTGCTATATTCTTGGCCCCTCTCTGCTTTCTGGCTGCCATGAAGTGAGCAGTTTCCCTTCCATCATGGCCTTCCATCATGCTATTTCTGCCTTCAAGCCAGCCAACCATAGACTGAACCCTCTGAAACGGTGAGCCAAAATAAACTAGTCCTGCTTTAAGTTGTGGATGTCAGGTATTTTGTCCCACCATTAGAAAAGTGACTAGGACACCATCCTAAAGAGTGTGAGGTGATATATTATTATAGTTTTAATTCATGTTTCACCAATGATCAATGATGTTGAGCATTTTTTTCATATACCTATTGGCTATTGTGCCTTTTTTAGAAATCCCTATTCAAGTCCTTGTCCACTTTTAAATCAGATTATTTGTTGTTTTGCTATTGAGTTGGGCTCCTTGTATACATTAGTGGTATCTTGGAAATTGTTAGTTAGTTCCAGAGGGATGAGTGAGTACCAAAAATGATGAGTACCAAATTGTTTTAGATGAAAAGGGTGACAAAATATGAGGCAATCAACACTGCCAAGTTGTAGCTTGTTCATTGAGTACCAAAAAATGTCAAGTACTAGGACAAAATTTGCATGTCAAAATGCATCAAGCACCAAATTCAAAGAGTTTCAAAGCAGTTTCATACCAAAGTATGATTGTATATTTTGAACATTAACTCCTTATCAGATGTATGATTTACAAATATTTAAATTCTTAGACATTTTAAATCTCACTTCCTTATAACCACCATGCCTATTTCCTCTATGTGATTATAGGAAACATATTATACATACTGAATCAAAGTCTTTTACATACAGGTGGCTGATGAATTACCAGATCTTTAATTCATAAATTTAACTTGTTACATTGATTTGGCTTATTGTGTGTAATGCACACAAACCTTAAATGATTCACACAAATATTTTTACTGATAAAAATATGCCAAAACCTTTTCAGAGAGTTGCATTGTCTCCTTCTAGAGTACTCATTCTTCAGTGTGTATAAACAACCAAATGCTTTGATATTCAAATTAATGAAAGCAGTGGAAATGAGAAATGAAACCATCTGAAAATCATATGCTTCCTTTTAATACATATTAATGACAAGCTCACACACACAAAAGATATTTGACAGAGTATCTACCTCACATACAATGAAAAACTTTCTTCCAGGTAAAAATTGTTAGAAAGGTTATTTTACAGGTGATCACAAAATCAAAGTTTAGTTCTGCATCCCCAAGAGTAGCAAGTAGCTGGACTTTTGAACACTGAGGTAGGAATGATATAGATTTCAGCCCTGATTCAGCAATTTGTTAGCTGTGTGATATTGAAGAAGTTACAGTAATTCACTTTTTTGAACCTTAATTTATTCATCAATAATCTGAAAATTATTCAGAGTGATTTTAAGAATTAAATAATAGTGCATGTAACTTGTTTAGCATGGTATCTTGGGATTTAATTAGTTGTTATTAATATTATTATTAAGTTGAACAACTCTGTTTTTCCCCTAGACATCAGTTTTCTCTCCCAAGAAATGGAAATGGATTTATCAGTGTGAAATAAAAGAGATGACATAGAAAATTTAAAGACTATGCAATGGTGGGTACTGTTATGAAATTCAAAATGCTATTTTGTCTACATTACACAGATAAAATGCAATGCCTTACTTCCCATACTGTTTCAGGCTGAATATACATTTTCCAGTAAGTTCTTCACTTATTAGCAATGGGAATTGAGCAACTTTAGTTAGGAGTGGTTGAGTTTCTCTGGGTTCCACTAACAGCTAGGATCATAATCACCCTAATAAATCAAATTTCCCTGGTTTCTACCCCACCTGTTCTTGCAGAACTTGCAAGCAACTCTACTTTGCAAGCAACTCAAATATGACTGGTGAGCCCTGTAAGTTATCTTCAGTGCTCACCAGCATCTCCCTTAGTGCCCATCATCACTTAGAATTTGCCAGGTTCTTTCTCTGCCATTTCAGATCTTGGCCATTGTTCACAAAGAGCAAAACCACTTGAGAAGAGTCTCTTGCTACTGTCAATGATGCTACTTCCATCTCCCACTTATGCAGAATATTCACACCAAATATGGTGAATCTAACAGCTCATTAAGCCATGTTCAAGGAAGAAAGCTTTGATTCCACATTTTCCCTCTCACCTCTACCACAATATCAATTGAAAATGTTGCCTTGTATTGGGCTCGGGAGGCAGAGCATGAAGTCAAGTGTTTCACAAAAGCCATCTTTCTGTGCTCCCTTGGCCCATTTTCTCTTTCTCACCTCCAAGTTGTTCAGCAAATAGGATCTAATCTTCATGTGTACAGCATGTGCATACAGACATGTTTGATCATAAAGGAAGATGCAATCCAGGCTCAACCAGATACTCCTTCCAATGAAAAAGAATATACCCAACTGGTTAAAGCAAGCTCATGAGAGTCAGACAGAGGATTCAACCTTGTTGCTTATTAACATAACATTTCTAAATCTCAATATCTTTTTCCATGAAATGAGGATACTAAATATATCTTGGAGAGTGAGCTATTGTGAGAATTTTGAGTTAATGAGTAATAGTAAATAAAACATAGCATAGTTCCTAGCTCACAGTAAGCACTAAAAATGTCAGTTGCTTTAAAAATAGGACACATTTGTATAATACACCCCCTCTTTCTAAACATTTCCATAATGTGCATTAACATATGCAATAATAAAATTATTAATTTTTACTATTGATATACTTTGTAATGCAGGTGCTAGCTTATTCACTTTAATGAAATAATCTACTGTTATGATAAAAGTAGTTATTTTATAAAATTGCTATTTCTTATATGTTTTGTAGAATTAATATCCTTCCTTTCAACCAGCAAAATATTTTTTCATTAAATTTATTGGTACATTTTAGGTATGCAATACAGTTACATTCATCATTGGGATCTTGTACCTTTACATGATGTATCTTGCTTCTTATTTTTTCCCCATTCCCCTGCCCTCCCTTCACCCCCTCCACCCTTCCCTATTTACAAAGATTTTGTTTCCATTTTTTCCCTTTCTTATATTTTTTCTTTCTCTTCTTTCCTTTACCCTGCCCCTCCCACATCCCCTACTCCTTTAGAGCTTTTCTTCCTATTTCACATTATAAATTATACATTTTGATCCTTACTTACACTTTTAGTTTTTCACATCAGACAAACAATTCAGTATTTACACATGTGTCCTATTTATTTCACTTAAGAGTATGGCCTCAATATGCATCAATTTAGTTATAAATGTCTCTAGTTTTTCATTCTTTATGGCTGAGTAGTATTCCATTTTATAAAAAAACACCACCTCTTCTTTATCCAGTCTCCAGTTAATGGGTAATTGGGTTGTTTCCAAGTTTTAGCTATTATAAACTGTGCCACCATAAACATGGGTGTCCATATATCACTGTGGTATGATTCCTTTAATTCTTTTGGGAAGATACCCAGCAGAGGAATAGTCAACCAGCAAAATATTTTATCAAATCACTTTTACAATACTTGTATCTCTAACATTATACTTTCAGAGGCCAAAAGGATTAATTCAAATAGTTTACCAATAGTGTAGTATTTCATTTGTTTATTCAAAAGACAAAAAAACATGGTAAACATCACCTAGGCACTGTGGAAGGAGAGGGCTTTCAAGGTGGATAGGATAATATTAATGGTTTACTGGACATGTTAGAGGTACTGAGTAGGCTATCTTGTGCCAGAAAAGCAGGGATAAAGGGACCATGGGGAAAATGGGTGAGTAATGAAAAATCTGCCTTGACTGATTGGTAGGTTCATCTGAAGAGCAATGGAGACTAATAACTACTTGAATTTTTGAGTTTCTCTTTCTTTACCAGCCCTCTGTAGTTAGCTCTTCAAACTATCCCACTCCTATCCCAGATTTCACCATTCCATATTCAGTGTCACAATTCCCTTATTTCCATCTTCAATTCTTCCACACCTAATGAAATAGCTCTTGGATTTCAGGGGTGAGTAACTGGTTAATTCTTTCACTTGGCTCTCATATATGAATTCCCTTCTAATTTTCCCTGATACATTTGCCCTATCCAGGCCCTTCACATTTTCCTCTTATTTAGCTTTGCATTTCATGATCTTCTAGATCGATTGCCACTATGTACACCATCCCTCTACTTTGAATCATGCCAGTGGCCCCCAAGTCTTGCTAGACAAAGACATACTATCCCATATTTTTCCTTCATCTTCACAATCACAGTGTCTCTTCAGTCAGCTTCATTTTGGCTCTCAGTTCCCCTACACACTGCTCTTCACACTGCAAGGAAATCTAAGGAGGCTGGTAATTAGCCACCATTGAAATAAAAAATAACCAATATAAAAAGTAACATCCAGGAACCAACAAAAATATCACTACAAGTTTTCCTTCAAAAAACGTAAGTTTGTGCTAGGGGCATGGCTCAGTGGTAAAGTACTTGCCTACTGTGCACAAGGCCTTGGGTTTGATTCCCAGGAATCCCCCCTGCAGGAAAAAGTAATTTCTGAAGCCCAGTATAAATTCTGGGGTGTGGCTGATAATGATGTTTCAGTATAGATTTGATTGTAACAAATGTACCATTCTGATGGAAAATGCTGGCAATGGAGGAGACTATACACTTGAAGGGAAAAGTCTCTATCTTTTCTCCATTTTTCTATGAACCTAAAATAGTTCTAAAAAGCAGTACTTTATAAAAATGAGAAGTAAGGCCAACCTGGAAGAGCTGTCAATACCCAAAGTAGAAAGAATTTGAGAAACAAAATAAATAACAATTGTATAGAATTATTACTCAAAGAGTAAAAGTAAATGAGACACATATTTTGCGACCATGCAAATATTTGTTTTACTTTAATTACAAAAGAAAACATAGCAATTTTATAATGGAGAAACCCCATAGGCATTACCTTAATGGAAGAATCCAGGGTGACAAAATCTATAATAGGGTATATCAACATCATAAAACCTGTGATATGATGTGCCAAGTACATCTGTGGTACTCTTTCCAAAATGTACCTCAATCTAATCATAATTTTAAAAGTCAAGCAAAGCCAAAGTGAAGAACATTCTACAAAGTAATTAACCAAGAGTTTTCAAAAGTATCAAAGCTATGAAAAATAAAAACGATGAGATAAAAGAGACATGATATCTCAATGCAAGATGTAATCCTGGTTTGGATCCTAGAGCAGAAAAGGGAAAGAGTGGAAAATCTGGCAAAATCTGAATGAATAAAGTCTGTAGTTAGACAGTAGTATGATACAAGTGTTAATTTCTTAGTTTTAATGATGGAACTGATGTTATATAAGATGATGACATTAAGAGAAGATGGGTAAAAAGTATTAAAAATTTGTACTATTTCTGTAATTCACTAAATCTAAAAATATTTCAAAATAGAAAGATTTTAAGAGGAAAATACATACTTTGCTTAATTTTCCTATAAATGAATTTCATTTCTATCATGAGCTTCTGTGCTGCAAAGAAAATTTAACTTCTGTCAATCCCGAGTCCTCCCTTTCCCTTGGGCTTCATCTACATTGCACAGGTCTTCTAAAATGCACAGCACTGGGTTGGGGCACAGATCCTAGAGTTGATCAGAGAGTAGACAGATGATCATAGATGATCATGTCAGCTTTATCTTCCAATATTTGTCCATATAGCCTATTGTTAACTGTACCATATTCTTAACCACAGGGCTTCCATGGCTCTCTATGCTGTCAGTGTCATGCCTGGTTTCTCAGTAAGCATACACTGCTTTCCTGCCTATGGTGAGGGAAATCTACGATGCTGTCTCAGGCCAATTTGTCTGGACACAGCACCCAGACATTTCTTTCTCTCCCACACCAATCAGGCTGATAGAGTTGATAGGGATAATGGCAAAGTAAGTAGGAGAAGCCAATTCAAACACTAGACCTGGTGGTCCAGAGGGGGAGGATCTAGAGTTCCACTATGTTTGATTTCCACAGAAACCCACTCTCACCAAGGGAAATCATATCCCCAAATTTCACCAAGGCCAGGACTAACTCTTGGCATCCATGTCCACTATGATGGATTTCTGAGATCAAGATCTTTTCCAAGCTCTGCTTGAAAAATGAGACATGGGTCCCTCTGCTTTTCTATCTTCAAGTCTTTCTTTGCTTTATCATTCTCACCCAGTCTTCTGCTATGAATGAAGCTCTTTATCAGGTCTAATTCTCAACTAAGCTCTCCTTTCTTCCCCTCCAGCTCTCTCCATCTTCAGATGCATGTGGAATATAAAACAAAAATGAGGTTGAGAAAGTAAGAAACATCACCTTCCTTCTGTCCTACTTGGGCCTAAGGACTCTGGCTAGACAAAGAAAAAGGAGTAACCTTGGAGTGGCTGAGCAGCTCAAGCTTTTTTATTGTAACAAGTGGGATCCTTACTGCTTTGAGGTGCATTTTTAATTTATTGAGAAACTTTCTTCTTCTTCTTACCTTGGATGTCTGGAAATTCTGCTTCTTCTCTTTGTTTTTCTTCCTCAATGGCATGGTCAAGGCTATGTGAAACCCAAAGGAGAAAAAGGAAAGGACTTGAGACCTGAGCCTTCCCTAATTCTTTCTAAATATGCTTCACAATTTCCCAGGGAGGAGAAGGAGGGAGAGATTAAACTGAACATTTTTCTTTGGGAATATGTGAGCACAAAAGACTGAGTAGAAAAAGGCCATGAGCCAGTAACAATTACTAGGAATTGTTTCCTCATAACTGATGATCAAGCCCCAGGGGTAACTGAGCTCAGAAAGTTAAAAGGATCACCATCAATGTCACTGACATGTGCAGCTGAGCACTGAGTCACACGGCCAAGAGCTGAATGACCACTCAGAGACTGGACTAAGACATTTTAAATGACACAAGCATCTGTCAGAATGCAATTTTACTACCCTTACAAGTATCCAAAATGAAAAGACCCAGGACACATAAGGATTTACCAAAGAAGACACACACAATTGTGTCTAGCAGTGTATATCTGTAATTGCAGACTCTGGAAGGCTGAGGCAGGAGGATCACAAATTTAAGCCCAGCTTGCACAACTTAGTGACTGAACAAGACCCTGTTTCATAATGAAATAAAATTTTAAAAGGGCTGAGGATGTATCTCAGTGCAAAGGCTCTGGATTCAATCTCTTAAAAAAATGCATACATACATATCTTTATATATACATATATATGTATATATTTTAATCATGGGTAATATTCAGGAAGTCTGCAAACCAATACAAGACAAAAATATGACTTGAAGTTAATTTAATCCTAGCTGAGGAGCACAGCTTAGGCAGTCTAAGATCTTGGCTCCACTTGGCAATGGGAGGACCTGATTTCCCATATCAAACAGGATTCTTTGACCATCCACTAAGTTGTCCTGAGCTCAAAAGATAGCCCCAAATCCTTCAGAACACTGGATGATGGCTGAGACTGGAAGGTTCTCTTGTCCTAGCCAAAGAGGACATTATGGGTGCAGCCTGCTCCAGATCTGAGGCAGTCAAGCAGAAAACAACTGGGAAACAGCAATTACCCAAGACAGTGCTAATGAAATACTATGATGAAGAGGAGATATTGAAGACAATCTCTATAAAAGTTATGTATGATTTTGAGGACTGAATAACACTTTCATGGGCATATGCAATCCTGCGGGTCAAATGTCCAACACATGCTCTCAGAAGGAATTAGGGATGTTTCAGCTGTAAAAAATAATCCAGAGAGAACTGAAAGTACTATCACCTAGCCAAAATAAATTAGGGCCAATGAGTAAGAGCTATAGAAAGAGAGATTTCAGTGATACTCAAATTTCTTTAAAAGTTGAAAGATGGGGGTCCAGCTATGTTACCTACATGGGGCTGAAACTTGTAATTTTCCCACCTCAGCCTGAAAAGTAACTGGATTATAGATACGCACCATTGTGCCCAGCTATGGATTTTAATCTTGAAGTTCAAATGTACTACTTGTGAGACCTAGCTTTTCTGGGCCTCCTTTCTTTTCTCACCTGAAGACTATGGATAATAACAGTACAGCCCTATGTATCTGCAGGTTCAATGTGCAAGAGTTCAACCAAGTGTGAATCAAAATATTTAGAAAAAAAACTGTGTCTATATTGAACATGTACAAATTTTTTATTGTCATTATTCCCTAAACAATATAGTATAGCAACTACTTATAGAGTTTCCAGGATACTTGAAATTACAAATAAATTACATATCATTTAAAATATATGGGAGGATATGTGTGCACAATAGTCAAATACTATGTCATATAGCAAAAAGGACTTCAACATCTGCAGATTTCAGTATCCCTCAGAGGTCCTGGACAAAATCTCCCAGAGATACTGAATGACAAGTGCATATATTTCTCCTTAATACAAAGAATTAAGATAATGCACATAAAGCACTGACACAGTCTAGTACTGACAAAGACTTAATGAATGGAAGTTGTTATTATTGTGACTGTTGTGTTCATAACTTGCATAAAGTAGAACTACAGATAAAGAAGACAGATAGCTTTCTGAATGTAATGTAAAATCCAACATATTCTAAGCAAACAATGGCTTAAAAAGCTGACAGCTCAAAAGAGATGAAGTTAATTGTGTCCACTGGCAAGAGAAACCTCAAAACACACACATCTGTTCACTGTGCCTCTCCATTCTACCAATGTGATGTGGAGCCATGTAGCCCAACATAATAACCAGACAGATCAATAAAGTTAAAATGAGAATTCCCACATGAGGTAATGCAGGGGGAGAAAAATCCATCAAATTGGATTATGACATAAAGGGCCTCTGTGTGCGTGTTGAAAATATCTGTAAGTGATTTTATATGACCTAAAGCAGAATACCAAAAACCAATGATTACATAAATAATGGAGTAGAAAGATAGAGTATTTAAGGTTATTCAAGACAATGAGTAAGCATAAAGCTACCATTTGAAATAAGAATGTCTAATCCAACTCTATAAGGAATTGATTAGCTGATCTTTTGATTTACTTGAAACACTTGGCCAAACTGCTTTCAGAAATATAAACATAACTGTCTCAGCTGGAAACTTACAGGTAAGCTCTGTCTTGAATAAGAACTCCCTTGCAACAGATTTCATAGTCAGTCATTTGATTTTCTAGACTACCTTTGTTATGTGAATTGCAGAAGGATGCTTTCTGGATTAGAATAGGAAAGACTAATACATTCAGATTATTTTTCATTGTTAGCATAAAAACTCAGATGATCCTGTACAACATGCAAAAAACCCTGCAAGGAAAACAGAGCTCCATGTTATTCAAAGTGGGAAAGTCCCCATCCCAATGCTAACCTCTTTACCCAATCAATACTTCAACTAAAAGGAACCCAGAATCCTTGAAACTGAACCAATGAGCTCAGGATAATCAGTCCACATGAAAGCTTTTGTTTATGAATTGGTCCTGTTGTTACTGAATAAAGCGCCTGTGCTGGACTCCCTGGGAAGACAACCCCCACCTTCATGCTCCCTTCTGAGCAGTGCAGGGGATCTCCTTATCTGAAGGCTGCTGGTTCAGCTCCTAATGGCCCTTCCTCAATTCCCATTCTGTCTGCTTCACTTGTGGCTGACACAGCAAATGCACACGGAAGAAGTTTGCATGCAGCACAGACAGAGTCAGAGACTTGAAACAAAGAAGGTTCATTGATTATTTATTTATTTGTTTGTGCACAGTTCTTTCCTTCTGATGGTCAGGATTTCAGGGGCTAGGACCCAGAAAAACACTGGAAAAAATCAATTTGCAACATCCTCAGGGATCACAGGGCATTGAAAAATGGGTAATAAGTCTTTGTGAAGAACAAATCCTGCCTGAAAGAGGGCACTGGATTTGTGCAAAGCACAGTACAAAACAGGAAAGCCTAACATATATTACACCTCATCCCAGTGCACCATTTTGGACATTATTCCAATTCAGTGTCATCAGTGTGTTTCAGAAATGCTGTTGGAATCATATTCTAAGGAGGTCAAAGGTTGTGTCCGAAAGAATAAATGCACAAGAGAGGCTTGAGAAATTATCTTGTGAATTTGAAGGCTTTGTGTTCTAAAATCCAGGCTATCGGGAGGATTGAATTTCACCAAAAACTTGTGTTTCAACATGAATAAGAGTATGCATGTAAGTAATTTTTTGACACTGAAATATTTAGTAAATAAGGTTTGATATTTATCTTTCTAGAGGTTAGCTAGAGTAGCAGAGACCATCATATGCTTCTAGTTTTGCGCAGAATAAATTCCTTTCTTCTTCATACACAAAGCTATTTATAAGTAAGCCCAGGACCACCCTTCAAGCTGCATCATTTCCTTAAGACTTCCAAATCATCCACTCTAGCCATAGAGAAGTACTTCCGTAGAAGTACTTATTGATTCATTCATACACGCAGACTCTCATTTATCTAAACCATTTTAAAAGGTAGGTAGAGGAAGCATCATCATTACCACAAAAGCAGAGGCATAAATGCCCTGCTAAGGCACTGAATTCTTGAAGGAAATGGAGACTACACAAAGGACATGAAATTTCAAGGGATTTTTGTCATAGAATTGACTTGTTATGGGTTTTATTTTGGAAAAATAGCTCTAGAGGTGCTAGCGTACATAAGGTGCAGTAGAAGAGATAATAGTAAACACAGGGATATTACAATGATCCAAGAAAGGACTAGTAAGAGTCTAAATGAATCCTATGGTGCTGGGAGTGGAGAAATATGGAAGCAATCTGAGAGATATTCAAGAGGCAAAGTAATGGAGGGCTTGGTGAATAACTAAAAAGGAAGTGAGGAGCAGGAAGGCACCAGAAGACCTGCTTTTCAGGCTGTAGTAATTAAATAATGTAGTACCATTTGCTGAAATAAGAAGTGTAGGAAATGCCATCTGGTGGGGTTAGGATAATACTTTTAACATATTCTGTTTTAGGTACCATGTGTCATCCACAGTGAGATGTGATCAGGCTGTATAACACGTAAGTCTGAGCTCTTCTGAGAGAAAACATCAAAAATAAATTAATACAAAGTTTCTGTTTTCTTCTATTTCTGTCTTACCATTTATGCTCACCTGACTGATCAAAGATTGTAAGTGCTAATACCTTTTTTAACACCAATTTAGAAGTAACAGTGAGATAATGAAATATAAACAGGTGTCGTTGAATTGAACAAATTGGTATAGCCTTCGTGGAGGGGAGTACAGCAGAATGAGTCTCAAAGTATGCCCAATGTACATGACAGATTTAAGAAACTAAAAGTTGCAATGGTTTGTAGCACCAATCAAAACATGGAGTCTATTTGTCTACCCCTTTAATCAAGGATTGGCCAACTGGACATTGGCAAATATGACATAAGCAGAGGATAGGAGAGAATTTGTACATTAGGGTTTGCACTCTGGCACTGCTGGGAAACCTTTTCCTACAGGTGAACAAACCCAAGCTGCCTTCCTAAAGGAGAAAAGACAATACAGAGAGAAGCCCCAGCCATCTCAACCATCTCAGTCATGTCATCTCTCCTGGCCATCTCATTTGTGCCAAGTGACACTGAGGACACCCTAACTGTGCTTTCTCAATATGGCTATTATTGACATTTGGGGCCCAGTAAGAAAGTCTCTGTTGTGGGGGCCATACTAGGTAGAGCAAAATGTGTGGCAGCAGCTGTAGCCCCAACCCACTAGACGCCAGTAGCACTCTTCCTCCCCACACTGTGACAGCCAAAAAATGTCTCCAGATACTGCCAAAAATTCCCTGGGGTTGGAGAGTGGGGAGAAATCACCACCAGTTGAAAATCATCAATCTAGATCATATTTATTTTCATAAAGAGATGTTCAGGTATGTTTTCATAATTGTAGCAAGCAACATTATGTGTTTATTATGCCATATACACTATGACATATTCTATAGGGATCATATTATTAAATTGTTATCTCAAGCATAAGAGGTAGACGTTATTATTCACATCTTACATATTAGGGAGTTGAAATGCAGAAAAGTTAAATACATCAAGTTTATCTAACTAATAAGTAGTAAAACAAGGATTTTAATGCTGTCAATCTGTTTCTAGTGTAACTGAATTAACTATAAATCAGTTCTGACTCCTCATTATGTACAAAAATTGGATTACAGAAGGATAATTATACTGTGACACCCTTTTGTTTCTGACTATAGACTTAAAGATAACCTGAAAGAATATGCATTAAAATGTTAATACTAGTTATCACCATTGGGTGCTAGAATTACCTACCCTATCTCTCTAGCTCTAAATTAAATAATGCACATCTACCAGCCTTCAAAGAGAGTGATACATATACAAAATAGTTCAAAGAAAAATAAAAATGAAACAAACACTGATAGAAGTGCAAAGTATAACATGCAAATTAAGAAGAGAATATTTCTGATGAGAAGCATCTGAAAAGACAAAGGGGGTTAGTAGGTTCTGAAGGCTAGTTAAAACATTGACAAGTACACATGGGACAAGACAATCTAAGGTGTGGAAGCAGGAATATACAGAGCATACTTGAAGAAAGGCAAGAATTCTGATGCACAGTGAGCAAATAGGAGATACAATGGGGAAGAAGAGTCTGGGGCTTACTGGTAGCAGATACTAAGTATCAGAACAAAGAGCTTTGATTTCATGATGAAGTACTGAGCACTGCTGAAGAATGAGGTGATAATGATTAAGGATATAACGATAGATGATGATGTTCCTGAAGATAGATAGATAGATAGATAGATGACAGACAGACCAGACAGTAATAGTTACAAAGAACTGGAGGGACACAGACAAGAAGCCATTTAGGATACAAGTTAAAAATTATATTGTCAAAATGATGCTAGTGGCAACAACAACAAAAAAAGAAACAGAAACAACACTAATAAGATTGTGGAGAGCAGAGAATGGAAGCTTAGCAACATTGCATTTAAGGGAAGATGGAGTCAGATAAACAAGAAAAGTAGACTGAAAATAAGAATCCATGAGGCAAAAGGAAACCTATGAAAGGACAGTGCTAAGGAAGCCATAGGAAGAGACAACATGAATGTAGAGTGACAGCCAAATTTGTATGAAACATTTGACTGGCAAAGAGAAGTTGAAGGAAACAGGTATAGGGGCACAAAGGTAGTGAGATGCAAGGCTCAGAATGTCAGGTTTTGGAAGTGGGAACAGTTCTAGTTTGTCTAGGATCAATCCATACTGTTATTAATAGGCACCAGTGTGAGCCAATTTTGACTTATAACCTTTTTAAATCAACATGGCACCAGTAGAGAGATCAATAGAGAAACTAACCCTACAAAGAGCCTCTCAGTAGCTGTCCTCCCTTTTCTGGATTGTTTACTCTGTCCTACCCCCAGTATTCATAAGGATTCTTACAGTATCCCCTATCCAGGATGCTATCCCTTTCACATTTGGCTTTGACAGAAACAACCAAGTGGCAGAATATTTTGGGAAACTCTTCCTAAGAGATGTCTTGTTACCAAAAATTAGACCTCAGCTTTTCTTGGAAAGCTCAAATACACACTTAATTTTTATTGCTTTTCTTTTATAGCTATGACTTTCTACTTAAAATATAATCTGCTCCATGACTCCCCTCAACCTCTCAGCATGGACAAGAAATTCTGTCAATGCCTATTACTTTTTCCAAAAAAGACATTGAAGAAGATTCAAATAAATTCAGAATTCACAATATCATAGATCTTGACATTTCCCAGACTTATTAAAGAAACTCCTGTTCTGGTATTTCAGGTGTTTAAATCAAAGCTCTCATTAGAAGCATCAATTTTTGACATATATAAATATTTTTGACATATATATATATTATATACATGTATAGTTAGTTTTTATTTTGCCTTTATGCAAAACAGAATTTTCAATACTATTACTCCATTGCTCCAGCAAGAGTAAACCAGAGTCATTGAGAATGCCAACCTTGGAGCCAGCCTACTACATATCAAGTCCTAATTCTACCCTTAAGCATTTGTATTACCCCAGACAAGTTATTTAACCTGTTTTCCTCTGTTTTCTAAATTGTTGATTGATACTGTGAGAAATGAATGGTACTTTGAGTTTCTATTTCTCCACCCATTAGTGAAATTGAACTGTATCCCTTGATGTACTTATTGATTATTTGTATTTTATTTTTATTAACTGTTCTTGTTCTTACATTTAGCTTATTTTACTATCACCTATTTCTTATTTTGTAGTGCTTTTTGATTGTATGTTAATTAACTCACTCTAGGCCATATATACTGCTGTAGCTATTCTATATTTTAATGTTTCCCTGTTCACATAGACTAGTGAATGACCAGTGAGTCTACACAATGGCTCTGAATGAAGATCTGGCCTCAGAGGACTTGTGGCTATTGGAGTATAAGCGTTCAATGCAAATGCATTAGGAGATGTGTGTATTTCCTATCATAAAAATCAATGTCTCTATGAATCTTTCTACAATGAGGCAGCATCATATCAATCTTATACTTTACCTGAAGAAAAAGAAACCTTTCCCTGAACAGTGATCTCAGGATCATTGTGATTTGCTATCTCCTTGTGAGCTCCATTTTTCCTGAAAAACCTAACATCTCAAAGTGGCAGATTCCTCTGTGATGTCTTGTAGGAAGATAGAATAGATGCAGTGATTTTATACAGTTTTTTAGAAGACCAGGGCACTAGGATCCCTGTGGCTTTTAATTAGCTCAGAGCAAGCCTGGTACCTCCTTCTCAAATGCTTACTAGATGGAGAATCATGCTGTCTTATGTCTGTGTCTTTTTTCTTCCCAATGAAATAATAATCTCGGTTTCATTTTTCATTTTGCTTTTCAGGAGTCCCAATGTTTTCTTGGACACAGAACAAGGCCATTTGGCATCTCTCCCTGTGAGTAATGATCTATATTTATGGAGCTGCTTCCTGACACATTTCTCTTGACATAATTCTTGAGAAACACACAAAAGAGAAGAAATGAAGTTGGGCCAAATGCCGCCTAAGCCTAGCAAATGAGATGAAAAATCAGGTGATTCACTCCATTAAATTTCTTATTTTTTAATTGACACATAATAAGTGCACATATTTACAAGGTAGAGTGGAAGATTTCAACACATGTGTACAACATATGATGATCTATTAGCTTGTTCTATGGAGTAGGCTGGGTCCACCAGTATAGTGTAATTTGAGGAAAATTACAAAACTCACTTAAACTAAATAAAACACTTCTTTCAATAATAAAGATTCATTTTATAAAGATATTAGTAATACCTTTACTAGGATTAATAGCTCAATAAAAGAAACATGGTGGTAATCAAAATGAGCAAGAAGAAAAAGAAATTAAAGCACTGCTCAAAGATAGGAAGTGTGGTTGCATATGGTAGTGTACACTTGAATTTACAATCATTCTGCCTCAGCCTCTGGAGTAGCTATTCCAGACCACATCACAAAATGGCAAGGCCTTGTCTCAAAATGTAAAATAAGAAGAAGAGGGAGGAGGAGGAAGCAGGCAGGCATAATGGCCCATATCTGTAATTCTAGCACTCAAGGAAGCTGAGGCAGGATAGCAAATTTGAGGTCAACATGGTAACTGTATTTGTAGACAAACAACCCTGTCAATGAATGAATAAATAAATACAGCAGGGTATGTAGCTCAGTGTGAGGCTCTGGATTCAATCCCTAATACTATACATAGACATACACACACACACACACACACACACACACACACAAAAGAGAGGTATTCAAGACGGACTACAGTCACAAATGTATTTGGAGACAGAGTTCATCTACAGCATCAGTATTATAAAAGTAAACTTTTAAAAAAGCACAAGTGATAAGCATCAGATGGTGAGAATCACATGATTCAGATCTGAGGGAGGAGCCATGCGAGCCTCAGTTGGGATGAACAATGAAAGAAGGAAAAAACTGAAGGGATATCACTGAAAGAAGGGAAGGGAGGTTCCTGACTCAAAACACAGAACAGCCACAGAGCAAGGCAGGGCAGGAAAGGAGGACAATTACACACTGGAGAAAAGACAATTTGCTTTGCATAGTGCTCAAATACACCCTTAACATCTCTCTTGCAATTTCATTTTCCAATGGGTAGATTAAGTCATTCGGTGGCCTACTACTCTGCAACTAACTCTGATCCACAGTGATGTGGACGTGAAGGAAGTGACTTTAAAACAGAAACATGAGAGCCCAGGATAGCCAGGGAGAAGAAATGCAAAGACTTCACAAGAAGAAAGGAGCAAAAAATTCCATAATCTAGAAGTCAAGAAGTGATTAAAAGGACTAGGTGTGGGAGGAGGGGCATCTCAAGTGAAAATATGATTCAAACTGCAATGATTCTGGGGAAGGAAATGTGAGTCACCTAGAGAAATCAGATTTGTAGGATGGGGTCTTCAGAGACCACACACTCAAGGAGACACATAACCAAGACAAAAGCATTAAAACAAAATAAGTACAAGGATTTGTAAGATTACTAATATCAAGAAAAAACTAAGGGTCAAGAAAATGTTGGGAGAGAAAAAGGAAGTTCTAGTAGATTTTGCAAGAATAAGGGAGATAAAGAAGAATTGGGACAAACGATGAGGGAAAGAAATAGAAGTAAGCGATTTTCCGGCCAGGCTGGGTGTGGGATAAAGACTGCACAGTTGACTCTGGACTTGGAGTCACACATCAGGGTCAACCTCAAGGGCTGCCTAAAATGGGCAAAGTGGATAAAGACAAAAATAAAGCAGAGTAAGGGACAGAAGACCAGGAAAAGGTCAGAGGAAAGATACAGAGAGATGAAGCATGTATTTGACAGGTCCCTGAGCAGTATGCTTAGATACATGTACATACTTAAGAAAGTCTATTTTGCTGGGTGTGGTGGCACATGCCTGTAATCTCAGCACTTGGGAGGCTGAGGCAGGGGAACTTCTGTGAGTTCAAGCCCAGCCTGGACTACATAGTGAGTTCAAGGCTAGTCCCTGGCCAGACATAGCTAGACCCTGTATCAAAAACACCAAAAAAAAAAGCCAAGCGTGGTGATGCATGCCCATAATCCCAGCAATTGGGAGGCTGAGACAGGGGTCACCTGAAGTTCAAGACCAGGCTGGGATACACAGTGAGTTCAAGGCCTCCCTGAACCATATAGGGAGACCCTGTCTCAAAAAAAAAAAAAAAAAAAGGGCTGGTGATTTAGCTCAGTGGCACCGTGTGCCTGCCTTGAAAGCACAAGGTCCTGAGTTTGATCCCTGTTACCAAACAAAAAAGAAAGAAAGAAAAGTCTAATTCAAATTTTGTAGAAATGAACCAGTGTTAGCTAGTTAATATGAATTTCTATAATGCCAAAAGAAGTTGTAGACCTTTGTTAGATATTAAGGTCTGTATCCTAAGGGTGTTGCTGATACTTTCGTATTTTTATAATTCAAGATTAGGGCAATGGGAAGGCAACTGACATTTGTTGAGAATAAACAATGTGCCAGGAGATTTATGGGCAGATCAAATATTCCTTACAGTAGTCATTAGTTAGGTGTTATGAGTCCATTCTCAGAAGAAATTGAAGGTTAGAAAGGTTAAATATCTTGCTCAGGTTGAAGCTAGTAAATCAAATCTGAAAATCATCTGTGGGAATCCAGAGCCAGGCTTTCCTATTATTCTTTACTATGTCCCTGGGATAGTATAATGATATCAAAACTGCAGGTATTAGATGATATTACTGCTTCCCCATTGTACAGGTTTGGAGACAACCTCTTTTCTGACCCTGTCTTGCTAAAAGCATGCTTCTTTAAAACAATCACCTGGATCTCTAATCCAATGCGCTTTTGTCTGGCTCTCTCCCTACCTATTGCCAATTAAGCATCCAGCTTCCAACTCTCAAAAGCTCAGAATCTTTCCATTTATTCATTGCTTTTTTGGTTCACTTACTCCTTCATTTCCACTCATTTAACACACTGCCATTTATTCAGCCATCCAACAAACATTTACTGCATACTTAAATATGTTTAATAAATCAAAGAAGAGGAATATGTCCAGTTTCAAATATTACCTAAGCTTCAGGATCTCAACCAATCTGTTCAGGTTTTATCCTGGCTATTCATCCACTTGGATTTTCATGGTGATTTTTGTCAAAATGCTTTTTGTGACTTCAACACGGACATTAACTTTGGCACTGACTTCAGTGCTTTCAAACCACTCAGCCATGTCTGAATTATCTGCTCCCTTTACCCTTCCCATTTTCCTCTTGCAGGTCCCATTTTCACCTATTTACAGTTTTACAGTGAAGGTTAAGAACTTTCTTAACCCTTTGGATAATCTCAGACCCTCTTCATAGTCAAAAGGGAATACAATAAGCATAAAACTTAAGAGCCCTAGGTGAGTAAATTTGGGAAAATTGGGCAAAGTGACTTCCTGTATGTTTACCATAGAACACTGCAGTCATATCAAAAACAAACACATTTGATCCTCAGCAGGCACTTGCATTCTCATCAGATTCAAACTCCATGCTTTGATTTTCCCTGACAAATGAGCAGTAACAATTTGAGCCTCACATTGCTGAAAGAATTATTTATCTTCCTTTATGAAATGACGGTGCAGAATTAGTAATAGTGTATTAATAGTGAGTACTTGAGAAGAATTTTAGAACACATCCTTTTGTACATTATCTCTAAGTAATTCTTTTTGAAATTTTCTTGTCTTCATTTTACAAGACAAGCAATTAAATCTCAGTAAAGATAATTCTCAGACCACACTGTGATACAACTGAATCTCAAACTCAGATCTTTGGGTTGAAACTTCACATTCTTTCCACTACATCCTATCATTTCCATGTTATCTCTATGTTTTCTTTACAGGGCACCAATATATACTGCAAAGTTGTCTAGGGGAAAGAAGGAGTCCCACATTAGGGATCAGCAACAAGGGCTGTCTCAAAAGAGCAAAGACAAAAGAAAGGGAACAGCCTTGCTGGAAAAGGGAAATGTCAGAGGAGAAAGTGTCCTGAGTGGAGCCCACATAGAGCCAGGACGAGCTGAAGTTTGTGTTTCACCTCCTATGAAGGTAGAATGATTATTATCTTTAACTCACATTTTAAAAATTCTAAATCACTTTCACTTATGAAATATTATCCAGGGAATTATAATTCAATTAAGCTTTTTTTTTTTTTGGCAAAAAGTATAAGCCCATAGCTTCTAATTTAAGCTATAGCAGTTTCCTAAACTCAAATGAAGAAATAATTCAGAACTATTTTTTAAGATTAAGGAAATTTCCCAAGTGTCTTGCTGTGGTCCTGGATGAAGATAACTTACCAATATCTCAGGATGGGTTGGCGATAATCTAGCACTGAGAGAGAAAAACAAGATATTGGCAGGTAGATCTCCTTGCAACAGAAGGATTTAGTAAACCAGAAAAATTCTCAGATAAAAATTTTTCATGAGGTGATCTATACATATCTTCCAAAGGAAAAAGATAAAGGAAGAAGAATCCTAGTTTTACAAACTCTCCCTTTGGATCGACCATAAAGAATTTTAACCTCAAGAAAAAAGGTAGAGGAACAAAGATTTACATCAAAGGTGAGAGTCTGAGTGGATGAAGGAATAGACCCTTTGGTGAAAGGCTATTATAGAATTCTCTCCTCCAGATTCCCTATTTGGAAAAGCTACTCACTATCTGGTAAATTCTGATTTGTTCTCTATCAGCTTTAACTTTCTTGTAATGTCAGGCAATCGATTCACCCAGTTCTAAATGACTAAACTTCCTTCTTTTACTTCTATTTATATAAGCTCTATTTGTTCCACAGGTACAGAGGTTAGCTTGCCACTATTTGCCTCCAGACTTACTCTTCCTTATGACACTTCAAAAAGGCTGACACCTTTCAAGAGTGTACAGCATCATACTCTCTTTTAATATGGCTAAACTTTAATTTTATATTTCTCTTCCATTACTTTAGCTAATTTCTTCCATATAATTGATATTTAAATGAGGGAAAAATTCTGCCCAAAACAAGAGAACCGTATGACACCCAATAATTGTTCTCTAAAAAATCCATAGAGATCAAGACCTGAGGTTACATGTCCATGTGATGTTCCCACACTACTGTACAGTGTCCCAGGAGAAACCCCAGGCACAAGTTTAGGGAAGCCCGTAGGTTCTTCACAGCTCCACATTTCCTCAATAATGGATCATATATAAAAATAAGGTCCATATGTTAAATGTTTTCCAAAGATATTTTCTTTCCTTTCTTCATCTGTGTCCAGTTAGTTTATTTTGTTGGAGCGCTGCACAGCTGTGTCTTTATATGAAATGGGGTTTGATTTCTACAGGTACCCCTTAAGTTCATCTTCTTCCCTAAAAACTGCACTCCTAAACCTGGACATCTTCTCCCATGTAGGTAGAGGAAGGATGCAGAATTCAGCTCAATTTGAAAGAATGTTTTAATGTTTCCATTTTCCAAAAGTGAAACAGAATGTTTTATGCCTAAGTAAGGTACCTGGCATGTGCCCTACCTACCAGAGCCCCATGTGCCTGAAATCCAAGGGCTGTGGCTGAGACACTCTGCCTCATTCAGATTAATCCTCTAGGACCAACCCCTTGCCTTGAGCTTCATTTTCTACTGTAGGTTAGAAGACCTGCATCACACTGGAACTCTGGTGGTATCACACATTTTGAGTCATTCTCTTGTTTTCTGTTTTTTTGAACCTGATAATTGCTACTGGTTTTTAAGATCTACTCTAAAAACACTATTCTGTCTTCTAATCCATTTATCCAGTAAATTTATGGTGTGACAGACACTCTTCTAGATTTTGTGGATGTAACAATGAACAAAATATACAGATTCCCTCACCTCGTTATGTTTGTATTCTACTGGGGGAGACAGATGACAAATAGATAAACAAGTAAACATATATATATATATATATATATATATATATATATATATATATATATATGAAAAGATGTTTATCGGTAGTGAAGAAATATAAATTGAAGGAAAGAGATAAAGATGAATGGGATGAGTGTTTTGGAGTTATTAGGGAAGGCCTGTCTGATAACACTTGAGCAGACTGATAAGGTAGTGGGATAGGGAAACATACAGATTTTTGCAACTCAGGTTTTCCAGATGGCATTAACAAGTGCAAAGGCCCAAGATGAAAGTGTGTTTGGGATGTTTGATGAACCTCAAGGTTACCTTCTATGCTGCAAGTCCCAGGATACTGGCTAGCCACAGCTCAGACCCAGTTGGCTTCTTTCTCAGTACTGGGGATCAAGCTCGGCACCTTGCACTTGTGAGGCAGGCACAGCACCACTGAGCTACGTACCTGGCCCTCAGTTGGCTTCTATCTTGGGTACATCCATACGGTCACCCGGAAAGGAGAGGCTGGACTCCTTGTTATGTTGTGTGAAAGGAGAGATCCTAGCATGAAGTGGAAAGCTGAGATTCTTACTACAGATTCCAGGATTTTGTGCAAGCATATATGTAAATCTACATCTAAATAACCAGTAAAACTAAAAAAAAAGGAAACTTAAGCCACAAATTAAACCAATGGAGATTAATAATGTCATATTCATGTTTAAGAAAGGTACACATTTTCACAAATTCTCAAGCATTTGCCTGAAAATAGAATACTGCAGTGAAAGAGGACAGAGATTTGGTTTTATAGCAGAGTTTTGATGGATTGCTCAAATTTTCCCATCTCTTGCTGAGCTTCTGAATTCCATGGCTCATCGGGCAACAGTGGCTAAAGGTAATATTTGACAAAGACCTAAAAAAATTTTGGGGATAGCAGCATAAGTTATATTTTCAACTTTTTAATTTAAGTTTTAATTTTGTTAAAAGGAGGCTAAAGTGCTATAGAGGAAAATGTGACAACCCAGAATTTTAAGCTTTCTGTCCAAGTGGTTCTAAGGGCTATTTTAGCTGTATTTCCTGTGTATATCATAAACAATGAAAGATAATAATAGTTACAGTGTCTTTAGTACTTATGGGGTTGTAGACTCCGTGTTAAGGCAAATTATTTATTATTTATAAAATTTCTGTGACAGGAGAGGTATTTATGTGAATCTATATCTCACAAATGAAAGACCTGAGATTAGAAAGACTATGAGATTGGCCTAATATCACAAAGATAGTAAATGGTGGAGGTAGGGCTCAAAATCAGTCCATGTGATCCTAAAGTCCAAGCTCTTAGCTCACTACCTGGTTCTGTTTCCACCCCAGGGAAAGATAATAAGAGAATTTAAGAATCAAAGTTTTATTTTACCTGCCATAATAGTAAAAAATCAGCCATTAGAGTTCATAACTTCATTAATTGGCAGATAAAATACATTTGTTTTGAAATTCATTCTTTAAGATTCAAGATGGCACAAAGCTAAACTGAAAAATAAATTACATATTTATAGAAGAGCACCTTCCCTAGGTAACATGGATAACATCTCATTTCACATTATGATTGTCGCCTTGCTTCAAAGTGTTACTCTAATGCAAGAATGTGAGGCCCAGAAGAAAATATAGAGCATGGAGAAGCATTAGATGGGCAGGTTCAGGTGGGGAGATAGTATTATGGTTTAAATCTAAAATGTTCTACAAACATCTCATGTGTTCAGAGGTAAGGTTTTAGAAGGCAAATGGATCATGAGGGCACTAGCTTTATGAACTCATACACTGACAAGTTCATAACTAAATGGGATATTAGAAAGTGGGACCTAGTTGAAGGAAGTAGGTCATTGGGATCATGCCTTTTGAGGACTGTATTTCAGTTCAGGGTCTTTCCCTCTCACTTTGTTTCCTGGCTCCCATTTGATGAGCAGCTTTCCTCTCCCATGCCTTGCCACCATGATGTTTTTGCCTTGGGGCCAGTCAACCACGGACTGAACCTCTGAAACCATGAGACAAGATAAACCTTTTCTCCATTAAATTGTGTATGTCAGGTATTTTCTCCCAGCAATAGAAATATGTCTAATACAGATAAGCCAATTTCTGCAGCAGCTTGTGGGTGAACATTTAAATAAAGCATGAATTTCAATTTGGTTGGGATTCATTGTTCAAATTAGTATTCATGAAGTAAGTTCCTTAGTCCCCTCTTCCTTATTTGGAGTAGTCAGGTGGAACAGGATCAGCACTTGCTTAACAGGTAGGAAAAGAGCCTGTCTTCTCAGCCTCTCCAATCACCGCTGGTGGAACGCTGGGCAGTCAATTAACCTCAGTGGACCTCAACTTTCTCATCTGGGGTAATGAGACAATTGGAATGAAGTATCCTTTATAGCAATTTTGTGAATCATGAGGGATTCACAGTTGTTGCCATGCATTAACTTCAAAGTTGGTATTTTCATTATTTTATCTCTTGCTAGAATGTAACTCTTCAAAAACACATGATATAATAAGTGACTTCTAAAATATGCTCAGGAAGTTGTTCATTAATCATTTTCTATTTTAAGATGGCACATAGCATTCATCCTTCACATGCAATAATAACATTTTTGTTTTGGTACTGGTGATCGAACTTGGGTCCTTGCGCTTGCTAGGCAGGCAGAGGAACCACTGAGCTAAATCCCCCCAATAATAACATTTTAAAAATATTTACTAATCAAAATAAATTGCTTCTGGTTAAAATTATAAAAAAGGTAAGTAGTAAAAATATATAAAGTATGAATTCATTTTTTTAAAAATATGCAAATACTAATGGGCCAAAAAAGTTGAAGGGCCAAACAACTGACAGTGGTTTTCTGAGAAAGAGATTCAGCAGAAATTTGAGGGATAATTACTTTCTACACAAGACGCTTCATGATATGTGCATACTGTATATCATTCTAGTATCTATATAATCAGTTAATTAATTTTTAAATTGCTAGAACACAATAAACGTATTGTTGCAAACTAGTTGGCCAGAAACTGTGTCCCATGTTGTATTTCAATCCATGTTAAAAAAAAAAAAAAAAAAGAAAACCAAAAGACTTTCTCAAGGCCACAGAGAATACTTTATTGCATATTCACTGCAGAAAAAAAATACAGAGAGATTATGTTTTTTCCTGTTAATGCAAATGTGAATGAAAAGATCTACATTTTTTTTCTTTTTTCCATTCCTGCGGCCCCCAGGAGAGAAGGTTGTGGGGCGATTATTAGAGCATTTGAGTGTGTGGGTTTGGAAACGATAGCTAGCAAAGGCTGGAAGATGGGAACAATGATAAAGCATGCTTGGCTTGTAGCACTGCTGAGTTGAACAGCAGCACTCACAACCAGACACTGTTCTTGTTAATTGTATCTGATTCCACTTGATTATGTATTTCATTGAACTTAAATGTTGATGAGGGACCACTGCTCCATGCTTCTCATCAGAAACCTCAATAAAAAGGACATTCCAGAAACTCTTGACAGCCAGCCATGCAAATACATTACCCCTCCTTGTGACAGATTTGCTCCAGTCAACATGATCACTTTCTCATCGGTCTGTGTCTGTGAGCACTTCTAGAACACTTCATGCCATAATACCCAAAGAAAAAGCATAAGATAATGGAAGCAATATAAACTACGTGCTTTCATGTCATGTGCAAATTTATGATAGTCACACAAACAAGGGTATTTATTTCCTATGTGTATGTACCCCTTCTGCAAGTTGTTATTGATGAATGGGAAAAGATAAATGTACCACATAAGGATGAAATAACAGCAGGATGCGGAGCTGACTGCTGACTTCACATCTGGTCAACACCAACAAGCCATGGAAGCCTGTCACTTAAGGCTGCATAGAGAATGAGAAAGTTATGTGATGATTTGAAATTCCAAGCCCTGAGAATTAGAAGGATGAAGTGGGATGAACGCAGGCTTTGGACTCAGACCTAGCTTGGAGTCCTACTCTAGCTCAGAAAGCTGGGCTAAGCTTGCTCAACTTTCTGTGTCTTGATTTGCTCAGATGTCAAATGGGAACATCAATAACTGTTTTTAGTGTGTTACAGAAATTAATGACATAATACATATAAAGTCCTTTTGATAATCCATGGTAGTACCTTGTATGATATCTAGTAGCTACTCAATCAAAGTTTCCTTCCTTAACCCCCTTTTCTCCTTTCTATTCCATTCATGCTCTTTTTTCCCTTCCTTCCTCCTCTCTTCCCCCTTGTCTCTCCTCTCCCCCTCTTCTCCCCCTCCTCCTTCTCCTCTTCCTCCCCCTCCTCTCCCTCCTTCCCCTCCTCCCCTCTGCTTTCTCCATCCCCTCTTCCCTCTCCTCCTCTCCTTCTCCTCTTCCTCCTCCTCCTCCTCCCTCTCCTTTTCCCTCTCTCTTACCCTCTCCCCATCCCCTCCCTCTCTCCTCCTCCACTCTCACTAGAAATGGCCACACTTTGCTATTCTGCCTCTGACCTAAAATCAATACAGGGTAACAGTGCTGTAAGCCAAGACCAGCCAAGTTGATGAGTGGAATAGTGTCTCCTCTTTTCTATCTTAAGTCTTCAAAAAACTCAAAGCTATAGTAAATAAGCAACCACATATATAAATTCATAAATTAAAGAACTAGTCTAGACCTTCTCTACATTTCCCTCTAGCCCTAAGACAGAGAGATAAGCATATAGATGACAGATAGATAAAGCTTTTGTTTGCCTTTCATTTTTATCTTTTTGGTCTTGCTCTTACCATAGAATGAAATGTATACTGCTTAGTAAATCAACCATCTCATGAAACATTTAAGTAGTAGCCTTACTACCATGTTGAATGATATTTTCCTCAATATTTTCAATGAGGATATTTTCATTGAGGATACACAGTGTTGGGACAAGCTTATGGCAGAGTTGGAAGGCTAGGAATTATCCTTCCTACCACTTTATGGGAAGAGTAGAGCTGGAACTAAGGTCAGGTGAATGAGCCACAATCAAGCAAAAATTCAATAGTAAAGATAATACTTCAATGCAATGTTTTAAAACTCATAATACCAAGCTTCAATGATGAACAAAATACTAAAATTTTAAATAATGACAAGTACCAGCACTGTGCTTGCCCAATCTTTGTTGTGGCTTGTATCTAGATTTTTCCCCAAAGCCTCACGCAGTCTATACCTGGAGCTTTTTCAGAGGTGGCTGGATTTAGAGTGTGTGATGCTGGGATTGATACATGATGCAATGCTAGGCTCAAGGGCACTAGGATTAAAGGCGTGAGTGCTACCAGCTCTAAGTAACCTGGATAAGATATAAAGGATAGAAAGAACTGTGGTCGTCCCTTGCTAGTTTTGATACATTCTGCCCGCCATGAACTACTTCTCCTCTGAGATGCCTGTCTGCCATCTACCCTGCCTTGGAACCAGCCAATTATGGACTGAAACCTCTACAAGTTACGAGCTAAATGAACCTTTCTTCCTTTAACTTTAAGTGTTGGGTATTTTGTCTCAGCAATGAGAAAAGTAGCTAACACAACCCTGCTTCCTTTACCTCACCCTGATTCCAATACTGGGTAGAACTTTGGTCAGAATTCAGAAATAAGGGTTTCAACCCTAGTTCTGACACTACTTCTTTGATTACTAGGTCCTTACCTCATTTCAGTTGGAAATCTGATTAGAGAACTCCCTCTGAATCTATGAACTTGAAAACTCTGGATTTTTTATACTATGAATCTGCATTATTTCAGGCATCATCAATGACTCAAAAGTTACACATTTAATCTTTCAATCCAAATTGTTTACTGAGCACCTAACATGTGACAAGCATTACATTAGGCATTGTAAATAAAGTTGGGAACAATTGAAACAACATAGAAAGGAAAGTCAAAGGAAAGTTAAGAGTTTAGGAGAACCTTCCGTACTAAGTGACTTTGACCTAAAAATCTAAAGGAGTTAGGGATGGGGCAGCAAGAATAGAATTCTAGAAAGAAGGAACACCAAGACCAAAAGCTTGAAGATATGAAAAAAAAATATCTTGGGGGTAACTACAAGATGTAGCTTAGTGGTTAAAACATAAATAATATGGATAGGACACCTTCCCCAAAACACACACTTTTGGCAAAGTATAATGGAAAGTGCAGCCAACTACCTAAGTAATGGAGTTTCCACATCCACTGAAATTCTTAGAATACACTACAAACTTTTCCAGAGAAGCATTTAATTTGCTGAGAAATGTTGCAAACCTCACACCTGAAATATTTACAGTTTATATCCCTCACTACCAAAGAAGTAGTATAATTAATACATTTAGTCACTTCCATGAAAATAATTTGCTATATAGTTAAGTCCCTGTTGCATGATTCCCATGAGTCTGAAGAATGCAAAGACCAGCCTAAGACAAGCAAACTTGCATCTTCCCCAGACAGGTGTGAGAAGTAGACAACTAGGCAAATTTACTGGCAGACAATTGGCCAGGAGTCCACTCCTCGTAGGATTATGACAATTGAGTTTGTGTGTCTACCCCTGCCATATTTGTGTCTGCTGATTTAATTCTTGTATTTAAGAAGATAGGATCAGAGCCTGCTATGTACAACCAACCAAAAAAAAATTAATAGACATCAAAGCACGGCATCTCTAGAGACCCAAGCACAAAACCAAAGATTTACGTGTTTAACCTGTTGTCACACATAATATCTACCATTTATTGAGCACTTACTCTGTGCCAAAGTGTACAAATGATTAACTCTTCTATTCTTGACATCTTCTGTGATGGGTTCTACTATGTATTGTCTTCATCTTCAGTAGAGGTAAAGGAAAGCACAGAGATGTTAACTGAGTGCTCCAAAGTTACAGTTGATTACATGGCAGAGTTGGAATTAAGATTTCAATTAATTCAGAATCTCAAATTAATTCAGGTAACAGCGTGTCTAATGCTAGATTCTGTGCTCCTAGCACTGCACTATAGTACCAAGGCTCATCAGCCTGCATGCCCAAGTGACACCACTAGACCCCTAAGGGGATCCTTAGATTTCCAAGACATGCAAGGATCTGAATTCTCTGGGCTGCAGGAAACACCTCAATCACTTAACAGTGAAGAGAAGAGGACCCTGCTATCTGTCCCCAATTCTTCTCTCTATACTCTTGAGACAAGGACTCCTCCTATCCTCCTGTTTCTTTTCCCCTGCTCTCATTCCCCACACCTTATGTTCTCCTTAGGCTCCTACCCATCTGTTCCTCTTCGATAAGAACTTCCTTGAAGCTCACTACACCTTTTCTTAATGGCCCCATAACTCTCCCCCTGGCAGACTTTGTAAACAACTGATGACTGTGCATTGTCTGGATTTTCTTACCTCCATTCCCCACTGAGATCTGGAATATGCTGCTATACCAAACCTGCTTTCCTACGGTAACCATCTTGTCTGAGAATTCCCATCCTATGTTCTTTACTGGAGCTTGTTTGTCTCCTTTTAATCCTAAATGTTGCTAAATGCTGAGATTTAGTCTGCAGCTCTCTGGTTTTTTGATTTTTCTAACATCTCTTTCATGTGAACAATAGATGGTATCTCCTGTGAAGCCATTGTATTCTGGGACCATCTGTCCCAATATTTTCCAAGATGTTCCAGTGTCACTGCAAAATCACCTCCTGTATAATAGCACTGAGCCTTTCACCTTTCAGAGCAATCCTCCCTCCCCAACAAACAAAGTGCTGTCTTTGGTGCTGCTTCTCCTTCACCTCCTGTAGACAATCTGCGAACAAATCCTGACTATACTCTTCTCAAGTATGGTATCCCATACTTGTGTTTTCAGATTGGAACTCAGCATGCTTTGGCTGGGTTCAGTAAGGAGCCTAAGGCTTAGGGGTATGTGGCTGAGGTCTAGAACATGAGTGCTCTGGCCCACATCCTGGGATTCCAAGATGCCATGAGTTTTTCAATGAGAATTTATAGTTTACAAAGTCCCTGGTCCCGGACTATTTTAATAGTTCTTACAAAGTACATGAAATCTGGAAATTCTGACAAGGAGTAAGAGAAGGGATTCACATTTACTGCCAACCTACTATGTATCTTTAATTAATTGTGTAGTTACCATTGCCTCCAAGGCACAGTCATATTTTAAAAATAAAAATATAGCAGTGCTATTCCCTAATAACAGTTCAGATTACAGGTTTACCTCTTTGTGGAAGTGGCTGAGCAAAATGTGTCCTTGTTAACCTGTGATTTCCCTGGAATATTTTTTTTGCTGACCTCCCAAAGTTGATCAGCTTGGAGAAATGCAAGTGTGATGATTTAGCTGCCATTATTCTAATGCGGAATTATCACTTTGTGACTGGATTTCTCGTTCATTTATTTAATCACTCATTCAACAAATATTTACTGAGCCCCTACTCTGTACCAGGCCTATGCTGAATGCTGAAGACTCAGCTGTGAATGCCTTGCCTTCACCACGTAGTAAAGTAGAAGTGGAAGATGATAAATTGTAGAAGTGAAAGATGAAAAGGGAACACATAGAAAGAGACCCTTGGGATATCAGCAGGCTTTCCTTCTCTCACTTGCTTCCCAGACATATCTCCTCCTCTCCACGCCTGCTCCACCCCCCCAATCATTTCACATCTGTATTTCTACAACAGGCTCCCTGCCCCCTATCTCACCACCTCCAACTCCTCTTCTATGCTGTGGTCAATCATCATTTTCGAATGCAACCTCTGTTCTATCTTAAGTTTTTCCAACCTTCAAATGATCCTAGGCTTTTGCATGACACGAAGCTCTTTTGCTCAGGACAGTTCCAGTCACTGCTTGTCCCTGCTTACTTCTCTGGCTTGATGTTGCACCACTCTAGAAAGCCAAGACCCCACATATTTGGCTGTTGCCACATAGAATGATAGTCCTTACAGTTGTTTCTGACTGAAAGTCTTTCTCTTCTTGTCCTAATTCTAGACACAGAATCAACTTTCCCAACAAACTTTCTTGATCTTCTCACCATCCTTTCATTGGAGGCCTTCCCTTTGTGCCTCCATGCCATCCTGACCATGTCTCTATCCAAATACTCGCTCCACAGCCTTAGTTGTTAATTAGTATTGCCCAGGTGCTGTTCATGTCTCTATGGCTCTAGCCACATGGGATGATTTACAGTTACCCCAATTTATCGAGCACCCTCACACATTTCCTCTGCCCAGACTGTCCCTTCTATCCTTCCCTACATGTAAAGACTATTTTTTTCAATTACCTCAAAGATCACTTGTTCAAATACCAAATGGAACAAAACTTAACTTACATATCTGTACTGTTGGCATTTGCTTTACTAGGCAATTATAATCTTTTTCTTTTGTAATTATAATTAGTTAACACGTAACTGTTTCTCTCTTCTTGAAGGCAGAAACCATTTTTTACTTCCTTACTCTTTTCTCTTCCAAGCTCAAGCACATAATAAGTACTGAAACATGTTTCCTAAATGTTGAGAAAATCTAGGAAAAGATGGACTGCATAGCACATATATTAAGAGTTCATAGTTACAATGCAGAAGTATTTTACTCTGATTATTTCATGTGTCTTAATCTTGTACTTACAACTAGACTGTAAATTCTTTGAGAGTCAGAACTATGTTATAAGACTTTATATGGTGTCCAATGCTGAATACAGGATATACAGTCAATAAGTACTTGTAAATAAAGTCTGAATATGATCAAAATAAAGTGATTTTACAGATGAAAGAGGAGGAAATACATCATAACAGAGCAAATAAAAAACTCTAGTAAAAAGCATTTTTGAAAACTCTAGTAAAAGCAAAAAATGATTAATACTTTCTTGCCAAGATTTGCAAGGAAAATGATGAGAATATTCACTAAGAAATAAAAAAGACATATGCTGACAATTATTTTTAAACCCTCTCTATGCCAGTTTCAACTTGAAAATATTTCTGGAAAGGTCTTCACTAGTTATTTGAAAAAGAAAAAAAAAAACCCAGTATTTTCAGATTTCTGTCTTACTAAATCCTTCTAAAAATCATAAAACCAATCTTTTAGTAATATATATCCCTTTCTCCTCAATTCTCCTTTTCTTTCCTTCACTTCTCTCTTCTCTCTCTCTCTCTCTCTCTCTCTCTCTCTCTCTGTGTGTGTGTGTGTGTGTGTGTGTGTGTGTGTGTGTGTGTGTGTGTGTCTCGCTGTCTCCTCTCTCCCTTTGGCTATTCTAACAGGAGTCAAGGTCTCTTTCATGTGTGAACTTTTTAAAATGGATCTCATGTACATTGTGCCTTCTCCCACTTCGAAGTCACAAAATGTTAAGAACAAAAACAGGTCCCTATCCCATGCAGCAGCAGGGAGATGGCCTCCATCTGTCCTTTCAAAGTGAGGAGAACCCCTCTAATGACCAGCAGTCAGGAGTTTGGAGTCTGAGCTCCCAGGCTTTCCTCCTGCCAGTTTCCATCTGCATGGCTTCCCTTACAAATCCCAAACTATGGTACAGAGACAAAAATGTATGTGTCTGCCTATCCTTCTTTCTAGGCACAAATATGTCGAGATGAAGAAACTTTCACACAAGGCACTTTTAGACCTAAAAAACTTATTCATGATTATGCTAAAGGAAAACCCAGGAATAATCAAGTTATGCCCCAGATGTGATATTCTAAATATCGCCAAACCAGCCTCCCACTCCATAAATAGAAGCTGCCAACTACAGAAGTACAGTAAAAACTGCCCAGTTAAGCTCCTCACACTGGACCTTTCTGCTTTAATTGGCCCGTGGTCACACCTCTTCTGTCCCTCTTTTCTTATTCCCCTTTGTCCTGGTCCTGGACTCCTCACATCCTGCCTGAGGCTTAGCTGTTTCAAAGGGCCATTTGATTTTAGGCTTTCTCCAGATGCGGACACGCACTCCACACCCTGAGATCCTGTCCCAATGGGTTTGGCATCTTAAGGAATCCTTTTCCCAGGACCTTTTTTCTTGGACCAAAGAGATATTCAGAAACCTGCCTGTCCACCAGATACATACCAGGCGGCAAAACATCTCCAAGAAACAGGTTGAAAGGGAAAAACAACAAACCGATATCCCCACTAAGAAAAATAATAACCAAGAATCCTCCACATATTCCACACGTGTGTGTCATAAAACCCCAAGGCAAAAATAAAGCCCCAGCTGCCACTGTCACCGCTGCCGCCACCGCAGCCCCATCCAACTCCCAGCGCTGCTGCCGAGGGATGGGTGAAGACTGAGCCTTCCCCAGGGAGGAGAGATCCCAGCGTCCAGTGTTTCTAGGAGGTGATTATGGGGAGCCTTTCAGTAACTCATCATTCATCCCCACACTGACCTGAACCTCACCCCGGCGCCTCTGGCACTGGTGCTGTATAAGAAAGCCTAGGGATGCCCCTCCAGCAGGTGACAGTCCCCCTAGCGTGCGCTCACACACACACACACACACACACACACACACACACACCCACACACACCACTACTATGCGCCTGGGGCTCAGGGGCGGGTGAAAGGATGGCAGGTGCCCACGCCAGAGGCAAAAATCAATCTCAAAGCCTACAGCCGAAGGAGGGAAATCCCAGCTCCTGCGGGGTGGGAGGGTTTGGCATCAGATACCTGCAGGGCGACCCGGCCCGCACACCCACCCACCCACGCGGGCCAGCTCACGACGCAGCCGGGAATGCCTTCAGGAGGGTGGAACTGGACGCAGAGAGCCTCCACGCCCCCTTTGTCTCCACGTTTCCCAAATGACAGGAGAGGAAAGTTTACGAGCAGGGAGGCAGTTGCTTACTGCTGGGTCAGTTTGACACCTCGCAGGAGAAGACACTGCCCGGGATCACCCTGTCCTCCCGCATAGCCCCGGCGCTGCCTTCGTTTGCACCTTGAAACCCATGAGCCACCTGCAGTGCTGCCTCGGGTCTGGAACCTGCCCAGGAGCAGCGACTTCCCGCAGCTGCCCGGGCTGCGGGCGCCACACTCACCTCCGGCGGCTGCTGAGCGTCCTCCGGGGCCGCCCTACTGGGCCGTCTGGCTCCCGGCTGCGAGGTGCATTCAGGCAGCGGCTGGAGACCCGCTTTCCGGGCGCTGCTGCATTCCACCTACGTGGGAGAGCAAGCCGGCGAGTGCGTGCGCGGTCGTATGCAAGTGTGTGTTTGTGCGAGTGTGCGGGTGTGTGAGAGTGTGTGTGCGCGCGCGCCGGGAGGGGGTGCCCGGATCACAGATCCCCCTTGGCGCCCATCCTGCTCTCTGCCTCCTCCTCTGCCTCCCCCTGGCACTGCCGCCTGCACAGGGTCCAGGTTTCAGGATCTCCTGTTTGTTTAATGAAAGGAAAGGAGCAAAAGGCTGGCGGGGAGGGGCAGAAGGGGGGCTGGAGAGGCGGGGAGGGCGCCGGGCCGCGCATGCTCAGAGCGGGACACTGAGCGCTCGCTTGGGAGCCCAGGGCACGAAGAGGAGAGCGTGCTAAGCTGAGAGGCGAGCAAGATTGCGTCCACTGGACCAGCCAGGGCTCTGCTGAGTCCCCGGACGGCAGGAGGGAAACCCAATAGCAAATGTGCGCTTTGCGCGGGGACTCCGGGACTCCGGCGGCTCTGCAAAACGGTGACGGGATCGCCACTCATCCTGGGAGACCACTTCTGCTGCACGCCTTAGGTATCGCCGGGCTCTCCTCGCCCTGGATATTTTTAGTGTTTGGGCTGAGGATCTCCCGGGCAGCTGTGATGTATCTGCCCTGAGGTCCAGAAGGAACCACAGGCTTCAGGTGACACCCTGAACTAAAATGATTTGTGTTTCTTTCTCCCCCTCCCAAGTTTCACTCTATGGAGAGCATAAAAGGGCAGTGTCCACTGGGATCCTCCAAACAGGTTTGATGGTCGAGGGGAGAGAGGAACACACAATGATCCTTCTCTGAGGAACGAAGGGGGTGTAAAGGAAGGTGAGTCTCCAAAGACCCCATATTTAACTCCCCTTGGTGACCGAATTAAACAGAGGAGACATTGGCTCTATTCAGGAGGGCAAAAAAGAACAATGGCGCCATTGTCCCATTTGTGCCAAATGCCAGAACAAGTCTAGGTCTTCATAAGTGGGACTCTGGCTACTTGGTTAAGTAGAAGAACTGTCAACTCGAAAACTGTCCAGTAAGAGAACCTGAACCCGAGATGGCACAGTAACCTGAGGCCAGGGGAGACACTGGGTGAGAGTCTTTGTGAGTGGAATGGAAACTCTTCTTTGGTGAGATTGTCCTATGAGCAGAACCGGCAAATGGTTAGAACCCATTCAAAATCTTCCTTTTTCCCCTCCCTCTTTAATCACACTCCTTGTCTAATCATTTTCTCCCCTGTAGAAGAAACGACACTCAGAGCAAGGAACTTCCTGCAGAATTATTCCTACCTGTTGTTTATTCAATTTTTGTTCCTCCAGAAAAGGACCAGTTTTTGGTCATCCTGGCTGCAGAACGATAGAGCACACCCTGCTCTGTGCAAATCTTTTGCAAGTGTTCATTAAAGATCGCCTCTGAGTGCTTCCACTAGGCAGTGTAAGTGAGCAGATGCCTTCTTGCTGAACTCTGACCCATGTCCCATTCATCTTCCCAGTAATAATGCTGAGTGACACTCGAACAGCAGGACAATTACATCAAATCCTAGAGTGCACCCGGAGGAGAGAAAGCAGCATGTCTAAATACCACCGACAAAAACAAAGTTTAGGAGAAAAGTCTTAGAGGGAGGCAAGAAGGATGGGAAAGTTCTTTAAAAAGAGAAAGAGCTCCGTGTAGTGGCAGGTGCCTTCTCCTGGTGGCTCATTGAAAGGAGTAGAACTGCAAAATCTTTTTGCTTAAAGGACAGAAGTCCGAGGCTCCATCTACTGGGTAGGCTGGGGGATCAGATTCTTCTGAAAAACAGCAACGCATCTATCATGGTGAACCATTCACAAAATGCGGGGCTGCTACTTCTTTGCCTGTTTTTATCAGGCCTTCTCTTTGGTATTGAGCTTAGTGAAAGGCATCTAAGAGAGCTCTGTCTTACTACGCTCACAACAGTGAACAGCATTCAGTGGAATCTCAAGGTGTCAACATTGGCAGGGCCAGTTTTCTTCCTTGAGACAGGAAAGCCATACTTCCTGACCTGACATCATGTAAACACTAGATTAGAGGTGAATCCAAGTATGAGAGACCCAGAACACAGAGGTGAGCTGGGGTGAGTCTCCACTTTTCAGTTCTACCAATAGAAAATAAAACAAATGTACTTTCTCTTACAGTAAATCCAAGAAACATATTCTGTTTTGCCTGGCATTGGGTGAGGAAGAAAGGGATACCACTTCCTTTGGGGCTCAGGAACACCCTGCTCACTATCTCAAAGCATAAAGTAGCTCCAAGGAAGTTCAGGGTAAAGGAGACCTTATAAATTCAGAACTGTAAATAAAGTAAAATCCCTTTATGGTGCTTCTGCTACAAGACAGTAAATAAGCAGTTCTGGAATAGAATTTTACTGTTTGGGGAGACTGAAAGTCAGGGGAGCACAAGGGATGTTAAACAAGATGATGTACATAAAACACTTAACATAGTGCCTAGTGCATAGCAAGCTCTCTGCAACTTGTGGCTATTATTATTTTGGTTATTAATATTTTCATTTTTTAAAAAGCTGAAGATATTTTTCCTATGATTAAACAAATAGAATGGATGAAAGCCACATGCCTTACAGTTTTCCTTCTGGCCTCTTCCAACCACCTCTTCACTCATCACACTTATGTACTTAAATACTAGTAATAAAAAGTGTGCTAAAAAAATGTGTGGCGATGTGAATGGTTACTAACTCCAACTCTCATCCTTCCAAACACAAATCTTGACATTAGGGTGAAACAGCATTGTCTTTCCATAATATCCCTGGAGCACCTTTTGCCACTTATATCTCAGTGGGATTACATCTTTCTGCCTTGCAGAATCTCTTGCTAAAACACCCCACCTACATCTGTGTGCCAACCTTTGTGAGGTTTGTTTGGTGCCTTCCTTCTAATTTTAGCTTTTACATGTGTTGCTCTTCCTAGATAACAGAATGCCCAAGACCAATTAATATGCACATGTTTGGTTCTTAAAGATTTCAGCTTAGGACTCAACCTCTCTACCTACATAAAGGACAATGCCTAAACTTTGCACCTCCATTCATAAAACAAACATATATGTGTAATGGCCTCACCTCTCATGTTAGGGAGATAACCTAATGTGATGGTTGATCGATTGTGTCAACTTGAGTAAGAGAAGCTCAGCTAAATTGGCTCAGCAATTCCACACCCTAGTGTGTGGAAGACTCACCCTAGAGTGGCTTGTCACCTGGATGGTACAGAGGGGAAATGAAGGAGGGCAGATCTGCTTCTGTTTCTGTGGAAGAACTCCAGTCTTTGCCTTCACCTTGGACATCATCTGCAGGCTTCCAGAGCAGACTCTTGAGCCTCCTGGTATAGACTCTCCAGCCTTTCATTGCAGATCCATTGACCTCCTGATATGGACTCTGCAGTGAGCTCCAGACCTTCAACTGAATCCTTAGGTCTCCAGTATGCAGATCCTTTGCACTCTTCCACATCCGACTCTCTGGATGGCCATTGTAAGCCAATCTTGTAAAGTCTTCTATAATTGTATACCTCATGTTATACCTGTTTCTCTACTAAACCCTGACTGATACACCCACCATGGTGGCCTGGCTAGGTATGAATATATATGTGTGTGTATATAGATATATATGTGTGTGTGTGTGTGTGTGTGTGTGTATATATATATATATATATATATATATCTTAAAGAAAACTAGCTATTAAATTTTAAGTAGATCTAGTTGTTCAAAGCATAATATTGATATAAAATAAATTCTAGAACTAATAGAAACAAGTAATAGATTAAAAAATTCAACATTAAACTCTCCAGAGTTATGGCTACTATAGAGATGATTCTTGATTCTTGGAAAATTATATGAAAATAATTTCAGAAGGCTATATATTGGTGAAACATACAACAACTCTGTAGGGATGCAATATGTACCTAATTTCTGCTCTGAATATGAAGTATCTCACTTCCATTTGAATTATATTCTACCTATAATTTTGGTCACTTCCCATATTACCCAATAAGACAATTAGATAAGTTTTTCTTCTTTTAGAAATTTCATGTTTATAGCAGTCTTTTCTGGTTTAGTAAAAATTCCAAGCCATGACTATAAGGGCTAAATAGTGACTTCTTCATGTAAAAGTCAAAATTTTCACTGAAAATTAATAACTATTACAAAATATCCCTATAACTTCTTGATATACTCTATTGTAATTCCTAGCATACCAAGTCTTTTTCTTTAATGTTGGACTTGCCCTCACCTGGGTTAGCTGTGAACCATTTGAAAACAGATTTATTGCTTTTTTGATATTCCTGGTGGCCTGTGAAAGTAGGAAAGTGGTATAAGTTTACTAAATATTTAAAGGGTGAATGAATAGATACATTCCCAAATTAGTTTATGTTGGTGACATGCTGATATTGGCACTCTTTGTAGATAGTGGTCATAGACATTATTTTTTAAGCTTTTGTATGTGATTACCTAAAAATAGGAGTTGATATGAGAAAGGCAAAGGAGGTTTCTGCAGGCAGTTTTTATTTCCTTGGAAACATATCAGTCAAGCCCATTCTAATTTTTATGGTTCAAAAAGCGAATGAGTTTTGGATCAAAGTGTATTATTATTCAAATGACAATTTCATGCTGGCCAACTAATCCACCAGAATAATGTTCCAATTTACTAAACTTTCCCAAGTAGGATGAAATAGGGTTATATTATAGTGGTTAGAACTTTTTGTCTTCAAAAGAAATAATTCAAAAAGTGTAAAGAATCACCCTCAAGATCCTACCCCCCAGCATTTCAACTATAACTGTCTTGAATGAAAGGTAACAGTAAGAATTTCAGTCCATTTTCATGGAAGGGAACTTGGGTGATGAGGAGCAGGTGGAATGGAGGAAAGGAAGCTGAAAGGTCTCAGCTCTGATCACCATGCTGATCAGGGCAAGAAACCATGCTGGGCCAGGGAAAGAACAATGAAAGGACCGAGTGATTAGCATCATGTTGTCTTTTCTCTTTCATCCATTCACATCTCCAGTAAGAGTTTATTGAGAATAGGGTGGGGAGACTTCTAAAGACGCTTCAGTGCTTTATAACCTAATCTCAAAAGTAACACATCATCAATTCTGTCATGTTCTATTGATCACACAGAACAACTGAACCTAATGCTTGTTGCTACTTCATGTCCCTTGATATGTGGATCTCCCCATGTACCATGATTTAGATTTTGGGTTGAAACATTATATTGCCCAGGACCCAAGAACAAGTACAGACCTAGAACTGCATGTCTGCACTTGGAGTGGTGGTACCTAGACACCTATCATTGCTTCTCCTACTGCTCTTACTTCCTGGTGCCATCCTGTTCACTCTTCTTAGAAATCTCACTAGGAATTGTGAGAATCATGCCTTGCCTTCCCTTGACTTTACATGCTGCAGACATTCCATTGTTAGTGTTTCTTGTCTGTAGACCCTGCCCCAACACAATAAAGGGAGATCTACTAAAGTCTATCTGTTATTTTCATTCTGTTCCACGCTATCAACCAGGAACCCTTCACTCTCAATGGCTGATATATGACAGCAGTGTCTTCATTTTTACCATCTTTAAAATGAGACAACTAAGCTAAATTACTCACTTATCACTTTTTAACAATATAGTCCCGAGATCAACAAACTTCTGTAATAAAATAGATAATAAGTATTTTAGGCTTTGTAGACCGTATGGTCTCTGTCACAATGACTCAACTCTACAGCCACAGACAATGACTAAAAGACGGAGAATGGCTATGTTCCAATGTATATATATATTTATAAAACAGGTGGTGAGCTGGATTTGGCCCATGAGCTACAGTTTTCCAACTCTGAATTTAATCTTTTCTTTTCTTTTAATCTTTTCTTCCCCTCTGTCATCAGCAATGCATTCAGTAGAAGGAACTTGAATCTTGCTTTCTATCCTGCCTATAGGGAAAAAAAAACATGTTGTTGATGCAAGAAATCTTAATCCATTGTCATTCTAGGTGCTCCTTGACAGCAAGCATGGTTATCACACTGTCTTAAATATATACTTTTAGAAAATTAATTTTTTCTGTTTGTAAAGCAATGGACTATGTTTTTCATACGAAATAATGTCAGCAATGATAACTATACTATTTTTAGCCTAAAACCAACTTATGCAGCCCTAGAAATTTAATGAGAGAAATATCTTAAAAGAAAATGAAAAAAATAATGTGAACGTGATAGTCCTGCCTATTAAAGCAGGTAAATATATCCTAATTACAACTAGCACCTTAGAAAACTGCTTTACTAAAGACAAATAAACTCGAGCCCAATAAAAAAGAATACATTCATGCATAGTCCCATTATAGGATTAACACCTCTACTGAGATGAACTCATATAATTGAACTGCTGGCTGAGCATTTTTACAACATTCAGCCCAAGTTATGAAATTCAGCCTATCTAAAAATTTTCATCCTCCAAAGTGATCTGCAGATTCAATGCAATCCCTATTAAAATCACAACACTTTTTTAAGAAATAGAAAAATGCATCCTAAAATTTATGTGGCACCACAGTGGACTTCAAACAACCAAAACAATTTTGAAAAAGAAGAATAAAATTGGAGGTTTCACTCTCAGTGATTTCAAAATACTACAAAGCTAATCAAAACAGTGTGGTGCTGGCATAAAGACATATAGACCACAAAAATAGAATAGCGAGCCCAGAAATAAACCCTCATATATGGTCAAATGATTTTTGACAAATGTGCCAAGACTGCTTAAAGGAGAAAAGACAATCTTTTCAACAAACAGTGCTAGAAGAACTGCTTGCCCACGTACAAAATAATGAAGTTAGACTCCAACTTTATACTACATACACAAATTAATTTCAAGTGGACCAAAAAATCTAAACATAAGAATGAAAACTATAAAGCTTTTGAAAGAAAACACAGTAGGAAAGCTTCATAACACTGGATTTGGCAATGATTTTCCTTGGATATGACACCAAACACACAAGTAACAAAAGAAAAAATAGATAAATTTATTCACATCTTATCTAAAACTTTTTAAACATCATAAGACATTATTGAAAGAGTAAAACTACAACACATAGAAAGTAAGAAAATATCTGCAAATCATTAGGTGATCAAAATATATGGTAAATGTTTAAATTAAAAATTAATTACAGTAAAAGACACCACAATTAATCTCCCACAAAGAACTTCCTCTCACTTTGAACATACTTTATCCCATCATTCTTGCCATTTTCTGAAGCAGTTCTAGTTCTCTTTCATAACTTTATGAGGTATGAAAAAAAATGCAGTGGATGCTACTGACAAGTGCCGTCCGATGGAAAGGCTCATAAAAACATTATGGTGTATTCTCATCCACCTTATTCACCAGCTCTGGCACCATGCTACTTCTGGATCTTCTCTGAAATTAAAATGGTCATGACAAGTAAGCATTTTGAGTCAGTTCAGGATACCATGACAGCACAACTAAAAACACTCACGAAAAAGGACTTCCAGAACTGTTTCAGAAAGTGTCAAGAACAATGGGATAAGTATGTTCAAAGCAAGAGGGAGTATTTTGAGGGGCATTAATGGCAATATGTCTTGTACTTTAATAAATTTTTTAAATTTAAAAATTCACCTTATTTATAAATTTAAAAATCCACCATATATGATAAGGTGTTAATATCCAGAATACATAGTATTGCAAATCCTATATGTAAGGCATTAATATCCAGAATGTACAAAGAACTCTTATAACTCAAAAACAACTAACAAATGGGCAAAGGAGTTAAGCAAAAATTTCTCCAATGAAGATACACAAATAACTAATAAGCTCAGGAAAAGATGTTCAAACTTACTAATCATTAGGGAAATGAAAATCAAAACCACAGTGAAATACTGCTTTACACCCACTAGGATGGCTACTGTAAAAATAAAAATTAAAAAAAAAGAAATAGGAACTAACAAGAGTTTATGAGTACATAGAGGAACTGGGACTTTTATGTTCTGCTGGTGGGAATTTAAAATGGTGCAGTCCACATCCGGAGACAATGTTTAATCTGGGTGCCCTGTAATCTTCTCAGATGGACACAAGTTTGCCACCACAACATCTGAGACACCTGAGGCTGCATTATGAATGTATTTTTCAAATCCCTAGGCTTCCTGGGGAAAGATCATAAAACCAAAATTTGAAAAAAAAAATTGGTGCAATCACTATGGCAGCTCTTTTAAAAATGAACACAGAATTATCATATGATACACCAAGTCCATTTCTGGATATATACCTTTAAAGTTTGAATGTCAGGACATGGAAACATATTTGTACACCTATATTCTTAGCAGTGTTAATTAACAATAACCAAAAGGTGCAAGTAATCTAACTGTCTATCAACAGATGACTGGATAAACAACATTTGCCATATGCACCCAGTAGAATATTATTCAGTCTTGAAAAGGAAGAATATCCTGATACATACTATAACATAGGTAAACTTTGAAGACTGAGTGAAATAAGCTGATCACAAAAGTCCAAATACTGTATGGTTCCACCTACACAAAGCATCTAGTATAGTCAAAGTAATAGAGACAGAAAGTAGAAAGGTGGTTGCCATGAGTTATAATCAGGGAAAATAGGAAGTTATTATATTATTTATGTGTACACAGTTTCAGTTTGGTAAGAAGCTAAAAGTTCTAGAGATGGATGATTTTGATGCTTGTATTTTTAAAAGATGCATATTTGTGATATGTATATTTTACCACAATTTTTAAGATATTTTATTTACTCTCTCAATAGCTACCTTGCAGCAAGCTTTCCCTCTCAAACATTTCTATTAATGATACTCATGCTTTAGTAAAAAGAGGTTATCAGGTGGACCATGAATTAATTCCAGATCTGAAAGGAAATGCTTTAACTTCATACCCATAGGCAATTCATTCTAAGTTTCATTTTTCTGGTGTATAAAATATAGAGAGTAATTAATATCTCCAAATCAATGACTTAACATAACATAAAAACTATATGGCAAGTAATGGGTACTACTTTAGGTAAGCAGAAACTATCATCAGCATCACCATTCATCATGTTTCCTCCCCAAAAGTCATGTGAATTTTTTGTTTTAACTATCAAACTTTGATATAGATATGAGTGATGACTTGAGGTTATCTGACTGAAACATTTTAAGAGCATGTGCTTAGATAACCCCACTTTGCTCATAACTGATAAAGGATACATTAACCTAGCAAAGTGCCACTATCCTGACTAGGACAATTCTCAAGAAATTAGATACCAAATGACATAAACCTCTTCATAAATATCAGTGATAATCTACATCAACATTATTATCATCAGCAGATCATTTTTATCAGAACTAGTTACTTTTAGTTTACATAGCTCAGAACACCAAAGATTCATTTGAGGCTGGTTATCTGTTGTTTTGACTTGTTGTCTTCCCCATTTGACAAGTAATGACAACTTTTACAAGCTCCTCCACGAAATTACCATTCTCCAACTATTATAGAACCCCAACTTAATTAACCAGTTTCCCATTGCCCTAGCCATTGTAGTGTCTCAGAGATGGCAAATGGTCCAAAGCAGGAAAGTCAGATTAAAATCCACATCTTTGGCTTGCATAAAAAATACGGTCTCTTTTTATTAGAATACTAGACAGGAGGCAGGTCTGCCCATGCCCTACTGAGGTCCTGAGTCGCACAGAACACACTGAATCAGCCCACTGCAGACAGGCAGGTCTGTACACACCCTACCAAGGTCCTGAGTTGCGCGAAAGATGGCGAATCACCCCTCTGCAGACAGGCAGCCACCTGATTCCACACTAAAAAGACGTAGAGGACAACAGACCACCAGACCAAGGTACTGAGTCCCACTGTTCCCAGCCCAGAGGTAGGGGCTTCTGAGCTGTCGTCCCACTGCTCCTGGTCCAGAGGAAGGGGCTTCAAGGCCACCATCCCTCTCACCCCTCCCGGCCCAGAGGGAGGGGCTTCTGAGCCACCATCCCACTGCTCCTGGTCCAGAGGAAGGGGTTTCCTGGCCACCATCGCTCCTGCTGCTCCCAGCCCACAGGAAAGGGCTTTTGGGTCACCATCCCTACCGCTGCTCCCCACCCCTGTCCCACCTCACCCAGATCAGAGGAGGTAATCCGTGCAGGTGCTAACAGCCCCCCACCCTAGTCGAAATGAGAAAACATGTAAATAAGTCTCAAAACCAGACTTCCAGATCACCTACAGCAACCCCAAAGGGAAATGACATGGAACACTCTGATACTCAACCACCTGGACCCACTGAACTGGCAACAAAAGGGGATCTGGAAAAAATGAAATCAGAAATAATTTCTCAGATAACAGGAGAAATTGTGCCCCTAGTGCAAGACATGATTAATAAATCTAGAGAGGTGCTGAGGAACATGATGGAATCCCAACATAAGAAGCAAATGTAATCCATAAAACAGATACACATAGATTTCCAGGACATGAAAAACTCCATTGAAAGTCTACACAACAGAATGAGCCAATGTGAGGACAGAATTTCACATATAGAAGATAAGATTGCACTTAGTGACCAGGAAAAGAAAAATTGCTTCAAAATTATAAGGGAACATGAGAAATCAATCCAGCAGCTGCTAGATGATGCAAAAAAGAATAACATAAAACTGATTGGGCTGAATGAAGAAACAGGAGAGACTGGAGATGACATAAAAAATCTCTTCACAGAAATAATGGCAGAAAACTTCCCAGGCAGGGGAAAAGAGCTTGACATACAGATAAGTGAGGCATATAGGACTGCAAATAGCCTTGATCAAAAAAAAATCTACACATAGGCATATAATTGTTAAGATTCCAGAAACACAACAGAAGAAGAAAGTTCTCCAAGCAGTGAGAGTAAAGAAACAAATCACATACAAAGGAAAGCCCATCAGAATCACAGCAGACTTCACAACACAAACCATCAAGGCAAGAAGAGCTTGGAGTGACATATTCCAAGCCCTAAAAGAAAACAGCCTCCAATCCAGATTGATGTACCCTGCAAAACTATCTTTCAAAATTGATGGAGAAATAAGATACTTTCATGACAAAGAGCACCTTAGGAACTTCGTGAATACCAAACCACCACTCCAAAGAATTTTACAAAATATCCTAGGAACAGACATTGAGGATCACAACCCCAGGAAGCAAAGCAGAATGAACCCATTTGGCATGACAAGAAATTAAATGTAAAGGGGGAGAACCCAGCAAAAAGAAAAAGTCATGGCAATGACAAGTCAATAGTTTCAGTTATAACCATCAATGTTAATGGTTTCAATTTGCCAATCAATGGTAGAATGGGTCAAGAAGCAAAATCCAACAATATGCTGCATACAAGAAACACACTTAATTCAAAAGGAAACTCATAGACTGAAAGTTAAAGGGTGGAAAACAATTCTGCATGTGACAGGAACCTGTAAAAAAGCAGGAGTAGCTATCCTCTTTGCAGATCAAGTAGATTTCAAACCAACACTGATTAAGAGAGATGAAGAAGGACACTACATCCTTGTAAAGGGAAAACTCCAAGAGGAAGAGATGACAATCATAAATATCTATGCACCAAACACTAGTGCACCCAACTATATAAAACAAATACTAACAGACATGAAAAGTCATATATGCACTAATACAATTGTAGTGGGGGACCTCAACATCCCACTGTCAAAAATAGATAGATCAACTAGATTAAAAATAAGTAATGAAATACGAGAACTCAATCGAACTCTTGAACAAATGAACTTAACAGATGTTTACAGAGTCTTCCACCCCACAAAATCAGAATACACATTCTTCTCAGCTGCACATGGGTCATTCTCAAAACTAGACCACATACTCACACATAGAACATGTTTAAGTAAGTGCAAAGGAATTGAAGTTATCCCCTGTATATTATCAGGCCATAGTGCAATGAAATTGGAGATCCATAGCAAAAGAAACTCAAAAAATTTCATAAACACATGGAAATTGAACAACACACTTCTGAATAACCAATGGGTCACAGAGGAAATTAAAGAAGAAATCAGACAGTTCCTTCAATTAAAGGACAATGACAATACAACATATTGGAATCTATGGGACACAATGAAAGCAGTCTTACAAGGAAATTCATAGTAGTGAATATGCATATTAGGAAAACAGAACGAGCCCAATTAAACAACCTGATGCTGAATCTCAAGCTTCTAGAAAAAGAAGAGCAGGAGAACCCCAGAGCTCATACAAGGGAGGAAATTATAAAGATCAGAGGAGAAATCAATGCAATGGAGCCTAAGAGAACGATACAAAAAATCAATAAAGCCAAGAGTTGGTTCTTCAAAAGAATAAACAAAATTGACAAACCTTTAGCCAACTTTGTCAGAAAAAGGAAAGAAAAGGCCCAAGTCCATGCAATTAGGAATGAAAAGGGTGAAATTACAACAGACCCAGCAGAAACCCAGAGGATCATCAATACCTACTTCCAGAACCTATATGCCAATAAGATGGACAACACAGAAGAAATGGACAGATTCCTAGAAACATATGAGTTACCAAAGTTGAACAAAGAAAACCTAAAAATTCTGAACAACCCAATATCAACCAATGAAATTGAAAACATAATTAAAAATTTATCAACTAAGAAAAGCTCAGGCTCTGATGGCTTCACTGCTGAATTCTACAAGACATTTAGAAAGGAACTGCTGCCACTGCTGTTTAAACTCTTCAATAAAATTGAAAGGGAAGCAATACTCCCAAATTCATTCCTGGAAGCAAGCATCACCTTGATCCCCAAAGCAGAGAAAGACCCAACTGAAAAAGAGAACTATAGGCCAATCTCACTAATGAACATAGATGCAAAAATCCTTAATAAGATACTGGCAAACAGAATGCAGAAGATCATCAAGAAGATCATACACCATGATCAAGTGAGATTCATCCCAGGGATGCAGGGATGGTTCAATATATGCAAATCAATCAATGTAATACACTATATCAGTAGAGCCAAGGACAAAAAACATATGATTATCTCCATAGATGCAGAAAAAGCATTTGACAGAATCCAACATGCATTTATGATAAAAACCCTACAAAAAATTTGAATACATGGTCTCTACCTCAAACTGATAGAAGCCATCTATGAAAAGCCAACAGCCAATATCATACTAAATGGTCAAAAACTGAAATCCTTCACACTAAAATCAGGAACAAGACAAGGATGTCCACTATCACCACTCTTGTTCAATATAGCTCTGGAAACATTAGCCACGGCAATTAGACAAGAGAAAGAAATAAAAGGAATAAAGATAGGTAATGAAGAAGTCAAATTGTCATTATTTGCAGATGACATGATACTCTATATAGAAGACCCCAAGAACTCCACCAAAAGTCTTCTCGACTTAATAACCAAATTCAGTCAAGTAGCTGGTTACAAGGTCAACACACAAAAATCAATAGCTTTCCTCTACACCAATGACAGACTCACTGAGAGAGAAATAGAGCAAATAATTCCTTTCACAATAGCATCCAAACAACTGAAATACCTAGGAATCATCCTAACGAAAGAAATCAAAGACCTCTTCTCTGAAAACTATGGCACTCTGAAAAGAGAGATTGAAGATGATATCAGAAAATGGGCAGACATCCCCTGCTCCTGGGTAGGAAGGATTAATAGAGTGAAAATGGCCATACTTCCAAAACTGCTATAGAGATTTAATGCAATTCCAATTGAGATCCCAGCAGCATACTTCATAGACCTCGAGAAAACAATCCAAAAATTCATTTGGAACAAGAAGAGACCCAGAATAGCAAAAGCAATTCTAGGTAACAGAGACATGGCAGGGGGTATCACAATCCCCAACCTGCAACTATACTACAAAGCTACCATGATAAAAACAGCATGGTACTGGCAAAGAAACAGACTTGAGGACCAGTGGAACAGATTAGAAGATGCAGAAACAATGCCACACACACTCAGCCATCTCATCTTCGATAAAGGAGCCAAACACCCTCACTGGAGGAAAGATAGCCTCTTTAAGAAATGGTGCTGGAAAAATTGGGCTTCAACTTGCCAAAGATTAAAACTAGACCTGTATCTCTCACCATGCACTAAACTGAAATCAAAATGGATTAAAAATCTCAATATTAAAATAGAAACTCTGAGCCAGTTGGAACAGTGGTCAGGTAGAACCCTTGAAGACATCGGTGTAGGAAAAGATTTTATGAACAAAACCTCAGTTGCCCATGAACTAGCACAAACAATCAACAAATGGGATCTCTTCTTATTAAAAGGCTTCTGCACAGCAAGAGAAACCACCAGCAGTGTGAAGAGACAACCCACAATGTGGGAAAAAATCTTCACCTGCTCTTCCTCAGACAAATGTCTACTATCACAAATCTATAAAGAACTTAAAAAGATCAGACCTCCCAAATTTAAAGACCCAATTGAAAAATGGGCATCTGAAATGAACAGACATTTCTCAGACAAAGAAATAGAAATAGCAAATACATACATGAAAAAATGTTCAACATCACTGGTCATTCGAGAGATGCAAATGAAAACAACACTGAGATTCCACCTCACTCCAGAAAGAATAGCTTCTATCATGAAATCAACCAATAAGAAATGCTGGCGGGGCTGTGGGGAAAGAGGAACCCTGCTCCACTGCTGGTGGGAGTGTAGACTGGTGCAACCACTGTGGAAATCAGTATGGAGATATCTCAAAGAACTAGGACTGGAAGTCCCATTTGACCCCACTATTCCACTGCTGGGGATCTTCCCCAAAGAATTAAAAGAATCATACCACAGTGATATATGTGCACCCGTGTTCATAGCAGCACAGTTTGGGATAGCTAAAACTTGGAAACAGCCCAAATGCCTGTCAACTGGAGACTGGATAAAGAAAACGTGGTATTTTTATAAAATGGAGTACTACTCAACCATAAAAAATGAGAAATTAGAGACATTTATAGCTGAGTGGATGCACATTGAGGTGGTACTCTTAAGTGAAATATATAGGACACACATGTGTAAATACCAAATAGTTTCTCTGGTGTGAGAAACTGAAAGTGTAAATAAGGACTAAATGTATAATAGGTAATGTGAAATAGGAAGTAAAGGGGCAAAGGGGAAGGAAGTGGGAGGGCTAAGGGAAAGGACAGAAGGAAATGGGATTAATATGAGAAAATGGAAACATCGGAACAAAATCTTTGTAAATAGGGAGGACTGGAGGGGTTGAAGGGAGGGCTGGGCAAGGGTGAAAAATAAGAACCAAGAGAGACTATGTAAAGGTGCAAATTTCCAATGATGAATGTCATTATATTGTATACCTAAAATGTACCAATGATTAGAATGAATAATTGATAATGCAAAATAGGAAGAAAAGGTCCAAAAGGGTAGGGGTAGTGGGAGGCACAGGGGAAAGGAAAGAAGGGAAAGGAAAAATGATGAGAAATGGAAAAAATAGAAATAAAGTCTTTGTAAATAGGTAAGGGTGGAGGGTGTGAAGGGAGGACTAGAAATGGGGAAAAAATAAGAACCAAGATGCATTATGTAAAGGTACAATTCCCAATGGGAAATGTAATTGTGTTGTATACCTACAATGTACTAATAAAAGAATTTAATCCAAAAAAAAAAAAAAGAATACTAGACAGTTAAAATGGTCTAAGCCTGGCAATGCCATCAGAGAATCCTAAATACAATTTTGAATTCCTGATCCTACTACTATGTCTTAAAGCATCATTGGACATTTCAGTTATTTGAGCAGTTAATTTATTTTTTTGCTTAAGGCATTTTGAATTACGTTTTCTTTCCACTGCCCCATTGAAAATGTCTTTGCAGATATATTAATTTTGGCATCTCTTTATGAATAATAATGGCAAACAAAAGAGCAACAAAAGGATGGGATCAGCGTTTAAAGGATTCCTATGTCCATATTAAAACTATTTTAGGCAGTTTTTAAACATCAGCATACATCTGATATGTCCTCTTCCTCTTTTCTGAATAACCAGATTTGAAACCTGGTGCTCTGGAAGGCTAACACCCACCGTTAGACAGATGGAGCTGAGGGGGCAAGGCAGAGGCCAGGCAAATCCTGCCAACTCATTTGGCCTCAGGCCCAGCCTGACTGTAACCACCGATGCCGTCATTATCCAGCAAAGCTAATCTGAGTCCTCTTCACTGTCAGCTTCTCTAGGATCCTGAACATTACAGTGATGTTACAACTCCTTACTCCTTGAGGCCTGGTGGGTACATGTGCCAGTCACAGCTTTATATGGACGATGAGGTGTCCCTGGCCAGCAAGGCAGGCTGGAGCACCGTCCCATAGCAGAGGCTCCCGCACCACAGGGAAGTTGCTGGAACAGCTGTCACCTTCTGATTGCCAGGTGATGAGGTGGCTTACTGGGTCTTCCTGCCTTCCCCACAGCTCTCAGCGCTGTTCAGCTCATGAGCATCAACTTTCAAGAGAAAGACTTGTTCTTGGTTCATCTTCCTCATTAAGTCCATCCTTTGTCCTGCATCCAGTAGTGATATAAAATATAACCTTACTATGGAACTCACTGGCTGAACTCTTCAATGGCTTTTCCCAGCTTGACACACAAGGTTCTTCATGATTTTTGTCAATAGTATGTATCAGCCTCGGACCTTGTCATTCATAACCCACTACCATCTTGCCTCTTTTCAACTATTCCAAATGTGCCAAACTTTTTATCACCAGTACTTTTTACATGCTATTCTCACTTTCCCACAGCCTCTGCAGAAATCTTAATTTGTCCTTCAAGTGCTAGCTCAGATATTGCCTCATTCACAAACTTTTCTCTGAATCTCTTAATGTATCTCTCCTCTGCACTCCACGGGACTCTGAGTGTGCCTCAGCCTAGCAATTCCCATACTATATCCAATCACACATTTATATGTGGGCATTTATATCTATGCTTTGTCTTTCCAACAAAATTGCTAATGTGATAGTATTAAGAAGCAAGTCCTTTAAAAAAGATTAAGTCATTAGGGCAGAATCCTCATGCATGAGATTAGGGACAAATTCATTGCCTTTCCCTCTTCCACTATATGAGGATGAAGTAAGAAGCCCTCACCAGATCCTGTGTCTTGACTTTGGACTTCCATCTCCAAAACTGTGAGAAAGTAATTTTCTGCCCTTTATAACTTACCTGCTCTCAAGTATTTTGTTACAGTAGCAAAGGAAAACTAAAGTAATATGTGACTCCATTTATAAACTATGAATACATTGAAGATAGAAGTTATGTCTTTTACCTGATACATACTAGATACGTACCATACATTTGTTGAATGAAGAAATTAATGACATTATGAGTAGCTATGCTTCCCTACTAGAAGTAGGGTATAAAATGTGACAATAAATGACTAACTCTTGGGGGTATCTCACTTCAAGAAAAAAACCCTACCATTATCTTCTGCTCATCAATAGGAGTGCCTGCTTTAAAGTGAATGTGGAAGAAGGGATGTAGCAAAGTGGTAGAGGGTGTGTTTAGCATGCAGGAACTTATGAGTTCTATCCCTAGCACAAGAGAAGAGAAAAAGGAGAAGACAGGAGCAGAGAGGAGGGGAGAAGGGACGAGAGGAGAGGAGAGGAAAAGGGAAAAGCGGAGAGGAAAGGAGAGGAGAGGAGAGGAGAGGCCAAAGAAGAGGAAACAGGAATTGTTCTAGTCTTGACCTGGAGAAGCAGGTGGGCTACCATCACTGTTCCTATTAGTAGGTTTAATAGAAAAGATATCTTAGCTCTGGAGCATCCTACTGCCACTTTAACTGAACTAAATCACTTTATCTCTGAACCCACACCCCAAAGAGCAGCATATCACAGTTGCATCCAGCACTCTAGGAGAAAGGCCCTGCTTTGGCACATCAGTGGTGCCAGTGCTCTCACACTGTCCATGGCTCTGGTGGGGACAGGCAGCAGCTACTATGCACTCATGCGTAAGGTCATGAATGTCAACCATATTGAAGGCACTAGGGACTTCCATGACATGTGCAATGTTGGCTCAGTATTTTGTCACAAAGATTGGCATCTGTGCTAATGATGGTGGACATCAGCACCAGTGGTGATAGCGAGAGTCTCTCGTCCAAATTAATGGCTTTTCCTTGCCAGCAGCAAGAATTGAAAACTAGGAAATTGTTGTTGCTATGTAGTAAAAGAGAAGCTGTTTTCATCAATACTTTTGTTCCCATCTGATACCCTCTAAAAAACTAGAAGAAGCAAGGGAATCTTTTTTATGTCAGTAACACCATTTCCTCTAAACTGATATGGCCTAAGATAACATTATAAATTCTTAGGCACTGCACTGAAATAGAGCCCCAAATATTGAATTAAAACCTTGGATATGCTTTTTATTTTCCACACTGGCATCAAGTAAGAACTATCTCAGCCTCGTCGTTTATCATCTGTAAAATAAATAGAGTAAAAACCCACTTCATTGGATTAATAATGAATTAAATAAGATAAGATATATCAAAGTCCTTTACAAAAGTGTGATCAGCAGCCACTCAGCACAGCATAGACAGTGCTCAAAAGTAGGTTTAACTGAAATACAAGGGAGCTATCACTAAACACAGCACTGAATTCCTGCCAGGATAAATTGATAGATCCTCATTCCCTCCACTTCACATCAATATGGGCAAAGAATTGACATTCATCAGATGGTTTGCAGCTAGGTGGAAAAAATATGCAGGACTGGAGTCTCCATTTTGGTGAAAAAGATGCTCTCAAGATTCCAAAGGAGGAATCACATTTCTTGAGTATTTTTAGAAATTCCCACAGTCCCACAAAGTCCTGGTGAGTGCACCCTGAGGAAGTGTGGTTGTAAAAAAAACTGCAGGGAGTAGTTAGCTGCATTCTCTCTTGACTGTGTGATAGCATAGGGTTCTGCTGGTTGTGGGTAATGGAAGTAACAACAGCAACAACAACAATAAAAAGACACACACACAGACACAGCTGCACCACCCACTGTGAACAGAAAAGGGCAGTCTTGGCTAATTGGCTCTTAACAGATGTCTCCCTAGCAGTGCTTCCGATGATTACTATGTAGTCATGATTCAAGTAAAGCAGGAATCAGCAAACTCAAAGAGCCTGTCGGGTGGGCAATGGGAATATCAGGAATACTGTGTAGAGAGGCCGATGCACAGGAAAGGTCCAGGGTAAACCAGAGAGTTTATGTCCTCCAATGGGAGGACACTGTCATCTTACAAGAAAGTGACACCGTATTATCTCTCTTGTTTTTCAAGAGAAACTACAAATCAAGCTTTAGAGGAAACCTTTACTTTAAAAAATTAAATAAAATCCATTTATAAAGGCAAACAAAGAATCCCTGTGTTGGCCAAGAAAACAGACCTGTGAGCAAGAATCAACCTATGGCCTGCCAGTGTGCATCTCCGATTTCTTGCTTTGACAGGGACTATAAACCACATAAGTTGACATCCTAAGCCTGTGGGTGACTGGATTATGCAGTACTCATCATGAAACCACGAGGTGCATTAGGACTCTGAAGAAAAGAGCAGTGACGTGGTAGGGCACAATTTCTTGAAAAGCAGGGGTAGTCAGGTGAATGAGGTGATAAAGGTCTTCCTGCAAAGCGCACAGAGCATAGAAGCAGTCCACAGACACACACACACCCCTCAGATGAGACCTCATGATTGGCATCAAATAAGCAGAAACATATGCAGTGAATTCCATAATGGAGTACTGTAGATGAGTGGAAATAGCAGTATGCTAAGAAACAGAATCCTTTATAGCTGCAAATCACCTAGCTTGGTTTCTTTCTCTGTAACGTCGTGATGAAAATAATGTGCTCTTTGTAAGGTAGTTTGGAGGATTCAATGAGGTGGCATGTTTGGTAACTAGTATAATCTATCATTATTATTGTTATTATTATTATTATTATATTAGCAGCATCAAAAAGTTATTCCCCATGCAGACAAAGGCTTTTACTTTTACACAAGTTTCACAGCTCCTAAAAGGGTGTGGATCCTCACAAACATTGGGTTTCCGTGGTTTTGCATATTACTACTGAGGAAAGGCTGAGAGGAATAATCTGAGGACCAATTTGCAGAGTGCAGTTCTGCTTCTGCCTCTCCTAGCTTCCTTCATTATCATTCTCCATTGGGATGGGAGTGGACAGTCAATAATGTCATCTTGGGCAGGAAGAAAACTCCTCATCCAGAGCTCTTTCCCAATAATAAAGCCCTTTCCACAATGGGAAATTCAGAAGAAAAATGAGGCTATCACCATTTTCATTGCAGCTGACATATTTCACTTCACCACTGCCTAAGCAAGATCTTTGTAAGAATGGAGAAACAAATGCTTAATGACATTTTCCAAAGAAGCGTGATGTGTATGTGGGAGCTGATCTGTAAATGTAGCTCCGGTTGAATAGATGGATGCTGTGTGGCTATGGTTTTGAATTTGTCAGCCTGTCCACCTGTCGATTTCCATGTGCATTTACACATACTCCCTGTCAGTCTTAAAGGTTGGTCTACTTGCATGTCTGGTAAGCAGATAAGCTATCACAAAATGGGCCACATACATAAATGCCTGTAAATCCCCTCCCCCCAAAAATTAAATTAACAGGCAATTAATTCCTTTCTGGCCACCAGTTATGTGTATTCATCAAAGTGAACTAATCAGCCCAACAGGCAATATTTGATTATAGGCTCATTTCTTATGGTCTCTCCTTGAAGACTTGAATGGTTATGTGAAGAACTACAGAGATTGTTGCTAAGAAGGCATAGGTATTATATGAAGAAGAAATAACTGATTCTATGTTTTGGTAACTACTAAAATTTATACTTTAAATAGAGGAGACTACAAGCTGCAACTTAACATTTATATGGTGGTCTTCTTTTAGGCAATAAGTGTAAACCTCCAAACCAATGAATTGAATTTTGTCAATGAAGTACAATAAGGATCTGAATTAATAAAAAGAATTAGTTGAATTTTTCGGCAAATCCTCTCTCAAGATACTCCAGTTTTTATGTTACATGTTTATACAGGATACATTCACACTGAAAGCACAATCCAACAAAGGACAGTTATAAATTTTTAAAAAGTTAATCAAATACAAAGAGAATATTAATATCATAGAAGACAACAGAAAGACAAATTTTAACTACAAGGATTAATAAAATTTCTTAAACTTTGTCATGAATTTTTCTCCTTGTTTTTGTTCACCTGAACAAAAAGCGAAACACAGAAATATCATACCCCAGAAAAGACAAGAAGAGTACCAATTTCTCATGGATACAAAGCATTGTCTTTTTATTTTTATTTTATATTATTTCATTATATTATTTTTATTATTTTTCATATTGTAGTTCTATTAGTATTATTTCTACTACTACAAGTATCATATGATTAGCGAATCAAAGGTCCAAACATAGGGCCGGGGATTTAGCTCAGTGGCACCATGCCTGCATTGCAAGTGCAAGGCCCTGAGTTCAATCCCTGGTGCCAGAAAAAAAGAGAGCCAAACATGATAGCTTCCACTTACTATGCGTAGGAAGAATAACTCATGCCTTCCATAACTCAATGAGTTACATATCCCCTATAATCATTTTCTATACATTTAACTATTTCTCAGTAAACTTTGGTAATCCACAGCATACTTCATGGGATGTGTAAACTTCCTGTTCAGTTTCAGCAACATTAGATTGTGATTAATTTAATAAAAGAAATTATTATAAAAGAATGAAAAATGTAGATAAGTACATTTTATAATAATGCTAGAATAGGATATCAGAAATTACTTACTGTCCATCTCTGTAATCTCCTGTAATAGTGTTTGAAAAGTCATCTCATTACCTTAGTTTTGATACATGGAAAGTAGGAAGAATAAGACACATATCTGAGTATTTGGATAAATGGCCCCTCTCTCTTGTTCCACCAAGGCTTGTGTAACCTAGCCTGAACCTAGTCAACAAGCAACAGCATTTATGTACCAGAGAGCAAAGGGTGAATTTAATGCCTGCTTAGTCCACAGGTATAACAGTATGACAGCAAATTTCTTAAATGTAGTCAGAGTGGAATCATAAAGGAGAATCTTCATTTACTCACCATACAGGACTGCACTTGAGTCTGTACAAACTGACTGCTCTATGGAGGAGCCATCTTCATAGACAAAAGGGACAGTTTCTGATAATTCATATCTAACACAAACATCTACCCTAAAGAAAGCCATAAGAGGACAATGCATATTTTCTACTTATTATTGTGTCAGTTGTGGTAAATTGAATTTTCCTAGTATCCTTATTGCTTATTGATATTTCAAGCTTATTGGGATAAAATTGTCCATAATGCAATTTAATTAAATTTTAATATCTGTAGAATATATGGTGAGATCCTTGTTTATTATTCCTGACATTGGTTATTTGTATTTTCCTTTATAAAAATAATATGACAATGATCTGTTATTTTTAATGTTTTTGTTAGTACATGCTTGCAGCACATGCATTTTACAATCATCTTGGGAAGCTTGTACATGTACATAACACAGCTTATTTCTTTTTTTAATCCCTTTCTCTCCCACCTCCCTCCTTCTTCCTCTAATTCCCCTTTCCCTCTTTTCTTATTACGTCCTGTTTTCTACTTTCTAGGTGTTTAATTTACTGGATTTTTTTTCCTACTTTCATAAAACAGATGTTTAATACTTTGATTTTTAGTCTTTATATCATGTGTATGTACACATATAGTTCTTATATACTTTATTACTTTTAAATTAATAGATAAAATTGCATATAGATGCAACAAAGGAGTTACATTCTGATAAACCCATGACAACTTGAAAATATCAAAAATCAAAAATGCCTTTAATACACCTAACCTACCAAATATCATAGCTTAGCAACATATTGTTTCTATTGATAAATCACCTCTCAGTCTGTTATCCCAGTCTTCTTTTACAAACTGCTTTTAAGATTCTTATGAAGAGTGAAATTTTAACTTCATTTATCTACTTAGAGTTCAAGGGGCCTCTTGAAAATGTGACTTCATGACTTTCTTCAATTTTGAATATAAATATGCCACCATTTATTTATCCCTTGCCACACTGATGAGCATCTAAGATTGCAGATTTTTGCTATTTCACCCAGTGGTGTAATAGACATCTTTGTGCATGCCTCTCTGTGCACCTGGGAAAATATTGCTAGGCAGAGGATGTGTGCATTTTAGATTCTTGATAGTTACTCACAACTTTCTCCCCGAAATACTTTCCCCATTTATAGTTCTAGGAAACAGATGTGAATGCTTGATTAGTAGTAATACCACAAACTCCTAATTTCCATCAATGTTATTATCATCTTTTCGTGTTATTAATGATTATTTTAATAATTTGTCTATTTATGGCCTTTGCTCCATTTACTATTTATCTCATCTTTTCACTTTATTTGTAAGAGCTATTTAATATTTGAAATAGTATTTTAAAATATGATGCTAACTGCTGCCTTAGGTTTTTGTTAATTTTATAATTCAACATTTTTAAATGTATGTGATCAAATCTGCCAATTTTTTTCCTTCTGCTTTCAAAATTCTCATCACCTTTGTGCATTTTTATTATGTATTAGTTTTTTAATTATCATAAATTTCATTTGATAATTCTGTATGTATTGCATGAACCTTATTAATGTGGGAGAAATGTCATCCCTAAAATACTGACTCTCTCCATTCAATGAAATGGTACCTTTCCTTTTATGCAAGTCTTTTTTTTATGTCCTTCAGGAAAGGTTTATGTAGTTTCTTGATATAGGTAATGCATATATCTTTTTAGGTTTAGTTTTACATACTTGAAAGATTTTATTTTTTATTGTGGATGCTTCTAAGTCTTTATGGTATTCTATGATTTGTTTTGTTTTGTTGGTTTTCTTATAGGGATTCTTACTGTTATAAATTTTTTTTCTGTCTAGTTTACTACAAGTTATATCAAGAGTGAACATTTAAGTATATTAAATATTTCTCTAGAATCTTTTGGGTGGGTATATGTTTTCTCCTTTTTTAATCTGCTAGTGTGGTTACTTGCTTTAATAGAAATTTTATAAACCTTGACAATGTTAGCATTTCTCAGACTAAATCATTTGATAAAGAGTTTTATTCTTTTCTAAAACATTATTAGATTTTATTTATTAATATTTGAGGAAGGCTTTTACATCTATTTCAAAAATAAAATTGATTTGTACTTCTCTTTTTTTCCTATTATCTGTTTTTTGTGTCTGGATTATGCAAGTTTCATAGCCTGGAGTAAAAAATAAAAATTTTTCATCTATGTCCCTGTTATGAAACAGCCTGTAGAGCATCAGGATTATTGGTTACTGAATAACTTTTTGTTACTATTTTTTGGTGCATCTTTTCTAAACAATCTGAAATTAAACCATTCTATTACTTCATACATTTCTGTATTTCCATATGGAAATGTAGTCCATTCACATTAATAGTGGTGAAAACACATTGAAATCTATATTTAGTGTCTCTGTGTGTGTGTGTGTGTGTGTGTGTGTGTGTGTGTTGTTCTGCTGTATTTTCTTGGAGTATTTAAATTTTTTTTTCCTGGAATTGACAAGCCAAAAGTTTGGTTTATTTTTCTTTTCCTTTATGTTTTAATAGTTATTCTACCTTATAGTTTTATGTTATTTCAATTTTTTTCTTTCTGTGAACATCTAGGGTTATTTAATAGTATGTCACCTTAATTCAAAGAATGACATCATCATATTTTTAACTTTCCTTTCTTTATACCCTATCACTTCTTTTATTGACTGTATATTATTCTTTTTTATTATGTATCAGCAATTACATAGTCACCACTATATAAGTTTATGTGTTTTATTTTGTTTCTTTTTATTGTACATTTTTATTTCTTTTCTCATGTGTCCTGTGTGGGTTATGTTTATGTTACTGCCATATCCTCAGTTACTCTTTCAAGGAGATTCTGAGTGGTTATGTTTTTGAGTGTATGTGTGAGAATTCAGCGCTTCCACTAAGATGCAGTTAGATAAAATGGGAAGGTTGGTTCAAAATCATTTTCCCTAATGATATTTAAGTCATTTTTTATATTCTCCCTGAATCAAGACGAGTCTGGTATATATATCCATGTTTTTTTATTTATATGAAATATATTTCTCCCTCTGGAAATTTCTAAGATTTTCATTTAATTATCTTTGTTCTAAAACTTAGTATGATACTTTCTTTATCCTACTTATGTTTCAGGGGATACCTTTTTATTTAAAAGTTTATGATTTTTGTTCAGCTATATAAAATGCTCTCTCTCTCTAGCCGGCTGTGGTGGTGCACACCTGTAATCCCAGCACTCAGGAGAGACTCGGGCAGGAGGATCACCACGAGTTAGAAGCAAGACTGAACTACATAGCAAGATCTTGTTTAAAAAAAAAAATTAAAAATAAATAAATAAATAAATAAATGCTCTTTTTTATTAATTGATCTCTATTCTCTCTATTGTCTCATCCTGAAATTGCCGCTAGGTGCTCATGTATGTCTTCTTTTTTACAGTCTGTTTCAAACCCCCCTGTGCCTCTCTTTTATAAGAACACAAGAGAACGTGCCCAGGTGATACAGGATGAACTTTACCTCTCAACATTCCTAACTTCATGCTATGTTTTTGCCACATAAGTTAATGTTCAAATTTCTGCCTAGTGAGGTAATAGTCACAGGTTCTAGAAATTAAAAGGCAAGATACTAGGAGAAGATATTTGTTCAGCCTACCACAACAAGGTAATTATAGTTGAAAAATAGTATACATGCCAGACTACACCTACTTTTCTGTGTTAAAATTGAGTGGCTCAGTGGATTACCTAAACTGGTTCTTGTGCTCAGTTCTACATATATTCAGTCTATAAAATAGGCATTGTAATATTTAATTCTTACCTACTTCATGAGCATATGGAGAAATGAAATGAAGATAGGAGATATTCACTTTATGAAAGGTATCATAGGAGGAATATAGGGCCTATATTTTACACTCTAGGCTCCGGAATAAGGCTGTAGAATTACAACTAGAATCCTACCACTTATTAACTTAGTGACCTTGTTCTTTTCATTTATAAAGTGAAGCTAAGATATCTATCTTACAAATTTGTTCATAATTAAATGAGATAATTCATGTTAAAATGACTGGCATTCTCCCTGGATCTTCCTAAGATTCATCCTCTTCTTCTCTGCTATAAAAAAGGTTTTGTACACATTGTCTGTACTGCTACAAGATGCAGATAAGCTTACATCAGCAATTTTCATTTCAAGCAAGAAGGACAAACATAGATAATAACTATTTAAATAATTAATAGGCTGGAACAAACCATTCACTGATGCTATGCATGGGAAATAGGAATTCTCCACTGTGACCTAATTCACGTCCTTAGTCCATATATGTTCCCTTCTTTGTTCCAGAGAAGATTAATAATATTGTGCAAAAAAGGCCTTGTCAGGTCTTGAAAAAGTGTAGATCAGTAAATTGTAGTTATTGCTGCTGAAGTTCTTATCATTTACTTGCATTCTAGAAGACACCACTAGCAGCATTACTATTCACAAAGAGCAAACAAGGGTGTGTTTCAAAGAACTAATAAATAACTCTAAGTTCATTCTATAGTACTTGTATTTCCTTTTTAATCTCTGGCTAAATGGCTCCATTCTTCATTTCTACAAACTAGTAACATCAAGCCTGTGAATCTAACTGCTAGGTGGCCTTTTACTGATGACCTCTTGTATGACCACAGATTGAAACCCTGATGTCCAGTAGAGGCCTCATAAATGGAAGCCTTTGACAAAAAGGAAGGCTTGATGAGAAGCTGTTCTTAGTATTTAAAATAAGCTATTACACTACTTCCCACTACTTAATTGGTGATGTTTCCCACAGATTCACTCTTTGTATTCTTCCTTTTGAGGGGAGAGTGAGCAGTTCCCTGGGAAATCTTGCAGGCCCATACGTTCAGTCATGTCCCATGACCCTCAAATATATAATGCCAATCTGAGTTCACCTCTCACATTCATATTCTCTCTCTCTCTCTCTCTCTCTCTCTCTCTCTGTCTCTCTCTGTCTCCCTCCTCTCTTTCCCTACTTCTTTCTCCTCCTTCCCCTCCCTTGCCCCCTCCTTTCCTCTCCTCTCCTCTCCAGCTTCAACCTATAGTCTTAGTCTCTACCCTTTAGACAATTCACCTTTAGATAATTCAGTCAAGGAACCATATTTGTTTCTGTAAGGGTCCTTTTGGAAGCTCCCATCAGATTTAAGGGGCAGCTGCTACTCCTTTTTCTGACACCCCAAGTTCACAGCAGGGAGAGGAAACAGATCAGGTGGAAACAGGGATAAGTGAGTAGAAATGTTCTCTCTTGAGAGTGCATACAAACTGCCTCTTGGATTACAAAGATATTTTAAAACAACCTTGGGTCTTAGAATGCTTGTAGGATACATTGGAACTTCCTGATCAGACACCTGCTTGACCTGGCAGGTACTTTCCTTCAGCTGACTAATGCAAATATCCTTCAGTTTCTGCACTCAGTAGTTCACCCTTAGCTGCCATTTGCTGAGATGCTTCCTGTATTTTGACAGGTAGATGCGCTTTGGGGTAGAATATCGTTTTAAACAACACTAGGCCAACATTCTTACAATGGACTTTGATTCCATACTAGTTCCCCAAGATTTCCATATCTTTGGCCAACTGTTGGAGGAAATACATTGCTTTACACATTTAGCCTTTACTCTGCTTCTACTACCAGCTTCAGATAACATCTCTCTGGTATTCTCTGGCTTGGATTTTGGATCAGCCCACAGTGTCCCCTAAATTCAGGAAAGAATCTACCAACCTCACTAGACCAGAAATTACAGAAGTGCATGATTATCATGCCCCTCAATCTCCTGCATGGGTTAGGAATCAGAGATCTACGCAAAGAAATCTGTGCAAAATCCTCTCCAGTCTCCAATAAGCATATCCTCATTTAGAATCAGTAAGTACAATTTATCTACTTCTTTAAACTTGCTCACTTTGAATCATACTGTCTGTTATGTGCATGCTTTAGTTGAAAACTCTACAGCATGGTCTCATTTTGAACAATCTACTTTTTTGAAATTGAAGGACTTTTATAAGGCAGGTTTCATGTTTCTCTCTTTTGCCCTTCACATCACAATTTTGTGCCTGCAAGAAAATCCCGCCACTATTGTTGTTTGATAAGTATACATGTAATGAGACTTAATCAGCTTCAGGTCATGTAGGTAGACTTCTTTTTACATAAAAAGAAATATTAATATGTGTATTTTATAAGCTACAATAGCATCACAGGAACAGCAGGATAGAAATGACTGAAGCTGGTGTAAATAAATAACTGAGTTGATTATGGAGTTGCACATTTTAAAGAAACATTAAATCATGAAGCATTATGAGTAGCAGATTAATTGTTCCTAATCCTAATTCTGAGAATATGGAACTTAGAAAACTGATACCTTGCTTGCATAATTCAGCCACAAAGCAAGTGAGTAGTGTTTGTCCCAGCCTAATTCTCCAACTATACACCCTCTTTCTCCCAGAACATAGGACTCCTTTCATGCCACTTGCATTGTCTCCCCAGGTATAAGAAGTGTATCAGTGCTCTATTGCTGCTATAAAAAATGGCCACAAAGTAGTGGCTTAAAACAAATGTATTCTGTCCTGCAAATTTAAAAATCAAAGTTCAAAATGGATCTCACTGAATAAAAGTCAAGACTGTATTCCCTTCTGGAGGCTCTGGAAGATAATCCATTCTCATATTTTCCAGCTCTAGAAGCTGCTTTGCATTTCTCATCTCATGGCTCTCTATTCCACCTTCAAGCTAGTACTAGCAAATAAAGTTTGTCTCACCTCAAATGGTGCTGATCTCTGCTTGCATAGTCACATCTCCTACCCTGACTCTCACTGACTTTTCTCTCTTTGCTTTCAAAGACTCAAATGATCCCACTAGACCCACCTACATAATTCAAGATCTTCTTATCTTCAGATCAGCTAATTAGCAACCTTAATGTCTCTTTGTTACTCATAGGTTCCCACAGAGAATAAGAATTTGAAATTTTTGTAGTAGGTTATTATTCTGCCTGCCACACAAGTCATAATCTTAAACTGTACCAAAACCCCCTAAATTTCTCCTTAACCTCACCTTCCACCACTATTCAGGGAACAGGTGCCTATTACTCTAGCCCTTTGTCTGGCCCTGGCATAATGGACAGTATCTACCTAATAATTTCAAGATCTAATGAAATAGATTTCTAGGCCTATTTTTTCAGAGATGATATTATTAGAATACACGCGCATGCTCATTTGTTTGTTTATTGTTTGTGACTGCTTTCTGACTCTAACAGCAGAATGGAGTAGTTGCAACAGAGATTGTGTGGCCTGCAAAGTCTTAAACATTTATCATCTGGCCTTTTATAGAAAAAAAAAGAAATTTTGTTTTCCTTTGTTGTAGAGAGCTGTTCTCCTTTGAGTTATCTTTATTCCTAGATTCGTATTCTTCCCCCTACCAGAAGCTAAGTGTGTGAACCAAGATCTCTCCCCTCCAGGGTACTCTGAACTCCATCATTCACATCACCAGTCCTGCTAGGTGACTGTATACTCTGATCATTTTCTCAGCCTCGGTCTGATACTTTCAGAATCAGCAACTTTCTTGAAGAGAAAAGCAGTGCCAATACCAAAGTTTACTTCTTTCCCAGACCTTGTTTCCTACAAATCTATTCTATGTTAGTAGATCTCCAATGCCTTCGAACACATATTGTTGATATTTTGTCTAACTTTTCTAATTGTTCTCTAGGAGGATAGATCCAAACAATCTGATTCTTTAGAGAAGAATATTTTAGAAGTTCTTATTGCAGTTTTGTTCCTCCAAGTCCTTGTAAGAGTATCTATATTCCTTTGTGTCTTGCTCTGTTGTCCTTTGTGTTTAGCTTATGATTTCTTTATGGCTTTTGTTCTCTGTCTCCTAGGTATAAGGCTTTTTTGCTTTCCAATGACAAAGATTTTATGAAATAGTCTTTGAATCCTATATTAATTATTTTCTCAGACTTGCCCTTGATTCTTCAGAGTAACATTTTTTCCCTGTTTTGCCCTGATTTTCTGGAAACTTCATTTTTCTTTTCCTTAAATCAGGTGAGATATAATTACAACTACAAATACATAAAAAACATTTTAATATGCTCATTTTGATCTTTCCTCTCACAAGAACATAAGAAAATTTCTTTCTTCTTATTAGTGCGTATTACTTATAGAGAATAGTGAGATTTGTCTTGGCATATTCATGCCTGCATATAACATACTTTGATCATTTTCCCTCCTTACTACCTTCCTTCCCTTCTTCTCTAATTCCCTTTCTCTTCTCTAGTAGTGAAGCCCTCACTTATTTAATTTTCTCTCTTTATCTGTCTTCCAACTAAGTCAATTCAATCTAAATTTGACAATAAATTGGTTGCTTTTGCACCCAAGATCTGCGTGTTGAAGATTGGTCCCCAACAAAGCAGTGTTCAGAGGTGATTGGACCATGAAGACTCTAACTTCAGCAGTAGATTGATCCACTGGTTGGATTCATAGCAGAATGGACCACTGGGAGGTGGCAAAAACCTGTCCTGCTGCCAGGATATTCTGCCTCACGTCAGACCCAAAGCAATACAGCCAGCCACTCATTGACTGAAACTTCTGAAACCATCAGCCAAAATCAATCTTTCCTCTTTTTACATTGATTTTTCTCAGGTATTTTGTCACATTGACAAAAAGCTGACTAACAGACATAATATATTCCCCATCAGCCTTAGTTTTTCATATCGCCTTGAAATATTCTTATGTAATTATTCTTCTGCTTAGGATATTACTTAGCAATTGTCAATTAAATGTCAGCATCTACCACCATTCACAGTTCTGTAGAATTTAATCTTGCAGTTATACAGGGACTAGGTTATTCTCTTGATTCCCTGATGTTAAACACTTACATAAATATTCTACACAGGCTTTCTAAATGCAAAGGGATGGCATGGTTTGAGCAATGAGCTACAAAAATGCAAACTAATATCAGTGTAAATTCTTGGCTGTACTAAACTTTTCTTAAAATTACTGATTTGTGATTTGTGATCTAGGAATATGGTATTAGGGAGTTTCTTCTTTTATGAGAAGTACTGAGTTACAAAACAAGCAATAAAGTAGCCACATTAGATATTTGCTATTTTGTGCAACTCCACTTGGATGTTTGGGTGTCTAATAGGTAAATAATATTATACAGCAGTAGATCTGAGTCCTTTCTCCTGTACCTGCAATTCTCTGACACTTGGTGACACTAAGAAAACTGTTTGTCTCTGAACCTCTCTCTCCTCTTCCTTAAAATGAGAATGATGTTAATGATACAAACTTAGCCAACTTCACTAGTTCATTGAGAGCGTAAATGGCTAGAAAAGGTGGAAAAATTTTGTAAATTATTAAGCTCTGTGTAAGTTATATTTATTTTTGAAATTATTTTATAATGAAAAATGAGAAAATGTCTTTGCTAATCTTAAATCTGAATGGCTACCACTCCTGTAAATCTCCAATTATTCATTCATTCCAGAATCAACATAGAAAATCTATATTTATTTTCTTTACTTTTATGACAGGAGTGTTCCAAGAGAGTATACTGTGAAGGATAAAGTTTCTTTAAACATTAGAGGTATTTTTCAAACAAGTAAATGTATCCTGTCTTTCCCTAGGAACATGTCAGACATCAGCTACTAGCACATTTCTCAGCCTCAGGTGCCTTAAATCCATTCCCTAAATGATCAAGCACTTGGAAGAAGTTCACATCAGATAATGAGATTAAAAACAAAAAAACAAAAATAACTTAAGAGCTGAAACCATAGGAATCAATTTCACATGTTTTATTTTCAATTGAAGTCGAAGGGATGTCACGCTAGGCATCACGGTATGTTAGCTCCCCACCCCCCTTACAGGAAAATTAGAAACATGAACTTACTGCCTATGGAAAAGACTCAACCCTGAGAATAGAGTCCATTGTTAGAAATAGAAGATGCAGATTTCAGTGGAAGATTCACTCACTAGAATTGAAGACCTTTCTATGTGTCTTTCAGAAGTATCATTGAAAAATCACAGGGGAATATCACTCTTCCAGCTGCAAGATTCCAATAATTTGCCTACACAGAAAAGGTGGGAGGATAATGCTTTTGCACTTAAAGCATCAAAACTGAGGAACATTGTTCATTGATTTCTTCTTATAAAATTGTGAAATTCATAGTAAGTGGATTATTACTTTGGGGGAGGGGTACCAGGGATTGAACTCGAGACCTTGTGCTTGTGAGGCAGATGGTGGCACCACTGAGCTAAAGATTATTACTTTTAAAGGTGAATTTATTTCTAATATTCTTTTTAAAAATGTAGTATAACTTCATTATGTCAAAAATGTGAGAAATTGTCTTCAATTAGAAAGTTTTTTAAATCCTTACTCAGTTTTTACTAGTATGAGTGGTTGTAAACTTGCATAGCTGGAGTGTTACAGCTATGAAAATGAGCAATAAAAATGCATGATTCTTATATTTTCTTTAAAAGTTCATTTTTTACAAGTGAAATGATTATTGTAAAATCTTTATTGGTATTCATTCTTATTTTTAATGTTTCTTGTTATTGGATGATTTTCTTGGACATCCAAGAATAAATAATAAAGATTTGAAATAAGTAGAAAGTAGAGAAGAATATAATAAAGAAAAATTCATTATCTTACTATGCAAAATAATATTATTTAATTCTTGAAAACGTTTTCTATGCATGCAACCACCTACACATACCTTTCAAAAACTTAGTCAACTGGGAATTCAGTTTCATTTAATGATTTTTGTCCTCTTTATTTAAATTTTGTGAACATTATTCATGTAATTAAGTATTCTTCCAAAATATATTTATGTGAAACAAATCATCATCTAAATATAGTATTTAATCAGCCCTCTATTGTTGTACATTTTAGTTGTTTTCAATTATTTCTGGTTATAAATAATCCTATGATGAGCATCCATGTCCCTAAATCATTGTTAATATCTTTGATTACTCCATTAATTTACTTTGAACTACAATTATTAGAGAAAAAAATATGACCACTTCAAAAAAACCTTAATTCACCCAATCAAGCTATTTTGCAGACAGATCCTAATTTTTATTCCCACAAAAGAACATTAGAAAAATTTTTAAACTAGTTCTACCACTATGTTTAGCTTAAATATTTTTAAGGTGTTTGTTTATTAATTGATGAGGGAAATGGACTATTATCCAGAAATATTAATAAAGGTAAGTATTTTTCTATGAATGATTTTATTCTTTTATTGGGCTTCACACATGTACAAACCTTATGCACAGTTAACATTTTCTACTGTTTCGGACCTAATGTGTAGTTTCCAATGTCAATAGTAGTTCAATACTTAGGTACAAAAAAGTTCCAGTTATTCAAAGTTTTTTAATTACTTAAATCAATCTGAAATAAAATTGGTTTCAATATCCTTTGTTGAATATTTTGTTCTTTCTTGTTTATAATATTTACTATATATTGTAAATTATATAAAGTAAAATTTTTCAGGACTAACTCTGATATTCCTTTGATGATCTATGTATTACTTACACAAATACCGCACTATTGCAACACTGTATTTTATAACATACTTTATTAATGATTAGAGCAAGTTATTCCCCTAGTATACATTCTTAAACTAGATTTTAAAATTATATTTCAAGATATACTATAATTACCATAAATCTACAAATTAATTATGAAAAATGATTACTTTAAGATAAATTCTTTGGACCTGCCCCCACCCTCTGCAGATGGAACCAGCCCCTGCACACACAGACAGGACCCACCTTGCACACATAGACAGGACCCACCTTACACACCACCAACAGGGCCCACCTCTATATGGCATTCATGGCTGGACTCAGCCACCCACCAATTGCAAGCTCACTCTATGTTTTGTTTCCCCTTGGTACAGGGAAGGAGAGGTGCCACCCAACTGACAAACCTGACCGTGGATGGGTCCAACGCCCAGGGAGACAAGGTAAGCCTCAGAGAGTCAGAAGTTCCAGGGGGAAATAATGGAGCAGACCAGCAGCACTAGCTCCAAGAAGAGCCATAGCTATTGTAAACTGTAAAAACAGTGTGGGGGTTGTACTCCAAAAGTGATTCCTTCCTGGCAGGGTAGGGTTGAAGAAGAAACCCAGTACAAAATATACAATATTGCCAGAGACTTTTAACCCAGTGCCATTTTGAGAAGGAGTTAATTGTTTAAGACTGAACCACAGAAAACTACAGTAATACTCCCTGTCAGGGTTTCCACTGTTAGCTTCCCACAGTGACTGGGTCAGAGACAGGCACAGGAGACAGTCATGGAGATCATTCAGGCTGGTCATAGACTCATGAGAAATCTAAGCTCAGGCCAAAAAGGACATGGGCCCTGCCTTTCATAATGAGAAATAAAGTCAGATAAGTGTGGCTTTCAGAGGTTGTTGGATCTAAAAGTGCTGAGATTAAGTCCAGCAGTGCTTGAATGCCCAGCAAGTTGTTTACATCTAGAAGAGATCAGTGATCTAATTGTTTTCCCCATCTACCAGTGTGACCAGTGACACGCCTTAGCTTGGATGGCTGTCACAGTCTGTAGTATATAGATGGAGGGGCTTCTATGGGCTGGGATACACCTCAAAAATCTACAGGCCATAAAGCTATCCAGAGAAAATTGTGATTTGCTGGATGCCTAGACTGTAGATTATGGAAAGAAACCACTCATTCAAAAACACAGAGGCTTTTTTTTTTTACTCAATTTCTTTTCTTTCTTTTTCATTTGGCTTTTTTGGGGGACGGGGGTCTGATTTTGTCTTTTCCTATTTTTCTTTCCATTTCTCTTTTTTAACCTTTTTCTTATTTTTCTTTTTGCTCTCTGTTTCTTTCTTATTGCTTTTTCTTTTTCTGCTACTTTTCTGTAACAATCTTAATATCCTTTTAGTCCTTATTAGGATACTGTCCTTTTTAGGATCACTTTTTCTCACCTTCTTATCTTCCATTGATTAATTTTTCAAATTGTAATTTTTTCATTTCTGGTTTCCTATCCTTTCAGTACTTACTAGTACAACCACTAAGGTTAATAAATTTTTAGATAGATACTTAAAACTATGCTATTACTATTGACTATTGTTCTATTGCTAGTGGAGGTTTGGTTGCTACATTTAGTAATTTTTATTCTATGCCATTATTTGGTTTCTCATGGTGTTTATACCATAATTGTAGATCACTTTTCTGTGGTTAAGTGTGGTATATTACTGGTTCTTAGGATATGACAATATCCAATTTATCTGTGAGGCTATTATTCTTACTGATTTTACTGCTATTGAAAAGGTGGTATTGTTGTTGCCACTAATTGGTTTTATCTGTATGCCAATAACAGGATTTCATTTGTGTTATTAACAATATTGGGGGCAATTCCAGGAGAACTGGATGCTGGGCCAAATACTCAGCAGACTCTCCTCTCAAATAAACAAAGCTGGCTGAATCTTGGGACAAAGACAAAGGCCTATAGGTGAATGCATCACTGAAAAACACAGACATTATCTAAAGAGATCTCCATACTAATAACAAAGTCTTCTACTTTCAACCTGCAAACCTTAGCACACAACAAAATAAGAAAAAGAATTGTAAGAAGATAAGGCAAGAAAATGCCTCCAAAAACTCCCAACTCTTCCAAAGTTGATCCATAGGGCATCAAGAGGGAGGAAATGAAAAGCCACACAGCCAATTAATTAAAAGGATAACAGAACTGTAGTCAAAACTGCAGCTGAGAGACTGTGTTGGAGGTTTCTGAGGCAGCTAACCAGCGTCAGAGCTAGCTGCTGTGGCGTTTCCGTGCTCAACCACGAAGTTAAAGGAAACAAAATAGAGGCAAAAGCCACCACATCATGGTAAATTTCAGACAAAGGTCATTAACATTGTGGGAAAATGGAAGTAGGTGCAGATTGACCCAAATATGTTTGCAGATGGACAGAGAGACGACTTGGTGTGCTTTGAGGAACTGACACATTACCAGGTGGTCTCCCCTGACAAGATTCCCTCCAGCCTCTTCTCAGAGGATCCCAAGAAGAGAAAGGCATAAACAGTTTCAGAAGAGGAGGAAGAAGAGTCTAGCTCTCCAAAGTAAAAGATCAAATTGAAGAATAAAGATGTGGTTCTGGTTACTAAAGAAACCTCTACCCAGAAAGAATTTGAAGTCAAAGATCCTGAGCCAGAGCCCCAGGGAGATGACACCATTTGTCCTGGTCCAGAGGAAGGGAAGATAGCATCAGAAACCCTGGTACAAACTTCCAAAAAAGAAGAAAAACAAGAGAAAAAAATTAGAGTCCTCCCAAAACACTGCCCATAAGGTGCCCAAAAAAGCTAAGGCATGGATGCCTGAAGTGCATGACCAGAAAGCAGATGTGTCAGCCTGAAGGACTCACTTGTGCCTAAGCCAGTTCTCCAAGCACTCAGCTTTCTAGGCTTCTCTGCACCCACACCACTCCAAGCCCAGATCATGGTACCTGCCATCTGTGACAGGCTGGACATCCTTGGGGCTGCTGAGACAGGAAGTGGGAAAACTCTTGCCTTTGTCACTCATGATTCATGCAGTGTTGCAGTGGCAGAATAAGCCTTCACCCATCCCAAGTAATGCTGGGGTGTCATCTGGAGAGACCCAGACAGAGGCTGGAGCCAAGACTGGATCACTAAGCAAGGCCAGAAGTGAGTCTGCAGTGCTGCCTAGTGAGGCTGGAGTTGAGACTGTAGCACTCCCCAGTGATTCTGGGTTGAAGGCCAGAGCCAAAACCAGTGCCTCCATCTCAGACCAGGCCCTGCTCTGTGATGATGATGCTGGTGAAGGGCCTTCTTCTCTGATTGAAGAGGAGCCTGTCCCCAAACAGATTGAAGACAAAGAAAAAATGCTTGATGGAGAACCAACTGGTGAGTTAAAACAGGAGTTGGATGACAAAATTGCTACCTATAAAATACAACCAAAGTGTTCTCTTCTTGGACTGGTTCTGACTGCCACACAAAACCTGGCCATTCAGGTCAAACAGCACACTGATGCTGTGGCCAAGTTTACAGGAATTAAAATTGCTATTTTGTTTGGCGGGATGTCCACACAGAAACAGGAGAGGATGTTGAACCGCCATCCTGAGATCATGATTGCCACACCAGAATGGCTGTAGGAGCTCATTAAAGAAAAGCACTCTCTTCTTTTTTTTTTTTCCATTAAGTTTATTGGTACATTTTAGGTATAAAATACAGTTACATTCATCATTGGGATCTTGTACCTTTACATGATGTATCTTGGTTCTTATTTTTTTCCCCTTCCCTTGCCCTCCCTTCACCCCCCTCCACCCTTTCCTATTTGCAAAGACCTTGTTTCCATTTTTTTCCTTTTCTCATATTTTTTCTGTTTCCTTTTTTCCTTTCCCCTAACCCTCCCACTTCCCCTGCTCCTTTAGACCTTTTCTTCCTGTTACACAATATCAGTTATACATTTTTAAAATTACAATATCAAGATATAGGAGACATTACCACAGATTTTACAGAATTTAAAAGGATATAGAAAGCGTATTTCAAAAATCTATTTTGAAATAAATTTGACAACTTCTAAGAAGTACCTTGGAAGACAAATTAATGAAACTAACTCTGGAGGAAATATAAAATTTGAATAGCATCTATTAAAGAAAGTATATTCCTAACTTGAAAACCTACCTATATGACAACAGCAGGCTCATATACATTTTAACTGATAAATTATATCAAACATTTAAAGCAGAAAAAAGAAGGAATACTTCTCCCCTCATTTTAGGAAATCAACATTGTGCTAATCCTAAAACTGGATAAAGATAATAGAAGAAAAAAGTATGAACATAGATAGAAATTTCTTTAACAAAACAAACTATTAGAAGTCAGATCTGGCAGGATGTAGAAAGTGGTTTTGTTATAGGGATGGCAGTGTTGGTTCAGCATTGGAAGATCCATCCCCAAAAGTCATCATTTTAACAGAGGAAAGGAAAAAGCCATATGATCCTGTCACTAGTTGGAGAAAAAGTATTGGACTAAATTCTACAACTGTTCATGGTAAAAGCTATCAGGAGACTAGAAGTAGAAGAGAACCTTCTCAACAGATTAAAGACATGTACTCCATACTTCCATCGAGAATGCCTTATATGAATGGAGAAAATGCAATGCTTTCTCCTTAAGGTGGGGAACTAGGGCAGATGTGCTTACTCTTTATCTGTCCATTAAACTTTGGAAGCTAGCCCCACTAAAATAGTCTGGCAATAAAATGACACAATTAGGATAGGATTGGCAAGGTAGAAGCAAACTCTTTATATGTAGATGAAATGATCATCTACAGAGAAAATACTAAGAAATCTCCAGGAGCCCCAAAAACTTGTATTTGAATTTAGCAGGATTAGAAAACACAAGGTATATATAAAAATTCAGGTCTGTGTATACTTGCTATAAATGAAGAATTGGATATTGAAATTTAAAAGTTATGTAGGAGTACAAAGGACCCAGAAAAGTTAAAAAAACAACAACAACAATAACAAAAAACAGTGTTGGAAGACATTTAGTACCTAATTTTAAGACTTCTAAAGCTACAGTAATCAAGGCGCTGTTGGTGTAAGGAAAGACATATAGATCATTTGAATAAAACAGAGAATCTAGAACTAGAACCACAAATATATGGTCCACTGAGTTTTGAAAGATTATTTAACACTAACATTTTATAGAATATAAACTCAATTCAAGAGCTGAGAAAGAGATAGTATTTTCAGCAAACAACACTAGAACACTTGGTATCCGTATATGAAAAATTAACCTCAACCCTTTATTTCCATACATGGAAATAACTTGAAGGGATCTATGAACCTAAATATGAAAGCCTAAACATATAAAACTTTAAGAAGAAATCATAAGGGAAAATGTTTATGAAATCAGGGTAGGCAAGAACTACCTAGGGTACAAAAGACATGATGTATAAAAGAAAAAACTGATAAAATGAGATTCCATCAAAATTTAGAACTTTAAATGACATCATTAAAATGAAAAGTAGTCTTTAAACAGAACATATTTACAATGCATATAACCTATGACCAGAATATATAAAGAATTCTTAGAGCTCATTAATAGACAACCCAATGAAAAAGTAGACATAAGAAGATGATAAATAGCCAGTATAGCACAAGGAAAGGTGTGCAACTCTAGAATCAGAAAAATATTAATCAGTACAATAACAAGATTTAACTATACCCTCATTAGGGAGATGAAGTTCAAAGTTTTAAAAGCTTTGTCATGACTTTTACTTTTTGTTGGATTCTCCCCCTTTGTGTTTAATTTGTCACCCCCAATGGATTCATTCTGCTGGGTCTCCTGGGGTTGTGATCCCCGTTGTCTTTTCCTAGAGTATTGTCCAAAATTTTTGGAGTGCTGGTTCGGTATTCATGAAGTTCCTGAGGTGCTCTTTGTCATGAAAGTATCTTATTTCTTCATCAATTTTGAAAGATAGTTTTGCAGGGTACATCAGTCTGGGTTGGAAGCTGTTTTCCTTTAGGGCTTGAAATACATCACTGCAAGCTCTTCTTGCCTTGAGGGTTTGCATTGAGAAGTCTGCTGAGATTCTGATGGGCTTTCCTTTGTATGTGATTTGTTTCTTTTCTCTCACTGCTTGTAGAATTTTGTTCTTCTGTTGGATTTCTGGAATCCTAACTATTATATGCCTATGTGTAGATTTTTTTTGATCAAGGCTAGCTGGAGTCCTATGTGCCTCACTTATCTGTGTGTCAAGTTCTTTTCCCCTCCTTGGGAAGTTTTCTGCCATCACTTCTGTGAACAGTTTTTTTAAGTCATCTGCACTCTCTCCTCTTTTTTCATTGACTTCAATCAGTCTTATGTTATTCTTCTTTGCATCGTCTAGCAGCTGCTGGATTAATTTCTCATGTTCCTTTATAATTTTAAAGCAATTCTTCTTTTCCTGGTCACTAATTGCAATCTTTTCTTCTATATCTGAAATTTTATCCACACATTGGTTCATTCTGCTGCGCAGACTTTCGATGGAGTTTTTAATCTCCTGGAAATCTGCATCTGTTTTATGGATTCCATTTGTTTCCTATGTTGGGATTCCATCATGGTCCTCAGATCCTCTACTTTTTATCTGTGTTCTCTCTAGATTTATTAATCATGTCTTGCACCATGAGCACAATCTTTGCTGTTATCTAAGTAATTATTTCTGATTTCATTTTTCCCAGATCCTCTTTAGTTGCCAGTTCAGAGAGTCCAGGTAGTTGAGTATCGGATTGTTCCATCTCATTTCCCTTTGGTGTTGCTGTAGGTGATCAAGAAGTCTGTTTTTGAGGCTTGTTTACATGTCTTCTCATTTCCACGGTGTGTGGGCGGGGTGCTTCTGGCACCTGCGTGGCTCACCTTCTCTGCCCTAGGAGCTTGGGATGGCAGCGGGGGAGCTTCCTTCAAGGTGCTGGGACCTGCTCAGCTTCTCTGCCCCAAAGCACTGTCATTTAAGCAACCTTCAGCAGCTCAGGTGCCTTCTAGTAGATGAGGCAGACAAGATGGTTGAGAAAGGCCATTTTCCTGAGCTATCACATCTGCTAGAGATGCTCAATGATTCCCAGTACAACCCAAAGAGACAGACACTTGTTTTTTTCTGCTACACTGACCCTGATACATCAAGCTCCTACTGGACCGCTTCATAAGAAGCATATTAAAAAATGGACAAAACTGCCAAACTTGACCTCCTCATGCAGAAGACTGGCATGAGGGGCAAGCCTAAAGTCATTGATCTCACAAGGAATGACAGCACAGTGGAGATGCTGACAGAGGCCAAGATCCATTTTGAGACAGAAGAGAAATTCTACCTGTACTACTTCCTGATGCAGTACCCAGGCCACAGCTTAGTTTTTCCCAATAGCATCTCTTGTATCAAACACCTGTCGGGACTCCTCAAAGTCCTGGATATCATACCGTTCACTCTCCATCCCTGCATGCACCAGAAGCAGAGGCTCAGAAACCTGGAGCAATTTGCCCGGCTGGAAGATTATGTTCTCTTGGAAACAGATGTGGCAGCTTGAGGTCTGGCTACTCCTAAAGTCCAACATGTCATCCATTACCAGGTCCCTCACACCTCAGAGATTCATATCCAGCAAAGTGGTCAAACTGCTCATGCCACCAGTGAAGGCCTCAGCCTGATGCTAATTGGGCCTGAGGATGTAGTCAACTTTAAGAAGATTTATAAGACCCTCAAGAAAGATGAGGACATCCCACTCTTCCCTGTGCAAAGTACATGGATGTAGTCAAGGAGTGAATCTGCCTAGCTCAACTGACTGAGAAAGCTGAGTACCAGAGCTTGCAGGCTTGTCTGCACAACTCTTGGATTGAGCAGGCAGCAGCTGCCCTAGACACTGAGCTGGAAGAAGAGATGTATAAGGGAGGAAAAGTAGACCAGCAAGAAGAGTGTCAGTGACAAAAGCAGATGAAGATCCTGAAAAAGGAGCCATGCCATCTGCTCTCCCAGTCTTTGTTCAAGGAGGACCTGAAAACCAAGTATCCCACTCAGTCTGGCAGGCTGGCCCTGCTCGCTGCTGCCCCAAGGAATGGCGAGTCTGTGCTGAGCTGCTTTTCCAGACAGAAGAAGAGGAAGCCCAGAGAACAATGTCAGGCACCGCTGCAGCCAAGCCCAAGTGCACTGTGAGTGCTGCACAGTCAGGCCATGGGGGACCCACAGAGTGCTGTCTGTTCTCTGCTGATCTGTGAATCCCTCCTTCCTTCCTCTGTGGGCCACTCCACCACCCCTGTAAGAAATCTGCTCTTCCACCCTGTAGAAGGAGAAAGCCCATACAGATTTGTGTCATGGAGTAAGAATTCTATGCAGCAGCTTCATCTGTACTTATGTTTACAGGCTTCTTATGTGCTCAGCTTGTTCTCTTGAATTAAACAAATGGTCAGAAAAAAAAGTATAACAGAGGAGATTAGAAATCAGATTGATAAGGTGTTCAACAAGCTCAAAGAAAAAATAACTAAAGAGATAACATACTTTAAAAAACAAAACAATAATAAGAAGCTAGCTGAGTTGAAAAAAATGATACAAAATAGGAATGACCAGTTTAGCAGAGTCCATGAAAAGGTATCAAACAGAAATTCATGAGGTTAAAAATTCTGTTGAAATTATCAGCAGTAAAAGTGATCAATGTGAGGATAGTGTCAGGACTAAAAAGATAGAGCTGCTCTTGGTCACCAACTATTCAAAGATACCTTAAAAACAAGAGTGTATTAAAAAAGGATTCAATAGCTGCTAGATAAAGCAAGAAAGAATAATCCAAGATTAATTGGAATTAGTAAAAACTCAGAAGTCAGCACAAATGACATAAAAAACATGTACAGAAATAATAGCAGGGAACTTTCCAAATATGGGGAAAGAATTTAATATGCAGATTAGTGACACACTCACAACCCCAAATAGCCAGAATCAGAAGAGAAAGTCTCCATGAGATGTCTTAGGCAAAATCTCAGAAGTCCAACACAAGGAGTAAATCTTAAAAGCTGTCAGAGAAAAATAATAAATTACATACAAAGATAAACTATTAGAATTACAGCAGATTTTTCAACACAAACATTAAAGTCCAGAACACCTTAGAGTGAAGTGTTTGAAGCCCTAAAATAAAATAACTGCCAACCCAGACTTTTATGTCCTGCAAAACTATCTTTCAAAGCTGATGAAGAAATAAAGCCTTTGCATAGCAAAGAGCACCTTAAGAAATTTATGACCATCCACCCAGCATTCAAAATATCTCAAGGATACCCTATAAATAGACAATGAAGATAACAATGCCAAAAAAGTCTAACAAAGTGCATAAAATAGGCAAAGTGATCAATTAAGTAGAAAAGGGAAACTGCAACAGGAAAATAATGCAATCGGAGGAACAAGTCAATAACTTGCAATAATAACTCTGATTCTGAATAGTCTCAATTCCTCAATCAAAATACACAGACTGGCAGAATGGACTGAGAAACAAAACCTAATAGTATGTTTTATACAAGAAACACATATAGTCCCCAAAATTCCATAGACTAAAATCAAAGGATGGAAACAAATATTCTATGCAACGAAAACCAAAAAATAGATAGTAGCAGCAATTCTATTGTCAGATAAAGTGGACTTCAAGCCAAAAGTGATCATAAGAGGCAAAAAAGGCACTATATATTGGTTAAGGGAGAAATTCAACAGGAAGAGATGACAATTATAAACATATAAACAATTATAAACATATATATATATATATGCACCAAACCCAAGGGCACCTAATCTCATAAAAAAAAGCACTATGAGACAAAAAATATTAGATAAATATCAACATAATTATAATAAGGGACCTCAATAGCCCACTGTCACAAACTGATCAACTAGAGAAAAAAAAATCACCAAAGAAATATTACAATTGAGCCAAATCTTCAAACAAATGGACCTAATAGATATATTGAATGTTCCACCCAGCAACAGAATACACATTCTTCTCAGCAGCACATAAAATTTTCTCCAAAATGAACCAATATTCTTAAGCAAATATGAAAGAACTGAAAATATCCAGTGCATATTATTACATCACAGTACAATGAACCTAGAAATCAATCACAAAAGAAACCAGAGATATCAGGGAAACACGTGGAAATTAAGCAATACACTCTTAAATAATTAATAGTTCACAGAAGAAATCAAGGAAGAAATTAGACAGTTCCTAGAATCAAATGATAATGCCAATGCAACATACCAGAACTTATGGAACACAGTAAAGCATCCTAAAAGTTTATAGCTGTGGATGCCCACCCATATCAGAAAAACAGAAAGATCAATGAATAATCTAATGATTCACCTAAAGATCCTAGAGAAACAAGAACAAGCCAGATCCAAAGGTAGTACAAGGAAGGGAATTATAAAGATCAGAGCAGAATTTCATGAACCTGAGACTAAAAATCAACACAAAGAGCCAATGAATGAAAGATTTGATTCTTTGAAAGAATAAACAAAATAGACAAAGCCTTAGCAAAACTTATCAAAAAGAGGCAAAAAAATTACAAATCAACATCACTAGAAACATAGATGTTAAAACCACAACCACATTGCAAAATTCCAAAGATTATTTTCAACTACTCTGAAAATCTATACTTCAGTAAATGAGAAGATCTTGAATAGATGGATAGATTCCTAGATACACATAAATAACTAAAACTAAGCCAAGAAGAGTTTAAAGTAATGAACAATCCAATAGCAGGCAATGAAATTGAAGTGCTAAAAGTATTAAAAAAGCCAAACCTAGGAAAGCCCAGGTCCCAGTGGACTCATTGATGAATTGTACAAAAACTGTAGGCAAACTCTAACACCAATACTCCTCAAACTCTTAAATGAAATTGAATGAGGAATACTCCCAAAGTCATTCCTGGAAGATAGTATTACTCTGATTTCAAAACCAGAAAGAGGGCCCAACCAAAAAGGAAGACTACAAGCCAATCTCTTTAATGAACATAGATTTAAAAATTCTCAGCAAAATACTGGCAAACAATGCCGTCATTCATCAAAAAGACCAACTAAGGCTCATCCCAGGGATGCAAGTATGGTTCAAGATATTACCAAGAATCAACAAATGGGGTCATATCAAATTTAAGTTTCTGTACAGCAAAGGAATCAGCCAACAAAGTGAAGAAACAATTTCCAGAATGGGGAAAAAATTGCCAGGTATTCCTCAGACAGAGGACTAATATCTAGACTATATAAAGAACTGAAAAAAATCTGACCCCCTAAATTCAAAGACCCAATTCAAAAATGGGCATCTGAAATGAACAGACATTTCTCAAACAATGAAGTAAAAGCAGCAAATTAATATATGAAAAAATGTTCAATATCACTGGTCATTCAAGAGATGCAGATGAAAACAACACTGAGATTCCACCTCACCCCAGAAAGAATGACTGCTACCAAGAAATCAACCAATAACAAATGCTGGTGGGGGTGTGAGGAGAAAGGAACCCTTCTCCATTGTTGGTGGAAGTGCAGGCTGGTGCAACCACTATGGAAATCAGCATGGAGATACGTCAAACAACTAGGACTACAGGTCCCATTTGACTCAGATATTTCCCTACTGGATATCTTCTCAAAAGAATTAAAAGAATCATACCACAGGGATATATGTCCACCCATGTTCATAGCAGCAGTTTGTAATAGCTAAAGCTTGGAAGCAGCCTGAGTGCCCATCAACTGGAAACTGGATAAAGAAGATGTGATTTTTTTATAAAATGGAGTACTACTCAGCCATAAAGAACGAGAAACTAGAGTCATTTATAGCTAAAGGGATGCATATCGAGGCCATACTCTTAAGTGAAATAAATAGGACACACATGTGTAAATACCGAATAGTTTCTCTAGTGTGAGAAACTGAAAGTGTAAATAAGGGTTAAAATGATTAAAATGAATAATTGATAACTCGAAATAGGAAAAAAGGTCCAAAGAGGTAGGGATGAAGCGAGGGGAAGGGGAAAGGAAAGAAGGGAAAGGAAAAATTATGAGAAAAGAAAAAAAATGGAAATGATGTCTATGTAAATAGGGAAGGGTGGAGGGGGTGAAGGGTGCACAAGGAATGGGGAAAAAATAAGAATCAAGATACAACATGTACAGGTACAAACACACAATGATAAATGTAAACGTATTGTATACCTAAAATGTACCAATAAAAGAATTTAAGAATAAAAAAAAATTATACCCCTTCAATAAAAGATCCAATCAAAAAATGAGCAAGTGAAAAGAATAGACCCTTCACAGAAGTAAAAATCATCAATAAATACATGAAGAAAAGATCGACATTGCTGACTACTAGAAAAATGCAAATTAAAACAACACTGGAATGACAGTGGTACCTCAATTCAGGAACGCTTCTGCTTGAAAACAATTTGGTTCGTGAATAGAAGAGTTCAGCAAAATTTTGCTTCTATTCTGAATACCACATAAGGTGACATTAAAGCTTATGAGGAAATTTGATTTGTTTGGGACCAACTTGGTTTGCAACCTGAATCATGGAAAGAATTAAGTTCGTGCCCCGAACCGTCACTGTACATCTTACTCCAGAAAACATGGCTTTCATCAAGAAATCAAACAATAAGAAATGCTGTTAAAGCTGTGTCAAAAAAGGAACCCTTCTACATTGTTGGTGTGAATGTAACCAGTGCAACCCCTTTGAAAATCACTATGGAAATTCCTCAAAGAAATAAAAGTAGAAATTTCATTTGACCCAGCTATTCCCTTTCTAAGTTTCTTCCTAAAATAGTAAAAGACAATATCTTAAAGCAATACATGTGTATCCATTTTTATAGCAGCACAATTCATAATAGCTAAAGATTTGAAGCAGCCTACCTACCCGTTAGCAGATGAATGGATAAAGAAAATGTAGTATATACACAATGGAGTACTACTCCACAATAAAGGATAAACTTCAGTTATTTGTAGGAAAATGGATGCACCTTGAGACTATAATGTTAAGTGAAATAAATCAGACACATCAGTTTAAATATTGCATGATTTCTTTAATATGGGGAAACTCAAAATATAAAGAGTAAAATAAAAAATAGATAATAGGAAATAGTTTTTTGCAAATGGTATGTGGTCCAAGAGATAGAGGGAGGGAACAAGGAGGGGAAGGGAAGGGGATGAAGAATAGCTGAGATGTGTTGTCTACATGTACCAACTCCACACTGTGACTATGATCATTGTATACTTCTAACAAGTACTAATAAAAAATAAAAATTCAAAAGCCATAAATTCTCTTTTCCTGTCTTAATAGTAGTATAATTCACCACTAATTCAACTTTTACTTTATATTAGCAAATAAATATTTACAGTTTCATTTCTTGGAAACATAAAACCAGTAGCCAGGAATGTTGGGGCATGCTTGTAATTCCAGCATTTTGGATGCTGAGGCAGAAGGATCTCTATGTCAAGGTCAGTCTGAGCTACATAAGGAGATCCTGTCTCAATCAAAAAAAAATTCACTACTAAATATTTTCTGATTTTTGTCACTATTGATAATAGGAAATTTTATCCCTATCTATATTCTAATTACTTACTTTGGGCATGTACTAAAACCATTAACTTTTTAAAATAATTATTGTATGTCTGATACCTTTGCTGAATTATTTTGATTAATTCTAATACTTTGATCATTTTCTTTCTATATCTGTGCACATATAAAGTATATTCCATACAAATATTAACAATCTTTTCTCCTTTTCTCAAACATTATACCTTTTATATCTATTTTTATCTTAATACTTTGGTACAAATTCAAACGCAATGGTAAATGGCCACCATGAAAGAATGGAAGTAAGTACTCTGGATTTCCCACCATCAAACATACTGATGAATTCAACTTTCCAGTATTTTATTAAGGATTTTTGCCTCTGTCGTCATAACGGAAATTTATTCTCTAATTTTTTCATTGTTACAACATTTGTTTTGTGTTTTGATAGTATTATCATAGATTAAATAAATTGGATACTTTTCTATTTCACAAACATGACAGTTTATATATGATTTGAAATGATTTGTGCCTTGATAACTTGAGAAAACTCATCAGTTAAACAGTCTTCAAATAATTTGAAAAGTAATTATCATGTAATTTGTGTAACTTCACCTATAATTATTGAAATATTTTCAATTTGTCTTCTATTCCTGAAGCAATTAAATTAATATGTACTCTCACTTTCTTCATGTAAAATTTGGTATATTTAAAAAAATAATATCCAAAACTGTATGTAGATGAGAATATCATCTATAGGCCCATCACTTAGAGTGAATTTTTATTGATATCATATTTGCTTCCAGATCCTTTCTTATTAATTTATTTATAACTGTATTTGCATTTATTTGAAAAAATAGATATCAAACATACATACACACAGCACTTTGCTCTACAATTTTTCACTTAACACTATACCAGATCCATTACCACACATCATTGACATTTCTTTAAAAATACATTTTGTGAATATGCTGTAGTCTATGTCATACATACAATATTTTTCACTGTTACACATTAAGTTTCAGTTTCTCACTGTTATGATACTTTAATAAGATTTCTTGATATTTGCTTAAATTTCAGTATCTTTAGGGTAAATTCTTATAAATCAGTCATTTTATATTTACTACCAAATTTCTATAAGATTTAACTTGTATCAAACTATTTGGAAGTGTCTATTCCATTAAGACTTTTACAATTTTAATTTTTAAAAATTTCACCAGTTTGAAAAGCAAACTATGCCTCATTGCTTGTTTTAAATGTAACTGTCTTTGATTAATTACTGTAAATAATTCATATTTCATCGGTAATTGTCTTTATATTTTGTGAAATGTTCATTCATCTAACATTATCAATTTTGATTTATAAGTGCTATTTGCAGACTGAAGATATAAATTTTAGCTTGATCTTCAGAAATTATAAGTAAATTGCTCACATTAGTCAAGAATTAAATAAACCCAGTATTATAATCCATTTTATTTCTTGGTATTTAATTGATATTTCTTTACACTACAACAGATTATTAGTATTTACCAGCCATGACTTTCAGCAAAATATTTCATTTCCCAGGGCGTGTGATTATTATATATAATCATGTATATAAATATTTATTATGTGTGAATCATTATATATATTTTTTCAAACAAAATATTGATTTTTTATCTTTCTCCTTCAGAGAGATAAAGTAATCTCACATGAAGATTTATGAAGTCCTGACTGAAATTTACTGAGAATCCAATGATGTCTGCAGAGGGATTTGAATAAACTTCCTGGACTTTAAATAATAGATCCCCACAAAGAGAATATCTTGGGTCCTTGCAACCACATCATTCCTGAGACTGAAGCATCTGACTTTTCCTGAAATTTGAATATTTTATGGCAACTATGACTTGTTTGGGTCAGAAAGTGTGTACATACATATATGCATGCAAATTCTTCATTAACAAAAGCTGCTGAAAACAAATTCTATGGCTACATGCAATTTATCTTCCCTGAGACCTCAAGTTGCAAAAACATTATTTTTATTTATATTAATCAGATTTTAATATTTTAATGTTGAATGTAGAAAGAGGTGGGAAAATAGCTTATAATAATTGTGAAGATGATCATTGAATTAGTAGATGGCAGACACTGTACAAAAGAAGCTTCTAAAAGAAAAATAGAGATGTTGGAATGCATAAGTCACTGGAGAGTCTATCTCTATTTTTTTCTTTTATATTCTCGATCCTGGGATATTTTAATTGCTGCCTTATATAATAGCTACTATGGTTATTGCTCATCAACCTCAGACTTGTGTGAAGCAGAGGGAATAAATAACTGGAATTCCTCAGTCCTGAAGAAGTTTTGATCTAGCAAAATTAACTCTAAGAAGCTTCATTCTTAAGGATGTACAATGCATGAAATTTCTTCCTTCTTATCAAGATGCAGCCAAGAGAACTTGATAAATTCTTGCCATTCCCATCCTTAACCCTTGCCAATCTCAAGAAACTAGACTCCCTTTTAAATGTTGACCTCCAGAGAGTTATTTTATTTTAGCCCCTTTCCAGATTTTGTGGAAATTGTCCCCTATTAGGGGAATATAGTCCTACCTGGGCTTGAAACCACTTTAAATAAATTGCTGGTCCTTCTCATCTTTCGTCATTTTTAAGAGCTAAGATTCTCTCCTGGCATCTATTCCATGCCAAGGCTGAGATAAAGTCTAAAGATACTACTTCTCCAAGATGGTCTAATTTTCTGTACATAAAGAAACAAAAGAAAAAGAGAGAGAGACTCCAGTTAGATCCAGTTCCTCTTGAAGACTAACGTATCTTTTGCCCTTAAATTCCATGAGCAAAACATTAATTGTTTTAATAAAAAATGAAAAATGATCTGGGGCTAAGGATATAGATCAATTTTAAGGTTTCAGCTTCACTCCCCAGTACAAAAAAAAAGTTGACTAAAACTTTAGCCAGACACAATTTATCCCATATCTACTTATGAGACCCCAGCTATGATTCCAAAATTCTCTTATGTAAACATTAGATCTATGAATATTCCACTCCACCCAGGGTAAACTCTGGAGGAAACAAGGTGGAAAAGTCTGATAATCAACCATCTGGACACCTTGAACTGATAGCACAGGAAGTAACAAAACAGATGAATGAGGCTCTAGAAAAATTAAAAGGAGAAGTAATCTCTCAGATAACTACAGAGATGGTGAGCAGAGTGAAAGACATGATTAAAGGCTCTAGAACAGAAACAGATTTTTAAAAAGATGAGCTCAGAAACATGCTGGAAGCATGAATGCCAAGCATAAGAAAGAAATGGAATCCAGTTCCACTGCTCCCAGCCCAGAGGAAGGCGATTCCTGGCCACAGTTCAACACCTCCTAGACCAGAGGTAGGGGCTTCCAGGCTGCCCTTCCACCACTCCCAGCCCAGAGGAAGGGATTCCAGGCCACCATTCCACTGCTCCCATCCCAGATAACACCCCCACGACCATCGAAATGAGAAAACACGAAAACAAGTCTCAAAACCAAACTTCCAGATCACCTACAGCAAGCCCAAAGGGAAATAAGATGGAACACTCTAATACTCAACCACCTGGATTCCCTGAACTGGCAACAAAAGAGGATCTGGAAAAAATGAAATTAGAAATGATTTCTCGGATAACACCAGAGATTGTGCTAGCAGTACAAGACATGATTAATAAATCTGGAGAGGAGCTGAGGAACATGATGGGATTCCAATATAGGAAATGAATGGAATCAATAAAACAGATGCAAACAGATTTCCAGGAGATTAAAAACTCCATGGAAAGTCTACACAGCAGAATGAGCCAATGTGAGGACAGAATTTCAGATATAGAAGATAAGATTGCAATTAGTGACCAGGAAAAGAAAAATTAGTTTAAAATAGTAAGAGACTATGAGAAATAAATCCAGCAGCTGGTAGATGATACAAAGAAGAATAACTTAAGACTGATTAGAGTCAAAGAAGAAACAGGAGAGAATGAAGATGACATAAAAAAAAAAAACTCTTCACAGAAGTAATGGCAGAAAACTTCTGAAGCAGGGGAAAAGAACTTGGCATACAGATAAGTGAGGCATATAGGACAACAAATAGCCTTGATCAAAACAAAATCTACACATAGGCATACAATTGTTAAGATTCCAGAAACTCAACAGAATAACAAAGTTCTACAAGCAGTTAGAGAAAAGAAACAAATCACATACAAAGGCAAGCCCATCAGAATGACAGCAAACTTCTAAACACAAACCATCAAGGCAAGAAGAGCTTGGAGTGATGTATTCCAATCCCTAAAGGAAAACAGCCTCCAACCCAGATTGATGTACCCTGCAAAACTATCTTTCAAAATTGATGGAGAAATAAGATACTTTCATGACAAAGAGCACCTTACAACTACATGAATACCAAACCAGCACTCTAAAAAATTTTAGACCATATACTAGGAACAGACAATGAAGATCACAACCCTAAGAAGGACTGCAGAATGAACCCATCGGGCATGACAAGAAATTAAAAGTAAAAGGGGAGAATCCAACAAAAAGAAAAAGTCATGACAATGATAACTCAATATGTATCAGTTATAACCATCAATGTTAATGGTCTCAATTCACCAATCAAAAGAAATAGACTGGCAGAATGGGTCAAGAAGCAAGATCCAACAATATGCTGCATACAAGAAACACACTTCATTCAAAATGAAACTCATAGACTGAAAGTTAAAGTGTGGAAAACAATACTCCATGCAATGGGAACCCAAAGAGAAAGCAGGAGTAGCTGTCCTCTTTGCAGATCAAGTAGATTTCAAACCAACACTGATTAAGAGAGACAAAGAAGGATACTACATCCTTGTAAAGGGAACAATCCAACAGGAAATGATGACAATCATAAATATCTATGCACCAAACACTAGTGCGCCCAACTATGTAAAAAAAAAATACTAACAGACATGAAAAGACATATATGCACAAATACAATTGTAGCAGGGGACCTTAATACCTAGATGTCACAAATAGATAGATCAACTAGACTAAAAATAAGTAATGAAATACTAGAACTCAATCAAACTCTTGAACAAATGAACTTAACAGATGTTTACAGAGTCTTGCAACCCACAAAATCAGAATACACATTCTTTTCAGCAGCACACAGGGCATTCTCTAAAATAGACCATATACTCACTCATAGAATATGTTTAAGTAAATGCAAAGGAACTGAAATTATCCCCTGTATATTATCAGACCATACTGAGATGAAATTGGAGATCCATAGCAAAGGAAACTGCAAAAATTTCATAAACATTAGAAATTGACCAACACACTTCCGAGTAACCAATGGGTCACAGAGGAAATTAAGGAAGAAATCAGACAGTTACTTCAATTAAAGACAATGACAAAACAACATATCTGAATCTATGAGATGCAATGAAAGGAGTCTTATGTGGGAAATTCATAGTAGTGAATGCACATATTAGGAAAACAGAATGAGCTCAATTAAACAACCTGATGCTGAACCTCAAGCTCCTAGAAAAAGAAGAGCAGGACAAACCCAAAGCTCATGCAAGGGAGGAGATGATAAAGATTAGAGCAGAAATCAATTCAATGGAGACTAAGAGAATGATACAAAAAATTAATGAAGCCAAGAGTTGGTTCTTCGAAAGAATCAACAAAATTGACAAACCCTTAGCCAACCTTATCAGAAAAAGGAAAGAAAAGGCCCAAATCCATGCAATTAGGAATGAAAAGGGTGAAATTACAACAGACCCAGCAGAAATACAGAGGATCATCAATACCTACTTCAAGAACCTATATGCCAATAAGATGGAAAACTCAGAAGACACTGACAGATTCCTAGATATGTATGAATTACCAAAGTTGAACAAAGAAGACCTAAATACTCTAAACAACTCAATACCATCCTATGAAACTGAAAATGTAATTAAAAACTTATCAACTAAGACAAGTCCAGGTTCTGATGGCTTCACTGCTGAATTCATCAAGACATTTAGAGAGGAACTGCTGCCACTACTGTTTAAACTCTTCAATGAAATTGAAAGGGAAGCAATACTCCCAAATTCATTCCTGGAAGCAAGCATCACCTTGATCCCCAAAGCAATGAAAGACCCAACCAAAAAAGAGACCTATAGGCCCATCTCACTAATGAACATAGATGTAAAAATCCTTAATAAGATACCGGTAAATAGAATGCAGAAGATTATACACCCTGATCAAGTAGGATTCATCCCAGGGATGCAAGGATGGTTCAACATATGCAAATCAATCAATGTAGTACACTAAATCAATAGAGCCAAGGACAAAAATCATATGATTATCTCCATAGATGCAGAAAAAGCATTTGGCAAAATCCAACATGCATTTATGATAAAAACCCTACAAAAAATTGGAATAGATGGTCTCTACCTCAAACTGATAAAAGCCATTGATGAAAAACCAACAGTCAGTATCATACTAAATGGTCAAAAACTGAAATCCTTCACAATAAAATCAGGCACAAGACAAGGAGGTCCACTATCACCAGTCTTGTTCAATATAGTTTTGGAAACATTAGCCATAGCATTTAGACAAGAGAAATAAATAAAAAGAATAAAGATAGGTAATGAAGAAGTCAAATGGTCATTATTTGCAGATAACATAATACTCTATATACAAGACCCCAAGAACTCCATCAAAAGTCTTCTAGATGTAATAACCAAATTCAGTAAGGTAGCTGAATACAAGGTCAACACACAAAAATCAATAGCTTTCCTCTACACAAACTGCAGACTAACTGAGAGAGAAATAGGGCAAATAATTCCTTTCACAATAGCATCCAAAAAACTGAAATACCTAGGAATCAACCTATCAAAAGAAATCAAAGAACTCTTCTCTGAAAACCATAGCACTCTGAAAAGAGAACTGAAGATGATATCAGAAAATGGAAAGACATCCCTTGCTCCTGGGTAGGAAGGATTAATATAGTGAAAATGGCCATACTTCCAAAACTGCTGTATAGATTCAATGCAATCCCAATTGAGATCCCAGCAGCATACTTCATGGACCTTGAGAAAACAATCCAAAAATTCATTTGAAACAAGAAGAGACTCAGAATAGCAAAACCAATTTTAGGTAACAGAGACATGGCAGGGGTTATCTCAGTCTCCAACTTGAAACTATACTACAAAGCTATTGTGATAAAAACAGCATGGTACTGGCAAAGAAACAGACCTGAGGACCAGTGGAACAGATTAGAAGATGCAGAAACAACGCCAGACACACTCAGCCATCTCATCTTCGACAAAGGAGCCAAACACTCTCACTGGAGGAAAGGTAGGCTCTTTAATAAATGGTGCTGGAAAAATTGGGCTTCAACTTGCCAAAGACTAACTAGACCTATATCTCTCTCCATGCACTAAACTAAAATCGAAATGGATTAAAGATCTAAATATTAAAATAGAAACACTGAACTGGCTGGAACAGAGGTTAGGTAGAACTCTTGAAGACACTGGCATAGGAAAAGATTTTATGAACAAAACCTCAGTTGCTCGTGAACTAGCACAAACAATCAACAAGTGGGATCTCTTCTTATTAAGAAGCTTCTGCACAGCAAGAGAAACCACCAGCAGTGTGAAGAGACATCCCACAATGCGGGAAAAAATCTTCACCTGCTGTTCTTCAGACAAAAGCCTACTATCTCAAATCTATAAAGAATTTAAAAAGATGAAACCTCCCAAATTTAAAGACCCAATCCAAAAATGGGCATCTGAAATGAATAGATATTTCTCAAAGAAGTAGAAATAGCAAATAAATATATGAAAAAATGTTCAACATCATTAGCCATTTGAGAGATGCAGATGAAAACAACACTGAGATTCCACCTCACTCCAGAAAGAATGGCTGCTGTCAAGAAATCAACCAATAACAACTGCTAGTGGGAGGGTGGGAAGAAAGGAACCCTTCTCCATTGTTGGTGGGAGTGTAGACTGGTGCAACCACTGTGGAAATCAGCATGGAGATACCTCAAAGAACTAGGTCTAGAGGTCCCATTTGACCCAGCTATTCCCCTGCTGGGCATCTTCCCAAAAGCATTAAAAGAATCATACCTCAGTGATATATGTGCACCCATGTTTATAGTGGCACAGTTCGTAATAGCTAAAGCTTGGAAACAGCTCAAGAGCCCATCAACTGGAACTGGTTAAAGAAGAAGTGATTTTTTTATAAAATGGAATACTACTCAGCCATAAAGAATGAGAAACTAGAAACATTTATAGGTAAATGGATGCACATTGAGGTCATACTCTTAAGTGAAATAAATAGGCCACACGTGTAAATACCAAACAGTTTCTGCAGTGTGAGAAACTGGAAGTGTAAATAAGGATTTAAACGAATAATTGATAATTTGAAATAGGAAGAAAAGGTACGGTACAATGGGGTACAGGAAGTGGCAGGGAAGGGCAAAGGAAAGAAGGGGAAGGAAAAATTATGAGAAAAGAAAGAAATGGAAACAAAGTCTATGTAAATAGGGAAGGGTCATGGAGGGAAAGGGTAAATAGGTAATGGGGAAAAAAATAGAACCAAGATACATCATGTACATGTACAAGCACCCAATGATAAATGTAAATGTACTGTATACCTAAAATGTACCAATAAAAGAATTTAAGCAAAAAAAAAGTGTTTTTGATAATAGTCTAGGGCAAAGATCAGTAAACAATTTTTGTAAAAGGCCAGACAATAAATCTTTTTTATGTTGTGAGCCATAAGACCTGAACTGTAGCTACTCAACTCTGCCTTCTCAGTAGGAAAAGAGCTGCAGACAACATGCCTGCATTCCAACAAAACTGCATTACAAATACTGGCAAGAGGAAGCCTAAAATTTGTCAACCCCAGGCCTAAGGTCTCTCCTAAAATTGAGGGGAGTCACTATAATAGAAAATCTTCTGGACTCATTTCAAGAGTTTGCAAAAGAGGCATTTTAACATCCCAGCAAAGTGGGGCATGAAAACATGGGCCTGAGACTCAGGAAGTCCCTTTGATCAATTGTACTTGAAAACCAGCTGAATCTATTTTTTCTCTCAATTGTCAGAGATTGCAGTTATAGGTACCCTTTTTCTCTTGGGCCTCAGCGGATTCAGGGGCTCTCTTGATTGTTGCTATTTATGTGATGACATTAAAATGTACCAGCTGATGCCTCCTACCCAGATGACTTACAAGAAGCCTTGTTATTTTAGAGGCTACAACACTGATCTTAGTCTCAGCTCTTACAGTGACCTCCCCCATAACCATGTTGTGAAATGAAGGATAGATAAGCAAGTACTAAAACTTCCATCCTTCCTGGGAAAATGTCATACTGAGTCCAATGTTATTTTTTTCTTAAATAGGAAGAAATATGAATAGTTGAGTTTATAACATCAAGCAAGTCATTTTACCTTTTGAGCCACAGTCTCTTCACCCACAAAATACAGATAATAAAAACCTTCCTTATCTACTTCATAAAGTTGTACAAGACTTAAAGGATACCTTTTTAAAGGCCTATGTGTGGCCCAAAACCCACAATATTCATCTAATAAAAAGAGTACATTTTGTTTCTTGGACAAATTCAGTTTGGCAATATTCCCAAAGAATTTTGAAAACCTTCGTTTCAGAACAATCTACATTTCTGTCATATGTACATTTATCAGTTGATGATAAATACCACCTTTTTGGTGTCAAAAATCCATAGCAACCTCTTCTTGCAAGGTTTCTTAGTTCCTTTGTCCCTCAGTTTCCCTACCCTATGAGCTCTGCTTCTGTCTTTGCAAGGTAACATTTACAAATATCTGCTTTCCTCCCTCATGAAGGTATAAAAAGGAACAAGTGCAACAATACACAGATAAGTATTTTGAAGTTGAAAGATTCATACAAAGTTCAGTAAACTGTTCAAAACTGTGTCCTGTAAGTTAAATAAGAAAATAATTTCCTTGCAAACATTTGTCTCAAAATGATTTCTACACTTAAAACAACAACAGATTACTTACCTTATTACTTTTGCTTTTCCTCCCAATTATGGGTCTGCTGCCTCTTCTTAATCATGGTCTGTGCAGTTTAACAGTGTTTCTACTGTTGGCTCATAAACTAACAAGCTCACTAACTTTGCTATAAAAAACAGAATATACATCATTACAAAGTACATCGTGTTTGCTTTTTGCAGGGCATGATGGTAATAGTCTGCAGTCAAAAACTGGCAGTATATTGGGCTATTTTCCCAAAATCTCTCTGCTCAGCTGCTTGGGTTCAGATGTTGGGACCTTTCATTGCACAGCACTCCTAGTGGTCAATCCATGATCCCACTCGTTTTGTTCAGGGGGATTATGAGTGTCCTCTACTATTGAAGTGGAGGATTATCCTCGCAAGTTACTTTAGACTAGCCAGGTGAAGTGTAAAGGCACAGGCAATGTCACTCCTGCTGGAGGATCAGTGGCTATGTGAAAGGAGCTAATGCAGCACCTCAGCAGGAGCCACCACTCAAACTGTGGTAGTCTGCTGGTGAGACTCATGCCTCATTGAAAGCGCTCACATTGCAGAGACCAGTGGTCACTCTACAGGAACCAGATTCCCAAGCATCGAGCCTACTGGCCTCCTCCCCAACCTCCCCTCTCCTTCCACTCCCAAGTTGGAGTCATCTGACTGTCACCTATCTTTTTCATTTCTGCTGTGTATGGATTAACTTTATACACTGTTCCACTAGGGCTTAACCTTTTATATTAGCTCTCTTGTTGTTGGGAAAATTGCCCATCACCCACTACTTAAAGGAGCAGTGGTCTATTTGGCTCATGGTTTTAAAGAATTCAGTCCATGGTGCATGGCTCCAATGAAAGAACACCATGGTTGAAGGGTATAGTATTACAAAGCTACTTAAGTCATGGTGACCCATGAGAGGAAAGGTAGGGACCATAAATTGTACCCAAGGTCACACTCCCATGTCCCACCCAGACACACCCAAAAGTGTGCTTTACTCATTCCCTAGGCAGCTCACAAGCCAATAAAGTTGACAAATACACTTAACCATCACACTTTTCTACTTCCGAAAGCTCTTTTTCCTCTCCAATAGATTGGATCTTGCAATCAAAATTTACATCAAAACTTTGCCTTTCAAATCCTTTCTCTATTGAGTTGCAAAAGCCAAATTTTTACCACAAAAATTAAACAGTTTCTCTTTTATCACAATTTAACCATTCTCAAAGACACTAACAGAAGTGGAAAAAGATGATAAACAGGAAACAAGTGCATGGCCATATTCCAAGTTATCATCTCCTCATATTTGCCAGCATCCTCTGGAGTCTTTTCTAACAGGCAAGAGACCCAACTGAGGTGATAGGCATTTCAGTTCGACCCTTTCTGCTCATGGAGAAGCCTGCCAACTATGCAGCTTCTGCCCATTCATAAGGGGATGAGGAGAGGGCCAGGACTCTCACTGGCAAAGAGCCACTTGCTCCATTACACAATGTGTCACATTAAACAATACATTACTGTGAGATACTGTTTTTCTGAAATCATGTCAATGTGCTAATGGAAGTCATAATAAAACACAGACCATATATATGTTTCTTCTGAAATTAATGAGAAGGTACAATTCCAAAGTAGGACAAGTGATAGATATAAAGACCACACAAACACACACACACACACACACACAATGCTTTTTAAAGAGAATTACTTCATCATGAGAAGATTTTAACTCTACAGAATTATAATAGCAATACTTTTTCTGCTAAAAACATATAGCTTATCTAATTTACTCACTACTCTAAGTAGTAAATATCTTTCTATTTTACTGATGAAATTGAGGCTTGGAAAGATTAATTGAGGCTTGGAGAGATTAGTTATTTGCCTAAATTCACATAGTAAAAGTGGCAGTTGGAGTTTAGAGTTCATCTGACTCTAAATTGTATGTCAGAATCAACCACAGAGCTGATTAACAATGTGGATGCCCATTCACCTTCAGTGGTTGTTGTTAACTAAGTTCTGAATGCTAGTCACATGCAGGGCAAGTCCCCTGGTGCAATACTGCCTTATTGCAGAACACTGGCCTTGGGGGTTATGTGACTGCAGTATTTGCTTCTCTGTGCCTCAGTTTACTTACTTTTTACATAGAGATGGGAAAGGATTGAATATCATCTTCCTCATATTATGTCTGCATATACATATAGACTACTCAGAATGACATCTTAACCTGGTAAACACAGTTGTTATTATTAATGACTTGATGCACTACTGATCAGATCCTCTATTATGCATCACATCAGGCAGTACATTCTGTGAGGTACCATTTCAAATTTTAGAATTACCATGCTTCTATCTTGCAACTTTGGAAGAATTCATGGGAATATGTGCCTAATCACATACAAGAATGTCAGAGTGTTCTTGTCTTTTTTACATTTCAAGTTTTAAATAAAAACATCATAGGAAATAAAAACATCATAGGAACTATCCATAAGACTCCTGAAATATATATGCTCAGTTTTACTGTAGCATGACATCTTGTAGAATAGTTACTTTTTCACTCTACTGTGAGATGTAAATCAACCACTCAAATGTGAAGAGTAATTTCTTAAATTTTAAATCATACATATTTATGGCAGATAGGTAATTTTTTTCAAACTATAAATTAGAATTCAAGCTGCTGGTTACATGAGAAACTATCAGTACAATCCAGGATGCTAGTTCCTTCCCAAGTAACCTATACCACATTGCATTTATTGTGCACTTGTGTACAAACATTTTGTTTACAAAACACTACCCTCTTTATCACTAATTCCTCATTCGAGGTTGGCAGAAGCATGTGTGTCTTGAATGTCTAAAATAAGAATGGTCCAGATAATCTTCCATGCTCACTGTCAATATACAGACTTCAGTGATTTAGCAAGAAATTTATAAATGGGGAAAAAAAGCCTTTTAATTGGGTTTAGTTTGGAGTTCTTTTGAAGGAAGAACTGAAGAAAAAATAAACTCCATGCATCTAAAATATACACTTATTTATAATTTTTATCAAATCCGTATTGAATACCACCAGTATCTCCACCTCTGCAAATAGTCATGGCCACAATAGCCTTGTTAACACAGGACCATGTCCAGTAAACATACTCATTTTCAGATTTTAAGAACTTCTCCTAACTACAATTATTACTATATTTTGCTGCTACACTCTGCTTGATTCTTTTGAAGCCAGGGCATTTCTACTGAGATACATCCTCAGCCCCTTTTATTTTATTTTATTTTATTTTTGAGACGGGGTAAACTAAATCACTAAGATGCCCAGTCTGGGCTCAAACTTGGTGATCCTTCTGCCTCAGCCTCTTAGATAGTCGGGATTACAGGCATGCACTAGCTTCTTGGCTTCTACTTGATTTTTAAACTACATCAATTTAATGTACTTTATAAAGGAATGTGATACATCTTTTGATAATTTGATTTATAGTATGAATATTAAATACTATCAAAACGTTAAACAACTTGCTTTTTAAATTTACAGGAAAACATTTAAACTTTTATTGAATTACAATCCTTGTTGTCAAATGTATTCTTAAATTCACAACCTAGAATTATTTTCATTCCAAACATTCTAAACTAAATCATTTCTAATTTTTTATTGGACACCAAATCCACTGTAATACTAATTATGTTTGTGTTTGGTTTTAAGCATTCAGTTATATTTGTGTTTTATGTCAAGTATTCAGCTCTTTCAGTGAGAATTTTAAACCTAAAAATGTATCCATGCCTTTTCAGTGTCTCAATTTTCTGCTTCTGCGGTACTATTTGTCATCATAAGTTTAGTATTCTGATCAAGGAAGGAAGCATGTCAATAACAGAAATGCCTACATAAACATGAGAATTGTGAATTTGTTTATGAGTTATTGTTTTTTAATTATTTCCAGCTAATACTCTAGGAATAGTATAGTTCTCCATTCACTGAAGATCTTAGAATTTATCAAAGAATATGGATGCTAGTTGAACTCCTCCACACTTGGAAAATGTTTCCCTTAGAAGCTGCAGCATACTTCAATTTTTTGTCACATGTGCTAGAGTATGATCTTTATAACTTATGTATCAGATTACATAAACTGTATAGACCATAAAATAGTGAGATCTAAACCATGAGACTCAGGTAAATGTTAGTTTATATCATGACAATGATAAACTGCTGAGGAAATTCTTAGAATGCTTAAATATAATATTTGAAAAGTGAACTGCAAAAATGAATGATACTTATCTATTGAAGTTTTATAAATTAATTTATAGTGGCACTTACAGGCATGAATTAAGTTATGATGGGTAAATCAATTTTTGCATATGAACACTTATTGGGTGCCTATAAGTTTGCAAAGAGCTGAGTATCTTAAAGATGAATATGAAATCATCTTAACATAGAGATGCTCACTATCCAATCATGAGGTAGATATCAATAGTTATTATTCTATTTGGAAGCTTTTAATATACAGGTCTGTACAAATTACTATGTGCGAAAGGAATGTGGGGTGGCTAATTCCTTGAGACAGCCAGTGCAGTTTCACAGAAGAGACAACATCCTGAATGTGGGTTTGAAGACTGCAAACAAGTTCACTGAGTGGAAAACTGAAAGGAGGTGTTTCAGAAACACAGATCAACTGAAAATTAGAAGAGCAGAAGATTGAAGAATTGCAAGTGTTTTCCTTAAGTTGTCAGGGATGGTTTGGTGGTTGGGAGATGGAAACAAATGAGACCAAAAATACTTTGGAGGACATTACAGGGCTTGACATCACAGACCAAGGTATATATGCTGTATTTCACCCCGGGGAGGAATGAAAACAAAAGGAGAGAAAAACCACAAAGAAACACTGAAGGGTTCTAGCCAGAAAAGCCACAGATTTGTTTTAACCATATTACTTAAACAGCCACACTCCTTGATGAGAATACTTGGTAGTTATAATTTCCTTGGCACTTGGAACCATGCAAGATATTTCTTCAGTGAACACTCAATAGAGTTTGTCATTAGTCAAACAAGTGTGGCCTAGGGTTGACTTGTCCTAATATTACATGTGATTGCCCTGATATATCTACATATATGTTTGCATAAGCTTTGTCTAACTCTTATTCATGAATGAAGGCATCAATTGAAAATGTTCAACACACACTCACTATGAACTATGCACTGTAATAGTATAATAGATTCTAGAGGTACAGAGGAAACAAAACAAAGACCCTGACAAACTATCCAGTATTGTTCCATTTATTCATGCATTCAATGACCCTGCTGTGTTTTGAATATGTGTTCCCTCCAAAACTCATGTTGAAATTTAATTACTGTTTAATTCTCTCATGTGTGGAACTAATGCCATTATAAAAGGATGAAATGAATTCTCTCTCTCTCTCTCTCTCTGTCTCTCTCTGTCTCTCTGTCTCTCTCTCTCTCTCTCTCTCTCTCTCTGCCACACACACACACACAAACTCTCTCTCTCTCTCTCTCTCTCTCTCTCTCTCTCTCTCTCTCTCTCTCTCTCAGGACCTTGCCTTGCTCTCCTCCACAGACTCAAGATGTAAGGCACCATCTTGGAATTAGAACCACCAGATCTGCTGATCCCTTTACCTTACACTTTCCAGCTCCAGATCCATTAGCCAACAAATTCCCATTCTTTTTTTATTCGTTAAGTTTATTGGTACATTTTAAGTATATAATATGATGACATTCCTCACTGGGAATTTGTACCTTTACATGATATATCTTGGTTATTATTTTTCCCCATTCCTCTGCAAATTCCCATTCTTTATAAATGACCCAGTCCCAAGTACTCTAACAGCACAAAACAGATTAGGACCAACCATTTTTTAAATATCTGTGGGCCTGATACGTGCTAGTTACTGTTTCAGGATGCCCTTCAATAAGGAAACAGGCAATACAATTACTGTACGGTATGTATTATAACAAGGTAAATGCAGTGAAGCAGAAAGACAGTGGATCAGTTCTGTGGAACAAACCTGAGTATTTTCTAGTAGTGGTAAGTTCTGAACTAAAGCAGAGGGCAGACAGAAGTTACCAAGAGAACTGGAAAGGAAGAGTTGTGGCCAGAGGCCTCAGAGCAAAAGAAGGAACATTTCTTAGGTCTGAAGGGGGAAAGAATGTGATGCATGCATCCCTTGGTCTTCATGCAGGAAGCTCACGTGGCTGGAGTAGGAAGCTAACATGGCTGGAGTAGACCATGTACTCAAAGGGAAGGAAGATAGAGCTAGAAAAAGGAAGCAGGGTCCAAATTGTGAAGAGCCTTATATTTCCTGTGTTTGAATTTGATTGATCATGCAGATATATTGGCAAATCAAACAGATGTGAAAGTTTGCCTCCGAAAACCTACAACCAGTGACAGTAATAGGACATGGTCAGACTGCAATTTAAAAGACGACTCTGGGTTCCAGTGGAGCCTGTCAAGAAGGAGCTAGATGGGGGGAAAGTGGAAAAGAAGCCCAGCAGCAGAGAAGCCTGTCCTGTGTGTAGATATATTACAACAGCAATAGAGGGTCTCGTGCATATTAAGTGTTCAGTAAACAACAAGCATGCAGTGAGAAGGGTCAAAGGTAACCCTTGTAGTTCACTGTACAGACCACCTCTCCAACTGCATTCACAAAAGGCAACTGTAACTTTCTAATAAACAGCCTATGAAGTTAAAGCCCTAGGCTTGTTGCTTTCTGTTCCCAAAGCCTGCTAGTAGATGTTACCTCAGGGACTTATAAGTAACAGTGGATAACTTCACAGAATATTAATCAAACAAGCTTTTTATTTCTCTTTGGCAATATGTAATGCAAATTCTAATTTGTTATTTTATTACCTTATTCAGAATGTTCTGTATAAAACCCACAGATCTATTTAAAAATGTTTTTTAAACAACCAAGTCATCTTTAGGGAAGGACCCAGGATTTAGGAGTATAAGACCAGGTTTTACTTCTGGCTCTGCCATTTAATAGTTCTGTGATCCCAAATAAATTATCTGATCTTTCTGAGTCAAAATTTTCTCACTGGCAAAATGAGCATAGCTATGCCTAATTCATGTAGTTGCAAAGATTAAATGAAATCATGCAAAGTACAATGTCTATGGAAGATATTATCATTTAAGTTATTACTAAAATAATTGGTATAATGATTATACTTCATTATTATTACAAGTATATCCAATTTCTCAATGTATATAGTAACTTTTCTCAGCAGTATGGTTTATATAAAATCTTAGATTGACTTACATCCATACTCCAAAGGGGTAACTTAATGAAGTCACACTAATACCCAAGAACTGTGAAAATACAAATTTCATACTCCTGGGGCCTAATTTAGCCTCCCTGCTTACACCAAATCCTGAAGATGATCAATAAGGAATTTGCCCCAGGAAAGAATGCATCGTGGGGTCCATGGAGAACAGTAAAGGTCATTGGTTGTGTAAAGGAATCACACTCTAGAAACATAGGAAAACTATCAAAGTAAAGGCATTGGTTAAAATTAGAGAAGATTCTTCTCTGTTAAATCTAGAATGACTGAAAAGTAAAGAAGCCATTAGAACTTAGTGGAGAAGAAGCCATCTCTTATTTATATAGCCCACATATGCATGCAGTATTCACCAGTGCTGTACCCTGCAAATGTGAAAAAGGAATAGACATGAGCCATGATGCTTTGAGGAAACTCTATCCTTATCTCACAAAAGGAAAGTAATTACAAAAGAAAACTTCAAAGCCTAATTCTTCATCAATTTCCACTTTGTAATATTTTACATTGTCATGTAATTTACATGTCATATTGCCCGATCCTTTATGTTTATTGCTGCAAATGAGCCAAATCTGTACACAAGATTTGTATTTTCTTTCCAACATCTCTCATTCACTTTACTTAGAGCATAGCTAGCTAAGACAAGTAGTCAAATTTTCCTGGAGAAGCTCTTAGGGATTCCATAACACTATCTTGAGAGGTAAATATGACCCTTAGTCCACAATTATATGTATTTATGCAAAATACATTTGTAGTTATAATATTTACTATGTGGTACTATTTTCCACAATTAATACACCCTTTAGTCCACTCCTCAAGAGAAATATTTACTAATTCATCCCTTGGGAAAGGATATTTTTGACTGAAGTTAAGCCTATACTTATCCACCGTTGCATATTGATATTCAAAGCACAGTCTGGCACAGAGAAAATCCTTAATCAACATAGCTATTATTATTATAGTTGTTTGATTGTGCCCTTCTTAAAGTGTGAAGTAAAAATTCGCACTTGGGAAGATAATGCCCTTGTTTCCCCAAGCATGTCATAAAGGTCACCTTATTAACACTAGGCCACCTCCCAGTGCTCAGTCCCCATGGGACTGAGAAGCCAATTTAATTCTAAAAAAATTTCCTTTGTATGATTCATGGATTCCCAGACTCCCCAAATAGAAAATATAAAGCTCTCTCACAAAAACCTAGGATGAATCTTATGAGAATTCTATTTTATAGAATAGCAGAGCCATCTGGGGCTGTGGAAAACCGGATTGAAATCTCACTGCAAATATTTACTAAAAATAATCTTGAATAAATTTTATCTCTCTGAACCTCAGTCTCATTTTCTGTAAAATAAGGGATATCATTACTTTTGATTGTTGCTGTGAGGATAAAGTAAAATACTGTATATTTGATAAATACATATCTTCATACATTCTTCTGGCATATGGTAGGTGTTCATAAAATGGTATCAATCAAAGCCACCTTTCTTCCCATTTTAAGTTTCTAGAAACTGCAGGGCTGAAGGTAATAAAGATCTTCTCATAGGTCCCAAAGAAGATTTATTTGTTTTACACTAGGAAAAACCTGGGGCTCAGTAACTTCTAATTTTAAAACTTGTTATACAAAGGACTGAGTGATAAGATGTACCTCTAAGTTACCAACTGATATTTATTCTGAAACCCAGGGTTAGGTATCCTGATTGTTATGTTTTTCCAAGCAGCTGCTTGTTTCTACAAAACCATCAGAACCCAGTATAAATAATCTCTGAGTGTCTTCTATGCATCTATGCATCTGGCCTCCAAAGCCTGTTGCAGATTATTCAAAATGCTTCTATATCCTTGGAGAGTTAATTCATATTTTTGGAAACAGCCTAAAATTATTGCAAATTCAAATAGTAGGTCAGATGGTAAAACCAATGTAATATATTCAAAATGTCTTAGGGCCGGAGATTTAGCTCAGTGGTTCCGCCACCTGCCTCACAAGCGCGAGGTCCTGAGTTCGATCCCCGGTACCAAAAAAAAAAAAGTCTTCTCAGAAACGACAAAGGATTGCCTTGTAGGATGACGATTTTTAAATCTCACAACTAGGTGCATCCATGAGTGTGTTTACAAAACCAACTAAGCAATCTCTGTGCCTATTGAAAAACCTGTTTTCCAGTTGTGAAATGAGAGCGTGCCATTGCCATTACTTACAATACTATTAACGTGCTTTCTGGGAATTTATTATAAAACTCACACCCCATGGCTGTGACTAGTCAATGATGAAATTGAACCAAAAGAATGCCTGTGAGTAAGACAGATGTGTCTTGAGAAAGCTCTGTGAAGCAGACCTGAATTGTGGTGCTATTTGGTAATTACCTGTGAGGAGGAGAGAAATATAAAGAGCCAGAATTTGGCAGCATTTTATCTGGCACTGTTCAAGCTGCTGATGAGCACAAACTTTGCTGCCATTGGAGAGGTGATTTCTGCTGTGGAGCAGGGTGATTTATTGGGTTCCCCTTAGCCATGATAAAATATCTTTGAGACTACCACCTTCATTTGCTCTGATTATAGGGTAGGCAGGTGACCTTCTGATAACACTGGAAGGAGACAGGCTGAGAGTTGACCCTGGCCTATGGCAAACTTGCCAAGATAATATGTTATAATGCCCCTCTGAGAACATCAATCAGTCTTCTGGTAAAAGCCTCCCTTTCTGCCTTCAAAATGTGTCCATGACTAGAAATCTAAAATAGAGAAAATATTGAGAAAAGCAAAATCATCTTAAAATCACAACCCAAAAACAATCACTGAATTTTTTACATAGCTAAAATCAAGTTATATATTCAATTTTCTATTTGCTTTTTTGTTTTATTGCTGGATATTTGAGCAGTCAAATTTTTTGAGCCTCCATAAAGAATACTACAATAGGTGTACTAGTACAAAAACCTTATTCTCTATGTAGGAGTATTCCCTTTGTTTGAGTCTTCATGATTCATTCTTAAGCTTACTCATCTCCCTGTTTCTATATCTAATTGCCTGTTGTACTTCTCCACTCAGATATCAATGTGTCCCAAGCAGAGCAGTGCTGATGGAAAGCCATCCTTTGCCTCGTTGAGTGCATTCATACTTCCTGCTTTAGAGGAGACTAATTTCAAGCTTGAAGTAGGAAATCGCTGGCTAGGGAAAGTAACAGCAACTGCTTGGAGCAGGATGTTGGTGCAGAGAAGGTAGGGGAGAGTGGCCTTCATCTCCATCCTTTAAATCTGGGCCTATGGATCTTTACTATGTAAACTTTGACACAACTCAGAGCATCATGACACTTCATTCTAGTTCAAAACTTCCCAGTAATTAGCTCCCTTTTTACTTTATCAATCCTCAGAATAGTCCTGGCTCTGAAGCAGCCTCTAATCTCAATCTCATTTTACTGAGACTCAGAAACATTAAGTGCCTCAGGCATTCAGTAAGTGGTAAAGTTGTATTCAAATCCAGATCTGTTCACTCTGTGTTTGCAATATTTCCCCTTCACCATGAGGTTTCCTCTCCAATTGTTATGTTAAGGTGAAAGGGAAAATAAACCAGGATACTAGGGTTATTATTATTATTATTACTATTATTTTGAAGTTGTTCAAGAGGCAATGTTGGCAAACCTCAATCTGAAATTCTAAACAAACACAGTTTAAAAATCCCACATGGACTATTTTGCACAGGGATCCACCTGAGACCCCCTGTTTGAGTGATGACAGAAGCAGCTGGAGATTTGCAGTAGTTATAGGAGATTATATATGTTCTGGGAGCTCCCAAGGTCTAAGCACTCCTCTATCTATAATTGAAAATGTACTGGACCAAATGGAAGTTTGTGTTCCCATATGTATTTTATCAGATGCTTTGGATATTAAAGGATTTCCTGGAAAAATTATAAATTGGCACACTTAGCATGTAGTGCTAACAGAAAATCAGATTTACACTTCAGGAAGAAAAGAATAAATTACCCATAAAATAATTCACTATAGACTTGCAGTTAGAACTGGTTATGAGAGAGTAATGTAGTATAAAAGATAAGACATTGAATTTCAAAAATGCATGGGAGCCACTGGTACTTCTTTATACAGAAGCAAGAACGATCCAGAGACAATTAATTGTTCTGAATGGAATGCAAGATAAAGACAAAAGTAAGCAATGACTGCATATAGCATGTACTGGAGAAATAGAGGGAATACTTTTTCTTTATTCCCAGTTCTATACTAAGGAAATTCCACACCAAAATTGACAACTCGCTTTCATAATTTTAAAAAACTACCAAAAATATAAAAAGTGTGGCTTCATTTTCTGGTAAAAATTTCATGATGAGGGACTCTTCTAACAACAAATCCAAGAGTCAAATTTAGTAAAAGGTGCAGGTACTTTAATTCAATGCTGTAAAGTTGCTTCCATATAAGATGAGAGCAAGGGTTGTCCACATCCCAAATTCCAAACACAAACACATACAAATAATAAAATATACAAAAAGAATCCACATATAAGGTCACTAAAAACATAGTGTTAATTGGATCAATTAATGGGACCTTTTGAAAACCAACATGAGATGAGTTTATTGAGAGAGAAATACACATGTGAGAAGCAATGGGAGAAAGCCCTAGCTCAGGAGTGACAGTGTGGAAGCAAGTGCAACTTAAATTACCAATGAAAATGCCTTTCTTCAAACTTCCATGGACCAACACCAATGAGGTCAAAGCTAAAGACTACTGCAGAGATGTGTACTGGATAGAAATGTATGAAAGAAATAGAGAAGTGAGTATTGTATGTGTTGTGATGTAGACTAGTGTGCCGTGTCTGCCTGTGTGTGCTGCAAGGAAGAATTCCATGAGGTTCTACTTTAGAGTATGATAGGAGTAAATAAAAGGAGATCTGACCTTTGTCTAGAGCTGATGACCTACTTTTTCCTCTTCTTTGTATTTCCCACTTGTCTATACCTAAAGATTCATCCATAAAAGGCTTAGATGGGAACCCACACACTGATGAAACTCTCTGGGTTCTATTCCCAATAATGGTCAAGCATACAGTGTGTTTACTTTTTTAACATATTACAGTAAAAGATACATTACCATTAATGCATGTCAAAATACTTCCACTTGCTTCAAATACAATTATTCCTTTGCTCTTGCCACCTTCTGAAGCAGTCCTTTGTGGGTGTGCGTGTGTGTGTGTGTCTGTCTGTCTGTCTGTCTGTCTGTCTTTAGTTGTGCTGTTATGGCTGCCTCAATGTCCTGCATCAATTCAAAACACTTACCTTTCCTGGTCACTTTGACTTTGGGGAAGAACCAGAAGTCACACGGTACTAGATCCAGTAAATAAGGTGGATGAAGACACACCATATTTAATGAGCTTGCCTTTTTACTGGATGGTACACTGCACCAGTATCCATCATATTTTTCATAATGCCTCCAAAAGACATTTGTGGAAAAAAAAAAAACCTTCCATTTTGACAGAGATGAATGGCAATGTGTCTTTTACTACAATAAATTTTTTAAAATTTAAACATTCACTGTATATTTGATCACCCCTGTACATTAAAACAGTACTATTAAAAATATTCAGCTGTTCAAAGAAAATGGGAAGTTATCAAGGTTTTTTTTTCTCTATTTTTTCTCTCTTATATTTCTCAGTCAGGTGTTAGGTTGTTGGTGTCAGAGTTGGCCTAGACTGAAAAACTTACACCTTTTTCTATGAACAGAAATAGTTTAACTGTTGAAGAATTACCCATTGAAAAAGTTAGCTAGAACACAGTTGTAAAAGAGCCTATGTCCAGTGCTATTTGTAGAGAGAACTCTCAGTCTTTCCCAACATTCCTTCTTTTTATTGAGTTATTTTAGAATAGAAATAAAAAAGATTTTCTATTTCTCAAATCAAATTTTTATGAGGCTTGTCTCCAAAATATCAGCAGAGATAATAACAGGATTGTTCTAAAAATTTTTCTGCTACCATGCCTGGAACAGAGTAAATATGTCACACATGATTATTTTCATTATTTCAAAGTTGATTATTATGGTCAACAGCAAAGAAACACAGAAATAACACTGCAACAGCAGAAGCCAAATTAGTGTACAAATGCAGCAAATTATAGCATTAATTCCTCTGAAAGAGAGGAACAAGCGAAGATTCTAAAGCAGATTCTATTTTCAGCAAATGTAAGGATGTTGGTGATGTTATCATTTTAAATAGAGAAAAGCTAACAAAATACAAAAAGAGCAAAACAAATTCCTCTTAAATCTGAATTTAATATCAAGATTTTAATCAGGTAATTAGCTCTATTCTCGCAGCTATCATGGTAAGAGGTCTGTCCCTTTCAAAGGTGTGCAATACAGCCACATAGTGTTCAGATGGAATCTAGAAGCCTCAGTGCACTGTGTTGTCAGCACCAAGAAGCAGACATCTGCAATGTGCAGTAGTTTCTTAGCACACTGTGTCTTCAAGTGTCCAGTTTATGAAGGGTTAAACCTTTGCATTCCAACTGCTCCTTTCAACCAAGAGAATGAGAAAGAAATCTTCTCTGATTAAGAAAATTGCAGGTTTTGAAGTATGTTGATGTTTGAAAAGGATATTGTGATACAATACAGTTATTTTAAAACTTTATGTAAATATTTCTAAATTATTCTGTGATTATTTTCTTTGAAAATTAAGAGACAATGATGAAGTTTGAAGAAATGTCTCCTAATTTCCTTTCCTTTTAAGTAACACAAATTTTTCATCACTAAAATCACATGGCTTTAAATGGTGTATTAGTTTAACATACAAGAAATCTCATACAGTGCCCAACACTATACTTCCTTATTTGAGCTAAGTATTAGTTTTCTCAAGTTCATATCAAATGGTACAAAATTTATCTTCAAAAATTAAATTTATTCTTTCTACTTTTATTTTCACACATTTAAATATATAAAAAGGAAAATAGCTATAGAAAATACTGGTTTCCAAACTGCTCCTAGATTTACTCTTGCTTTATATTATTTACACTTTCCCTAAGTAGGAAATACATTCTGCTTCAGTAGCAGTTCTAGATACATAAAATAAACTTGAGTTCTTACTAACAAAAACAACAATTAATAACCTGAAAAATCTTACTGTAACCAGTAATTGGCTTAAGGAGACTGACAGATCTGAAAAGTGACCAAGAAACTGAAGGAACTGGAATATACAAGGCTGATTAAAAGTTAATTTCTTGAAACATTAAACATTACTCCAACTTTTAGAGATCCAGGGATACAAAAATAGATTAACACAGAACCTGGTCTTGATAGTATAATATGTACAGTAAGAACACTAATTATAGCTTTTATATTCTAAGCATTGTCCAACTTGCCATGATTCCCTTAACAAGTTCTTTACCAACAAGGGCTTCCTCTAGCAGTTTTCTGAAAGGCTCCTCTCATTTGGGAGAGTTGCCTAGGAGAATAATTCCAGGTATTGTCTCTAGGACACAGTCAGCCTGCCTTGTCTGCCCTCTTGAATATCCCCTAACTTTTTCTTGAATATAATTCTTTCTCTCTTTTCTTCCTCTCTTTTCTTCACCCCTTGGTGTTGACACTGGAGCTCATTGTCTGAAACTTATAATCTCCCCCCCTACAGATGAGGAAAGAGGTATAGATAGATAGGTTAACTTGCTCAAGTTCATCAAGCTTGTAAATGTGAAGGATAGAGCTAATTTCAATTCCAAGTTAGCCCCAAAGCTAACTCCATGTAAGTATTTTTTTGTTTTGTTTCACTTTTTAATGACAGTACCTCTAACAGTCACTCAAGTGAATTAATATAAGAAAAACTATAATGCAGAAACTTGAGGCCACTGCCACCCAAAACAATAATTCCTAATGTTAAATGCTTAGTATATGCCAGGTGCTACACTATGTACTTTTCAGAAACCATCTCATAGGACCTCAAAATTATGGGATATATAATATTGTTTTCATATTTAACCAGTAAAAGAAAATCTATAGCTCAAATAAGTTAAGTAAGTAGCAGAATGGCCCTAGAGATTAAATATCTTGATTCCAGAGCCCATGTAACTAATCTTCGTACCTATCATCCTACCAGTCACTCTGCCTGTTTGTCAACTTGATAAATGTGAGGGAGACCCACTTCAAAGGGGATTCACCCCATCCCCGTTGCTTAGATGGCATCTCTACCCACCTCACGATTCACGTGGCTTCCAATACAATCTACAAAATTAATCCTTGCTGAAAAAGGAAGGTCTTAACAATAACTAGTAAAAATGGGTCTCAAAGCAAAATGAATTAGACCCTCCTTACCCCTTTCCATGCAGGGGGTGCCTATGTCCAATAAGGTGATGACTTTATCTAGGAATGCTATAATCTGTTCTAAACCTAGAGAAAATGAATGAGAAAAAGAAAACGTATGAATTAGTAAAAGATAGAAACCCTGGATTAGGAAAATCCAATAATTTGGCCAATATAATCATACTTTGTGATACTCTTTATATGAATATAATTCAGAATGTAGTCCATTGATTCTCTTGTGGTAGAATCATTTGGGGTGATATTTAAATACAAATTCCTAGGCCTCCTTCAGTCTTTCACCAGAAACTCTGGAGGAGGTATGAGGCTTGGAAATCTTCATTTAACAATTAATAAATCCTTCTAGCATTTTGGATATAGATGAACGCCAGAACCCCTGGGACCTTTGTGCTTATGCATATTCTTCAGTATTACATAATTTCTTTCATAACTGTTTGACCAACTAAAAATTGGTATTTATTTTACTTTAGAGTTGACAGGATAATTTGTTACTCCAATCATTTCAGAATAGATTATAAATGAATCTTATATTATTATATTATATATTATATTATATTTGAATATTTAGAAAATTCTATACATTCCTTTGTCATGCAGTCCATACACACAGTATGTCCCTAAAAGAAGCAAATAAAATTTAATTTGAGCACATTTTATTCATATATTATACCGTACAATCTTTAAATTCATTAGCCCAAGTATTGCTGAAAGATGCTGATCAATATTTCAAGAATAAAGTTTTAAAGTCAAAAATCTTGAAAACTATTTTACTAAATCTTTCTGAAGATTCATAATGCATACTAAAGATCTGAGGCATTTCAGAGTAAACAAAGATGTTAATATTTAAACAAATTTATTTGGGCAAAGGATGATTATTTTCTCCTTTTTTCTACTGTCTTTGTCACCACTTTTCTTAGTTCTGAATTTATTAATTCAACAAGTACATTTGAAAATATATGCAATAACTATATGCTAGGTACTGTGTTAGATTTGAGGATGAAATGGTGAATAAGTCAAACAAACTACTCAATGGCCACATTCATTATCACTTGAAACTTGTCAAGTCACAAAGGTTTCTCATAGCCCCAGGGGCCCTGATGCAATGCAATTGGCTGTATTGCCTCAGTTCCACCACCGACCTTGCTTTAGTTATAGTTCATTTGATGAGCAGCTTTGAGAATCCCCAAACAAACCCTGCTGCTGAGTTAGACTTGACAAGCAGAGGGACTCCCCAGGTAGCTGCATGTCCAAGTTAGTTCCATAGCAAATATAGTATCAGAATCTGTCCTGGAACATTTAGTGCAATAGCCACTTCCAAACAGACACTTGAACTTGTTGAATCAAAATTTAAGCTGCAAATATTACATAGTAGGCAGCAATTTCTTTATATCATAGAATACTGTCAATCATTTGTAAAATTATTTTGAATATGCACTGACTAGTGATGTAGGTAATTGGGCTATTTATTTGATAACTTGGGCAGATGATGTTTTGTTACTATTCTTCTGTTGTGAGGTTACTATTTTTATGCTGAAATAAGGAGCACTCAGTGAGTTCACTGAAAGAACAGATCTTCCTATTGCCCAACCCCTTGCTCTGAGAATTACTGAAAGAATGTTACATTTATAAGAATTGATTTGGGGATTTATTTTAATGATCATGCCAATGATAGGTACTCCTGACTCTAATTTCTATACTGAGATATATATATATATATATATATATATATATATATATCCTCATATCTGTTAAAATTCAGGTGATCATAATTTTAACTTTATAAAAGATACCTTCCAACATGGAGGATCTGTAACCTGCAAAATTTTTTATGATTGTGGAACACTTTCCTTTGATTCTCCTATGGCAGAGGCAATAGTAGCATGTTTTAGAGGTTGAAACAACATAAAAAATTGGTGATCAAAACCCCTGTTATCTACCAAAACATATAGCAAGCTTTCTACTATTGCATACTTTGCTTTGCCCAGCTAAAACTTGACTGTATATTTCCAATCCTGTGATAATATAAGACCCTGTAACTCCTAGGAAGAATATATTGACTCACTTTGGTAGCTGGTATTCTAGGCATCAGTTGAATCCACTTTGCTATCAACACAGTGACAAATATTACTGTCAAATCTGTTGCACATTAATGTTACAGCTATTAACAGTGGATGCCTGTGTACTGTTATTTTTTTTATCTGGCAAAATCATGGAATATTTTGCTTTGCAATGTGAACAAAATTGACAAACTCAGACACCTAGACTAAACCAAGTATTTTTGAGTCTTTGAATATATTTATTTATTGAGGCAGCAGAAATGTCCCCCATATAATTATTCAATAAATATTTTGTGAATGCCTACTATATGCCAGATACTCCACTAGGAGCTGAAGATAAAGCAGGGAAAATAAGGCATTGTTTGGAATTAAAAATACATTTTCCAGAACTATATAAAGTTCAATTCTAAATGTGTAAAATAATATGCAAAGCTAAGAAAGCATCTGAGCTTTGATGTTATGGGGTCAGTTTGAGTCATGTAGTTCTATCAAACTCTCCCAGAATCACTCCAGCTCTTCCCTACTTTAAAGATGGTAACAGAATCCTAATTCTCAGCTGAAGGACTTTCAAAAAGAATACTATGTAGAAAATATGGGTGGAAAAATAAGGTCCACTGGGAGTTAGAATTTATTAAAGTGGAGATAGATTGTAGGTAGTTTAATTATTTTGTGCAAAGGGATACAGTGTCTACACATAATGGTTGAGAATTCTCTCACAAAGAGACCCTCAGAGTTACCATTATGACAATGTGAAATTTACCATTTAACACAAATAGGAAAAACATGCCAGTGTTGTTATGCTTTTTTATCCTGAATTTTAGGAACTACCATCTGATTTAGAGACAGAAAATAATAGAAGATATGTAAAAGATCAGCATTCTACCATCAAAAGTCTAGAATTTCAACTTTTTAGTAGGACACTTTTTCTATCAATCATTTATTTGCCTTTTAATACATGGACTTCTAATGTGCCTGTGTGTATTATTTTCCATTTAGTAAAATCTACTCCAAATCTTCTGATGAGCTTTTTAAAGTGGGTATAACTATACATGGAGTATAATATATGCAATATGTGCATGAGTATTTCCACACAAATAAACTTTATAGCACTAAACAATTCACTCTTGGAGTTTGTTTGTAATAGCACTTTATGAGATGGAATTAAACAAAAGGTAGACAAAACTGCAGCTATTTGTCTTCGTCTCAAGAGAATAAAAGCTTTTTCTTTAAGTTCCCTGATACATGTAATGTTTAAGATTTATGGAAATAGCTTCCTTTCCTCCTGAGAATTAAAATACCTCCGGCAGAAAAATAACCCCCCCATGTGTAAATGGCAGGTTATCTGTTTCATCAGCTATTCAAATATAAGATGCAGAAATTTGAGAAAAATAATTTGGAAACAGAGCTGAATTCACTGTGCTCTACCAGAAGAAATGGCATAGAACTATTAGGATCACCTCTTTCTGCTTTGCCCCTCTGCCCTAGCCAGTTCACTCCTCCACCCCTTAGGAATCACACAGTTCCAGAGGAGGTTTGCAGCCAAGAACAGCTTCACTATTTCACTAGTCATCTTGTTCTGCTGTTTCCATCACTGGGATTCCCACCGGCGCTCCACGTTCAGAACCATTCCAACAGGTAAGGGAAGAATGAAGTCTTCCACACTTCCAAAATCCTGAGGTTCTCTCTGAACCCTCTTTTAACCTTTCAGGGTGCCTTTCCCTACAAGACAGTAATTAATGTCTTGAAGTCCTGTACAAAGCATGCTGTTCCCTTCCACAGCTCTGGATTCAGTCATTCTCTTCTTTCTAACCTTCTCTCCTCCCTTGAATACCCCTTTGCTCCTCACACCTGTTTTTCCTTAAACATGCCTGACTCTCCTCCTCCACTGATCCTGTGAAGCATCTTTTAAATGTCAATATTCCAGTTGTTTCATCCTGCCCTCTTTCATGTTCTATATCCTCTCTTAAGCTTTCCTTAGGTAAGTCACTTCCATGCTCTGATCCTCAGTTTACACATATGTAGTGGCAGGAAAAACAGTCTACTAGATAAAGTTTTAAGGTTTAATTCCATGCTCAAATTCTGTCATAATTATTCAGAAAACATGGGTGACAGTGGAGTAGAAAGATGAAAAACCTGAATGAGAAAAGATGTGCTAAGGAAAATGTAATCTAGGGGAAGGACACCATAAGAGAACTGGATGCTTCAGCCCAGAACGGGGTCCAGGGAAGACCTTGACAGTCACTGCAGCAGGTGGGGCCCCAGTGATCCTGTGGATCCCATCCTCTTTGCTACCTATCAAGATCCTCTAATCAATATCAAAGGCAGTATGGAAAGGGGAACTAAGTCACAAAAGAGAGGCCTGAGAATTGTGTGAATAAGGGACTGGATGTGTTGACTCTTTTCTTTCTTCTTAACTCAGAAAAGAATAGCAATATCCTGTGGGCTGTTCACTGCTTACCTGGATTAGCTTCAGGAAGCCCAAGAACCAGGTACAGTGCCTGAACCTACTGTTCAACACTAGCTAAATTACTCTATAATCAAGGATTCTAGGTGGACAATAAGAGGCTTCTTGACATGGCAGATGTTCTAGAATGAAACTCTGTACATATGGTTTGTGTAACATACATAAAGATTATAAAACATATTCACTCGAAAGCTGCTATAAATGCCCGACTATTCCTCATCAAGGATGTAGTAAAAACTGATCACTTGATGTGACCAACAGCTCAGCTCTGTCCTGCTTTATTCATCTTCTTTCACTAGGTAAATGCTATTGATCTCTTTCCCCAATTCTCTCCCTGACTACACTAGGATATCTTTTTTTCTTGGTGGAGGGTGGAGGGGGGTCCTTGGTGCTATTGTCTGTCTTCTGTCTCCTATCTCTACTAAAGTTGTTTGCTCAGGCCAATCAGTATACAAAATGGCTGCAGCATATTGCTTATCACACAGATATAGTAAGTGTAACATGTTCCACAAGGCTTGAGTTCAAACACAGCCTTTTTATTTAATTTTCCCATATTTATTTAGAACAATTGTTCTCAAAAGAGAACACCAGGAAACACTTGGCAATGTCTAAAGACCACTTTGGTTGTCACGTTGAAGGAGTGGAATACTATATACAATCAGTAGAGGCCAGAGATGCTGCTAAACATTCTACAATTCATAGAACTACCTCCCTCAGTAAATAATTATATAACCCAAAGTATTGATGTTACCAAAGTTGAGAAACCCTGATTTAGAACCAACTCACAGAGTCACCTGTCAAGATACATGGAAAGTCCAATGTCAATCACCAGAAGACTATCTGTTCTTCCTTTCATTCTCTTCACAGGTTTGTGTAAGCCTGAAAAGAGACCCAAGTGATGTCCATCTTGGAGTAGGAAACTGCTTCTTACTCTGTGGTTACCCAATGTTGTTCCTTGTGACCACAGGGTACCACTTATCTAAGTCCATTACCAGGGACTTGTCCTTACTCTCCTTTTCCCACAATAGCTCCTACTTCTCATCACAAATATCTTGACATCTCAGGATACAATGCTAACTAGAAGGTTTTTTGCCTTTTTAATAAAGGGGTAGGGCCTTAAGCATACTATGTTTTCACTAACCTCTTAAGTGAGACAGCAATAAGAACAAAACGCAAAGTAAGTTCTCAGTAGGTCCCCTTACTATGTTAAATTTTCAGTTAACTTACTGATTCTGGTAATGACTCCTCTCATTCTGCTGCTTTCTCTCAGTCTGGAACTCTGCCTGTCTTCTGCTAAGCTGGGGTATCTGGATCTTGACTTCTGCCCCAAGTGATACTGTGCGTGTAGTATGGGAGAGATGAGAAAAGCAGCCTGTTTTGAAAAACAGTGCTGATACAACATCAGAGCTACAAATGGAAGACACATAGTACCACATAACTCTTTCAGTGGCCTCTGTCCTGCTACTGATCCTCACCATCAGTGGCGGTTTGAGATTTGCCCTGTGCTCAGTGTGTGCAGACTGCAAGTCTTCATCACCATACTGATTATCAGAGAGTGTAATTAACTGTGTACCTATTGTTTGCCCAGAGGGTTTGGAGCTCCTTCTGGGAAAAGACCGTATCTTAGTTATCTCCACCAGGAAAGCGCAAGTTACAGTGTTTATACAAAAGGACATAAAACTATGAAATGAAAGGAGCATTTAAGTAATATTTTAAGAAAAATATTTGTGAAGATTTATATAAAGAAAAGTAGAATGAAAACATTTATCTGTAATTCACAAGGTGATATTTTATACAGACAACTTGAGAGATCAACATACACATCTTTGAAGTTTTTAGCACAATGAAGTAAGAATCAAAAACAAATTATTTTTTTCCATCATTTGGAAATTGTTACAGCACCTAAATTCTTCTGTCTTTTATTTATGGAAGGGAGCAATAAAATGTCACACATCATCATTTGAATTATGTGTCTCATAGGGTTAGTTGAAAAACCAACCTGCAAACTAAACATAACTGGGATAAGCATCTCAAGCTTTCTGGTTCACTAATCTCAAGAAGAAAATAACGGACATCAAAGTGTTCTATGGGCCTGTAAGCAGCTTCTCTCCAACACCCTCTTTGATCTAAAGGCAGCTTAAAAACTGCTGCTTTTTAGAGATGGTTTTCACTTATATCAATGATCTTTCTACTGGTCTCATTTAGCCCAAGGTCAGGGAACTAGCCTGCAACTGTGTTTCATTAAAAGGATTTCTGGTTTGTACCATTGGGTATTCCTGGCTCTCCAAAATGATAAATGAGGTAAAGTTTCCATTTCCTTTTTTTCTGACTCTTAGATCCTTACTAAGAGTTACTAAGTTCTTGAATCACCTGAAATAAGTCTCTGACAAATTGAAGTCTTATAATTGCACATTATAACTTATGTTAGACTCTCTAGTACCTCAAAAATGGCATAAAATTATTGGTGAAGTTTATTTTTATTTATTTAAAAGATAAATTTTTATTGAGTAAACAGGGGACTCAGGTGAGGACTCTGGTATGAAAGTGATAGTAATTACAACCAATGTAGTTAATATTAATCTCAGCCTACATTTCAGATATTCAAATAAGTAGAACACTATAGTGATTTTCATAATTTTTTTTCCAGTACCAGGGAATGAACTCAGGACCTTGTACTTGCCAGACAGGCATGGCACTCCTGAGCTACATCCTCACCCTGGATTTTAATAATTTGACCTAACATCTATCTTACATTTTCATTCCACCAAGATACCATAAACTTAATCTCAGATAATTCCAGTTTCCCTCCCTTGCCCAAGAGTTGTATCTAAATTTGGATAACTTATAGGGTGCTGCGGAATTGTGGTGCGGAATTGTGGTGCATGGGCTGGGACCACATCCTGCAGTTTTCCTCTTAGAATACTATACCCCCTTTTTTGTTCTGCCATCAATCCTCACAGATCACCACTGAAAGACATGACTAGCTCCTCACTGCCTGGCCCTGTCAGAATGACTTTCTCCTATTTTCTTTCCTTTTTTAAACACACAACATATTCTAATCTTTTGTCCTGCAGGGACATCAAAATCTCTACCAAACAGGGTAAGAGCCACTCTTTCCACTCTTACTCCCGCTCTGAACACCAAATTTTCCCCAGAAAACAGGATACAGAGCCAACTCACTTGAGTTCATGCCCTTTCCTCCAGTTAGGAATTGAAAAGCAAACCTTTTTCTCCTTCACCCCAGTGCCTAAATTCTCTGATTCCCTAAAGGCCTAGGATTTGGAAAATAAGGTCAACAAAATACTTTGGTTTCAGCCTTTATCCTGTTCCATCCCTTCCCTGGGCAAAAAGTATAGAACTGCCCAGCTTCCTGAATGGGGTACAGGTGAGACATTCAGAAAATAGTAAAGCATTAAAGGGGAAAATGTGAGTATCTCAAAATGTTATCTCGCTACAGTCACCACATTCATTGAATATCCTTCCCTTGTCAATATTTTTTAAATTACCACCTCTGGGTTTTTGGTTTTGTTGTTTTGAAGTATTTTCTCCTTGATGACACATCTTCCTATACAAGTGCAATGTTTGTCATGAGACACCTTGGAGAGGTTGTCCGCCCCCAGCCACCCGCCCACACACACACCTATCTTTACAACCCATTCAGATGCTGCCACTGTCCCTCACATAGTTAAATGTGGAGTTTGGCATTTCTGCACAGCCCACTGCATCATTTACAATTCTTGGCAGATATTCAGCTAGTGATGGACTTCCAGCTTGAGGTCGGAGCTTGGCTCCTGCAATCAGGTCTCACACCTCTCTGTGTTTGCTACTCTGAGTGTTCCACCTGTTTCCAATTCTGTGTTCATTTCTTTGACTGACTGAATATCCCACAATACCAGGCACTTTTCCCATGGTGCATCACATAATTTACTTCTTTACAAGCCTCTCTCCTGCCCTGCAGAGTTCTGCCCTGTTTGGAGAGAGATTCATCATTTGAATGTTGATGGACTGGGACACTGCCACAGAGTAAAGAAGGAGGGGATTCCTAGTTCATTTCATGCATAACTATAAAATGGCTCTGGATTTTTCTGAATGCATAACTGTTAGTCAGCTTTTCCACCACTGGGAGAAATATCTGACACCAAAAACTTAAAAAGAAAAGGTTTATTTGGCTCACAGTTTCAGAAGGTTCTATCCATGGTTATCTGAGGCAAAAATGGCATGGTAGAAGGGCCTGGAAAAGAATAGCTGCTCAACACATATCAGGAAAGCAGAGAAAGAAAATGAGCCAGAGGGAGGGAGTAAGGAAGAGAAGGAGGGAGGGAGAGACAGAGACAGAGACAAAGGCATAATGCACTCCCCAGTGACTCACTCTCCACCCACATCCCACCTCCTCACAGCACATTCAGCTATGAACTCAGTAGTGGATTAATTCCCTGATAATGGCAGCACCATTGTGCTCCATCATGTTTCAAAAGCCCCAGTGCAGAATACATGAGGCTTTGGGAGCACATTTTAGATTCAAACAAGAACAGTGACCCTCTATCACTCTGAATTAGATATATAGGGAAGGGGTCAGTTCGATTTTTAATCACTTTCTAGAGGTATTCTCTTAGGTGGAGCACACAGTATATGGTCTGGGAAAGTGTTATGTGATCCTTCCCTTCAGTAATGCAGTCAGTGAAAAGGCAGGAGAGATTTTGAACTATAGTCTCTTTACTTGTCACTGCCATGCTCATTTTGTTAAATTTTCATATTGTTTTGGATTTTTAGTGGAATTGTGGTGGCATATCTTTTATAAAAGTCTAATCTATCACCCTGAAAACCCAAGTGTTCTACAGTTTAAACTGTTCACCATGTCTAATTCCAAAACTCCCACACTTTCTGCTACTTCATGCTGACAATTAAGAGAGAACTTAGAAGCAACCCATTCAATTCCACTCCTTAAATACTAGAGTTTATTACAAAAGAAATTCTAATCTTCTATTATAACTTGGTTTGTATTTCCTGAGTCCCACAAAGAGATTCAGTAGTTAAAAATTAGCTTTCTACATTGTGTGACCTGTATCTCAAATAAGATTAATGGATAGAAAGACTACAGAGAGAAGTTAGCAAAGCTGTGAGACACATGAACACAAACTTTGAAAAAAGATGTGCAAATGACCTGGGACCTTGTAATTGGGATCTAATGTGACATAAATAGAAAATAAAAGTCCAGGCTTTGGGTTTTGATGAATCTAGAGCCAAGTGCCTGCTCTGCCACCTTTAAAAACAATTATGAGCCTTAAATTTCTAATTTATCAAATGGAGGTAATAATGTTCACTTCCAAGAATGGTATGTAAATTAAATGAATTTATGTGTAATGCTTTTCACATACACAGAAGATAAATGAAAAAATAATAGGTAAGGTGCAATTGATTTCAAGTAACAGAATACCTAACAAACTGGCTTAATTAATAATTAAGATGATTGTTTTAGCTTATGTAGATGAAAATTCAAAGATAGAGTGGACTTCATATGCTTTTGTGGGGTGGGGAGGTTGGGATTGAGCCTAGAGTCACATGCATGCTAAGCACGAATTCTATTGCTGTGTGATATCCTCAGCTCCATACACACTCTAACATGGTAGTTCGTGATGTCATGAACAGGACTCTAACAATTGCTTGAACTTGCCTTGGTTTTGTTCTTCTCCTTGTGTCAGCTTGTCTTAAAGCTAGCTTTCTTCATGTTGACAAAATGAGCATTTGTTCCAGAATTACTGGCAGGAGTCTTTGGAGTCACATTGATTGAGTGGTCATCCCTGAACCAAATGATCAAGGAAAAAGAATCTACTGATTGGCTCAGCTCAGGACTCTGCCTCAGGAATAGGATTCAAGCTTACTCTCTTTGCAAACCTTTAACCTCTCTACTTTTTCATTTTCTTCCATATTCCCAAAACTCCTTCTTAAGCAACCTTTTCTAGGCTAGGTTACAGGTATGGAGAAAAGGCCTCAGCACTACTCAAAGTCTCTAATATTGTATCTATGCCTAGAATTTTTTGCTGTACCTACAAATTTAGGTGCTTGGAAGCCAAAGCCAAAAAGTTGTCTTTTCTTCTGTGTTTTATCCTAGCTAATCTCTCCTTTGTGACAGTGCTCACTTGATACTTAATTTTTCTCTTCCTTGAGTCAAAGGAGTTAGAAAGTATTCCAGTTATTTAAGTCAAACACTTATATTTATCTGTGGAGACAAGACATCCCACACACATAATACTTATTTCAGTAATCATCAGCATGTTCTTCTTGATGTGATTTTATGCAACTGCTTTGGTATTAGCAATAAACTCTAAAGAACACCTGGTTGATACTACTGAACAAATAAATAAGAACATTTCTAATCCCAAGCCTATCGATACAGAGACTTGAGCATGCACACAATCTTAATATACTCCCTAAGTAGTCCTTGTGGGAGACTCAATACCTCTTAGTTTGGATTCCTATTAGCAGAGACACGTAAATCTAGGTATTTTCATTATCATCTGTTGTTTTGGGTTTCATATGGCACCTAACAATCTTTGTTTGGGATTCTCCTTTTGTTCTTATAGTGTAAAATGGAAACAAGCAACGACAACAGAGAGAAACGAAATCCAGCTTTTATTATTCCAGACCAGTGGAACCATAACTGCATTTCATTATGCATCTTGGGGACCAGGGATTTAGCTCAGTGGTTCCAATGCCTGCTTCACAAGAGAAAGGACCAAAGTTCTATTCCCAGTACCAAAAAAAAAAAAAAAAAAAATTGGATGATTACACATCTTGGGATGTTTGAGCTATTATTTCTCTGAACACAACAATGCTTCAAAAAGCTATGCATAAGCATCAAAGATATCTATGCCCAAAAGGATGAACCTGCCTGCTTGTAGAATGGCTTTTTTCTTTTTCTCTACAAAATTAAGAAAATTTATTTGGAGATTGAAGACATAATAATTTATATACACCATTTACCATATCTTTAGTAGATGTCCATTTTCCTTAGTATTATTGCTATGTGAAAGAGCTATATATTCTTTCTAAACTCCTAATCTCAGCCTTAAAATCTGTTCCTGTTCATCCCCAATGGGTGGCAGAGAACATTTGTAATAAAGTCCCAAGTGAAACTGAAAGCCTGGGCCTTTCCAGTGAAGCTGCAAGTAGAGGATCTTTGTGTTTATTAGTTTGTTTTAAATACTGTTACATGTTGTTAAAATTATATATGTTAAAATGGGAATTGGTTAAAATTTTAAGGGAGGGCTCCCTGTCTGAAAGCACTTTATAAAGAAGTGTAATCAATGATAAGCCAAAGGAAAATGTACAAAACTTTGAGGAATGAGGACATAAACTGGTCCTTTATAAATGTGCTCCATGTGCACTATCAAAGATGTTGAACCATACTAAGGAGAGGTAGCATGGGGTGAAAGTAGATAACCAAACATCATTTAGGTGGACAAAACATAAAAGTAACCTGGTATTAGTCTTATGTTATCACCTACACATATAGTCCTTTCAATCAGGCTTCTTCCTTCAATAGTCTACCTATAACATTGACTAGCACAGAGTGGGCACTTATGATAGATAGATGATAGATAGATAGATGATAGATAGATAGATGAGACAGAGATATATAAAAATTAACAAAGGAGCCACCTTCAGATTTTTGCATGTTTTGTCCCTCCAATTACCTTCTGCCCAAGCAATGGCATTCAGCATTGAATTTTCAGATAGATATGTGAAGATATTTACATATAGATTATATAAAGATCACAAGAACAGTGTGGAAAGAACCAATTTTTTCTTCCATATCACATTGGTTTAGAAAAGATGTAAGCACAAGGATATGCTACCAAGACCAATCCCTACCCACGCATCTATTCAGAATAGACAGATATTTCTTTGGGGAAAGCAGGTAAATATATGAATGGGAGTCATGGGGAGAAAAGTGCAGCACACGTTTCTCTCCAAATGTTTTCATTACCTTTTGACTCCAAGACAGTCAACTGGAAGACTACAAACAGTAAGCAGGAAACAAGCCCTCTCACACAGATGAAACAGAGACATGCTCTCTGTCATTCTTTCAAACCAATTTCATCCTGCTGGAAAGGGAAGTCTAACATCTGTCAGCATTCTAGGCTGCTGCAGACTGCCCCAGCTCAGGACATCTGCATTCTGCAGCCTCTCCCTTGAGACTCTAACTCTACCCCTTCTCCACATGGACACAAGGAAGCTATTGAGCAATAGTTCAGAACATGAGCAAAATACTAAGCCATAAAAATGAATTATTTTCCCCAATGGTTACATTAAACAAAATGTGCATTCCATAATAGTTTTTTTATTCATTAAGTTTATTGGTACATTTTAGTTATACAATATGATGACATTCATCATTGGGAATTTGTACCTTTACATGATGTATCTTGGTTCTTATTTTTTCCCCATTCCTCTGCCCTCCCATCAACCTCTCCACCCCTCCCTATTTACAAAGATTTGTTTTTGTTTTTCCCTTTTCTCATATTTATTCCTTTCCCTTCTTCCTTTCTATATTAGACTTTTTTCCTAGCAGGGCTTACTCATTAATAATTTCATCAAACCAACTAACAGGAAGAACTTTAAACACTTCATAAATACATGAAAATTAATCTATATGCTCCTGAACAAACAATGGATCAATGAAAAAATTAAAAGGAAATTTTTTTAAATCTTAAGAAAATATGGAAACAAAACATATGATATGCAGAAAAACAGTTCTCAGAGGAAAGTTTATAGCAATAAATGCCAACATCAAAAAAGAAAGATCTCATATAAACAGTACAATATTTTATCTCAAGAAACTGAACAGAAACTAAGCCCAAAGTAAATAGAAACAAGAAAATAATTATGTGAACATGAGTAAGTAAAATAGAAGCTGGAAAAACAGTAGAAAAAGATCAATAAAACTGGGGGTTTTTTTAACCACACAAAATCAATAAATTTTTAGCTAGACTAAGAAAAGACTTAAATAAGATCAGAAATCAAAAGGGAGACATTTCAACTGATACAGCAGAAATACAACTTATCATAAGAGAATATTATGAATAATTATTTGTCAACAAATTCGATAACAAAGAAAAAATGGACAAATACTAGATTCATAAAACTGAGATTGTATCATGAAAAAAATCCAGAAAATTTGAACTGATCAGTGATGAGTAAGATTGATCAGTAATAAAAAAATTTTCCATTAAAGAAAAGTTTATGACCTGATGGCCTCACAGCTGAATTCTAAAAATATTCATTTATTGAAGTAGTAATACCAATTCTTCTCAAAGTCTGAAAATTGAAAAGGGGGAAATTCTTCCAAATTTATTTTATGTGACCAGAATTACTTTGATATCAAAGCCTGACAAGGAAAAGGAAAGAAAGGAAAGGGAAGGGAAGAGGAGGGGAGGGGAGGGGAAGGGAGAGGATGTAGGAGGGGAGGGAAAAGACTGTAGGACAATATCTCTCATGAACATGGAGGCAAAAACTCTCAACAAAATACTGGCAAACCAAATTCAACAGGACATTAAAAGGGTCATTTACCACAATCAGGTGAGATTCATTCTATTGGATTATTAGTCTGGTTTTCAATCTGTATATATGATAATTAACTTTATAAGGTTTTATAAGATAAATAAATGATCTGATGCTAGAAAAATAAAAGAGGGTGGAGGAAGGGGGGAAAGGGAATTGAAATGTGTTTGTACATGTATCAATTCCCTACAGTGAATGTAATCATTAGGTACTGCAAACGTGTACTGATAAAAGTGAAAAAACCTAAAAATATAAATAAAGTGCAAAATAAAAGTTAGAAAATAGAAAGTAGGAAGATAGATCTTTTTCAAATTGGAAGGGTATCAAGAGAAGGAGAAAGGGGGAGAAGGAGAGGGAAAATGGATGAAAAAAATTCAAATGTGTTATGAACATGTTCTAAGTGCTCACAAGGAATGTATTTATTATATACTGTAAACATGTACCAGTGAAAAATAAAAACTGAAGAAAAAGATCTGTTGTTCAGTTTGGTGATTATAATTAATAACAATGTATTGTATTCTTGAAAACTCCTGCAAGTAGATTTTAAGTATTCTCACCAGAAAATGATAATTTTATGAGGTACTCCATATGGTAATTATCTATATTTAACCATTCCACAATCTACATATATATTTCAAAATATCATGATGTATATGATAAATACATACAATTTAACGAAATAAAAATTTAAAACTATTTTAATGAAAAGAATGAAAAGGGTGGAAGAAGAAAGAAACAGGAAAGGAGAGAAGCAAAAATTCAATTTTCTTTTTCTTTTCCGTTGTAAAGACAACATGAGTGATACCATTCAATACAATCTAAAAAGCTGTGCAATGTCACCAACACTTGATTTTGCCATCTGCAGTTATAATTAAGAAATTTTTTCTTAAAGTTAAATAAATGAATCTCTCAAAGTAAATAAAATTCAGTGAACTATTTACAAAACCCAAATTGACAGTGGTTTTTAAAATGTAATTTTATTTTTTCAACTTCCATCCTGTTTGACCCCCACAGTCTCTCTTCCTCCATGCTAAATCATTTTTCAGGCTGAATGTAGCCTTGTGAAAAGACCATCAGCCAAATCCAGGGCAAGATTGCCCTATGATATGATAAGAAAGTAGTAAACTGATTTACAAAAGACTTTCCTTAGAGCTCCTTACATAAATGGCTGTAGAACAAATGTTGTTTCTATATTTTAAAAGGCAAATATTTATCCATCTTTTCTTTTGTTATGCAAATTTTGACGATTTTAAAAATTTCACTTGAAAAATAATTAATTCCCAGCTTTAAGGGATTATTGTCTGTGGGATTTATTATCTCTTGAAGATTAAAAAAAATGCTGAGCTTAAGAGTTAGCCAATAAAAGGGCAACTGATAAGATTTTTAATTGCAGAGATTTTTGTTAAAATCTGTATTTCCTATATAATTAATAAGTATTAAGTTCTATGTCAAATGAACCTTTTCTCCCATGAACAAAGTCAGTCACATCAGTTTTCTATCCAATCCAGTGGAATCCTAAATAGAAAAATAAGTATATAAATACACAAGGCTAGTGGCAGCTGTAAGTTGGCATTATTTAAATTTCTGGACTTCCAGGCCAAATATTACATTCATACACTTTCTCATTTCAGCCACATTTTGTCACTTCTCAAGTAGGCTTTACTAATAGGATTTGCTAAGACCTGCCGTGTATGGAAACTATGGGGTCAAATGGATCCAAGTACATGAAATCACACTGTGATCTTTCCATGCATAATTATATTTATCTTTATCTACCCATATGTTGTATTTAAATGTTACCATTATTTATTTACATTCGTGTTTTAACTCTTCCATTTTTTAATAAATATACACCCAACAACCAACCTTCAATAAATTTATGATTCCAATAACTAAAAGACGTGTTTAAACACTAGTATTCTGAAGATCAAATCCCCCTCAGCTTGCTTAGGGGTGACACATAGTCTGGGTTACAACAGGACATGATGGCTTTAGTGCATTTCCCCTTTTGATGGACAGAGCTGAAGACATGGGTGTGACTGTTACATGTAATACAACACCATGGCTAAAGACTGTTTGATTTGTGACCACTGGTATGACTTTCAAAGCCTTGACTTTTGAATCCCCCAATCTTCTTTATCCTTGTTGCAGCCTTGTGAGAAGCTACTATTTGGAATGACTGTGTTTCTTTCCTATCCTTGCTCTTAGGTTAGCCCCTTTGAGCTCACCTAGGTAGAGATGACTTATTCTCTGTTGAACTTTATTATCCACATATGACTGGTCTCATACTCCTGTAGTCCTGACAGGTGGTCACTCAAATCTAGTCTTAGCCTCATGTTGATGTTGATGAAGTGATCCAAAAACCCTCAATGTGATGTTTTGGAATTGATCTAGTTTTTACAGCTCTGTAGGAGATAAGAAATTGCCCTTACCTGACAGATTTGTGTTTGACATTGATTTGATACCGTACTTGCAATATTCTCAGAGGACATTCTTCAATTTTTAATCATTTTCCAACCTCTTTGACCCTCCACACAAGAGTGTTACTATGTTGCAATATTAACTGATAGCTTTCAGCTGTCTCACCCAGGCTACAGAAAGTTGATATACAACATCAGGGTTTTGTGTATTTTTCATAGCACTGTATCAATTCTATGAAAATTAGAATTTATGTTTTATATTAGCAGTACCATACCAATATGGAATTAATAGTATGAATGAAATATTAATTATTGTTTTTTTAATTATTAATTTTATGATACTTGGACAATGCTTCCTAAACTTAATGATCATGTTCTTGAGAAATTAACACTCGGGTTAAGCAATTGAAATCAAACTTTCATCTGTAAGACAACTCAAAAATGTGTACATTTATGCATACTTATTTAAATCATTCTTTAAAATGAAAATAAGTAAGAGGTGTTTACCATAGGACAGTGTAGAAAGTGGTAGGCAGAAAACATTGAAATTCTTCCAATCAGTTACTATAAGCTCATTGTCATTGTATTTGTCAATCAAAATAGTTTCTAGAATCTCAATGCATGTTTGCTGAGGCTAGAGTAATCTTGTGAAAACCATGCTAAACTGAACATTTACTGTTTATATAGATAAAGATATAAAAAATTTTAACTAGAAGTGACATGATGCTGGGCAAGCAAAGTAGTCCAGTGTATCAGTCAACAATGCACACGAAGAGCCAGAGTGACGGCTCACCTTCTACCCTCCCAACTCACAGCTATGCGATCAAGTCACTGTGCCTGAGTTTCCTCATGTGTAAAATGAGAATGGTAGTAACAATCCATACATTCCTCATAGAATTGTGAAAAATCAAATATATAAAATTAAATATTAAAAACATATAAATAATAACTAGGGTTTATACTAACTACCTCCCAGTACCTAGATACAGCTCCTGGAACATATTAAATGTAACATGTGGTCTTCTTTTTAATTTCACTGTATATCTGGACCCGTCAGTGTTTCTGGGATGCTGATGAGTGTGGGCAAAACCTTCAGAATGCCATAGGTCCTGAGAGGCTGCTGGGGAATCAAGAGTGGATAGTGGATGTGGTCAGATCATCCAAACCTCCAGACAAGAACAAGCAGTTGGAGGCTTGCTGCCACTGAGCTTGAACACTTCTCTCACAGCCCTCTCACAGCTGAATGAATCTTGCTTCTCCAGGGATAGTGGCTCCCAGAGCAGTCATCCTTAGATGGGGAAGATGGTTACTGATGGCTACTAATGTGCATACTTCCTCTCTTCTCCTCTCCAGCTCATCACATACCCTTAAAAGTAGTGGCTTCAACTTCCCTGACTCACTACTTGGGATAGAGTAAAATCCTCCTCCATCTCAGCTGTCTACAGGATTCTCCAAAGGAAATTAGTCCTAACTGAAACCCCCAACCTAGATTCCAGGTTTCCCAGGTTGTGGGACTCTTACCTCCTTTACCTACCTCATGCATCTGTGTGAGGTCCTCTACAGTGTCCCCTTTTCTTAGTGAGGCTTTGAAAAAGGTGGTACAGCCAGGAAGTCACCAGAAGGTACAGACATTAGTGGCACCATCCAATAGAAGTTTCTGTGACAGAAATGTTCTATATCTACACTCTCCAGCACACAAGCCATTAGCTACATGTGGCCACTGAGGGTTTTAAATGTGGTTGGTGTACTTGGGAACTGAGTTTTAGTTTTATTTTATCAAATGTAAATTGTCACATATGGCTGTCACATATATTGGACAGCACAGCTTTAGAGACAGACAACCTGAGTCCAAGTCCAAGCCCTGCATTTCCCTGATCCCATGACACTGGGAAAATGACTAATTCTCTCAGTCTCAGTCTCTCATTGTATGGGCATTATAACATTACTGAGCTCCTAGTGCTGTCACAAAGATTAAATAAATCTTCAATTAAAGTAACTAAAATAAGATCCATTCTAGACTAAGTTTTCTGTAATGGTACCTATTATATGCTTTAACATGTATTTAAAAATACTTTCTTATATTTCCCCATGATTTAGTTCACCTTGATTTCTTGGTTTATTGATTGGTTGAAGTAATCACACAAAAACCCAGCTCACCAAACCCTTTTGAAAACAGAGAAAACATTCACCAGCAATCCTGATGCAAATATAGCAAAAGCTAATCTCAACCTTACTTTGGGGACATAAAACAACAACAATGCCTAGCTGAGGCTTGAAGAAACATACCTCTCTTTTTAAAAAATCAAGACATGACATTCTGTAGGTATTTCAAAGGCTGAAACATAAGAGAATTTCTTAAAGCAATTATGTAGTTTGTTTGGTAGTCTAGAAGGGTTGGACCTTGCCTGAAATATGTAGCATAGATGTTGAATATATTAAATATAATCAATGATCACACAAAAAATAAGAACCAAGATATGTCATGTACAAGTACAAATTCCCTATGTTGAATATGATCATTATGTATACCTAAAATGTGCCAAAAACAATAAATTTTAAAAAGGAAAATATATAAAAATTTGTATTCAATAACAAAAAAATCAGTTATCTGAGGAGTAATCAATAATTACCAGTTGCATACCTGCACTGTATCTAGTCCCATTCTAAGTTCAATGGAATCCAGAAAAATACTATGATATTGTCTCTGTTTTTAAGAATTTCACAGTGGTTTTCTAGATGCAATCTTTTCTAAATATGCATGGCAAAAAAAACAAAGTAGGATAAGTGTCACAGGTGCTTGGAAGGAAAAGAGGTCCAAATTGGCCAAAATGGTTGAAGGGACTTTGATGCTCAGAGGTGGCATTGGATCACAAGTCCCAAAAAACAAGCATTACTCATCTTTCAGGTCTAAAGAGGTCATTAGAATGGGGTTCATCATTAATGAAACCAGGTACTCCTGACAGACATTGTTTAAATTATTTAGACAAATATGTGAGCAAAGTACATGAGTTTCCTCCTAAATCAATTAATCCAACAAATATTTGTTGAGCATCTAGCATGAGCCTGGCAAGGACAACTCATAGGTACCTTGTGTTTTTCTCAGAATTCTACAGCTGAAAAATTCATGAAGGATAAGAAATTTGCTTTATGTATGGCAAATTTGTATTCCAATATTGAGAAATCAGAATGTCCTAGTACATAAAGAACTAAATTCATGTGATTAACTTAACAATTCTTATGGAAATTCTGTCTCTGTATCTAGTAATGTTTTCATTACTTCATTTCTGATGGATTTAATAAGTCCAGTTTCAATATCATATACTATTCCTTTTAAAACAATTTTTAAAAGAGTCCCTTACTAATTACATCAAAATTGCATCATTTAAAAACAATTCTAAGTATAGACCTATTCTAACCATAGATGTGGGGACCGCAAATGAAAAGACACTTCTCAGATGAAGAAATAGAAACAGGAGCAGAGGAGGAGGCTTCCAAGATGCCGTACCACCACGCCCAGTGCAGAGGAGGTAAGTTGCGCAGGCACCACCAACACATACACCCACCCATCAAAATGAGAAGACATGGAAACAAGTCTCAAAACCACACTCCCAAATCACCTACACCAACCCCTAAGGGAAATGAGATGGAATACTCTGATACTCAACCACCTGGACTCTCTGAACTGGCAACAAAAGAGGATCTGGAAAAAATGAAATCAGAAATAATTTTTCAGATAACAGCAGAGATTGTGCCCATAGTGAAAGACATGATTAATAAATCTAGAAAGGACACAGTTTTTAAGAAATTCAAGAGCTGAGGAAAATGATGGGATCTCAACATAGGAAATGAATGGAATCCATAAAACAGATGAAAACAGATTACCAGGAGATTAAAAACTCCATGGAAAGTCTACAGAGCAGAATGAGCCAATGTGAGGACAGAATTTCAGATATAGAAGATAAGATCAATTAGTGATCAGGAAAAGAAAAAATTAGTTTAAAATAGTAAGGGAACATGAGAAATCAATCCAGCAGCTGGCAGATGATGCAAAGAAGAATAACATAAGACTGATTGGAGCCAAAGAAGAAATAGGAGAGAGGGAAGATGACATTAAAAAAAAACTCTTCACAGAAGTAATGGCAAAAAACTTTCCAAGTAGGAGAAAAGAACTTGACATACAGTTAAGTAAGGCATATAGGACTCCAACTAGCCTTGACCAAAAAAAAAAAACTACTCATAGGCATATAATTGTTAAGATTCCAGAAACCCAACAGAAGAACAAATTTCTACAAGCAGTTAGAGAAAAGAAACAAATCATATACAAAGGAAAGCCCAGCAGAATCACAGCAGACTTATCAACACAAACCATCAAAGCAAGAAGAGCCTGGAGTGATGTATTCCAAGCCCTAAAGAAAAACAGCCTCCAACCCAGATTGATGTATCCTGCAAAACTATCTTTCAAAATTGATGGAGAAATAAGATATTTTCATGACAAAGAGCACGTAAGGAACTTCATGAATACCAAACCAACACTTCAAAAAATTTGAAACAATATCCTAGGAACAGACAATGAAGATCACAACCCCAGGAAGGACAGCAGAAAGAATCCACTGGGTGCAACAAGAAATTGAATGCAAAAGGGGAGAATCCAACAAAAAGAAAAAGTTATGACAATGACAGGTCAATAAGTATCAGATATAACCATCAATGTTAATGGTTTCAATTCACCAATCAAAAGAAATAGACTGGAAGAATGGGCAAGAAGCTAGATCCAACAGTATGCTGCATACAAAAAACACACTTAATTAAAAAAAAATTCATAGACTGAAAGTTCAAGGGTTGAAAACAATACTCCATGCAATGGGAATACGAAGAAAAGCAGGAGTCGCTATCCTCTTTGCAGATCACGAGGATTTCAAACCAACACTGATTAAGAGAGACAAAATAGGACACTACATCCTTGTAAAGGGAAAATCAAAGAGGAAGAGATGACAATCATAAATATATATGCACCAAATGCTAGTGTGCCAAACTATATAAAACAAATACTAACGGACATGAAAAGTCATACATGCACTAATACAATTGTAGTGGGGGACCTCAGTACCCCATTGACACAAATAGATAGATCAAATAGACAAAAAATGAGCAAGAAAACACTAGTACTCAATCAAACTCTTGAACAAATGAACTTAAAAGATGTTTACATAGTGTTCCACCCCTCAAAAAATCAGAATACCCATTCTTTTCAGCTGCACGTGGATCGCTCTCCAAAATAGACCACATACTCACTCATAGAACATGTTTAAGTAAGTGCAAAGGAATTGAAATTATCCCCTGTATATTATCAGATCATAGTGCAATGAAATTGGAGATCAATAACATAAGAAACCGCAAGAATTTCATAAACACATGGAAATTGAACAACACACTTCTGAATAACCATTGGGTCACAGAGGAAATTAGAGAAGAAATCAGACAGTTCCTTCAATTAAATGACAATGACAATACAACATATCGGAATCCAATGGACATAATGAAAGCAGATTTGTGAGGGAAATTCATAGTAGGAAAATTCATATTAGGGAAACAGAGTGAGGCCAATTATACAACCTGATGCTGAACCTCAAGCTTCTAGAAAAAGAAGAGCAGGACAACCCCAGAGCTCATACAAGGGAGGAAATTGTAAAGATCAGAACAGAAATAAATTCAAGGGAGACTAAAGGAATGATACAAAAAAATCAATGAAGCCAAGAGTTCATTCTTCAAAAGAATAAAAAAAATTGACAAACCCTTAGCCAACCTTATCAGAAAAAGGAAAGAAAAGGCCCAAATCCATGCGACTAGAAATGAAAAGGGCAAAATTACAACAGACCCAGTAGAAATCCAGAGGATCATCAATACCTACTTTGAGAACCTATATGACAATTAGGGCTGGGATTTAGCTCAGTGGTTTCACCGCCTGCTGCGCAAGCACAAGGACCCGAGTTCGATCCCTGGTACCAAAAAAAAATAAAAAATATATGACAATAAGATGGAAAACATGGATGAAATGGCCAGATTCCCAGTTACATATGAATTACCAAAGTTGAACGAAGAAGACCTAAATATTCTAAACAACCCAATATGGATCAATGAAATTCAAAACATAATTAAAAACTTATCAACTAAGAAAAGTCCAGCAGGTCCTGATGGCTTCACTGCCAAATTCTACAAGACATTTAGAGAGGAACTACTGCCTCTACTGTTGAAACTCTTCAATGAAATTGAAAGGGAAGCAATACTCCCAAATTCATTCTTGGAAGCAAGCATCACCTTGATCCCCAAAGCAGAGAAAGACCCAATTAAAAAAGAGAACTATAGGCCGATCTCACTAATGAACATAGATGCAAAAATCCTCAACAAGATACTGGCAAACTGAATACAGAGAGTCATGAAGAAGATCATACACCCTGACCAAGTGAGATTCATCCCAGGGATGCAAGGATGGTTCAACATACACAAATCAATCAATGTAATACACTATATCAATACAGCCAAGGACAAAAACCATATGATCATCTCAATAGATGCAGAAAAAGCATTTGACAAAATCCAACATCCATTTATGATAAAACCCTAGAAAAATTGGAATAAACAGTTGCTACCTCAATCTGATAAAAGCTATCTATGAAAGCTATCTATGACTAAATGGTCAAAAGCTGAAATCCTTCACACACTAAAATCAGGAACAAGACAAGGATGTCCACTATCACCACTCCTGTTCAGTATAGTTTTGGAAACATTAGTCACAGCAATTAGACAAGAGAAAGGAATAAATTGAAAAAAGATAGGAAATGAAGAATTTAAATAGTCATTATTTGCAGATGACATGATACTCTATACAGAAGACCCCAAGAACTCCACCAAAAGTCTTGTAGACTTAATAACCAAATTCAGTAGAGTAGCTGGATACAAGGTCAATGCACAGAAATCAATAGCTTTCCTCTACACGAGCAACAGGCTCACTGGGATAGAAATAGGAAAGAATTCCTTTCACAATAGCATCCAAAAAACTGAAATATCTAGGAATCAACCTAAGAAAAGACATGAAAGACCTCTTCTCTGAAAATTATATCACTGTGAAAAGAGAGATTGAAGATGATATCATAAAATGGAAAGACATCCCCTGCTCCAGGGAAGGAAGGATCAACATAGTGAAAATGGCCATACTTCCAAAATTGCTATATGAATTCAATGCAGTCCCAAATGAAATCCCAGCAGCATACTTCACAGACCTTGGGAAAACAATCCTAAAATTCATTTGAAACAAGAAGACACTGAGAATAACAAAACTAATTCTAGGTAACAGAGACATGGCAGGGGGTATCACAACCCCCAACTTGAAACTAACTACAAAGCTGCTGTAATAAAAACATCATGGTACTAGCAAAGAAACAGACCTGAGGACCAGTGGAACAGATTAGAAGATGCAGAAACAACTCCAGATGCACAGCCATCTCATCTTCAACAAAGGAGCCTAACACCCTCCCTGAAGGAAAGATAGCCTCTTTACTAAATGGTGCTGGAAAAATTGGGTTTCAACTTGCCAAAGATTAAAACTAGACCTATATCTCTCACCATGCACTAAACTAAAATCGAAATGGATTAAAGATCTAAATATTAAAATAGAAACGCTGAACCGGCTGAAACAGAGGTTAGGTAGAATTCTTGAAGACATTGGTGTAGGAAAAGACTTTATGAACAAAACCTCAGTTGCCAGTGAACTAGCACAAACAATCAACAAGTGGAATCTCTTCTTACTAAAAAGCTTCTGCACAACAAGAAAAACCACCAACAGTGGGAAGAGACAACCCACAATGTCGGAAAAAATTTTCACCAGCAGTCCCTCAGGCAAAGCTCTACTATCTGGAATCTATAAAGAACTTTAAAAAATCAGACCTCCCAAATTTAAAGACCCAATCCAAAAATGGGCAGATTAAAGAGGGTGTGACACTCCTTCTAACCAATCCCCCACCCAAGGCCTTGCTGCTGAAAGTGTAGTCCCTGACTAGCAGCACCAGTACCACGTCACACCCTGTCAGACATGTAAATTTTCCAGCCCTGCCCATGCCAACTGATTGAGAATTGCTGAATCTGCTTCTTCAAGAATTCCTGGGTAGTCACATGAAAAGTGGACAAGCATTTCTCTAAGGAACATTAATATATTACTGAATTAATTGAAAACTACAGTGCCAGATTAATTCAGCCCTACACACTCATCTCTATTCAAAGACAATGATGTATAAATTTTTCCTGCAAAATGGAAAGGAATAGTGTTTTCAAGTTGAAATCACAAAGGAGCCCTAACAGATGCTGACACTTTTTCTCAAATAAAAATTGAACGTGCATCTTCAAACTACTAGTTTCAAACATTAAAAATTGTTTTCTTACCCAAGTCACCTACATGCTTCTGCTTGGTCATATTTTATTGTTTAAAATTACAGTCTGAGATATAAATGCAACCAAATAAGTACAATGAATAATGAACTAGAGCATAATGAAAGGAGATTTGGAAGATTGGAAAATAAAACAATAACAGAGAGGGGCTGGGGATCTAGCTCAGTGGTTCCGCTGCCTGCTCCACAAGTGCAGGGACACGTGTTTGATCTCCAGTGCAAAAAAAAAAACCCAACCCAATATCAGAGAAGTGCAGAGAAATGGAGAACGCTAGTGGAATAAGGCCTGCAGTTGCCTAGAATCTCAGGTCTTTTACTTAGTTCTCAGGACACTCCTCTCAGACAACCTGGCCTTCACACCTGCCTCCAGCAAGGTCTCCGTGTTCAGGATGATAGGGACAACCAGAAACAGAACGCTAAGCCAGGAACACATTTACAAAATACTTTCTAGAGCAAATGAAGTTAAGTCCATATAAGTAATAGATGCTAACATTAAAAAAACCTGGAATATCTTGGAATGATTAATGAGAAAAAATAAAAAAGGATGTAGTTTTAGCTGTTGCTATTTTGAGGTTATTACTCACAACTATCAATCCTTTATGAAAAACATGAGGCAAATTCTTTGCTTGAACATGAATTCCTGCTCTTGTGCAAAAGCAAATGCGTGGAAATTCAATATCACTGGCTGGCTAAATCAATCCCTATAAAGAAGGCTGGGGAGTTTAGTGTAGATAAAATATAACCATGAAATCATCAGGAAATAAAGTATAACAAATCCCCTAATGTCTGAGATAGGGGGATTGCAGCATTTGCCAATTTCAATGACATAAATGCTCCAAATGTGACAGTTTCAACCCACCAACGTGATGTCATTGAACAGAAATTAGAAAGGATGCACAAATTTGGTTCTCAGAAATCCATGAAAGTAGCTCCAGCATTAAATGTTCAGGCTTTTCTACTTATCACTTGATTCAGCAATGTTTGATCTTTGGTCCAGATACGTACTTAGTTATACCATGAAAGTAGTGGTCCTATGATATTATCTGCATTGAAGATGGCCAGGGTCATACTTTAAACTTTGGAAGAACTACCTCATGAATTTTAAAGTCTAGTTTATCTTTTTTTTTTCATCTTCAGGTATCAAAAAATTTCTCAAAATCTTGCACTTTTATGATACCCTCTTGCCTATCACTCATTTTTATGCTGATGTTTTTAATACCTCTTAAAGATAGGGAGCGACCTCATGTGGCTTATGTTTTGCTTTCTTGCATATCATCCCCTGAGTTTCTGTCACTACATTGGATGTAATCATCAATTCTGAGAAGAGGTGTGAAATGATGACCATGAATATGGACATTTTGGGGTACTTCATCATAATTTTTGACAGCAGTTGTCTTCAAGATTGACATATAGATTAAAGTTGAGGTGAGTGCCTCAAAAACAATTTTAAGCTAGACATTTAGATCATTAACAAAGCAAGCTTATAAAGTTATTTGTCACAGATGATATTTTAATCTCCTAATAGAAACTTCTATTACGAACAAGGTTTAAAATACAAGAAATTACAAAGCTCTATTGCTATACATTATGTCCAACTAATAAAACAAAATCTCTTGTGTGCTTAATATACATGAAAATGAGATTTCTCACTCAAAGCAGTGTCTTGCTAGCATTTACTTACACAGTATCTCTCAATCTTTTACAGATACATTAATGCTAACACATTTTTTAAAAAGACAACTCACAAGACTACTAGCAATTAAGACTGTCACACAATCTAATGCCAAAATCTGGGAGAAACTAAAAGCAGTTATAGGAAAGATGGGCATGGATTTAGAAAAATCAACCAAAATATCAACCCAAGGCATTAACAATATTTTCTTTATGAAAAAAAAGACTACTGAAAATAAGGTAAGAAAAATCTACTGAAACCGTATAATATGAAATGTTTCTTTTAAACAGTTATGAAAAAATACAGTTATACATGTTTTGCTCTGAAAACCCATCCTCCTGTTATGCTTGCACACACCTCTAATACTAGCACTCTGGAAGGCTGAGACATGAAGATCATGAGTTCAAGCCCAATCTGAGCAACTTAGCCAGATTGTATCTCAAAATAAAGGGTTGGGGATATAGCTCAGTGTAAAGGCCTTGGTTCAATCCCTGTATTGGGAAGGGGGGGAAGCTTGGAACTAGGCAGGAACTGGGACAAGAAGGCTAAGAGTGGGTACAATTAGAAATGGCATGGAATATTCCAGCAAATTAAGTCAGAGTTTCCAATGTCCTAGAAATCTGGGGATGAAAGAGAGGCACTCCGTGTGTTCATGTCTTCTAAAAAATGAGAATTTATCTAGGACTATTATATTTGAATGTTCTTTCTTCCAACAAGAGATCTGAGAAAGAGATTTGATCTCAGCATAAATAGAAAGAAGCACATAAGCCAAATTAACTACCCTGCTGATGCAATGGCTAGTGGTGTGTGTTATTTTGATTAGACTAATTGTGCCCAAAGCTGACAAAACATTTCAATATGTGTCTGTGAGAAGAAATAGACTGAATAGAGAAAATGTGCCCTCACCAGTATAGGCAAGTATCAATCAAACCATTAAGACCCTCACTAGAACAAAAGAAACAAAGGAAGGTAATTTTCCCCTCCCTGCTTGATCTTGTCTGTTTTCAGACATCAGAGCTTCTGGTTCTTGGCCTTCAGACTCAGTCTCCCCAAGCTTTCAGGCCTCGAGTCTTGGACTAGAACTATATCACCAGCTCTCTCGGGCCCTTCATATTGCAAACAGTAGGTGGTGGCACTTCATGGAACTTTTCAGCCTCCGTAATTACATGAGCTAATCCCTCCTCGGCCTCTCTCTATACATATCTCCTCATAAAACCTTAGCATCTTAGCTACTACATTCTAAATAGGTATTACCTTTACCAAAGATGAGTAAAGTATGTATAGAAGAAATGTGAATATGTAACAAAACAAAATATAAAATTACAGTATAAGATGGGCCAGGGATTTAGCTCAGTGGGTCCATCACCTGCCTCACCAGTGCAAGGTCCTGAGTTCGATCCCCGGTACCAAAAAAAAAAAATTACAGTATAAGAGAAAAGCAACATACAAAATGCCCATAAAGAAGCATACCTCTATAAAATTATTAATTGTAAAGTCTAAAAGAAAATTTCAGGAAAGTGCAAAAGATATCCTATTTTGAAACTCATTTTAATAGGTGATATACAACAAAAGGTGCAACAGATGAGACAACGAGGATTTGGAAAAACACAATAGCAGAATTTAAGACCACATTAAAAGAGTAAAGAACAAAACTGATTTAGCAAAAAAACTGAAGGAGTGATATGGGTAGCAAACTTAAAATGCCAAAAAGCTTTGTTGGAATGCAGGGGATAAGAATACATATATGTAAGTAATGAAAGAGATAATTATTTTTATGGAACAAAGGGGAAGGAAAAATACTCAGATTTTTGGTGATATTAGTCAAGAGACCAGAACAAATCAAACTTCATGACACTGAAATCAGAATACATTGAAAAAGAAGATATAATCAAAGCTATAGTTTAATGACATCCCTGAACTTGGAAAAGATAAGTGTGTGCCTTTTTTACACTGTTTCTTGAATCCAGGAAAAAGCAGTTAAAGACACATAGCATCTAGGCAAATCTGATGAAATTTTGAATAACCAAGATAAATAAATTTTTTAAAATCTTGTAAGCATCTGAACAAAGTTACCTATATCTGAGCAAACTTACCTACAAGGAACTGTCTTCCAGTGAGTTCCCTTAAAAAGCAAGATTCTGAGATAAGAACATGCTGAACTCAGGAAAATCCTTCAGGGAGTGGGAACACAAAGTCAGGAAGCATCAATAGTCATTAAAGTCACCTTCACTGATCTGCTTACAGCTGAGGACTCAATACTAATGGAGGAGTTCATCCATAAAGTGCAACTCAGCATTATCCTATCCAAGCTGGTAGGAAGCTGAGAATCTTATCCTGAACTATCTCTGTCTAAAAGGTGATAAAAGGACTTTTGTACCCCTCAGTCCTTCTACCAGCTTATGTGCTCTCAGGCAGAGAGTCACAGGTACTATGTTCAGGCCATGTTGGCACATACTAAAATGGTGAGTATAAACCAGGCATGGTGGCGGACACCTGTGATCCCAGCATGTGGAAGGCTGAGGCAAGATTGCTGGGAGTTCAAGGCCAGACTGAGCTACATAGTGAGTTCAAGGCCAGCCTGAATTACAGAGTGAGACCCTGTTTCAAACAAAGAAAGAAAGAAATAGCGAGTTAGTGAAACGTGGGAGGGTGGTGAAACTATTTACTAACAATCAAAACCTGTTTAACTTAAGGCTTCACCTCTACAACAGCAGAACAACAAAAATGCTAGAAGGCATTTTTGATAGAAGGCAATTAATGATAACAAGGTTTACAGGAGAGAAGAATGTGCATCAATAACTTGATATCCACTCATCTCTTTCATGGGTAAATGCAACAGCAAAATATAAAAGACCTCAGAAATTGCATGGCCCATGGACCTTTTAAAGATTAGGTGAAGATTTCCACATAAAAATAACATTTGATCTTACATATTGAACTCACTTCTTTCCCAAATTCCCTTTGAAATTTCAAAGCAGAAAAAATGCTCATCCTCAGCTTATCTCAGAAAAATAAATCCACTCATGAGCCAGAAGTTTCAAAGTATTAGTTTTTACAAGGTATAACAAAAATAGAATCTGGCTGAACAAATTATTGCACAGCCCAAGGCTCAATGTATCCATATTTAAAGTATGTGGAAGGATTATTCAATTAGAAACTCAGCTGGGAGTGGTGCCCACACCTGCAATCCTAGCATTCAGGGAGCCTGAGGCAAGTTCAAGCCCAGCCTGGAAAATTTAGCAATTTAGTGTGTCAAAATAAAAAAAATAACAAAGGGGCTAGTGCTGAGGATACAACTTAGTATAATGGCCCTGAGTTCAATTCCCAGTTCCATAAAAAACCAACAAAAAAAAACCTTAAGCTTTAATTACTTACAAAAAGAAAGAAATCCAAAGTAGGGCAGCTCTTGAAGAGACTCCCTATGACCTCTGCCTTCTGTTACTCATAACCTTCCTTGTGTGCACATATGTGTTGAACCTAGTGACTTACTTCTGTGAGAAACCTGGAAACAAGAAAGCTGATCAAAATGCCCAGATTCCTAGCTCTCACAAGCTCTAAGATAATAGACATTGTTTTAAGCCATTATATTTTAGAAAATATTTCCTACAAAGCAATAAAAAATACACCCAGAAATCCTTCCTAACATGGAAATTCAGGACTTGTTAATAAGGCTGCACATCAGAAATCCAGGGACCAATTAAACAAATTCAAGTTCTGCATTGAGTGCCCACATGGTCCTTTCCTGTGGATGAACAGTGTTCTCAGTGCTGGAAGTGTAACCACAGTATGCCCCCACTCACTGTGGTCATGTCACTTAGAGGTCAGTGCAGACCTTCGGTCACTTTGGTGTTGTCTATAGTATAGGAGGACAAGAAAATGGGAGTGGTCACACTTCATGTGAAAGCAATACTGAGGTGCACTTTCTGGAAAGAATTTAACAACTAAATAAAGCCAACTAAAGTCTGCTTTCTATAATCACTATGAACTGGTAATTCTAAGCACTGTCAGGGAAACTCCTCCCCATCAGACTAGTCAGCCCTGGGGCCTTCCCTGACATACATACTGACTGCTATGACAAAGATTTTACACACTCCTGCCAACCTGGGCAGAGCCTTCCCAATAACTCCATCTGTACTTTTTATCAAAAATTGGATTTCTTACCCAACACAGATGCCCCAACAAATCAGAGCTGTGAGGAAGAGAAGTAAAAGCAAATGTAAAGGTGGGTTCTGGGTTAAAACAAATGAGACTCTTATAATTGACTTCCAGGAGTACATCAAATGTCCCATCCACAGACCGATCACCTTAGTCACAGTCATAGGCAATATTTAGTCAACAAATATTTATTGAGGGCCAAACTTTAACCAGATACTATTCTTGGACTAAGGAATTGGAAATTAACAGATAAAAATAATTGTCTTTGTACAGCTCATATTCTAGTGGAGATAGACTGGCATAAATAAATTGACAAGTAGAAAGTACACCAGATGATAGAAAACACTATGAGGAAAAATGAAACAAAGAATTTGGAATATAAACATTCCGGGATGGGTTCTGCAATTTTAAATAAAGTACTCAGGGATGACACCAGTAAGCAGAGGACAGTTACAAAGGTGTAAAAAAGAGGAGAGTTTGTGGCTATCTGGAGAATGAATAATCCAGTTAAAAGGATAACCAAGTGCAAAATCCCTGAGAGGATAGTACCTTTGGAGTATTTAAGAAGTAGCAAAGCTACTGGGAGATCAGGGTGAGAGCTTGAGTAAACAAGGGGAGAATAACAGGAGATGGGGCCAGGGGGTAAATAGTGACTTCAGTTCCCCCAAATCTCCTATGAATACCTCTCATCTGTGGTCTCTAAAGCAGAAACACTAGCAAAGGATCTAGCAAAGTTCTGGGCTTCCCATTCCTGAGATGTTGAGGAGAGAACACAGGTGGGCAGGAAAGTGCTAAATACCAACTGGCCATCTGGCATATTGGCTTCCCACACTGTTTCTTCTAGAGTGCAAAATTATGTTATCAGAATACCTTCTAAGACGTAAAGCCATTGATATACCCTAAAAGAATAAAAAGACCACTTGTCTGAAAGAAGGCTTGATTCCTAGTCCAGTTCTCTGCTGGACACTGAACAGTCTCCTTAAACTCTCTGAAACTGTTTCCTAATCTGTCAAATGGAGATAACATCTAAATCTCAGGATCATGCAGCATTATTCAGTGCATGCGAAGGACTCATCCTAGTGTCTGGTACAAATAGGAGTTGCGATTATTACAGATGTAAAATTTTAGCGCCTAGCTGGCTCCAACTCTCACTAGTTAAATGATATCAAGAAATTTGTTTCACTTCTTTGAACATTCATCTCCTCATCTCTAAAATAAGAGTAACAAGATTTAGTTATTTTACAGATTGAATGAGATAATAGATGATGCTTATACTGACATGTAGTTAAGTTCTCAATGAATAATAATTATTAAAATTATCTAAGAAAACAAGAGGCTAGGTCTTGAAATTTCCTTCCCATGCTAACATCTTTGGTACTCCTCATAGCTCAATAATGTAGAACTTTTGGAATCTACCCCTTTCAGAACTCATGGGATTTAAAAATTTTATTTTCATTTAAGTAAATTTCTGACACAGTGTAGCTAAAATGCAAGAAATTTAGAAATGCTTGGCTGTTCAATCATATAAATATATATATATACACACTGTCTAGACTCCCTTACAGAAGCTGAAGAGGCAGGAGTTTTCACAGGAGGTGACCCTGGACATGTGGACTTCATGGATACTCCTGGAACTGTGGACTTCATGAATTCTTTAAATAAACTCACCCCATCATTTTCTTATCAACACTTGGTCTCATGGCTGCACCTGGAAAGGCAGCTGCAGTTGGTGGTTCATTGTCTAAGGCTATTTAGAAGAGTGAACCCAACACATGGGACATGGCTGTCAGAGCAACCTGAGGCCAAAGTCAGTAACAAACACAGAAGAGAGAGACCAGGCAATAGTCAAATGTTAGTTCCCAATCACACTGATCCCAAAGCCCCAGAAATAGCCCTGGGTCCCAAATGGTTGGCACAAAAATGTAAGACAAATTTCCCCTTGTTCCTTTGCAGTGAGGAAACAAGATCTAGGTTTAATTCATCTGAGCGTGTTCTCAATGGCAACCAAGTTAAACTACATATAACTAATAGTACTTTCTCTCTCTACCCCTCCATGAACAACTCCACATTCTTAAATTAATTTTATTGGTACATTTTAGTTATACAATATAATGACATTCATCATTGGAAATTTGCACCTTTACATAGTCTCGTGTGGTACTTATTTTTCCCCATTCCCCTGTCCTCCCTTTCAAACCCTCTGTCCTCCCTAATTAAAAAGACTTTGTTTCCATTTCTCCATTTTCTCATATTAATTCCATTCCCTTCTTTCCTTTCCCCTATCCTTCCCACTTTCCCTTCCCCTTTCCCCCTTTTCTTCCTATTTCACATCATCTATTATACCTTTTATTTACACTTTCAGTTTCTCACACTAGATAAACTATTCAGTATTTACACATGTGTATCCTATTTATTTCACTTAACAATATCACCTCAATGTGCATCCATTAAGCAATAAATGTCTCTAATTTCTCATTTTTAATGGCTCCATTTTATGAAAAAAACCACATTTTCTTATCCAGTCTCCAGTTGAGGAGGAATTGGGCTGCTTCCAAGTTTTAGCTATTACAAATTGTGCTGCTGTGAACATGGGTGCACATATATCACTGTGGTATGATTCTTTTAATTCTTTGGGGAAGATACTCAGCAGAGGAATAGCAGGGTCAAATGGGACTTCCAGTCCTATTACTTTGAGGTATCGTCATGCTGATTTGCACAGTAGTTGCACCAGTCTACGCTCCCACCACCAGTGGAGCAGTGTTCCTCTTTCCTCACAGGCTCACCAGCATTTGTTATTGCTTGATTTCTTGATAGCAGCCATTCTTTCTGGGGTGAGGTAGAATCTCAGCATTGTTTTCATTTGCATCTCTTAAATGACCAGTGATGTTGAATATTTTTTCATATGTTTATTTGCTATTTCTACTTCTTTGTCAGAAATGTCTGTTCATTTCAGATGCCCATTTTTGGATGGGGTCATTAAATTTTGGGGTTCTGATTTTTTAAATTTCTTTACAGATTTTAGATGGTAGACTTTTGTCTGAGGATCAGCAGGTGAAAAATTTTTCCCGCATTGCAGGTTGTCTCTTCACACTGTTGGTGGTTTCTCTTGCTCTGCAGAAGCTTTTTAATAAGAAGAGATCCCACTTGCTGTTTGTGCTAGCTCACGGGCAACTGAGGTTTTATTCATGAAATCTTTTCCTATGCCAGTGACTTCAAGAGTTCTACCTAAACTCTATTCTAGCCAGTTTAGTGTTTCTGTTTTAATATTTAGATCTTTAAACCACTTTTATTTTAGTTTAGTGCATGGTGAGAGATACAGGTCTAGTTTTAATCTTGGCAAGTCAAAACCCAATTTTTCCAGCACCATTTATTAAAGAGGCTATTGTTCCTCCAGGGAGGGTATTTGGCTCCTTTGTTGAAGATGAGGTGGCTGAGTGTGTCTGGAGTTGTTTCTGCATCTTCTAATCTATTCCACTCGTCCTCAGGTCTGTTTCTTTGCCGGTACCATGCTGTTTTTATCACAGTAACTTTGTAGTTAGTTTCAAGTTGGGTATTTTGATACCCCCTACATGGTCTTTATTTCCTAGAATTGCTTTTCCTATTCTAGTTCTCCTCTTGTTCCAAATGAATTTTTGGATTGTTTTCTCCAGGTCTATGAAGTATGCTGCTGGGATTTCAATTGGGATTGCATTGAATCTATATGGCAGTTTCAGAAATATGGCCATTTTCACTCTATTGATCCTTCCTACCCAGGAGCAAGGGATGTCTTTCCATTTTCTGATATCCTCTTCAATCTCTTTTTTCAGAGTGCTATAGTTTTCAGAACACAGGTCTTTTATTTCTTTTCTTAGGTTGATTCCTAGGTATTTCATATTTTTGGATGCTATTGTGAAAGGAATTGATTGCCCCATTTCTGTCTCAGTGAGTCTGTTGTTGGTGTAAAGGAAAGCTATTGATTTTTGTGTGTTGACCATGTACCCAGCTACTTTGCTGAATTTGGTTATTAAGTCTAGAAGACTTTTGGTGGAGTTCTTGGGGTCTTCTATATAGAGTATCATATCATCTGCAAATACTGACAATTTGACTTCTTCATTTCCTATTTTTATTTCTTTTATTTCTTTCTCTTGTCTAATTACTATGGCTAATATTTCCAAGACTATATTGAACAGGAGTGGTGATAGTTAATCCTTGTCTTGTCCCTGATTTTAGTGTGAATGATTTCAATTTTTGACCATTTAGTATGATATTGGCCGTTGGTTTTTCACAGATGCCTTCTATCAGGTTGAGGTAGAGACTGTCTATTCCGATTTTTTGTAGGGTTTTTATCATAAATGTGTGCTGGATTTTTTTAAATGTTTTTTCTGCATCTATGGGGATGATCATATGGTTTTTGTCCTTGGCTCTATTGATATAGTGTATTACATTGATTGATTTGTGTATGTTGAACCATCCCTGCATCCCTGAGATGAATCCCACTTGGTCAGGGTGTACGATCTTCTTGATGATCTTCTGATTTCTATTTGCCAGTATCTAATTAAGGATTTTTGAATCTATGTTCATTAGTGAGATGGGCCTATAGTTCTCTTTTTCAGTTGGGTCTTTCTCTGCTTTGGGGATCAAGGTGATGCTTGCTTCCAGAAATGAATTTGGGAATACTGCTTCCCATTCAATTTCATTGAAGAGTTTAAACAGTAGCAGCAGTAGTTTCTCTCTAAATGTCTTGTAGAACTAGGCAATGAAGCCATCAGGACCCAGGCTTTTCTTAGCTGGTACATTTTTACTTGCATTTTTGATTTCATTGATATTGGGTTGTTCAGAAGTTTTAGGTCTTCTTCGTTCAACTTTGGTAATTCATATGTATCTAGGAATCTGTCCATTTCTTCTGTGTTGTCCATCTTATTGGCATATAGGTTCTGGAAGCAGGTATTGATGATCCTCTGTATTTCTGCTGGGTCTGTTGTAATTTCACCCTTTTCATTCCTAATTGCATGGATTTGGGCCTTTTCTTTCCTTTTTCTGACAAGGTTGGCTAAGGGTTTGTCAATTGTGTTTATTCATTCAACCAACCAACTCTTGGCTTCATTGATTTTTTGAATCACTCTCTTAGTCTCCATTGCATTGATTTCTGCTCTAATCTTTATAATTTCCTCCCTTGAATGAGCTTTGGGTTTGTCCTGCTCTTCTTTTTCTAGAAGCTTGAGGTTCAGCATCAGGTTAATTGGGCTCTCTGTTTTCCGAATATCGGTTTTTCACTGCTATGAATTTCCCTCATAAGACTGCTTTCATTCTATCCCATAGATTCTAATATATTTTATTGTCATTGTCATTTAATTGAAGTAACTATCTGCTTTTTTCTTTAATTTCCTCTGTGACCCATTGGTTATTCAGAAGTGTGTTGTTCAATTTCCATGTGTTTATGAAATTCTTGTGGTTTCTTTTGCTATTGATCTCCAATTTTATGGCACTATGGTCTGATAATATGACAGGATAATTTCAACTCCTTTGCACTTACTTAAACATGTTCTATGAGTAAGTATATGGTCTATTTTGGAGAATGACCCTTGTGCAGCTCAAAAGAATGTGTACTCTGATTTTGTAGGGTGGAACACTCTGTAGACATCTGTTAAGTTCATTTGTTCAAGAGTTTGATTGAGTTCTAGTATTTTGTTGTTCTACCTCTTTGTGACAGTGGGGTATTGCAGTCCCCCACTATTATTGTATTGGTGCTTATTTGATTTTTCATGTCTGTTAGTATTTGCTTTATATAGTTGGGCACACTAGTGTTTGGTGAATATATGTTTATTATCATCATCTCTTTCTCTTGGATTTTTCCCTTTACAAGGATGTAGTGTGCTTCTTTGTGTCTCTTAAACAGTGTTGGTTTCAAATCCACTTGATCTGCAAGGAGGATAGCTACTCCTGCTTTTTGGGGGGTTCCTGTCCCATGGAGTATTGTTTTCTACACTTTAACTTTCAGTCTATGAGTTTCTTTTTGAGTTAAGTGTGTTTCTTGTATGCAGCATATTGTTGGATCTTGCTTCTTGACCCATTCTACCAGTCTATTTCTTTTGATTGGTGAATTGAGAACATTAACATTGATGGTTATAATTGGTATGTGTTGAATTATCCTTGTCATGATATTTTCTTTTTGTTAGATTATCACTCTTTACATTTAATTTCTTGTCATGCCAGATAGATTCATTCTTCTGGGCTTCCTGGGGTTGTGATCCTCATTGTCTTCTCCTAGGACATTGTCTAAAATTTTTTGGAGTGCTGGTTTGGTATTCATGAAGTTCCTTAAGTGCTCTTTGTCATGAAAGTAACTTATTTCTTCATCAATTTTGAAGGATAGTTTTGCATGGTACATCATTCTGGTTTGGAGGCTGTTTTCCTTCAGAATTTGAAATACGTTGCTCCAAGCTCTTCTTGCCTTGAGGGTTTGTATTGAGAAGTCTGCTGTGATTATTATAGGCTTTTCTTTGTATGTGGTTTGTTTCTTTTCTCTAACTGCTTGTAAAATTTTGTTCTTCTGCTGGATTTCTGGAATCTTAACTATTGTATGTCCATGTGTAGATTTTTTTTGATCAAAGCTAGTTGGAGTTCTATATGCCTCACTTATCTGTATGTCAAGTTCTTTCCCCATTTGGGAAGTTTTCTGCCATTACTTCTGTGAACTGTTTTTGTATGTCATCTGCACTCTCTCCTGTTTCTTCCTTGACTCCAATCAGTCTTATGTTATTCTTCTTTGCATCATGTAGCAGGTGCTGGATTGATTTCTCATGTTCCCTTACTATTTTAAAGAAATGGGGTTTTTTCCTGTTCACTTATTACAATCTTATCTTCTATATCTGAAATTCTGTCCTCACATTGGCTCATTCTGTTGCATAAACTTTCAAGGGAGTTTTTAATCTGCTGGAAATCTATTTCTATCTGTTTTATGGATTCCATTTGTTTCCTATGTTGGGATTTCTTCATGTTGCTCAGTTCCTCTATTTTTTTATCTGTGTCCTCTCTAGATTTATTAATCATATCTTGATCTGATGCTCTCCCTGGTGCAACCAGCCAGCATAAACTGGTGAGACAAACAGACTGAAGCTCTGCGGCTGTTCCGGGTCCCACCCATGCCACAGTGAGGTCCTAGGTGCGGCTTGGAGCCCCACCTCCCACGCTCTCCCTGGCATGACCAGCCAGCATAAACTGGTGAGACAAGCAGCCTGAAGCTTCATGGCCGTCCTGGACACTGCCCATGCCACAGTGAGGTCTGCTTAGCTGCACAGGTGCCTCCAAGGCCCAATCTCCCCTACCCCAGTGCCTCTGGCCTTCTGGCTTTTCTGCTACCTGGTCCCACGCTATATAGGCACAGGGGATTATAAAGACCCTTGTCCTGAGAGCCACAAAATAGAGCAGAAGTTAGTAACAGAATGAGGGCTTCTCAGGCACCTCAATGAAAACTGAAGCTCAATGGAAAAGTAGAGACAATCTCTACAATAAAGGCACATCAGACCACTATACTTGGTCTGCTGCTGGTTTGCTGAGACTCATTGACTCCTATATGCACACGGATTCCTATGTTGCCTACTGTGACAGCAGAGACATACTCGGAAGGAAGGTCATAATTTTTATTTTTTGCTATATGCAAAAAAGAAAAAAATTTTCTTTTTTCTCTTATTTTTATCTTAAATTTTACTTTTTTCTATTCTTCAAATTTTTACTTTTCTTTCTTTCTTCTGTCTCTCTCTCTCTCTCTCTCTCTCTCGTTCTCTCACTGTCCCACATTGCTCTTCATCTCCCCATTTGTTCCTTTCTGCACTGAATTTGGATTACTCTTTCATTTTTCTTTTCTTCTCTTTTTCCTTCTCTTGATTATCATTAGGTTTAAAGGAAAGTAAATATGGCATCTAGCCTCCCTGTTGTTGTTGGGTGATTCTATTCACATCTTTGTTCTTTCACTCTGCCTTTTCCTCTTGCCTTTAACAACTTCTTAGAGTTTGTGTGATCTTCTTGTGTCTTCTGACCTCACCACTAATCATTCTTGATCCTTCTACCTGTTCTTCCCTCCCCAACTCCTTTTAACTCCCCACCCCAAAGGGGAAAGATGCTATATTGAAGAGTTTATTCACTATACACTTATATTGGGTTGATCCTTGGTTTTAAATTAACTCACATAGTTAAATGTGATAGATTAATAACTACCACAAATTGTCATTTTCTAAGCTTCACTTGATGCTATGGTATTGCTAATTGTGTCATTTGGGCTAACATGTTGTGATTGATTTAATTAGTTTTCCTTCCTGGTATAAGGAAAATAAAATAGCCTTGGAGTCATTAGAGTCTCAAAACCCAAACACAAGCTATATCTGGAAGACACCTCTGAAAAGTAATTATTCCATAAGTGTTTTAAACACAAGCAACAAAGATACCTGCATTAAGCAATTTTGAAATATCAACCCAGGAATTAAACTAAGGACAGTACCAAAAACAAAAACTGAGAAGACACATAAGCAAGTCACAAACGCAGGCTTCCATGCCACAAAAAGGAAATTCTGGGGGAAATAAGGTGGAAAAGTCAGATAAACAACCACTTGGACACCCTGAACTGATAGCACAGGAAGAAACAAAGCAGATGAATGAGGCTCTAGAAAAATTCAAAACAGAAATAATTTCCCAGATAAACACAGAGATGGTGAGTAGAGTGAAAGACATGATTAGAGGCTCTAGAACAGAAACAGATAAGAAAATAGATGAGATCAGAAACATGCTGGAAGCCATGAATGCCCAGCTCAAGAAAGAAATGGAAAACATGATCGCCCAACATAAGAAAGAAATGGAATCTATGAAACAGATTCCAACAGATATTCAGGAGATTAAAAACTCCACTGAAAGCATGCAGAGCAGACTAACAGAATCTGAAGACAGAATATCAGATATAGAAGACAGGATCACAGTTAAGGACCATGAAAACAGAGATTTCTTAAAAATAGTAAGGGACCATGGGAAATCAATCCAACAGTTGCTACATGATGCAAAGAAGAATAACATAAGACTGATAGGAGTCCACGAAAAAGCAGGAGAAAGTACAATAGACATAAAAAAACTGTTCACAGAAGTAATAGTAGAAAACTTCCCAGACAGAGGTAGAGAATTGGACATACAGATAAGTGAGGCATATAGAACTCCAACTAGCCATGATCAAAAAAAATCTACACCTGGACATATAATAGTCAAGATCCCAGAAACCCAACAGAAGAACAAAATCCTACAGGCAGTTAGAGAAAAGAAACAAATCACCTTTAAAGGAAAGCCCATCAGAATCACAGCAGATTTCTCAACACAAACCTTCAAATCAAGGAGACCCTGGAATGAAATATTTCAAGCCCTAAAAGAAAATATGTTCCAACCTACACTGTTGTATCCAGCAAACTTATCTTTCAAAATCAATGAGGAAATTAGATACTTTCACAAAAAAGAACACCTGAGAAATTTCATGAACACCAAACCAGCACTATAAGCAATTCTAAACAATATCCTAGAAAAAGACAATGAAGGTCACAACTCCATGAGGCCCAACAGAGGGAAGCCACCAGGCAAGGTAAGACACTAAAGTGAAAGGGGGAAAAAAAGAAATAAAAGAGCCAACAACAGTAAAACATCATGACAAGGATGAATCAATATCTCCCAATTATAACTATCCATGTTAATGGCCTCAATTCAACAATCAAAAGAAGTAGACTGACAGAAAGGATTAAGAAGCAAAATCCAGCAATATGCTGTATACAAGAAATACACCTAACTCAAAAGGAAATCCATAGACTGAAAGTAAAAGGATGGAAAACAGTTCTCCACACAACAGGAACCCAGAAAAAAGCAGGGGTAGCAATCTTATTTGCAGACAAAGTAGATTTCAACCCAAAACTAATTAAGAGAGACAAAGGTGGTCACTACATCCTCTTGAAGTGAACAACCCAAGAGGAAGAGATGACAATCCTAAATATATATGCACCAAATACGAATGGCCCCAACTATGCAAAACAAATATTAATGGACATGAAAAACTAAATAAGCACTAATACAATTGTAGTGGGGGACCTCAACACCCCTCTATCACAAATAGATCAACTAGAAAAAATATTAGCAATGAAATTCTAGAACTGAACCAAGCTATTGAACAAATGCACTTAATAGATGTTTATAGAGTGTTCCACCCCACAAAATTAGAATACACATTCTTTTCAGCTGTACATGGGTAATTCTCCAAAATAGACCACATGCTACCTCATAGGACATATCTAAGTCAATGTAAAAGAACTGAAGTTATCCCCTGCATATTATCAGACCATAGTGCAATAAAATTGGAGATCAATAATGTAAGAAATGACAAAACTCCCACAAACACATGGAAATTGAACAACACCCTCCTGAACAACCAATGGATGACAGAGGAAATTAAAGGAGAAATTAGACATTTTCTACAAGTAAATGATAATCCCAGTACAACATACAGGAATCTGTGGGACACAATGAAAGCAGACCTATGTGGGAAATTCATAGCAGTGAATGACCATATTAGGACAACAAAGAGAACTCAGTTAAATAACCTAATGTAGAACCTCAAGCTCCTAGAAAAGAAGAGCATAACAAACCCAAATCTTGTACATGAAAGGAAATTATAAATATCCAAGCAGAAATCAATGCAATGGAGACTAAGAGAATGATACAAAAAAATCAGTGAATCAAAGAGTTGGTTTTTTGAAAGAATAAATAAAATCAATAAACCTTTAGCCATCCTTATAAAAAAGAAAGAAAGAAAAGGCTCAAAACCATGCAATTAAGAATGAAAAAGGTGAAGTCACAACAGATCCAGCAGAAATCCAGAGCATCATCAATACCTACATCGAGAACCTGTACTCTAATAAAATGGAAAACACAGAAGAAATTGACAAATTCCTAGATACATATGAATTGCCAAACTTAAATGAAGAAGATATAGAAATTCTAAACACCCCAATAACATTGAGTGAAATTAAAAGTATAATAAAAAATTTACCAACAAAGAAAAGCCCAGGTACTGCTGGTTTCAATGCTGAATTCTACAAGACATTTAAAGAAGAACTAATGCCTTTACTCTTTAAACTCATCAAGGAAAGAGAAAGGGAAACAAGGCTTTCAAATTAATTCCTGGAAGCAAGTGTTACTTTGCTCCCAAAACCAGGGAAAGTCCCAACCCAAAAAGAGAACTACAGACCAATCTCCCTAATGAACATAGAGGCAAAAATCCTCAATAAGATACTGGCAAACAGAATACAGAGTGTCATCAAGAAGATCATACACACTGACCAAGTCAGATTTATCCCAGGGATGCAAGGATGGTTCAACATCCATAAATCAATAAATGTAATACACTATAATAACAGAGTCAAGGACAAAACCATATGATTATCTCAACAGATGCAGAAAAAGCATTTGACAAAATCCAACACCCATTCATGATAAAAACCCTAGAGAAAATTGGAATAGAAGGTCTTTATCTCAACCTGATTAAGGCTATCTATGAAAAACCAACAGCCAACATCATACTAAATGGTCAAAAACTGAAAACTTTCACACTAAAATCAGGAACAAGACAAGGATGCCCACTATCACTACTCCTGTTCAATATTGTTCTGGAGGAGGTCCCCAGTCACGTGGAACATGCTGAATCAGCCCACTGCAGACAAGCAGGTCTGCCCACACCCTACTGAGGTCCCTAGTTCAATAGAACATGCAGAATCAGCCCGCTGCAGACAGGCAGGTCTGTGCAACTCCTACCGAGGTCCCAAGTTACATGGAAGATGGTGAATCACCCCACTGCAGTCAGGCAGCCACCTGGTTCCACACTACAAAGATGCAGAGGACACTAGACCACCAGACCAAGGTATTGAGTCCCACTGTTCCCAGCCCAGAGGTAGGGGCTTCTGAACCTCCATCCCACGGCTCTTGGTCCAGAGGAAGGGGCTTCCTGGCCACCATCCCTCCCACTGCTCCCGGCCCAGAGGTAGGGGCTTCTGAGCTGCCATTCCACTGCTCTTGGTCCAGAGGAAGGGGCTTCCTGGCCACCATCCCTCCTGCTGCTCCCAGCCCACAGGAAAGGGCTTTTGGGTTGCCATCCCTACCGCTGCTCCCCACCCCTGTCCCACCTCCCCCAGCTCAGAGGAGGTAATCTGAGCAGCGCTAACAGCCCTCTGCCCCAGTTGAAATGAGAACACAAGTAAATAAGTCTCAAAACCAGACTTCCAGATCACCTACAGCAACCCCAAAGGGAAATGACATGGAACACTCTGATACTCAACACCCTGGAACCAATGAACTGGCAACAAAAGGGGATCTAGAAAAAATGAAATCAGAAATAATTTCTCAGATAACAGGAGAAATTGTGCCCCTAGTGCAAGACATGATTAATAAATCTAGAGAGGAGCTCAGGAACATGATGGAATCCCAACATAAGAAACAAATGGAATCCATAAAACTGATGCAAGTAGATTTCCAGGACATGAAAAACTCCATTGAAAGTCTACACAGCAGAATGAGCCAATGTGAGGATAGAATTTCAGATATAGAAGATAAGATTGCAATTAGTGACCAGGAAAAGAAAAATTGCTTCAAAATTACAAGGGAACATGAGAAATCAATCCAGCAGCTGCTAGATGATGCCAAGAAGAATAACAAAAGACTAACTGGGCTCAATGAAGAAACAGGAGAGACTGGAGATGACATAAAAAATCTCTTCACAGAAATAATGGCAGAAAACTTCCCAGGCAGGGGAAAAGAGCTTGACATACAGATGAGTGAGGCATATAGGACTCCAAATAGCCTTGATCAAAAAATATCTACACATAGGCATACACTTGTCAAGATTCCAGAAACTCAACAGAAGAACAAAGTTCTCCAAGCAGTCAGAGAAAAGAAAAAATCACATACAAAGGAAAGCCTATCAGAATCACAGCAGACTTCTCAACACAAACTATCAAGGAAAGAAGAGCTTGGAGTAACATATTCCAAGCCTAAAAGAAAACAGCCTCCAACCCAGATTGAAGTACCCTGCAAAATTATCTTTCAAAATTGATGGAGAAATAAGATACTTTCATGACAAAGAGCACCTTAGGAACTTCGTGAATACCAAACCACCACTCCAAAGAATTTTACAAAACATCCTAGGAACAGATATTGAGTATCACAACCCCAGGAAGCAAAGCAGAATGAACCCATCTGGCATGACAAGAAATTAAATGTAAAGGGGGAGAACACAACAAAAAGAAAAAGTCATGGCAATGACACGTCAATACGTTTCACTTATAACCATCAATGTTAATGGTCTCAATTCACCAATCAAAAGAAACAGACTGGCACAATGGGTCAAGAAGCAAAATCCAACAATATGCTGCATACAAGAAACATACTTAATTCAAAAGGAAACTCATAGAATGAAAGTTAAAGGGTGGAAAACAATATTCCATGAGACAGGAACCCAAAAAAAAGCAGGAGTAGCTATCCTCTTTGCAGATCAAGTAGATTTCAAACCAACACTGATGAAGAGAGATGAAGAAGGACACTACATCCTTGTAAAGGGAAAACTCCAAGAGGAAGAGATGACAATCATAAATATCTATGCACCAAACACTAGTGCACCCAACTATATAAAACAAATACTAACAGACATGAAAAGTCATATATACATTAATAAATTGTAGTGGGGGACCTCAAAGCCCCACTGTCACAAATAGATGGATCAACTAGATGAAAAATAAGTAATGAAATACTAGAACTCAATCGAACTCTTGAACAAATGAACTTAACAGATGTTTACAGAGTCTTCCACCCCACAAAATCAGCATACACATTCTTCTCAGCTGCACATGGGTCATTCTCCAAAATAGACCACATACTCACACATAGAACATGTTTAAGTAAGTGCAAAGCAATTGAAGTTATACCCTGTATATTATCAGACCATAGTGGGATGAAATTGGAGATCCATAGCAAAAGAAACTCAAAAACTTTCATAAACACGTGGAAATTGAACAACACACTTCTGAATAACCAATGGGTCACAGAGGAAATTAAAGAAGAAATCAGACAGTTCCTTCCATTAAATGACAATGACAATACAACATATCAGAATCTATGGGACACAATGAAAGCAGTCTTATGAGGGAAATTCATAGCAGTGAATACTCATATTAGGAAAATAGAACGAGCCCAATTAAACAACCTGATGCTGAACCTCAAGCTTCTAGAAAAAGAAGAGCAGAAGAACCCCAGAGTTCATACAAGGGAGGAAATTATAAAGATCAGAGGAGAAATCAATGCAATGGAGACTAAGAGAATGATACAAAAAATCAATGAAGCTAAGAGTTGGTTCTTCAAAAGAATCAACAAAATTGACAAACCCTTAGCCAACCTTATCAGAAAAAGGAAAGAAAAGGCCCAAATCCATGCAATTAGGAATGAAAAGGGTGAAATTACAACAGACCCAGCAGAAATACAGAGGATCATCAATACCTACTTCAAGAACCTATATGCCAATACGATGGACAACACAGAAGAAATGGACAGATTCCTAGATATGTATGAATTACCAAAGTTGAACGAAGAAGACCTAAAACTTCTGAACAACCCAATATCAACCAATGAAATTGAAAATGTAATTAAAAATTTATCAACTAAGAAAAGCCCGGGCCCTGATGGCTTCACTGCTGAATTCTACAAGACATTTAGAAAGGAACTGCTGCCACTACTGTTTAAACTCTTCAATGAAATTGAAAGGGAAACAATACTCCCAAATTCATTCCTGGAAGCAAGTATCACCTTGATCCCCAAAGCAGAGAAAGACCCAACTGAAAAAGAGAACTATAGGCCAATCTCACTAATGAACATAGATGCAAAAATCCTTAATAAGATACTGTCAAACAGAATGCAGAAGATCATCAAGAAGATCATACACCCTGATCAAGTGAGATTCATCCCAGGGATGCAGGGATGGTTCAATATATGCAAATCAATCAATGTAATACACTATATCAGTAGAGCCAAGGACAAAAAACATATGATTATCTCCATAGATGCAGAAAAAGCATTTGACAAAATCCAACATGCATTTATGATAAAAACCCTACAAAAAATTTGAATACATGGTCTCTACCTCAAACTGACAAAAGCGATCTATGATAAACCAACAGCCAATATCATACTAAATGGTCAAAAACTGAAATCCTTCACACTAAAATCAGGAACAAGACAAGGATGCCCACTATCACCACTCTTGTTCAATATAGTTCTGGAAACATTAGCCATGGCAATTAGACAAGAGAAAGAAATGAAAGGAATAAAGATAGGAAATGAAGAAGTCAAATTGTCATTATTTGCAGATGACATGATACTCTATATAGAAGACCCCAAGAACTCCATTAAAAGTCTTCTAGACTTAATAACCAAATTCAGTCAAGTAGCTGGTTACAAGGTCAACACACAAAAATCAATAGCTTTCCTCTACACCAATGACAGACTTACTGAGAGAGAAATAGGGCAAATAATTTCTTTCACAATAGCATCCAAAAACCTGAAATACCTAGGAATCATCCTAATGAAAGAAATCAAAGACCTCTTCTCTGAAAACTATGGCACTCTGAAAAGAGAGATTGAAGATGATATCAGAAAATGGACAAACATCCCCTGCTCCTGGGTAGGAAGGATTAATAGAGTGAAAATGGCCATACTTCCAAAACTGCTATATAGATTTAATGCAATTGCAATTGAGATCGCAGCAGCATACTTCATGGACCTCGAGAAAACAATCCAAAAATTCATTTGGAGCAAGAAGAGACCCAGAATAGCAAAAGCAATTCTAGGTAACAGAGAAATGGCAGAGGGTATCACAATCCCTAGCCTGCAACTCTACTACAAAGCTACTGTGATAAAAACAGCATGGTACTGGCAAATAAACAGACTTGAGGACAAGTGGAACAGATTAGAAGATCCAGAAACAATGCCAGACACACTCAGCCATCTCATCTTCGATAAAGGAGCCAAACACCCTCACTGGAGGAAAGATAGTCTCTTTAATAAATGGTGCTGGAAAAATTGGGCTTCAACTTGCCAGAGGTTAAAACTAGACCTGTATCTCTCACCATGCACTAAACTAAAATCAAAATGGATTAAAGATCTAAATAGTAGAATAGAAACTCTGAACCAGTTGGAACACAGGTTAGGTAGAACCCTTGAAGACATTGGTGTAGGAAAAGATTTTATGAACAAAACCTCAGTTGCCCATGAACTAGCACAAACAATCAACAAGTGGGTTCTTGTCTTATTAAAAGGCTCCTGCACAGCAAGAGAAACCACCAGCAGTGTGAAGAGACAACCCACAATGTGGGAAAATATCTTCACCTGCTCTTCCTCAGACAAAGGTCTACTATCTCGAATCTATAAAGAACTTAAAAAGATCAGACCTCACAAATTTAAAGACCCAATCCGAAAATGGGCATCTGAAATGAACAGACATTTCTCAGACAAAGAAGTAGAAATAGCAAATAAATACATGAAAAAATGTTCAACATCACTGGTCATTTGAGAGATGCAAATGAAAACAATGCTGAGATTCCACTTCACTCCAGAAAGAATGGCTGCTATCATGAAATCCACCAATAACAAATGCTGATGGGGCTGGGGGGAAAGAGGAACCCTGCTCCATTGCTGGTGGGAGTGTAGACTGGTGCAACCACTGTGGAAATCAGTATGGAGATACCTCAAAGAACTAGGACTAGAAGTCCCATTTGACCCTGCTATTCCACTGCTGGGGCTCTTCCCCAAAGAATTAAAAGAATCATACCACAGTGATATATGTGTGCCCATGTTCATAGCAGCACAGTTTGTAATAGCTAAAACTTGGAAACAGCCCAAATGCCCATCAACTGGAGACTGGATAAAGAAAATGTGGGTTTTTTATTAAATGGAGTACTACTCAGCCATAAAAAATGAGAAATTAGAGACATTTATAGCTAAGTGGATGCACATTGAGGCAACACTCTTAAGTAAAATAAATAGGACACACATGAATAAATACCAAATAGTTTCTCTGGTGTGAGAAACTGAAAGTGTAAATAAGGACTAAATGTATAATAGGTAATGTGAAATAGGAAGAAAAAGGGCAAAGGGGAAGAAAGTAGGAGGGCTCAGGGAAAGGATAGAAGGGAATGGGATTAATATGAGAAAATGGAAAAATAGGAACAAAATCTTTGTAAATAGGGAGGAATGGAGGGGTTGAAGGGAGGGCTGGGCAAGGGTGAAAAATAAGAACCAAGAGAGACTATGTAAAGGTGCAAATTTCCAAGGATGAATGTCATTATATTGTATACCTAAAATGTACCAATGATTAGAATGAATAATCGATAATGCAAAATAGGAAGAAAAGGTTGAAAGGGGTAAGGGTAGTGGGAGGGGCAGAGGAAAGGAAAAAGGGGAAAGGAAAAATGCTGAGAAATGGAAAAAATGGAAATAAAGTCTTTGTAAATAGGGAAGGGTGGAGGGCATGAAGGGAGGGCTAGGAATGGGGAAAAAATAAGAACCAAGATTCATTACGTAAAGGTACAATTCCCAATGAGAAATGTAATTGTGTTGTATACCTGCAATGTACCATTTATTAAAAAAAGAAATATTGTTCTGGAAACATTTGCCATAGCAATTAGGCAAGAGAAAGAAATAAAAGGAATAAAGATATGAAAGGAAGAAGTGAAACTGTCATTATTTGCTGATGATATAATACTTTACATAGAAGATCCAAAAAACTCAGTCAAAAGTCTTCTAGACCTAATTGACAGATTCAGTATAGTAGTGGGATACAAGGTCAACACTTAAAAAACAATAGCCTTCTTATATGCAATTAGCAAACCCATTGAGAGCAAAATTCGGGAAATAATTCCTTTTACAATAGCATCTAAAAAAATGAAATATCTAGGAATCAATCTAACAAAGGAAGGCAAAGAGCTCTACACTGAAAACTAGAGAACTCTGAAAAAGGAGGTCAAAGAGGATATAAGACAATGGAAAGATATCCCTGTTCCTGGGTAGGAAGAACCAATATAGTGAAAATGGCCATACTTCCAAAACTGCTATATAGATTTAATGCAATGCTGGTTTAAATACCAACAATATACTTCACAGAACTACAGAAAATAATCCAAAAATTCATTTGAAACCAGAAGAAACCCAGAATAGCAAAAGCAATTCTAGGCAACAGAGACATGGCAGAGGGTATCACAATCCCCAACTTGAAGCTATACTACAAAGCTACTCTGATAAAAACAGTGTGGTACTGGCAAAGAAACAGACCCAAAGATCAGTGGAATAGATCAGAAGATGCAGAAACAATTCCAGACATAGTCAGCCACCTCATCTTTGACAAAGGAGCCAACCACCCTCATTGGAGGAAAGATTGCCTATTTAATAAATGGTGTTGGAAAACTGGATTTCAACCTGCCAAAGATTAAAACTAGAGCCATATCTATTACTGTGCACTAAACTAAGATCAGAGTGGATTAAAGATCTAAATATTAAGACAGAAACACTAAATTTGCTGGAAGATAAGTTAGGTAGAACTCTTGATGACATTGGCATAGGAAAAGACTTTATGAACAAATCTTTAGCAGCACAGGAGCTAGCACAAAGAATCAACTACTGGGATCTCATCATATTAAAAAGCTTCTGCACTGCAAGAGAAACTACCAACAGAGCTAAGAGACAACCTACAATGTGGGAAGAAATTTTTAGCAGCTGTAACTCAGACAAAGGGCTACTATCAAGAATATACAAAGAACTGAAAAAATCTGACCCCTCAAATTCAATGACCCATTTAAAAAATGGGCATCTGAAATCAACAGACATTTCTCAGATGAAAAAGTAAAAACAGCAAATAAATATATGAAAAAGTGTTCAACATCACTGGTCATCCAAAAGATGCAGATGAAAACAACACTAAGATTCCACCTCACCCCACAAACAATGGCTGCTATCAAGAAATCAACCAATAACAAATGCTGGCATTGGTGTGGAGAGAAAGGAACTCTTCTCCATTGTTGGTGGGAATGTAGACTGGTGCAACCACTGTGGGAATCCATATGGAGATACCTCAAAGAACTAGGACTACAGGTCCCATTGGACCCAGGTATTCCCCTGTAGGGAACGGGGAAGGGGACATTACCAGAACCTCTGCAGTAAGTCCTAGTCTCCTGCGAGCCATGGCAGCACACGGCGAATTACACGAAAGGTAGAAAAATGAGACTGAGAAGAAGCTGAGCTTTGGGTCTGATCAGTGCTGCTCTGGGCAGCAAAGACAAAACCCCCAGCTTACTGCACCTTTTATTCAGTACTCAGTACATCAGGAGAAACAAATGTAACAAATGACTTGCAGAGAGTTCAGTACATCCTGCGTAAATAAGATGTAACAATCCAAGATCAAGGAGGAACTGAGTAGATGTTTGTTCCTCCCAGGATGTTCTCAAGTCCCAGGATGTTTCTTGTCCTGAAGAATCACAGCATCACTGGATCATTGAGGTCTCAGTTGTGACCAGAGGCCAAAATGCAGTTATGTCTTGGAATTCCATAGCTAGGCTGTAGGCAGGAGAACTAGGCTAACCAAATGATTTTACCCTAAAATTATGTAGCATTGCTCCTGACATTCCCCTACTGGGAATCTTTCCCAAAGAATTAAAAGAATCATACCACAGCAATATATGTGCACCTATGTTTATAGTGGCACAGTTTGTAATAGCTAAAGCTTGGAAACAGCCCATCAACTGAAAACTATATAAAGAAGATGTGGGTTTTTTGTAAAATGAAGTACTACTCAGCCATAAAGAATGAGAAACTAGAGACATTTATAGCTAAATGGATGCATATTGAAGCCATACTCTTAAGTGAAATAAATAGGACACACATGTATAAATACCAAATAGTTTCTCTAGTGTGAGAAACTGAAAGTATAAATAAGGATGAAAATTATTAAAATGAATAATTGATAATTTGAAATAGGAAAAGGTCTAAGGGTTTGGGGGTGGTGAGAGGGGAACGGGAAAGGGAAGAAGGGAAAGGAAAAATTATGAGAAAGAAAAAAAAATGGAATCAAATGTGTAAATATGGAAGGGTGGAGGGGGTGAAGGGTGCACAGGTAATGGGAGAAAAAATAAGAGCTAAGATACATCATGTTCAGGTACAAACACCCAATGATAAATGTAAATGTATTGTATACCTAAAATGTACCAATAAATATATAAATAAATTTTAAAAAATAATCATGTCTCACACTATGGGCACAATATCTACTGCTATCTGAGAAATTGTTTCTGATTTCATTTTTTCCAGATCCTCTTTCATTGCCAGTTCAGTGATTCCAGGTGGTTGAGTATCAGATTGTTCCATCTAGTTTTCCTTTGGGGTTGCTTTTGGTGATCTGGAAGACTGGTTTTGAGACTTGTTTATGTGTCTTCTGTTTTCCATGGAGGAGGCAAGAGGGGTGGATGTGTGCTGCTGGTGCTAGCACAGCTCACCTCCTTGGGACTTGGGGTGGTGGTATGGCAGCCCAGAATGTTCATCTCCTCTGGGCTGGGGACAGCTGTGCTCCTCAGCACTGGAACTTCTCCAGTTTTTCTTAGTGAAAGAACCAAGCACATGGACAACGTCTTTTCCACTTACCCTTGTAGAATTTTTAGCTTTTGTTTATTTGTTTGTTTATTTATTTATTTATTCATCAATCCCGCATGTTAACTATTCAGCACACACTATGCCTCAGCCAGGAACTAAAAACAGAAAGAAAAAAAAAATGTGACCCAATTCATTCTTGACCCTTGTTTTCAGGGAAGAAAAGAGATAAACACATGCATAATTATAATATTCTGTGAAAAGTATTAAGGGAAGGAAGGAAGTGCCAAAGGGCGTTCAAAGAAAGACCTAAAAATAAAAAACAGAAGTTAGGAAAATTTCTTGGGAGAACCCCATGGAGATCAAGTGTAGAAGGAGATGAAGGAATTAGGGAATTAGAAAAGCAGTAAGATGTAGATGGTTGATGGTTTGCATCAGAGATAAAATTCTAGGTAGAAGGGACACTAAGGTGAAAGGCACGGTATGTTTTAAGTCTCACAAGTAGCTCAATGGGACTGGGAGTATGGCAGGAGATGAACTCTAAGTCTGCAGCTCAGAAGAGAATTACAAGCTATGGCTTTGTAAGGCCTCAGCTTCAGGCCAAAGCTTAAAAGGGAACAATATTCCCTGAGATTATTGTGTGAGAAACAGTCCAAGGACCAAGCAATGCAGTGGACCTGATCATTTCTTAACACCCTGCTCAACTGTACACAATTAATTTCAACACATCTGAGCTCTGTCCTCCCAACACTCCCTGATATCTACATTCTCCCCCATCCAGCTACTATCTCCTGCATCTGCATTTCTCCAATTTTCATTGATATAGAGGTAGATGAATAAGAACTGTCATCTCTATGTTTGTACAGGACTTTGCACACAATCTTGCTCCAGAGAATCCTTTCAGAGTAGGAATAGTCATCCCCACAAGATCTGTAGAATATATTGGTCATAGAAGGATGTTGATTTTTTTTAGAGTCAAAACCGTATTTTAACTTCTCCATGTTTCTAATTAAGCATTTTACACCAAGTCAAAAAAGAATCGGGCCAGGGATTTAGCTCATTCGTTCCACCACCTGCCTCGCAAGCTAAGGACCCAAGTTCGATCCCCAGTACCAAAAAAAAAAAAAAAAAAAAGGAGTCAATCTTACATACCTTATAGTCTTTCAGTGCTGCATTGGTAGGAATCCTGGGGAAAACAAGCCTGTCTTTGTTGCTTAGTCCATCTTTGCTTACAGGGTAGACTCTGTAGATTGTCCTCACTGAACATTTTCAAGTTAATGTTTCTGTTTCCTTTTGGCAAAGGAAGCTCTGAGTTTCACAATTTGGACTTTGATAACATGGTAATTTCTTCTTTAGTGGACTTCTGCCAGCTGCTGCATATTGTAATTCTCTGCCTACCATGTCTTCTGGAAGGCAATGCTGACACACAGTTTTCATTTATGAACTGGAAACTTTCTTGCTCATGATGGTAAAGGGTTCCCAGTACAACTTTTCTGTGTTGAAGCTGTCCAGCTCCATCATCATGATAACACCATGGCATGGCAAAAAGAAGATGTGGAAGACTTATGCTGACACCAGGGTCAGCTTCAATGGCAAATGACTTGTGCAGGTTATTCAAAGACCTGCACTGAGGCCCCACACTTGGCTTATTGTTCTGGTGTCAATGTTTGAAATCATTAATAATCTTTCAACAAGTCATCTTATATTTTCATTTTTCCCTGGCCCCCATAAATTAGGAAGCCAGTCCTGATGATATCATAAGTCCTTTTGACAAGAATGAATCTCAGTGTTCCCTTAGGTCTAGTTCTCCAATAGCAGCAAAATCGGTTCATTTCCTCCTGCCATCTGACCTATGACTACACTTGGTCAACTGGATTTCAAAGTCCAGAGGGCACCATCACATGGAGAGAACACAGGCAGACACATAACCATAGCAGCTGTGTATCATCAGGCACCAAACACAACTTCTATGCCAAACTTTAGTACTATTCAGAATAATAAGGTTTGAATTGGCAAGGCACTGAGTGTCTCCCCATAGCTGTGCCCAGACACAAATTCAATCAACCTAAAGGATGTTCCCCAGAAAGTGCACTTGAATGACAAGAAAAAATTCACACAAGCACAATTCACAGCTATCTGGGTATATTTTCAGGAAGTGTAAAGAGAGATGCCTCTTTCATTAGACTTTTCACTCATTGCAGTTAAACTCAAAACCAGGCTAACAGAACAATGCTGTTTTTATTTCTTCCTTTCAATCCAAGAACACCTGACTTGTTAGAAAGCAACCTGAAAAGGCATCTCTCTGATTATGCCTAATCTCCTTATTCATTAGATTTTATCGGAAGAAGCAAAGCTGTTATACTGGATTTCACTTGCAATCACATGATAGTTGCTGAGGATGTTAACATTCCTAAAATTCTGGTTACAAGAGAAAAGATTTCTCTCTGCAAGTATACATAATTTTATATATATAATCTACATATTTAATGTTTTTCAATTCATGTAGAATAATTGAGAAATACTGAATAAAGTTTGCTTAGTTAAAATATGCTGTTATCAATAGAGGCAGTGGCATAATGAAGCTGCATGTTGGCTCCCTACTGCCAGGCGCTTTCCAACTTCACATCCAGTGATGTCATGTTAGTGTCTTAAAATCACACATAATGGCATCATGGGGACATATGCTACAAACCAGGGCATTTTTCCCTAGATATCCTTTACCAGCACAGCATTCTTTAGAGCTTACTACAGAGTTCTAAATAGAACTTAAAAATCATGAAAATTAAGACACTGTAGATCCAAGTTGTTAAAATAAGACAAATGAAGACTGATTTGAGTTGGAGTTTTAATTCCACATAGAAGCAGAAAATTGGGAGAAAAACATTTAACTCCATCAGTGCTGACCTGTTGCCAGGGACCATCTTCCAGGGAAAGCACATGACTGCCTAAGACACCGTAAAGAATTGCTTCCCCTAAGCCTGAGAAGTATCCCACCTGGACATACAATGAGTGTGCATTGTCTGCACTGAGGTTACGGGTATCTATCTCAGGAGTACGAAATCATAAAAATAAATACAAAAATATATGACTCCATTCCCTCAAGGTGAATTCTATGAAAAGAAGCACAATTTCATAAATGTGAGAAAACTTAAACTGATTAGAACTCTATTTAATTCTCCTATTGTGCTTCAGTATATAAAATAATTTAAGCATTATATATAATGCAGAGAGAAACAAATTGATTGTAACTGAATAGGAACATTGTCATTTTTTTTCCACATCAAGTATAATCACATGAAGGAACCCCTTCCCAACAGGTTAACTAGAAGAAATTAAACAAATAATTTATTGCTCCGCTGTCTGTGGCTGCATAAATTTATGTTCAAAAGGGAAATTGCACCAGATGTATTTTTTAGGGAGAAATGGGCCCACCGCATTTCATTAGAGCTGGGAAAGGTCTAACAGGAATAATCCAGCCAATTTCATTTCATCATTTCAGCTTTTAGATATATCACTATCCTCCACAACCCACCAAATATCTGACATTTTATTTTCTATTAACTTATCTCTATAAATCTTTAATAGAATAAAGCTAACAAAAGGGATGGAAAAAGTATATTAGGATCTTACTCATGTGTAGTTTAGAAGGGAGGATCTGTGTACTCCTGTTTTATAATACAAATTTAAAAAAGCAAATCTTGACAATCTTCTGGGATAGTGAAAATATAGAGAAGACACAATGCCAACGTAGAACAAAAATACTGTTTAAATTTTTAATTTTTTATATTAAAAGAAAAGTAAAAAAGACACTGCTTTACAATGCCACCTAGGAATATCAGTATTCTAAAGCTAACTATTATATTGTGGGGCAGTGTACTTAGCACTGTTCTGAAGAACTTTACACACATTAGCCTATCAAATCTTCACAACATCCTAAAAGGCATGTGATTTGTTGTAGACCTCACTTTTCAGATGAGGAAACTGAAGCACATAGAGGCCAAGTGATTAAGTCTTATTCTAAACCAGAATATGAGCATCTGTGTTGGTAATCTGGATACTCTGCTTCCTAAAATATAAAGATATCTGCCTTGAGAAAGCCAAAGAGATGAAAATATAAACCTGCCAAATAAGTCCTTTGGGGTAAGATTTTATTACTATTCTTTTACAGAATGTCAATTTTTATCTAAAGTGCCAAACAGGTATTACACATTTCTCTTTTCCTTGAGAAACTGCCTTTTCAGACTCAATTATCACTTATCCCTTTGAAAAAGACTTCCTCTCCCTTACCCCTGATACAGCCAGCATGCAGAATATGGTGTTGTTTATAAAATATTTTTTCAGTGAATGAATCTGGCAACCAATGAATCAGTCAGACAGTGAGTGACATAATAGCTATGGGATTAAACTCTGCCTTTGAACAGTGCTTGATGTAGCTTATTATTTTCATAATCCAAGATACCCAGAGCACCTGCATAAGCTTTGAAGCTTTATAGGCCACAGCAGTGAAGATCTGATGTGAATAAAATGCAGAAAGATACTGGGAAATATAAAGGCATTAGTCTTTAGTGATATGTCCTCCACAGTGTACCAAACACAAGCCTACTCACATTATTTAACTTATTAATTCTCACAACTATCCATATGGTAAATAAGAAAATAGGAGCTCCTTAAATAAAGCAATTTCCCAAAGCCATTGCACTGAAAGAGCAGGAAATTGGGAGCTCAAGCCCAGTCTAACTCTAGAGCTCTTTTCACTACCATGCAATATTTCAAGTAAGCACAGAGGCAGAGAAACTGAGGGGTAAATTAGAATAAAGTAAGAGTAAGAGAGATTTATCTAAGATATCAGCTCTAATCATGAACCTCAGTTTTTACCCTGGTTTGCTCTAGAAATATTCAGGCAATTATTTTAATCCCTCAGTTTCTTTTTCTGGTACTAAAATAAGAATGACTCCGTTATCACAGTCCTCCTGACAGGAAAGTCAAGGCTGACATCCAATTAATATAGGGCTTTCCTGTGTCCTGGCAGGGACTCCCCTAGGGAAAAAGCCTCAACAAAAGTTCTTTTTCACCTTCTGAGTTGGAGGTAATTGGCCCTGCTTGGGAAATTCTAAACCTCCAAGCCCTCAGGCAGCAATATGGCCATTCATCTGTAGAGTCCTGGCACAAACTTTCCAGCTGCAGATCCCCCTCACCCGTTACAGCTGTCTGATGGGACACCTGTTCTCCCTATTTGAAGGTGATGGGCAAGGGGTTGGTGGGGAAAGATTGGCAGCAGCTCCACTAATGTCTTGTGATTGAACAAAAACTTAACAATGAGCTGTAACATAAAGGAAATTCAGCCTGCAGTGACACTTCTCTGGAGAAGAAGCAACATTAGTGGAGTAAGTTAGAAACAGCCAATAGAATCTGATGACAGGCAGTAGGGAAATTCCCTTAGAAAAGAACTTCTAAGGAAAAACTCTAAAGAACTGAACAGTGCAATGTCTCGTCCTTATTGGTAACACCACTTACATCTAGAAGTCATCAGCATTTACAACCACTCTCTCTACCTACCCTCTTCCCCCCCTTTTTAGTAATTGGTTTAATGGACACTAAAAGCATGATGAGGAATGTAGCATACCCAATTTATTACTAAAGCTCATTTCATAGATAGCAAGCCCACACCCTGCATGCTGCATTGAATATATATATTACATTTAGAGATCGATATCACTTGCCTGCAACTTGATAAGTGCTTCTGATTTAATTTCTAACTATGGCATTTGCTTAATCAAAATTGGGAATAAGAACCAATTCAAACACAATCTGCAACTTGGGAAAGAATCAGAGGGAATAGTCACAAACTTAAATACATGGTTTAAGCTCAATATAATTTTAATTAAAAATACTGTCTTTTAAAAACATCCACAAGCATTAAATGTCCTGGCACTAGGAGAAAATATAATAATAAGATATTTTATATGTAGAGATTCTTGGTAGAAGATATGATCATCAGAAATGCACCATCAGGGGAAGCAAGTAATAAGATTCAGTGGAAATAATTTATTAACTGATGATGTCTTGGCATTGCATTATTATCTCATAGTATTAATCTTCAAATACACTTTAAAGTGTGCTTTTTTTAATTTAATAAAAAGTCTGGAAAAAAGAGGGTGCAGAAGATGGTGGAGGGAGCCTACTCTGAGATATTCATCCAAAACAACAGGTGTGTGGCTCTGTAAGGAGACAGGAGTACTACGGGACATTGAAGGACTACAACTTTAGGGAGGTAGCAAACAGATAAAACCTGAAATTTAGTATTCAGAAAGATAATTAAATTGACTGAAGCAGCACATGGCAGCACTGAAGGAACTGCAGTTCAGTGAGGGAGAGAAACTTCCCCTCCCATACAATGATAAAAGGAAAAACTCAGCATACTCTGTGAGCACTGACTCATGGAAATAATGCCTGAGCCGCCTGAGACATTAGGTCTGAGTACAGCCATGTGAACAGAGATGGGAGTGTTAATTCCCATCTTTTCTTTCAAAATTTAGACAGGGTCACACTGGGAAGCCATCTTAGGATCCCCACCCCACTGTCACCTTGCCTCAGTAGAACCGGCAACAGACTGACTTGGCCAGAATTGCAGCAGAAGCTATCACAGGACTGGGTTGAGGGGGTTCTTGAAGCAGAGATAAGAAACTTAATCCTACCCTAAACATAGAATGTTTGGAAAGGAAAACAATTTTAGCTGGGCTTGTGTCCGGAAGCTGCAGTTTTCATTTTTAAAATTACAATTTTCCTTGTCTTTTTTGCCTATTTTTTTATTTCCTCTATCCTACCTCAGGAACCATCTTGAGTAACTCCTGCCTATGTCCCCCAAATCCCCACACTTTCTATAACTTCCAGATGTAACTGCTATTGAGCTGTAGATAGGAAATGTTTTCCTATTTCCTATCTACACATTAATAGCTTGAATTCAGGAAAAAGGTGACAGTTGAGTGGCATGACAAAACTAAAATCATGAGATCAGGAGAAAGATGCTGGCCTCCCAAGAATGAACTCTGGACTGGGAGAATCAAGGCAGGGCAGCCAAATAGCCTAAAATAGTGGTGGTTTGAATACAATAGCAGGCAAGCTCGGTTGCATGGGGCTTTGTGGTGGGTAGGGATCTGACTCTGGGGGCGCCCCTACAGGGACCAGTGGAAGGCTGGGCACCAGCAGCCCTGCTACAACAGACCCTGTAACCAACACCCCTCTGATCTTCTCAGCTGCCTTCAGGGTAAATACAGCAGCATCTAAACACTGGTCCACCATGCCTCCAAAAGTGGAATCTGGAAACTTACAGACCATTAGCCCACACTGCAGATCTGCCCACAGACTGAAGGACAAACTCAGGTAGCTGATACCCTAGATTTTCCAGCACCTTCACTTCCAGATATAGAAAAGAGTACAGTCAGTATGTGTGGGACAATCCTGTCACTGGTAGACCTACCTGTACTCATGCACAACCACAGAGGTGTAGAGTTCAGCCCCCTGAATGCTCTTAATGGCCTCTTGTACCTGGACAAAGGCTGAGGAGAACTCTGAACTAAAAAACTAATTATTTTCTCACACATTCACAACCACACACCTTTTGCCATGTAGCATACAAGTGTTAACTCCAGTAAATACCACCATAAAGAGGAATACCAGACATGGTTTTTTTTTATTTTTGCTGTGTGTGTGTGTATGTGTGTCTTTCTATGTACCTAGAAGGCATATGTGTATATGTGTTTATGAGTGCTAGCTATTGCTTTTGCTTGTCTACTGTCTTTTTATGTTATATTATGTTCTCTACACCAAGCAAGAGTTATTCATAAAATTCACTAAATTTGTGATTTCTAGTTCATTAATTGGATTTGCTCTCCCTTTAATCTCCCTTTGATTTTCCTCTCTTGCTTTCCATTTATAGTCCCTTCCCCACTCTTCTTCCATTCCTTCCCCTTTTTTGCCCTCTCAAATCTTCCTTCCCTCCCCCCCTTTTTTCCTCATACATGAATATTATTGAAGCAGGAGATTAGAATGTGACTGGCTGGCTGGGCAAATGGGAATGACCTGTCAATCACAGAGATCCAGGACACTTTGCCCAAGCCCTGCTCCTGAGATCATTTTTTTTAATGCCATGAACTTAATTATTCTGCCATGAACTCAAATGGGTTTTTGATAGGATGTCCTAGATCTGATGTAAGTCTGAGGAGCGGGTTACAAAATACATAGGCCATTAAACTCATTGCCACTGTGCTGTCCCTCAGGAGCTTGTTCTGCATTCTGCAGAGCACACTGCTTTTCCTACCTTTAATTGTCCCTCACCCACTCTGCAGAGCAAACTTCTTTTTCTACCTTTAATAAATGTAAAACCTTGCTACCATTTGCAGATGTGTTGTCCAATTCTTGGCTCAGAACAATAAGAACATAGAAAGAATGAAAATTATCCTCAGCACCCCAGAAACCCTGATAATATTATCATTAAAACCTATTTTCCTTTTCCTCTTTCTTTCTCTTTCTCTTTATATATATATAACTGTGTACAAATATGTAATTATTTTTCCTCCTATACTGTCTTACCTTGCTTTGTCATATTATGCTCCCCCCAAAAAAGGGTTGTTTTTTGGGTCTTCGAACATAGTGTTTCTTCCAGTATACTAATTGGATTCAATCTTCCTGTATCTTCTCTCACTTTCCATTTATATTCCCTTCTCTACTGTTCTTTCTATCCTTTTCCTCAAAGAACCTCTCAAGCCTCCCTCTCTCTCACCTTCTTTCCTGTTTTATAAATAGTATCATTAAAACCTATTCCCATCTATTTTCTTTTTTCCTAATTTTTATATTTTCTTTTACATTTTTCTCCTAGAGTCTCCTACATTATTACTGTTTCTTCGTCTTTCAGGATTAGTAAAATAGTAGAGAAATTTTTTAAAGTTTTAAATTATATGTTGATATATGGTTGGTTCTTTGAATGTTAATACTACTGGAAATTGTTCTTTCTTCACAATTCAATGTCCTAAATTGAACCTATTACTTTGAACAGGTTGAATGGGTACTTTCATGCTGAGTCACATCAAAAGCCAAGAACACGTCACAGGAAGAAAGCCACTTACTAAAGAGATCTCTATATAATACTAGGAGAGATTTCCATCCCAACTGATCTATAAACTACAACTCAAAAAGAAGAATCATGAGAAAAAAGGCAATAAAATCACTCAAAAGATTCATAACTCCTCCAAAACTGATCCGACAGGTTCTGAAGTGGATGAAATTCCAGACAAATAATTTTAAAACTGAAAGTTAAAATGATCAGTGAGCTCAGAGAAGACAATACAAGATTTAAAAGATCACTTCAGTGAAAAGACAGAGGTTCCAAAAAGAACCAAGTAGAAATCCTGGAAATGAAAATCTCAATAAGGCAAATGAAAAACTCAATTGAAAATCTTGGCAGTAGGAAGGATGAATGAGAAGGAAGAATATCAGGACTTGAAGACAAGGTGGACATATTAGAACGTTCAGCCAGTGATAATGACAACCAAACAAGAAATAGTGAAACAATTGCAAAGAGCTCCTAGACAAATTTAAAAGACAAAATTTAAGAATTACTGGCCTTGAGAAGGTTGTGGAAGTACATGTTAATGACATTTGAAAAACTGTGCACTGAAATTATTGCAGAAAAATTCCCAAACCTGAGAAATGAGATGCACATACTTAGAGCTCCAAATAGATGACACATCATAGTAAGAACACTAGAAATTTAAAAGAAAGAATATTGAGAGATGTTAGAGAGAAGTGCCAAGAAAACCTTACAAGAGCAAAATCATCAGAATAACATGGATTTCTGAAGAGTAACCTTAAAGGCCAGAAGGACTTGGAAATATATATATTTCAAGCTCTGAAAGGAAACAACTGCCAACCCAGAATATTATATCCTACAAGGCTATTCTTCAAAACAGAAGTAGAAATAAAGCCCTTCTGTGATAAGTATAAACTAAAGAAGTTCATGATGACTGACTTAGCATTGCAAAATGAAACAAAAAATAACAAGAGAATCCTGAATATAGAGGACAGAGACAACAATAATCATGAGACCAAGGTAAAAATAAATCCCATTGAGAGAGTAGATAAACGAGTGAGAAGCAAATGAATCAAACACTAGAAAAACAATAAAATGACAAGAATTCATACATACTTTTCAATAATAATATTTAATGTAAAGATCTTAATTAAAAGACACAGACTGGCAGATTGTATTAAAAAACAAGACTCATCTGTATATATTTCTTTGATTCATAGAATTACTTGTCAAAATCTGTGCGAAACAATGAAAGCAGTTATAAAAGGAAAAATTATAGCTATGAGTACCTACAATGAAAAACAGAATTCCCAAATATATAACCAAGTGATACATCTCATAATCCTAGAAAAGCAAGAAAAAAAAAAGCCCAAAAACAGTGGAAGGAAAGAAATAATAAAGATCAGAAGTTAATGAAATAGAGGTTAACAGAAAAATATAAAGGTTCAAAGAGTGGTTCTTTTGAAAAGATAAACAATATTGATAAGGCCTAAACCAAACTTGCCAAAAGACAGAGATGGTCCAAATTAATAAAATTAGAGATGAAAAAATGAAAAATTACAACAGATATCCTGAAATATATTATTACTGTTTTGAAAATGCATATTCAAATGAATCAAAGAAACTAGAAGAGTCTATGATAAATTCCTAAAAACATATTGTTACTTGATAAGGTCCTAGGAGCTTCCTAAAATTGAGATAAGGAACTAGCCATGCTATCTGTGGAACAGGTTTGCAGGTTCACTGACTCTTACTACAGAAAACAAATTTTTAGGATTCATCAGTATGATACATAAAGGGATGTAGTAGACAGAAATTTAATGTACATATTCAAAAAACTAGAGTGTGGACCCTCAAAGGAAGGCACCTATGATCCAGAACTAGGTATATTTACAAGTCTTTGAGCTGTCTTCGAGATGGGTGATGTAGGGTGTGTATTTCTATTATCTCTCAGGTCACACTTCTGTCAAACTAGATTAGAATGTAAACATGTGTTTGAAGTTGAGATATGCTACCCACTAATACTGCTACTTCCTGTTCGTACAGTATTTAAAACATTATCCAGAGCAAACAGGCAAGAGAAAGAAATAAAATAGGAAAGGAAGAATTCAAATTATCCCTGTTGGTAAATGATGATTCTTCACATAGAAAACCTAAAAATCTCTACAGGGAGACTTATAGATCTGATAAACAAATTCAGCAAAGTGGCAGGATACAAAATCAACACATGAAAATAAATAGGTATCATGTAGGTCAATAACCCACTGAAAAAGAAGTCAGGAAAACAATTCTATTCACAATAGCTTAAACAATTAAATACCTAGGAATTAGCCCAACTAAAGAAGTGAAAGATCTCCACAATAAAAATTATAAAATACTGAAAAAATTGGAGAAGACCTTAGAAGATAGAAAGACCTGTGTGTATGTATAAGAAGACCTCATATTGCAAAAATGAACATATTTTTTAAATGGACATATAGATTGAATGCAATGTCTATTAAAATAACAAAAACACTCCAAAGAACTAAAAAAAAAATCCTAAAATTCATATGGAATCAAAAAAGACTCAGAATAGTCAAAGCAATCCTGAGCAAAAAGAATAATGCTAGTGGCACCACAGTACCAGATTTCAAATTGTATTACAGAGCTATAGTAACAAAAACAACACAGTATTGGAAAAAAAGACAGACAAGAAAACCAAGGAAATAGAGCAGAAGACACAGAGAAAAGATATTTTATTTTTGAAAAAGGGTCAAAAATATGCTGGAGAAAATATACTTCTTTAATATATGGTACTGGGAAATGGATAATCCACCTGTAGAAGATTAAAACCAGATCCTTACCACAGTGCAATTAAACTGGAGATCAATAGCATAAGAAATTGCAAGAACTTCACAAACACATGGAAATTAAATAACACTCTCCCGAACAACCAGTGGATCACAGAGGAAATTAAAGAAGAAATTAGACAGATTTTACAATTAAATAATGCCAGTACAACGTACAGGAATCTATGGGACACAGTAAAAGCAGTTCTATGAGGGAAACTCATAGCAGTCAATGCCCACATGAGGAAAACAGAGCTGACTCAAATAAACAACTACATGTTGAACCTTGCTCCTAGAAAAAGAAGACCAAGACAAACCCAGAGATCATACAAGGGAAGAAATTATAAAGATCAGAGCAGAAATCAATGCAATGGAGACTAAGAGAATGATACAAAAAAATCAATGAATCAAAGAGTTGGTTTTTTGAAAGAATAAATAAAATCAATAAACCCTTCACCAACCTTATCAAAAAAGGAAAGAAAAGGTTCAAATCCATTCAATTAGAAACGAAAAAGGTGAAGTCACAACAGATCCAGCAGAAATCCAGTGAACCGTCATTACCTACTTCAAGAACCTGTACTCAAATAAAATGGAAAACACAAAAGAAATGGATAGATTTCTAGATATATATGAATTACCAAAGTTGAACAAAGAAGATATAAAAATTCTGAACACCCAAATTACAATCAGTAAAATTGAAAATGAAATTAAAAATTTGCCAACAAAGAAAAGCCCAGGTCCTGATGGCTTCACTGCTGAATTCTACAAGACATTTAGAGAAGAACTATAGCCATTACTCTTTAAACTCATCAAGGAAATTGAAAGGGAAGCAAGGCTTCCAAATTCATTCCTGGAAGCAAGTGTTACTTTGATTCCAAAACCAGGGAAGGACCCAACCCAAAAAGAGAACCACAGGCCAATCTCCCTAATGAATATAGATGCAAAAACCCTCAACAAGATACTGGCAAATGGAATACAGAGGGTTATCAAGAATATCATACACTCTGACCAAGTCAGATTTATCCCAGGGATGCAAGGATGGTTCAACTTAATACACTATATTAGCAGAGTCAAGGAAAAAAACCATATGATCATCTTAATAGAGAAAAAGTATTCAACAAAATTCAGCACCCATTCAGGATAAAAACCCTACAGAAAATTGGAATAGAGGTCTTTAGCTCAACCTAATTAAGGCTATCTATGAAAAACCAACAGCCAACATCATACTAAATGGTCAAAACCTGAAAACTTTCATGCTAAAATCAAGAACAAGACAAGGATCCTCACTATCACCACTCCTGTTCAATATAATATTGGAAACATTAGCCACAGCAATTAGAAAAGAGAAAGAAATAAAAGGAATAAAGATAGGAAAGGAAGAAGTGAAACTGTCATTATTTGCTGATGACATGATACTCTACATAGACGGCCCAAAAAACTCCATCAAAAGACTTCTAGACTTAATTGACAGATTCAGCAGAGTAGCTGGATACAAGGTCAACACTCAAAAATCCATAGCCTTCTTGTACATAAATAACAGACTCAGTGAGAGAGAAGTAAGGGAAACAATCCCTTTCACAATAGCATGCAAAAAATGGAAATATCTAGGAATCAATCTAATGAAGGAACCAAAACACCTCTACACTGAAAACTACAACACTCTGAAAAAAGAGATCAATGAGAATATAACAAAATGGAAAGACATCCCTTGTTCCTGGGTAGGAAGAATCAATATAGTGAAAATGGTCATACTTTCAAACCTGCTATACAGATCCAATGCAATCTCAATTGAAATCCCAACAGTATATTTCACAGAACAAGGGAAAACAATCCAAAATTTCATTTGGAACCAGAAGAGACTTAGAATAGCAAAAGCAATTCTGGGCAACAGAGACATGGCAGGGGGTATCACAATCCCCAACTTGAAACTAACTGTACTACACAGCCACTGTGTTAAAAACAACATGGTACTGGTAAGGAAACAGACCCAAGGATCAGTGGAATAGATTAGTAGATGCAGAAACAACTCCAGACATACTCAGCCACCTCATCTTTGACAATGGAGCCAACCATCCTCACTAGAGAAAAAACAGCCCCTTTAATAAATGGTGTTGGAAAAACAGGATTTCAACCTGCCAAAGATTAAAACTAGACCCATATCTTTCTTTCACCGTGCACTAAACTAAAATCAAAGTGGATTAAAGATCTGAATATTAAAACAGAAACACTAAACTTGTTGGAAGTTAAGTAGAACTCTTGAAGACATTGGCATGGGAAAAAACTTTATGAACAAATCCTCAGTAGCACAGGAACTAGCACAAAGAATCAACAATTGGGATTTCATCTTATTAAAAAGCTTCTGCAATGCAAGAGAAACCACCAACAGAGCTAACAGACAGCCTACAGTGTGGGAAAAAAAATTTACCAGCTGTTCCACAGACAAAGGTGTACTATCTAGAATATATAAAGAACTGAAAAAAATCAGACACCCCAAATATAAAGACTCAATTCAAAAATGGGTATCTGATAAGAACAGACATTTCTCAGACAAAGAAGTAAAAGCAGCAAATAAACATATGAAAAAGTGTTCAACATCACTGGTCATTCAAGAGATGCAGATGAAAACAACACCGAGTTTCCACATCAGAAAGAATGGCTGCTGTCAAGAAATCAACCAATAACAAATTTGGTGGGCCATGGGGAGAAAGGAGCCCTTCTTCATTATAGGTGGGAATGCAAACTGGTGCAACCACTGTGGAAATCAATATGGAGATACCTCAAACAACTCGGATTAGAAGTCCCATTTGACCCAGCTATTCCTCTGCTGGGTATCTTCCCAAAAGAATTGAAAGAATCATACCACAGTGATATATGCTCACCCATGTTTATAGCAGCATAGTTTATAATAGCTAAAACTTGGAAACAGCCCAACTGCCCATCAACTGGAGACTGGATAAAGAAGTTTTTTTTTTATAAAATGGAGTACTGCTCAGCCATAAAGAATGAGAAACTAGAGACATTTATAGCTAAGTGAATGCACATTGAGGCCATACTCAAGTGAAATAAATAGGATGCACATGTGTAAATACCGAATAGTTTCTCTGGTGTAAAAAACTGAAAGTATAAATAAGGATCAAAATGTATAATTGATAATGTGAAATAGGAAGAAAAGGTCTAAAGGAGTAGGAGAAGTGGGCCGGGTAGGGGAAAGGAAAGAAGGGAAAAGAAAACATATGAGAAAAGGGAAAAAATGGAAACAAAGTCTTTGTAAATGGGGAGGGATGGAGGTGTTGAAGGGAGGGCAGGGGAAGGGGGAAAAATAAGAACCAAGATACATCATGTAAAGGTATAAGATCCCAATGAAGAATGTAACTGTATTGTATACCTAAAATGTACCAATAAACTTAGTGGAAAAAAACAGATCCTTATCTCTATATATACTAAATTCAATCAAAATAGATCAAAAGACCTTGATATGAAACCAGAAATTATGAAATGCTGAAAGAAAACATAGGGGAAACACTTGAAGCTGTAGGTACAAGCAAACAATTCTGAATAGGACTCCAAAGGAACAGGAAAGACCAGAACAAATCATTGAATGCTGTAACAAAAAGCTTCTGCGTAGCACAGGAAACTACCAACAGAGTGAAGAGACAACCTGTGAAAAGGAAGAAAATCTTTACCAGCTATTTTTCTCATAAAGGATTAATCTCCAGAATATATAAAGAACTCAAAAATCAACCCCAGAAAAACAACCCAATCAAAAATGGACAAATAAACTGAATAGGTGCTTCTCAAAAGATGTACAAATGATCAATATGTAGAGGAAAAAAATGTTCAACATCTTTAGCCATTAGGGAAATACAAATCAAAACTATTTGAGGACAGGGGATTTAGCTCAGTGGTTTTGCCGCCTGCTGCACAAGCTCAAGGACCCAAGTTCAATCCCCCTGATACCAAAAAGCAAACAAACAAAAACTCTCTCATCTCACCCCTAGTCAGAATGACCTTCATCAAGAATATGAAAAACAAAACAAAACAAAAAAAGAATACAAAAAACAAACAAAAAACAAAAATAAAAAATGCAAGCATGCATACAGGAGGAAAAGGAACCCTCCTATATTGTTGGTAGGAATGTAAATGAATATAACCACTATAAAAATCAATGTGAAGGCTCCTCAAAATACTAAAATTAGAAATATTTGATCCAGCTATGCCTCTTGTGGGTTTAACCCTGAAAAATTTAAAGACAATATAATATTATGGCGATACACATGTACCCATGTTTATAGCATCACAATTCACAATAGCTAAGCTGTGAAAATAGCCTAGGTGCCTGTTAACAAATGAATCAAAAAATATGTGATATATATACATAATTGGCCATAAAGAACAATGAAGTTATGTCATTTGTAGAAAAATGGATAGAACTCGAGACCACCATGTTAAGATAATAGACCAGTGTCCAAAGTTAAGTATTCTATGGTTTATCTTATATAAGAATCCTTTAAAAATTAATTGAGATATGAGAAAATTAGAACTAGTTTTTTGAAGGGGGAAAATGATTGAAATGATCAAAATGTGTTAAATATATGTACCATTTTCCCAAATTGAATCTTGCCATTCTGCATTACCCTCAAGCTGTAATTTTAAAAAAATCATATTCAGGACATTTTAAAGATTGTTCAAAAACTGATATATATATATATAAATATATATAATTCCTTATATATAGGTATATAATATACTTATATATAATATATAATACATATATTATATATAATATATATATAGGTATATACATACCTTATTCCATATATATGGTGTGTATATATATATACACACACACACACTTTATTCCATATATATGGTATACATATATATACCTTATTCCATATATATAAGGTGTGTGTGTATGTGTGTGTATATATATATATACCTTAGTAAAATTATTTTTTAAAAATAAATTAAAATCATTCTTTTTGGTATCAAGAGTTGAACCAATATAATTAATTTTTAAAATCGTTTAAAAAATTAAAATCATTTTGGGACCCAGGGATGTAGGTCAGTGGTACAGGCTTGCCTAGCATGCATAAGGCCCTGGTTCAAACCTCCACACTACAAAAAAAATTATTTTTGTCACATTGGAGTACCTGAATTTAGCATAATTTTCCTCATTTTATAATTTTAAAAGCACTGTGTCCTAGTAAGTCAGTGCTTTCTTTTTTTTCAAACTTGGGGCCTTTAAAAGAATAGTTAAAATAAGAAAAAAGAAGTCTTTTAATTCTGAGTACTACTCAGCCATAAAGAATGAGAAACTAGAGACATTTATAGCTAAATGGATGTATATTGAGGCCATACTCTTAAGTGAAATAAATAGGACACACATGTGTAAATACCGAAGTTTCTCTAGTGTGAGAAACTGAAAGTGTAAATTAAGATTAAAATAATTAAAATTAATAATTGGTAATTTGAAAGAGGAAAAGGTCCAAAGGTGTAGGGGTGGTGGGAGGGGAAGGGGAAAGGGAAGAAGGGAAAGGAAAAATTATGAGAAAAGAAAAAAAATAGAAACAAAATCTATGTAAATAGGGAAGAGTGGAGGGGTGAAGGGTACATAGGTAATAGAGAAAAAAATAAGAACTAAGATACATCATGTACAGGTACAAGCACCCAATGATAAATGTAAATATATTGTATACCTAAAATGTACCAATAAAATAATTTAAAAGAAAAAGAAAAAAAAGAAAAAAGAAGTCCAACTCAATAATGAAAGATAAATATTCAACAGAGAATGTACAAAATTTCTACTGAAATCTTCAACTAAGGCTGATAAAGAAATGTCCTCTTACCTAAAAGACAAGCAAGGTGCATACTTTGATATACCAAAGAGGAGATTCAGGTGGCTTTTCTTGGCCTCCTTCCCTTGGTTTCTCTCTCCTTCCCCTTTCTCCAGCATCCCAGACAATCAATAGTGTCAGAAAAGAAGCTACCTAGCTCAAAATGTGGTGTGAGGTGGGAAGTCAAGAAACCCAAGAATTTTTAAAATGATTTTCATATATATTCCTTCCTTGGATTCAGGAAAGGGACACATGCCACTCCCACCCTTCCAATCTCACACACACACACACACACTCACGCACGCACACACACACATAGGGAAGGAGAGAACTTTTCTTCTTCATGAGGACTCCCAAGAAGCCACCTCTTCTTCTTATGTCTGGGAAGGGAGTAAGTGAGCCCTGGAGAGAGGCAGATGGCACCAGTTGACCAAGTTTCTATGCACAGAATGCAAGTCACTTCCTTTTGCCTTTCCTTTTAGGCTTTAGCCAATTCCTGCTTCAGTTAAACAGGTAGCATCCTATTTAACACTTAGCACAAAGCTCTTATATCATTGTTGCAAACAACCTGAATACATGTCTATAGAGAAATAGAAGAACAAAATTGACATATTCAAATTATGTAACATTGTGGCAAGAGGAATGAACTAGATCTATGTGGATCAACATGGGAAATCAGTTGCAGGCTGACCGGGACCTGCTTGCTCTAGCTTGCTCCACCCGCTAGCCAGCAGGACAGGGTGAAGAGGACCCCCCCAGGCAGGCCCACCAGCCAATGGCTTGGCCACGTGGGTGCCTCCAACAACACCCCCCACCCTGGCCTCTGGCCTTTTGGTTGTGCAGCTACTTGGTTACACACTGCAGAGGCACAGGGGGACATAAAAGCCATTGTCCTGAGTGGCACAAGTGAACAGAGAGTGTCTGTCTCAGGCTCCCCGATGAAAACAAGCTCACTGGAAAACTAAAGGGAATCTCTGTGATAAAGGCACACCAGACCACCATGATTGGTAAGTTGGAGGGATCATCAGCTCCCATTGGAAACTGAACTTTCTTCAGGGGAAAAGCAGCTGAAACCTGCAGCAAAAACTTGCAGAGTGCAACCCTGCAGGAGGACAGGGAGCTTAAATTGGGACTTGCAACCAGAAATCTACCTGAATCTCAACGTTCTGGGACTAGCTTACTGAAACTCGTTGACTCATAACAGCACACTGCTGCCCACATTGTCTATTGTGACAGCAGAGACATACCCTGAAGGAGGCCCATTATTTTTTAAAGGTGATAGATTAATAACTACCACAAATTGTCTTTCTCTAAGATGTATTTGATGCTATGGTGTTGCTGATTGTATGACTTGGGCTAAGGTGTTGGGATTGATCTAAACAGTTTTCCTTCCTGGTATAATGAAAATGAGATAGCCTCAGAGTCATTAGAGACACAAAACGTAAAGACCAGCTATATCTGGAAGAAACCTCTGAGAAGCAATCATTCCATAAGGGTTTTAAATACATCAACAAAGATATGTACAATAAACAACTTCAAAATATCAACCCAGGAACTAAACCAAGGACAGTACCAAAAACAAAAATGAGAAGACATTTAAGCAAGTCACAAATCCAGACTTCCATCCTGCACAAGGCAATTTCTGGGGGAAACAAGGTGAAAAAGTCTGATAATCAACCACCTGGACATGCTGAACTGATAGCGCAAGAAGTAACAAAACAGATGAATGAGGCTCTAGAAAAATTCAAAGCAGAAATAATTTCCCAGATAACTACAAAGATGGTGAGCAGAGTGAAAGACATGATTAGAGGCTCTAGAACAGAAACAGATAAAAAAAACAGATGAGGTCAGAAACATGCTGGAAGCCAGGAATGCCCAGCATAGGAAAGAAATGGAAACCATGATCGCCCAACATAAGAAAGAAATGGAATCCATGAAACAGATTCCAACAGATATTCAGGAGATTAAAAACTCCATTGAAAGCATGCAGAGCAGACTAACAGAATCTGAAGATAGAATATCAGATATAGAAGACAGGATTGTGGTGAAGGACCATGAAAACAGAGATTTCTTAAAAATAGTAAGAGATCATGACAAATCAATCCAACAGCTGCTACATGATGCAAAGAAGAATAACATAAGACTGATAGGAGTCCAGGAAAAAGCAGGAGAAAGTACAATTGACATAAAAAAAACTGTTCACAGAAGTAATAGTAGAAAACTTCCCAGGCAGAGGTAGAGAATTGGACATACAGATAAGTGAGGCATATAGAACTCCAACTAGCCATGATCAAAAATTCTACACCTAGACATATAATAGTCAAGATCCCAGAAACCCAACAGAAGAACAAAATCCTACAGGCAGTTAGAGAAAAGAAACAAATCACCTTTAAAGGAAAGCCCATCAGAATCACAGCAGACTTCTCAACACAAACCCTCAAATCAAGGAGAGCCTGGAGAGAAGTATTTCAAGCCCTAAAAGAAAATAATTTCCAACCTAGAGTGTTGTATCCAGCAAAATTATCTTTCAAAATCGATGGGGAAATTAGATACTTCCATGATAAAGAACACCTGAGAAATTTTGTGAACAGCAAACCATTGGTTTGGTGAACTCCAAACAATTCTAAGCAATATCCTAGAAAAAGGGAAAGAAGGTCATAACTCCATGAGGCTCAGCAGAGGACAGCCACCAAATTAAGAAACTAAAGGGAATGAGGGAAAAAGAAATAAGAGCCACCAACAGTAAAACATCATGACAAGGATGAGTCAATATCTATCAATTATAACTATGAATGTTAATGGCCTCAATTCACCAATCAAAAGAAGTAGACTGACAGAATGGTTTAAGAAGCAAAATCCAGCAATATGTTGTATACAAGAAACACACCTGACTCAATAAGAAATTCATAGACTGAAAGTAAAAGGGTGGAAAATGGCTCTCCATACGAGAGGAACTGAGAAAAAAGCAGGGGTAGCAATCTTATTTGCAGACAAAGTAGATTTCAAACCAAAACTAATTAAGAGAGACAAAGAAGGTCACTACATCCTTGTGAAGGGAACAATCCAAGAGGAAGACATGACAGTCCTAAATATATATTCATCAAATACGAATGGCCCCCACTAAACAAAACAAATATCAATGGACATGAAAAACCAAATAAGCACTACTACAATAGTAATGGGGGAACTCAATAACCCACTATCACATATAGACAGATTATCTAGGAAAAAAAATAACCACAAAATTCTAGAACTGAACCAAGCTATTGAACAAATGGACTCAGTAGATATTTGCAGAGTGTTCTGCCCCACAAAATCAGAATACACATTTTTTTCAGGTGCACACAGGTCATTCTCCAAAAGAGACAACATGCTATCTCATAGGACATGTCTAAGTCAATGTAAAAAAATTGAAATTTCCCCCGTATATTATCAGACCATACTGCAATACAATTGTAGATCAAGAACATGAGAAACTGCAAAATTCTCACAAACACCTGGAAATTGAATAACACACTCATGAACAACCAATGAGTCACAGAGGAAATTAAAGAAGAAATTATTAGTGAAAGAAATCAAAGACCTCATCTCTGAAAACTACGGCATTCTGAAAAGAAAGATTGAAGATATCAGAAAATGAACAGACATGCCCTGCTCCTGGGTAGGAAGGATTAATAGAGTGAAAATGGTCATGCTTCCAAAACTGCTATATAGATTTAATGCAATTCCAATTGAGATCCCAGCAGCACACTTCACGGACCTTGAGAAAACAATCCAAAAACTCATTTGGAACAAGAAGAGACCCAGAATAGCAAAAGCAATTCTAGGTAATAGAGACATGGCAGGGAGTATCACAATCCCCAACCTGCAACTATACTACAAAGCTATTATGATAATAACAGCATGGTGCTGGCAAAGAAACAGACTTGAGGACCAGTGGAACAGATTAGAAAATGCAGAAACAACACCAGACACACTCAGCCATCTCATCTTCAATAAAGGAGCCAAACACCCTCACTGGAGGAAAGATAGCCTCTTTAATAAATGGTGCTGGAAAAATTGGGCTTCATCTTGCCAAAGATTAAAACAAGACCTAAATCTCTCACCATGCACTAAACTAAAATCAAAATGGATTAAAGATCTAAATAGTAAAATAGAAACTCTGAACCAGTTGGAGCACAGGTTAGGTAGAACCCTTGAAGATATCGGTGTAGGAAAAGATTTTATGAACAAAACCTCAGTTGCTCATGAACTAGCACAAACAATCAACAAGTGGGATCTCGTCTTATTAAAAAGCTTCTGCACACCAAGAGAAACCATCAGCAGTGTGAAGAGACAACCCACAATGTGGGAAAAAAATCTTCACCTGCTCTTCCTCAGACAAAGGTCTACTATCTCGAATCTATAAAGAACTTAAAAAGATCAGACCTCCCAAATTTAAAGACCCAATCGAAAAATGGGCATCGGAAATGAACAGACATTTCTCAGATAAAGAAGTAGAAATAGCAAATAAATACATGAAAAAATTTTCAACATCACTGGTCATTCGAGAGATGCAAATGAAAAGAACACTGAGATTTCACTTCACTCCAGAAAGAATGGCTGCTATCATGAAATCCACCAATAACAAATGCTGGTGGGGCTGGGGGGAAAGAGGAACCCTGCTCCACTGCTGGTGGGAGTGTAGACTGGTGCAACCACTGTGGAAATCAGTATGGAGATATCTCAAAGAACTAAGACTGGAAGTCCCATTTGACCCCGCTATTCCACTGCTGAGGATCTTCCCCAAAGAATTAAAAGAATCATACCACAGTGGTATATGTGCACCCATGTTCATAGCAGCACAGTTTGTAATAGCTAAAACTTGGAAACAGCGCAAATGCCCATCAACTGGAGACTGGATAAAGAAAATGTGGGTTTTTTATAAAATGGAGTACTACTCAGCCATAAAAATGAGAAATTAGAGACATTTATAGCTAAGTGGATGCACATTGAGGTGATTCTCTTAAGTGAAATAAATAGAACACACATGTATAAATACCAAATAGTTTCTCTGGTGTGAGAAACTGAAAGTGTAAATAAGGACTAAAATGTATAATAGGTAATGTGAAATAGGAAGAAAAGGGGCAAAGGGGAAGGAAGTGAGAGTGCTAAGGGAAAGTAAAGAAGGGAATGGGATTAATATGAGAAAATGGAAAAACAGGAACAAAATCTTTGTAAATAGGGAGGAATGGAGGGGTTGAAGGGAGGGCTGGGCAAGGGTGAAAAATAAGAACCAAGAGAGACTATGTAAAGGTGCAAATTTCCAATGATGAATGTCATTATATTGTATACCTAAAATGTACCAATGATTAGAATGAATAAACGATAATGCAAAATAGGAAGAAAAGGTCCAAAGGGGTAGGAATAGTGGGAGGGGCAGGGGAAAGGAAAGAAGGGAAAGGAAAAATGATGAGAAATGGAAAAAATGGAAATAAGGTCTTTGTAAATAGGGAAGGGTGGGAAGGATGAAGGGAGGGCTAGGAATGGGGGAAAAAAAATAAGAACCAAGATGTATTATGTAAAGGTACAATTCCCAATGAGAAATGTAATTGTGTTGTATACCTAAAATGTACCAATAAAAGAATTTTAAAAAACAAACAAAGAAGAAATTAGTTTCTACAAGTAAATGATAATGTCAGTACAACATACAGGAATCCATGGGACAAAATGAAAGCAGTTCTATGCAGGAAATTCATAGCAGTGAATGCCCATATTAGGAAAACAGAGAGAACTCAGATAAAAAACCTAATGCAGAACCTCAAACTCCCAGAAAAAGAAGAGAATAACAAACCCAAAGCCCACACAAGAGAGGAAATTATAAAGATCAGAGCAGAAATCAATGCAATGGAGACTAAGAGAACAATACAAAAAAATCAATGAATCAAAGAGTTGGTTTTTTGAAAGAATAAATAAAATCAATAAACCTTTAGCCAACCTTATCAAAAAAAGGAAAGAGGCCGGGGTTTGGCTCAATGGTTTCGCTGCCTGCTGCGCAAGTGCAAGGACCCAAGTTCGATCCCTGGTACCAAAAAAAAAAAAAGGAAAGAAAAGGCTCAAATCCATGCAATTAAGAACGAAAAAGGGGAAGTCACAACAGAACCAGCGGAAATCCAGAGGATCATCAATACCTACTTTGAGAACCTGTACTCTAATAAAATGGAAAACACAAAAGAAATGGACAGATTCCTAGATACATATGAATTGCCAAAGTTAAATGAAGGAGATATAGAAATTCTAAACACCCCAATTACAATGAGTGAGGTTGAAAATATAATAAAAAATTTACCAACAAAGAAAAGCCCAGGTCCTGATGGCTTCACTGCTGAATTCTGCAAGGCATTTAAAGAAGAACTAATGTCTTTACTCTTTAAACTCATCAAGGTAATTGAAAGAGAAGCAAGGCTTCCAAACTCATTCCTGGAAGCAAGTGTGAGTTTGATTCCAAAACCAGGGAAAGACCCAACCCAAAAAGAGAACTACAGACCAATCTCCCTAATGAACATAGATGCAAAAATCCTCAACAAGATACTGGCAAACAGAATACACAGGGTCATCAAGAAGATCATACACCCTGACCAAGTCAGATTTATCCCAGGAATACAAGAATGGCTCAACATCCGTAAATCAATAAAGGTAATACACTATATTAACAGAGTCAAGGACAAAAACCATATGATCATCTCAATAGATGCATAAAAAGCATTTGACAAAATCCAACACCCATTCATGATAAAAAAAAAAAAACCCTAGAGAAAACTGGAATAGAAGGTCTTTATCTTAACCTGATTAAGGCTATCTATGAAAAACCAACAGCCAACACCATACTAAATGGTTAAAAACTGAAAACTTTCATGCTAAAACCAGGAACAAGACAAGGATGCCCACTATCACTACTCCTGTTCAATATAGTTCTGGAAACATTAGTCATAGCAATTAGAAAAGAGAAAGAAATAAATGGAATAAAGATAGGAATGGAAGAAGTTAAAATGCCATTATTTGCTGATGATATGATACTTTACATAGAAGACCCAAAAAACTCTACCAAAAGACTTCTAGACTTAATTGACAGATTCAGTAGAGTACCTGGATATAAGGTCAAACAATAGCCTTCTTATACACGAATAGCAGACACTGAGAGAGAAATTAGGGAAACAATTCCTTTTACAATAGCATCCAAAAAATGGAAATATCTAGGAATCAATCTAACAATGCAAGCAAAAGACCTCTACACTGAAAACTACAGCACCCTGAAAAAAGAGAAAAAGGAGGATATAAGAAAATGGAAAGACATCCCTTGTTCCTGGGTAGGAAGAATCATTATAGTGAAAATGGCCATACTTCAAAAACTGCTATATAGATTTAATGCAATGCTGATTGAATTTCCAACAATATACTCCACAGAGCTAGAGAAAACAATCCAAAAATTCATTTGGAACCCAGAAGAGACCTAGAATAGTAAAAACAATTCTGGGCAAAAGAATCATGGATGGGGTATCACAATACCCAACTTGAAGCTATACAACAAAGCTACTGTGATAAAAACAGTATGGTACTGGCAAAGAAACAGACCCGAGGATCAGCAGAATAGATTAAAAAGATGCAGAAACAACTCCAGATATACTCAGCCACCTCATCTTTGACAAAGGAGCCAACTACCCTCACTGGAGGAAAGATAGCCTTTTTAATAAATGTTATTGGAAAAACTGGATTTCAACCTGTCAAAGATTAAAACTAGACCCATATCTGTCACCATGCCCTAAACTAAGATCTAAGTGGATTAAAGATATAAATATTAAGACAGAAACACTAAACTTGTGGGAAGATTAGTTAGGTAGAACTCTTGAAGATATTGGCATAGGAAAAGACTTTATGAACAAAACCTCAGTAGCACGGGAACTAGCAGAAAGAATCAACAACTGGGATTTCATCTTATTAAAAAGCTTCTGCACTGCAAGAGAAACCACCAACAGAGCTAAAAGACAACCTACAATGTGGGAAAAAATTTTAGCAGCTGTAACTCAGACAAAGGGCTACTATCTAGAATATATAGAGAACTGAAAAAAATCAGACCCACCAAATTCAAAGAGCCAATTCAAAAATGGGCATCTGAAATGAACAGACATTTCTCAGACCAAGAAGTAAAAGCAGCAAATAAACATATGAAAAAGTGTTCAACATCACTGGTCATTTGAGAGATGCAGAGGAAAACAACATTGAGATTCCACCTCACCCCAAAAAGAATGGCTGCTATCAAGAAATTAACCAATAACAAATGCTGGCAGGGGTGTGGAGAGAAAGAAACCCTTCTCCATTGTTGGTGGGAGTGCAGACTGGTGCAACCACTATGGAAATTAGTGTGGAGATGCTTCAAAGAACTAGGGCTGGAGGTCCCATTGGACCCAGCTATTCCCCTACTGGGTATTTTCCCAAAAGAATTAAAAGAATCATACCGCAGAGATATATGTGTACCCATGTTTATTGTGGCACAGTTTATAATAGCTAAAGCTTGGAAACAGCCCAAGTGCCCATCAACTGGAAACTGGATAAAGAAGATGTGGTTTTTTTTATAAAATGGAGTACTACTCAGCCATAAAGAATGAGAAACTAGAGTCATTTATAGGTAAATGGATGCATATTGAGGCCATACTCTTAAGTGAAATAAATAAGACACACATGTGTAAATACTGAATAGTTTCTCCAGTGTGAGAAACTGAGAGTGTCAATAAGGACTAAAAAGATTAATAACTAGTAATTGATACTTTGAAATAGGAAAAGGTCCAAAGGGGTAAGGGTGGTGGGAGGAGATGGGGAAAGGAAAGAGTGGAAAAGAAAAATTGTGAGAAAAGATTAAAAAATGGAAATGAATTTTGTAAATAGGGAAGGGTTTAGGGGTGAAGGGCGCACAGGTAATGGGGAAAAAATAAGAACCAAGATACACTATGTACAGGTACAAGAACCCAATGATAAATGTAAACATATTGTATACCTAAAATGTACCAATAAAAGAATTTAAGCAAAAAAAAACCATGGGAAATCTCAGGAACTTGATGGTAAATATGAAGTCAGACAGAATGAGATGTGCAGTGCCCTTTAACCTCAGTTTCCTCATCAGTGAAACAAGGATTTATTCATTCAAGACTATCTGCTATGTACCAGCACGTGTTTTACACAGTAGGGATATAACAATAAAAAAATGAAAGAAAAATCTTTTTTCATAGAAATTATATTCTAGTGGCATGAAACAGAAAGATAGATAATAAACACATAATCCAGTGAAATTTACGTCAGGTGTTTTTATAGGTATGGGGAAAAATATGGCAGAAAATAAACATAGCATCAGATGAAGCACACAGAGAAGTTTTGAATATAAAAGCTCACTGAAAAAGTGATATGCCAGTAAAAATTTGAATGAGGAGGAAGTGAGAAACAAACATTTCTTTTCTCATGTAGAGTAAGATTTAGGATTGTTGGTTAATTAAGTGTTCTCAAGCCTATTCTGATTAACACCACATCATTTTTTCTAGTATGAATATAAAAGGTTTTCTATTTTTGTATCTTTTTAGAAGTTTCCATGAGAATTAACTTTCTGGAACTTAGAAGAAGATTAAACCTGAAACTAATTTTATTTTAAATTAATATATAATTTTGAAGAGATTGGGTTGAAAAAATTTTTATTGTTATTGAGTTATTCAGAAGTACTTATGCCTAAAACACTTAGCGTTTAAGCAAGAGAGCCAATACTGAGAACTGAATTTTTAGGAAGATGAATGAAAGCATTCTGGCTTATTTACTGAAGAACAATCCAGTAGAAATTGAAATTTCACACGCTTGACTCTGACTTTATTCGTTTAACTTAATGTTATCCCCAAAAATAACCACAAAATAAAGGGAGAAAGAGATTTCTGTGATGAATGGATGAATATAAAAATTAATGTCTAGAGAGGCCAAGGATTTAGCTCAGTGGTGCTGCTGCCTACCCTGCAAGCACAAGGTCCCAAGTTCAATCCCTGGTACCAAAAACAAAAAATTAATGTCTAGAAAGAATTGGATATAAAACCCAGATTCTTTATGTGTTTTTGTTGTTGTTGTTGTTTTTGGTACCAGGGATCGAACTCGGGACATTCCAATTGTGAGGCAGGCGGTGGCACCATTGAGCTAAATCCCTGGTCCAAAAACCAGATTCTTAATGGACCCAAGTTATTCAGCAAAATAACTCACTCCATTAGGCCTCAGTTTCCATTTTTTTAAGTGGAATTATATTCCCACTTCTCAGGAATTGAGGAAAAAGAATAAATAAATGTTTACCCTTTGTTTTTCCCTCTACTAGAGCCTAATCTCCAAGAGGCAAAGAGAATTTGTGCTAAATTAATCTTAGTGTCCCAGGACTTAGAATATGTCTTCCTGTCATATAATAAATCAGCAATAAGTTTCATTATTTCTTTTCTTTCAACCAGTATTCTAGTGACCTTTCTACTCCTAAACCATCTAACCTGGTCCTGTGCTAATAATTATGAATCTGGAGAGTTTGTTTCCTTTTTGGGAATTAACTAATCAGGAGTATAATTGGGACTTCAAGCCAAGAGCTTGATCTGCATATTGAAGATGGATTCCTGTCACCAGACAGTGATCCCTGGTAGATCCTGGGTCCCTTGGCCAGCTCTATCACCCTTAAGTACAGTTGTGCCTCTTTGGAACTCTTTTATGTAATATTAAAAAATTCATTGCTGTGCTTGCCTCAGTCCAAGTATCCTACTCCTGAAAGATTTATACCCTATATAAACTAGGTATTTCACTTAGCATTCAGAGAGCAGGGGGTTCAACAGCTACTTATCACAGCCTCCTAGCCAGGAGTCAAGATAAAAAAGCTAGGGGCTGGGGTTTAACTCCGTAGTTTCACAACCTGCTGCGCAAGCACAAGGACCCAAGTTCAAACCCCAGTACCAAAAAAAAGAAAAAGATAAAGAAGCTAGAGGCTTAAACTGGAGCTACGTGCCACTTCTCCATGGCTGGATAACAACTCAGGGGTAGAAGATGGGGAGGGAAGCTACTAATAGTTTTGGAGATCTAAGCCATTCCTTAAAGTTAAGAGAGTGAGGGTTGGTGATAGAGCATGTGCCTTGCATATGTGAGGCCCTGGTTTCCATCCCCAGTACTTCAAGAAAGAAAAAGGGGGAAAAAGGAAAGAAATTGAGGAGAGACTGCATGTGTAAAATGCTGTGAAGAAAACCCATACAGGGAAGGAAGCTCCTCTGCCACCATTCCAAGCTCCTAGGGCAGAAAAGGTGAGCCGCACAGGTGCCAGAAGCACCCCACACACACACCCATGGAAATGAGAAAACACATAAACAAGCCTCAAAAACAGACTTCTGGACCACCTACAGCAACCCCAAAGGGAAACAAGATGAAACAGTCTGATAATCAACCACTTGGACTCTCTGAACTGGCAACAAAAGAGGATCTGGAAAAAATGAAATCAGAAATAATTACTCAGATAACAGCAAAGATTGTGCTTATGGTGCAAGACATGATTAATAAATCTAGAGAGGACACAGATTAAAAAAAAATAGAGGATCTGAGGAACATGATGGAATCCCAACCTAGGAAACAAATGGAATCCATAAAACAGATACAAACAGATTTCCAGAAGATTAAAAACTCCATTGAAAGTCTGCATAGCAGAATGAACCAATGTGAGGATAGAATTTCAGATATGGAAGAAAAGATTGCAATTAGTGATGAGGAAAATAAAAATTGCTTTAAAATTGTAAGGGAACATGAGAAATCAATCCAGCAGCTGCTAGATGATGCAAAGAAGAATAACATAAGACTGATTAGAGTCAATGAAGAAAGAGGAGAGAGGATAGATGACATAAAAAATTGTTCACAGAAGTGATGGCAGAAAACTTCCCAAGGAGGGGAAAAGAACTTGACATACAGATAAGTGAGGCATATAGGACTCTAGCTAACCTTGATCAAAAAAAAATCTACACATAGGCATATAATAGTTAGGATTCCAGAAATCCAACAGAAGAACAAAATTCTACAAGCAGTGAGAGAAAAGAAACAAATCACATACAAAGGAAAGCCCATCAGAATCTCAGCAGACTTCTCAATGCAAACCCTCAAGGCAAGAAGAGCTTGGAGTGATGTATTTCAAGCCCTAAAGGAAAACAGCCTCCAACCCAGATGGATGTACCCTGCAAAACTATCTTTCAAGATTGATGGAGAAATAAGATATTTTCATGATAAAGAGCACCTCAGGAACTTCATGAATACCAAACCAGCACTCCAAAAAGTTTTAGACAATAGCCTAGGAAAAGACAATGAGGATCACAACCCCAGGAAACCCAGCAGAATGAATCCATTGGGAGTGACAAATTAAAAGCAAAGGGGGAGAATCCAACAAAAAGAAAAAGTCATGACAAGGCTTTTAAAACTTTTAACTTCATCTCTCTAATGAGTGTATAATTCAATCTTGTTATTGTACTGATTAGTATTTTTCTGATTCTAGAGTTGCACACCTTTCCTTGTGCTGTACTGGCTATTTATCATCTACTTAGGTCTACTTTTTAATTGGGTTGTCTATTAATGAGCTGTAAGAATTCTTTATATATTCTGGTCATAGGTTATATGCATTGTAAATATGGTCTGTTTAAGGACTATTTTTCACTTTAATGATGTCATTTAAAGTTCTAAATTTTGATGGAATCTCATTTATCAATTTTTTTCTTTTATACATCATGTTTTTGGTATCCTAGGTAGTTCTTGCCTACCCTGAATTCATGAACATTTTCCCTTATAATTTCTTCTTAAAGTTTTATACTTTTAGGGTTTCTTGTTTAGTTTCATAGATCCCTTCAAGTTATTTTCATGTATGGAAATAAAGGGTTGAGGTTAATTTAAAAAGAAAACTCATACAGCATAATGCTCAAGTAGATTCTGAAATGCAACTTGATTCAATCTCCAGTTAACTAACTGGTTGTACAGTACCTTGGCAGTTGCTTAACCTGCCTGTGCTTCAGTGCACAGCATGTAACTAATAGTTACACACTGTAGTTCCTAGTACATAGTGTGTAACTAATAGTCAACATCTATTGAACATACCATATGGTTTAAACACTGTTAATACATACCTGCATGAAATCTTTACAGTAGTTCAATGAGGTAGAGGCTAATACCATACTCATTTTACAAAAAAAGAAACTATTACAGGAATCAGTTCCATTATCTGCCCATATTTTTCACAGTGAATTACATTACCTGCCCAATTTCAATGCCAAACCAGCTAGCATTTGTGTTCACTACTCCATTGAGAAGACTGAATTGGGCAATATGTAAAAAGTACTTACAATAGAGCCTAAAATATACTTTTGGAGAGCTATGAATAGAACTGCCTAACCAGAGAAAAAGAATCATGAAATTCTATAGACAGTGAAATTCCATAGGGTAATGAAAATTGGAGTTTTGAATCTTTTACTATAAGCCTTGGGAAACAATTTTAGATTCTGTATGGTAAGACAATTAAAACATCATAGAAGGATTTATGCATGAATTAAGAGCAGTCTAAGAGATCATGATTCTTTGAAGGATGAAAAGGCAGAAGAGGTTCATGAGAGAAGCAAAGTTCTTAGGAAGGGTGACCATTAAAGAAGTAACTCAACAGAACAAGGGACTTCAAGATGGCTCCTTGAATTGCAGTGGGTAAGGATCACACTATTCCTCTGAAGATAAGCAGAAGACCAAGAGTGAAAGAGAGCTTTAAAAGAAATGGATGTATTCAATTTCAGTCTTGTTACATTTGTAATGAAAGCAAGAAATGTTAGCCAGGCAGAAGATAAAGAGACAAAGCTTATTATGAATATGTGAGAGTAAACATAAAAATTAGTACCAATAAAAAAGAAGCTCCAAAGGCCTGGGGGTGTATCTCAGTGGTAGAGTGCTTGCCTAACATAGGCAAGGCCCTGAGTTCTCTCCCTGGCATGGAGAAAAAAAAAGCACTGATACGAAAATCACATAGAGTAAACCTCTGTTTCTAAATTCTCCCAACAATCACAATCTGTTGGCCTCCAAGTCCTTCTTATTAAACTTTAATGCTGCCTTTATATAAAAGAGAGAAATTTGTGGAAGATTAAGAAATTTTCACCTGTGCTTCTTTTCTGAGCAAGTTGTTTTATGAAATAATTTATTTTGGCAGATTCTTAGGGTTTGCATTTTTATCTTAAAAAGCAAACAGAAAGGTCTTTTTCTGAGAGTGGCTGCTCAAGTAATAAAAGAGATATGGAAAAAGCTTTCACAACCTTTTATCTGCACACTCTATTGAACAGTTCAAATTATAAAAACTTGTATTTGAGTTTTTAAATTTGAAAAGTGCACAAAATAAACTTCTAGTTTTCCCCAGAAATGCTGTGATATTATCTCTGTAGGAGAAGAGATTGGGAAGGTTTGGAACATTCTTTAAGCTTTTCAATTTACGTCAAATTGAATAGATGCCTTCCTATGTCAGGGGCCTCATTTGCCTCACTGTGTGCCTGCTAAAGTCTAATATGCTGAAATTCTCACTCAGATGTTCCTCCCTACAAGATACTTTTTGCCACCAGTCATTAACTGTTAAGCTGCCAGTCTCAATTACCATCATAAATCTTCATAGACTCAGCCACCCAGAACAGTTACTTGAGAAATGATTCCCTTTCCAGAAAGTGATTTTGTACCAGAAATAGTGTTATATATAATGAGTATTTCAAAAAGAATGAAAATAGATGGAGGCAAAGGTGAGAAGTCATCCACAGTGCTTTCTTCCTTGGGAATCGTCACCAAACTAAAGAGGTATATAAATGGCATATGCAGTGTTCAGCAACATCCTGATTGTATAAAGCTAGAAGAATTACTTAAACCTTCTGAGTTCTCTGTTTCCTCATATGCAGAATGGACCTGTACTGCCTATTTTGCTGTGTTGTTATTGGGGAAAAAATGCTCTTACTTCAATTTATGATGTAACTCTATTTCCCTCCTGATTCTTAATCATGAGCTCATCCTGCAATAATCCCCCACTTCTCTCTGTATCCAGTTCCTTGGCAGTGTCATGGAATCATCTATAAAAGCACAAATAGTCAACACTATTTATCTGACAAAAATCTTAGGTGAGTTTTTGATATTTGTACTCTATATTGTTGGAGATAAGGAATGCCCCAGTGCTAGCTTACCTCAAAAAAGATTTTGCAGACAAAACCTCCCAAGAAAACAAGCCTGTTAGGCAGAAAGTGTTAGCAATGGGGAGATATGAGGAGACCATAGAGAAATATATTCAAGAAAGGGGATACATCACTTTTCCATTGTCCTACAAGACTTGCTACCATATTTTTCTATTAGTTGTTGGCATTTTATGCTTTTTAGCACATATTCACAAAAATATTCACTACAGCATGTTGGCCCAGCATCTTTGGGGCAACTGGAAAATACCTAGATTATACAGATCATACATACCAATCGAGGGAAAGGTGAAGAAGTAGGAGGTATCACTGGCAGGCATGATAAGGAAGTTCAAGGGTTGAGCTAAACATAACCCAATCCTAGAGCTACTATTATTCTGAATTCCTAATGCTTATCTAGGTAATACAAAATATTGCCCGAACCTCATTGAAGTCTTTCTAATTCTTGTCTTTATGTGTTCTCACATAAGCCTTTTAGAAGTGGCTGTGTTTTATTCTCTGATCAGCTGAGTCTTAATTAGTCATGCATTCTGGGTGATCACATATCAGAAAGGATTTTAGAATCATATCATCTAGAGATGTGCTGATCACTTTTGGACCAATTTGTCCAAAAGGAACTAGATTAAAATAGGTTATAGAAATAAATATCACTGAGCCGGGATTTAGCTTAGTGGTTTCGCTGCCTGATGCACAAGCGCAAGGACCTGAGTTCGATCCCTGGTAGCAAAAAAAAAGAAAACAAATATATATCACTGACATATCAGTAATAGAAGAAATCACATCAGAAGTTTCCCAAGTTACTGTCATTTAGATGACTTTTTCCTCTAGGTTACAGGTCAGAGAGGCTCCTGGACTCTGCTATAAAAATAAAAGTATAACACATTTTGAGGGATAAATAATTCTAAAATATATTAGTAGTAGGCCATTATGCTCAAGAGAAACATAGAAAAGCAAAGAACTGTGGTTCCATTTATTCCACAACTTTCAGTAGCACCTATGGTGACAGACACCAGTTTAAATGTGGAGAATACAGGGATTAATGGAAACCTTCCTCTCCTTAAAGAGTGACAAGATAAGTGTGTTTTATTAGTAGTGCAGGTTATCATAAGAGCACAAAAATGTCAGTAATGAAATTGAATCTAAGAGTAATGAACAGTGGGAATATTCCAGGCAAGCGTAATCAAAGTGTGCACGTGTAAAAACAGCATAGTGAATTGAGGAATTGTGGTGTTTTAGCCTGGGTCCCCTAGAGAGCAGAACCTAAAGAATTAAGATTTTAAGACTACACTGAGGTGTCCAAGACCATAAATATGAGAAGGGGGAAAACAAAGGAAGATATGATACGATGTGATGCAATGATACGTGCATGTGCCCTGACAGTGTGCTATGACAGCTACAGTTTCACAAGCAGAGATACAAAGCATACCATTCAGCAAGTATATTTGTTCAGTACAATGCCATATCTCAGAATAATCCACGAGCAAGAAAATTGATCTGTAAGATTTCGCATCAGTCAAAGTTCTCACCATGGTTGGTAGCTTATCCCTTCATAGTTGTCCAGATACTGCAGAATCCAGACATTGCAAAGACATCTCTGCAAATAAAGGGATAACCTTGAGCGGGTAGTGGACAACTGGGAAAGGTAAGGAAGGAAGTCACTGGAGACTCTAAGAAGTCATTCAAGTTTTTGCAATTAAAAATAAAGGCATAGAAGAGAGAGGGAGGGAGATGGGATACAAATAGCACAGATCAACCTGAGAAGGCTCTTATGTATACTTTTGATTTTATTCCATGGGTCCAGAATGTTTTTAGGGAAGGAAAGTTCAGCTGGTAGAGGAATCATTTCTACTGATCATTTCAGTATCTGGCCATGGTGAAAGAAATTCCTTCTGGACTATTTCAAGTTTATCCATAGAAATAATCAACTGAAACACAGCAATTATACAGGGAGCAGACAAGTTGTCAATGAATAAACAATGGTCAGTGCTCTTGCTTGTTTTGTTTTACTTCAAGTAGGAATTAAATTGAGATTTATTCAAACAACAGATGGATACCAGGTCCACATGTTTGCTTGAGTCTGTCTTGAATTTTGTGATTTGGCTGATATCGCTGTGGCAACTCTCTGGGAAAGTGCCTCCTTTTCATACCTGGCTTACAAAGCAATCACCCTTGAGGATGAAACCACATTTAATGCTCTTTGAAACACAACCAAGAATAACATCTGGCATTTTTTTGGAAGAATGATTTTTTTTCACAGTATTATAATAGTTGTTGTCTAACAACAGACAACATTTTTAAACAGCTTTTCATAATCCATAATTTCATTTAATCATCATAGCAGGTTTATGAGAAAGGAATTATTATTACTCTCTTGTGCCATTGTTAAATTCAAATAAATTCATAAATATTAAATTCTGTGCCCAACTCCTGCAGCTAATTAATAGTAGTGTTGCAACTTTGGATCCTGTTTTTCTTCAAGGTCTTTATATTTCTGCTTACTTTGTTATTTCACAGAGATGCTTTGTGAGAGAATAAAAATGTGTGTAAAAGAGAAAGAAAGAGAGAACAAAGCCTTAGAAGTTGAAAAGTTATCGAAACACCCATACCCATAGTTGCCCTGTGGCTAATTTCTGAAAATCTTTCTTAAACAGATTTATCTGCTTAAAAGACAAAATGCCTTAAGGAAATAAGTTCTACATATATGGTATGGAGTTATCTTTCCCACTATGGGACAGAGTTCACATCTTTAAAACTTACAAAGTTTCTATCATTTTAATATCCTGAAATTCACTTCAATGATTTCAAAGAACTTTTAAAAATCATATTCTATCCTTCATGGTCAATAGACCTGAATTTAAATTTGATCTCTTTCATAAGGTAGACTTATTTTAAGTTACCCATGTGGATCCCATATGCAACTAAGTCTAAGAACTATCCCATTATTTTGTTCTTCAATAGTGAAGGTGATGTTGAGTTGATAGTCAAGGGATTAGTAAGAGTTTAGCATCTGGGAAAACCATAGAAAAAGGAGCATGAGCTGTAACACAGGATGTTAGGACACAGGCTGTGCATATCTAGAAAGAAAGCATTATGAGAAGGATAAGAAAAGACTGGTTGAAAGCAGATTTTGAGAGCCCTTAAATTGCTTAGTAAAAAAAAAATCTGTTATTTTCTTCATCATGCAATAGAGAGCTTTTAAACTTTTTTAAGTGTGGGAGTGAAAGAGAATCTGATCTATATTTTAGGGGGAAATGGATCTCTGGAGAAACTTATAGAATAAAGCTTAGTAAATAGCTTAGGATTTATTGAAATAATCTGAAAATTCACATTGGCCAGTGGTTTCTGCTGCATCCTACTGGAAAATAAACATATTGTTCAATATTATAACAATTCACATTTAATTTCTGTTGCTTTTACATCACAGCTGTTATTCCAAAATACATGAACTTGAGAAATTTCAAGTAAATTTAACAATCATTTAGCTATGAATAGAACTATAGTAATTCACTAGCCTTTGTTTGTTGTCAGGAAATTTTCATCCTACATAGGGTAAAAACAGAGAAAAGGGTGAGAAAAAAATGAAACCTCACATTTTTAAATTAGACTTTATTATTTTTGTTCAATCAAGAAAACACTCCCTTACCCATAGAAACTAATGACATTTCTGAAACCATAGCCTTTCTCATAAATCATTTCCTCTCCATTGAACTGTTGCATATTTTCAATCATCCTACCATTTGGAGATGGAATAAAAATGAATGGGAATACCTTAAAAATTACAGTAAAAGAACTCTCATCTCTGAAATCCCTCTAAAAGGCCAGACTTTTGCTTCCTTAACAACTGGAGATAGCTGAAGAGTCTCCTCAACAAAAACGTGTAGAATAGAAATGCTTAGCAGCTCTTCTCATGTGAGATTCTATAAAAAAAAACCTGAGGGCCAGGGACTTAGCTCAGTGGTTCTGCCACCTGTCTCGCAAGTGCAAGGTACCAAGTTCAATACCCAGTACTAAAAAAACAAAAAATACTTTGAGCCATAATTTCAGCCTAAAATACCATTTATACGGAATTAATTAATTTTTGATATATCTACAATGGTACTAACTTGTACTATCCTTGGAAAGATTGAGAAAATCATCACTCAGATCATTTTTAAGGGCTTTACTCTCTGGTAGAACCTAAAGGATAAACCATGGGATTTTCAAAGAGGATGCAATAATTCCAAAGTTTCTTTTTTTCACTCTTTCAGCTTTTTATATGGAAATAATTTCAAATTTACCAAAAAGGTTGCAAAAATAGACCACAGAGCTTCCATATTCCCTTCATCTTAAGCATTTCACTTATTTGTGAATCATTTGGGAATAAGTTACAGACATGATGCACAATTATTACTTCTTAATCTTTCAATTTGCATTTCTTGAGTGCAAAATTGCACTATAACAAGCAATATAGGAAATTAATGTTAATCCAATAATCTAATTTAATCTATAGATCCAATTCAAATCTTACCCTTTTCCCTAATAATGCCCTTTACAGATCCAGGGTCTAATGCAGCACCATGTGTTGTACTTACTTGTCACAGCTCTTCATTCTTTGTCAATCTGGAACAGGTTTTCACTTGTCTTTCATGACCTTAATATTTACTTTAAGGGCCAGAGTGCTGAGGATCAGAGCGCACCCCTAGCACTGAGAAGTTGAGCCATGTGGGTACCAGGACACCCCCCACCCTGTGGCTGCGCCAAGCCATTACCTGGATCCACACCACAGAGTTGCAGGGGTCATAAAGGACATTGTTCTGAGCTCAGGAAGATAGAGCAGAAGTGAACAACAGAAAGAGGGCCTCTCTAAGGCCCCTTGACGAAAATTAAAGCTCACTGTAAAAGTGAAGAAAATCTCTGAAATAAAGGCACACCAGATAAACTTAGTTGGGAAGAAGCAGTGTGGACCAGAGTGGTGTGGCTGCAAGCACATCCCACCCAGGGATCTGCCCCAACCACAGAGGCTGGGGCACATTGCCCCAAGCCAAGGGCCGGTCTGGAAAAGAGTTACACAGGCACACAAGCAACAGCCAGAGGTTCACCCCAATATCAACAGTAAGTTCACCAGTCCCTAGACAGAAGCTTGTTCACACAACAGGAACTGGGGTGCACAGCCCCCAGCCAAAGGCCCTCCCAGAAAACAGCTACATAGGGGTCTTAGCCAGTGGCAAACCTAGATACATCCCAAGTGTGCACAGGCCCCAGCCAGAAGCCCACCCAGAAAACAGATCAGCTCAGGGATCAAAAAGGCCACCTTTCTGAACCCAGGAATTAGTGTTCTGGTGAGCACCAGAGAAAAGACAACTCTGTGGCTTGCTGAGAATTAAAGACCACTGGGTGAGCAAAAAGTTGCCTCAACAAAGGCACAGCAGGCTGCATCTGTTGAAATGAGAAGACACGTAAACAAGTCTCAAAGTCAGGCTTCCAGATCACCTAAGACAACCCCAAAGGGAAATGAGATGGAAATCTGATACTCAACCACCTGAAATCCCCAAATTGGCAACAAAAGAGGATCTAGAAAAAATGAAATCAGAAATAATTTCTCAGATAACAGCGGAGATTGTGCCCATAGCACAAGACATCATTAATAAATCTAGAGAGGACACAGATAAAAAAAAAAAATAGAGGAACTGAGGAACATGATGGAATCCCAACATAGGAAACAAATGGAATCCATAAAACAAATGCAAACAGATTTGCAGGAGATTAAAAACTCCATTGAAAGTTTATGCAACAGAATGAGCCTATGTGAGGACAAAATTTCAGATGTAGGAGATAAGATTGCAATTAGTGACCAGGAAAAGAAAATTGTAAGGGACCATGAGAAATCAATCCAGCAACTGCTAGGTGATGAAAAGAAGAATAACATAAGACTGATTGGAGTCAATGAAGAAACAGGAGAGAGTGCAGACGACATAGAAAAAACTGTTCACAACAGATTAGAAGATGCAGAAACAATGCCAGACACACTCAGCCATCTCATCTTCAATAAAGGAGCCAAATACCCTCAGTGGAGGAAAGATAGCCTCTTTAATAAATGGTGCTGGAAAAATTGGGCTTCAACTTGCCAAAGATTAAAACTAGACCTATATCTCTCACCATGCACTAAACTAAAATCAAAATGGATTAAAGATCTAAATAGTAAAATAGAAACTCTGAACCAGTTGGAACAGAGGTTAGGTAGAACCCTTGAAGACATCGGTGTAGGAAAAGATTTTATGAACAAAACCTCAGTTGCCCGTGAACTAGCACAAACAATCAACAAGTGGGATCTCGTCTTATTAAAAGGCTTCTGCACAGCAAGAGAAACCACCAGCAGTGTGAAAAGACAACCCACAATGTGGGAAAAAATCTTCACCTGCTCTTCCTCAGACAAAGGTCTACTATCTCGAATCTATAAAGAACTTAAAAAGATCAGACCTCACAAATTTAAAGACCCAATTGAAAAATGGGCATCTGAAATGAACAGACATTTCTCAGATAAAGAAGTAGAAATAGCAAATAAATACATGAAAAAATTTTCAACATCACTGGTCATTCGAGAGATGCAAATGAAAAGAACACTGAGATTTCACTTCACTCCAGAAAGAATGGCTGCTATCATGAAATCCACCAATAACAAATGCTGGTGGGGCTGGGGGGAAAGAGGAACCCTGCTCCACTGCTGGTGGGAGTGTAGACTGGTGCAACCACTGTGGAAATCAGTATGGAGATACCTCAAAGAACTAAGACTGGAAGTCCCATTTGACCCCGCTATTCCACTGCTGAGGATCTTCCCCAAAGAATTAAAAGAATCATACCACAGTGGTATATGTGCACCCATGTTCATAGCAGCACAGTTTGTAATAGCTAAACCTTGGAAACAGCCCAAATGCCCATCAACTGGAGACTGGATAAAGAAAATGTGGGTTTTTTATAAAATGGAGTACTACTCAGCCATAAAAATGAGAAATTAGAGACATTTATAGCTAAGTGGATGCACATTGAGGCAATACTCTTAAGTGAAATAAATAGGACACACATGTGTAAATACTGAATAGTTTCTCTGGTGTGAGAAACTGAAAGTGTAAATAAGGACTAAATGTATAATAGGTCATGTGAAATAGGAAGAAAAGGGGCAAAGGGGAAGGAAGTGGGAGGGCTAGGGGAAAGGATAGAAGGGAATGGGATTAATATGAGAAAATGGAAAAATAGGAACAAAATCTTTGTAAATAGGGAGGAATGGAGGGGTTGAAGGGAGGTCTGGGCAAGGGTGAAAAATAAGAACCAAGAGAGACTATGTAAAGGTGCAAATTTCCAATGATGAATGTCATTATATTGTATACCTAAAATGTACCAATGATTAGAATGAATAATCGATAATGTAAAATAGGAAGAAAAGGCCCAAAGGGGCAGGGGTAGTGGGAGGGGCAGGGGAAAGGAAAGAAGGGAAAGGAAAAATGCTAAGAAATGGAAAAAATTGAAATAAAGTCTTTGTAAATAGGGAAGGGTGGAGGGCGTGAAGGTAGGGCTAGGAATGGGGAAAAAATAAGAACCAAGATGCATTATGTAAAGGTACAATTCCCAATGAGAAATGTAATTGTGTTGTATACCTACAATGTACCAATAAAAGAATTTAATACAAAAAGAAAAAGAAAAAACTGTGCACAGAAGTGATGGCAGAAAACTTCCCAAGCAGGGGAAAAGAACTTCACATACAGATAAGTGAGGCATATAGTACTCCAACTAGGCTTGATCAAAAAAATCTACACATAGGCATATAATAGTTAAGATTCCAGAAACCCAACAGAACAAAATTCTACAAGCAGTGAGAGAAAAGAAACAAATCACATACAAAGGAAAGCCCATCAGAATCACAACAGACTTCTCAATGCAAACCTTCAAGTCAAGAACAGCTTGGAGTAAAGTATTTCAAGCCCTAAAGGAAAACAGCCTCCAATCAAGATTGATGTACCCTACAAAACTATCTTTCAAAATTGATAGAGAAACATGACAAAGAGCACCTTAGGAACTTCATGAATACCAAACCAGCACTCCAAAAAATTTTAGACAATATCCTAGGAAAGACAATGAGGATCAGAACCCCAGGAAGCCCAGCAGAATGAATCCATCCAGCATGACAAGAAATTAAATGCAAAGCAGGAGAATCCAACAAAAAGAAAAAGTCATGACAATGATAAGTCAATATGTATCAGTTATAACTATCAATGTTAATGGTCTCAACTCACCAATCAAAAGAAATAGACTGGCAGAATGGGTCAAGAAGCAAGATTCAACAATATGCTGCATACAAGAAACACACTTAATTCAAAAAGAAACTCATAGACTGAAAGTTCAAGGGTGGAAAACAATACTCCATATGACAGAAGCCTGAAAAAAAGCAGGACTAGTTATTGTCTTTGCAGATCAAGTGGATTTCAAACAAAAATCTGAAACACTTCTAGTCCCAAGAATTTCAGATAAGGGACAGTCAACCTGTATGTACAAATCTATTGTGAACATGTGTTTTCATTTCTCATAAGTAAAAACTGAAGAACAGAACCGTTGGTTCTTAACAGTGATAAAAGAAATTTCTATATTGTTTTCCAAAATAGTTTTCTCATTTAACATTCACATTAGCAGTATTAGTTTCAACTGGTTCACACTTAAGCTGACATTTGTTCTTTTAAAACTTTTAACTTCATCTCCCTAATGAGTGTATAATATGATCTTGTTCTTGTACGGATTAGTATTTTTCTGATTCTAGAGTTGCACACCTTTCCTTGTGCTGTACTGGATATTTATCATCTTCTTGTGTCTACTTTTTAATTGGGTTATCTATTAATGAGCTCTAAGAATTCTTTATATATTCTGGTCATAGGTTATATGCATTGTAAATATGGCCTATTTAAGGACTACTTTTCATTTTAATGATGTCATTTAAAGTTCCAAATTTTGATGGAATCTCATTTATCATTTTTTTCTTTTATACATCCTGTTTTTGGTATCCTAGGTAGTTCTTGCCTACCCTGAGTTCATGAACATTTTCCCTTATAATTTCTTCTTAAAATTTTATACTTTTAGGCTTTCATATTTAGGTTCATAGATCCCTTCAAATTATTTTCATGTATGGAAATAAAGGGTTGAGGGTAATTTTTTATATACGGATACCAGGTGTTCTAGTGCCGTTTGCTGAAAACACTGTCTCTTCCTCAGCTCTTGAATTGAGTTTATATTCTAATGCTAATGTTAAATAATCTTTCAAAACTCAGTGGACCATATTTGTGTGGTTCTATTTCTAGATTCTGTTTTATTCAAATGATCTATATGTCTTTCCTTACACCAACACTGCCTTCATTACTGTAGCTTTAGAAGAAGTCTTAAAATTAGGTACTAAACATTTTCCAACACTGTTTTTTTTAACTTTTCTAGGTCCTTTGTACTCCTACATAACTTTTAAATTTCAATATACAATTCTTCATTTATAGCAAGTATACACAGACCTGAATTTTTGTATATACCTTGTGTTTTCTAATCCTGCTAAATTCAAATACAAGTTCTAGGGGCTCCTGGAGGTTTCTTAGTATTTTCTCTGTAGATGATCACTTCATCTACATATAAAGATTTTACTTCTACCTTGCTAATCCTTTGCTATTTGTTTCTTTTATTGCCAGACTATTTTGGTTTGGGTCTATGTTTCAAAGTTTAATGGACAGATGAAAAGTAGACATATCAACCTTTGTTCCCCACTTTAGGGTGAAAGCATTGTATCTTTTCCATTCATACAAGGCATTTTTGCTGGAAGTATGGAGTTCATGTCTTATCTGTAGAGAAGGTTCTGTTCTACTTCTAGTCTCCTGATAGTTTTTGCCATGAACAGTGGTAGAATATAGTCCAATACTTTTTCTGCAATTACTGACAGGATCATATGGCTTTTTCCTTTCCTCTGTTAAAATGATGGCTTATGGGTGTGGATCTTCCAATGCTGAACCAACACTGCCATCCCTATAACAAAACCACTTTCTACATACTGCCAGATCTGACTTCTAATTGTTTTGTTAAATAAATTTTTATCTATGTTCATACTTTTTTCTTCTATTATTTTATCCAGTTTTAGGATTAGTACAATGTTGATTTCCTAAAAAGAGGGGAGAAGTGTTCCTACTTTTATCTGCTTTTAATATTTGATATAATTCATTGATTAAAATGTATATGAGCCTGTTGTTGTCATAGAGGTACGTTTTCAAGCTAGAAATATACTTTCTTTAATAGGTGTTATTCAAGTCTTATATTTCCTCCAGAGTCAGTTTTATTATTTTGCCTTCCAAGGTACTTCTTAGAAGTTGCCCAATTTATTTCAAAACATTTTTGTAATATGCTTTCTATATCCTTTTAAATTCTGTAAAATTTGTGGTAACATCCTCTAAATTTTGATAATGTAATTCAAACATGTATAATTGATATTGTGTAATAGGAAGAAAAGGTCTAAAGGAGTAGGGGAAGTGGGAGGAGTCAGGGAAAGGAAAGAAGGGAAAAGAAAAAATATGAAAAAAGTAAAAAAATGGAAACAAAGTCTTTGAAAATAGGGAAGGGTGGAGGGGGTGAAGGGAGGGCAGGGGAAAGGGAAAAAATAAGAACCAAGATACATTATGTAAAAGTACAAGATCCTAATGATTAATGTAACTGCTTTTTATATGTGAAATATACCAATAAACTTAACAGGAAAAAAATGTCTTCCCCTGGTGTAGAGAAAGTCATTATAGAAGGGAGTTCCTATCAAGTCAGGTATCCTGAAGAAACACTGGAGCCTTTCAGAGAGCTATGGTCACAATCTAACCTACTAAACTAAAATAAAAAAGGATAGTAATGTCCTCCAAGGAGAAATAGATCCCACAACTCTTTGCTTTTTAGCAGAGAACAGGAGATTGAAGGTAGCCATCATAGAAGTAGATAAGTAGGAAAAATCTGAGATTTCAATAAAATGTTAAACAATGATTTTGGCCTGTGAGATAGTTTAGAATGCTTGGGGGCCATGGACACGAAGGGAATCTAAACTCACTCATAAAATCTTTTCCATTTATCTCCACTGATTATTGATAAAAAAAAAAGATTAGAGGCAGGAGAGGAGAGTTGAAAGAAATTGCCTTTAAGGTAGAGAAGCAGTGCCTGCCTAAGTTTTAGTTCGCAGCAGAAAACCATCCTTACCCCAGACCATAAATAAAAAAGAAGTAGAATCCACTGCTGCTGGAAGGGGGCAGCAAAGCCAGCTCTAGCTATCTGAGCACAAGCCCCACCTCTCGATCTGGCTCAAGGACATTGTCCTCCTTAAATTATAAAAACCTACTTTGCTGTAAAATTGATTTTATAACATTCATCAATATTCAACTATAGCTTACTGAAAAAATATCTGGAAAAAAGCAAGTAATAATACCTACCCATTCAAATGTGATTTTTTTAGGTAACTGTATATAATAATTTCATTAAACATTAAACTAGTTTGTTGATCCTTTTTTTTTTTGCTTAAATTCTTTTATTGGTAAATTTCAGGTATACAATACATTTACATTTATCATTAAGTGCTTGCACCTGTACATGATGTGCCTTGGTTCTTATTTTTTCCCCATTCCCTGTGCGCCCTTCACTCCCTACACCCTTTCCTATTTACACAGATTTTATAGCATTTCTTTCTTTTCTCATATTTTTTCCTTTTCCTACTTTCCTTTCACCTTTCCCTGCCACTTCCCCTACACCTTTGAGCCTTTTCTTCCTATTTCAAATTATCAATTATTCATTTTAATCATGCAAAATCCTTATTTACACTTTCAATTATTCACACTAGACAAACTATTCAGTATTTACACATGTGTGTCCTATTTATTTCATTTACGAGGATGACCTCAATATGCATCCATTAGCTATAAATGTCTCTAGTTTCTCATTCTTTATGACTGAGTAGTACTCCATTTTATAAAAAAACACACACACACATCTTCTTTATCCAGTTTCCAGTTGATGGGCACTTGGACTATTTCCAAGTTTTAGCTATTATGAACTGTGCAGCTATAAACATGGGTGCACATATATCACTGTGATATGATTCTTTTAACTCTTTTGGGAAGGTACCCAGTAGGGGCATAGCTGGATCAAATGGGACCTCCAGCGCTGCTTCTTTGAGATAATTCCATACTGATTTCCACAGTCATTATACCAGTCTGCACTCTCACCAACAATGGAGAAGGGTTCCTTTCTCTGAACACGCCTGCCAACATTTGTTATTGGTTGTTTTCTTAATAGCAGCCATTCTTTGTGGGGTGAGGTGGAATCTCAGTGTTGTTTTCATCTGAGTATCTTGAATAACCAATGAGGTTGAAAATTTTTTCATATATATATTTGCTGCTTTTATTTCTTTATCTGAGAAATGTCTGTTCATTTCAGATGCCCATTTTTAAATTGGGTCTTTGAACTTGGAAGGTCTGATTATTTTCAATTCTTTATATATTCTAGATAGTAGTTCTTCATCTGAGGTACAGCTGCTCAAAAATTTTGCCCACATTGTAGGTTGTCTCACAGCTTTGTTGGTGGTTTCTCTTGCAGTAAAGAAGCTTTTAAATAAGATGAGATCCCAGTTGTTGATTCTTTCTGCTAGTTCCTGTGCTACTGAGGTTTTGTTCATAAAGTCTTTTCCTATGCCAGTGTCTTCAAGAGTTCTACCTAACCTATCTTCCAGCAAGTTTAGTGTTTCTGTTTTAATATTTAGATCTTTAATATACTTTGATCTTAGTTTAGTGCATGGTGATAGGTATGGATGTAGTTTTAATTTTTTGCAGGTTGAAATCCAGTTTTTTCAACACCATTTATTAAATAGGCTATCTTTGCTCCAACAAGGGTAGTTGGCTCCTTTGTCAAAGATGAGGTGGTTGAGTATGTCTGGAGTTGTTTCTGCATCTTCAAATCTATTGCACTGATCCTTGGGTCTGTTTCTTTGACAGTACCATTCTGTTTTCATCACAGTAGCTTTGTAGTATATTTTCAAGTTGGGGATTGTGATACTCCCTGCCATGTCTCTGTTGCCTAGAATTACTTTTGCTATTCTAGGTCTCTTCTGGTTTCAAATGAATTTTTGGATTCTTTTCTCTAGTTCTGTGAAATATATTTTTTGGAATTTCAATCACCATTGCATGAAATCTATATAGAAGTTTGGGAAGTATGGCCATTTTCACTATATTGGTTCTTCCTAACCAGGAACAAGGGATGTCTTTCCATATTCTTATATCCTCTTCGATATCTTTTTCAGAGTGTTGTAGTTTTCTTTATAGAGGTCTTTTCCTTCCTTTGTTAGATTGATTCCTAGATATTTCCCTTTTTTGGATGCAATTGTAAAAGGAATTATTTCCCTTATTTCTCTCTCAGTGAATTTGTTATTTGTGTATAAGAAGGCTATTTATTTTTGAGTGTTGACCTTGTATCCTGCTAGGCTACTGCATCTGTCAATTAAGTCTAGAAGTCTTTTTCAGAGTTTTTCTGGGCTTTTATGTAAAGTATGATGTCAGCAGCAAATAATGACAGTTTCACTTCTTCCTTTCCTATCTTTATTCCTTTTATTTCTTTCTCTTTTCTAATTGCTGTGGCTAGTGTTTCCAGAAAAATATTAAACAGCAGTAGTGATAATGGGCATCCTTGTCCCATTCCTGATTTTAGTCAAAGTTTTCAGTTTTTGACCATTTAGTATGATGATGGCTGTTGGTTTTTCATAGATAGCCTTAATCAGATTGAGATAAAGACCTTCTATTCCAATTTTCTGTAGCATTTTTATCATGAATGGGTGTTGGATTTTGTCAAATGCCTTTTCTGCATCTATTGAGGTGATCATATGGTTTTTGTCCTTGACTCTGTAAATATAATGTATTACATTTATTGATTTATGAATGTTGAACCATCCTTGCATTCCTGGGATAAATCCAACTTGATCAGGGTGTATGATCTTCTTGATGACCCTGTGTATTCTGTTTGCCAATATCTTGTTGAGGATTTTTGCATCTATGTTCATTAGAGAGATTGGCCTATAGTTCTCTTTTTGGGTTGGGGCTTTCCCTGGTTTTGAAATCAAAGTCATACTTGTTTCCAGGAATGAATTTTGAAGTATTGCTTCCCTTTCAATTTCCTTGATGAGTTTAAAGATTATTGGTGAAAGTTCTTCTTTAAATGTCTTGTAGAATCCAGTAGTGAACACATCAGAACCTGGACTTTTCTTTGTTGGTAAGTTTTTTATTACATTTTCAATTTCTCTCATTGTAATTGGAGTTTTTTGAATTTCTATATCTTCATTTAACTTTGACAATTCGTATGTATCTAGGAATCTGTCCATTTCTTCTGTGTTTTCCATTTTATTAGAGTGCAAGTTCTCAAAGTAGGTATTGATGATCCTCTGGATTTCTGCCGGGTCTGTTGTGACTTCCCCTTTTTCATTCTTAATTGCATGGATTTGAGCCTTTTCTTACCTTTTTTTGATAAGGTTAGCTAAAGGCTTATCAATTTTATTTATTCTTTCAAAAAACCAACTCTTTGATTCATTTATTTTTTGTATTGTTCTCTTAGTCTCCATTGTATTGATTTCTGCTCTGATCTTTACAACTTCCTCTCTTGTACGAGCTTTGGGTTTGTTATGCTCTTCTTTTTCTAGGAGCTTGAGGTTCTGCATTAGGTTATTTATTTGAATTCTCTCTATTTTTCTAATGTGGGCATTCACTGCCATGAATTTCCCATGTAGAACTGCTTTCATTGTGTCCCATAGATTCCTGTATGTTGTACTGGCATTATCATTTACTTGTAGAAACTGTCTAATTTCTTCTTTAATTTCCTCTGTCACCCATTGGTTGTTCAGGAGGGTGTTATTCAATTTCCAGGTGTTTGTGGGGGTGTTGCAGTTTCTTATGTTATTGATCTCCAATTTTATTGCACTGTGGTCTGATAATATAGAAGGGGTAACTTCAATTCTTTTACATTTACTTAGACATGTCCTATGAGCTAGCATGTTGTCTATTTTGGAGAATGACCCATGTGCAGCCAAAAAGAATGTGTATTCATATTTTCTGGAGAGGAACACTCTGTAAACATCTATTAAGTCCTTTTGTTCAATAGCTTGGTTCAGTTCTAGAATTTCATTGTCAATTTTTTGTCTAGATGATCTGTCTATTTGTGAGAGTGGGGTATTGAGGTCCTCCACTACAATTGTTTTAGTGCTTATTTGGTTTTTCATGCCCACTAATATTTGTTTTGTATAGATGGGGGCATTCGTATTTGGTGCATATACATTTAGGATTGTCACCTCTTCCTCTTGGATTGTTCACTTCACAAGGATGTAGTGACCATCTTTATCTCTCTTAATTAGTTTCGGTTTGAAATCTACTTTGTCTGCAAATAATATTGCTACCCCTTCTTTTTTCTGGGTTCCTGTCACATGGAGAAATGTTTTCCATCCTTTTACTTTCAGTCTATGAATTTTCTTTTGAGTTAGGTGTGTTTCTTGTACACAGCATATTGCTGGATTTTGCTTCTTCATCCATTCTGTCAGTCTATTTCTTTGATTGGTGAATTGAGGCCATTAACATTGATGGTTATAATTGATAGATATTGACTCATCCTTGTCATGATGTTTTACTGTTGTTGACTCTTCTATTTCTTATTTTCCCCCCTTTCCCTTTAGTTTCTTACCTTGCCCAGTGGCTTCACTCTGTGGGGCCTCATGGAGTTGTGACCTTCATTGTCTTTTTCTAGGCTATTGTTTAGAATTGCTTGAAGTACTGGCTTGGTGTTCATGAAATTTCTCAGGTGTTCTTTGTCATGGAAGTATCTAATTTCCCCATCGATTTTGAAAGATAATTTCGCAGGATACAACAGTCTAGGTTAGAAGTGATTTTCTTTTAGGGCTTGAAATACTTCAGTCCAGGCTGTCCTTGACTTATTTGTGCTGAGACATCTTCTGTGATTCTGATGGGCTTTCCTTTGTAGGTGATTTGTTTCTTTTCTCTAACTGCTTGTAGGATTTTGTTCTTCTGTTGGGTTTCTGGGATCTTGACTATTGTATGTCTAGGTATAGTTTTTTTGTTTTTTTTTTGATCATGGCTAGCTGGAGTTCTATATGCCTCACTCATCTGTATGTCCAATTCTCCAACTCTGTCTGGAAATTTTTCTACTATTAGTTTTTTAGAACAGTTTTTTTATGTCAATTGTACTTTCTCCTGTTTTTTCATGGACTCCTATCAGTCTTATGTTATTCTTCTTTGCATCATCTAGCAGCTGCTCTATTGATTTCTTGTGGCCCCTCACTATTTTTAAGAAATCCCTGTTTTCATGGTCATTAACTGTAATCCTGTCTTCTATATCTGATATTCTATCTTCACATTCCCTTAATCTGCTGTGCATACTTTCAATGGAGTTTTTAATCCCCTGGATATCTGTTTGAATCTGTTTCATGGATTCCATTTCTTTTTTGTGCTGGGAAATCATGGTTTCCATTTCTTTCTTATGCTGTGCATTCATGGCTTCCAGCATGGTTCTGAGCTCATCTATTTTTTTTAATGTTTCTGTTCTAGAACTTCTAATCATGTCTTTCACTCTGCTCACCATCTCTGTTGTTATCTGGGAGATTATTTCTGCTTTGAATTTTTCTAGAGCCTCATTCATCTGTTTTGTTACTTCCTGTGCTATCAGTTCAGTGTGGCCAGGTGGTTGATTATCAGGCTTTTTTGCTTCATTTCCCCCCAGAATTTACCATTTGTGGGGTGGAAGTCTGAGTTTGTGATTTGCTTAAATGTCTTCTCATTTTTGTTTTTTATATTGTCCTTGGTTTAATTCCTGGGTTGATACTTTGAAGTTGCTTATTGTAAATGTCTTTGTTGCTTGTAGTTAGAACCCTTATGGAATGATTGCTTCTCAGAGGTGTCTTCAAAATAGAGCTGGTCTTTAGGTTTTGAGTCTCTAATGGCTCTGAGGATATCTCATTTTCTTTATACCAGGAAGGACAACTGATTAGATCAACCACAGCACCTTAGCCCAAGAGATACAATCAGCAACACCATAACATCAAGTACATCTTAGAAAATGACAATTTGTGGTAGCTATTAATCTATCACCTTTAACTGTGTGAATTAAATCAAAATCAAGGACCAACCTGACATGTTTATAGTGAATAAACTATTCAATATAGCGACTTTACCCTTCGGGATGGGAGTTAGAAGGAATTGGGGAGGGAGGTATAGATAGGTAGAAGAATAAGGGAGGTTAGCAGTGATGCCAGAGGACATAGGTGAGAGAAGGAAAAAGAGAAGAAAAGAAAAATAAAGAAGAAATGCAAATTAGGGCCAGAACAGGAACACAAAGGGAGATGAAGAACAATGTGGGACAACAACAGAGAGAGAGAGAGAGAGAGAGAGAGAGAGAGAGAGAGAGAGAGAGAGAGAGGAGAAAAGAAAGAAAAAAGAGAAAAATAAAAATTTGAAAAGAGTAGAAAAAGAAAAAAATTAAAATTCAAACTAAGAGCAAAATAAATACTAGTCATTTTGAAAATAACAAATAAAAAATAAAAATGAGGGGCCTCCTCCAGGGTATGTCTGTGCTGTCACAATAGACAACATGGACAGGAGTGTGCAGATATAAGTCAATGAGTCTCAGCAAGCCAGTTGCAGACCCGTGAAATTCAGGCAGATTTCTGGCTGCAAGTCTCAAGATGAGCTCCCTGTCCTCCAGCAGGATTGAACTCTGCAAGGCTCTACTGCAGGTTCAAGCTGCCCTTCCCCTGAAGATAGTCCAGGTTCCGATAGAGGTGATGATCCCTCCAACTTACCAAGTATGGTGGTCTGGTGTGCCTTTATTGCAAAGATTCTCTTCACTTTTCCAGTGGGCTTCAATTTTCATCAAGGAGCCTGAGAGAGGCCCTCTATCTGCTCTTCACTTCTGCAGCTCAGGACAGTGGTCTTTATGCTCCCTTATGCCTCTGTAGTGTGGAACCAGGTAGCAGCAGAGCCAGGAGGCCAGAGGTTGTGGGGAGGGGTTTGCAGTCACCTTCACACCTAAGCTGCTTACCAGTGGGCATGCTGAGGGGCCTCATAGTCTCCCTGGTTGCAAGTAGCCATGGTGAGCTGGACAGAGCAGGGCTCCAGACAGCCAGGGACCTCTCATCCCAAGTGCCTAAGCTAGTTTGTTTATTCTTGCAATGGAATTGTTACCTAATTATTTGGATTTCTTTGGGAAAAACAGAATTTTTCTCAGGTAAGAATGTACTCTATAGAAAAACATAGGAGAAACAGGAGCTATTTCACCTATGAATTTCATAGGTACACTACAATCATTGTCCTCCCCACAATCACCACCAAAAAATAAAATTAAAAAATATTCCTCCCACTTCCAAAAACTTCTAGACAACTTGAATTAGCACAGCTAGAGACTACACTTTGATAACTATATAGATGAAAGATAGATAGATGATAGATTGACAGATAGATAGACAGATATAAATTTAGACTACCAAATGCTTGTATGAAAAGTAATTATATAGAGATTAATTTATTCTTAGCTGTGGGTGAATGACCTAGCAGAGTAGGTTATAATTACAACCATATATGGAGGGAGAAGAAGTGGGTGTCTGAAAAAAGAAGATAAATAATTTTATAACTTAAGGAATTTTTTAAAATTTAATTTTAAAAATTAACAATGTAGTTTTCACATGGATATTCTGTTTCTGATTTAGCAAAAACTAAAAACCAGCATATTTCTTCACTAACATCCACATTTCCACCTCAGTTTCATTCAACAACTGTTTATCTATTACTACACACAAGGTACTGTTATGTTCATTGTTGTGGCTTCTGTCTAGATGTACCTGAAAGACCTCATCCACCCATAGGCAGGGATTTTAGAAGGTGATTGGATTATGGTGGCATTATAGCTGACTTGTTATTAGGAGGTGGGGTTTTGTTGAACAAGTAGGCTACTGTGGGAATGATCTGTAAAGTTATGTCTCCCTCTCTGACACCACTCTTTGCCCTCTGTTCCCTGTCCATCATAATGTGAGCAGCTTTCCTCCACCATGCTTATCTGCCATGCTCTCCTGCTTTAGAACCAGTGGACTATGGACTTAAATGTCTACAAACTATAAGCCAAAATAAACCTTTCCTCCTCTAAGTTGTGACTGTCAGGTATTTTGTCTCAGTGACAAATAAAGTGACTTAGATAAAGTTTGGTACCAAAAATGAGGTCATTGCTGTGATTATCACCTGGCCATGCAGTTCAGAAGCTTTTGGGCCTGGTGCATGGAAAGAGTTTTGAAAGGTTTGCTATGCATGCTAAAAAAAAAGGTTTAGGCTGCTGTAAGCCAAATTTGATGCAAGATTATGGTAAGACCTCAGAAGACAGCATGTTGATAAAATGGCAGACAAGACACTAAAGGGCACGTTCAGGAGGTTTCAGTTGGGAATAAGGACTCCATTGGCATTTGAACTCCCATCCATGTGTGTTATGCTATGGCAGAAGCTTTTTCAGCATTTTGACATATCCTGAGACTTTACAAGAGACTGAGATTAAAGGAAATAAGCTATTTAATCTGGCAGAAGAAATTTCAAGATAGCTCAATGTTTAGGCTGTGGCATTTACTATTTAGGGCTTTCACCCTGCTCTACATTGAAAATCAGGAGCTGAAGCTCATTTTAAAATGTTTTTAGTTTAGTTTCTTAGAAAGAAAACATTTTTAAAGTGGGGCTGGCAAAATTGGAACAGATGAGAGCTTGATTGCTGAAAAGATTATCATTAAAAAGAAGCTGAGTACTTAAAACAGGACAATAAGAAAGATGCTTCCAAGGCATGTGAGGAACAGGCAGGGCCTCACTCTTCACAGGTTCAAAATTGTAGAAGTGAAAGACTTTGCTTTGAGAAGAGAACTCTAGGCTATCTTGTTCTAGGAGTGCTGCCTAGGGAGTTTCTTTTCCAGGATTTGATTCACAGTGCTCAGCCATCCAGGTAGTTGGAGATCTCTACAGCCATGACCCAAGAAGGCCCAGCTACTACTCAAGCTGGTAACAGACCTTGGTGTGATCCACATAGTGTTGACAGGCATGAAGAATGCAAGAGTTAAGGGGTCAGGAAGGCTTCCACCTAGATTTACAAAGAAAGCCTGGGAAACAGGACAATATGCACCTGAAAGGAAAATGTATAAAACTGTAAGAGTGGAGCTGAAAGTACAATGGAGACCTCTGGAAGCTGAAGAAACCAGACATGCAGAATGTCTGAGGAAAGCCACAAGGAGTGAGCAAAACCAGCCCAAGAGAGAACCCATGAGGGCTACAACCACTGGCAATGCCATAGGGCTGGGGCCACCCAAACCCTTTGAAGTTCACATCTCACCACAGCTTTCCCTGTGTGCTGGACACAGACCTACAGGATTTAATGTTTGCCCTGTTTGGTCTCAGTCTTGCTTTGGTCCTGTTGGTATTTATCCCCCTATTTCTCCCTTTTGGAATGGGAACATTTACACTGTGCCATTGTACACTGATTTTTATAGGAGCTCACAGCTGAGAGTGTGGTATGAGTCTCAGAGATGTTGGACTTGGACTTTTCAGCTGAAACTGTTCAGACTTTGACAAATCTTAGATATGGATTAAAAATGCCTTTTGCATAAGGAAATATGGATGAGTTGTTTGGTAGCCAAGACACCCAAGGCCCCACATACTCATGGGCAGGGCTTTTGCATTATAGGGGCATTATAGCTGGCTTGTAATTAGGTGCTGGAGTCCAATCAGAAGAGTTGAATCACTGGAGACATGACCTAGAAGTATACATCTCCCACTTTAACTCCTCCCTTTGCTCTCTCCTTTCTGTTTGCCAGGAGGTAAGCAGTTCTCCTCCACCATTCCCCTGTGCTATGCTGGCCTGTCTTGAAGCCAGAAGACCACAGACTGAAACCTCTACAAACTGTGAGCCAAAATAAACCTTTCCTTCTCTAAGTTGTGGGTGTCAGAGGACTGTAACTAAAACAGTCATTTAGGATGCATCATAAAAGAAGAAGACCAGACAGACAGGTCTGTGCATGCCCTACTGAGGTCACAAGTCATGCAGAACACACCAAATCACCCCGTGCCCTGGCAACAATCCACTGGACACCTCCCTCTGCTCCTCTGTACAACCACTTGTTTCCAAACTACAAAGACTCAGAGGACACCAGACCACCAGACCGCGGTACTGAGTCCAGCCACTCCCAGCCCAGAGGTAGGGGCTTCTAAGCCACTGTCCCACTGCTCCTGGTCCAGAGGAAGGGGCTTCCTGGCTACCATCCCTCCCGCTGCTCCCAGCCCAGAGGAAAGGGCTTTTGGGCCACCATCCCTACCACTGCTCCTGGCCCCTGGCCCGCCTCTCCATCTCAGAGGAGGTAATCCTTGCAAGCGCCAACAGCACCCATGCCCAGGAGAAATGAGAAAACACATAAATAAGTCTCAAAACCAGACTTCCAGATCACCTACAGCAACCTCAAAGGGAAATGAGATGGAACACTCTGATACTCAACCACTGGACCCACTGAACTGGCAACAAAAGGGGATCTGGAAAAAATGAAATCAGAAATAATGTATCAGATAACAGGAGAAATTGTGCTCCTACTTCAAGACATGCTTAATAAATCTAGAGAGCAGATGAGGAACATGATGGAATCCCAACATAAGAAACAAATGGAATCCATAAAACTGATGCAAATAGATTTCCAGGACATGAAAAACTCCATTGAAAGTCTACACAGCAGAATGAGCCAATGTGAGGATAGAATTTCAGATATAGAAGATAAGATTGCAATTAGTGACCAGGAAAAGAAAAATTGCTTCAAAATTATAAGAGAACATGAGAAATCAATCCAGCAGCTGCTAGATGATCCCAAGAAGAATAACATAAGACAGATTGGGCTCAATGAAGAAACAGGAGAGAGTGGAGATAACATTAAAAAAAAACTCTTCACAGAAATAATGGCAGAAAACTTCCCAAGCAGGGGAAAAGAGCTTGACATACAGATAAGTGAGGCATATAGGACTCCAAATAGCCTTGATCAAAAAAAATCTATACATAGGCATATAATTGTTAAGATTCCAGAAACTCAACAGAAGATGAAAGTTCTCCAAGCAGTCAGAGAAAAGAAACAAATCACATACAAAGGAAAGCCCATCAGAATCACAGCAAACTTCTCAACATAAACCATCAAGGCAAGAAGAGCTTGGAGTGACATATTCCAAGCCCTAAAAGAAAACAGCCTCCAACCCAGATTGAAGTACCCTGCAAAATTATCTTTCAAAATTGATAGAGAAATAAGATACTTTCGTGACAAAGAGCACTGTAGGAACTTCGTGAATACCAAACCAGCACTCCAAAGAATTTTACACAATATCCTAGGAACAGATATTGAGGATCACAACCCCAGGAAGCAAAGCAGAATGAACACATCTGGCATGACAAGAAATTAAATGTAAAGGGGGAGAACCCAACAAAAAGAAAAAGTCATGGCAATGACAAGTCAATACGTTTCACTTATAACCATCAATGTTAATGGTCTCAATTAACCAATCAAAAGAAATAGACTGGCAGAATGGGTCAAGAAGCAAAATCCAACATTAAGCTGCATACAAGAAACACACTTATTTCAAAAGGAAACTCATAGACTGAAAGTTAAAGGGTGGAAAACAATACTCCATGCGACAGGAACCCGAAAAAAGCAGGAGTCGCTATCCTCTTTGTAGATCAAGTAGATTTCAAGCCAACACTGATTAAGACAGACAAAGAAGGACACTACATCCTTGTAAAGGGAAGAATCCAAGAGGAAGAGATGACAAACATAAATATCTATGCAACAAACACTAGTGCATCCAACTATATAAAACAAATACTAATGGACATGAAAAGTCATATATACACTAATACAATTGAAGTGGAGGACCTCAAAACCCCACTGTCACAAATAGATCAACTAGACACAAAATAAGTAATGAAATACTAGAACTCAATCGAACTCTTGAACAAATTAACTTCACAGAGGTTTCCAGAGTGTTCCACCCCACAAAATCAGAATACACATTCTTCTCAGCTGCACATGGGTCATTCTCAAAACTAGACCACATACTCACACATAGAACATGTTTAAGTAAGTGCAAAGGAATTGAAGTTATCCCCTGTATATTATCAGACCACAGTGAGATGAAATTGGAGATCCATAGCAAAGGAAACTGCAAAAATTTCATAAACACTTGGAAATTGAACAACACACTTCTGAATAACCAATGGGTTACAGACGAAATTAAAGAAGAAATCAGACATTTCCTTCAATTAAATGACAATGACAATACAACATATCAGAATCTATGGGACACAATGAAAGCAGTCTTATGAAGGAAATTCATAGCAGTGAATATGCATATTAGGAAAACAGAACGAGCCCAATTAAACAACCTGATGCTGAACCTCAAGCTTCTAGAAAAAGAAGAGCAGGACAACCCCAGAGTTCATACAAGGGAGGAAATTATAAAGATCAGAGGAGAAATCAATGCAATAGAGACTAAGAGAATGATACAAAAAATCAATAAAACCAAGAGTTGGTTCTTCGAAAGAATCAACAAAACTGACAAATCCTTAGCCAACCTTATCAGAAAAAGGAAAGAAAAGGCCAAATCCATGCAATTAGGAATGAAAAGGGTGAAATTACAACAGACCCAGCAGAAATCCAGAGGATCATCAATACCTACTTCCAGAACCTATATGTCAATAAGATGGACAACACAGAAGAAATGGACAGATTCCTAGATACATATGAATTACCAAAGTTGAGTGAAGAAGACCTAAAAATTCTGAACAACCCAATATCAACCAATGAAATTGAAAATGTAATTTAAAACTTATCAACTAGAAAAGTCCGGGCCCTGATGGCTTCACTGCTGAATTCTACAAGACATTTAGAGAGGAACTGCTGCCACTACTGTTTAAACTCTTCAATGAAATTGAAAGGGAAGCAATACTCCCAAATTCATTCCTGGAAGCAAGCATCACCTTGATCCCCAAAGCAGAGAAAGACCCAACTGAAAAGGAGAACTATAGGCCAATCTCACTAATGAACATAGATGCAAAAATCCTTAATAAGATAATGACAAACAGAATGCAGAAGATCATCAAGAAGATCATACACCCTGATCAAGTGGGATTCATACCAGGGATGCAGGGATGGTTCAATATACACAAATCAATCCATGTAATACACTATATCAATAGAGCCAAGAATAGAAACCATATGATTATGTCCATAGATGCAGAAAAAGCCTTTGACAAAATCCAACATGCATTTATGATAAAAACCCTACAAAAAAATTGGAACAGATGGTCTCTACCTCAAACTGACAAAAGCAATCTATGATAAACCAACAGCCAATATCATACTAAATGGTCAAAAGCTGAAATCCTTCACACTAAAATCAGGAACAAGACAAGGATGTCCACTATCACCACTCTTGTTCAATATAGTTCTGGAAACATTAGCTACAGCAATTAGACAAGAGAAAGAAATAAAAAGAATAAAGATAGGTAATGAAGAAATCAAATTGTCATTATTTGCAGATGACATGATACTCTATATAGAAGACCCCAAGAACTCCATCAAAAGTCTTCTAGACTTAGTAACCAAATTCAGTCAAGTAGCTGGTTACAAGGTCAACCCACAAAAATCAATAGCTTTCCTCTACACCAATGACAGACTCACTGAGAGAGAAATAGGGCAAAGAATTCCTTTCACAATAGCATCCATAAAACTGAAATACCTAGGAATCAACCTAACAAAAGAAATCAAAGACCTCTTCTCTGAAAACTATGGCACTCTGAAAAGAGAGATTGAAGATGATATCAGAAAATGGACAGACATCGCCTGCTCCTGGGTAGGAAGGATTAATAGAGTGAAAATGGCCATACTTCCAAAACTGCTATATAGATTTAATGCAATTCCAATTGAGATCCCAGCAGCATACTTCATGGACCTTGAGAAAACAATCCAAAAATTCATTTGGAACAAGAAGAGACCCAGAATAGCAAAAGCAATTCTAGATAACAGAGACGTGGCAGGGGGTATCACAATCCCCAACCTGCAACTATACTACAAAGCTACTGTGATAAAAACAGCATGGGACTGGCAAAGAAACAGACCTGAGAATCAGTGGAACAGATCAGAAGATGCAGAAACAACGCCAGACACACTCAGCCATCTCATCTTCAATAAAGGAGCCAAATACCCTCACTGGAGGAAAGATAGCCTCTTTAATAAATGGTACTGGAAAAATTGGGCTTCAACTTGCCAAAGATTAAAACTAGACCTATATCTCTCACCATGCACTAAACTACAACCAAAATGCATTAAAGATCTAAATAATAAAATAGAAACTCTGAACTAGTTGGAACACAGGTTAGGTAGAACTCTTGAAGATATCAGTGTAGGAAAAGATTTTATGAACAAAACCTCAGTTGCCCATGAACTAGCACAAACAATCAACAAGTGGGTTCTTGTCTTATTAAAAGGCTCCTGCACAGCAAGAGAAACCACCAGCAGTGTGAAGAGACCACACACAATGTGGGAATAAATCTTCACCTGCTCTTCCTCAGACAAAGGTCTACTATCTCGAATCTATAAAGAACTTAAAAAGATCAGACCTCACAAATTTAAAGACCCAATCCGAAAATGGGCAGCTGAAATGAACAGACATTTCTCAGATAAAGAAGTAGAAATAGCAAATAAATACATGAAAAAATTTTCAACATCACTGGTCATTTGAGAGATGCAAATGAAAAGAACACTGAGATTCCACTTCACTCCAGAAAGAATGGCTGCTATCATGAAATCAATCAATAACAAATGCTGGCGGGGCTGTGGGGAAAGAGGAACCCTGCTCCACTGCTGGTGGGAGTGTAGACTGGTGCAACCACTGTGGAAATCAGTATGGAGATACCTCAAAGAACTAGGACTGGAAATCCCATTTGACCCAGCTATTCCACTGCTGAGGATCTTCCCCCAAAAATTAAAAGAATCATACCACAGTGATATATGTGTGCCCATGTTCATAGCGGCACATTTTGTGATAGCTAAACCTTGGAAACAGCCCAAATGCCCATCAACTGGAGATTGGATAAAGAAAATGTGGTTTTTTAATAAAATGGAGTACTACTCAGCCATAAAAAATGAGAAATTAGAGACATTTGTAGCTAAGTGGATGCACATTGAGGCAATACTCTTAAGTGAAATAAATAGGACACACATGTGTAAATACTGAATAGTTTCTCTGGTGTGAGAAACTGAAAGTGTAAATAAGGACTAAAATGTATAATAGATAATGTGAAATAGGAAGAAAAGGGGCAAGGGGGAAGGAAGTGGGAGAGCTAGGGGAAAGGATAGAAGGGAATGGGATTAATATGAGAAAATGGAAAAATAGGAACAAAATCTTTGTAAATAGGGAGGAATGGAGGGGTTGAAGGGAGGTCTGGGCAAGGGTGAAAAATAAGAACCAAGAGAGATTATGTAAAGGTGCAAATTTCCAATGATGAATGTCATTATATTGTATAACTAAAATGTCCCAATGATTAGAATGAATAATCGATAATGTAAAATAGGAAGAAAAGGTCCAAAGGGGTAGGGGTAGTGGGATGGGCAGGGGAAAGGAGAGAAGGGAAAGGAAAAATGCTGAGAAATGGAAAAAATTGAAATAAAGTCTTTGTAAATAGGGAAGGGTGGGCTAGGAATGGGGAAAAAATAAGAACCAAGATGCATTATGTAAAGGTACAATTCCCAATGAGAAATGTAATTGTGTTGTATATCTAAAATGTACCAATAAAAGAATTTAACAAAAAAATAAATAAATAAAAAATAAAATAAATAAAAGAAGAAGACCCTTGTCTTCATGGAACTCATATATCAATGGAGGGAGATCAACAATAAACAACAAACAACATAAATAATTAAATCATTTAATACACTAGGAAATAAGTGCTATGGCCAAAAGAATGGATAAAGAAATTGGGAGTTATAATATTAAACAGGTTAGTCAAGGCAGACATCATTGAGAAAGCCAGACATGATAGCCATGAACAAAGGAGAGCATTTCTGCAGAAGAAATTCAAGCTGTTTTGGGGTATTCAAGATGTGTTTCAGGAACAGAATAGAAGGCAAGGTGGCTGGAATGGAGCAGGCAAAAAGAAAAGTCATGGAAAAGGAAGTCATCTCCTCTTTATTCATTTTCAACTCCACTTTAAGTTATTACACTCCACTGAAGGAAATCACATAAATGCAGTAATGTTCCAACTAGTGATGTTCTCCTTTCCCTAAATCATTTTTCACAGCAGAATTCTCACCCCTACTCTTAGCAAGGTGGCAAACTTGCACAACACCCAACATCTCCACCGACGGGCCTGATTCCTACTCTGCTCACAGAGGAGAAAGACCATTAACTATACTCATGGCCATGTGATCCCACTGCCCCTGCCAATCTGCCTCAAAATGAAGACTCTCCCTCCTCCTGAAGGCCAGTGTCTGCACTTGCCCTGTGCTTTACCATTTCACTGGTCCTTTTCTTTGACATCTCCATAAGTGTGGGTGTCTCAATCTACACTCTCCTTCAGCAGTTTCATTCATGCCATTACTATAAATTTCCATCTATATTTTGATTATTTCTAATCTTCATTTCCCAGAATGACTTGCTTCCTTACTTGAAGGTTAGATTTCCAACAGTATTCTAGACTTATGTTCCAATGATATATCACACACAACCACACATAGCATCAAAAATTAAGCCTAACTCTGGCTCCCAAATATATTCTTTCCCTGTTTTCTATGTCAAATGACACCATCATTATTCTTTCAGTCACCTGGACCTTAGAATTATCATCTCTTAATCCTTTATTTCTGACTTATAATCAGTCAGCTTCTAAAAATTCTACTTTCTGAGTATTGATCACATCATGCCACCGTTCACCAAATACCTGCATTCACATTACTGGTCTCCTTTGTTCATAGAAAATGAAACCACGAACATCTTCTATCTAAGACTAGGGATGGCAAGCTAAGTGCCATTTGCTGCTTTCCTTTCTGAAATGTTGTTTTATGTTGTTTCCGGTTCTTTTTTCTAGTATCTATTGAAGTAAGAGTTTAATTTTACTAAACCATTCATGAATAGGGGCGAACTGATCCGATTCTGTGAAAATTAATTTAATCTTAAAATCACACTATAAAGGGAAAATGCCCAAACGAAGCACTTGAGATGAGAATGGAGAAAAAAATAAAAGCTTGAGAGTCAAATAGATAGTTTGGAGAGAATTTCAGAGAGAATGAGTGAATAGCATTGGAGAACGTGAAATTTTCAGAGAAAGCCTAGAGTTTAGGGTGTCATAGAAAAGACAGTGCAAAATGAAACTACGAGGTAAGAAAAGTCCAAGTTCTATATCCATCAGAAAGTGAATGAGGAACTTTGAGTATGAGAGTGACCTGAGAAATATAGATTAGGAAGAGCCCACTGTATGGAGGTGGAAGATCTTGGCTTAAGGAGTGTTTTTAACCTTCACAGACTCTAATACAGTGATTTCAAAGAACATGTAAAAGTCAGAAATGAATTGTGGTAGATTGAAGTAAATGATAGACAATTTGTGGAGAGCAATGAATGGCTATGTTGTGTGTGAAGCACAATTGTTAGCTGTCTAATTTTAAAAGGGACATATTAGGTTATTATAAAGTTTTGACCAGCTGTGTAAGCCCCACAGTCTCCTTTGAGGATTGCTTGTTGCTATGGTTATGGTTGCATGGGTAGGCTTATTTACAGCTATATACTATCTTTAGTGAACTTCAAAAAGAAGAGAGAAAAACTCAACTGTGAAGCTATCTAAGTACATTGCAAGCACTTGGGAAGAGCAATAGAATTAAATATACACTAGAGAATCTCAAAAATGCTACAAAGAGCCCCATTTTAAACAACTGTTTTGTGAATAGTGAGTAGATTGTAAAAATAAAGAGGTAGAAACTGTCAAAACCCAGGCATTTGCATGCCCTTTTCCAACTCAGCCTCTACAATTTACTAGCAAAAGTCCTACTATAGATTCTGGAAATTAATAAGTAAATGTTTTTTACACTTATATGCAAAACATCTACAGACATTAGGTCTTTTCATTCTTACTGTAACAGCATGACAGAGGTACTACGTTTTATCACCTTTTGCACATTTAGAAAGTGGGTTACAGCTAGGTTAAGAGTTTCCCCAAGCCAGATAGTTGGTAAAGAGTAGAGCTAGACAAGAGCTCAGGAAGTCTGTTTCTAGCAAGACTAACCATTATGACATACTGACTTGTTCTGATATGTAAAACATAGAGTCTGGGAACCAAGACACATTGGCATTACAATTAGCCATATTTATTTCAATTCAAAGTGAGTACATGCCAGGGATTTAGCTGCCTGCCTTGCAAGCACAAGGTCCTGAGTTCAATCCCAGTACAATCCCCTGAGTTCAATCCCCCGGTGCTCTACCACTGTGCTACATCTTCAGCCCTTTTCAAATTATTTATTTTTATATTTTGGCACGTCATCTTTCTCAGTCTCCCAGGAGGCTGGGGATTATAGGCATGCACCACCACACCTGCCTTGAAGCCTAAAATTTCTTACAAGACAAATAAGGCACATCCTACTCCTATTTTAAAAGAGTGACTACAGGATTCCTTTAAAGGGAAAATTTCTCTGTTTTACATGAATTTAATTATAATTTACAGGAAAATTTATTACATGCATGAGAAAACATGTAAATTTTGGGAACTCATATGTCATGTAACACAAAGTAAAACTGCAGGATTACTTTAAGAGAAATGATTATTGACAGCTATTAAGTCTTTCATTTAACCTTGATGGTTAATGAGGTGAGTATCATTGATCCTGAATTAACAGATGAAAAAAACTGAGGCTCACAATAGATCAAATTTCCCAAACACACATACCGACTAGACAATAGAACTGGGCCTAAAATCTGCATCTTTATAATATTGTAGCCTGTAATCTTTCCCCTGTATATTCCCACATTAGCTTAATGTAAGGAGAGCAAAATTTGGCTAATAGAGGCTGTCCTTGAAGTACAGAAAGCTGTCTTTGAGACTCACAGCTTATTTTAGGAAGATGGCAGGTGGAAATTTGCCTGGACAAATCCTAGTTCAATGCATGAACCACATAATTTTTTTTTGTTAAATTCTTTTATTGGTACATTTTAGGTATGCGATACATTTAGATTTATCTTTGGGTGCTTGTACCTGTACATAAGGTATCTTGGGTCTTATTCTTTCCCCATTACCTGGGAGCCCTTCACCTCTAAACCCTTCCCTATTTACATACTTCGTTTCCATTTTGTTTCTTTTTTCATAATTTTTCCTTTCCATTCTTTCCTTTCCCCTTCCCCTCCCACCACCCTTACCCCTTTGGACCTTTTCCTGTTTCAAAGTATCAATTATTAGTTATTAATCCTTTTAGTCCTTATTTACACTCTCAGTTTCTCACACTAGAGAAACTATGCAATATTTACACATGCATGTCTTATTTATTTCACTTAAGAATATGGCCTCAATATGCATCCATTTAGCTATAAATGACTCTAGTTTCTCATTTTTTATGGCTGAGTAGTACTCCATTTTATTTTTTAAAAAACTACAACTTCTTCATCCAGTTTCCAGTTGATGGGCACTTGGGCCGTTTCCAAGCTTTACCTATTACAAACTGTGCTGTAATAAACATGGTTACACATATATCTCTGTGGTATGATTCTTTTAATTCTTTGGGGAAAATACCCAGCAGGGGAATAGCTGGGTGAAATGGGACCTCCAGCCCTAGTTCTCTGAGGTATCTCCACACTGATTTCCATAGTGGTTGCACCAGTCTGCACTCCCACCAACAATGGAGAAGGGTTCCTTTCTCTCCACACCCCTGCCAGCATTTGTTATTGGTTGATTTCTTGATAGCAGCCATTCTTTGTGGGATGAGGTGGAATCTCAGTGTTGTTTTCATCTGCATCTCTTGAATGACCATGTTGAACATTTTTAATATGCTTATTTGCTGCTTTTACTTGTTTGTCTGAGAAATATCTGTTCATTTCAGATGCCCATTTTTGAATTGGATCTTTGAATTTGGGGGATCTGATTTTTTTCAGTTCTCTATATATTCTAGATAGTAGCCCTTTGTCTGAGTTACAGCTGCTAAAAAATTTTTCCCACATTGTAGGTTGTCTGTTAGCTCTGTTGGTGGTTTCTCTTGCAGTGCAGAAGCTTTTCAATAAGATGAAATCCCAGTTGTTGATTCTTTCTGCTAGTTCCCGTGCTACTGAGGTTTTGTTCATAAAATCTTTTCCTATGCCAATATCTTCAAGAGTTCTACCTAACTTATCTTCCAGCAAGTTTAGTGTTTCTGTCTTAATATTTATATCTTTAATCCACTTAGATCTTATTTTAGTGCAGGGTGATAGATATGGGTTTAGTTTTAATCTCTGACAGGTTGAAATCCAGTTTTTCCAACCCCATTTATTAAATAGGCTCTCTTTCCTCCAATGAGGGTGGTTGTCTCCTTTGTCAAAGACGAGGTGGATGAGTATGTCTGAAGTTGTTTTTGCATCTTCTAGCCAATTCCACTGATCCTCGGGTCTGTTTCTTTACCAGTACCATGCTGTTTTTATCACAGTAGCTTTGTAGTCTAGCTTCAAGTTGGGTATTGTGATACCCCCAGCCATGTCTCTGTTGCCCAGAATTGCTTTTGCTATTCTATGAACCACATAATTTTTAAACAAGTGTGCATTATAATACTGTGACTTGGGCTATAATACACTAACATGTTGTGACAAATGTTCTTCACTGAGGGCAGCTTTGTATAAAAAGTAATATGGTAAGAATTTGGAATTAATATTTGCTATTAGTGATCTAAGAACTGTATAATGTTTATTCATGGTCTTATTAGATAAATATTTACTGAGAACCTACATTTAATACTATTTTATATTTTACTACTATTTACTACTATTTTACATTTACTACTATTTTACTACTAAGAACCTACTATTTACTAAGAACCTACATCGTCCTTCTCAGTGTGATAGGTTCTGGGGATACCGGGTGAATAAATAAGCATAGGTTATAATATTGAATGGTAGTGAAAAGGTAATCCTATATTCACAATTCAGAATATGCATGCATTTAACAAACCAGAGTTCCCACCATGTACCAGGCAGTACAGGAGGTACTCAGGACATAAAGGTAAACAATTCACATAACTAAACATATCTTTAGACATCAACCATATGACAGATACTTACACTGTGAGTACCAAAGAACTAAGAGCTCATTAAAGGTCATACAGTAAAATTAGAGTTCAAGCCAATTGTTGGTGCCTTTGAATCTTGTACTTTTCCTAAGAGTAAAAATAGTGACAAGCCTCAAAACAGTAAGAAACCCCCTCCCACCCCTAGCACTTCATGGTATGATGTAATTATTATCTTTCCTTCTTAACCAGGAGAGATGCCAGAAAAAAGTAATACCATATCGTGTGTGCCACAAAAGTCCTGAAGCCACAACTCCAATAACAGAATTGTCTGTCCTACTATGTAAATGATATCAAGGTCAAGAAAAAAATTTTTACTACAAAAAAAGACTATAGAATATGTATGGTAAAATAAAGAGCATTCCTATAAAATAGGAATTTACACAAGGAACTAAGAAGATTGGTGAGTTGCAAAAAACAGTGAGGTTTATCTTCAAATACTTAAAATTGAGTAGGTTTGGGAGAGTTCATCACTAATACCAACTTGGATAACAGGCTTATAGCCCACTGGCCTTGAGTGGCATATCTAACTCATTTCCAAGTTTATGTAATAAATAACCAAGTAATTCTCAGACCTCAATTTGGTTTCATATATAAATTATTTCAAGGAGAAAAAGGCTCATCTGAGTCTTAAACAAAATATAAGTAGATCCAAAACTACCAGTGAGGTCTCAGATCTGTAGGTTATTATTGCCCTCTCCTGCTTCTTAATGGGCCCACTGGCTGTCAACTTCTCACCTGTCTTTCCTATTGTAAATATATAACATATCAAGGTACTGTATTTGGAGATTTAGGCTTTTAATAATAATGTGACCTGAATTATTACCTTAGCAGTACCTGAAAATAAACAGGCACACACTAAATAACTTAACAAAATAACAAAATAGTTGACTAAAGTAAAATATTAATTGCAAAAGTAACTCATTGCCTCAATGAATTTTCTAATGAAAAATAAAAAATACAAAAGGACTAAAGGCAAATAAATTGGCAAAGCTCAAAATATTTTTCAAGAAATTTAAGGAAACAAAGAGGGAAATGTTGTAACATTAATGTTAGATGAAATAGAATCCAAGCACAGAATGAATAAAGATGGCACTTTTATACTGAGTAAAAGACTAAGTCATTTTGAACATTTATGCATTAAATAATACAGCATGGAAAAAATAATAGTTAATATTTATTGAATATTTACTACTTTTACTTTATCCTTCACAACAACCTAATAAAGCAAATACTGTCAAAGGGCAAGATCATGTCTTAATATTTGAAATTTTAAAAAGCACAAAGTTGATTTTATTACTTACTTGAGTAAGAAAGAAGTGTGCTAGTTAGGCACAATCTCTCCAATCTGTTGATTAAAAGAGAAAGTTATATATCTACAATAAAATTTTATGTACCAGATAATGTTGCCTCAAAATACACTTACAGGATATCTGTTGGAGAGATATTGAAAAATTGATGAGAAGACAACAGTAAAAGATTTACACTGATCAAGTAAACAAAACATACAGTATAGAGGAGCTGTTTCAATTAATAAGGCATATTTAGATATCCTGGATCATTTTGTCCAGAGAGTGCATCATCCTTAGCATACACTTCCTTTTCTCCTTTAGCAGGTGGAGTGATTCCCCAAATGAATTATGCTGAACTCTGATCATAACTATGGCTCTTGGACCAGAGGATAGGAAAGGTATGTCCCCAGGGGATATGTACTATATTGACCTACCACGTAGAGGCCTTCGCGTTATCTTTAAGCAACAGGAATCATTGGCATTTAACAGGGATGCTCAGAGTTCAGTGTCATCTGAGGTTCTGCAGGCCTGAAGAGCTCAGTGGTATCCAAGGTTTCAAATTTATAGAGTACAGTGGTCCAAATACTCCATTCCAAATGTCAGAGTCTCACACTTTTCCAATCAAGTTCCTGCATTTGGCATGGTAGATTTATCACAATGAGGAATTCAATTTTCTCTGGAGGTTTGCTATTTTTAAGTTTTGGATCTAGTTTTCAGATTTTTCTGCCCTTTCAGATGCAAGAGATTTTGTATATTGTCAAGGAAGGCCTCTAATTTTCTTATTTTGTCTTTAGTTGGTGATTGATCAGCCTTCAATCTTTCACCATTTCCAATGAATTAATATTACCCAAGAAGAGATATCCATTCCAAAACTCTTATAATTTCTATATCCTTTATAACTTGCAAGTGCCTGAAATATTGCACTGACAAATGCATTCTTCCCCAATATTATCCAGTCCAACATACCACTAATGAAATGTGTACATTCTCAAAACAATTGCAGAATTATAGCACTGCAGGAGCTATCAGGCTATCTACCCAACGTTGGTAATGAGGTCATTCAGCACCAAAATACCTCTCCAGAGTTGTCATCCTAAAACCATTTCTGGTATCAAATGCCACAGGTTTGACACTGTTGAGTGGAGGTTTGTGTGAAGGACATTTTCTGGAGAGTGATTTCATGAAGGACACCTGTAAGGACTGGCAGTGAGTGATAATGAACTGTGATATATGATGCAGTTGCCACAGAGGCTTCAGTTGTTTCCACTGGGAACTCTGGAGAAAGGATAGTCCTTCAGAGTTGTCTGAAATTAAGCCAAGGAGCATGCACACTGTTCCCTTATTGGAGGTGGGATACCCTGTAGAGATATAACCATAACAGAATCAGCTTCCTTCGACAAACCCTGCCCCTGAGAGGGACATCTGAGAGCTATCGGTACACAACATTCCTAGCAACTGGGAAGCTGTTCTAGGGTACCAGGCATTTAGTACTCTACAAATATAAAATAATAGAAACAGATCTTTTTTATATTATAGTGTATTTTATATATAATATTTCACCCTATTAACAAAAACAAACATTATTATGCAGCGTCATATCAGATTCTTTTCATATTTTCCAGAATGTTCAACATCTTACACTGTGCTTTGAAGTCATATTTGTTTTAAACTGGTATATAACTGAATAGGATTACTATTTTAATATTTGTACCTCCGACTATCTATTTTATAAAGGACTGTTTTCACAGAATATTTTTTAACTCACTATAGAGTCACAATTGGATATTCCAATTGTTTGACATTTTTCTCACAATATTAGATTATCTTGACACTTTTGATAGGTTACTACTTTTTTTATTCTTTTATTGGTACATATTAGGTATACAACACATTTACATTTCTCATTGGGAACTTGTACCTTTATATGATGCATCTTGGTTCTTATTTTTTCCCCATTCTTAGACCTCCCTTCACCCCCTCCACCCTTCCCTGTTTACAAAGACTTTGTTTCCATTTTTTCCATTTCTCATAATTTTTCCTTTCCCTTCTTTCCTTTCCCTTGCCGGCAGATTGCTACTTCTGAGTAAGAAATAAAAATTATTAATAATACCAACCATGTTCTCACTGCTTCTTAAAAAAATAGATTTTAATATAGCTGATGATATGGCTAAGGGCTCTGATTTTCTAGGGCCTACCTTAGTTACTTTATAATGAAAAGAGAATGAGGTTAGGGAAATGTATTGTCCAAAAAAGAAAAAGATAATGATGTGTTAATTGATTTATGCTTTTAATTTAGTAGGGTATGTATTACTACTTTTTTCCAGAAATGTGATAGTTTGGCAAAATACCTTTAAAATTAAAACAACATGCTCTGTTTTTAAGTCACTCCTTACAGTGTTATTCATCTGTAAAGGAGCAATTCCAGTATGTAAGACTAGTTTCTAGGAGACTAAAGACTAAATGACCTGATAGCTGAAAAGATGACAAGTTCAACAAAAGTTTCACTTTTTTAAATAGAAAGATGAAGGAAGAGGGCCGGGGATTTAGCTCAGTGGTACCGTGCCTGCCTCACAAGCCCAAGGTTCTGAGTTCAATCCCCAGTACCAAAAAGAAAAAAAAAATATGAAGGAAGTGATAGACTCACTATCTGTAATCAGTCACATAATACTGGATGACATGAAAAAATACAAACTACTCAATTTCATTTTCCTTCTTTGTTCAACTGACAGTAATAAAATAAAAAAGAGTGAAGACATCACAAGGAAACATTAGCTTCATTATAATACCCAAGTTTTCTGGTCCGGATACACTATATTCATAGATACTGAATTAGAGAACCAGCTATGTCACTAACCTTTGGTGAATCACAGAAGTGAAAAGGATGCCAGGACGTCAGAGGTAGAACAAATATATCCCAATATTCAACACAGAGTGCCACAATATAAAACTGATCATTATGCTCACCTATGATAATATATAGATTTCTGAGGTCCACCACCAGATCACTAGGAAAAAAGTCATCCTGAGAAGTTGGCAGATTTGTATATTAGGTAAAATTTTGTCTGGAGTTAGACACAGTATATGATGCTTTGTCTCATAATATCCTTGAGAGTGGGATAGAGAATTATCAGTTGGCTTCCAGTATAACTGGGTATATTCACTGCTGGTTGAATTATCATGCTGCCTAAGAACACCACAAATGCTCTTGAGAACTGAGGCCAGAGAGGGCTGCACCACACATGGATGCAACTCAGATTATAAAAAGCACTGGAATGGAGTTCCAGGAGCAAATCTATCCTGTTTCCGATGACTTGAGGCCCTGCTCCAAGGAGATTGTTGTCACATTTGGTCTGCTAAAACTAATTGCTGACATTGGTTTTCAACACAGCTTGTTAACAGAACTGTCTTGTCAGATTCTTCCCAGGCTTCTGTAGAGTCTCTGAGGATCTAGTGCTTCTCTGACTGTAATTCTGATATGAAATTTCCCTCCCTCCATTGTCCCTTCACTTCTTGTTCTGTGAATTTCCCAGGCAGACATAAAACAAATGTCTGCCTCCAAATAGAAAAGTCAAGAATAGATGAAAAATGACTTGTACAAGTCCAGTTTGGCAAGTAAATTAATTTCTTAGGGGTTACTTACAGAGTGTTGGATGGCTTATGGACAGCTACTCTACTAAAGTTGCCTTCCTCCCACCCCCAGCTCACCAAGTTCCTATTTATATATGGCTCTAGGTCACATAGCAAAAAAGCAGAAGGATAAAAACAAAATATGTAAGAAGAATTATGTATTTACATGCATGTCATTCACATACTTATAGGGAATTCTACTAGTCTCAGGAGACACCTTGAAGTCTAGCACACATCCTCAGCACCTGGTGAGAGTAAGGAGGACAAGTAAATGTCATTCCACTAGAAAAATGGTGTTACTTTGGCTAGGTTCCAGAACTATTCTCCCTATACTTCCTTTCAACTCTGAATTCTTCTTCTGTGAAAGCTGCACTTACTAATACCCCCAGATTCTGTCCTTGAACTCTGCCTTTGACAAGCCTTGCAATAGCTTTAAGCTGAAAATAGTTATCATTAAAAGACTGTAAATGAATTACAAAGGCTGATGTGTACCAAAAACTACAGCTCTTGTGATATGCCAGAGAGTATTGAAAAAAAAAGTGAAAAAAACTGAAGTAGAAAGGGAGTTATTTTATTAAACCCAAGTAAAACATAATAGTAAGTGGAAATGTTAGTGACTGGTTAGTGAAAAGTGCCACTGAAAAGGAGAGGAGAAAGAACCAGAAAGACATTCCAGATCATTTCTCAGGTAAGGAACTAGGAGGCCCTGAGCGCTGATATTTTCTATATACCTATGTGATGGTAGTCTACAAAGTGGAAAAGATGCTACTGGTAGACATAAGAGTACCTGCATGGGCAGGGGATTTAGCTCAACGGTGCTGCCACCTGCCTTGCAAGCATAAGGTCCTGGGTTCGATCCCTGTTACCCAAAAAAGGAAGAGAAAGACAACCTGCACAAGGCTCCTGAAGAAAAACAATATAATTCCATCTTCTGAAAGGCATCCTTGCCTTATCAGTTCACTTAATATTTGGAACACACACATTTACATGACAGCATCACTATGTATCACATAATTTTGAGTGAACAACCTTTAAGACAATAGAAAATAGTATGATAGACAGTCTTCATGGTATGTTCTTTTAATAAGAATAAAAGAGGAAATGGTTGTAACATTTTAAACAACATATAATTCTATAGCTTCAGCTTAGAAATCCCAGCTAGTTAATAACAAATTATGAATTTCAGGAGAGCGACTATTATTGGATTTAAACTTAATGACATAAATCACCACATGATATAGCTCTGGACGCTCTTGATTTCTCACATAGTGAAATTTTCTTAAAGTTTTATAATCTAGTTGAATGAAGCACGATGCCAAATAAAGCTGTACTGGCTCCTACAATCACATCAAATTTCACATTTCAACTGTAAGTAATGTAACATTTTATGGATTTAACTTAAAGAATGCTGCAAAATAGTTACTTATTTTACAGAAACTCAAAGAAAATTAGAAAATCAGTGATCTTATCTCATATTTTATTATTAAGATGAATCCCTAATTATATCTACCAATCATTTCTTTCTTATTGGAGAAAAACTGTTAACCTTTCTCCTCAAACAGTTAGTAACTAAAAGACCACAGGAGTCAAGTAAAATAAGTCAAATTTATTATCTAGTAATCATTGGTTTGTATTTTATTCCAGTAAGCATCTGGAATAATATAGCAAAATAAATTTCTTTAAGAGCATGAAAATAATAATAGAGAAGATAAATTGGAAGTATGCCCATATATTCACTTAGAAATTAAGAAATCTATTGAAATCTATTGACCAGACAGATTTTATATTATCCAAAACCAACTAATTGATGTATTTAGGTCATTAGTATACAAACATTAATACTTTGTCTTATTATTTTCTCCTATATATTAATTCATAAAGGTATTTGAATTGCATATCTAGCACTTCTCAGCAGCAACCCAAAATAAATCACTTATTTCTTACATTGGAAACTGTAATTGAACATAAACTCCCCAGACTAATGAAAAATAAGATTTATCACAATGTTACAAATAATATTTGGACTGGGTCCTGCTAATGTCACTGGTAAATATTAGCTACAGTTTAGTCTTAATGCACAACACACACACACACACACACACACACACACACACACATACAATGACAATGTTGATGTGATTAGTATCAGAAACTCATTTTGAAAAGGAATGTAAGGGCAAGTAAGAGGGAGGTACATATAACCAAAATATTTTATAGACATTGAAACCACTCTAAAAATGGGAAACTTGAGGGGTGGACAGTGGCAAGGGTGGTGGAGGGGTGAAAGTGATTAAAGTATGCTATGAGAATGTACGAATCTGCCAATATGAAGCCTATTAATTTGTATGAGCAATACAACAGAGTGAAAAGAGGAAAAAGGAAGCTTTTTACATTTCAGGAACCACTTCTTTCCCATCCTAAGACTCTCCCAACCTCAGAGTGGAGGAGCTTCTAACTTTTCCTTCCAGAGTTGGGCATATAATAGAGCCTGGATCACCATAGTCTCCATCTTCTGGTCAAAGATAATCAAGTGACCAAAGTCAGAATAACCAAAGCCTTCCTTCAAACTTTTTCTGTAAGGACTGAGAAAAAGGTGATTCTCTTCTAGGATTTTAGAGGGTAAGGACCATCCAAACTGAAGGAGCAAAGAAAGTTTTATGGCCTTATGAAGAAAGCCTTTCCAGGGAGAAATCCTACATAGAACTGAAGATCTACACAATGGAGTAAAGAAGAAAGAGTCTTAATGACATCAGTCTAACCTCACAAACCACCCATGCCTAAGGAGAACGTGACCCAAAATTACTAGATTTCAGTTTGTATTTCTTTATTTAAGCTGGTTTGAACTGAGTTTCTAACATTTGCAACTGAAGGAGTTCAGCCAACATACATAGATACCTACAGATTCATTATCATCTGTTCATGAAATTTCTTTTTATATAGCAATATACATTTCACACACACAATGTGTTACAGAAGACTATTGTCTGTCTTGTAGATAAAGACAAAAACTCTGACAATATGGTTTTCATCTTCATAGCCAACAAGATTTTGCTGGAACACAGCAAATTTTTAATCTGATTGATTTGCAACACCATGTTCTGACTGCTTGCAGAAACTTTGTTATCCATTGTCACAAACATGATGATATTTCAAATTGAACATCAACCTTCCATCTCTAAGATTTAGAATTCTTACTCTAACATTTGTCACAAAGTTAGAGAATATGGTTCAACCAATCTTCCAAATGTTGGGGTGAAAAAAATGTGAACACTTGTTGGTCCTTACCCATGACTACATAGACATCTGTTTGGGGGCTGAAGCTTTATTCCTTATCGATGACAAGTTGAAACTGACATAATTGTGAATTTTTTAGCTCTTTGGCTGACAGCATATTTTCAGTTTGCTCTATTGTACCAGAAACTCTTAATTGTTTTCAGCTGCAAATAAATGCAAGGCTGACTCAGTAGAGGTGGTACATGTCTTTTGTTCCTCTGATCAGCAGTTTGGGTTTGTCCCATCAAGATGCCAACCACACACAACATCTCAAAGTTGACTATATTCAGTATTATGTATATCATTGGGTTATTTACATTGCATCATAGTTTTAAATTTTTCTTCCCCAAAAGATAATGAATTACAATCATCAAGTGGGCACATGTTACCATTTGAAATTTTAAAGGCCAGAGTCAGGGCAGAAGAAAAGCCACTGTATGAATGTAAGCCAACATATAAGCATAATAGATTTCCTGAGTTCAATCCTAGCTCTTCGGGCAAGTTACCTAAAACTCTTAAGCCATAACTTTCTCATGTGAGATGTGATTTTTAAAATACAGTGAATGACACCCTACCGAGGTCCCCAGTCAGGTGGAACACACGCTGAATCAGCCTGCTGCAGACAGGCAGGTCTGTGCACGCCCTACCAAGGTCCTGAGTCATGTGGAAGACACCGAATCACACCGCTGCAGACAGGCAGCCTCCTGATTCCACACTACAAAGACGCAGAGGACACCAGACCACCAAACCAAGGTACTGAATCCCACTGATCCCAGCCCAGAGGTAGGGGCTTCTGAGCCGTTGTCCCACTGCTCCTGGTCCAGAGGAAGGGGCTTCCCGGTCACCATCCCTCCCGCTGCTCCCAGCCCAGAGGAAAGGGCTTTGGGCCACCTTCTGTCCCACTGCTCCTGGCTCAGAGAAAGGGGCTTCCAGGCCACCATCCCTTCCACCACTCCCGGCCCAGAGGGAGGGGCTTCTGAGCCACCATCCCACTGCACCTGCTCCAGAGGAAGGGGTTTTCAGGCCACCATCCCTCCTACTGCTCCCAGCCCACAAGAAAGGGCTTTTGGGTCACCATCCCTACAGCTGCTCCCGGCCCCTGTCCCACCTCACCCAGCTCAGAGGAGGTAATCCGTGCAGGTCCTAACAGAACCCCGCCCCAGTTGAAATGAGAAAATACATAAATAAGTCTCAAAACCAGACTTCCAGATCACCTACAGCAACCCCAAAGGGAAATGACATGGAAGACTCTGATACTCAACCACCTGGACCCAATGAACTGGCAACAAAAAGGGATCTGGAAAAAATGAAATCAGAAATAATTTCCCAGATAACAGGAGAAATTATGCCCCTAGTGCAAGACATGATTAATAAATCTAGAGAGGAGCTCAGGAACATGACGGAATCCCAACATAAGAAACAAATGGAATCCATAAAACTGATGCAAATAGATTTCCAGGACATGAAAAACTCCATTGAAAGCCTACACAGCAGAATGAGGCAATGTGAGGACAGAATTTCAGATATAGAAGATAAGATTGTAATTAGTGACCAGGAAAAGAAAAACTGCTTCAAAATTATAAGGGAACATGAGAAATCAATCCAGCAGCTGCTAGATGATGCAAAGAAGAATAACATAAGACTGATTGGGCTCAATGAAGAAACAGGAGAGAGTGCAAATGACATAAAAAATCTCTTCACAGAAATAATGGCAGAAAACTTCCCAAGCAGGGGAAGAGAGCTTGACATACAGATAAGTGAGGTATATAGGACTCCAAATAGCCTTGATCAAAAAAAACTACACATAGGCATATAATTTTTAAGATTCCAGAAACACAACAGAAGAACAAAGTTCTACAAGCAGTCAGAGAAAAGAAAAAATCACATACAAAGGAAAGCCCAACAGAATCACAGCAGACTTCTCAACACAAGCCATCAAGGCAAGAAGAGCTTGGAGTGACATATTCCAAGCCCTAAAAGAAAACAGCCTACAACCCAGATTGATGTACCCCACAAAACTATCTTTCAAAACTGATGGAGAAATAAGATACTGTCATGACAAAGAGCACCTTAGGAACTTCGTGAATACCAAACCAGCACTCCAAAGAATTTTACACAATATCCTAGGAACAGACATTGAGGATCACAACCCCAGGAAGCAAAGCAGAATGAACCCATCTGGCATGACAAGAAATTAAATGTAAAGGGGGAGAACCCAACAAAAAGAAAAAGTCATGACAATGACAAGTCAATGAGTTTCAGCTATAACCATCAACTTTAATGGTCTCAATTCACCAATCAAAAGAAACAGACTGGCAGAATGGGTCAAGATGCAAAATCTAACAATATGCTGCATACAAGAAACACACTTAATTCAAAAGGAAACTCATAGACTGAAAGTTAAAGAGTGGAAAACAATACTCCATGCGACAGGAACCCGAAAAAAAGCAGGAGTAGCTATCCTCTTTGCAGATCAAGTAGATTTCAAACCAACACTAATTAAGAGAGATGAAGAAGGACACTACATCCTTGTAAAGGGAAGAATCCAAGAGGAAGAGATGACAATCATAAATATCTATGCACCAAACACTAGTGCACCCAACTATATAAAACAAATACTAACAGACATGAAAAGTCATATATGCACTAATACAAATGTAGTGGGGGACCTCAATGACCCACTGTCACAAACAGATAGATCAACTAGATGAAAAATAAGTAATGAAATACTAGAACTCAATCTAACTCTTGAACAAATGAACTTCACAGATGTTTACAGAGTGTTCCACCCCACAAAATCAGAATACACATTCTTCTCAGCTGCACATGGGTCATTTTCCAAAACAGACTACATACTCACACATAGAACATGTTTAAGTAAGTGCAAAGGAATTGAAGTTATACCCTGTATATTATCAGACCATAGTGAGATGAAATTGGAGATCCATAGCAAAAGAAACTCAAAAAATTTCATAAACATGTGGAAATTGAACAACACACTTCTGAATAACCAATGGGTCACAGAGGAAGTTAAAGAAGAAATCAGACAGTTCCTTCAATTAAATGACAATGACAATACAACATATCAGAATCTATGGGACACAATGAAAGCAGTCTTACGAGGAAAATTCATAGCAGTGAATATGCATAATAAGAAAACAGAACAAGCCCAATTAAACAACCTTATGCTGAACCTCAAGCTTCTAGAAAAAGAAGAGCAAGACAACCCCAGAGTTCATACAAGGGAGGAAATTATAAAGATCAGAGGAGAAATCAATGCAATAGAGACTAAGAGAATGATACAAAAAATCAATAAAACCAAGAGTTGGTTCTTCGAAAGAATCAACAAAATTGACAAACCTTTAGCCAACCTTGTCAGAAAAAGGAAAGAAAAGGCCCAAATCCATGCAATTAGGAATGAAAAGAGTGAAATTACAGCAGACCCAGCAGAAATCCAGAGGATCATCAATACCTACTTCCAGAACCTATACGCCAATAAGATGGACAACACAGAAGAAATGAACAGATTCCTAGATACATATGAATTACCAAAGTTGAATGAAGAAGACCTAAAAATTCTGAACAACCCAATATCAACCAATGAAACTGAAAATGTAATTTAAAACTTATCAACTAAGAAAAGCCCAGGCCCTGATGGCTTCACTGCTGAATTTTACAAGACATTTAGAAAGGAACTGCTGCCACTACTGTTTAAACTCTTCAATGAAATTGAAAGGGAAGCAATACTCCCAAATTCATTCCTGGAAGCAAGCATCACCTTGATCCCCAAAGCAGAGAAAGACCCAACTGAAAAGGAGAACTATAGGCCAATCTCACTAATGAACATAGATGCAAAAATCCTTAATAAGATAATGACAAACAGAATGCAGAAGATCATCAAGAAGATCATACACCCTGATCAAGTGGGATTCATACCAGGGGTGCAGGGATGGTTCAATACACACAAATCAATCCATGTAATACACTATATCAATAGAGTCAAGGACAAAAACCATATGATTATCTCCATAGAGGCAGAAAAAGCCTTTGACAAAATCCAACATGCATTTATGATAAAAACCCTACAAAAAAATTGGAACAGATGGTCTCTACCTCAAACTGACAAAAGCAATCTATGATAAACCAACAGCCAATATCATACTAAATGGTCAAAAGCTGAAATCCTTCACACTAAAATCAGGAACAAGACAAGGATGTCCACTATCACCACTCTTGTTCAATATAGTTCTGGAAACATTAGCCACAGCAATTAGACAAGAGAAAGAAATAAAAGGAATAAAGATAGGTAATGAAGAAATCAAATTGTCATTATTTGCAGATGACATGATACTCTATATAGAAGACCCCAAGAACTCCATCAAAAGTCTTCTAGACTTAATAACCAAATGCAGTCAAGTAGCTGGTTACAAGGTCAACACACAAAAATGAATAGTTTTCCTTTACACGAGTGACAGGCTCACTGAGAGAGAAATAGGGCAAATAATTCCTTTCACAATAGCATCCAAAAAACTGAAATACCTAGGAATCATCCTAATGAAAGAAATCAAAGACCTCTTCTCTGAAAACTATGGCACTCTGAAAAGAGAGATTGAAGATGATATCATAAAATGGAAAGACATCCCCTGCTCCAGGGTAGGAAGGATCAACATAGTGAAAATGGCCATACTTCCAAAATTGCTATATGAATTCAAGCAGTCCCAAATGAAATCCCAGCAGCATACTTCACAGACCTTGGGAAAACAATCCTAAAATTCATTTGAAACAAGAAGACACTGAGAATAACAAAACTAATTCTAGGTAACAGAGACATGGCAGGGGGTATCACAACCCCCAACTTGAAACTAACTACAAAGCTGCTGTGATAAAAACATCATGGTACTAGCAAAGAAACGGACCTGAGGACCAGTGGAACAGATTAGAAGATGCAGAAACAATGCCACACACACTCAGCCATCTCATCTTCAATAAAGGAGCCAAACACCCTCACTGGAGGAAAGTTAGCCTCTTTAATAAATGGTGCTGGAAAAATTGGGCTTCAACTTGCCAAAGATTAAAACTAGACCTATATCTCTCACCATGCACTAAACTAAAATCAAAATGGATTAAAGATCTCAATATTAAAATAGAAACTCTGAACCAGTTGGAGCACAGGTTAGGTAGAACCCTTGAAGACATCGGTGTAGGAAAAGATTTTATGAACAAAACCTCAGTTGCCCGTGAACTAGCACAAACAATCAACAAATGGGATCTCTTCTTATTAAAAAGCTTCTGCACACCAAGAGAAACCACCAGCAGTGTGAAGAGACCACACACAATGTGGGAATAAATCTTCACCTGCTCTTCCTCAGACAAAGGTCTACTATCTCGAATCTATAAAGAATTTAAAAAGATCAGACCTCCCAAATTTAAAGACCCAATCGAAAAATGGGCAGCTGAAATGAACAGATATTTCTCAGACAAAGAAGTAGAAATAGTAAATAAATACATGAAAAAATGTTCAATGTCACTGGTCATTGGAGAGATGCAAATGAAAACAATGCTGAGATTCCACTTCACTCCAGAAAGAAAGGCTGCTATCATGAAATCAACCAATAACAAAAGCTGGCGGGGCTGTGCGGAAAGAGGAACTCTGCTCCACTGCTGGTGGGAGTGCAGACTGGTGCAAGCACTGTGGAAATCAGTATGGAGATATCTCAAAGAACTAGGACTGGAAGTCCCATTTGACCCTGCTATTCCACTGCTAAGGATCTTCCCCAAAGAATTAAAAGAATCATACCACAGTGATATATGTGTGCCCATGTTCATAGCAGCGCAGTTTGTAATAGCTAAAACTTGGAAACAGCCCAAATGCCCATCAACTGGAGACTGGATAAAGAAAATGTGGTTTTTTAATAAAATGGAGTACTACTCAGCCATAAAAAATGAGAAATTAGAGACATTTATAGCTAAGTGGATGCACATTGAGGCAATACTCTTAAGTGAAATAAATAGGACACACATGAATAAATACCGAATAGTGTCTCTGTTGTGAGAAGCTGAAAGTGTAAATAAGGACTAAAATGTATAATAGGTAATGTGAAATAGGAAGAAAAGGGGCAAAGGGGAAGGAAGTGGGAGGGCTTAGGGAAAGGATAGAAGGGAATGGGATTAATATGAGAAAATGGAAAAATAGGAACAAAATCTTTGTAAATAGGGAGGAATGGAGGGGTTGAAGGGAGGTCTGGGCAAGGGTGAAAAATAAGAACCAAGAGAGACTATGTAAAGGTGCAAATTTCCAATGATGAATGTCATTATATTGTATACCTAAAATGTACCAATGATTAGAATGAATAATCGGTAATGCAAAATAGGAAGAAAAGGTCCAAAGGGGTAGGGGTAGTGGGAGGGACAGGGGAAAGCAAAGAAGGGAAAGGGAAAATGATGAGAAATGGAAAAAATGGAAATAAAATCTTTGTAAATAGGGAAGAGTGGAGGAGGTGAAGGTAGGGCTAGGAATGGGGAAAAAATAAGAACCAAGATGCATTATGTAAAGGTACAATTCCCAATGAGAAATGTAATTGTGTTGTATACCTACAATGTACCAATAAAAGAATTTTATAAAAAAAAAAGAAACAAACAAACAAAAAGTAACATTTGCTACTTTTAGGAGTATGAATTTATGTATTTTCACAAATGTAAACAGTGTTGTCACTGCCATCACCATAAAAATATAGATTATTTCCATCAGAAAGTTCCCTTGTGCCCCTATATAGTTAATCCCCTCTCCCACTCCCAATCAGTGATCTAATTTCTGCCCCCGTAGTTTTGCTTTGTGATACTGTTGAGTGGTATCCCATGGTATGGGTGGACCAAAATTCATTCATCCCCCAGTTGATGGATATTTGGGTTTCTATAAATATTTACATAGAGGTTTCTATGTGAGCATATGTTTTCATTTCTTTTGGTTAAATATCTAGGAGTAGAATTGCTGGCCCTATGGCAAGTATATGTTTATTTTTACCAGAAAATTCTGGACTGTTCTCCAAAGTAGCTGTGCTACTTTGCAATCCTACCAGCAATAGATAACAGTTTCAGATGCTCCATAGCCTCTGATCTTCATCAACATTCAGTATGGTCAGATGAAGGGGGAGAGGGATGCAGAGAAAAATTCAAAGGCAGGAATTTTTCTTTATCTTTCTTTTTGTTCTAACAAATACTGCTATCACATAGCTGTAATTTTCATTTCTATTGTACTGATAATGTTAAGTGCTTGCTTACAATCAATATCTCCCCTTTGATTAAGTATGTGTTCAAATCTTTTGCCTATTTTTAATTTTTTATTTTATTTTTAACCCATATTTAAATTGAATTTTACTATATTGCTATTGAGTTCTGATAGTTCCTAATATATTCTAGATACAAATTTTGCTGTGTTTTGCAAATATTTTCTCCCAGTCTATAGCTTGCCTTTTAATTTTTTTTAAATATTTTCTTCCAAAGAGCAGATTTTTATCTTTATGAAGTCAAATTTATTAACTTTTTTCTTTTATGTTTAACATATTCTAAGAAATCTATACCTAATCCAGATCACAATGGATTTTCTTCTATGTTCCTCTAGAAACTTTAGTTTCAGGATTTAGATTTAAACCTATGATTCATTTTCTGTTCATTAGAAAAGAGTATGAGATGAATCATTTCCTTTTTTACAAATATATGTACACTTGTTCTAGCACCATTTGTTGAAAAGAATGTTCTTCTCTTATTGAATTACCTTGATTTCTGTGTTAAAGATCAGCTGATCATATTTATGTGGGTTCATTTCTAGATACTATTAAATTCTATATATAGCCTCTTTCACTAATAAGATCCTCATCCTGTCTTGATTACTATGGTTTTATACCAATTTTTGAGTACCCCTTCAATTTTGTTCTTTATTTACAAAATGGTTTGATTATATGTTAGAATCATTTTAGAAGCACCTTGTCAATCTCAAACACAACAACAACAACAACAACAACAACAAAACCCTTTAGAGATATCAATGGACACTGCATTGAGTCTGTAGAGGAATTTGTGAATTTACATTTTTATAATACTGAGGCTTCCAATCCACAAACACAAATATCTTTCTTCATTTGTTTAGATGTCTTGAATTTCTCTTATAATTATTTCCAAAATTCATATATCATACATGTTGTGTTAGATTTAATGCTAAGTATTTTATATTTTGCAATGCTGCTGCAAATGGCACTGTCTTTTTCTTTGATTTTTAATTTTTTCATTGCTAGAATATAGAAAATCTGTTGGCTTTTTATATACATTGACCTTGTATCCTCTAGTCTTGCTAAACTCATATAGTTGATAATTCTAATGTTGTATTTTTTTTTTAGATTAGGAGGGATTCTCTACATTAACAATCAGGTTGTCAATTAAACATAATTTTATTTTTCTTTCCAATCTGTATACATTTTATTTCTTTTTCTTGTCTTGTTAAACTGCCTAGAACTCAGATGCAATGCTGAATAAAGGTGGTAAGAATGAACATCCTTTTTTGTTTCATCCTTAAAGGAAATTAATTCATTCTCATCATTAACTACAATATTTCCAATGTATGTTTTCCACTGAGGTCCTTTATCAGAGTGAGAAATTTCCCTTCAAGCTCTGGTTTGGTGAGAATCTATCAAGAATAGATGATAAATGGGGCCGAGGATTTAGCTCAGTGGTTCCATTGCCTGCCTAGAAAGTGCAAGGTCCTGAGTTCGATCCCCGGTACCAAAAAAAAAAAAAGAAGAAGAATAGATGTTGATATGAAAAAATATTCAACATCACTGGTCATTCGAAAGAGAGATGAAGACGAAAACAACAGAGATTCCACCTTACCCCAGAAAGAATGGCTGCTATCATGAAATCAACCAATAACAAATGCTAGTGGGGCTGTCGGGGAAAAAGGAACCCTTCTCCACTGTTTGTGGAAGTGTAGGCTGGTGCAACCACTGTGGAACTCAATATAGAGATACCTCAAAAAACTAGGATTAGAGCTCCCATTTGACCCAGCTATTCCTCTATTGGGTATCTTCCCAAAAGAATTAAAAGAATCATGACACAGCCATATATGTGCACCCATGTTCATAGAGGCAGTTTGTAATAGCTAAAGTACGGAAACAGCCCAATTGCCCATCAACTGGAGACCAAATAAAGAACATGTGGGGGGGGGGTTTAAATAAAATTGTGTACTAGGTGGGGGATTTAGCTCAGTGGTTCTGCTGCCTGCCTTGCAAGTACCAGGTCCTAAGCTCAATCCCCAGTACAAAAAAAAAAAAAAGGAATACTACTACCACTCAGCCATAAAGAACGAGAAACTAGAGACATTTATAGCTAAATGGATGCACATTGAGGCCATACTCTTAAGTGAGATAAATAGTACACACATGTGTAAATACAGAATAGTTTCTTTGGTGTGAAAAACTAAAAGTGTAAATAAGGATCAAACTATATAATTGATAATGTTAAATAGGAAGAAAAGGTCTAAAGGGGAAGAGGAAGTGGGAGGGGTAGGGGAAAGGAAAAAATACAAGAAAAGGAAGAAATAGAAACAAAGTCTCTGTACATAGGGAGGGGTGGAGGGGTTGAAGTGAGGGCAGGAAAATGGGGAAAAAATAAGAACCAAGATACATCGTGTTAAGGCACAAGTTCCCAGTGATGAATGCAACTATTGTATACCTAAAATGTACCAATAAACTTAATGAAAAATATTTTAAAATAAAAAAGAATAGATGTTGAATTTTGCCAAATAATTTTTCTGCATCTATTGTAATGATTATATGATTTTTCTCTTTTAATATGTTAATATAGTATATTTCATTGATTTCAAGTATTAAACCAACTTTGCTTTCCTGGTACAAATGCCACTTGATTATCACTTCTCCTTTTAAACAATTATCATGCTTTATTTTTTATTTCTGTATCACTTTAGTATTTCAGCAAGTATATTTGAAATTTTTTTAGGCATTGATCAATGTCTTGATAAAGGAGTAGTAAATAAGATTGTAAAAATTCCCTACCCTTCTGTAACTTACATTTCAGGGGGTAAAGAATAAACGAAATAGAAATTAGAACAATGCAATAGAGTATAGTATCAGATAATGTATTTTCAGGTACAAGTAACAAAAAAAAATCTCAAATTTGTCGTCCTAAACAATAAGGCATTCACTCTTTTATGACACTTCGTGTTCAGAAAAATAACATGTTCAAATCATTTCTTTGAGCCATTCCCCACACTCCAGTTCCCTGGTTGATAAGTAGCTGGGTAGGTGGCCAAAGTGGCAGGACAGATTTTATGTTTTGGCTTGCTAATTCATGAATCAAAGCTATGATTTCCATGTTCTAGATCCTGTATTTTTCAATGATCAGTGGAACCAGTAGGTTCTTAATTCTGCCACAGTTTCAGAAGTGATATCAGAGGTAGTAGGTGTCCTGGTGGGTGAGTTGCTTTTTTTTTTTCTGAGAGTCATTCCTGAAAGTCTCGCCTAGTATTTGCTTCCTTTGTCCTTCTACCAATTTTAAGAGAGTGATTCATTAAACATCTTTCTGCCCAAAATATGGTATTTCATGTGGTTACCAAGCTGATATAACTACTTCCAGCTGTGTGTTAAAGAAGTAAGCTATCAACTGCAAGAGAGACTCCTTTCCCTTCCTCATCAGGACAACAGGTGGGAAATTCTTTGTAATAGGGGAAGGTGAATCATCAAAGAATCCAACAAAGCAAGAGTCAGCTTTGGACATACTATGTTTCCAAAGTTATTTTTGACAGATCACCAGGACAGTTCCAATTAAAAACAAACTTGATTGTTCCCCTACCTCATCTCCTCCTTGAGCTCCATCGTCCGTGCTCAGAAACTAAAGTTAGCGAGATAGATGTAAAAGTACCAACCAGGGAAAGAAGACGTTTTTTTCTTCAGTAACTGCAGTTTTGCAGTCTTAAAGAAGCCAATTGGGCAGAAAGAGAAGGTTCCACTTCAAACCAACATCAAAGTTTTAATGGGCTCTACATTTTACTTATCGAACTGTGTTATATAGCTTGAAATGACTTTAGGATTATGTATTACCTAAGAGTAAATAGAAAAGGGATTGGTCCTACCTAGAAAGTTCATCCAAGTGAGAGGGAGAGAACTAACTCCACATATCAAACTTAGTAAACACCCTGGAGCTCTGCAGAAAGTTGGTTTATTATTATATGCCATGCATTTATATGTACTTGTTCAGTTTGGAAATTATGCTATTAGCAAGAACTATATAGGATGCCCCTGCAAGGCTTGGCAGCTTTTCCCATATTCTCTGCTTCTTTGTATAATCCCTGATCTCCAAAATATATACTTCTTTTGAAATTGTCCAGCCCTATAGATATGTCCTGTTTCAAGGACTTCTTTTTTTTTATTAGGTTTATTGGTACATTTCAGGTATAAAATACAGTTACATTCATCATTGGGATCTTATACCATTACATGAGTCTCTTGGTTCTTTTTTTTTCCCATTCCCCTGCCCTCCCTTCACCCCCTCCACCCTTCCCTATTTGCAAAGACTTTGTTTCCATTTTTTCCTTCTCTCATATTTTTTCTTTTCCCTTTTGTCCTTTCCCCTAACCCTCCCACTTCCCCTACTCCTTTAGACCTTTTCTTCCTAGTACACAATATCAATTATACATTTTTAATTACAATATCAAGATCTAGGAGACATTACCACAGATTTTACAGAATTTTAAAGAAAATAGAAAGCATATTACAAAAGTCTTTTTTTGAAATAAATTTGACAACTTCTAAGAAGTACCTTGGAAGACAAATTAATGAAACTAACTCTGGAGGAAATATAAAATTTGAATAGCACCTATTAAAGAAAAGTATATTCCTACCTTGAAAACCTACCTATATGACAACAGCAGGCTTATATACATTTTAAATGATAAATTATATCAAACAATTAAAGCAAAAAAAAGAAGGAACACTTCTCCCCTCATTTTAGGAACTCAACATTGTGCTAATCCTAAAACTGGATAAAGATAATAGAAGACAAAAGTATGAACATAGATAGAAATTTGTTTAACAAAACAAACTATTGGAAGTCAGATCTGGCAGTATGTAGAAAGTGGTTTTGTTATAGGGATGGCAGTGTTGGTTCAGCATTGGAAGATCCACCCCCAAAAGTCATCATTTTAACAGAGGAAAGGAAAAAGCCATATGATCCTGTCACTAGTTGGAGAAAAAGTATTGGGCTGAATTCTACAGCTGTTCATGGTAAAAGCTATCAGGAGACTAGAAGTAGAAGAGAACGTTCTCAACAGATTGAAGACATGTACTCCATACTTCCAGCGAGAATGCCTTATATGAATGGAGAAGATACAATGCTTTCTCCCTAAGCTGGGGAACAAGGGCAGATAGGCTTACTCTTTATCTATCCATTAAACTTTGAAAACTAGGCCCAACAATATAGTCTGGCAATAAAATGACACAATTAGGATAGGATTGGCAAGGTAGAAGCAAAATCTTTCTATGTAGATGAAATGATCATCTACAGAGAAAATACTAAGAAATCTCCAGGAGCCCCCAGAACTTGTATTTGAATTTAGCAGGATTAGAAAACACAAGGTATGTATAAAAATTCAAGTCTGTGTATACTTGCTACAAATGAAGAATTGGATATTGAAATTTAAAAGTTATGTAGGAGTACAAAGGACCTAGAAAAGTTAAAAAATAAAACAGTGTTGGAAGAGGTTTAGTACCTAATTTTAAGACTTCTTCTAAAGCTACAGTAATCAAGGCAGTGTTGTTGTAAGGAAAGACATATAGGTCACTTGAATAAAACAAATCTAGAACTAGAACCACACATATATAGTCCACTGAGTTTTGAAAGATTATTTGACATTAGCATTTTATAGAATATAAACTCAATTCAAGAGCTGAGGAAGAGACAGTGTTTTCAGCAAACAGCATTAGAACACCTGGTATCCATATATAAAAGATTAATCTCAACCCTTTATTTCCATACCTAAAAATAACTTGAAGGGATCTATGAACCTAAATATGAAAGCCTAAAAGTATAAAACTTTAAGAAGAAATTATAAGGGAAAATGTTCATGAATTCAGGGTAGGCAAGAACTACCTAGGATACAAAAGACATGATGTATAAAAGAAAAAAATTGATAATGAGATTCCATCAAAATTTGGAACTTTAAATGACATCATTAAAATGAAAAGTAGTCCTTAAACAGACCATATTTACAATGCATATAGCCTGTGACCAGAATATATAAAGAACTCTTACAACTCATTAATAGACAACCCAATTAAAAAGTAGACATAAGATGATAAATAGCCAGTGCAGCACAAAGAAAGGTGTGTAACTCTAGAATCAGAAAAATACTGATCAGTACAATAATAAGATTGAATTATACACTCATTAGGAAGATGAAGTTAAAAGTTTTAAAAGCCTTGTCATGACTTTTTCTTTTTGTTGGATTCTCCCCCTTTGTGTTTAATTTGTCATGCCCAATGGATTCATTCTGCTGAGTTTCCTGGGGTTGTGATCCTCATTGTCTTTTCCTAGGGTATTGTCTAAAATTTTTTGGAATGCCAGTTTGGTGTTCATGAAATTCCTGAAGTGCTCTTTATCATGAAAGTATCTTATTTCTCCATTAATTTTGAAAGATAGTTTTGCAGGGTCCATCAATCTGGATTGGAGGCTGTTTTCCTTTAGGGCTTGAAATACATCACTCCAAGCTCTTCTTGCCTTGAGGGTTTGCATTGAGAAGTCTGCTGTGATTCTGATGGGCTTTCCTTTGTATGTGATTTGTTTCTTTTCTCTCACTGCTTGTAGAATTTTGTTCTTCTGTTGGATTTCTGCAATCCTAACTATTATATGCCTATGTGTAGACTTTTTTTGATCAAGGCTAGCTAGAGTCCTATATGCCTCACTTATCTGTATGTCAAGTTCTTTTCCCCTCCTTGGGAAGTTTTCTGCCATCACTTCTGTGGACAGTTTTTTTTATGTCATCTGCACTCTCTCCTCCTTCTTCATTGACTCCAATCAGTCTTATGTTATTCTTCTTTGCATCATCTAGCAGCTGCTGGATTGATTTCTCATGTTCCCTTACAATGGTTTTTTGTTTTGTTTTTTTTTTTGGTACCAGGGATTGAACTCGAGTCCTTAGCTTGCAAGGCAGGTGGTGGAACCACTGAGCTAAATCCTCAGCCCTTCCCTTACAATTTTAAAGCAATTTTTATTTTCCTGGTCACTAATTGCAATCTTATCTTCTATATCTGAAATTCTATCCACACATTGGTTCATTCTGCTGCACAGACTTTCGATGGAGTTTTTAATCTCTTGGAAATCTGTTTGCATCTGTTTTATGGATTCCATTTGTTTTCTATGTTGGGATTCCATCATGTTCCTCAGATCCTCTATTTTTTTAATCTGTGTCCTCTCTAGATTTATTAATCATGTCTTGCACTATGAGCACAATCTTTGCTGTTATCTGAGTAATTATTTCTGATTTCATTTTTCCCAGATCCTCTTTTGTTGCCAGTTCAGAGAGTCCAGGTGGTTGAGTATCAGACTGCTCCATTTCATTTCCCTTTGGAGTTGCTGTAGGTGATCCAGAAGTCTGTTTTTGAGGCTTGTTTACGTGTCTTCTCATTTCCATGGGGCGGGGTGGGGGGGTGCTTCTGGTGACTGTGCGGCTCAGCTTCTCTGCCCTAGGAGCATGGGATGGCGGCGAGAGAGCTTCCTTCCGGGTGCTGTGACCGGCTCACCTTCTCTCTCAAAGACTTCTTTTAATATCCAGATTATTAGTATTCTTTTGTTAATATCTTCTCTTCAGTTTGACAAAGTATTAAGGCATGTCGGTACAAGATTCTTAAAGGAGATGTTCCAGATGATCATAGGACTTAAGAGAATGAATTTGTTGGACACTGTGATAAAATGATAACATATTCTTATCAGGATCAATATTCACCTTCATTTACAAAACTGCAATCAGTTCTCCTAGTATTGTTGTATGGATTAAACTGAATAATATTTGAGAAAGTACTGCACAGAGATCAAGACACATAAAAGTCATCTGATTGTTTCTTAATCTTATTTGAACTTCACTATGTGTATCTCTCTCTAGATCTCAGAGCACAAATGTTGCTAAGTTGCAAAGTGTAAAGCACTATCTTATTGAGTTTACAACTCATTTGAGTCAACTTGACTTTATATGGAAAAGAGAAGAAATGAAAGCTCAGAAAGTGATGTGTTTGAAAAATATTAAACCAGATTGCTAATCAATGATACAGCTAATCATTCCCATGCAAGAAATATATATTTTACTGAAAATGAACAAGTTGTAGTTAATGACAAGATGTATCACTGTATTAATAAGTTCACTGAAACACCATTAACTATCTTTGCTTCACTTCCTCTATCTTTAAAATAGTGGTTATGGTTATAGTTGATGGCTTTTATGAATTTCAAATTAAAAGTTATGTTCCCAGTGGGAGAGATGCATTTGTAGATTTTAATAACATCTTCCCCTCCATGCAACACTACCAGCTATAAGAAGTCCCCAGGACCTGAGCACTGGTATGAATGCATACTCACTGATGGAGGTTATATTTATGAGTTTGTAAAATAACATTTATAATGTCCCTTGTCTGCCATATTGTCCCAATATATTTTCCTTTCACAGTTGGTGAGAGGAAAATCAATCTTATAACTTTGTGAACAACCTTCAAAACTAATTTAAATTGGGGAAGGGAGGATTGCAAAGATAATAATGGACATCTAGGGAGTGCTTCAGAAAATCATGTGCAAGATTTCACATTTGTACATATCCAGAGAAGTTTCAGGTATGACCAGATTATCTGCACAGAGACTTTGGCCATATGAAGCAGAATTGCTGAAAGCCCCCAAGAAAGTTGTATTCCTCAATTCCAGGTTTTAAAGCAAGAATTACAACCAATGAAACTGACCTTCAGTCTGACAAGCACATCTGGGACTAAAGATAAAGTCTGCCTTCTGGATTATACTTTTGTTTGGGGTTTTCTTCATCAACTATTCAACTTAATTGACACTATGACCAGAGAAGCAGAAATTCTTTTGAATTCAGAGTACATTATCAATTTGCAATGCATTCTACTAAAAGTTAGAAACTCAGAACTGATAATACATGAATAACATTCTCAGCTTATGTAGTTGTGTGCTCTGAAGCACCCTGCTCAGAAATGTTGATGTACTTAAGAAGGTAACAAGGAGTAATATGTTCATGAATTCTCAGTGGGTCTCCTGGAAACACATAGAGAGGCACTGCAAGTGATGGTTTGCATTCAGCACACTGGAATATAAATTCCTAGGGAGAAGCTAGAATAGACATGGCTGGTACTCTAATCAGATCCCTACAATCCTTTACTCTTTCTGAGTACCCCTTTCCCAACTTTGGTGTTCTTTTTCTCCCAACAGTCGATACCTATTATGCTAATTTGGAGGAGTTTCTTTAGGGCTACTGGAGCCACTTTGTCCAAGCACACAGAAAGCCAGGGATACCAAGGAGTTTACAGCACCAGAAAATATGACCAAAGCATCCCCTGGTATAAAAGCTCAGCTCCCTTGCTCTGGGGCAGAAAAGCAATGAAACACAACCTTCACTCTAAAGTCCCCTCATAGAATTAAGCTGGTGCTCCTTTTGCAGGACTTTCTGAAATTGCATGCTTTATGGTTCCTACCTCTTCCCTGTTCCACTGGTGCCACTACCTTACTAGATTCTCCTGGGAACATGTCCTTAATCAATACTTATGCATAAGTCCTCTTCTCAAAGTCTTACTGACAAAAATTAAAATAAGCTATGTCTAGGCTGTAAGGAACTCCTAGGAATGCAAAAGAACATAATCAAAAGTAAAAGAGAATGTAAGTGTATACTCAGGTTCATAGCACCATTGTTCACAATTCCTAAAGCATGGGAACAACTTGTGCCCATCCACAGAAGAATGCAGGCACATGTGATATATACATACAGCTGAATATTACTCAGCCTTTACAAATTCTGACATATGATACAATATGGATGAAATTTGAGGACATTGTACTAAGTGAAATAAGCCACAAAAGGACAAATATTATATTATTCCATTTATATGAAGTACTTACAGTCGTGAAATTCATAGAGACAGAAAATAGAAAGGTAGTTACCAGGAGTGAAGGAAAGGAAAAAGTAGAATTATTGTGTACTGGATATAGAGCTTTAGATTTGCAAGATTAAAATAGTTCTGTGGATGAATGGTGGTGACAGTTGCACAACAATGTGAATGTACAGTAATAGATACCACTGAACTGTACATCCAAAACTAGTTTGGATGGTAAATTTCATGTTAGACATATTTTACCACAATAAAATATCTGGGGGGAAAAGAGAATGTGAAGATCTGAGAGTCACTTGTAGGACATCGAACACTAAACTTGAAGAAAACTGGAGGTAAGATACCGTAAGGTGCCTACAGAAGAGCTCTCATTCCTAGCTCAAGGAAACAATTGTCTTGCATCCCAACCATCCCAAGCAGGCTATTAAAAGCTGAGAGAGTCTAACAGTTTTCCTTAGAGTCAATAGGCTTCATAAAAGTAGCTAGATAAATATTAGAACAAGAACAGCAGAATATCAAGAGGGTTAGGAGGTAAAGTGAAGATCAGACATCAGTAACTACAAGATAAAACTTCAGAAACATTACTATCAACTGAATATTTGTGTTCTCCAAAGATTCATGTATTAAGACCTAATCTTTAATGAGCTAGTGTTTGGAGTTGGGTCTTTAGATGGTGATTATGTTATGAGCTGAGCAATTAATGCACTAATAAAAGAGACTCAAGAGTGGTCCTTTGATCCAACTACCATGTGAGAACTCTGCTAAAGGATAATCATGTACAGATCAGGAAACCAGCCCTTACCAGATACCAAATCTGTTTTTCTTTATCTGGGACTTCTAGCCTTCAAAACTGTGAGAGATAAATTTCTGTTGTTTATAAGCTACCCAGTTTGGTATAGGCACCTGAACAGACTGAGATAAATAGCCAGTAAGAATTTATGAGTTGGCCAGAGATAGTCTTATAGGGATTCACCAGGAAGGGAGCTTAGTGTCTGACAGTTATTACATCTTCTTGGAGAGATAGCATGCATAAAAAAGCCAAGACATGACATGCACCACAAGGAATATACAAGCTGAATACTATGAAAAAACTGAGTAGAAAGAAACTGTTTCCAGATGAGATTTGCAGCAGCTGGAACCATGTGAGCAAAACACAGAAACAGTGTTTTGCAGGATGTAATCACCTACAGATTTAGGAGGAACTGTGATACAAGTTATAAATGCCATGGTATATTGATTAAAGTATTTATTGACTGCAGCTAACTCTGGGTCCTACCCAAGTGTTACACTTAAAGGTCACACACAGGCACTCAAGAATTGCAAATGTCCCCAATATATACAAAGTCATTTGTTATGCATGCTCATAGGTCTATTTGAATTCAGAAGTTTCTGTTCATTGTCTGTTTGGGCATGGCCAGAGTGGTAAAGAGAAAATTTCAGCAGGGTCAGAAGATTCATTCTGTCATGGAATCTTCCTTCCTTGCAAGATTCTATCTAAAATCTTTTGATTTCAAAGAAAAGTCCTAGTCCAATCTTGGTCTTACACTTACACCCTCTAAAGTACATATTAATCTGATATATAGATCTCCAGAAACTCAGAAGGCAAATGTCTTTTTTCCCAAGAAAGACTATGTTTTGCTGGCCTTTGTAGTACTGATACTGACAATTATGGTCAGTTTTCAAACACATGTAAACTTGGGATGTTAACAAATATATAAGCTCTTTATTGAATATAGTCAATAGTGGTGGTTTGTTTAATAATTTGAAAATAGAGCCTATGGAAGAAGAAACTCTACACTGACTTAAGCTTTCTCCAGGGTTTCTTGTCTCAGTGACTGATACCACAGTCCACTCATATGTTACAGGACAAACCTGTGCATAAATATTGTGCCCTGCTATCACCTACATCCAATTAATTGCCATATTCTGATGTCTCTGCCTTACTTATATTTTTCAGGTCTCTTCTCTCCTTTTTCATTTCTATATCATCAGTTCATGATCATGGCTTAGTGAGACCACTCTGACAACTTTCCCTCTTCCCACATTCACTCTGACCCACTTTAACTGGTTCTTCATATTCCAGATGTGAATTTAGAAAAACAAAGATAACCAAGCAAGAAATAATGTCAAGTGAAGTCGTGCAGTGAGACTAGCCTGCAGGGGGGATTCTGGAGACAGCGTGGTCATTTCAGCCCAAAGCAACAAGATGGGATATTTATATTCCCACTCCACATAATTTTTGGTTAAAGTTACCCTGCTGATATCTGGAAGCATTTCCTGCTTTCCATCTTGGCAGGACAAGTGGGTTCCAGCTGCTTAGGGCAGCCCTCTAACAGGTGGGGACTTGTGCAGGTGTGCATGAAAAGTAAGGCATCCAGAGGGACCTGGGGGAACACTAATAGTGTCTGCAACAAAATATCATGACAGCTTTCAAGTTTCTATTTGTTCATTTGAATAAGTGACGATTCAAATGGCTCAGTAGGGTTTGGAGAGCCACTAATCTGCTATAAAAAGACCACCAATAATTTCAGTTGCTACCAAAACCAATGTTTGTATTCTTGTTTGTTTGTTTGTTTGAGTTCTCATCTGACTCTCATTCTTAATCTAGCTATTGTCTCCCTCTGGAAATGCAGTGCTCTCCTCTTTTGGCTTCTGTAATATCCCACTCTCTGGGTTCCTCCCAGTTTCCCTTGCTGGATGCTCTTATTTTTCTATAAATCTAAATGTTAGAGATTATTCTCAAGCCTTTCTCACTTCCACATTTTCTTTCTTCATCTCACCTATTCCCACAGCCTTTAATACCCTAGTGTTATCATTTCCTCATTTTAAATCTCCAAGCTTAAGCCTCATCTATCCAACTGCTTACTTGGCATCTTCACTTGAATATTTTTTAAAACCATGTCAATTTTAAAGTACCAAAATTAGAACCTCCACCAGTCTGCTCATCCTATATTTTGCTTCCAGATGGTCAATATGGTGCCTGGGACTCTACCTGACTGTTTTCTAAATTCCTGTATCTAACCCCACAGCAATTTATGTGGGCCACATTTCCAAAATGTCATGGATCTATCTGCTTCTTCCTGTTTCCACTGCTAAAACTATTTTCTAACCCTGGTCTGGCAGTTGGATAACTAGTCATCTTCTGGATTGTCATCCCACATTTGCTTCTGCCCCTTTAAAGTCAATTTTCAGGTAGTAGAATGATTATTTAAAATTAATTTCTGCCACCATCCCATTAAAATTTTACTGGCTTCCCCTGGTATTTGAAATCTTGCCACTCCCCTGGTTAAAACACTTTAATGGGTTCCTGTGGCATTCAAAATTAAATACTACAGTGGCCTATGTTGCTTGGCCTCTGCATGTATTTCCAATGTACTCACATTTCCTCTACTCATTTTGCATTATCACACAAGATTCCAATATTTTCTAGGTATCTCTCTGTGCTGAGACTGGAACACCCATCATCCTGGCTCTTCACATGATTCTTTCTCACCCTTTCAGACCTCAGCCTTAAATGTCACCACCTTGAAAAAGCCTTGCTTTATGACTCTATTGTTCCCTACCATGTTATTGTTGTGGACCTATTTCTCCTCAAGACTTTGTCACAATTGTGCCTATATTTTTGTTCATTTTCTCAACTGTTTGTTGTGTTCTCTCCACTAAAAGTTATGCTCCTTGAAGACACATGTAATAGCTTGTTCACCACAGCATCCGCAGTGCCCCAACAGAGCCTGGCTCATGCAAGGTGCTGAATAAAGGTTTCATGAGAGAATAAATGAAACATGGAGCTACTACAACTTATTTCACTTTTACTGTTTAAGAGTTGACTAATTGAGGTCATTTAAACTATCATCACCTGACTAAATCTCTGTTAAAAGACCTGACAATATCTCAGTTATAGAGAACAAGGAAATTTCCAATGGGGGGAAAAGCATGTTGAATTCATCAGTTAAACAAGGTTTATATGTGACAGAAAATTGCTCAGAATGACAAGATAACACTAGTCCTTTCCAGAGTCATATTGTGCCTATGGTAGGTAGATGGCAATGTAGATGGTGTGATTGTGATATTTTTAAGCTGTTTTATGTCAGGTCTTCTCCTCACTTATTTTTTGTTTTGTTTTTTGCTTTGTTTTGTTTTGTTTTGTTTTTTAATGTCTGGTAAATCCAGGGAGACTAGCCCCTGGCAATTATTTCTTGAAACTAGGCAATAGTGCTTGATATTTTTCTCCTTCTTTTGAAGAGTTTAATTATAGAAACTTAAAAGATCCAATTTAGATAGTTGGTTTGGGGCCCAATTTCCATATTATTCAGTTATGCTAACTGGATGTGCTAAATGTGTGAATACTGCAAGAGGATGCATCTGACACTCTGATTGCTAGAAATTTCTTTTCTTTATAGGATGCATAGTTTACCATCTTTGTCAATGCTAATTGAGATTAACAAACTGATATTATCAATGCTATCATTCAATAAAATGTGGCTTCCACAAAATACCATTTATTTATTATTTGACAAGCAACATAATACATACTCATTTTAGAAAAATTTAGGAAGATAGAAAAGTTTTCAAAAACAAAAATTTAATCATCACCCAGAAATTTTACCTAGAAATAACTCCATCTAATTGCATTTTGTTACATGCTGCATTAGTCAGCTTACCTTTTGCTGAGACAAAATACCTGACACCTACAATTTAAAGGAGATAAGGGTTTTTTTGTTTTGTTTTGTTTGGGGGTTTTTTTGGTATGGGGGATCGAACTTGGGACCTTATGCTTGTAAGGCAGGCAGTGGCACCACTGAGCTAAATCCCCAGTCCAGATAAGGTTTATTTTTGGCTCACAGTTTGAGAGGTTTCAGTCCATGTCCAAGTGCTCCAACGCAGAAAGATCCTGTTGGAAGGACATGGTGAAGCCAAATTGCTCAATTCATGGCAGCCAGGAAGCAGGGCACAGAAAAAGAGCCAGACAGGAAGGGGCCAGGGGCCAGATATATCCCCAAAGTCAGGTCCCTATGACCCACTTTCTCCAACTAGGCCCCACCTCCTAATACACTTATGAACTCATCAAAGGGTCAGCGTCTTCACAACCTAATCACCTCTCCAGGAGTCTCGTAACCCATTCAAGTAAGGTCTTTCAAGTGTATATGAACATACACATATCAGACAAGGTCCATAGATTCATGTGACTTATAGAAGGTAGATAACACAAACAAATGAGATAAGACATTTTGGCTAGTGTTAACAGTTATGAAGAACACAAAACAAGTAATGTGACAGAGTTAAGTTCCTGAATGGTGAGGAAAAAGCTGGGTGCATTAGAGCCAGTTACAGAGTAAACCTTTTCAGGACAATGATAACTGACCTGAGATCTAAAGAAGAGAAAACAGTCAGTAATGGCAGGAAGTGAAGAAGGGCATTACAACCAGAAGGAACAGCACACTCAGGAAGGGGCTGTGTCTATTAAATGCCATTAAGTGAAGGTGGCTGAAGCTAGAGAATAAAAAGGCAGAGCCTTGTATTAATTATGTTCTTTAACCAAATTTGTGCAGACCTTTTTGTTTATGATATTTTGACCTAGAGAATTTTAATGTTTATAGTGTCAAATAAATCTGGTTGGGGTGTGTGTGTGTGTGTGTGTGTGTGTGTGTGTGTGTGTGTGTGTGTGATTCCACCCACTAGAAAATCCTTTACCTAACCTTCAATGAACAAAAAATGTTCACTTATGTTTTCAGTATTCTTATTATGTCATTAATACTTCTGCAGTTAATTATAGTATTTGGTGAGGATTTAAGTGGATGTTTTTCTAAGTAAATATAATGTCTGAGCACACCTTGTTAATATCTTTTCTTCTCTGCTATTTTTGATGGCTTTATCACACAATCATCCCTTGGTACCTGCAGGAGACTGATCCTAGGTCTCCCCATGGGTATCAAAACCCACAGAAACTCAAGTTCTTTATATAAAATATCATAGTATTTGCACTTAGCCTACACAAATACTCCCATATACATTTTTTATTAATTTTATTGGTACATTTTAGGTATACAATATAATGACATTCATCTTTGGAAATTTGTACCTTTATGTAATCTGTCTTGGTTCTTATTTTTTCCCCATTCCCCCTGCCCTCCCTTCAACCCTTCCACCCCTCACTATTTACAAAGACTTTGCTTCCATTTTTTCATTTTCTCATATTAATCCATTCACTGTTTTCCATTCCCCTACCCTTCCCACTTCCCCTTTGCCCCTTTTCTTCCTATTTCACATTATCTATTATACCTTTTAGTTCTTGTTTACACTTTCAGTTTCTCACACCAGAGAAACTATTTGGTATTTACTCATGGGTCCTATTTATTTCACTTAAGAGTATTGCCTCAATGTGCATCCATTTAGATACAAATGTCTCTAGTTTCTCATTCATTATGGCTGAGTAGTATTCCATTTTACAAAACACACACACACACACACACACACACACACACACACATTTTCTTTATCCAGTCTCCAGTTGAGCAGTTGGGCCATTTCCATGTCTTAGGTATTACAAACTATGCCCCTAAACATGGGTGTACATATATCACTGTGGTATGATTCTTTTCATTCTTTTGGGAAGGTACCCAGTAGGGGAATAGCTGGGTTAAATGGGACCTCTAATCTTGGTTCTTTGTGGTATCTCCATACTGATTTCCACAGTGGTTGCACAAGTCTACACTTCCACCAGCAGTGGAGAAGTCTTCATTTTTTGTCACAGCCCTTCCAGCATTTATTATTGGTTGATTTCATGATAGCAGCCATTCTTTCTGGGATGAGGTGAAATCTCAGCATTGTGTTCTTTTGCATCTCTCAAATGACCAGTGATGTTTAATGTTTTTTCATATGTTTATTTGCTACTTCTATTTCTTTGTCTGAGAAATGTCTGTTCCTTTCAGATGCCCATTTTTGGATTGGGTCTTTAAGTTTGGGAGGTCTGATTTATATTCTAGATAGTAGACCTTTGTCTGTGGAACAGCAGGTGAAAATTCTTTCCCACATTGTGGGTTTTCTCTTCCCACTGTAGGTGGTTTTCCTTGCTGTGCAGAAGCTTTTTAATAAGAAGAGATCCCACTTGTTGATGGTTTGTGCTAGTTCACGGGCAACTGAGGTTTTATTCATGAAATCTCTTCCTATGCCAATGTCTTCAAGAGCTCTGCCTAACCTCCGTTCCAGTCAGTTCAGTGTTTCTGTTTTAATATTTAGATCTTTAATCCATTTTTATTTTAGTTCAGTGCATGGTGAGAGATATAGCTCTAGTTTCAATCTTTGGCAAGTTGAGACCCATTTTTTCCAGCACCATTTATTAAAGAGGCTATCTTTTCTCCAGTGAAGGTGTTTGGCTCCTTTGTCGATGAGGTGGCTGAGTGTGTCTGGAGTTGTTTCTGTATCTTCTAATCTGTTCCACTGGTCCTCAAGTCTGTGTCTCTGCCAGTACCATTCTGTTTTTATCACAGTAGCTTTGTAGCATAGTTTCAGGTTGGGGATTCTGATACCCCCTACCTTGTCTTTATTGCCTAGAATTGCTTTTGCTATTCTGGGTCTCTTCTTGTTCCAAATAAATTTTTGGATTGTTTTCTCAAGATCCATGAAGTTTGCTGCTGGAATTTCAATTGGGATTGCATTGAATCTATAGAGCAGTTTTGGAAGTATGAACATTTTCACTATGTTTTTTCTTCCTACCCAGGAGCAAGGGATGTCTTTCCATTTTCTGATATTCTCTTTGATCCCTTTTTTCAGAGTGCTATAGTTTTCAGAGTAGAATTCTTTGATTTCTTTCATTGGGTTGATTCCTAGGTATTTCAATTTTTTGGATGCTATTGTGAAAGGAGTTGTTTGCGACATTTCTCTCTCAGTGAGTCTGCTGTTTGTGTGGAGGAAAGCTATTGATTTTCGTGTGTTGACCTTGTATCCAGCTACTTTACTGAATTTGGTTATTAAGTCTAGAAGACTTTTAATGGAGTTCTTGAGGTATTTTATAGAGAGTATCATGTCATCTGCAAATAATGACAATTTAACTTCTTCATTTCTTATCTATATTCTTTTTATTTCTTTCCCTTTTCTAATTGCTGTGGCTAATGTTTCCAAAACTATATTGAACAGGAGTAATGATAGTGGACATACTTGCCTTGTTCCTGATTTTAGTGTGAAGGATTTCAGTTTTTGACCATTTAGTATGATATTGGCTGTTGGTTTTTTCATAGATGGCTTTTATCAGGTTGAGATAGAGACCATCTTTTCCAATTTTTTGTAGAGTTTTTATCATGAATGCATTTTGGATTTTGTGGAATGCTTTTTCTGCATCTACTGAGGTGATCATATGGTTTTGGTCCTTGGCTCTATTAACATTATGTATTACTTTTATCAATTTGTGTATGTTGAACCATCCCTGCATCCCTGGGATGAATCCCACTTGGTCAGGGTGCATGATCTTCTTGGTGATCTTCTGCATTCTATTTCTACTTTCCTAATATGAGTATTCACTGCTAATGAATTTCCCACGTAGAAATGCTTTCATTGTGTCCCATAGATTCCAATATGTTGTTTTGTCATTGTCATTTCATTGAATGAACTGTCAGATTTCTTCTTTAATTTCCTCTGTAACCAATTGGTTATTCAGAAGTGTGTTGTTTGATTTCCATGTGTTTATGAAATTTTTGATGATTCTTTTGCTATTGATCTCCAATTTCATCACACTATGGTCTATAATGTACAGGGATAATTTCAATTCTTTTGCACTTTTTTTAAACATGTTCTATGAGCGAGTATGTGGTCTATTTTAGAGAATGACCCATGTGCAGCTGAAAAAAATATGTATTCTGATTTTCTGGGGTGGAACACCCTGTAAACATGTGTTAAGTTCATTTGTTCAAGAGTTTGACTGAGTTCTAGTATTTTGTTGTTTATTTTTTGTCTAGTTGATCTATCTATTTGTGACAGTGGGCTTTTGAGGTCCTCCACTAGTACTGTATTAGTGCTCATTTGATTTTTCATGTCTGTTCGTATTTGTTTTATATGGTTGGGCACACTAGTGTTTGGTGCACTTATTTATGATTATCTTCTCTTCCTGTTGGATTGTTCCCTTTACAAAGATGTAGTGTGCCTCTTTGTGTCTCTTAATCAGTGCTGGTTTGAAATACAGTTGATCTGCAAAGAGGATAGCTACTCCTGCTTTTTGGGGGGTTCCTGTCCCATGGAGTATTGTTTTCCACCCTTTAACTTTCAGTCTATGAGTTTCTTTCTGAATTGTGTTTCTTGAATGCAACATATTGTTGGATCTTAGTTCTTGATCCATTCTGCCAGTCTATTTCTTTTGATTGGTGATTGAAACCATTAACATTGATGGTTATAACTGATATGTATTGACTTATCCTTGTCATTACTTTTTCTTTTTGTTGTATTCTCCCCCTTTTGTTTTAATTTTTTGTCATGCCTGATGGATTCATTCTGCTGGGCTTCCTGGGGGTGTGTTCCTCCTTGTCTTTTCCTAGGATATTGTCTAAAATTTCTTGGGGTGCTGGTTTGGTATTCATGAAGTTTCTTAGGTGCTGTTTGTCATGAAAGTAACTTACTTCTCCATCAATTTTGTTTTTGGTACTGGGGATCAAACTCGGGTCCTTGCAATTGTGAGGTGGACAGCAGAAACACTGAGCTACCTCCCAGCCTCTCCATCAATTTTGAAAGGTTGTTTTGCAGGGTACATCAATCTGGGTTGGAGATATGTCACTCCAAGTTCTTCTTGCTTTGAGGGTTTATGTTGAGAAGTCTGCTGTGATTCTGATGGGCTTTCCTTTGTATGTGATTTGTTTCTTTTCTCTAACTGCTTGTAGAATTTTGTTCTTCTGTTGGGTTTCTGGAATTTTAACTATTATATGGCTATGTGTAGATTAGTTTTTATCCTGGCTAGTTGGAGTCCTATATCGCTCACTTATCTGTATATCAAGCTCTTTTTCCCTGCTTGGGAAGTTTTCTGCCATTACTTCTGTGAACAGTTTTTTTATGTCATCTGCACTTTCTCCTGTTTCTTCATTGACTGTGATGGACCAGCCGTCACCAGTCGAAAGGTTCCTGAATGGGGGAAAGGAGGACTGAGAAAAATCAAGAGAAGAGACAGAGTCAGGAGGGCTCCCAAGACCAAGCAAGCAATCTTATTTTCACCTCTCTTACACTCAGTGAGTTAGGTTATTAACCATGACCTTTATCCAAAACACCTGCTTCATTGTTTGCTAGTTTTCTAGACACTCCTCGCCCTCATGGGCTACTTTGTTTCCTGGGGTTACAGAAGGTTCACCTTGTTACTAGGGCAAACTCTAAAGGGAAACATCAGAGTTAGTGGAGACACAGTTCCCCATTACATAGTCTCCTGGCTATTTATAACAAAGGGTAAAATTAAAATGAAGCTTTTTGGCTGACACCGCTCCCCACAATTGACTCTGATCAGTCTTATGTTATTCTTCTTTGCATCGTCTAGCAGCTACTGGATTGATGTCTCAAGATCCCTTTCTATGTTTAAGAAATTTTTCTTTTCCAGGTCACTAAGTACAATCCTGTCTTCCATATCTGACATTCTGTCCTCACATTGGCTCATTCTACTGCATAAACTTTCAAGGGAGGTTTTAATATCCTGAAAATCTGTTTGCATCTGTTTTATGGATTCCATTTGTTTCCTATTTGGGGATTTCATTATATGGGCACAATCTGTGTTGTTAGCTGAGAAATTATTTCTAATTTCATTTTTTCCAAATCCCCTTTTGTTGCCAGTTCAGAGATTCCAGGTGGTTGAGTATCAGATTGTTCCATCCTGTTGCCCTTTTGGGGTTGCCTTAGGTGATCTGGAAGTCTAGTTTTGAGACTTATTTTCACGTCTTATTTCAACAGATGCAGCCTGCCCTGCCTTTGTTAAGGCAATTTTTGCTCACCTAGTGGTCTTCAATTCTCAGCAAGCTACTGAGCGGCCTTTTCTGTGCTACTCACCAGTGCACCAATTCCTGGGCTCAGAATGGTTGCTTTCTTGATCCCTGAGCTGACCTGTTGTCTGGGTTGGCCTCTGGCTGGGGCCTGTGCACACTTGGTATGGTATCTAGGTGTGCCTCTGGCTAGGGCTTCCCCCACTATGTCTCTGTTGTCTGGGAGGGCCTATAGCTGGGGGCTGCACACCCCAGTCCCTGATGTCTGAACAGGCTTCAGGCTAGGGTCTCCAAGCCCTTATTGATGATATTGAGGTGAGCCTCTGGCTGTTGCTTATAGGCCTGTGCTGCTCCTTTCCTGGAAGGCCCTTGGGCATACAGGCCCAAGCCACTAGGGTCAGGGCAGGGCACTGGCTGGACCTGCCTGAAGCTGTGCCACTCTGGTCTGCATCCCCTCCCATATACTTTAAATTATCTCTACATTATTATACTTAACACAATATAAATGCTGTATAAATAATTTTATGCTGTGTTATTCATACATATCTGGTATAGATGAACATTTTTTAAAAATATTTTCCATCTGTAATTGATTGAATCTGCAGAGGTAGAGCCAATGGATATGGGCAGCCAAGAGTACTTATTTGTTATGTGAAAGGCTTAGGAAGAGAGGAATGAGATGAGCAGAGTGAATCAGACAGTCTGTCAGGACATTTATTCTGGCAAGTTTGAAGAAAGGATTAGTTGGTCAGGAATTGGAAAGGTAGGTGACCAGCTGAAAAGTTCCAATAGTCATCCAGATAAATAGCTTGAATGAGGATCATGACAATGAGAATGGAATTCATGGATAAAAAACACCAAAGATACTGGCAAGCAGAGCTCATCCAATAACTGGATGTGTGGCTGAGAAAAACAAAAAACCAATGAGAAAGATAATTTTGAGTGTAGTCCCTTGTATAAAGCTTCTGTATCTTGACCGGTGTTACTTATTCAAACTCAAATGCCCACTCTTACTCTTTTATTATAAATACAAATTAAATATTTGAAAAAGAAAAATCAACTAACTTTTCTTCTTAGCACCTGAAAACAAAAACCACAGAGTCTAATTTTAAATTGTGCTGCACACTGATTTTAAAGTCCTTAACCCTGTATATCCTTCAAAACTGCTTATCTGAATTTATGCCCAGGGGCTGAGTCCTATTTGTTTCAGCTTCAGCTCTCCAAATCTTCACTGCTGCTTCTTTTTCCTTCAGGGTAAGCAAGATAGCTTCCTTGTCTTCTTCACCTGAGTAACCTTACCAACAGTAGGAATTCAGTTAACCCTTGGGGTTATGATAAATTATAAGATGGTTCAGTAATTCTTAACTATAAATCACTGGTCAACTAACTTGATCCAAGGCTTTCTTGGTCTCCAAATTAATAGTTCCCTAATGAATATCTCTCCATAGAAGCCCTTCCAACTCAATCACTTAAATAAAACAATTCTCCCCTAATGTTTTTCCTGGTTGTTTTAGAGGTGGAAGACACCATTTATCATCTCTTTTGCCAAATCATTCTTTTTAACAATGAGAATTACAAAAGACTTGAATAGAAATATAAAAATGGTGGGTTTCCAACTACTTCTATTTGTAACTTTATAATATAAGGGTTACAAACTTGTTTATCATGTTTGCCATAAAAATATTTTTAAGACAAATCAATTCATATGAGGTTTTCGTTTGATGAAAAGGTTCTAGACATAAATAATCATGATTTTTGCACATAATTATACTTTAGTGACTTAACTTTGAATTTTAAAATGATAAGAATGATAAATTATAAATACATATTTTACTACAATTTCTGAAAAATATTTTTAAGTAGATTTCAAAATGAGCTCTCTGGAAAGGAAAAATTATGAGAAAAGAAAAAAATGGAAATTAAATCTATGTAAATAGGGAAGGGTGGAGGGGGTGAAGGGCACACAGGTAATGGGAAAAAAAATAAGAACCAAGATACATCATGTACAGTTACAAGCACCCAATGATAAATGTAAACGTGTTGTATACCTAAAATGTACCAATAAAAGAATTTAAGGAGGAAAAAAATGAGCTTTCATTATATTACCAGCATTGTGAATTGCATAGTTGGTCATGTTTCACTCTCTGACCTACAGGAAGATTCACTCTAACTTTCCCTGGGAGCTGCATAAGGTTTCATGGCTTGTCTGTTTGAACTAAGGTGATTCCAGGCTCATTTGTACTTTCTTATGTTTTCTTTTTCCCTCATTTTTCTTTCCTATTTTCAATTTATTTTATCATGCTACTCTATATGGATGTTTGTAAGATATCCTAAATCATTTTTAAGACTCTGACAGGATATAAATAACTTAAACATCAAAATATGACCAGATATAGTGTTGCTGATTCTCTCATGTGGTCTCTTTTCCCTACTATAAACTTCAAACAGTCCTTGCATTGAAGTCTCCAAGAAATCCTATTAGACTCGAGACATGTTTTTATTAGATATCTAACTTTCTCATAGTGAACCTATTCTTTTTACTGACTTTATTCATACCTACTATTTTTCATTGTTAATAGAATTCAACCATAAGGCACAGATGCATTACAAATGCAGGGATAATGATAAAATATCCTGAAATCTGAGAAACAACCCCTGTTGGGGAAACAAATCACACATACCTCTGTCAGGTTTGTATGGCTTTCCATGACTACAAGAAAAAAAACAAGCTTAGTAATGCTTTTTTGTCCAAAGTGAAAAAAATGCCACATGTTAGAAAAAAAAATAACAGACAATTATGACATCCATTCTTCTTTGTGAAAAATTGGAATAATATAAATAATTTCTCAAAGTACCAATGCACGCTTTTGTCTTTGGAGGTTGGGGTATCTTCCATAAAATAGAGGCTGGTTACAGTGACAGAGACTATTTGAAAATAAAAATCTGTGTTCAGTTTGAAATAACTGTAGAATAAATGAACATGTGTAATATATCTTAGAGAATGGCTGGGTCATCAAAGTTATACTATTGACTAATGTGGTGGCAATATGAATGAATTTATCTATTTACTTGACAAATATTTGAGCTAGTCATGCTGAGCATTCTACTAAATCCCCAGGATAAAACACTGGGAAAAGAAGCTTACTCCTCAATCAAGGAGAGAGAAAAAAGGCAGAAAAGTATAACATAGATATTATATTATGCTAGTGAGTACAGTCAGGAAGATTAGGGAAGTTTCTAGAGAAAGTGTCATCCACACTAACATCTGAAGCATATACAGGAGAAGGTCAATCTTCGCAGAGAGACTGAACTAGATACAGAGAGTTTTCCAAAGTGATGTGCACATCCAAAAGGCAGGGCAGAGGAGAGAAGAAAAAGGCACATTTGGAGAACATGTGATTCCAAAAGGCTGCAGCTTAGAGGGTAGCACACCAAATGGCTGGAGAAAAGGCTGGAGGAGGAATCAAGAGGCATTTGAATGATTTTGGGGGGTCATTAATAACTGGACTTTATCCTGAAAAACCTGGGGATCACTGAAGGTTTTTAAGCAAGAGACAGACATGGTTAGATTTATATTTTAGTAACATGTAAATACGTAGCATCTTGTTTTTAATTCAAAGACTATTGCAGAGAGGTAGTTAAGAAATGATGAAGACCTAAACCACTGTTACTCAAATATTATCATGTACTCACATCTGTGAAATAAGTTTGATCAATCCATCTTTGTCCTGTATTCACTTATTTATGTATAAAGTACAAATTTGTATCATTATATTAATAAATAAAACTAATGAATAAAATGGGACAAAAATCAATAGAAACAGAGTTCTAATATTGTCTTTCTCCCTCCCAACAGGCTAAATTACATACATACCTGACTGCACATGCTATGCTCTGGAGACCACTGGCCTGAATTAATAAAGTAGGGGTGAAATACAGAAACATGAACAAATCAGAGAAAATACAGAAGCAACAGGGTTTGATTGATTGAATATAGAAAGAGAAGAAACAAAACAAGTCAAGAACCTGGTGGGGTTTCTGGTCTGAGCAGCTGATGTTATATACTGGTTATGGTGCACTGGCCAAAAAACAGTTTAGATGGAAAAGGTTAAAGCAACTTTACACGGATCAAGCTGGGATGGAAAACTGTAGTAAACATCAGTATAAGCAAGTATGGAGACAATTGGTCTCACAGTAGCTTACAGAGAGATGGAAAGGGCAATTTACCTTTCCAGCTAAACCCACAAGTCATATAAATTTTTCATTAATAACTAAAATTGGGAATTGTTTTCCTCCAAAATACCCAAGGATTTCTTTTCTATTTGGGCCTGTATAATTAGAAACTACACACAGAAAACTTAGACTTTCCTGCATGAAGTTATCAATGTTCAAGTATCTTGGTCTTCAGGTCTGCTATATTATTAATCTACTACTTCAGAGTTTAGTAATGGGTACCATTAGGCAAAATACCTGAAACATGATATAGCTGTTAAATGAAGTTTCAGTAGCTTTTCTATAACTTCGAGTTTCTATGCTTTATGGAAGCACATTCAGGGACAAGAGTTTCTATTCCAATAAAAATTTGGAAAACTCTAACAACCTAAAACATCTATTATTTGCTGATGCCATTTAATGTCAATGCAAGGTTCATTTGAAAGCCCCTAATGTCATTCACTAAGGCCTACTGTGGGCCCCAAGAATTGTTGGAAAAAGAAGAAAGAAAAGGTGTAAAGAAAAGGTAAAAACCGATAATTTCAACCCTACCTAAAAGGTGTTTAACTCATCTCTTCTTAAACCTGAAAGGTAGTAATTAAAGTCAGATATGTTACCAGATTTTCCCTTATGTTGAAAGATATCTTATCAAAGACAAGTTGTCACCTTATTTGAAAATGTTGATCTTCTGACACAAATACCTTCTCATTTGAAGTTCACAATAGCCATTTTCAAGAAAAATGAGGAAATGTTACCTGAGAAGCAAAGTATTTTCATGACAGTCACACAGAGTAAATGGCAAGACCAGGATTCAAAGCAAGATCTGCTTGACTCAGCCCTGGTGATCCTCACCACTACTCCCCAGTCTTGGTTCACTGAGCAACCCTGACCAAGTATTCTCACACACCTGTGATGAGGGCAAAAGAAATGTTGCTGTTGCAAAATTTAAAATTTCAAAAAGGCTGAAGTTTTTCATGAGACCACCTGAATCATGAGCACAGAAAGCAAAACTAAATCTGGATTTTTAGCACTAAGTACAGGACTATTGTGCTATATATAGCACAGGCAGGAACACACATTTTCTATGCACACAGAGTAACAGGCTTGCACTTTATAACTGCAGGCTGCTGCTGATGCCAGGCAAGAAATGCATCACCTTACACTGAAGAAGCTGTGAAAGCAGAAAAATCAATCTAGCATTTTAATAAAAAATGTGAGAAACTGAGATGAGCTATGGTGCAATCACTTTGGGCGGATCTGGCTGTTTTGCTATTAATCATTTCTCTACTGTGCAGTCAGCAGAACTTCATTTAAGTCTACTCAGTGCATTGTCGAGTCCAGTGCAGGGGCACTGTGACCAAGTGAGATGAGATTATAAAGCTATCATTGTAACCCAAGGACAATGAGCTATGCCCAAATTGCAGACTTCAAGCAGAAAAGATTAATCTCAGGAAAAGACATTCATTTTCCCCAAGACTGGAATATTGAAATTTCCTGACATGGCACCTTACAAATCTTGAATTTAAGATAAAATCATATAACACTTCTGGTATCATTCTTCAATCACACCTTCTCTGTTTTAAGAATGAATTCAAACATCAGATTAGTACCTTACAACAAGGGTTTTAACTTCTCTTACACATCGTTTAACATTTATTAACCTTTGCCTTCTGTTTCCAAACTTATTTGGGGTCCTAAAACTGCATCAGAGCTTTCAGACTACTCCTCCCTGGTGTCTGACACTGAGTCATTCTACAGATTCCTGAGATCTTAGAGAGAATGGACAGGGTGTTTATCAAGCCTTTTTAAATTTACCCACAGGAGCCAATTGAATACCTAGTGCACCTGGGATCTTAAAGTAACGGCCTATATAAGGCAATACTCAGTAAAAGCAATAATGCCATCAAGGACCCACCTCTACTTATCAACCACACTTAGTCTCCCAGCATTACACTTTCTAGATCCAAGAATCCTCCCTGGCAATGCATGTCACTGTTGGTGCATACAATGTTGGGGACCTTCTTGAAATAAGGTTGGCTGCCATTGCTTTACCAACTTCAAGAGCTCATCCAAGGGAGAGATGTCAACTCTCAGCATCAACCTAGCAATCATAAATAACATCTCTTTCTTAAACACCAGATTTCTTCCTAAGATAAAACCATCTGAAGAAGAGGCTGTCTTTATATTAGTTCCAATGTCTTCTATTGCTTATTTAAGGAAAAATCCAGACCACAAAAACAAATGGATGCATTTCTTGAATATAATATTCTGCCTATTTTCCTTACCTAAACTTTAATCTCATTTGCAATCTTAAATTTATTTAGATTTTTATGACTTCCTCTTCTTGTACTCTGTCCTAAAACTGAGATAATCATAATACTCTTTAAGAAATCTTTTTGAAACATACAATTTTGCTACTCAGCTGCTTCAGTGGCCTCTGCACATTTGCGTGCTGTGCTCTTCTACTCTAAGCCCAGCCTTCCTTGTACCCTCATTTGATGCCACGTTCTCTCCATCCCCTAGAAAGATGGTTCATTCTTCTCCTTAACTGCAACAGCAGAAAGACCTCATGATTCTCTGAAGCTCAAGCTTGGCAATATTGTCTCAGGATACAAACTTCCCTAAACAAAATTTAGATCACTAGAGTACCCATTCTTGGGCTGCTGATCACAAAATCTGAAACTTCCTTGGCCCTAGGTCCCTTATACTTTTGCTGTCTGCCCTGATTTCATTGTCACATCCACAAATTATTCTAGCCTCAGGACAAATAGTAGCCTCTGGCTGTTAAATCTCTCTGACCTTAAAATCTCCTAAAGTGTTATATGTGTCTTTCTATCTCTCCTAAATCTGGCCAGTATGACTTAAGTCTATATGTTGCATGTCAGAGGTATAGTATCTTGGTTCTATTGTTTGGGGTACAAAAGAATCTCTTTAGGATAAAGGGCAAGAGTGAGATTATTCTATAGAAAACTATCCTTTTTCAAAAGTTTTCTCCTATTTCCTCCTGTCAACATGTCCACTTACCATATTTGGTATATGGATGTAGAATTTGACTTCTTATTTAAAACAAGTGAACTTCATATTTCATATTTTAAAACTTCATATTTTAAACAAGTGAACAAGGAACTCATGAAGAAAATTTTGTCAGCATAAATTATGTCTAAGTCCTTCCATCAGCTCATTCTAGGACATGCTTCAACCAAATGCTGAGTTTCTACACAAGATAGTCATCAATTTTGTGCAGATTAGTAAAAGCACATTAATTCAGCTATCATTAATTTGATATTTTCTGAGAAGTAAGACTGTGGTTTAGCTGTATTACATGGGGAGAAAATGCTATCTGAAGCAAATCAAGACAAAATAGTAAAATGAGTGCAGATGGCATCAATCTCTAATCTCTTCTAATCACATTTTTCAAGGACTCTACAAGTACTGCACCACAAATCATAACATTCTTCATTCATCAAATCATTGTTGATTATTTTGTTTATGCCAAACATTTACCCTGAAGGAATTTTCAACCTCGTTAAGTACAAACTGTAAATTTCCTAATTTAGATATCATTTTGTTATTATATTTTCATTTATTACTGACATGTCAATAAAAGTCCATATGTATAAATTATGAGGCCTGACAATAAAATAAATACCGCATGACTTTACCACCAGAATATTCCCAACATCCCTTTATTAATCTTCATACCACTTCCACATCTCCTTATCTGCCTCTTTTCACACTCCCACAAGAATTAACCACTATGCTAAAACCTGTGTATATCATTCTTTTGCTTTTTAGTGTTATCTCACATGTATGTATTTCTAAACATTAAAGTAAGCTTTGTTCATTCACTTTTGTAGATGGTATTTTGCTATATGGAGTCTGTTGTGACAGCTTTGTTTTTAACTCAGTAGTAAGTTTTAAGATTTATCATATTACAGATGTTTAGCAGTAATTTGCTCATCATCACTACTGTGTAATATTTCATTTTACCTTTTTTTTCTTACGATGCTGAAAATTTTCGCTATTTCCAGTATTGTCCTATTACAAATAACACTGCTATTAACATCCTTGCACGTGTATGCTGTATGCAATGGCTTCTCTAGAACATACCTAGGGAGAAAAATGCTGGCTCCTGGAGTATCACCAAGTTTCCAAGTGCTGAAATCATTCCCAATATGGCTTTATCAATTTAAACCTCCCCCAGCAAGTTAATACATTCTACTCTAACAGTTAATATCGGTATATTTATCTTTAAATTTTGCCAATTTAGTGAAAGTGTAAGGTTATGACTTTGAGGTTCAAATTTACATTTCCTTGATTATCAGTAAAGTTGAGCATGTTATCATGTGTTTATTGGTTATTTGGATTTATTTTGTGAAATGGCGGTCCAAGTCTTTTGTAAATCTTCAAAGTGGATTGCCTGTCTTTTTCTTACTGATTTGTTGGTACACCTTATGTATTGAAATCATTAGTCCAGTGCTCACTTTGGCAGCACGTATACTAAAATTAAAATCATTAGTCCTTTGTCAGTTGCATGTGCCACAAATTACCTCTTCTAGTTTCCAACTTGTTTTTTACCCTCCTTATGGTATCTTCTGGTGAATAAAAGCTCTTTATTTTAGTATAATTAAATACATTAGTATTATCTTTTATGGTTAATGCTGGCGGGGTTGGGGGTGGGGGGTGAGCTGGAGACTGGACCCAGGAGCATTCAACCACTGAGCTACATGTCCCACCCACCCCCTTTTTATTTTGAAACAAGGTCTTGATAAATTGCCCAGGGGGAGCTTGAATTTGCAATCCTCCTCCCTCAGCTTCCAAAATTACTTCTCATAAGGGACTCTATAATTTTGACCAGTATTTGTTGGAGTGTATTACTAGGATCACCTGATTCCGAACCATTTTAAACATATTTAAAATGCTAATTCTCAGGCCTCATCTGTTTCAACAAATATTTATTAACTTTCATACATCAAATTCTATTCTTAATGTGAAAATACAGAACTAAAGAAAATAGAAAAAAATGCCTTGACATTATACAATTTACAGATATTGAAAGGAAAATAAAGAGATAAAATTCATGGTATGCCTTCTTGTTTACCTTCCTTTGTTTCTCTACTCCAGGACTCCTAGTTTATCTGACCTAAGTTTTTGTACTGGCTGTTATAAAAATAGAGCATTGACACCTTTGCAGGTGTAATTAAAACATTGCAGCTATGACATACATTTAGCCTTGAGGATTTCATCCTACAGAGAGCTGCTGATAGGGCAATAAACAGAGAGCCAATGAGCTATGAACTCTTATTTCTTCTAATATGAAGAACAAGTTTCTTCAATAAATACTTCTGTAAACTTAGAAGCCCATAACCTTGGCTCATATTTAAACATCTAATCATATTAATGCTGCATATACACTGAGTCTACATATAGTTACTACATATAGTTTACATAATGTTACATATAGTAACTTTACATATAGTAAAATGTAAGGCTCTTGCGTTTCTCAAAAACTAATTAAGTTTTTTTCTTATTTCAAAAGCAACTGTTGCTTTAATGCAATTTTTTTGTGGTACTGAGAATTAAACCCAGAGCCTTCTCACTGAGTTGTATACCCAATCCTTTTTATTTTTTATTTTGAGAAATTGTCTTCCTAAGACACAAAGTTGTCCAGGCTGGGATCAAACTTGCAATCTTCCAGCCTCAGCCTCTCAGAGCACTAGGATAACAGGCATGAGCCACCATACCAGGGCTTTTCCTAAATGGCAAATTTAAATCTTATACTTGGAATTTACAACAGAAATATTGAACCATAACTTCTTTAAATAATTTTGGAAACTGCACCTTAAGAAAATTCAAAATTTAAATCAAGACAAAAAAAGATCCCATATCTAATATTGCTTATGGGTTCTGTACAGACTGCCCATTTGCAGCTTAGTTCCAAAATTCTCCCTTTATGCTATCATCTATATCTTAGGGAATTACAATCTAGGATCTGCATTTCAAAGAATCCCTGCAGCAGAGTTCTGGGGTAGAGAATGCCAATGAGAGGCCCTTATGCAAAATTAGAAAATGGGAAAAGAGGAAAAGCTACGTTGTTTTCCACCAGCTGCAATGCACATGAGGAATTCTGCAAGTACCTCTGCAACTTTCTGATTTCCTGAAAGCTGGTGGGAAACATGAGAACTAGCTATGAACTTCCTTGACTGTTTATAGACTCCATACTTCTAATGGTTTTCCAATTACATATTGAATTGTTTTTTGCTTGAAATAATTAATAATTAAAGTGGCTCTAATTTTTAGATGAAGCCCTGGATAATACACCATACCATCCAACATTATTTTCTCTCTTTCTTGCTTTATAAATCCCCAAGTGAGCCTACCATGGTGGCACACACCTGTACCCCCAGTACTCTGGGAGGCTGAAGTAGGAAAATAGAAAGTTTGAGCTCAGCCTTGCAACTTAACAAGACCTTATCTCAGTATAAAAAATTAAAATAAGAAAAAGCTGAGGATTTAACTTAGCACAAAGGCTTCAGTTTCAATCCTCAATATCACCAAAAAAAAAAAGCCAGATATTGTGACACAGACTTGTAATCCCTCTAGGAAGCTGAAGTAGAAGCATCGTAAATTTAAGCTCAACTTGGCAACTTGGTAACTTAGGGAGACCCTGTCTCAAAATAAAAAAAATAAAGAGGGCTGGGGATGTAGCTCAGTGCAAAAGCTCAGGGTTCAATCCCCACTACCACACACACACACAAAAACTCCTATAAGAATTAATTTTGTTGATAACCTCCAAACAGAAAAGAAGACCTCTCCCCACAATTTCCAAACTACAGACCTGAAAATTCAACTGCTAAATGAAATGACTGGGGTCCTAATAGACCCTTGAACTGTAGAAAACACAAACAAGGTAAGAATTTATATTTCATTTCAATATTTTTGTAGCTGTGAAATTGTCACAGATATAGGACATTGAGTTCATAAATATGTATGTGTGTAGCAAGGTGGTCTTTTAAGAATTACGTATTTTTAACATCTGATTCAGGTAATTTAATTGGCTAAACTTTAAAGGTCATATTTCTACTAAAGGTCAATTTGTTGGACATCAGATATTTATTTTCTAATTTGGCATTTGTATTAGTTTTCCAAAGCTATTATAACAAAATCCCATAAACTGAGTGACTTAAACAACAAATTCATTTTCTCAGTTCTGGCATCTAAAAGTCTAAGATCAAGATGTCAGCAGAGACTTCTGAAGGTGCTAGGGAAAGGTCTGTTTTAGGCCTTCTGATGGATTGCTGCAATCTTTGGATTTCCTTAGCTTGATCTCTTTTTTTTCACACTCACAAATCATTCTGTGTGTGTGTGTGTGTGTGCACGCGCGTGCCTTTCCAAATTGCTTCATGTTTAAAAGGACACCAGTTGTGGTGTATTGACTAATGGTCAACTTGTAACACCCAGCTGAACTGAATCACCATGATCTGGGCATGGAGGATCCACCTGAAGATTGTTACCAATAGCCATAAAAAGAGAAATGGAGGGGAAGATCTTGGCCTGTTGATTTTTTAGGAAAATCTTGCTGCAGATGGTTTTCCTGACGTGAACTAGGCTGTTCTCATTGGAAGAGGAGCTCGGGGCCTCACTGTTGCTGGGAATGGCTGCTATTTTCATCAAGGGAGCTCTGATCTTCACTGTGAGCATCACTTCCTGGCTCCAATGTGGATCCCTCAGCTTGGTGGCACAAATCCTTCATGTCACCAGTGTAGGGTTTCTGGCTTCCACCACTGGCCTTTGGGCCTTCCAGGTGCAGATCTTCTATACGGGCAAGCATGAGATATTGCTGTGGGCTCTAGACCACTGGCTGGACTGGTGGAGGACATTGCCTTGGACTCTAAGCCTTTGGCTGGACTTGTGTGGGAAATTTTGGGGATCCAGGCCCTTGGCTGGGTTTTTTGGCTCTCTAGTGTGCAGTTAATCTCTTGAACTCCTTTGCATTTGACTTTTTGGGTAATTATCATAAAGTGATCTTATAAACTGTGTGTCCTGTATTTAATGGACAAATCCTGCTGACTACAACACCAGTCATATTGGATCAGAGCCCACCCTAATCTTAAGTAGTTACATTTGTAATGACTTTTTATCCAAGTAAGTCATATTCTAAAGTTGTAGGGGTTCAGAATCCAACCTAACTTATGGGGGACATAATTGAACATTTAACAGCATCATTCAAAGTGTCTGTCAATAGTGCTAAGGCAAGATATAGACAACACCAATACACTATAAGCCATGTTTTCATCTGATAAAATCCTAACCAATAAAATGTGAATATATTTTAATCCTTTAAATTATCTCACCACGTGTCACTAAACTAAAGAGATAGCAAGTCAAGATTACAAATGTAAGCTTGGGGTAGATGAAGGAGCACTGCATAAGACAGGGAAGGCTGGATTCAACTCCATGCCAGGATTTCCTAGCAAAGCAAACCTGCACAAGAGACTCCCGAAACTTCAGTTTTCCTTCCTGTAAAACAGAAAATAACAGCTTCTCTGTCAGTAACAATTCCAGAATATAAAACAGGGGAAGCAATCAGGTTGGAAAAGGAACTTGAAGTAGTATCCACACAGCTTTTACAAAGAGGAAAATATTTTTTTTGTATATCCTTTTATTGGTACATTTTAGGTGTACAATATGATGACATTCATCATTGGAGATGTGCACCTTTACATACTCTCTTGGTTCTTATTTTTCCCCCTTCCCCTGCCGTCCCCTCAACCCCTCCATCCCTCCCTATTTACAAAGACTTTGTTTCCATTTTTTCATTTTCTTACATTAATTCCATTCCAAAGAGGAAAATATTAATTTTCTATTTCAAACAATATTGTGAGATATTTATGGGAATGCATTTTAAAATAATATAAAATTATCAAAAGCTGTCATTCCAAACTTTGCCAATTGTCCTGAGTAATTTGAATTTTAACTTATTTAATAATACTGTTATGTTATAGCCACTCCTATTTGCCTAAAATTTTTAAATTGTTTGTTTCTGATCTTAGAATAATATATTTTAGAAAACTTAAAATTCAGAAGGATAAAAAAAACACAGAAAAGTAATTTAAGATCAACTATAGACCCCAAACCCAAAATACCTTTTACTGCCTTTTTACTTTTGCATCTTGTCAAAAGTTTTCTATGTTTGTGTATGTGGGAGTGGGAGGGGTTCTAAATTGGCATCAAATCTTGTGTTGGGTTGTATAGCCTTTTTTCTTCTAATATAGTATGACCATTTCTCTACCTCATTAAGCATTCTTCTCTAATATTATTTTTAAAGACTACATATAATCCTAAAGTATGTATATACTGTCATTTACAATAGGTTTATTTACATGTACTTTGTGTTATATAAATCCTATCAATAAGATTTCTATTACAAAATATTACAACATTTTTCATATGATAAATTTTTGATGTAATAAAACATCATTTCTTTTCATGCTCACCAAAATGGTTAGTTTTTCTTTCATCTTTGCAAATTATCTGGATAAAAGTAGGTGGGTAATAGTAATTTCAAAATTTACCTCTTGATTACAAGTAAAATTAAACATGCTTTAACGAATGTACTTCCATTCACAATTTGTGTGTGTGAAATGACATTATGATCCATTAGAATCTTCTTTTTATACTGAGTATTGTTGCTTTGTATAATATCCTAAAAATATTAATGTTTTATGTATCAGATGTGTTGCAAATAACCCAAAATAATCTGTATGTACTTTATGGTTGTGATGATTTTATAATATCCAGAAAGCTTACATTTTTTGCCAACAGATGTGAAAATATCTATGCATCTTTAAATTTAGAAAACTCTTACCTATCCTGAGATCAGTAAAATATCCAAAATATATTCTTTATGTTTTTATTTTACATAACATTCAGCTCCTTTCTTTAAAAATAAAAGCAATACATGGTCTTGAAAATTCAAGCCATAGAAGAATGTCTCGCTCAGCCTCTTTTCTTGTCTACCTCAAGTCTCTGTCACAGAGAAGTTCAACACAAAAAACATCCTTTCAGATCTTTTAATGAATGTACATATAAATATTTTCCTCTTTTTTCGCTTAAGTAAATATTCTATTGCATGTGAATGAATATACATTGCTTATCTAGAATAAGGGGGAAAAGAATTTTTTAATGAAAATAAAAATTTAATTTCAAGATATCTTAGGTGTAGCACCAGAATTATATGGGGACAGCAAGAAAGAAATAACTTTAGGGGGGTAGAAAAATAACTTGTTTGCATATTACAATAGAAATATCCATTAAGTTCTTTACCATTTACTATTCAATTGGAAAAGAACCAACTAGTTCAATCCTTGGCACAAATAGCTGCTCAATAAATATTAATTAATTAATTAGGCAACAAAGTCTCCAGGAAACATCTTTCGGGGCTGGAGAGTCTTGATTAGGAATGTGAGGGGCACAGGTGGTGTTGTCATTGCTTCTTCCAATTAACAGTTGGGAATTTCAAAAAGAAAGGAGGCTATGGGAGGTGAAAGTCTGGCTATGCAGATGGTGTCAAAGAATGAAATTTAGATTTCTGGATCACAATCTAAAACACCAAAATGATAAGCTTGGACTAGAAATGCAACACATGTTAGTAGTCTAAGGTTGCATATGTTTGTCAAAAAATGAGCTAACTTGGTTAAAAGGTCTTGAAAATGGAACAGATGATCTGGACACTGGTTGAAGCTTTGCCTCAATTAAGCTTAATTAAACCACATCATTGAACTTCTTTCTTCTGGTCACTTTTAAAATGAGAAGACAGTGTCTAAGAACCCTTCTAATCCTAATATTCAATGTATCTCTAATGCAGGAAAGAGAAAATAAAACCTATTATTCTCTTAGTATGGAGACCCAGCTGGTGTGATCTAGGAGAAATTGCAATAATACTCAAGGTACCTAATATGGTCTACAAGATAATAATAAAGAGCAGATTCCCAAATAATAGTCATAGTTTCAGATGGCTATACACTGTTATGTAAGGGTTGGGTAGCGAAGAAAGAAATCTTAATAAAATGTACAAAATGAAGACAAGGGCCAAGGATTTAGCTCAGTGGTTTTGCCACCTGCTGCGCAAGCACAAGGATCCGAGTTCGATCCCCAGTATCAAAAAAAACAGAGCCGGGGATTTAGCTCAGTGGTTCCGCTGCCTGCCTTGCAGCAGTGCAAGGACCTGAGTTTGATCCCCGGTACCAAAAAAAAAAAAAAAAAAAAATTAAGACAAATACAATATTGTTGTAGACTTCAATCTTCATAGGCTGGACAGAAGTGGAATGTTATGACTTAGGTAAAGAAGAATTTTATTGAGTGTAAAGAACATATATACCTACTCAGAAATGCTTAAATGTTAAGATGAAAGTGCCCTAAAGAATATAGGGATAAGAATAAAAGAGATCAAATCTAACAATTTATCTATTCATTCATTCAACCTGAGTAATACTCATAATGTTTACCAATAAGTATAGTACAACTAGTTGGAATATACACCAATCAGATTAGCCAATCAGAAGAGGTACAAGCTGTAAATGAATGTGTTGTGGGACACCTAGTGTGTGAGTGCTGGCTATCATCCCTGTGTTTAACAATTAAGCAATTAAGCACCTAAGATGTATTGTTTGTGTATGTGTGTCCATTCACCTGTGTGTAAAAGCACATAGAATACTTTTCAAAACATGTGTCTCACCTTAAATGGCATCTTAACTCTAAATTACTGACAATTAAATTGTAAGATTGCATATTTTCTCTTTAAAGAAAAAATTTTAAATTTGAATTTAATTTTAAAACTCATTTTACTATAAATGTTTGAATTAACTCTGGAAATTGGAATAAAATATCCAATAACACTAAGTATTTGTCCTTGCCATAAATATTCAAGATGTGTTTCTCTCACCCTTACATGTGACGTCTAATTCAAATAAGTATTAAATTGGTAAGGTCTCAAAAGTTTTCCCATAAAATCAGTATCTCATTGTTCTTCAACATTTATCCTTCCTAAGGAGAATTCTGAGCCAGCCAGAATTCCTTCTATTCTTTTGCAAGTCAGCATTATATGTATTGAGATTTTTTTTTCTCTCCATTTGAGTAAATTTTGCCAATAGTTATCTGGATGTGATTTTTTAAATTTTTATTTTCATTTTTACAGACTTCTTTCAGGAAATTTTTCCCTTTATGTTTTTTTAATGTGTCACCATTTTATTTTTGTACTATTCTTTTCCTTTTCAAGAGACTTATACTTCTTCTTAACAAATAGTTTTCTAGAATATATACATATATTGTATAATATATTGCAAATATAGTATATACATACAATCATAGCTCTTAGCTTCAGCCTCTGAGTTAGGCTAGTCTCTTTGGCCCTAGGCTGTGGTAGTAGATGTTGCTGAAGTTATTGTACGCTGTTGTCATTGTTTCCACCATCATCTGAGAAGTAGTCCTCCTAGTCATTGTATTTATCAGTAAACAGATTTTTTTTCATAACTTTGTTCAATATACATGTGGATGCTAATCATATGTGCTTCCTAAAATGGGATCTAAAATTAAGGGCAGGTTGATATGCACAATCATCTGATAATGGTACTTTTGGCATAAGAAAACAGCTATTTTGATTCCATACTTTTTCTTGATGCTAAACTGCAAGAATATAAGAATGTACCTAGATATGGCATTGTGATGAAGAATGATACTGTTTTTAGAAATATATATCTATATAAGTGTATATGGAAGTAACATATAATTCATAATGACAGTCTTTTATAATTACTCTTCTTTAATAGAAGATTCAAAATAAAAACAAAACCAAAGATACAGAAAATATATTGCTACCAGTATGGTGTACATGGAAGACATAGCACAGTCTATGCAGAGTAATATGACGAATACAATAACTTGAAGAAAATTGAAGGACTTCTTTCAAAATCATAATATATGTTTGATAATCTTCCTTTGGGCTTTCTTATTTGCCTAAAAATGTCTCTAGAGTTATGTAATTACAAAATGAAATGCAGCATGAAAAATGATTTGCCATTTTATGCCAGCCACTGATTAAGTGATCCAGTTTTCAGCAATGTCAACAATCATTAAGAAAAGTCAAAGATTAAATACTGCATGAAAACAAACAGACTAGGCAAATGAATAAATTGTTTTTCATAACTTACATATACTTCATAATGGAATTTTGTACTTAAAAATTAATTCACCTGCAAATAATGATATTAGTAACACATAAAACTATTGCACTTTAATGTGTTTCCTGTATGCCTTCTATTGCTCTGAGTTCATAAATATTATGACTATTGACTCTTTGGTGGATTGTAGTTGTACATTATCACCTGGAGCTCATAAACTTTATGAAGAAAAGTTTGAAAGCCACTCATAATATTATCCTGCTCAGTAGTCTTGCTAAATATTTAATAAACAACAAATTGTCAAAAAGCCAATTAGAATGACCTCAGAGATGCTTATATGCAATTTTCTGTCATCTAATAGTAGAAAGATAAATGAATTTTTGTACCAGATTCAGTCACCTACAACCAAACATAGGGGGAAGGAATATGACAGGAGAAAATGATTAAAGTATGTTATATGCATATACAAATCTGCCAACATAAAACCCATTAATCTGGGAAAAAAATTTCAGCAGCTGCACCTTAGACAAAGGACTACTATGTAGAATATATAAAGAACTAAAAAAATCAGACCCCCCAAATTTAAAGACACAATTCAAAAGTGGGCATCTGATATGAACAGACATTTCTCAGATAAAGAAGTAAAAGCAGCAAATAAATATATGAAAAAATGTTCAGCGTCACTGGTCATTCGAGAGATGCTGATGAAAACAACACTGAGATTCCACTTCACCCCAGAAAGAATGGCTGTTATAAAGAAATCATCCAATAACAAATGCTGGCAGGGGTGTGGGGAGAAAGGAATCCTTCTCCATTGTTGGTGGGAGTGCAGACTGGTGCAACCACTGTGGAAATCAGTACAGAGATACCTCAAAGAACTAGGCTTAGAGGTCCCATTTGACCCAGCTATCCTCCTGCTGGGTATCTTCCCAAAAGAATTAAAAGAATCATACCACAGTGATATATGTGCACCCATGTTTATAGTGACACAGTTTGTAATAGCTAAAGCTTGGAAACAGCCCAAGTGCCCATCAACTGGAGACTGGATAAAGATGTGGTTTTTTTATAAAATGGAGTACTACTCAGCCATAAAGAACAAGAAACTAGAGACATTTATAGCTAAATGGATGCATACTGAGGCCATCCTCTTAAAGTGAAATAAATAGGACACACGTGTAAATACCAAATAGTATCTCTAGTGTGAGAAACTGAAAGTGTAATTAAGGATTAAAAATGATTAAGATGAATAATGGATAATTTGAAATATGAAGAAAAGGTTCAAAGGAGTAGGGGTGGCAGGAGGGGAAGGGGAGAAATCAGGTTACAGGCTGGAATCTGGAAAGAATCCATATATAGATTGTTTTTAAAAGAGATGTAGATAGAGACTAGGCTGGAGCTCATCAGTGGGTTGGGAAGGAAGAGTCACTGAGATTAAAGGAGAGAAGGGTATATTTCCAGAAGAAGCACATTCAACTATGTATAGTACACAGTACTCCATAGTGTGATAAATGACTGTTACTGTTTTAGGCACTTATCGTAACATACTGTGCTTTTCATCCTTTACAGCATAGTCCTACTTATACAAAAGAGTTTATATATAGAGATTGTGTTCAAAACTATAGGAAGAGATGTAGATAGAGACTAGGCTGGAGCTCATCAGTGGGTTGGGAAGGAAGAGTCACTGAGATCAAAGGAGAGAAGGGTGTATTTCCAGGAGCACATACAACTATGTACAGTACATAGTACTCCATAGTGTGATACATGGCTGTTACTGTTTTAGGTACTTACCATAATATGCTGTGCTTTTCATCCTTTAGAGCATAGTCCTACTTATACAAAAGAGTTTACCGTAAAACAGTGTGCTGCTATGCCAACAGTAGCCTCATGTGTCTCGTGTTCAACCGTTTATTTGGATAATATCAAGGGGCCATCACAGATGATTGACATATACATTTTAAGTTTGCACTTAGAAGTTGGCACTCTGTGTGGTAATTTGCAATACACAGATGAAATTGCCTAATAACATATTCTCAGATTATATTTCCATCACGTGTCACATGACTGTATTGAAATTTAAATTTTAAAAAAATTTGGCCTATCCGTGGAGTCTACTAGTTATTTAGAATTTTTTCTCCAGACCACTATTTGTTCAATATTAGTTGTGAAAATCTTTCTAAAACAAATCACATCTTCTGATGTCTTGTTAATGCTTGAGTTTTTTTTTAATTATATGGAAAAATGTTTAAGTACTTTACAGTTTTGCTTTGGTTGAGTTCTATTTGAATATTATTATAGTTTTTTTCCCTTGCATTGCTTTTCTTTGACTAACTTTAATTTTTGTATATGTGTATGTTTAGTGAATGATAATAAAGTTATACATTAATAAAAAATAAAAATAAATAAAATAAATAAATAAAACCCATTAATCTGCACAACCAATGTGCACTAATAAAAGTATGGAAACAAAATTTGCTTCTCAAATTTAGGCAGAATATTTATCTCATTCTTTTTTTAGTTTGAACAAAACAAAATAATTCAAAGAAATACCTCTAAGATTATTTAGGTAAAAATCGCTTAGTTTCAGATCCCTTGATTTTTAAACTATGTTTTATTTTTATTAACATAAAATATTAATTTAATTACATTAATTAAAGAAACTTAGAACACACGAAAATTAAGAAAATCACCAGCAGTACTTCCACAATCTAGAAATAATCCTGATTAGTGTAAACACTTATTCCAGTTATTTAATACGTATTTACAGTTACTACTGTACTGAGTGGTATAAATACATTTAAGAAAAAACACTAATCTTTCCCCTCATAGAAGACACTAACCAAGTAAATGTTAGTGTAGATAATTTGAGAGCATTCAATCAAACAGTCACCTAATAGATGGCTTAGAAAGGAATTTTCTAAAGAACCACTACAATACTCTTTCTTTTCACTAGAATGGAAGTGCCATACAGGCAAAAATCTGTTCATTGTAGGTCCCAGCACTTAATAAGTATGTGTAGACACTTGCTATGTATGTGTTCAATAAATGACTAAAACTAGAAATTCAAAGACGTAAGCAAGGTCCAAAAAATATATAAAGCTAAGTTTTAAAATTGGAACTTAAAAATCTTTTTAAAAAAACATTAAAAATATTTAAGCAGAAATGTAGCATAACTAAACTTAAATTTTTAAATCTTTTCTAGCTATAGAATGGAGAATGTTATGGAAGTGAAACATTTCAAATGCTATTTGAGTATCCAAAATGAAAGATGATGATAACATGACTAAATCATAAGTGGGGGCTAAATAGAAGTCAATAGATTTAAGAGATGATTGTGGCATAAAATGTGAGGTTCTTGGTTATTGACTGGGTGAGAGTAAGATGGAAGGAAATCAAGGAGCATTCCAAGGTTTTTGGCTTTTCAACTAGGGAGATGGTAACAGTTAGTGAGAAAGAAAATATATTAGTCAGCTTTCCTTTTGCTAGGTCACAATACCAGATACCCACAATTTAAAGGAAGAGATGTAGGCTCACTGTTTGGGAGGAATCCAGACCATGATCACCCTGGTCCAAGGCAGAAACATCTTGGCAGAAGGGAGGGATGGAACAAATACACTTAGCTCATGGAGGTAGGGAAGCAGAGAGGTGGACAAGGTCAGATAGAAAGGGTCAGGGACCATATATAATCTGCAAGCCCAGGCCTCCAACACCCACTCAGACACACATAAAAGTATGCTTTCCTAATCTCCTGGGCATTTATTAATACAATCAAATTGACATGATTAATGGTTACAGAGAAGTTGAACTTGAACCAAAAAAAAGGAACAAGAAGAAACTGAAGTTGGAACAAATTTGGAAGTGGGACTTGGATATGATTTACACTATAAATATGTTGAGTTCAAGGTGTTTATGAGACATACAGATGGAGATATCCAAAAAGTAGACAGAAAATGCAGGTCAAAGCCCTGGGAGAAGATTCAGGCTGGAAATAGACTTGAAAATCATTTGAATGCAGATGCTGAGTGACCAGTATGGATGGGTCACATTACTTAGAAAGAGTGTATACAGTGAAAAGAGAAATAAGCTTACCATATACTCTTAAATTATTATTATTATACCTAAGCTTGATTAAATGGGTGGAACTACCATAGAGACTGAGAAGGATCCACAAAAAGGAGTAAAGAAGTCCAAGAGAGTGTGCTGTCATGAAAACCAAAGCAAAAAATTTTCAAGGAAGAGGGAATGCACAATGGAATTGAATGTTGAGGAGAAAGCAAATAAAATTAGGATGGAAAAATAACTTGGGATTAAGTTACAAGAAAAACATTGGTGACCTTAATTAATACAATAGCAGAAAAGAAAGAAAAAATGAAAGTAATCACAAATAATATTTATTTAAGAAGGTTTATGAATGGGAGGAAAGAAAGGTCTACAGAAAAAAACAAGTTTGGTTAGATTTTTTAATGGAAAAGATGGTATAATTTTAAATATTTATGGAAGTTACAGTAGAAGATTTATGTTGAAGATTCAGAACCAAGAAGATATACATTATTAGTCCCTAAAGAGATGAGAAAACAGAGATGGATAAAACAGAGGGAAAAAATTGGATATGAAAAGAGAAATCTTCAAACAGGTGGAAGGATGAAAAAGAAAAAGAAAAGAAAAATTACAGATTAACAAAAGTGGCAAAGGCAAGTTCAAAGAAGTCCCAGTGGAAACATGGACCTTTCCTATGAATTAAGAGGCATCTTCATCTGCTGAGAGAGTAGGGAGCACTGAGAAAAGGAGGTATCAGAGGACTGAGAAGGAAGAACACTTGAAACAGCTGTGGAGGGCTACAGTGTGACTTGTTGAGGAAACCAGTGGGTATAGATGAGTTGAAGTCAGTGACCATAAATTCATAGAGACACAAATTTGATCAGAGAATGGGTTTTTGTTGACAGAAGCAGAGATCTGAGTGCAAGCCAGGGCAAAGAGAGACAATTGAGTTAATCCATGGTGGAGTTTTGCCATTATAAGGACAAAGGGACAGTCAAGAATGACAGATTTGAGATTCATCCATGCTGTGGCATGTACCATAGTCTCTTTTAATTGTGGAGTACTATTTCATTTTGTATATACACTACATTTAATTTATCTATTCACAAATAACAGATTTGGGATGCTTTCAGACTACTATAACAGGACTATGAACATTCACATACAGGTCTTTCCTTGAATAGGTACCTAGAAGTGGAATTGTGACATCTGGAAAGTGCATGTCCAAAGCTTTTATAAAACTGTTTCCCAGAATAGCTGTGCCATTTCCATCCTCATCAGTAATGACTAACGGTTCCAGTTTCTCCACATTCTTACCATTACTTGATGTTGTCAGTCTTTTGGAGTATAACTACTACAATGAGTATATAGATTTTAATTTACAGTTCTCTAATAACATTTTAAGATGTGCCTTGACTTTTATCCCTTATTTCATTTGGCTGGGGTGACTCCACTTTAACTTCAGTCCCTTGTTCTAATATGTCATCAATCAATTCTTGACAATTCAAAAGCTCATGTTTTCTCTGACAGTAGAATGTAGGTGCATTTCTGCTTCTTGCTGAAAATTACTCTCAAAAACATGCTTTTCCTTCTGCCTCTTTTATTTTTTTATCTTCCAGAATCACTTCATAAGTTCTATGTCATATTCCATTCTGTTTTGTCTTGCTTTGTTTTTTCATCCCTGGATTATGATAGCTTTAATCTAGACTCTTATTTACTCTCCAAGTGGTTTGGCTAATTTCTCCCTGGCTAATTTCAGGCTTCTCTGATAGCCTGGCCACACTGGATTTTTCTTAACTTCTAAAATGAAGGAAATTTGCAGCCTGAGGAGAGCATCTGGGACTGAAGGAAATCTCTGCAATTATCTTTTGGTAGCCACTCCTTTGTTGAAAACTCACATCTATCTTTCTGTGTTTGATTCTCCATTCCTTACATTGTCTGACCAAGGGAGTCTTTCTTCCTATTGCCCATCACTTTGGGGATGACTTCATCTCATTAGTAAGAAGTTATGTCAAGCAAAAGCCTTGATACTTACTGACTTCCCATTTGGTATGGTCATATAACTCTTTCAGACCCATCCAAGCTACATTCAAATGTTATTGATCTGTGGTGAAAAAGGGAACCCCAGGTGGCATGCCCCTCACTATTGATTCTTCCTTTGTCCATGAAATGTATTCATCTTACCAGGATTTTTACTTTAGGCACCTTTGTACTTCTGACCTGAAGATTCAGGTAGTTTTGCACTTAATAAAAAATATTTAATGCAATTTCTTTTGTATTTGTCCTGATCTTTTTATCTGGCATTTATTCAAATTTATAATATTTTCTATCTTCTACATCTATCATTTTCCTATCATCTTTATGTTTCATGTCATTTTTCTCCTATGTTCCAAGAAAGCATTATAAAATTGTCTTTTGCATATCTCACAGAAATTTCCTAAAATTTCGTTTAATTTATGTCCTTCTAATTCTTATTTTAAATCTGAAATTATACTTTTAATTTAACTAAAGGCTACTCTGGGTATTTGTTTTCCATATCTTACAAGGAGCTCTCTTGTTCATCATAATATGTCTCATATATTCTTTGACCTTTTTTCATAGAACTGATGAAATGCTAAGAACTTCTTTAATCCCATAAACACATGCTATCAAAATACCTTATAGGACCAGCCAGGGATTTAGCTCAATAGCACTGCATTTGCCTCACAAGCACAAGGTCCTGAGTTTGCTCCTCAGTACCACACACACACACACACACACACACACACACACACACAAACACCTTATAAATCCTGCAACAAATGTTTATTAAAAAGATTGTGTTTCTCTTGCATTTTTAATGTCCTTGTTTTCCCATCCTATTCTTGAAAATTTCCATATTCTTTTTCCTACCACACTGGAATTAAAAAGGTCTATCAAGTGAGTATGTAGAAGGCCTAGGTTTTCCCTCATAACACCTGGTACACCTGGTTGTTATCATCTCTTTCATCTTAAGCATGATTGCTGTTTATGCATCTTCAGAGCTCTATGAACCTATGGCAGCAGTACCAAGGAAACATAGCTGTGACAGAGAACAGCTTTCTCTTGAGAGATTTGTCCTTGGCCCAGTTGCATTGTTTGGCCCTTCTGGGACCCCTCTTAAATTCTCTGTTGGAGACAAAAACCTGTTGGTTCCCGTCCTGCCAGTCTTCCTATTGACTACATGTTTCCTGGGGCTATTTTCAATTGTTCTTGCTTCAACACAAGAGAGATTCTAAATGATTTGCTTCCCAGGTATATCACAGCTCACCTGTGACTCTCCCAAAAATGACATAGAAGTAAATTTTACCAACTACTATTGCCTCAAGAAATGGTATTGATAGTCAGCAATTAATTTTTCTTCATCTTTAAACCTTAATTCCTCCCTAAAGTTGGAACAATTTGATTATTCTAAGTTGGTTCATTCCTCTAATCTCTTTACTGATGATAACCCATCCCATCCCACCAAGCAATCTAGGACTGTCAGGCCCCCTTTCATGTAATATCACAAATGTTGGTGCACACAGGAGCACATACACACACACACCAATAACATACACATAGTTAAAACATGTTTTCGTTAAAGTTAGGGACGTGATAAGCTAATATCACAATTAATTTTTATTGTTCTGGAAAGTCAATGCAATTAATAGACAGGAAAACAGAACCAGTGGTTTAAATATTGACAAAAATGTGATAAAATATTGTGTGTGATAAGTCTAGTTGACAAATACAAGAAAAGAGTTCACTGTGATCACAATTTAAAGTTGAAAGGAACGCATTTTTTTAAACTGGATGAATATTTTTTCACCTTTTGATTATATGAAATGGTGACTCTGTGTGTAACTATGTGTGTGTATAGACAAGAATAACAAAATAGGGACCAGGGATTTAGCTTAGTGGTTCCGCCACCTGCCTCGTAAGTGCAAGGACCTGAGTTCGATCCCCCGGCACCAAAAAAAAAAAAAAGAATAACAAAATAAAATAACATAAACAATAATAAAATGTCAATCACAATTATCTTTTTGGGTATAAGATTACAAATGCTTTTCCCCCTTGTCTGTATTTTCTATCTCTACAATAAACATGTATTGCTTTTGTAATAAAAAGATAAGTTTTTAACTGATAAAATGACAATGACTACTAAAGTGGCCAGCTATATTAGTCACTTCTTGCACAAAGTACCTTATTTATACCTATTTAAGAGTACACTAAGAAAGACCTTCTTGGACATAACAATTTATTTTAGAAAGATTATTCATTTTTTTCTGATAGGTTCTTTAACAAAAAACATTTAAAGAATAAATGCAGCCAAGCACGAGGAAAATCTAGAAATGAAAACAAGAGCAAAGGACTAAAATCCTTCGCAAAGACCTTTTGCATCAATATATATTAGATTCAGGGTTTAATAATAGAAAAAAATTTCAATACAAAATGCGTATATTAATGTCAAGTTAGGATGAAGTGCTGCTTTGTATTCTCTTCTGTCTCAGATTCTTTCTCACCTGTGCCTAAATAACATGGGAAAATGCTGCACATCCTGAGAGAACTAGTAGAAAAGAGTACATAGGCTCCAAACACGAAGAAAGGATAAATATTTCAAGAGAAGGATATGCTAATTACCCTGATGTGATCATTAAACACTGTATACAAGTATTGAAATATCACACTACACTTCATAAATATGCATCATGGTTACACATTAGTTAAAAACAACTTTTTAAAGGTAAAAAGGGTTCCATACCTTTGGTTGGACACCTCACTGCCCTTAGTCTACTTTTCTGCTGCAAAAAGCCTGTGTACCCAACTGCTTTGTTTTGTGTCTCTGCATTTCACTGAAATTCTGTGAGCTTTCCAAAAGTAAGAACTGTGTCTAACTCACTTTGGGGTTTTCTTTCAGGCCTATCACAGTTCCTAGAACCTTGTAAGCTCTTTGTAGAAAATTTTAAGTATATTAGTTACTTAACTGATGCAGGCACAGTTATGATCAGTGTTTCTACGACTTTTCACAAAGGGTAAGCAAGCTATGATACTACTAAAATCTCTCAAGGTTGAAATTTTGATATCCATTGACAGGCCTTCAAGCAGAAAAAAAATACATCTTATGGAGAATTCTCTTTTCTCCATGTTTTAGATTTACCTGTCATTCATACACAAAATCAATTCTGACCTAGTTATATAAGACAGTTTGAGTGTTATCCTGATGGGAGTGACTTTACGCAACAGCCACAGACTAATGATTGAAGGTAATAAGAAACCCAATGGATAGTGACAAATAAAAGACAAAAGACAACTTGGATTTTATGAGACTGAGATTCATTAAATAGAGTATGCAACCGGAAGTGCTAGACATGCTCTTAACATCATTCATGCATCATTATCAGACTCTCCAACAAGTTTCTAAAAGGAGACATGCTGTTCAACATAAATGAAAATATAACAGCACATTTAATGGCTTTGGGATGAAAATTTACTCATATCAAAAATAAAGTGTATTGAAGCTGGGGGTGTAGCTCAGTGATAGAGCACTTGACTAGCAATGCATTCCCAGCACTAAATAAATAGAAAAAAATATAAATATTAAAGATAATTCAAGATTGGGAGTGAAACACCAGAAATTTCTGCTTTCTCCCTTATTAATTGTGTGGCCTTGGCTGCAAAACACACTTTCTGAACTTCTGTGCCATGTACTGTATCTATCATATAAGATTATTAGGAGAATCAAGAAACAAACACCATGAGGTGATTATAAAACTTAAAGGAACAACAAATTTCCAATGGCAAGTGTAAACAGAAATTTAAGCTCAAAAGTGGTGAGCTTCCCCTTCTCCCTTCTTCCCTTTGTCTTCTTTATTAGTCTCCTTTCAACTGCCCTGATGGCTAAAGATGTACATTTTTTCATATACTTATTGACTTCTTAGACTACTTCTTTTGAAAAGTGTTTCTTCAATATCTTTGCCAATTTATGTGTGTACAAATATGTCAAAACAAAACCCGCTATTACGTATAACAAATATGCACTAATAAGTAGATGCTATACTGATAATAATAAAAATAAATACATATGGGTCTGTAGAAATAAGTAATTAATAAAAATTAATTGTTCTCTAATGGAAGCACTATCCCCCTTAAAATAATTTTTGAATGAGAATAAGAAACTATTATTCTGGTTCAATGATCTTAGATTCCCTGCTACACTACAAGGAAAAGTAAAAAATAAATACAAATGCACAATAAACTAGTGATTAGTATCATGAAGAGTCTGAAGAAAAAACAGAAACAAAAATTTACAAATCTAAATCTCTTTCAAATGTATTGTTATGAATTGGAAGATAATTTATTTTAAAAGATCTCTCATATTTTTAAAGCAAAAAAAAGAAGTTATGATGGTAAATAAATGTGGTGATTACATTTTAATCCAAGTTAACTGTGATAAAAGTAAGTTCAGTTGTTACTTTTTGGATATAAGAGATTTCTAATTATGTTCTCTATTATTTTCTCTGTAGTATAAAAGTGCAAATGTGGAATTAAAAAAAGTGGCAGGATAATCATCTTGTAATGCACATTCAAAATTCTCACTGAAGTTTAAAAATGTGGTATGACAAAAACCTAAGAGTGTAAATGAAAATTGATTTCCCTTCTGAGCCACTGTCTGTAGGGAACAGGGAAAGGGGCCATTAACAGAACCCCTGCAGTGGTTCCTGGTCTCCTGTGAGCCATGACAGCACAAGGTGAATTAAACAATAAAGATAGAAAATGAGACTTAGAGAAGAAGCTAGGTTCTGGGCCTGATCAATGTTACTCTGAGCAGCAAAGACAAAGCACCCCAACCTTGCCACTACTTATTGAGTTCAGAGAGAGTAAGAGATGATTCAGAGGGCAGTGATAATTCTAAACTGATGAGGATCTTATAATCTGAGGAAGTATCAAATGTCACAGAGTGTGGCGGTAATTCTATGACCATAAGGATCTTATGTTGATGAGGATTTTAGGTCAATGAGAAGCTTATGTTGATTAGGATGGTAAGATGAGAAAAGACCTTCTTACAACAGTAGGTGGGATGAGTTTAAGAGGATAAGGAATTTGACCCTCCCCAAGTGAACCCTTTTTCTTACTACTGGGTTCTCAAGGAACCAGGATGTCTTCAGCTGATGTAATCTTGCCCTTGAGTGTCACAGCACCTCAGCACCACTGAGGTCTCAGCTGTGATGGGAGGCAAAAATGGAGTTATGATTCAGCATGTCATAGCTGACCTATAGGCAAGAAGACTAGGCCTAATCGTAATTTAATTGTGAAAGTATTTTTCCCCAAAATTATGTAGAATGGCTCCCAACAATTGTCTTCCAGTAGCTCTCCATATTCCATTTCTGTTGCATCAGCTCTGTTACATAGGACCAATCACTACCAAGAATCATTTTCTTACCGACAATGCTGTACCCTGTAGAAGCATAGGTTTTAGAATCAGATCCCGGGAGTGGATTCCTAACTCTTGAATGAAAATCTTGGCAAGATTTTTCCTCTTGCTAACCCTCAGTTTTCTATCCTGTAAAGTAGGAATCTTCCTCTGTACTGGTTTCCTTTTGCTGTTTTAATAAATTACCAGAAATTAGTGGCTCAAAACAGCACAACTTTTTTATAATTTTGGAGGTTAGAAGTTCAAAACAGGTCTCACTGTGCAAACATCAATATGTAGGCAGCGTTAGATCCTTCTGGAGGCTCTGGGTAGCATTTCTTTTGTACTTGTAGTACAGCAAGAACACTAAAGTCATTAAACTAAAGTAATATTTCCTTTATTCTCATCCAAAAGTCTTTTAACGGATATATAGTATTTTTCTGTGTATGAATTACACCACAATAAAGCTGTTTTTTTAAAAAATGAAATGTTAGCATAAGTAAAAGCATTGAGAACAGTTTTTGGAATATAGAAAACAGTACAAAATTGTTAGCTATATTATTGTGACTATTGCTATTATCAATATTTAGTCTGATGTTGGCCACTTAGGTAATAGAAATGTGGAAGGAGGGAAAACAAGAGGCAAATACAATTCTAAAATAAATTGCTCCAATCATTGCTGAATTAGTTCTCAGAAAAAACAGTTGAGAACCATGGCCATGCCGTGTCTAGCAATGAGTCACACATAAATCTGACAATGTTCCAGCCAACTGAAGGAAAAGCCATTGATTCCCCACTCTGCCAAACACACAAAAATTGATGCTGTACAGTATCAACTTTTATGAAACTAATTTGTGATTAATGGATAATTCCTTCAAGTTTTATCTATACTGTAGCTTTTTAACTTGATCATGAATCCTCTTACTTGGGATAAAATGGAAAGTAAATATTTATGGAGCACCTACTGCCCAATGGTACTATGCTAGAAATATTGCCAATGGCATTTCATAACATGCTGAGGAAGGTAGTGTTGCTCTCTCCAGTTTACAGATTCATAGTATAGTTCAAAGATGGGAAACAATTTGCTCACAATCATACAGCTTGATGAGTGGCCATACCAAGTCCCTTATGCAGGTCTATCTGGTTGGTTTGAATTCAATGCTCATACTCTTTTCATTACTGCCTCTCTTTACAAAACCCTGAATGGTGTAGAGATGCAGCTAGCTCCCTGAATCCCTCCAGGAAAAGGAAAAGAGCTGCAAGTTTGGGGGAACCAAAGCAGCTAGGACTTGTCTTAGAACTTGCAAAATAGGAGAAAAGAGAGATGACATAAGGATAGGACAGGGATTCTCAAACTCAGCACCAGGCCCAGAAATCCTTTTTTGTGATCATTGTCGGGTTGTGATCAGCATCCTTTGCCTCCCTCATCCCCCAGATGTTAGTAGTACCACTCCCACCTCAGCTCCTACCACCTGAAATATCCCCAGACTTTGCCAAACTGCTCACTGGGGGGGAAACATCACTCCTAGTTGAGAAACACTGCCCTATAGCCAACATTCTGCAATTCTGAAAGCTTCACCACAAGAAAAGAATATAGCTTCTGAATGTAAACAGCCTAGGTCAACATTAGTCTGAGAACAATTAAGAACCGAATCCACAGTGAAAATTGGAAGCTTTAGTTCTACTCTCCTAGCCTCTCTGTGAGACAGTAAGCTGATTGGTCCAAAGCTAAGTAATGAAATAACAAAGAGTGGTTGATCCACACCAGACAACTATGTTTTATTTCTGAACAAATTAATGCTGGTTGGGCAAGAAAATCATTTAGAGTAATGCTACTAATCCTGGTTCTGGGATTCTCTATTTTTTATAATGTTACTTTGCAAGTGTTGTTCTATTTACAAATGGTCTAAAGATAAATATCACCTGTAATCTTAACACACATATATAATCACATTTATATAATCAGTATTTATATGTACAACATTTATGTATAATATACAGAGTCCACCAAAAAAATGTATACACACTTCAGGAAAGAAAAATAGCATGTTTTTTTTCAACACATGGTGTCACCCTCATTTGGGGGACCCTAGAATATGTTGTATATTGCAGAATACCCACTGTACTGCTGAACCATAGAGAAGAATTTGAAAATGTATGTGCAACAATCTCAATGACCAAGGTTAGTTACCTAAGCAGCAGTTCACATACTAATAAATGTCTGGAAGCTAATGGCCATCATTTCGAGCACCTCTTCTAATTATAGAGGCCAAAGGTAACTTGTATTAATCTCATGATGTCTCAATAAATTTAGTATTAAAATATTTATACAAGGTGTTTTTTTCTGAAGTGTGCATCCACTTTTTGGCAGACTCTGTATATGTATGTATATACATATGTATACATAATGTATAATCAATAACAACACATATGTAAAATCACTGTCAGTTTTTAGAGATTGTCTTTTTAGTCTACCTAACCAGTGTCAATTGTGGTTAATGCTCAGGCTTTGGAGTCAAATTTTCCCCAGTTGAATTGCTTAGTGACCTTGAACAAGTTATCAAAGTTTTCTGTACTTCAGTTTCCTCACTTCTAAAATGGGAATAATAATAGTTACAAGTTTTTCTTAAGGATTAAATACAGTCATACATGTACCTGACATAGTATGTACCATATAAAGAACCTGATACATAGTATGCCCTATTACTATTGTATCTACATCAAACACACTATTTAAAATAAGTATTTTTAACAAAAAATTAATAATTTTGTAGCAGCTAAACCTTCTTCAGCATAATCTTTAATTGTGCAGGTGTATCTTACTTACCATATATAGTCTCTTATTTGGAAACATGGAAGAGACTTCCAGGTTTGGGATATTAAAACACGTTGTAATTAAGCATCTTTGAATGTCTCTCATGTTTCTTTTTTTTAAATTTTTTAAATAACTTTATTATCAAACACACACACACACATACAAAAATTAAAACCATTTGGGCTGGGGATTTAGCGCAGTGGTTTTGCCGCCTGCTACGCAAGAACAAGGACCCAAGTTCGATCCCCGGTACCAAAAAAAAAAATTAAAACCATTCAAAGAAGAACAATGCAAGGGGAAAAAAACTACAATAGTATTAAAATACAGTAGAACTCAACCAAAACAAAACTGAAAACCACTTAAACATTTTTCCATATAACTTAAAAAAGCATCTCAAGCACCAACAAGACAGCAGAGGATGTGATTTGTTTCAGAAAGATCCCCAAAACCAGCATTGAACAAATAGTGGTCTGGAAAAAAAACTGCAGTTAGCTAGCAGACTCCACCTAAGCCAAGCTTCTCCCTATCTCACATTTCTTTAGGATGCATTCCTGAAAGCCAAGTTATTAGGATAAAAGGTGTATTTATTTTGAAGTTTTTTGGTACATTTTAGATCTCAGGATTTATATCACCCAGAGTTCTGTGCAATATTTTACACCTGGCTTGTTATGAAAAGGAGACAGGGAATTGCCTATGAGCCAAGCGGAATAATTAATTCGAGTTAAGGTGCTGTTCTCCTCAGCTACTCTGAGAAGAAACAATGCTGAAATGCAAGGTATGTGTATTGTTTGCAACCAGCAAAGTTGACTTTCTGATAGATATGGTCTGGCTACCGTGTCAGCATCTCACCCAGCCTCAGGCTGTGTTAGGCATCAGCATTCTTCTCCTATAACTCCAGATACAAAAAAGCAGCATTTGGCCCTGAGTGTCAGGAACCCTTAGCTTCACACCACGTAGAATCTGTGGAAGTCAGAACAGCTTCACTGACACACATTTCCCAGGCTTTCTCTCTTCATTTATTCCATTCATGGAGGATTTCTCTTGGCAAGGTGTTATAGCCCTTGTGTCAGCAAAGCCTTGTATAATTTAGAAGTATGTTCCTAAAATAGTGAACGGGCTAAATATCTCTGAGGCAGAAAATATACCTGAAAGGATTCCTCTGGGAAGAACCTTGCCAGAGGGGGCTAATCACATTGAACTGTCCGTGAGGCAGCAACAGGACATGGTGTCTGACCCATTAGCCCAATACTGTTCACCTGCCTGTGATTAAAGGGGAGGCATTAAAAATGAGTCAACACACATGTTTTAGTATTTAGAGACAATGCAAAATCATGGATTTATGAACTCTCTGTACTATGGGGATCTTTGAGGTCATCTCTTCTATCTCAATAGTTAGTTATTGCCTAAATTTGCTTTCTAGTTTGTCTTCTTGCCAGTTCAGACTAGAAAAGTTCATTTGAGATTTGGGGAAATGGAAGAAGAGATGCAGAACTGTGGATTGGACTAGATATCTTTATTCTCAGCTGCTCAGCTCAGCTGTGCACAGTCTCAGGGCAGTGCTCAGCCTCTTAGTTTCCCCCAGCCCTCATGGAAGTCTATATTTATACTGAAATACACAATAGAGGCTGTACGCCAGTAACAACCTTGGTTATGTAAGTTATTTACACCACCCAGCATCCACTGCAGTTATATCAATTATTTACACTGAGACCAACAAGGGGCACCTGCCGCAAAATCTTGCTGACTTGGACTTAAGTCCACTGTAAATCACCCCTATAGACACACACACACACACACACACATCCTAAACCAGTGATGGTGAACCTTTTAGAGCTTTTAATGATACACACAGCACTGCAGCACACATGCCATAGGTTCACCACCACTGACCTAAACCAAAGTGTAATCATCTTAAGTTTTATTTTTCTTGACACAGCTGTTCTAATCAGTGGTGGTGAACCTATGGCACACGTGCCTCAGCAGGCACAAAGAGCCCTCTCTGGAGCCAAGTCACACCAACACTTGAGTATCAAATAACAGTTGTTTTTTCTAAACTAAAACCTGTCTGTATCATTGAAAGCTCTAAAAGTTTCACCATCACTGGTTTAGGCTGGTGGGAGGTAGTATCCGGTGGACATTAAGTCCAAGGCAGTGCAGTGTTGGCACTTCGTAATAAAAAAAGAGGATTTTGGGGTGCAGTTTGGGCATTCAGTCTCTAAAAGTTTCACCATCACTGTTCTAAGTGATCTTCAACCTCTCCGTGGATATGTGCAGCAGTGGGGAAGCCAACACTTCACGCAGGTGATTCTGTCCTTAGAAACCCTATCATAACTAGGAAGGTCGTCTATACAGAGATCCTCCTGCAATCCTAAGCAAACAAGTAAATGCCTTCAAGGCACTGGTGGTGTTTGGAAAATGTTAACAGCCAGTTCCCCACCCTCCCTTAAGCAGGGAGCTAATATTGTTTAGATAAATACTTGATAAACAATTTTGGCTAAGATGAGGTCTCAAGGGTTTATAGTACAAGAAAAGAGAAAAACCAAAGTGTTGTGTCTTAAAAATTAGTGAAACTTTGTGGGTAAGCTGAGCAATCAAAGATTGGACCTGGGATTGGAGTAAAGAGAGAGGGAGGGAGCTGACTAACAGCCAGTTGTCAAGCCTGATGGAGAAAATGTAGCCAGTTAGAAACTCTCTGTGCCTGAAAGTATCTTAGAACTATATTCCTTAAGTTGATTCATTTCTACAATACAAAACAGATTGGAACAACACTTTTAAAAAGCTGTGTGTCAGTATACATCCTATTTGCGTAAGACTGATAATCCCAGTTCTTGACATTTATCCTGAAGAATTGAATCAAAATGTGAAAATGCAATAAAACTGGAAATTATCTAAATCCTAAAAAATGATTGCTGAATAAATTATTGTATAGCCTTTTGGTGGAATTGTTTGCAACTAGTAAATATGGTGTTAAAGATAATTTTATATGGAAATCTGAGGGTGTAGCTCAGTGGTAGAGCCCTTGTGGTCCAGCATCTGCAATGCCCTTGTTTGATCTCCAGCACTGTAAAATCTAACAACAATAACAACATAATATAGAAATATATATAACAAAATGTTTTTGAAAAGATAAAGAAGAGTATAATTCAATATTAACCTAATAAATAAGCAAAACAACAAAAATTCTATCACAAAATTATTCTGAAATAAATATACCCAATATATCAATGGTCATCTCTAAGGATAATTTACTTCTATTTTCCCAAACTTTTAAAATTTTTCTATAGCAAACATGTTTAACACAGAATTAGGAAACTTACATAATTTATATTATATTATCAGTTTTGAGCCTCATTTAAAATTTTTATTTCTGTGGCTCTTCAGCAACTAGATGAGAAAAGCAGCTTATAATTAAATGTAGAGGTCAGTTGTCCTTTCCTTTAGACTGACTCTAGTGCCTTGGTCAATTCACCACAGCTTTATGATTATCTTTTGCCTCTTTCAAAGGCTTGTTAGCAGCTACAAAGAGACAGTGAATATGAAAGAACTTTGGCATCTACATTCTTATAACATTACAAAAACACTGTAATGTTAGATTAGAATCTAGAGGTGGTCACTTTATTTTTCTATCTTGCCTGACATCCTTCCTTGACAGTGGCTTGACACAATATAGAAAAATATATTACATATGGGTCATATATTGGGATCAAATTCATAAAATTCAACATAGTACTCTGAAAAAAAAAAACCTACAGCCTGGTTTTAGCTCAGTGCTTCTGTAGCTTGCCTCGCAAGTGGAAGGTCCCAACTTCGATCCCTGATACCAAAAAAAAAACAAAAAACTACAAAAGGTCCTGAAACATCCCTCAACTGTCTTTAACAGTGTGTGTATATGTGTGAAATGCATGTCTGAGTGTGTACGCATGTAGGATGTGTGTCCATGTATGGTATGTAAGGTCTGAGTATCTGTGTGAATGAGTATATGTATACTAAGGAGACTCTGAAAGCCAGAGGTGAATTTAGAACTGCTATTACCTTATAAATAGATTGTTGTTTTCTTCTGTTGTCTTATTGTCTATGGTCTGGACTTTAAGGCAGAAACTTCCAGAACCAAATATATGGATTCAAATTCTGGAGATGTAAAACTATTGCATGTTTCATCTGGTCATTTACATGTGATAACTGATTTTGATATTTTATTTTAGGGAATAATTCAGAATAAGTAAGAATTATTAGAAGACCTACATATAAGGCAGTTTCTTCTCATTATACATACTGGGAAAAGGACAAAGCATGAGTCTGAAGTCCTTAGTTTCACTAACTACAGAATAATTTCTGATGACCAATTCAGCAAAGACTTGTCCCCATAACTGGTGCCACTTCACCCCACTCGGCTCTGTTACTTCCCCAAATCCCTGGAGCCACCTGCCTTTTCTCTCTCATTACCAATCTTTCCCAGATCATCATCAGTTCTTATGACTGAATCTCTCTGCCTTGAAGTTTTTACACCTATGTTGCTCCACTCTGTCTGTACCATTTATGTGAGATCAAGCTTCCGGCCTGGCCCATCCTCCTGTGGTTAGCCAGGACATTTTCCAAATGAATCCTAAGAAGCCAAGAGAAATGTTTTAAGTTATTTAAACACTCCAAACCCAAATAATGCCTAGTGGCCTTTCTTGATCTAACATTCCATGATTCTATAAAAACATGATAGTACTATTAATAATAATTAATATAGGAATAATTACAGCTGACATTGTATAGTGAGGCTGTTCTCAATGCATCTTTATTCAGATTCTCTCCTTTGACTCATTCAACAGGTAAAATAAATAGATCTTATCATCACCATGCTACAGATCCACAGTGGAGATTACATGATTTGTTTTTCTAGAGCATTGAGACCCAACCTCACATCTTCTACTTCAGCTTCTAAATTCTTTAGTTCCCAGAAGGATAAAAAATGGTTCAAAACTCCATTGCTGTTTATTCAGAGTAGAAACAAGAGATGTTTGCAATTATGGAAATTCCAAATTTCAAAATTGCAAATACATGTAAGTAATGTGGCTATTTCACTCCAGATTCAGAACTTTCTGAGTAAAATAAAGCATTTCAGTTCTTGTGAAACAAATTACATCTCTTGCCCAGAAGAGAAAGTGGTAGGATTTAAAAGATCCTTACTAAACTCAAGGGAACTAAAACTGAGCACATTCTCCAGTAATTTGTCCAAAAATAGAGCAGCATGGACTTAATCCTTTGTACAATTGTACAAACTCTTGACATTATCTTTAATAAGTTTTCTATTATTGCTGAAACCAATCACCACAAACTTAAGGGCTTGAAACAACACAAATTTATTCTCTTAACTTCTCTAGGTCAGAAATCTGACATGGGTCTCACTGAACTAAAGTCAATAGAGTTAATAGAGCTACCTCCCACTGGAGTCTCAAGGACAGAATTCATTTTCTTGCCTTTTCTAGTTTTTAGACATCACCCACATTCTTCACTCCTGGCTCCCTCCCAATATCTTCAAAATCAGCAGTGCTGTACATCTCTGAATCTGCTATTGTCCACACATCCTTCCCAGACCATTTTTAAGGGCCTCTGTTATTAGATTAGAGCCACCTAGATAACTCGGGATAATCTCCTTATCTCCAGGTCCTTAAGTGAGTCACATTTGCAAACCAGGGAAAGTAACATTTACAAGTTTCACAGGAGAAGGATGTTGACTCCTTTGGAGGGCTATTATTCTGCCTATCACAATAGTTGTTTTCCATCAATTTTGTTGAAATTACAATAATAGCTACAATGTATCATTGGACCTTCCATAGGCCAACACCAGTGTAGGAAATTTGCAAAATTTTTATTAAAATAAAATAAGGTCAATGTCACTATTTTACAGACAGTGAAACAGAGACTTGAGACTAAATCACTAGCTACTCAAAGGTAGGACAAGCTTCTTAAACACTGTACAACAACTGTGAACAGCAGAGGTGACCACCTCTTGATCAAATCATTTATTCCTGGGTATAAAGCTGTCACGTGGCTAAGCTCAAATGGAAGCCTCACTGTTATGGTTTGGATCTAGATGTCCCCTCAAAGACTCATGCAGTCATAGGTGGCTTTTTCACAGGTTACTGAATCTAGTGTGTGATGCTGGGATTAAGAGCATGTGATTACTAAACCAGTATGCTGATTGATTTGGCACCACCCTGGTCCCAGTAATTTGGATAAGATAAAGGAGGCCAAAAGACCTTGTTAAGGTCCCTTGTTGCTTTCTGATACTGTGTGGCACCATGAATTCTTTCTCCTCTGTGATGCCCCGCTGCCATGTCCCACTCTGCCTTGGAGCCAGTGATTATGGACTGAAACCTCTACAAACTATGAACTAAATAAACGTTTCCCCTTTAACTTTGAGTGTCAGGTATTTTGTCTCAGAAACTAAAAGAAAGTTACTATTATGGCTGTGTCTAGATGTCCCCCCAAAGCCTCTTGCAGTCATAGGTGGGTGAAGCTAGAGTATGTGATGCTAGGATTAAGGGTGTGCGTTACTAAACCACTACACATGAGTTATTGGTTTAGTACCATCCTAATCCAGGTAGTCCAAATAAAATAAAAGGAACAGAAAGATTCTGTTAAGGTCCCTTGTTGCTTTTGCTACTTTGTGCACAACATGTTGTTTCTCCTCTTCAATGCCTGTCTGCCACTTGGAGCCAGCCAATTGTCAACTGAAATCTCTATGAACTGTAAGCCAAATAAACCTTTCCCCTTTAACTTTGAGTGTTGGGTATTTTGTCTCAGCAATGAGAGAAAAGCAACTAATACAGTAACTAACACACTTGCAAATATATAAAACTGAGAAAATCTTTCCTCCCCGGAACCTGTCACGGAGCCTGAGAGCACTTTGATGTAGCATGTTCTTCCCTCAGCACAAATGAAATCTAAAGATTAAGATGGTAAAAGCTCCCTCCAGGAAAAGCTCTTCTAAAACTTCTGCAGGCTTTTGAGACTTTTGGTGGCACATGGCAAATGTGACAGGTTTCCTTTTTCTAGTACTTAGTACCATCACACTCCAAAGTCAACATCAAAATTATCATTTTTGTCCTATGGAGGCTTTGAATAGTACTTCCTAACAGGCTAGCTTTTGTAGATTTTGCTTTCTGTTAAGAGTATGTGAGGGCTCACAAGCTATTGAAAATAAATGTTATATAGTAAATGCTTGTATATATTGTTTGATTAAATTATTCAAGGATATTGACAATGAAGATACATAATTCAAAATGAAATCATCTAAAAAAAATCACATTCTAAACACACCAAATAATAATGTTCTCTTCTCTCTCCAAGATGCTGAAAAAGAAATGCACATGTCACATTAATACCAGGATCAAAAAGTAAAGAAACTTTTTTAAATGAAATTTTAAAACACTAACATTTATTGAATACCTTCAGTTTGCCAGGAGTTTTGGAGAACTCATGCAATTCATATGAGAGCAATAAATAACTCGATTTTACTGGTGAAGACACTAAGTCTTAGAATGCTTCAGTAACAGGCCCAAGGTTAGCCTGCTTAAAAGTGAAGTCTGGATATCTGACCATGTAAGAATCCACTCTACACACACCTGACCAAATAGGCCAGGCTGAAGATGTAAGACAGGAGTCTGTCCTGACACATTTGAAGGCAATGTGACTTGGGAAAAAATATTCATTTGCTCATAGGCTATGTTAGAGATAGAAGAATTAAAGCTGAAGGGAAAAGACAAACTACTACAGCTATTTTAGTTCCAGCACCTAAAAGAAGTGGTGATAGTAACACCTGTGATCACACAGCACCCTTCTCAAAGGAGCTCATATCTTCTTGTGAACACACTGATATCCATCTTCTCAGCAGCTCTGGAATGGAGCAGACAACACAATTACCTTGCTTTTACAGATAGAGAAATTGATGCATTTGCCCAAGATCAGCCGTAGGCACAGAGGCCAAGAAAGACAGAAGCCCTCAGATTACTCTCCAGAGAGCTCACCCATTGCCCGTGGGAAAACAAATGCAAGACCTGGGCCCAGAGGTCCATGGGTAAAACATCCATTGGATCAGCCTTGCTATGCTCAGTAAAATCTCTGCCAAAATGGCACATATTTATAGGAATGGCAGGAAGGGCTTATATATTCTTTATCCCTCCAGATACTCATTCCTGGTAGAAAGAGATTCCTTCTTTCAAAAACAGCACCTTAACATTATTGAAAAACAATCCATCTTAATTAGGAAAAGGTTTGTTTGTCAAATTGATGGGCTAGCTTGAAGAACTTCAAAGACTTAGCCAAGAAGATCCTCGATGCTATTCCCAGGAAGAAACCTAGAATGAGAATCCCTGGCTTTGACTGCAAGGAACACCTGCTGAAGAAAGCAGGTCCCAAGAGAAGGCAGGGGTGAGGGGATCCTTCAGAGAAAAGATCTGCAAAGCACCACCCAAAGTGAAACCTATGAGGGCCATCACCAGAGGACAGGAGCAGAAGGAAAAGTGTTGTTATTATGGAGTACAGGTTTGGCACACCCTTGGTGTTGTAATGGACTGCTGCTAGGACTGTACTTATTTTAAGGTTTCTATTTACTAGCTCCTCCAGAGTCTTTGAGGGTTAAATATATTCAGAATGTCTCTCCTAAAGCCTAATACTACACAGTATAAAACCACATAGAACTCTTGTCTTAAACAAAAGTGTGAATCTTCTCTCAGTTATCAGAATTATAAAAAGATTCTGTTGCTCTTACACACAGTTTAAAATGCTACTCCAGGCACAAGCCTTAGCACTTGAGACAGGCCATACCAGCTGCCTCAGCTATAATGTTGAGCCAATCACTGAGCTATTCTGGGCTCTGGGGAAGGGAGGTTCAGTTGGCTCCTCCCTGAGGCAGAGAAGTTTCCATTATGAAAATTTTGAAAGCTAATGCCTCATTTTGGAAATGTTAATCTCAATTATAAATTAATGAAAACATAATGTAACTTTGTTTTGCATATTGCTCCTAGATTTGATGAAGAAGATTAATAAAATGCATTTTGTTTATCCCATCCTTTCCCAATTTCTGCTGAATGAAATCCAAAGGAAAATAAAACAGAAAGAGCGCAAGGCTAATCTGAATTTGAAGAAAGCAAGAGAACAGTTTTAAGAAAATGTTGTTACATAGAAAATAAGAGAGAATAAAAGTCTGGCTGGGAGAAAAGTGGCCAGACCACAAGTATATATTTACTGGCAGCCTCCCCAGCCTAATTCAGAGCTTCATAGGTTGGAAGCAAAAGTTAGCCATGCTGTGGGAACCATGAGACAAATCCCCAGTCTCCTAGGAAATTTCAATTATAACTATAAATACATATATCATTAATAAAACATTAGAAAATCAAATCGGTCAGGATATTAGAAGAACAATACACCATGACAAAGTAGGACTTATTCCAGGAATAAATGCAATTACAGCCAGTATTAGGAAATTTATAATTAACAACATTAATAGGTCAAAGGAGAAAAGCAATCTGATTGCTTCAATTCATGTTTTTTAAAAAACAATTGATATAATTTTAAGTATGACCTACAAACAGAAGGGAGTTTCTTAATATGACATGGAATAGCTATGATGAAATTAATTGACCAGAGAATACTTAAATATAACACTGTGGAAATCTTTATTTGGATAAAGAATAAGACAAAAATGTTCAACATCCAAACAAATACTTTAACATGCTGGTAGTTCTATTCTGGTAGACTAGAATAATGATGTAAGGCCACTAGAAGTAAAAGGCATAAATATTAAGAAAAAATGGGTTTTATACTTATTTGCATATACAGTAAGTCCCTGACTGATGAATAAGTTACATTCATAAGTCAGATTGTATTTTTCCCATTAAGTTTATTGGTACATTTTCAGTATAAAATACAGTTACATTTGTAATTGGGATCTTGTACCATTACATGAGTATCTTGGTTCATTTTTTTTTCCCATTCCCCTGCCCTCCTTTCACCCCCTCCACCCTTCCCTATTTGCAAAGACCTTGTTTCCATTTTTTTCCTCTTCTCATATTTTTTCTTTTCCCTTTTTTCCTTTCCCCTAACCCTCCAACTTCCCCTGCACCTTTAACCTTTTTTTGTGTTACACAATATCAATTATACATTTTTAAAATTACAATATTAAGATCTAGGAGACATTACCACAGATTTTACAGAATTTAAAAGGATATAGGAAGCATATTTCAAAAATCTGTTTTGAAATAAATTTGACAACTTCTAAGAAGTACCTTGGAAGACAAATTAATGAAACTAACTCTGGAGGAAATATAAAATTTGAATAGCACCTATTAAAGAAAGTATATTCCTAGCTTGAAAACCTACCTATATGAAAACAGCAGGCTCATATACATTTTAACTGATAAATTATATCAAACATTTAAAGCAGAAAAAAGAAGGAATACTTCTCCCCTCATTTTAGGAAATCAACATTGTGCTAATCCTAAAACTGGATAAAGATAATAGAAGACAAAAGTATGAACATAGATAGAAATTTGTTTAACAAAACAAACTATTAGAAGTCAGATCTGGCAGTATGTAGAAAGTGGTTTTGTTATAGGGATGGCAGTGTTGGTTCAGCATTGGAAGATCCACCCCCAAAAGTCATCATTTTAACAGAGGAAAGGAAAAAGCCATATGATCCTGTCATTAGTTGGAGAAAAAGCATTGGACTAACTTCTACAGCTGTTCATGGTAAAAAGCTATCAGGAGACTAGAAGTAGAAGAGAACCTTCTCAACAGATTAAAGACATGTACTCCATACTTCCAGCGAGAACGCCTTATATGAATGGAGAAGATACAATGCCTTCTCCTTAAGGTAGGGAACAAGGGCAGATATGGTTACTCTTTGTCCATTAAACTTTGAAACCTAGGCCCCACCAAAATTGTCTGGCAATAAAATGACACAATTAGGATGGGATTGGCAAGGTAGCAGCAAAATCTTTATATGTAGATGAAATGATCATCTACAGAGAAAATACTAAGAAATCTGTAGAAGCCCCTAGAACTTGTATTTGAATTTAGCAGGATTAGAAAACATAAGGTATACGTAAAAATTCAAGTCTGTGTGTACTTCTTATAAATGAAGAATTGGATATTGAAATTTAAAAGTTATGTAGGAGTACAAAGGACCTAGAAAAGTTTAAAAAAAAACAAAAAAAACAGTGTTGGAAGAGGTTTAGTACCTAATTTTAAGACTTCTTCTAAAGCTACAGTAATCAAGGCAGTGTTGGTGTAAAGAAAGACATATAGATCATTTGAATAAAACAGAGAATCTAGAACCAGAGCCACACATATATGGTCCACTGAGTTTTGAAAGATTATTTAACATTAGCATTTTATAGAATATGAATTCAATTCAAGAGCCAAGAAAGAGATAGTGTTTTCAGCAAACAGCATTAGAACACCTGGTATCCGTATATAAAAAATTAATCTCAACCCTTTATTTCCATACATGAAAATAACTTGAAGGGATCTATGAACCTAAATAAGAAAGCCTAAAAGTATAAAACTTTAAGAAGAAATTATAAGGGAAAATGTTTATGAATTCAGGGTAGGCAAGAACTACCTAGGATACAAAAGACATGATGTATAAAAGAAAAAAATTGATAAATGAGATTCCATCAAAATTTAGAGCTTTAAATGACATCAATAAAATGAAAAGTAGTCCTTAAACAGACCATATTTACAATGCATATAACCTATGACCAGAATATATAAAGAATTCTTAGAGCTCATTAATAGATAACCCAATTAAAATGTAGACATAAGAAGATGATAAATAGCCAGTATAGCACAAGGAATGGTGTGCAATTCTAGAATCAGAAAAATACTAATCAGTACAGTAATAAGATTGAATTATACACTCATTAGGGAGATGAAGTCAAAAGTTTTAAAAGCCTTGTCATGACTTTTTCTTTTTGTTGGATTCTCCCCCTTTGCGTTTAATTTGTCACGCCCAATGGATTCATTCTGCTTGGTTTCCTGGGGTTGTGATCCTCATTGTCTTTTCCTAGGGTATTGTCTAAAATTTTTTGGAGTGCCGGTTTGGTATTCATGAAGTTCCTGAGGTGCTCTTTATCATGAAAATATCTTATTTCTCCATCAATTTTGAAAGATAGTTTTGCAGGGTCCATCAATCTGGGTTGGAGGCTGTTTTCCTTTAGGGCTTGAATTACATCACTCCAAGCTCTTCTTGCCTTGAGGGTTTGCATTGAGAAGTCTGTTGTGATTCTGATGGGCTTTCCTTTGTATGTGATTTGTTTCTTTTCTCTCACTGCCTGTAGAATTTTGTTCTTCTGTTGGATTTCTGGAATCCTAACTATTATATGCCTATGTGTAGATTTTTTTTGATCAAGGCTAGCTGGAATCCTATATGCCTCACTTATCTATATGTCAAGTTCTTTTCCCCTCCTTGGGAAGTTTTCTGCCATCACTGCTGTGAACAGTTTTTTTAATGTCATCTGCACTGTCTCCTGTTTCTTCATTGACTCCAATCAGTCTTATGTTATTCTTCTTTGCATCATCTAGCAGCTGCTGGATTGATTTCTCATGTTCCTTTACAGTTTTAAAGCAATTTTTCTTTTCCTGGTCACTAACTGCAATCTTATCTTCTATATATGTGAAATTCTATCCTCACATTGGTTCATTCTGCTGTGCAGACTTTCGATGGAGGTTTTAATCTCCTGGAAATCTGTTTGCATCTATTTTATGGATTCCATTTGTTTCCTATGTTGGGATTCCATCATGTTCCTCAGATCCTCTATTTTTTTATCTATGCCCTCTCTAGATTTATTAATCATGTCTTGCACCATGAGCAAAATCTTTGCTGTTATCTAAGTAATTATTTCTGATTTCATTTTTCCCAGATCCTCTTTAGTTGCCAGTTCAGAGAGTCCAGGTGGTTGAGTATCAGATTGGTCCATCTCGTTTCCCTTTGGGGTTGCTATAGGTCATCCAGAAGTCTGTTTTTGAGGCTTGTTTACATGTCTTCTCATTTCCACAGTGGGGGAGGGGGTGTTTCTGGCTCCCACAGGGCTCACCTTCTCTGCCCTAGGAGCTTGGGATGGCAGCAGGGCAGCTTCCTTCTGGGTGCTGGGACCAGCCCCCTGATTCTTTCATAATCTGACAAAGTGAGTCTTATACAATACATCTGTGAGTCTTATGCAGTATACCTGTGAAAATTTGCAACTCGAATGTTTGTAAATCAGGGACTTACTGTAATAGAAGTGTCTCTCCAAAAACAAAATCTAAGACTACATTATGTCATATTATTGCCCAACTTAAATAAATACTGAAACTAATAGGATTTCAGTAATAGGGTCATTTAGAAAATATAAATGTATGCATTTAAAATGATAGATTTTTCTACATCCCAGATACAACTGTTTTCTTCCCAGGCCCAAGGATATGTTTCTGGAGTTTAGAATGCCTAATGCTGGGGTCCACCCAAGCTAGGAAAATCTTAAAAAATGAGAATTTAAAAATCTAGATACATGCCAGGTTTGGTGGTGCACACCTATAATCCTAGTATTCAGGAGGCTGAGACAGGAGGATCACCATGAGTTTGAGGCCACCCTGGGCTACATATTAGGCCAGCCTGCACTACAAAGCAAGACCCTGTCTCAAAAAAAAAATCGAGATACACTGGAAGAGCAAGGTGAGTACATTTATATGAACAAATGACTACAAGCAAATAGGAACAAATTCCATTTCCTTCTCTTTTTTGTCAGACTATTTTAAAGTTTCTCAACAGATTAAATCTTTACCACAGTGTGCCACATTCATCCACTGACCTGCTTGGAGCACGACTGTACCTAAATTTGAAGTTCTTGAAGCTATGTTTAAATCATGTCCCAGATCCCCAGTCCCAGACAGGTACCTTAATACCAACCTTCATAATTCCAAGAATAGTTCCTCTAATCTAGACAGGAATGGTTGGTTCCTCTCTTTCAGTGTCTCTAGATTATTTTTCCTTTTCTTGTTTTTCATACTCTGGTCCTTCTCCACTTCTTTAATTCAGTCCATGAAAAGTAAAACTTTGGCTTATAACCATTACTTGGGAACTGAAATACTGCTATCCACCCCAGGTCTGCTCCATGCACTCATTCATTCACACATTCACCCAATAGCTATCTCTCAGGGACAACTACAGATGAGGCACCACTGCTAGTTATTGGTGGTGTAATAATGGAAAAACTGGATGGATTAAGACCTTCACAAAAAGTACGGTTCATTGGGTATTCAATAAGTTAAGGTAATTACAATACAGTTTGCATTAAGTATTACTGTCATAGAAATCAGGTCATCTGGAGACCAACATGGAGACCTAGCTGGAGACCAAGTTGCTGAGGACCCCCAGGCATGCCCAACAGGCTCCACCTTGACCAAGCAGGGCTCTGCAACAACAGGGCACCCCCTCACCTCATGGCTGTACAGCTACTTGGATTCACACTACAGAGGCACAGGGGAGCATATAGGCGATTGTCCTGAGCTGCAGAAGTGAACAACAGAGAGAAACTCTCTTAGGCTCCCTGATGAAAACTGAAGCCCACTGGAAAAGTGAAGAGAATCTCTGCAATAAAGGCACACCAGACCACCATGCTTGGTAAGGTGCGGGGATCATCACCTCCCATCAGAACCTGGACTATCTTCAGGGGAAAGGCAGCTAGAACCTGCAGTAGAACCTTGCAGAGTTCAACCCTGCAGGAGGACAGGGAGCTCAACTTGGGACTTGCAACAAGAAATCTTCCTGAATCTCACAAGTCTGTGACTGGCTTACTGAGCCTCATTGACTTATAATTGCATACTGCTGCCCACATTGTCTATCATGACAGCAGAGACATACCCTGAAGGAGGCCCTTCATTTTTATCTTTTATTTGTTATTTTCAAAATTACCACTATTTTTTTGCTCTTATTTTTAATTTTTTTCTTCCTTGCTACTCTTTTAAATTTTTTATTTTTCTCTCTTTCCTTTATTTTCTCTTTTATTTCTCTCTCTCTCTCTCTCTCTCTCTGTGTCTCTCTGCTGAACTCCCTTGCTGTCCCACATTGTTCTTCAGCTCCCTTTGTGTTTCTGTTCTGGCCCTAATTTGTATTTCTTCTTTATCTTTCTTTTATTCTCTTTCCTTCTCTTGCCTGTGCCCTCTGGCCTCATTGCTAACCTTCCCCTATCCTTCTACTTACCTATTCCTCTCTCCCCAACTCCTTCTAACTCCCCATCCAGAAGACTAAAGTTGCTATATTGAAGAGTTTATTCACTATAAACATATGTTGGGTTGGTCCTTGATTTTGATTTAATTCACACAATTAAAGGTGATAGATTGATAACTACCACAAATTTTCATTTTCTAAGAGGTACTTCATGCTATTCTGTTGCTGATTGTATCACATGGACTACAGTGTTGTGATTCATCTGATTAGTTGTCCTTCCTAGTATAATGCAAAGGAGCCAGCCTCAGAGCCATTAGAGAATCAAAATCTAAAGACCAGCTATATCTGGAAGACACTGCTGAGAAGCAGTCATTCCATAAGGGTTCTAACTACAAGCAATAAAGATAATTACAATAAGCAACTTCAAAATATCAACCCAGGAACTAAACGAAGGACAGTACAAAAAACAAAAATGAGAAGACATTGAAGTAAGGCACAAACTCAGACTTCCACCCCACAAAAGGCAAATTCGGGGGAAATGAGGTGGAAAAGTCTGATAATCAACAACCTGGAAACCCTGAACTGAGAGCACAGGAAGTAACAAAACAGATAAATGAGGCCCTAGAAATATTCACAACAGAAATAATTTCCCAGATAACTACAGAGATGGTGAGCAGAGTGAAAGACATGATTAGAGGCTCTAGAACAGAAACTGTTAAAAAAAATAGATGAGCTCAGAAACATGCTGGAAGCCAGGAATGCCCAACATGAGAAAGAAATGGAAACCTTGATAGCCCAACATAAGAAAGAAATGGAATCCATGAAACAGATTCCAACAGATATTCAGGAGATTAAAAACTCCAATGAAAGCATGCAGAGCAAATTAAGAGAATCTGAAGATAGAATATCAGATATAGAAGACAGGATTGAGATTAAGGACCATGAAAACAGATCTCTTCAAAATACTAAGGGACCATGAGGAATCAATGCAGCAGCTGCTAGATGATGCAAAGAAGAATAACATAAGATTGATAGGAGTCCACAAAAAAGCAGGAGAAAGTACAGTTGGCATTAAAAAACTGTTCAGGGAAGTAATAATAGGAAACTTCCCAGACAGAGGTTAAGAATTGGACATACAGGTAAGTGAGGCATATAGAACTCCAACTAGCCATGATCAAAAAAAATCTACACATAGACATATAATACACAAGATCCCAGAAACCCAACAGAAGAACAAAATCCTACAGGCACTTAGAGAAAAGAAACAAATCACCTACAAAGGAAAGCCCATAAGAATCACAGCAGACTTCTCAACACAAACCCTCAAATCAAGGAGAGTCTGGAGTGAAGTATTTTAAGCCATAAAAGAAAATAACTTCCAATCTAAACTGTTGTATCCTGCAAAATTATCTTTCAAAATTGATGGGGAAATTAGATACTTCCATGACAAACAACACCTGAGAAATTTCATGAACACCAAACCAGCACTCCAAACAATTCTAAGCAATATCCTAGAAAAAGACAATGAAAGTCACAACTCCATGAGCCCCAATAGGAGGAAGCCACCAGGCAAGGTAAGAAACTAAAGGGAAACGGGTAAAAATTAGAAATAAAAGAGCCAACAACAGCAAAACATCATGACAAGGATGAGTCAATATATATCAATAATAAATATCAGTGTTAATGGCCTCAATTCACCAATCAAAAGAAATAGACTGACAGAATGGATTAAGAAGCAAAATCCAACAATATGCTCTATACAAGAAACACACCTAACTCAAAAAGAAATTCACAGACTGAAAGTAAAAGGATGGAAAACAGTTCTCCACATGACAGGAACCCAGAGAAAAGCAGGGGTAGCAATCTTATTTGCAGACAAAGTAGATTTCAAACCAAAACTAATTATTAGAGACAAAGATAGTCACTACATCCTTGTGAAGAGAACAATCCAAGAGGAAGAGATGACAATCCTAAATATATATGCACCAAATACGAATGCCCCCAACTATACAAAACAAATATTAATGGACATGAAAAACCAAATAAGCACTAATACAGCTGTAGTGGGAGAATTCAATATCCCACTATCACAAATAGACAGATCATCTAGTCAAAAAATTAATAATGAAATTCTAGAACTGAACCGAGCTATTGAACTAATGCACTTAATAGATGTTTACACAGTGGTCCACCCCACAAAATCAGAATACACATTCTTTTTGGCTGCACATGGCTCATTCTCCAAAATAGACCATATGCTAGCTCACAGGATATGTCTAACTAAATGTAAAAGAACTGAAGTTAACCCCTGCATAATATCAGACCATAGGGCAATAAAATTGGAGGTCAATAACGTAAGAAACCACAAAACTCCCTTCGCCACCTGCTGCTCAAGCACAAGGATGCAAGTTCTATCCCTGATACCAAAAAAAAAAAAAAAAAAAAAGTCACCACAAAACTCTCACAAACACATAGAAATTGAATAACACCCTCCTGAACAATCAATGGGTCACAGAGGAAATTAAAGAAGAAATTAGACACTTTCTACAAGTAAATGATAATGCCAGTACAACATACAGGAATCTATGTGACACAGTGAAAGCAGTTCTATGTGGGAAATTCATACCAGTGAATGCCCATATTAGGAAAACAGAGAGAACTCTGATAAATAACCTAATGCAGAACCTCAAGCTCTTAGAAAAAGAAGAGCATGACAAACCCAAACCTCATATAAGAAAGGAAATTATAAAGATCCAAGCAGAAATCAATGCAAGGGAGACAAAGAGAACGATACAAAAAATCAACAAATTGAAGAGTTGGTTTTTGAAAAGAATAAATAGAATAAATAAACCTTTAGCCAACCTCATCAAAAAAGGAAGAAAAAAGCTCAAATCCATGCAATTAAGAAAGAAAAGGGGGAAGTCACAACAGAACCAGCAGAAATTCAAAGGATCATCAATACCTGCTTTGAGAACCTGTACTCTAATAAAATGGAAAACACAGAAGAAATGGACAGATTCCTAGATACCTAAGAATTGCCAAAGTTAAATGAAGAAGATATAGAAATTCTAGAAGGTGAGCCGGTCCCAGCAGGTCCTAGAACCCGGAAGGAAGCTCCCCACCTCCATCCCAGGCTCCTAGGGCAGAAAAGCTGAGCCAGTCCCAGGACCCTGAAGGAAGCTCCCCCGCTGCCATACCAAGCTCCTAGGGCACAGAAGGTGAGCTGCGTGGGTGCCAGAAGCACCCCCTCCCATGGAAATGAGAAGACACGTAAACAAGTCTCAAAAACAGACTTCTGGATCACCTACAGCAACTCCAAAGGGAAACGAGATGGAACAATCTGATACTCAACCACCTGGACTCTCTGAACTGGCAACTAAAGAGGATCTGGGAAAAATGAAATCAGAAATAATTACTTAGATAACAGCAAAGATTTTGCTCATGGTGCAAGACATGATTAATAAATCTAGAGAGGGCATAGATAAAAAAATAGAGGATCTGAGGAACATGATGGAATCCCAACATAGGAAACAAATGGAATCCATAAAATAGATGCAAACAGATTTCCAGGAGATTAAAACCTCCATCGAAAGTCTGCACAGCAGAATGAACCAATGTGAGGATAGAATTTCACATATATAGAAGATAAGATTGCAGTTAGTGACCAGGAAAAGAAAAATTGCTTTAAAACTGTAAAGGAACATGAGAAATCAATCCAGCAGCTGCTAGATGATGCAAAGAAGAATAACATAAGACTGATTGGAGTCAATGAAGAAACAGGAGACAGTGCAGATGACATTAAAAAAACTGTTCACAGCAGTGATGGCAGAAAACTTCCCAAGGAGGGGAAAAGAACTTGACATACAGATAAGTGAGGCATATAGGATTCCAGCTAGCCTTGATCAAAAAAAAATCTACACATAGGCATATAATAGTTAGGATTCCAGAAATCCAACAGAAGAACAAAATTCTACAGGCAGTGAGAGAAAAGAAACAAATCACATACAAAGGAAAGCCCATCAGAATCACAACAGACTTCTCAATGCAAACCCTCAAGGCAAGAAGAGCTTGGAGTGATGTATTTCAAGCCCTAAAGGAAAACAGCCTCCAACCCAGATTGATGGACCCTGCAAAACTATCTTTCAAAATTGATGGAGAAATAAGATACTTTCATGATAAAGAGCACCTCAGGAACTTCATGAATACCAAACCAGCACTCCAAAAAATTTTAGACAATACCCTAGGAAAAGACAATGAGGATCACAACCCCAGGAAACCAAGCAGAATGAATCCATTGGGCGTGACAAATTAAACGCAAAGGGGGAGAATCCAACAAAAAGAAAAAGTCATGACAAGGCTTTTAAAACTTTTAACTTCATCTTCCTAATGAGTGTATAATTCAATCTTATTATTGTACTGATTAGTATTTTTCTGATTCTAGAGTTGCACACCTTTCCTTGTGCTGTACTGGCTATTTACCATCTTATATCTACATTTTAATTGGGTTGTCTATTAATGAGCTCTAAGAATTCTTTATATATTCTGGTCATAGGTTATATACATTGTAAATATGGTCTGTTTAAGGACTACTTTTCATTTTATTGATGTCATTTAAAGCTCTAAATTTTGATGGAATCTCATTTATCAATTTTTTTCTTTTATACATCATGTCTTTTGTATCCTAGGTAGTTCTTGCCTACCCTGAATTCATAAACATTTTCCCTTATAATTTCTTCTTAAAGTTTTATACTTTTAGGCTTTCTTATTTAGGTTCATAGATCCCTTCAAGTTATTTTCATGTATGGAAATAAAGGGTTGAGATTAATTTTTTATATACGGATACCAGGTGTTCTAATGCTGTTTGCTGAAAACACTATCTCTTTCTTGGCTCTTGAATTGAATTCATATTCTATAAAATGCTAATGTTAAATAATCTTTCAAAACTCAGTGGACCATATATGTGTGGCTCTGGTTCTAGATTCTCTGTTTTATTCAAATGATCTATATGTCTTTCTTTACACCAACACTGCCTTGATTACTGTAGCTTTAGAAGAAGTCTTAAAATTAGGTACTAAACCTCTTCCAACACTGTTTTTTTTGTTTTTTTTTAAACTTTTCTAGGTCCTTTGTACTCCTACATAACTTTTAAATTTCAATATCCAATTCTTCATTTATAAGAAGTACACACAGACTTGAATTTTTATGTATACCTTATGTTTTCTAATCCTGCTAAATTCAAATACAAGTTCTAGGGGCTTCTACAGATTTCTTAGTATTTTCTCTGTAGATGATCATTTCATCTACATATAAAGATTTTGCTGCTACCTTGCCAATCCCATCCTAATTGTGTCATTTTATTGCCAGACAATTTTGGTGGGGCCTAGGTTTCAAAGTTTAATGGACAAAGAGTAACCATATCTGCCCTTGTTCCCTACCTTAAGGAGAAGGCATTGTATCTTCTCCATTCATATAAGGCATTCTCGCTGGAAGTATGGAGTACATGTCTTTAATCTGTTGAGAAGGTTCTCTTCTACTTCTAGTCTCCTGATAGCTTTTTACCATGAACAGCTGTAGAAGTTAGTCCAATGCTTTTTCTCCAACTAATGACAGGATCATATGGCTTTTTCCTTTCCTCTGTTAAAATGATGACTTTTGGGGGTGGATCTTCCAATGCTGAACCAACACTGCCATCCCTATAACAAAACCACTTTCTACATACTGCCAGATCTGACTTCTAATAGTTTGTTTTGTTAAACAAATTTCTATCTATGTTCATACTTTTGTCTTCTATTATCTTTATCCAGTTTTAGGATTAGCACAATGTTGATTTCCTAAAATGAGGGGAGAAGTATTCCTTCTTTTTTCTGCTTTAAATGTTTGATATAATTTATCAGTTAAAATGTATATGAGCCTGCTGTTTTCATATAGGTAGGTTTTCAAGCTAGGAATATACTTTCTTTAATAGGTGCTATTCAAATTTTATATTTCCTCCAGAGTTAGTTTCATTAATTTGTCTTCCAAGGTACTTCTTAGAAGTTGTCAAATTTATTTCAAAACAGATTTTTGAAATATGCTTTCTATATCCTTTTAAATTCTGTAAAATCTGTGGTAATGTCTCCTAGATCTTAATATTGTAATTTTAAAAATGTATAACTGATATTGTGTAACAGGAAGAAAAGGTTTAAAGGAGCATGGGAATTGTGAGGGGTAGGGGAAGGGAAAAAAGGGAAAGGAAAAAATATGAGAAGAGGAAAAAAATGGAAACAAGGTCTTTGCAAATAGGGAGGGGTGGAGGGGGTGAAGGGAGGGCAAGGGAAGGGGAAAAAAAATAAGAACCAAGATACTCATGTAAAGGTACAAGCCCCAATGATGAATGTAACTGTATTTTATACCGAAAATGTACCAATAAACTTAATGGGAAAAAAATTAAAAAAGAAATTCTACACACCCCAATTACAATGAGTGAAACTGAAAATGTACTAAAAAATTTACCAACAAAGAAAAGCCCAGGTCCTCATGCCTTCACTACTGAATTTCACAAGACATTTAAAGAAGAACTATCACCATTGCTCTAAACTCATCAACAAAATTGAAAGGAAAGCAAGGCTTCCAAATTCATTCCTGGAACGAAGTGTTACTTTGATTCCAAAACCAGGGAATGTCTCAACCCAAAAAGAGAACTACAGACCAATCTCCCTAATGAACAAAGATGCAAAAATCCTCAACAAGATACTAGCAAACAGAAAACAGATGGTCACCAAGCAGATCATACACCCTGACCAAGTCAGATTTATCCCAGGCCTGCAAGGATCATTCAACATTTGTAAATCAATAAATGTAATACACAGAGTCAAAGACAAAAAACATATGATCATCTCAATACCTGCAGAAGAGGCATTTGACAAAATCCAACACCCATTCATAATAAAAATGCTACAGAAAATTGGAATATAAGGTCTTTACCTCAACCTGATCAAGGCTATTTATGAACAACTAACAGCCAACATCATACTAAATGGTCAAAAACTGAAAACTTTCAAGCTAAAATCAGGAATAAGACAAGGATGCCCATTATCACCACTCCTGCTCAATATAGTTCTGGAAACATTAGCCACCACAATTAGACAAGAGAAAGAAATAAAAGGAATAAAGATAGGAAAGGAAGAAATTAAACTGTCATTATTTGCTGATGATATGATACTTTACATAGACGACCCAAATAACTCCACCAAAAGACTTCTAGACTTAATTGACAGATTCAGTACAGTAGCTGGATATAAGGTCAACAATCAAAAACAATAGCTTTCTTATACACAAATAGCAGGCTCATTGAGAGAGAAATTAGGGAAACAATTTCTTTTACAATAGCATCCAAAAAAATGAAATATCTAGGAATCAGTGTAACAAAGGAAGCAAAAGACCTCTACACTGAAAACTAGAGCACTCTGAAAAAGGAGATTGAGGAGGATATAAGATAATGGAAAAACATCCCTTGTTCCTGGGTAGGAAGAAACAATATAGTGAAAATGGCCACACTTCCAAAACTACTATATAGATTTAATGCAATGCTGATTGAAATTCCAACAATATACTTCACAGAACTAGAGAAAACAACCCAAAAGTTCATTTGGAACCAGAAGAGACCTAGAATAGCAAAAGCAATTTTAGACAACAGAGACATGGCTGGGGGTATCACAATCCCCAACTTGAAACTATACTACAGAGCTACTGTGATAAAAACAGCATGGTACTGGCAAAGAAACAGACCCAAGGATCAGTGGACTAGATTAGAAGATGCAGAAACAACTTCAGACATACACAGCCACCTCATATTTGACAAAGAAGCCAACCACCCTCATTGGAGCAAAGATAACCTATTTAATAAATGGTGTTGGAAAAACTGGATTTCAACCTGCCAAAGATTAAAACTAGAACCATGCCTATCACCATGCACTAAACTAAGATTAAAGTGGATTAAAGATCTAAATATTAATACAGAAACACTAACCTTGCTGGAAGATAAGTTAGGTAGAACTTTTGAAGATATTGGCATAGGAAAAGACTTTATGAACAAAACCTCAGTAGCATGGGATCAACAACTAGAAGCTTATCTTATTAAAAAGCTTCTGCACTGCAAGAGAAGCTACCAACAGAGCTAACAAACAACCTACAATGTGGGAAAAAATTTTTACCAGCTCTTCCTCAGACAAAAGTCTACTATCTAGAATATATAAAGAATTGAAAAAAAAATCAGACCCCCGAAATTCAAAGACCCAATTCAAAAATGGGCATCTGAAATGAACAGACATTTCTCAGACAAAGACGTAAAAGCAGCAAATAAATACATGCAAAAATGTTCAACATCACTGGTCATTCAAGAGATGCAGATGAAAACAACACTGAGATTCCACCTCACCCCACAAAGAACAGCTGCTATCAAGAAATCAACCAATAACAAATGCTGGCGAGGGTGCAGGGAGAAAGGAACCCTTCTCCATTGTTGGTGGGAGTGCAGACTGGTGCAACCACTGTGGAAATCAGTATGGAGATACCTCAAAGAACTAGGGCTAGAGGTCTCATTTGACCCAGCTATTCCCCTGCTGGGGATCTTCCTCAAAGAATTAAAGGAGTCATACCACAGCAATATATGTACACCTATGTTTATAGAGGCACAGTTTGTAATAGCTAAAGCTTGGAAACAGCCCAAGTGCCCATCAACTGGAAACTGGATAAAGAAATTGTGGGGTTTTTTATAAAATGCAGTACTATTCAGCCAAAAAGAATGAGAAACTAGAGACATTTATAGCTAAATGGATGCATATTGAGGCCATACTCATAAGTGAAATAAATAGGACACACATGTGTAAGTATCTAATAGTTTCTCTAGTGTGAGAAAGTGAAAGTGTAAATAAGGATGAAAATGATTAAAATGAATAATTGATAATGTGAAATAAGAAAAGGTCAAAGGTGTAGGGGTGGTGGGAAGGGAAGGGGAAAGGAAAGAAGGGAAAGGAAAAATTATGAGAAAAGAAAAAATGGAAATGAAATCTATGTAAATGGGGAAGGGTGGAGGGGGTGAAGAGCACACAGGTAATGGGGAAAAAAATAAGAACTAAGATACATCATATACAGGTTCAAGAACCCAATGATAAATGCAAATGTATTGTATACCTAAAATGTACCAGTAAAAGAATTAAAAAAATAAAAAGTAGGTCATCTAATCCTGGGTATGAAGTGCAGAGAGACCTGAAGGATAAAGAAAAGTTGAAAGACGAAGTACAGAGTGAAAGTGGAAAGAAGAGAGAGCATAAGTTATTTTACTAATTTTTTGTGTTAGTGAAATCCACACCTAAATTAACATTCCCAGGTCCAATATGCCAGTTTCCAAAAGTTGGAACTGGTGTATATACTGTATCACTTGCAGTGTTTTATGGCTCCTTGGAAAACTCTGACAGTTCTCTAAATAATGCTTTGTGAACCAGCAGAAATTTCAAGTAAATATGATGGATTGTGGGTAGAGTGTGTTTAAGAGCCTCTTTTTCCTCTGGGGAAGAAGCTGTTTTCAAGGACTGCTGCAGAGATCCTACTTGTTAGATAACAGCCCCCATGGTTACCAAGGATGGGAAAAGTATATATGAAGAAAATATTTATCTGCTCCTCAGTAAATGTTTGAACTCAGCTGGGTCTGACAGCAAAAGCCCAAGGACAAAGATAAATTTTATGATGTGAGCTTTTCCCATCAGAGCTGACAACTAACTAAGTTTTCTTGGGCTCAAATCTCAGTCTGCTACCATGGTCAGCATTTGAAGTATGTAACTTAGAAAAGGACAGCTTTGCAGAGTTAGAAAACCTTACTATCTTTTCTCCAAGGAAATCTGAATGTTATAAAGGAAACTGTGTGAGTCTCCTGAGACCCAATGCTTCTGTCCAACTCTAACTGATCTCAGCTACCACAAAAACCACATTGTTAATATATTACTTCAGCTCCCTTCAACACTGTTTAAATTTTAAGTAGAAAAGGCATACTTATTATTATAAAGAATTACCATCATGCCTCCCTAACTTTAAATATTTACATACATTCAGTTCCATCCTGAAGGGGAAAATTCTAACATCACTCTTACAAATTATAGCAAAAATTTGTTCCAAAGCTAATTTGTATTAAACACAAGTTATTAATTGCTAAAAAAGTAACCTAACTGTTACTTCTAGGAATACACAACATTTGTAAATTCTGTTACAATAAAAAAAATATAACTTTTACCCTAAAATCAGGAATAAAATGAGGAGGTCTCCTTTTACCACATCTATGAATGTCATACAAAAGTTTCTAACTGAAGAAAAACTATGTTTATCCAAAGAAAGCATGATTGTTTATGTAGAAAATCCTAATATAACTATGGAAGGAAGGAAGAGAGGGAAAGAGACAGAGAGAGAAGGAGGGAGGGAATGAGGAAGGGAGAGATGTAGCAGGGAGAAGGAGAGAGGAAAGATGGGAAGGAGGAAAGGATGGAAGGAAGAAAATAGATGGATGTCATATAGTATCTACACCAGCTCAAGGAAGGAAAGGAGAGAGAAAAGAAAGGGCTACTGCTAAGTGAATTTATCAAGATCAATATTCAAAAAGCAACTGCATTTTATAAGGTATTAACTAACAATTAGAAATGGTAATTTTTAAAAATGCTATGACTACTATAGCAGGGGAAAGTATAAAATCTCTTAGGGATAAATATGATAAAATATATGCAAGGTTTATATAGTGAAACCTAAAAAACATTGCTAAAAGAAACTTTTTAAAGGTAGAGAAAGCTACCTTATGGATCACAAGATTCACTATTATTAAGGTGTTAACTCTCCCAAATTGATGTGTAGATTAAACACAATCAAAATTCCAGGAGATGTTTTGGTAGAATTCGAGGAGCCAATTGTATAATTCATACAGAAAGTGCAGATGGTCTGGAATAGTCACAGCTGTTAAAGAACAGTTAGAGGACTATGATTATCATACTTTAAGACTTATTACAAAGTTACAACAATAAAGTCAGTATGATATGAGCATTCAGATAAACAAGTAGGTGAAACAGAATAGAGTCCAGTCATAAACACACATATATGGTCAACTGATTTTTTATATAGATGCAAAGGTAATCCAATGAATAAAGCATAGACTTTTCAACAAATGGTATTGAAACAATTGGAAATCCATGTTTAAAAAAATGAACTTCAATCTATAACTCATACCACAATTAACAATGGACTTAAATGTAAAATCTAAAGCAATAAAATTTGTACTAGAAAATCCTTGGGTTATGAGAAAATAATTTTAAGGCAAGACCATAAGTATAATGCATATAAGAAAAAAGGTTGATTAGTTTTCCTTCTTCAAAATTAAGGCTCTCACTCTTTAAAAGATACTGTTAAGAGAACAAAAAGACCAGCCATAGACAGGGAGAAAATATTTGCAAATCACATACTCATAAAGGACTTGTCTCTAGAATATGCAAAGAAATCTCAAAACTTAATGATAAAAAATAATAATAAATGAGAGTAGAATAGACACACTAAAGAAGATAGATGGCAAATAAACACATGGAAAAAACGTTTGACATCAGTAGTCAGGAAAATGCACATTAAAACAGGAATGAGATAAGTAGTACATACCTTTTAGAATGACTAAACTTTAAAAGAATGACTATATAGAGTTTTAGCAAATATGTGGAAAAAATGTAACTTTGAAAATACTGCTGGAAGGAGTGTAAATGATACAACCATTCTGAAAAATTTTTTGGCAATTCTTTTAAAAATTAAACATATATTTACCATATGACCCTGCCACTCTATTCCTAGATATCTATCCCCGCAAAAGAAAGTATATAACCACACAAAGACATTTAAGCAATTCTCATTTATATTTACTGCAATTTTATTTGTAAAGATGACAAATAGTCCAAATTTTTCATAAACAAATGGGATAAACAAATTATGATTTATCTATATAAAGATATACTACTTAGCAATTAAAAATGAGCTATTGATATGTTTTAAATCAAAATAATTATGCTAGCTAATAAAAATAAGCCAAACAAAAAAGCGTACATGTAGGAATTGATTTGCATGAAATTCTAAAATATTCAAACCATTTTACAATGACAAAATTTAGCAATTACCTCTCAATAGTGGGATGAAGGAGGTTATAGAGTCAAGTTTGGGAAATGACACATTGTTCATTAGGTGGACTATTGCAATCCATGTATCATTTATGTGTGTATACCAAAGCATCAAGATGTACACTTAAAATATGCATAGTTTATTATAAATTATACCTCACAAAAGCTGTAACAGAAAAATATACATACATTTATATGTCAAAATGTATTCAGGGGTTATTTTAGGGTGGTAAAATTAAGATTAGTCTTAATTTTATTCTACATGCTTCACTTCACAACTTTTTTTTCCATTAAGTTCATTGGTACATTTTAGGTATAAAATACAGTTACATTCACCATTGGGATCTTGTACCTTTGCGTGATGTATCTTCATTCTTATTTTTTCCCCAGTCCCCTGCCCTCTCTTCACTCCCTCTACCCTTCGCTATTTACAAAGACTTTATTTCCATTTTTTTCCTTTTCTCATATTTTTCCCTTCTTTCTTTTCCCCTACACCTCTCACTTCCCCTACTCCTTTAGACCTTTTCTTCCTATTACACAATATCAAATATACATTTTTTTAATTACTATATCAAGATTTAGAGGACATTACCACAGATTTTACAGAATTTAAAAGGATATAGAAAGAATATTACAAAAATCTTTTCTGAAATAAATTTGACAACTTCTAAGAAGTACCTTGGAAGAAAAATTAATGAAACTGACTCTGGAAGAAATATAAAATTTGAATAGCACCTATTAAAGAAAATGTATTCCTAGCTTGAAAACCTACCTATATGACAACAGCAGGCTCATATACATTTTAACTGATAAATTATATCAAACATTTAAAGCAGAAAAAAGAAGGAATACTTCTCCCTTCATTTTAGGAAATCAACATTGTGCTAATACTAAAACTGGATAAAGATAATAGAAAAGTATGAACATAAATAAAAAATTTGCTTAACAAAGCAAACTATTAGAAGTCAGATCTGGCAGTATGTAGAAAGTGGTTTTGTTATAGGGATGGCAGTGTTGGTTCAGCATTGGAAGATCCACCCCCAAAAGTCATCATTTTAACAGAGGAAAGGAAAAAGCCATATGATCCTGTCATTAGTTGGAGAAAAAGCATTGGACTAACTTCTACAGCTGTTCATGGTAAAAAGCTATCAGGAGACTAGAAGTAGAAGAGAACCTTCTCAACAGATTAAAGACATGTACTCCATACTTCCAGCGAGAACGCCTTATATGAATGGAGAAGATACAATGCCTTCTCCTTAAGGTAGGGAACAAGGGCAGATATGGTTACTCTTTGTCCATTAAACTTTGAAACCTAGGCCCCACCAAAATTGTCTGGCAATAAAATGACACAATTAGGATGGGATTGGCAAGGTAGCAGCAAAATCTTTATATGTAGATGAAATGATCATCTACAGAGAAAAATACTAAGAAATCTCTACAAGCCCCAGAACTTGTATTTGAATTTAGCAAGATTAGAAAACACAAGGTATATATAAAAATTCAGATCTATATATACTTACTATAAATGAAGAATTGGATATTGAAATTTAAAAGTTATGTAGGAGCAGAAAGGACCTGGAAAGGAAAAAGAAAAAAAAACAGTGTTGGAAGACATTTATTACCTAATTTTAAGACTTCTTCTAAAGCTACAGTAATGAAGGCAGTGTTGGTGTAAGGAAAGACATATAGATCATTTGAATAAACCAGAGAATCTAGAAATAGAACCACATATATATAGTCCACTGAGTTTTGAAAGATTATTTAACATTAGCATTTTTTAGAACTTAATCTCAACTAAAGAGCAGAGGAAAAGGTAGCATTTTCAACAAATGGTATGAGAACACCTGGTATCTGTATGTAAAAAATTAACCTCAACTCTTTATTTCCATACATAAAAATAACTTGAAAGGATCTATGAACCTAAATATGAAAGACTAAAACTATAATACTTTAAGAGGAAATTATAAGGCAAAATGTTCATGAATTTAGGATAGGCAATAATATCCTAGGATACAAACAACATGATGTATAAAAGAAAAAATTGATAAATGAGATTCCATCAAAATTTAGAATTTTAAAAGACATCAAGAAAATGAAAAGTAGTCCTTAACCAGTACATATTTATAACACATATAACCTATGACCCGAATATATAAAGAACTCTTACAGCTCATTAGTAGATAACCCAATTAAAAAGTAGACACAAGAAGATGATAAATATCCAGTACAGCACAAGGAAAGGTGTGCAACATTAGAATCAGAAAAATACTAATCAGCACAATAACAAAACTGTATTATACATTCATTAGGGAGATTAACTTAAAGGTTTTAAAAGAACAAATGTCAGCTTAGGTGTGAACCAGTTGGAACTAATACTGCTAATGTGAATGTAAAATGATAAAACCATTTTGGAAAACAATATAGAAATTTCTTATATCACTGTTAAGAGCCAATAGTTCTGTTCTTCAGTTTCTACTTAAAAGAAATGAAAACACATGTTCACAATAGATTTGTACATACAGGTTGACTGTCCGTTATCGGAAATTCTTGGGACCAGAAGTGTTTCAGATTTGGGGTTGAAATCCACTTGATCTGCAAAGAGGATAGCTACTCCTGCTTTTTTGGGAGATTCCTGTCACATGGAGTATTGTTCTCTACCCTTGAACTTTCAGTCTATGAGTTTCTTTTTGAATTCAGTGTGTTTCTTGTATGCAGCATATTGTTGGATCTTGCTTCTTAACCAATTCTGCCAGTCTATTTCTTTTGATTGGTGAATTGGGACCATTAACATTGATAGTTATAACTGATACATATTGACTTATCATTGTCATCTTTTTGTTGGATTTTCCCCCTTTGCATTTAATTTCTTGTTGTGCCCAATGGATTCATTCTGCTGGGCTTCTTGGTATTGTGATCCTCATTGTCTTTTCCTAGGACATTCTCTAAAATTTTTTGGAGTGCTGATTTGGTATTCATGAAGTTCCTAAGGTACTCTTTGTCATGAAAGTATCTTATTTCTCCATCTATTTTGAAAGATAGTTTTGTAGGGTACATCAATCTGGGTTAGAGATTGTTTTCCTTTACATCACTCCAAGGTCTTCTTGCCTTGAGGGTTTGTGTTCAGAAGTCTGCAGTGATTTTGATGGACTTTCTTTGTATGTGATTTGTTTCTCTTCTCTAACTGCTTGTAGAATTTTGTTCTTCTGTTGGGTTTCTGGAATCTTAACAATTATATGTGTAGATTTTTTTGATCAAGGCTAGTTGGAGTCCTATATATCTCCCTTATCTCTATGTCAAGTTCTTTTCCCCTGCTTGGGAAGTTTACTGCCATCACTTCTGTGAACAGTTTTTTTATCATCTGCACTCTGTCCTGTTTCTTCATTGACTCTGATCAGTCTTAGGTTATTCTTCTTTGCATTATCTAGCAGCTGCTGGATTGATTTCTCATGGTCCCTTACTATTTTAAAGCAATTTTTCTTTTCCTGGTCACTAATTGCAATCTTATCTTCTATATCTGAAATTCTGTTCTCACTTTGGCTCATTCTGCTGCATAAACTTTCAAAGGAGTTTTTAATCTCCCGGAAATCTGTTTGTATCTGTTTTATGGATTCCATTTGTTTCCTATGTTGGGATTACATCATGTTCTTCAGCTCCTCTATTTTTTTTTTATCTGTGTCTGCTCTAGATTCATTAATCATGTCTTGCACGATGGGCACAATCTCTGCTGTTACCTGAGAAATTATTTCTGATTTCATTGTTTCCAGATCCTCTTTTGTTGCCAGTTCAGTGAGTCCAGGTGGTTGAGTATCAGATTGTTCTATCTCATTTCCCTTCGGGGTTGCCTTAGGTGATCTGGAAGCCTGACTTTGAGATTTGTTTACATTTCTTCTCATTTCAACAGATGCAGCCTGCTGTGCCTTTGTTGAGGCAACTTTTTGCTCACCCAGTGGTCTTTAATTCTCAGCAAGCCACAGAGTTGCCTTTTCTCTGCTGCTCACCAGTACACTAATTCCTGGGTTCAGAAAGGTGGCCTTCTGGTTCCCTGAGCTGACCTGTTTTCTGGGTGGGCTTCTGGCTGGGGCCTGTGCACACTTGGGATGATATCTAGGTGTGCCACTACCTAAGGCCCTTATGTAGCTGTTGTCTGGGAGGGTCTTTGGCTGGGGGCTGTGCACCCCAGTTCCTGTTGTGTGAGCAAGCTTCTGACTAGGGTCTCAGGCACTTACCGATGGTATTGGGGCAAACCTCTGCCTGTTGCTTATGTACCTGTGCAACTCTTTTCCAGGCCGGTCCTTGGCTTGGGCCTATGTGCCCCAGCCTCTTGGGTTGGGGCAGAGCCCTGGCTGGGATCTGCTTGCAGCCACACTGCTCCAACTAAGGTGGTCTGGTGTGGCTTTATTGCAGAGATTTTCTTCACTTTTCCAGTGGGCTTTAATTTTCATCAAGGGGCCTTGGAGAGGCCCTCCTTCTTCTTTTTTTTGTGTGTGTGTTAAATTCCTTTATTGGTACATTGTAGGTATACAACACAATTACATTTCTCATTGGGAATTGTACCTTTACATAATGCATCTTGGTTCTTATTTTTTCCCCATTCCTAGCACTCCCTTCATGCCCTCCACCCTTCCCTATTTACAAAGACTTTATTTCCATTTTTACCATTTCTCAGCATTTTTCCTTTCCCTTCTTTCCTTTCTCCTGCCCCTCCCACTACCCCTACCCCTTTCAACCTTTTCTTCCTATTTTACATTATCGATTATTCATTCTAATCATTGGTATATTTTAGGTATACAATATAATGACATTCATCATTGGAAATTTGCACCTTTACATAGTCTCTCTTGGTTCTTATTTTTCACCTTTGCCCAGTCTTCCTTACAACCCCTCCAGTCCTCCCTATTAACAAACATTTTGTTCCTATTTTTCCATTTTCTCATATTAATCCCATTCCCTTCTATCCTTTCCCCTAGCCCTCCCACTTCCTTCCCCTTTGCCGCTTTTCTTCCTATTTCACATTACCTATTATACATTTAGTCCTTATTTACACTTTCAGTTTCTCACACCAGAGAAACTATTCAGTATTTACACATGTGTGTCCTATTTATTTCACTTAAGAGTATCACCTCAATGTGCATCCAGTTAGCTATAAATGTCTCTGATTTCTCATTTTTTAGGGCTGAGTAGTACTCCATTTTAAGACTATGGCACTCTGAAAAGAGAGATTGAAGATGATATCAGAAAATGGACAGACATCCCCTGCTCCTGGGTAGGAAGGATTAATAGAGTGAAAATGGCCATACTTCCAAAACTGCTATATGGATTTAATGCAATTCCAATTGAGATCCCATCAGCATACTTCATAGACCTTGAGAAAACAATCCAAAAATTCATTTGGAACAAGAAGAGACCCAGAATAGCAAAAGCAATTCTAGGTAACAGAGACATGGCAGGGGGTATCACAATCCCCAACCTGCAACTATACTACAAAGCTACTGTGATAAAAACACAATGGTACTGGCAAAGAAACAGACCTGAGGATCAGTGGAACAGATTAGAAGATGCAGAAACAACTCCAGACATACTCAGTCATTTCCTCTTCGATAACGGAGCCAAACACCCTCACTGGAGGAAAGATAGCCTCTTTAATAAATGGTACTGGAAAAATTGGGCTTCAACTTGCCAAAGATTAAAACTAGACCTGTATCTCTCACCATGCACTAAACTAAAATCAAAATGGATTAAAGATATAAATATTAAAATAGAAACTCTGAACCAGTTGGGCCAGAGGTTAAGTAGAACCCTTGAAGACATCGGTGTAGGAAAAGATTTTATGAACAAAACCTCACTTGCCCGTGAACTAGCACAATCAATCAACAAATGGGATCTCCTCTTATTAAAAGCCTTCTGCACAGCAAGAGAAACCACCAGCAGTGTGAAGAGGCCCTCTTTCTGTCGTTCCCTTCTACTCTATTTTCTCAAGCTCAGAACAATGTCTTTTATGACCCCTGCAACTCTGCAGTGTGGATCCAAGTAATGTCTTGGCACAGCCGGGTGCTGACACCCATGCAGCTCACCTCCTCAGCCCTCTGGGGCAGTGGTACAGCCACTTCACAATTTTTATAGATAAACGTATTATACATAAAAGCAAACAAAAGGGATTAGGTATAGCTCAGTAGTACAGTATTTGCCTAGCATGTTTGATGCCCTGATTTTGATCCCCAGCATAGTTTTTTTTAAAGTAAAATCAGAAAAATTAACTTTCTTTTTTTTATTAAGTTTTTTATTGGCACATTTTAGGTTTACAATACAGTTACATTCATCATTGGGATCTTGTACCTTTACATGATGTATTTTGGTTCTTATTTTTTCCCCATTCCCTTGCCCTCCCTTCACCCCCTCCACCCTTGCCTATTTACGAAGACTTTGTTTCCATTTTTTTTTCTTTTCTAATTTTCTGATCTTTGTGTATCATTTTATTTTTATATTAATTATGCTTATCTCTACTCCTTCCTGAAACTTCACTAATGAGAATACAGGAATTAAAGGGTTAAAATTCCATAAGAACTAAAAGAACAGTGGAGAAAACAATAATAATTAAAATTACAGCTTTGTAATATAATTTTAAATCAGCAGTGTGATTATATAAATCTTTTTCTTCTTTTTTGGTACTGCTTTGGCTATTCAAGTTTCATACAAATTTGGTGGATTTTTTTCTATTTCTGTGTAGAATGTCATTGGAATTTTGATAGTGATTGCATTAAAATATATAATGCTTTGAGGTGTATGGACATTTTAACAGTACTAATTCTTCTAATCCATGAGCATGAGACATATTTACATTTGTTTGTGACTTCTTCAACAAGATATGTGACTTTTAAAGTACTTAATCAATCATGCCCCTTCAATTTCTTAGCTGATATATTTTCAAATATATGAGTGATTTCATTTTACTATCACTCTTAAGATTTAAGAGATTAATATTAATAGTTCCTTTTCTAAATTTGGCTAGATGTTCACTGGGAAACATGTCACAAGTTTAAAATATTAGCTCCACAATTTTCAGGTTATTAAAAATAGACAATTTCTATAAAAAAGGTTAGATTTAGGCAAATATTTTTCAAATTATTTCATAATAACAGCTGCCATTTACTGGGAAACTATTTTGTGCTGGGCACCATAGTAAATGCTTCATGTTGCTACCATTTATTTAATTTAACTCATGTTAATCCTATGAAGTACTATCCAGTTTTAAATATTTAATTGATAAGATTGAATGTAGTCAAACTGCACACATGATTTGATATACATATACATTTTAATGATTATCACAAATTCACATACATCACTATCCATTCTATACATTAGATATCCAGAACTTTTTCATTTTATAACTGAAACTGTTTTTTGAGTCATATTTTTATTAAGTTAATTAGCCTTGAAGCATTCAAATATTTCTGAAGATTCCAGCCTGAACATGCTAGCTAAATTCAATCCAGATAATGAAAAATTTGAAAAATGCTCTAAATTATTTTTATTTAACAATAAGTGTACATTCGAGTTACCCATAAACCACACAACTTCTCTAATATATTATACAAAGGATTACACTAATTGCAGTGCCTTAGCCTTGAGTTATTAAGCTTTGATTTAAGATGGCTGCTGTCTCGCAGTGAGGAGCAGGCAGCAGCAGGATGGAGTGAGCCAGGGATCGCTTACACCTGAGAAGAACCACTGAGCAGCAAGGGCCAGAGGTAGAAGTCCAAGTGAAACATAAAAGATGGCCTCCCTGAGCAACCGAGAGTGTCAGCTGTACCCAAGGCATTCTCAGCAGCAACAAGTTCCTGTGGTGGATTTCCAGGCAGAGGTGAGACAGGCGTTCTTAGCTGAGACACTGAGAGGGGGTTAAAGAGTATTGGAACATTAAGACTCAACCTGCTCTTTGCAAAACTTCTGAATACCTTGCATTGTCCCTAGGAGAACCCACATCATACCTTTATAGCTGTTCCCGGGTATCAAGGGTCCTGCTACTTTATCGCTGACACTGGATTTTGTGGAACAGCAGTCATGACTGTGGGCAAGAGCAGCAAGATGCTGCAGCAGATTTACTATCGAATGTGATGCATCCTGCAAGATGGACAGATCTTCATTGGTGCCTTTGAGGATTTTGACAAGCCTAGGAATTTGATCCTCTGGGATTGCGATGAGTTCAGGAAGATCAAACCAAAGAATGCAGAACAGCCAGAGCATGAAGAAAAGCGGGTTTTGGGTCTGGTCTTGCTGCATGGGAAGAACTTGGTATCCATGACTGTGAAAGGGCCACCCCCTAAAGATACTGGCATTGCTCAGATACCACTTGCTGGAGCTGTAGGAGGTCCCACAGTTGGGAGGGAAGGTAGCATAGTTGTACCAGCTGATATACCAATTCCCTAGGCTCCTGTTGGATTAGCAGACCCTGTTCAAGGAATTGGGGGTCCATCACAGCAGATAATGACTCCACCGGGAAGGGGTACTATGACAGGTGTGGTTGCTGATGCAACTGCCAGCATTGCTGGAGCTCCAACCCAGTAGCTACCAGGAAGGAGGTCTCCACCTTCTCCTGAAGGCAAAGCAACCCCACCTCCAGGCATTATGGCTCCTCCACCTGGTATGAGATCACCCATGGGCCCACCAATTCTGCTTCTTCCTGCTCAAAGGACACCAATAAGCATGCCCTCTCCATGAATGAGAACCCCTCCACCAGGAATTAGAGGTCCACCTCCCCAGGAATGTGTCCACCAAGACCCTAGAATACTGTTGATCCATCTCAGTTACTTTTTCCCCCACAGTGCATCTTGTCAAATTGTGTAGACTATCTGTGAGTTTTCTGTCCTTGCTTTCTGCATTAACAATATTTAATAATAAATGCATAGAGCAACTAAACAAAACTTGATTTAAAATGAAATACTTCCAAGTTACAAGTGCACCCAATCCAGCCTTTTACAATGCAAAGAATCTAGAATTAACTGGTTAGTCAGAGAGAAATGAAAGCAAAGTGCCATATAAATCATTCAAAATTTATACAACATAATCAATGAATATTTATACTTAGTGTAGTAGTTGGTCAGAAAGAGACCAAAAAACTAATAGTATGGCCCCATGTTCAAGATGCAGTAAGCACTGATCCTACTTGGAACTCTTGAGTCTGTTTAAGTTGTCTATACTTAGTGCTTCAGCATTCCTGTCTGGGAAACAGAGATAAAGATTACCTTCATCACAGTGAAATTAGAAGCTCAGTTTGGAAGAAGATGGGAAAGTTCTTTAAAAAAGGATACATTAACAGTCATTACATGTAGTCCTAATACTAATGTATTTAGGAATGTCCAATTAGCTATTAATACTATGCTCTAGAAAATCTACTTTTATTAATCAAAGGACAATTTTCAAAGAAAACAATTCCACCCCAAGTAATCTTTCTATGTCCCTCTGTCTTTCGAGATGTCAGGTCTCAGCTCTTTTCAATGTAAGCTTCTCCAGGGTAAGAACTTGCAGTCCTTACAGGCAGACGCCATTTAGAATTCTTAAAGATGAATGCCGTTTTCAAAATTTGATGCCAGTAGACCCACAAACCCACAAAAAAATAATTTTTTATATGTAAGAAGCAGAAAAAGAAGTTTCATACTTTGTTACTACCTGGCAATAATTTCTTTTTTCCACTCTCATGTTGCCATGACAACAAAGAGACTTATCTACCAGTTAATAAGTAGATGAAAAAATAGCATCAGGCAGCATTTATTTCATAGATTTATAGAGCCTAAATCCATGAATATGTTGGCAGCAGTGGATACTTTTTGCCAATGATTCTACTTCAATAAATCCCAAGAAGTTTCAGGATATTGGCATTTAAAAAGCAAAACATTTCCTACAATCTGAGTTGGGTGACTCGAAAAAACAAACTGGAAAAGAAGGTGTTTATCTTCAAGGTATACAATTATTGGTCAAGGATGGAAAGAACTCTCAATCCTTCTCAACCCCATTTTAAATTTTTTTGGGGGGGGGAGAGGTACCAGGGATCAAACTCTAGACCTTGCACTTGTGAGGCAGGTAGCAGAACCACTGAGCTAAATCCCCAGCCCTCCCTATTTAAAATTTTAACCTAAAGAAATTCATAAGAATATATTAAAACAGGCCATTGAAATCAAATTTCTTACAATTTTTAAAATTTTAATTCAAATATAACAATAGACAAATGCACTAAAATCATTAGGGCTCATAATTTAAAAGCTGTCCTAGACAAGCCAAGGTGGATTCAATTTGACTGCATAGCAAGTCCTACAAAACTGACTCAGTTGTACGAAAGGGTATTTTGTCCTAGAGAAGAAATCTTTTGGCTACTCTTTCAACTTCGTCCCAGCATAGGAAAGAATTCAAGGAAAAAGTTTAACATTCAATATCTGGGACCGTAATGCTTTTCTGTGTACCAGGGAAGACTTTGGATAAGTATTTGACTAATTTTGCAAAGAACACATTTTAATTGCTGCATTCTGAAGAAAAAAAAATACATTTTTCTCAAGGAACTTAGGAAATCAGAAGCTGAATTTCTAGCTGCAGGTACTTTGTTCTCTTTTCTACTCACACCAATACAGAATATGAGTTTATGAGTCACATTTACTCCCTAATAGAGCAATGAATTTTATCTTTAACTACAGATCGAGGCCTTTTCAAAAGCCCACAGCAAAATGAATCCTCCCACATAGAGAAATCACAAAGCAGAAAGCTGTCAGGCTTAGTTCCAATGTTCCTGAGCATAGAGCTTTTTAGACAGCATTAAATAACTATGTAAAGTTCATATCATGCCTATTTAATAGAGTAACACCCTGAAATTCATAAAAATAGCAAAAGCTGAGTACTGACTACGCCTGTGTCAAGAATTTCAGGGCAGCTAAATGAATGCAGATAATCTTCAAAGATGCAAGCATGCTTTGATAAGGTTCTATCTCATCATTTTGTCTGGGAGATCCTCTTTTGTCAAAGTACTCTATCTTCCCTTTGTGCCCCAGTTTATTATAAAAACAGATACATGTAATGGAATATGTAGTAAAAATGAACCTACTAGTTAGTGATGAGGCCTATGAAGTAGCCTATGTGTTCCATGAGGCTCATAAGCTGAGAAACACCTGCTAAGAACAATAGTATAATATGCTGCACCTAGATTATTAAATGTCTTTATAAACCAATTAGCTGATAAAGAACTATCCTTCATAGAAAAATCCTATCAATAATGCAGAAGAAATAAGAGAATTAGCAAGTCATTCTTTTTCGTAAACCCTAATGAATAAAGGACCCAAGTTACAATAGAAGCTAAGATGATTAAGTTGCAAGTTGATGGTGAACTTTATAATGAAAAATCTGGTTGACACTAACTGAACCCACTAATCAAACTTAAAATACCATTAATAGTGAAATAACCAATCATTCTGTGCTTTACTACCTGTGAATTGTTCTTACCAAAACAGTTGAATCTAAATCTAGTTAAGCCTCTAGATCAAATTCCCAGTCTTCAAGAAACACAGAACTGAAAGTAATGTAAATGACACTATAAGGATGAAAAGAGCCAACTTCAGAATTTAAGAAAAGCTCCATAGGAAACATGTTTCTGTCACTTTAATAAATAAATGGGATGAAGAAAGTGGGGTAGAGGGCTACTATGAATCAAAAGAGGCTTCAGAATTTCAGGAAGATAGCAACCAATGTGTGGACCTTGTTTAGTTCCTAATTCAAACAAAACAACTGTAGAAAGGCATTTAGAGGACAAAAGTGGACATTTTAAAAGTGATAATTAATCAGATAATATAGTGGGATCTTTGCTGATTCAATGGTATTTTTAAATCCTTATCTATTTATCAGTAAAATAATATGACATCATGGATATGTTTCAAATATGTCACAAAAAAATTAAATATTAAGAAAGTATGGACAAAATAAGATTGGAAAAATTTAATAACTTTTGAAGCTGGATAATAGGTACAAGGAGGTACATTTTACCATTCTACTGTGGTTTATGTTTGAATATTCCATGGTAAAAAGATTAAGAAGAGAGAATTGCTATAGCAAGTTGTTTCCTTAGTTTAGTCCCCACTAAAATAATTCATGGACAAAGTTTCACAGAGAAAATAAACAAAAAGAGAGGAAAGAGAGACAAGCAGAAAGAGAGGAAACTGCATCTCTGGGAAAGCAGCTGCAGGACACTTCCTTAACAGAGAAGACTTGGACTTACCTTGTGATAAGTTCCACCTTTTTTAAGGAAAAATAATCTCAGATCAGTCCTTTAGCTAATCAAATGTTCTCATTCATCATTCTTGGGGGAAACAATGAATGAAATAGCCTGAATGCACATGTTGAATTTGAGAAGATAAATTGTCTACTGGCAATACAAATTGTTATAAAAATGGCCCTGCCAGAAGTATGTACTTATTGTCAGAGTTATATGGCAAAGTTTATGTGCCAGAATCTATATGGCAGAGTTATATGCCAGAGATTAATGCTTATTTTTAGAATACTTTTTCTTTTCTGTTCAATAATGCCACCCAACCCTATGGAAATGTGTGGGTTCAGGAGAAGGGAAAGGACAAGTGTATTGGGAGTGCCTTATGTAGATAAAAATATGTGACCTCCAGGATGGCATGAAGACAAGTGGGTATGATTTTATGATGCTTTAAAAGTAAATTAGGCTGGGTTCAACATGGCTCAATCTGGACTTGAATACTATCACTTTCCTCTAATATGCCATGATACATAATTTTGGAATCCTTGTTAGGCTGGTGTTGGACTCTTGTAAATTGGCACAATCACCCTGGTGGAAGCCACTGGTCAAAATCACTTGCCTGTGGGATTTCTTTGAAAAGAGTAAATATTCTCATTGTCAGTTGTTCTAAGAAAGAGCAGATTTAGAGGCAGAAAATGAGAACTGAGAAAACAGATCCTAAAGGACGAGATAAATTCCTTTCTCTAGAAATCAGCCTGAGGATATCTAAGTGCCCATCATTATGGGTCCAGGCTTCTGGAAGCAGAGAGGTCCTGATCTAGAAGTGTCTCTACATTATACTTGCTGTGGTGTACCTGCTGTACTTTCTGAATATTCATTGAGTTTGTTGATGTTATGACCAATCTTTGTCACTTTGGGGGAACACCCCACAAAGGGGTTGTGCTCATACTCAAGTAAAAAAGTAAAAGAAAAATTGCTAGTCAGGAACCAAATAGAGTGACCTAAATCAGAGTCAGCAAAACAAAAAGAAAACTCCAAAGCCAAAAGGCTTGATACCAGGACAGGTGTACTTAGAACAGGCAATCATCTGGATTTCCAACAAATCTGGTGATGACTGTACTTGCTGCTGGAAGTCAGGGTGGAAATATGAAGACTTTGTACTGCAGCAAACCTCTTCTCACAAGCTAATGTGATCTGTACTGGTTATAATTACAAAAGAAAAATTTAATTTCAGTTTGTTTTCTTAAAAAATTTAAAAGTATTGCATTCAAATACAAAGAAAGATATGCAGCAACTGAATCTCTGGCCATAACATTTTTTTAAACTTTTAAAAAGTTTTTTAAAAACTAGTTCGATTTCTGTATGAGTGTGTGTGTGTATGAGTGAATGGATGATGATACAGAGTTGCAGCACCCTTCAGTACATCCACATCTCAACATCAAGAAAATGCAGAGTAATTTTTTCAGCATGAATCAAGTCCTATTTACTGGTGCCACTGCTCTGAATGTAATGGTTTGATTCAGTTTGGAAGCCTGCAGTATCCATCCATTAATGAAATCAGGTTTCAGAACATATTAAAACAGGATAAAAAACTAATAATTGAGCTCTTCTACACACTAAGGTGTGTTATGGTTTATATCTAGATGTTCTCCTTAAAGCCCCGTGGGACCATAGGCAGGATCTTTGGAAGGTGATTGGATAATGTGGGGTTGACTGACTTGCTGTTAGGAGATGAGGCCTGGTCAGAAGAGATGTGTAACTGGGGGAGACCTGGAAGGTTATAGCTCCCTTCCTTGCTCCTCCATTGATCTCTCTGATTCCTGTCTACCAAGCTGTGTGCAGCTCTCCTCTATCATTCCCCTGTGCCATGTGGTCCTGCCTTGAAGCCAGCCAACTATGGATAGAAACATGAACCAAAATAAACCTCTCCTTCCTTAGGTTGTGGGTGTTGGGTATCTTGTCTCAGAGACAAGACAAGTGACTAAGACAAGATATGAAGTGACCAACCTCTACAGCAGATAGCAACCAGAATGACCTCAACCCAGATTTGACTCCATCTTCACTACTGAGACTAGATAGTGGGTCTTCTCAGGCATCTAACATTCATCTGCCTCTGCATCAGATTTCTCACCCTCATCTCCAAGATGTCAGTTGAGAGTCATTTACCTGACCGAGTCTGAGACTGAATGTTGGCCGGCCTTCCTCCAAGCATACCGTGCTTCACCCACCCATGCACCTCTGCTAACCAGGAGGAAAAACCTAGTTCTGTCTCTAGTTCATTCCAATATCTTCATCTATTATTAGGACATACACAGCCAAAGAGAAATTATCCTACAGTCCTTTCTAGTTGACTATAAACATCTAATTTTGGTAAAATTACAAATACATAATTTCACGTTAATCATCAGTTGAATAGTTTACCAAATATTTATTGTCCCCTTTGGTGTGTCCAGTAACATATTTGCTTCCCCAAATATACCACACCTAGGAATTTTTTATTTACTAGTAAATTTAATAATTTTATATTTTATTTACCAGACAGATATATAGTTCAGTATGTAAGTGCTGTTACATAGATTAATTTATTTAATCCAATCAGTTGTATATATTGACTCCCTATTGTATACTTAAGTAATAACATTAATAATAAGTAATAACATTACTTAAGTAGTAACATTATTACTTAAATAATAGATATTATAATAAAAGGAACAGGAAAGTATACTTCTTTAAACTTCAAGACCTTGAAATATAGTTAAGTAGATAAGACTTAAATACAAATAACCTTAACACATCAATCAATGCCATATAAGTGGTTCATTCAGCAAATTTTATAGAAGTTTAGAAGAGGGCAAAAGATATAACTGACACATAATAAATGTGCAGTCAATATTTGATCCAATTAAATTGAACCAGAACGTTTAATATTGAAAATAAAGACAAGTGGAGTGACATGAAAATTTGGTAGTCTGGAAGTGTGCAGGAGAATCCTGAGAGATTACATGTTTGTTTTCTTTTAAATAGGTTTTTTCTTAATATTAAAATATATTAATATTACATATTTTTTCAGGTACCACTGTGTATATGAATCCTTACAAGTGATCTATTTGATAATACACTAAAACTATGAAACAGTTATAATTAATTCTGAGTTTTTATATAATATCAATATAATTATTGTGCATCCTAAAGAATTTTGTTTAATTTGAGCCTGCCAAAAAAGTATCATTTGATTAATGAAGTTTTCTATCTACTTCTTGTTTTGTTATTGTTTATCTCAAAGGCATAAAAAGAAAAACGTGTCATATTCTCAAAGTTCACAATGAAAATTTAAGAATGCATTTTGGGGAAATATACATGGGTGGTACTATAGAAATGAACAAGAGGTGACAGGAATCTCTTATTCCTTTATTGTGACCTCAATTCATGAATCAAGACTAGCATGCCTAAAACATTTCTAACAGTTAAGCACACTGGTGTGATTTTCAGGATGGAATCTCAGTAGTAAAATATTCATATTAAAATGGCGGGCACAAAAATTGAATCAAAAATTTTATACCAAAGCAGGAGACTCATAAATTAAGATTATAGATGTTAACATCAATATCACAAGCTGAATGAGGCCTTGGGATTCCAATTTGGAATTGGAAGGATGGAAAAGAAAAGATCTCTCAGAACAAGTAAGGGTATCTTCTTGGAGAGGAATAGTAAGAAGATAATAAATACACTAACACATATTAAACCACCAGGATAAAGAATAGGCTAGAGCCAGAGATTTAGTTCAGTGGCACCGTGCCTGCCTCGCAAGTGCGAGGTCCTGAGTTTGATCCCCGATACCAACAAAACAAAGAAAGAAAAAAGAGTAGGCTAGCATAAGGGGTAGGCTGCAGGGAGTAGGAAACAGGACACTCAAAAAGCCGGGGCACATGCTGATGTCTCCCACATTGACTGGATGAAGGGCCTTGGCCACTTGAGAAGAGATGAATAGGGCTGGATGACACTGTCCATTAAGACCCTTATTCACTTCCTCCTGTGTATGGCCCCCAAGGAGCTTCCAGTTACTACTAGGCTTTCCTTGAAGTTGCTTCTTTGGCTCGGCAAATGAAGGTCGCTGATCTTCTTGGTGAACAGATTCTCTTTGAAATAATAACTTGGCATATAGTTCCTAGATTTTCATTTTGAATTGGTTATCCTAAGTCTGATCCTCTGGGATGCAATCATGGTATAACTGACATCTAGTTAAGTAAATAAGACATAAACACACATTGGTCCATGCACCCCCATAGTAAGAGAGTAATTTAATAACAAGAATCACAACTAATATTTATGGAGTTTCTACCATGTGCCAGACATTGCACTAACAACGTCTAACTATCTCTGGCAATGAGAAAATAATTAAAGATGGGTTTATTTAAAGTCCTGAGCATAGCATCTGGCACACAGCAGATACTCAACAAATATTTAATAGGTCAACCAACTCAACAAACCCAGAAAATCCCTTAGCCTTCCCCTTCCTGGAAAAAAAGGGGGAGAAAGAATCTGCCCTCCTTGGTGCTTTAATTACAACAGGTTAGATGACAAACATATTCCCACTTTTCATGACAGCACTTCTACCTTGGCTCTCTTAACTTCAACTACTTCCTTGTCCATCAATTCTAAAATATGAATTAGAAAAAATAATTCCTTAACTCCTTACATCATAGAGTAGGATATTTAGTGCTCCATGTATGACAATATGTGTAGAATCCAAAGGGAGTCAAAAAAGAAAAAATAAATAAAGCAACAAGATTCATTGCATAAAAAGAAACCCCCCAAAGCCAAATATGAGTTCAGAATCAAAAGAAGAAATAAATGTTAATCTGAGTTTGAAACATTCTTCTGGCCAGAAAATTCATGCTAAAAATGATGAAAAGCTTTACATTTCACTTTCTTTTGTTATTCTGAGATGAATGAAAGTGACAAGGAGATAGTTATAGGAACCCTGTTCCAAAAAAGGTCAAACTTTCATACATTTATTCATGTAACAGACATTATTCCATGTCTATTATGCACTTGACACTTTGTAGAACACTGGTTACCTAGTGATGAATCAGACCTTGTAATCTAAGGGGAGGACACATGGCAGTCAGGACTGCATGTCCTATGCTTCTTATGGGAAGCTACAGAGCCCTATATCTGGACCAGAATGCATGTAGAGCAAAAGGAACACTCTGTAAGTAAATATTTTAGGTGGTTCTTTAGGGCAAGAATGATACATTCAATACCTTCTCAGACAATATCCAAGCCAATATTGAAAATCTTTAAATGAAAACCATTGGCAGTTCAGAAAACCCACCTCCACACCTTCATAAGCACCCAGGAGGTTGTGTTAAACACACAATATCAAAGTACTATAATATTAATATTTTAAAGTACTATTCACTTTATAGGATTGTAGTTGGTAATATTATGATGATTTGACCACCTACAAAAGATATCTTCTTATGAAAACTTAGGTAGACAAAGCTTAAAGTACTTGATGGTTAGGAGGAAAAAAGATCAAATATACCTTTTTGAAATGCAATCTGAAAGAATTTTTAAGGTAAAGGTCTTCATCAATTTGTTTTTCTAAATCCCTTTTGTTGATATACTTTCAATATTTTTAAATGCAAATAGTCCTCATGCCAGAGTATGGCATAAATGTAAATACTGTAAATTCAGTTTTGCATACTTATTAATCGTGGGCATCAAGTATTTTCCATAGTGGTGCCATGGTATATATTCCCTCCCACCGAGAAAGAAAGAGCTGAAATATAGAGTATTTCATTGTTTATGTTTTCCTATCAAACTCTGAAGATTTCATAATCTTACCTGAAATAATGTACTCATTTTCCATTTTTATTTCATTAGACTTTCACCCAAGTATACTAATGAAGTTGATACAATGAGAACTGTTAAAGAAATTACTGATGTTCATGCTTCTGCCCAAATAATAAACATCAGTCATGCTACTGACTGAATATTTTTCCCTCCTCCCAGAATTCATAAATCCTAACTCCCAAGGTGATAACATTAGAAAGTGGGACCTTTGGAGGTGATTTCATAGTGAAGGCAGAGCCCTCATGGATCGAATTAATGGTCCTTATAGAAGAGGCCTGAAGAGGTCTCTTGCCCCATCTGCCATGTGAGAACATAGAAAAAAGATGGCCATCTATGAAAGAGGAGCCAGGTGCCATAAGACATGGAATCTTCCTGCGCCTTTACTTTTGACTTCCTATCCTGCAGGACTATCTAAAATGCATTATGAGCTGTCAGTCTATGCAAGTCATTCATCCACATCTGTGAGTTCCAGATCTTCAATACTGAAATACTGGGGGGAAATTGTATCTGTACTGAGCATGTACTTACATTTTTTTCTTGTCATTATTCCCTAAATCATAAAGTATAACAACCATTTACATAGCTTTTGCATTGTATTAGGTATTATAAGTAACCTAGAGATGATTTGAAAGTAAACTGGAGGGATGCATAGGTTAAATACAAATATTGTGCCATTTTATATAAGGGACTTGAGCATCAACAGATTTTGGTATTCTTGGTGGCCCTGGAACCAATCTCTCCTCATGTGTACAGTACTTTATTATAGTGGCACACAGACTAAAACAACTAGCATTACAATCTTAAGGTTGGCTTCATGGCAAGGAAAGAAGAATTTCTTTTTTTTCCTTAAATTCTTTAATTGGTACATTTTAGGTATACCATACATTTACATTTATCATGGGGAACTTGTACCTTTACATGATGTATCTTGGTTCTTATTTTTTTCCCATTCCCCTGCCCTCCCTTCAACTCCTCTACCTCTCCCTAGGGAAAGAAGAATTTCATCAAGGACTAAGCTAGTACAGAATGCTCTCCATCTTTAATTCAAAATTATTTATTATCATTACAAAAGAAGAAATAAAATTAATATGGAAATAATGAATATTTAAAAGATGTACCAAGTTAATCAAGAATGCTAGGGAAACTGGAAAGCCATCTAGCTGAAGAAAAAAGTTATTGAAATTCAGAGAGGAATTTATTTCTAAAAGAGCAAATATTCCTATTTAACATTTAAAACCTAAAATACCTCATTTGTAGTTGCATTGAATTTTCTTATTATCAAAGTAAATGCCAAAAAATACAAAGAAAAAAATTAAAGAAGAACTAAAGATGTCCAAGATTTCCTCTTATGGCAACATGGTGGATGACAGTCAATAAACATCCCTAAAGGTTGAAATAATATATTGGATAAAATTACAAATGAATAAATCAAACTCACAAAAAAACTGAGCTGTAAAAGAGTAAGGTATTCAGAGCCCAAAACTGAAATGAAAGTAGCAACCGTAGAGAGTAACCAAGCTCCCATACTGGCATTTTCCATAGGGTTTCTGTTGAACTCCAAGCACCCTAAGGTTTCACTTTGAGGCTGTATGAGTCTCAACAGACAGGAGATAATGCATCACATTTCCTCAAAATACGAAAACTAATTTTTTTTAATTACATATAAGGTTGAACTCCTCAGTCCCAGAAGAGAAATCTCACTGAACAAAAACATACAACAAAACCACACCTGTCTTCACCTTGGCACTAAGAAAATCAGGGAGGAGCTCAGATAATTAATAGCAAGCTAGCATTCACATGAGTGTGTAGTCTCAATTCATACCATCTGTGGAAACACAAAACCACAGTCAAATAATTCAATTCAAAGTGGTCCAAGGTTTACAGTTCCACAAAGCAGCTGGCAGAGGCCAGTGCAAATCCTGCCTAGAGGAATTCAGCTGCAATTCAGACTCAAATATTTCCCAGACAGGTTCCAAAGAAAATGAAGAGTTCATGATAAAAATATCACTAAATATCAAGGAGAGGGATATGGTACCATAAATGAGAAACATAGAATGAACCATAGAAAAGATCTGCAAACACCTCAAGTAATGAAATTCTCAGGTACTAAAAATAAAATAACTGTTTTTAATAAGTTTTCAAAATAACAGAAAAACTAAAAATTCTGAGAAAGAAAAGAATCCATTAAGTATTATTAAGAAAATTAAATTGGAACCAAATGGAGTTCAAGAAATAGATGTTAAGTGAAATTAAAACATCAATGGAGAAATAAAATAGCAGACAGAATGCAACTAAAAAGAGAAGTAGTAGACTATAAAATAGAAAAAATTATCCAGAATGAAATCTAGAGAAGTAAAGAAATAAATAATGAAAAAAGGTTAAGAGTCATGTAAGATAAAGGTAACAATCTAATATATATCCAATCAGAGTCCTATTTAGGACAGGCATTATTTGATAAAGTAAATGGTATGTTTCCCAAATTGACAAAAGACTCCACTTCTTAGACTCAAAAACCCTAAAGTAGTCCATGCTCCCAGAAAAATACCCTGTCAGACACATCACTGCAAAACTGCGGAACAAGGGAGAGGAGAGGGAGAAAGGAAGGAAAAGACAAGAAAAAAAGGAAAAATAGAAGGAAAAAATGGAAACAAAGCTTTTGCATATAAGGACCAGAGTGGGTCTTGAGGGGAAAGGGGAGAGGGGAGAATGGGGGAAAAAAAGAAGAGGAAGGATATATCATGTACAGGTGAAAATTCCCTAAGAATGTTACCATTGTGTATATCTAAAATGTACTAATAAATGTTTTTCTTAAAAAAAAAAAGAAGGGAGCAATGTAACTATTCAAAAAAAACCAAAAAAACTGCAGAATAGGAAGACAAAAACACAGACAAAAGAAAGGACAAAACACCAAAGAAGAATTACAACTGAGTTTTTCTATAACAATAGGATACAGAAAATACTGAGATACAGAAAAAAGAATTACAATGCTCTAAGAGAAAATAACCACCAATTTCAAATAAAACCAGTAGGGGCTGGGGATTTAGCTCAGTGGTGTCATCCCTGCCTTACAAGAGCAAGGTCCTAAGTTCAATTCCCAGGACCGGGAAAAAAAAAAACAAAAAAACAGAACTCTCTTTCCAAAAAAAGGATTTCTACACATCATAAAACCTATAGGTAACCATCCATGAATAACAGTGCTATGGCTTAAGCCCTCCCCCCACCCACAAAATTCATGTGTTGAAAAAGTGGTTCCCAGTGAAGGGTGAGGCCTACTGGGATGTTCTTAGGTCAAATGGGGGTGTGCCCTCAAATAAGATTCAAGTAGTTCTCATAGGAACCATGAAGGCTTAGGAAAAGCAAGTGGTTTTAAGAGCAAGCCTGACTCCTGAATTGCTCTCCAGCTTCTTATTTGGTGATAACGTCTCTCTTCCTCCACTCATGCTCCTGCCTTATTCCACAAGGCTTTTGCTAGAACTAAACTGTTTGTTGCTGGCTTCATGCCATTGAATTCCAGAATTGTGAGTTAAATAAGCCTGTTTTCTTTACACAGTTAGCCTGCCTCAACTATTTCATTAAATACCAGAAACAGACTAATATAAAAAGCCAAGAAAAAGCCTCTGAAGGATGTATTTCATCAGAAAGAAGATGATCCCAGGTAGAAAGCCTGAAGAAATGGTAAGGAAATATAGTGGTAAATGTGTGGGTAAATCTGAACAAATATTGATTATATAAAACCTAATTGAGAATATATTAAATTATCAAAATGTAATTTCAAATGTGTGGAGAAGTAAAATGTGTTATTCAATAAATAGTACTCAGGCAGACGGGAAGTTCCTTGACTTTCATTTTTCCCATCCCAGTTGGAGGGAGAATGTGGCTTGACTGGCAGCTGTTGTGCCCCTCTCCATCACCTCCCTTTGCTCCCCAGTGGATTGGGACAGTTTGCTTCAGTGTCCTCCCTGGCTATCCACTCCAACATGAGTGCAGCCAGCCAGTCAGCATGGCGTCCCCTCCCCCACTCCTGCCACTTCATATTCTACATTCCCTTATTGAAGATGGGAGGGGTACTCTGGTGTGGCTAAAATCGGGAAGGAAAGAATCTGGGCTCCTTATTTGCATACCCAACACTCACAGAAAGCCTTCTAGACAATTCCCCGGTTTCAGATCTGCCCTTCACTGACACAGGCTTGCATGGGCTTTATAAGCACCACTCCCAAGCCATTTCTTAGGTTTTATTCTAGGAGGGCTCCTTCCAGTGCACTGACCACCCTGTGCCACAGCACAGGCCCTGTAACAATAAAGACTTGCTTCGGTGCTCCTGTAAACCTGCTTGTGATTTATTTCTCAGGAAGTGTGAGTTCCAAAAGTCCTTATCCTGAGAGGTGTAAACAGGGTGATTGTTTCAAAAGAAAGAACTACAAACACAGAGCTGTTAACACTGAAGAGGTCCAGAGACCAACAGCCAATAAAGACCAGCAGCAGAGACCAGCACTCAGTAAAATCAACCTATGGTGCCCAGCACAAGCCAGTATCCATTATCGGTGGTGACAGCCAGAAATGGCAGTAACTAGCAGCTGGCTGTGTCTGCTGTTGGTGTCCAGCATTATTTGATTTCACCTAGTGACATCCGGAGGCCTAGCAGAGTTGCACTTCACTAATAGATGATTTCCATCTGAATGGAGCAAAGGAACCCTAGGGAAACTGACCAGCCACTTCTAAAAAATAGATACTTGTCTGTATAGAACGGAATTGTGTCCCCCACCAAAATAATATCATAAAGTGCTATCTGGCAATGTGATTGTATTTTGAGATAGGATCAATAAGAAAGTTAAAGAGGTTAAGTGAAGTCACAATTGTCAAATCTTAATCCTATTGGTGTCCTTATAAGAGGAAAAGACCACAGAGTTCTCTGTCTCTCTGAATGTGCACAGAAGAAAGGCCACATAAGGACACACCAAGAAGGCAGCCTCTACAAGCCAGGAGAGACCTCACCAGAAACCAGCCCTACCAAAACACCTTGGCCCTGGGATTTCGGCCTCCACAACTGTGAGAAAACAAAGTTCTCTGCTTAAAGCCAACCACTGTGTGGTATTTTATTATGGTGATATTAGAAGGGTAATACAATATCCTATAACTTTCATTAAAATTTAAATATAAAATTAAAATAATACAAAATATACAAAATTTTGAGTACTCTGAATAGAAATGATATTTCTAAGCATGATAAAAGTAGAAATCACAAAAACACTAATTTACTACTAGTTTAAAACTAGGGAAAAATATGAGAAAGGCAAAATAAAAATAGGACACTTGGAAATTACTTGCAAATAAATGATCAAGAGATAATTAAAACCTTGTACAAATCTATTGAAAAGGACAATGACTAATTTTAAAAGGGACAAAACATGATCAGACAATTCACCAAAAAGTGAAAACAAGTGACTAATAAACATAAAAACCAACTTCCTTATAAATAAAGGACATACATATTATGACAGATATGAGCTAACAATTTTATTTGTGAGACAAGATTAAATTGTGTATTTTCCATTGTTAGAGAGAATTGCAGGAACATTTAACAATAGGTATATCCATTGGTCCATCTTTCCCTATTTATAGAAATTTAGCCTAAGTAAATTTGCAGATAGTAAACATGCAGATAGACCAGAATGAAGAACTATGCAGATGTTTATTTTAATACTGCTCTAAGAAGAAAACATTAAAAACACTCAACTTATTTTTCAGTATAAAATTGGTTAAATAAACACAATACAACTGACAGTGAAATGTTATCGAATCCTTATGAATTGTGATGGCAGAAAAACCATGCCAATATCATATTGATAAATAGTTATTTTCTTATGATTAAAGCAAGCAAAAATCTGTAGAAACAGTCTAAAATATACATATAATATACATAATTTTGGGTCCTGGGGATTGAATCTCTCTCTCTCTCTCTCTCTCTCTCTCTCTCTCTCTGAGAGGGTCTTGCAAAGTTGCCTAGGTAGGACTTGAACTCATGGTTATCCTGCCCCATCCTCCCTCAGTGTTGGTATTACAGGCATGTTTCACTGCTCCTCTAATAAATCCATGTAATTTGACTAACTACTCCGAAATATTTTTCTGTCATTGCAGCTGCACAGTCAGAAGATACTTTATGCAAAACTTAAAACTCTGAGCCATGTTTGTTGATGATGTAACTTTTCTCCAGAGTTTTATATACTTCAGTTCTCATTATGTTTGATGGCAATTAGGAAGAAAAAAATACCCTGAATCTTCATATCACCATCTTGTTCAAACTACACATGTACTTGATGAATGCACATGTTACTACTCACAAAGGAAAATACTGATTTAATTCCAGTTAAAATTACTAACATGTGCATTCTAGTTTCCATGTAAATGCTTCTTTAGTCTTCTTCGCTCATTATTTTCAAATAGCTATTTTTGTTTCAAGCTTCTTTAACTTCCTCATGTAAATGCCAGATGTTTTGATGTTTTCACTGCTTCTTTAGCCAGTACACCTCCACAAACAATATGTTGCACATTCAGCATCTGCAATGCAATATTTACCAGGTCTGCCATACAACCAAAAATTATCTTACCTGAAAAAAATAGGAAAATAAAAAGCATAGTGAAGATAATAATTTATCGTAACTAATACAAATGTTATCATTAGTAAAGAACATTAAAGGATCATTTAAATTAAAATCTCAGACATACCGAAAATATTTTAAATGCCAAAATCTACAAATTCAAATTTCTAAAGACACAGAGATATTTTAAAGACCTAAATTGCATTTTTAAGATTATAATTACAATACATAAGATGAAAATATGCTTATGGAGTTTATAGCTGAAAAGAAATTGAAGCAGAAAGGTCTAGTAAACTTGAAGACATAGCACTAGAAACTTTCCAAAATGATAGAGTAAAAAGAATTTTTGAAAATAAAATAACATCATTGAGCTCTGAGTCTTATTCAAGTGGCTTATTACTTGTTTTCAGAGATACTGAAAAAGAAGAGGATTTAAATGAAGATGAAAATTTTTCTAAATAATTTACAGCTGAAATTATTTCAAGCTTAATGAAAATTATCAACCCACAGACCCACAAAACTCAATAAACTCCAAGCAAAACAAATGTAAAGAAAATTACATCAAGGCACATCTTAATGAAATTGAATAGGATAAATCATAAGAATAGCAAGGGCAGGGAGAGGGACTATCACGGCTGACTAGAGGTAAGCAGCACTCAGAAGCCACTCTGGTATATTCACCCAAGCCAATGGCTACACACCCATATGAAGAGATAGGGATAAGGGGACCAGTCACTGGAACAAAACTTGAGTGAGTCACTGGCCAGGTGAAACACAGAAATACTAGTAGTTAGAATAATTGAGGCCACCATTTGGCCCAGTGCTTCTTGCTGTGCAAGTTTGCAAAGTGTCATTTTGTGACATTAGCAAAATCCTCCTGGGGAAGAAGCCACTGGAAAGGCCACCATTGTGCCCCAAGCCTAGCTGTTCCTGCTTTTAGAACCAAGCAGAACACACAGTCCATCCTTCCTCATCACTCCAACACCTCCAACCACATACATTCCTCACCACCAGGATTCAGGGCCCTGTGTTTGATGGGGAGAGGCTATCATCTCCCCAGCCCCAGGTGGCACTAGAACTGCAATCTAGAGAGAGACTGAGCCACCTGTGGCAAAGTCATGAGCCAGGAAGACTGGTGGAAGAGAAAGGTAGAAAGGGCAGCACAAGCTGCAGAGGCCACAGTGGAAGTACAGCGAAGGAGCCCAAGGCTGAAAGTGACCAAGGGGAGCTGTGCCAGCATCATGCCATCTTCCAGAGAATATTAGAGGCTCCCCAATCATGGTGGACTAAAGGCAGCAGAATTAACAAGCCACTAGGAAATATACATCCTAATCAACAGCTCATAACCTGTGCACCCAACTGCTTCTGCCCTACTTGGAGACATTCAGTATATATGGAACAGAATATATCTGAATATATACCACAGTATGGACATTTGCCAGTCATGTCTCCAAAAACACAAACCGGAAGTCAACACACACCATTCCACAGGCACAGTAAGCAAGGATTTGGCAGACAGCTCCAACTCTCTGTATGCCCTCATTCTGGGAGAGAAGGGGGGGGGGGGAGAGACCAGGTGTGGATTGAGGGCGCCCCACCCATATCCAGCCCCCATTGCTGACAGCTTTTCCTTAGCATTCACCTGTGACTGCTGGAAGGTGGAGCTTAGCCTAAAGACTGCTTAACACTTTTTCTATTGGACAAAGATTGAGAAGGAGAAATCTGGGCTAAAAAAGCTTTTCATAACACTTCTTGCATCAGGCAGTGTCCAATAATTAAATACCTACAGAAAGATGTACATTGGTATCAGTGTTTTTGTATGTTTTGATTTGGTTTGGATTTTTTTTTTTTGCTTGTCATTTTTTGTTTTGGGGTGTGTGTGTGTGTGTGTGTGTGTGTGTGTGTGTGTGTGTGTGTGTGATAGTTTCTGCTTTTTATTGTGATTTATGTTATTTTTGTCACATTTTCCAATATCAGTGTTTGCTTCATAAGGTTAGACAATTTTGTTTTCCTTAAGAATTGGATTTAATCTCCTCTGTCTCTTCTCTCACTTCCCATTTATAGTCTCTCCCCTCTCTTCTTCTTTTATTTCTTCTCTCATACCTTCTGTCTCTCTGACCTTCTCCCTTTTTTCATATGGAAAATTAATAATAACGTGAATGTTATTAATGCTTAATTTTTTCTATCTTATTGTACTTTATTACTCTACTTGTTTTTTCCAGGGTTAGTGGAAAAAGCAGAAATTGTTTCAAACAAGTTCTTAATTATATGCTAACATAAGATTTGCCTTTTTTTATGTTGCTTAAATTCTTTTATTGGTACATTTTAGGTAAACAATACATTTACATTTATCATTGGGTGCTTGTACCTGTACATGATGTATCTTGGTTCTTATTTTTTCCCCATTACCTGTGCTCCCGTCACCCCTCGACCCTTCCCTGTTTACATAGATTTCATTTCTATTTTTTTTTCTTTTCTCATAATTTTTCCTTTCCATTCTTTCCTTTCCCCATCTCCTCCCACTACCCCTACCCCTTTGGAACTTTTCCTATCTCAAAGTATCAATTATTAGTTATTAATCTTTTTAATCCTTATTTACATTCTCAGTTTCTCACACTAGAGAAATGATTCGGTATTTACACATGTGTGTCTTATTTATTTCACTTGAAAGTATGGCCTCAATATGCATCCATTTACCTATAAATGACTCTAGTTTCTTGTTCTTTATGGCTGAGTAGTACTCCATTTTATTAAAAAAACACATCTTCTTTATCCAGTTTCCAGTTGATGGGCACTTGGGCTGTTTCAAAGCTGTAGCTATTACAAACTGTGCCACAATAAACATGGGTACACATATATCTCTGTGGTATGATTCTTTTAATTCTTTTGGGAAAATACCCAGCAGGGGAATAGCTGGGTCAAATGGGACCTCCAGCCCTAGTTCTTTGAGGTATCTCCACACTGATTTCCATAGTGGTTGCACCAGTCTGCACTCCCACCAACAATGGAGAAGGGTTCCTTTCTCTCCACACCCCCGCCAGCATTTGTTATTGGTTGACTTCTTGATAGCAGCCACTCTTCCTGGGGTGAGGTGGAATCTCAGTGTTGTTTTCATCTGCATCTCTCGAATGACCAGTGATGTTGAACATTTTTTCATATGTTTATTTGCTGCTTTTACTTCTTTGTCTGAGAAATATCCATTCTTCTCAGATACCCATTTTTGAATTGGGTCTTTGAATTGGGAGGGGATTGATTTTTTTCAATTCTTTATATATTCTAGATAGTAGCCCTTGGTCTGAGTTACAGCTGCTAAAATTTTTTTCCCACATTCTAGGTTGTCTCTTAGCTCTGTTGGTAGTTTCTCTTGCAGTGCAGAAGCTTTTTAATAAGATGAAATCCCAGTTGTTGATTCTTTCTGCTAATTCCCGTGCTACTGGAGTTTTGTGCATAAAGTCTTTTCCTATCCCAATATCTTCAAGAGTTCTACCTAACTTATCTTCCAGCAAGTTTAGCATTTCTGTCTTAATATTTAGATCTTTAATCCACTTCGATCTTAGTTTAGTGCATTCTGATAGACATGGGTCTAGTTTTAATCTTTGACAGGTTGAAATCCAGTTTTTCCAACACTATTTATTAAATAGGTTATCTTTGCTCCAATGAGGGTGGTTGGCTCCTTTGTCAAAGATGAGGTGGCTGACTATGTCTGAAGTTGTTTCTGCATCTTCTAATCTATTCCACTGATCCTCGGGTCTGTTGCTTTGCCAGTACCATGCTGTTTTTATCACAGTAGCTTTGTAGTATAGTTTCAAGTTGGATATTGTGATACCCCCAGCCATGTCTCTGTTGCCCAGAATTGCTTTTGCTATTCTAGGTCTCTTTTGGTTCCAAATGAAATTTTGGATTGTTTTCTCTAGCTCTGTGGAGTATATTGTTGGAATTTCAATCAGCATTGCATTAAATCTATATAGCAGCTTTGGAAGTATGGCCATTTTCACTATATTGATTCTTCCTACCCAGGAACAAGGGATGTCTTTCCACTTTCTTATATCCTCCTCCATCTTCTTTTTCAGGGTGCTGTAGTTTTCAGTGTAGAGGTCTTTTGCTTCCTTTGTTAGATTGATTCCTAGATATTTCATTTTTTTAGATGCTATTGTAAAAAGAATTGTTTCCCTAATTTCTCTCTCAGTGAGTCTGCTATTTGTGTATAAGAAGGCTATTATTTTTTGAGTGTTGACTTTATATCTGGCTACTCTACTGAATCTGTCAATTAAGTCTAGAAGTCTTTTGGTAGAGTTTTTGGGTCTTCTATGTAAAGTATCATATCATCAGCAAATAATGACAGTTTAACTTCTTCCTTTCCTATCTTTATTCCTTTTATTTCTTTCTCTTGTCTAATTGCTGTGGCTAATGTTTCCAGAAGTATATTGACCAGGAGTCATGATAGTGGGCATCCTTGTCTTGTTCCTGATTTTAGTGTGAAAGTTTTCAGTTTTTGACCATTTGGTATGATGTTGGCTGTTGGTTTTTCATAAATAGCCTTAATCAGGTTGAGATAAAGACCTTCTATTACAATTTTCTGTAGGGTTTTTATCATTAATGGGTGTTGGATTTTGTCGAATGCATTTTCTGCATCTATTGAGGTAATCGTATGGTTTTTGTCTTGACTCTGTTAATATGGTGTATTACATTTATTGATTTACAAATGTTGAACCATCCTTGCATCCCTGGGATAAATCCAACTTGGTCATGGTGTACAATCTTCTTGATGACACTCTGTATTCTCTTTGCCAGTATCTTGTTGAGAATTTTTGCATCTATCTTCATTAGGGAGATTGGTCTTTAGTTCTCTTTTTGGGTTGGATCTTTCCCTGCCTTTGGAATCAAACTCACACTTGCTTCCAGGAATGAGTTTGGAAGCCTTGCTTCCCTTTCAATTTCCTTGATGAGTTTAAAGAGTAAAGGCATTAGTTCTTCTTTAAATGACTTGTGGAATTCAGCAGTGAAGCCATCCAGACCTGGGCTTTTCTTTGTTGGTAAATATTTTATTACATTTTCAATTTCACTCATTGTAATTGGGGTGTTTAGAATTTCTATATCTTCTTCATTTAACTTTCAATTCATATGTATCTAGGAATCTGTCCATTTCTGTGTCTTCCATTTTATTAGAGTACAGGTTCTCGAAGTAGGTATTGATGATCCTCTGGATTTCTGCTGGTTCTGTTGTGACTTCCCCTTTTTTGTTAAGGTTGGCTAAAGGTTTATTGATTTTATTTATTCTTTCAAAAAAACCAACTCTTTGATTCATTAACTTTTTGTATCATTCTCTTAGTCTCCATTGCATTGATCTTTGCTCTGATTTTTGTAATTTCCTCTCTTATGCAGGCTTTGGGTTTGTTATTCTCTTCTTTTTCTAGGAGTTTGAGATTCTGCATTAGGTTATTTATCTGAGTTCCCTCTGTTTTACTAATATGGGCATTCACTGCTATGAATTTCCCACATAGAACTGCTTTCATTGTGTCCTATAGATTCCTGTATGTTGTATTGGCATTATCATTTACTTGTAGAAAGTGTCTAATTTCTTCTTTAATTTCCTCTGTCACTCATTGGTTGCTCAGGAGGGTGTTATTCAATTTCCAGGTGTTTGTGGGAGTTTTGCAGTTTCTCATGTTATTGATCTCCAATTTGATTGCACTATGGTCTGATAATATACAGGTAGTAATTTCAATTCTTTTACATTGACTTAGACATGTCCTGTGAGCTAGCATGTGGTCTATTTTGGAGAATGACCTGTGTGCACCTGTAAAGAATGTGTATTCTGATTTTGTGGGGTAGAACACTCTGTAAATATCTATTAAGTCCATTTGTTCAATAGCTTGGTTCAGTTCTAGAATTTTGTGGTTAATTTTTTGTCTAGATGATCTGTCTATTTGTGATAGTGAGGTATTGAGGTCCCCCACTACAATTGTATTAGTGCTTATTTGGTTTTTCATGTCCATTAATATTTGTTTTGTATAGTTGGTGGCATTCATATTTGGTGCATATATATTTAGGATTGTCATCTCTTTCTCTTGGATTGTTCCCTTCACAAGGATGTAATGACCATCTTTGTCTCTCTTAATTAGTTTTGGTTTAAAATCTACTTTGTCTGCAAATAAGATTGCTACCCCTGATTTTTTCTGGGTTCCTGTTGCATGAAGAGCCATTTTCTACCCTTTTACTTTCAGTCTATGAGTTTCTTTTTGAGTTAGGTGTGTTTCTTGTATACAACATATTGCTGGATTTTGCTTCTTAAATCATTCCATCAGTCTACGTTTTTTGATTGGTGAATTGAGGCCATTAACATTGATAGTTATAATTGATAAATATTGACTCATTCTTGTCATGATGTTTTACTGTTGGTGGGTCTTATTTCTTTTTCCCTCATTCCCTTTAGTTTCTTACTTTGGTGGCTTCCCTCTGTTGAGCCTCATGGAGTTGTGAACTTCGTTGCCTTTTTCTAGGATATTGCTTAGAATTGTTTGGAGTGCTGGTTTGGTGTTCATGAAATTTCTCAGGTGTTCTTTGTCATGGAAGTATCTAATTTCCCCCATTGATTTTGAAAGATAATTTTGCCAGATACAACAGTCTAGGTTGGAAGTTATTTTCTTCCAACTCAAAATACTTCACTCCAGGCTCTCCTTGATTTGAGGGTTTGTGTTGAGAAGTCTGCCATGAATCTGATCAGCTTTCCTTTATAGGTGATTTGTTTCTTTTCTCTAACTGCCTATAGGATTTTGTTCTTCTGTTGGGTTTCTGGGATCTTGACTATTATATGTCTAGGTGTAGATTTTCTTTGATCATGTCTGGGTGGAGTTCTATATGCCTCACTTATCTTTATGTCCAATTCTCCACCTCTCTCTGGGAAGTTTCCTACTATTACTTCTGTGAACAGTTTTTTTATGTCAATTGTACTTTCTCCTGTTTTTTCATGGACTTCTATCAGTCTTTGCATCATCTAGCAGCTGTTGAATTGATTTCTCATGGTCAACTTACTATTTTTAAGAAATCTCTGCTTTCATGGTCCTTCACCACAATCCTGTCTTCTATATCTGATACTCTATCTTCAGATTCTCTTAATCTGCTCTGCATGCTTTCAATGGAGTTTTTAATCTCCTGAATATCTGTTGGAATCTGTTTCATGGATTCCATTTCTTTCCTATGTTGGGTGATCAAAGTTTCCATTTCTTTCCTATGCTGGGCATTCCTGGCTCCCAGCATGTTTCTGAGCTCATCTATTTTTTTATCAGTTTCTGTTCTAGAGCCTCTAATCATGTCTTTCACTCTGCTCACCATCTCTGTAGTTATCTGGGAAATTATTTCTGCTTTGAATTTTTCTAGAGCCTCATTTATCTGTTTTGTTACTTCCTGTGCTCTCAGTTCAGGGTGCCCATGTGGTTGATTATCAGGCTTTTGCACCTCATTTCCCCAGAGATTGCCTTTTGTGGGGTGGAAGTCTGGGTTTGTGACTTGCTTAAATGTCTTCTCATTTTTGTTTTTGGTACTGTCCTTGGTTTAGTTCCTGGGTTGATATTTTGAAGTTGTTTATTGTAAATATCTTTGTTGATGTATTTGAAACCCTTATGGAATGATTGCTTCTCAGAGGTGTCTTCCAGATATAGCTCGTCTTTAGGTTTTGTGTCTCTAATGACTCTGAGGCTATCTCATTTTCATTATACCTGGAACAAAAACTGTTTAGATCAATCCCAGCACCTTAGCCCAAGTCATAAATCAGCAACACCATAGCATCAAATATGTCTTAGAGAATGATAATTTGTGGTAGTTATTAATCTATCACCTTTAAAAAATAAAGGGCCTCCTTCAGGGTATGTCTCTGCTGTCACAATAGACAACATAGGCAGCAGTGTGCAGTTATAAATCAATGAGTCTCAGTAAGCTAGTCCCAGACCCATGAAATTCAGGCAGATTTCTGGTTTCAAGTCCCAAGCTGAGCTCCCTGTCCTCCTGCAGGGTTGCACTCTGCAAGTTTTTACTGCAGGTTTCAGCTCTTTTTCCCCTGAAGAAAGTCCAGTTTCCAATGGGAGCTGATGATCCCTCCAACTTACCAATCACGGTGGTCTGGTGTGCCTTTATTGCAGAGATTCCCTTCACTTTTCCAGTGGGCTTGTTTTCATCAGGGAGCCTGAGAGAGGCACTCTCTCTGTTGTTCACTTGTGCCACTCAGGACAATGGCTTTTATGTCCCCCTGTTCCTCTGCAGTGTGTAACCAAGTAGCTACACAGCCAAAAGGCCAGAGGCTGGGTAGGGGGTGTTGTTGGAGGTGCCTGTGTGGCCAAGCCATCGACTGGTGGGCCTGCCTGGGGCAGGTGTCCTCCTCTCCCTGTCCTGGTGGCAAGCTGGTGGAGCAAGCTGGAGCAAGCAGGTCCTGGTCATCCTGCAACCACTCGGCCCCTCTCAGCCCCACCTGGCTCCATTAGGCCAAGCCGTTGGCTGGTGGGCCTGCGGGGTCGGGGCTGGAGGGGTCCTCCTCACCCTGTCCTGGTGGCAAGCTGGTCAAAATTTGCCTTTTAATTGTTGAAGTCATTGCTGATTATGCTCTCCTCTTAAAGTAATACTAGGGATTGAACCTACCGCTTAGAACAGATGGAGTGGGTACTTTTACTTGCATACAGACTCACAATCAGGGTACATCACAAAGAGAAAGCTACCAACAAAAATGAATATCACACACTAGTGATACAGATATCCCTTCCAACTGATCAGCAAACCTCAAGATAAAATACAAGAATCATGAGAAAACAGACATCAAGGTGCCTTCAAAAACTTATAACTCCTCAAAAACTAATCTACAATTATTGAAGTGGATGAAACTCCACATAAAGAACTTAAAATTCTGATAGTTGAAATGGTCAATGCACTCAAAGAAGAGACAAATAAACAGCTAAATAAATCAATTACTAAAATGATCAATGAGCTCAAAGAAGATAAAATAAACAGATGAATTAATTAATGGAGATTATGCAGCTATGAAAGACCACTTCAGTAAAGAGATACAAGTTCTAAAAAAAGAAATAACCAAACAGAAATCTTGGAAATAAAAACCTCAGTGACAGCTGGGCATGGTCTTGCATGCCTGTAATCCCAGCACTCAGGAGGTTGAGACAAGAGGATCAGCATGAGTCTGAAGCCAGTCTGGGCTTCACAGTGAGTTCAGAGCTTGCCTGAAGCCTGAACTACAAAGTGTGACCCTGTCTCAAACAAACAAACAAATAAACAAACAAAACAACCTCAATGAGACAAATAAAAATCTCAGTGGAAAATCTCAGCAGTAGGCAAGATGAGTCAGAAGACTACCAGGACTTGAAGACAAGGTGAACATAATAGAACATTTGGATAGTAATGAAGAAAAAATAATACAAAACAATAGATTATTCAGGTGTTCTTGGATAATTCTAAAATGCCAAATTAAAGACTTACTGGTTTTGAGAAGAGATGGGAAATACAGGCTAATGCCATAGAAAATCTATTCATTGAAACTATAACAGAAAATTTCCCAAACCTGGGCAATAAGATGAATACACAAACAATGGAGACATTGAGAATTCCAAATAAACATGACCAGAAAAGAAACTCTGCATGACATATCATAACAAATTGTCAAAAATTTAAAATAAATAATATTAAAATCTTTTAAAGAAAAATGCCAAATCACTGATAAGGTCAAATCCATCAGAATATCAATAGATATCTCAACAAAAACCTTAAAGATCAGAAATACTTGGAATAATGTATTTCAAGCCCAGAAAGAAAGACATTACCAATCCAGATTATTATATCCTGCAAAGCTACCCTCCCAAATTAAAAAAGAAATAACAATCTTATAACATAAGTGTAAACTAAAGAAATTCATGACCACTAAGCCAGCATTGCAGAAAATACTTAATGGAATGCTAAACAGAGAGAAAGAAGACAAGCACAACCATGAGAAATAATAAATCTCATTAAAAGTAAATAAATGGATAAGAATCAGAAGTGAATCAACCACTAGAAAAGCAATATCACATGGTTTATTTAATATGAGATACCTATAAAATAGAATAAAATAAATGTTACAGGAAACCACAAGGTAAACTTCTAGAAAGGGAGTAAAGGATTATGGGGAGAGGGAGCAAAGAAAGATGGGGGAATTGAAGATGAGCAAGATATGTTAAATGCATGTGCCAATTTCCCAAAACAAACCTCACCATTTTGTATTATAAACATGCTCTACTAAATTTTTTTAAATCACCCTATCAGGTGATTTTTGTCTTTGAAACAAAGAAGAACAAATTATACCATCTTCCTCCAAAAATAAAAAGTATTCAAAAAAAGGGAAAAAAAACAAAGTGACAAGTATTAATATAGACTTTTCAATAATACTTAATATAAGTAGTCATGATTCTCCAATTAAAAGATACAAAGACTGGTAGATTGGATCCAAAACCAAGACCCATCTATATGTCATCAGCAAGAGACACATCTCATTGTGAAGACATACACAGACTACAAATGAAAGGATGATAAGTGATACTCTAGCCAATAAAAGCCCAAAAGAAAGCAAGAATATTTATATTGATACCTACAAAGTAGACTTCAAATTAAAATTAGTTGGAAGAGACATTAACAAAGAGACCAATGCACCAAGAAGAGATAACCATTATATATATATATACACACACATTGTAAATACATATAACCATTGTAAATATATATACTAAATGTGGCCATACCTAATTTCATAAAACAAACCACTCCTTGACATAAATGAACAGATAGTCCCCAATACAATCATAGGGGGAATTTTAATATCCCAGTCTCACAAATGCATTGATCTACAAGACAAAACAATAACAACAACAACAAAGAAACATCAGCGCTAAACTACATTATAGACAAAATACATGTAAGGGAAATCTAGAGAATGTTCCACCCAACAACAGCAGAATATACATTTTTTTCAGCAGCCCACAGAACTTTCTTGAAAACAGACCCAGATTTTGTGCCATAAGACAAGTCTTAATAAACAAAAAAGAGGGTCAGAGATTTAACTCAGTGGCACCACATCTGCCTCACAAGTGAAAGGTCCCAAGTTTGATCTCCAGTATTGCAAATAAATAAATAAGAGCTGAGATAATCTCATGGATCCAATTATGGTTTAGATATAGACTATCCCCCCAAAAGGATCATACGCTAAGAGGTTGGACTTTTCAATGGTTATTGGATCATGGGGGTTCTATATTCATCAATGGATTTATACATTGATGAGGTCAGAGCTGAATGTGCTGTTAGGAGGTGGGTCTGGTCAAAAGAGGCACATCAATAGTGGTGTGAGCTGGAAGGTTATATTCTTGTCCCTGACTGTTCTCTCTCTGCTTCCTGATTGCCATGGGATGAGCAGCTGCCCTACACACAGTTTCTACCACCATGCCATTTCTGCCTTGGAACCAGCTGACCATGGACTGAAAACACAAGCCACAATGAAACTCTCTTCCTTAAGTTGTGTGTATTGGGTATTTTGTCCCAGTGACAAGAAAGTAACCAAAGCACATCTTACACTTGATCCTAGCCAAAAGGCCGAGAAGCGATTACCAATGCACATCCTATCAGATAACAATGGAATGAAACTACAAATCAATAGTGAAATAAAACACAGAAACTACACAATGATATAGAGACTGAATAAACACTTTTGAATAAATGGGTCACTGAAAAAATCAACAAAGAAATTTTAAAATTCTTAGACTCAAAAATTAATAGAAACATACATATCAAGATCTGTAAGAGACAATGAAAATAGTTCAAAGAGAGAATGCCTTCATTAGAAAAGCAGAGCATCACCCAAAAAATAACCTAATGATAGATTCAAGGTCCTAGATAAACAAGAGAAATAGCAAGCCCTAAACCACTAGGAAAGAAATAATAAAAATTAGAGCAGAAATTAATGAGCTAGAGACTGAAAGAACATTACAATGGATGAATAAATCAGTCAGATAAGTGCACACAGACCCCAGTGAGAAGCCCACATGAACCAGAGTGGCACAAGTTTGCCAGTCTCAGACAGGACCCTGCCCACACACTAGCACCTTGGGCCTGCAGGCCCCAGCTAAAGGCCCACCTGGAAAACAGCTGCACAGGTGCACAGGACAATACAGAGGCCCACTCAGATACCATTGGTAAGTGCACACAGGCCCCAGCCAGAAGCCCACACAGACACCAGTGACTCAGGTGAACAGCCCCTAGCCAAAGGCCCTAGCAGACAACAGCTATGCAGATGGGCAGACTCCAGCTAGAGGCATGCGCAAATACCATCCTAAGTGTGCGTAGACACCAGCCAGAACCCTGCCCAGACAATAGCACAGCCCAGGGATCCAGAAGGCCACCTTTCTGAACACAGGAATTAACACAGTATGAGTAACAGAGAGAAGGCGACTCTGAGAATTGAAGACCACTGGGAGAGCAAAATGTCACCTCAACAAAGGATCAGCAGGCTACATCTGTTGAAATGAGAAGACACTTAACCAAGACTCAAAACTAGACTTCCAGATCACCTAAGGCAACTTCAAGGGGCAATGAGAAGGAACAATCTGATATTCAACCACCTGGAATCCCTGAACTGGCAACAAAAGAGGATCTGGAATAAATGAAATCAGAAATAATGTCTCAGATAACAACATAGATTGTATCCATAGTTCAAGTCTTGATTAATAACTCCAGAGAAGACATAGATAAAAAACAGAGAAGCTAAGGAACAAGGAATCCCAGCACAGGAAGCAAATGCAATCCATAAAACAGATGCAAACAGATTTCCAAGAGAATAAAAACTCCACTGAAAGTTTACACAGCAGAATGAGCCAACGTAAGGACAGAATATCAGATATAGAAGACAGGATTGTAATTAGTAACCAGGAAAATAAAAATTTCTAAAAAATAGTAAGGGATCATGAGAAATCACTCCAGCAGCTGCTAGATGATGCAAGGAAGAATAACATAAGACTGATCAGAGTCAATGAAAAAACAGGAGAGAATTTGACATACAGATAAGTGAGGCATATAGGACTCCAACTACCCCAGATCAAAAAAAATCTACATGTAGGCATTTAGTAGTTAAGATTCCAGAAAGCCAACAGAAGAACAAAATACTACAAGCAGTTAGAGAAAAGAAACAAATTACATATAAAGGAAAGCCCATCAGAATCACAGCAGACTTCTCAACACAAACCCTCAAGGCAAGAAGAACTTGGAGTGAAGTATTTCAAGCCCTAGAAGAAAACAACCTCCAACCCCAATTGAAGTACCCTGCAAAACTATCTTTCAAAATTAATGGAGAAATGAGACATTTTCATGACAAGGAGTACTTCAGGGACTTTATGAATAGCAAACCAGCACTCCAAAAGTTTTTAAACAATATCCTAGGAAAAGACAATGAGGATCACACCCCCAGGAAGCCCAGCAGAATGAATCCATCAGGAAAGACAAGAAATTAAATGCAAAGGGGGAGAATCCAACAAAAAAAAAGGTCATGACAAAGAAAAGTCAATACATATCAGTTATAACCATCAATGTTAATGGTCCCAATTCACCAATCAAAACAAATAGATTGGCAGAATGGGTCAAGAGGCAAGATCCAACAATATGCTGCATATAAGAAACACACTGAATTCAAAATAAACTCATAAACTGAAAGTTAAAGGGTGGAAAACAGTACTCCATGCAATAGGAACCCAAAAAAGCAGGAGTAGCTATCCTATTTGCAGATAAAATGGACTTCAAACCAACAGTAATTAAGACAGATAAAGAAAGGGCTGGGGATTTAGCTCAGTGGTTCTGCCTCCTGCCTTGCAAGCACAAGGTCCCAAGTTCGATCCCCAGTACCAAAAAAGAGAGAGAGAGGCAAAGAAGGGCACTACATTCTTGAAAAGATGAAGAGGAAGAGATGACAATCATAAATATATATGATATATATGATGACAAATATAAATATATATGCACCAAATACTAGTGGACCCAACTGTATAAAACAAATACAAATATGTGATCATCCTGTCTCAGCCTCCCGGACTGCTGGAATTACAGGTGTACACCACCATGCTGGGCTTGAGTAATTTCTTCAATTCTTTCAGTGTCTATGACTTTCTATCAATTGGATCAGGAGCAATGGAGAAAGACTTCTTCCCCTCAAAACTGATTTCAGAGAAGCAGGAGGACTTCCACCTGGGCGCAATTAAATCCCCCACCATTCAGAAGCAATGAAAGCAAAAAGTGTTTGGCACCAAGTTCATATGTCTCCACCTGCTGCACATTCAGAGATTGTCAGGAAGGGGAAAGTACTGACCTGTGGACTGGATATCAAATCAGGAAAGTCTTTAAGGCAAACTAACAAAGCAGGCTGCTCTGCCCTCTCATCCTGGATAGGATAGGCGCATCCCCGTGTGGTTGCTACAGGGAGGCCCATTTTGAATCACAGATGAGGGCTTTGAGCTAAACAGCCTGTGAAGGCCCTCCTTGCTCCAACACTCTGTGATTTGCATTTTTATTGTACAGTAAGGATTAAAATGGAAACAGATGAACATTTTTCATGCCCAGCCCCAGTTTAATGTGAAATGTTTTTGCACAAAGATGTTTAATTGTTTTGCAGAAGTCACAAAGATGATTAAATACCTCTTTCCTCTCCAAATGTGTATAACTATTAACTCTGCTTGTACAATATAGAAAACCTGATGGGTTTTGGATAATCTGGGAAATGAACATGGACAATATTCTCTGAAATAGCTATCACTGGTTTCTAAGTTAGCAAATGCTTGCTGAATGTTGCTATGTTCATTTCTCCTTTTGGTTTTGGCCTTAAACAAAAAGAGTGGAGTGATTATGTCAAAGCTATGTCAGCAGTTTTTGACTTACACTTATTAGCAGATGTCGCAGATATGCCTAGTAGCCATTCATGCCTGCTATTCCTCTCTATCTGCCTATCTTTATTAACACTTACATACATTCCTAGCCTACCTATGTAGCTAGGAGCACTCATGTGACACAGTTCCAGCCACTGGGACATAAACAGAAGTCAGACAGGGGTGATGGGAACTTTTGCTTTTTCTCATGAGGCTTGTACACCATCATCATCTATGGCAATCCACTTCACCACATTTTCTCCCTCCCCTGAACATAGATGTGATGTCTGGAATTGCAGCAGTTGAAGTGCAATGATAAAATTACCTGTCAACACACCAAGGACAATAAAAGGAAAAGGCAAAAAAAGGCTCAGAGCCCAAATGACAAAAAGATAATAAGCATCTATATTTATTCCCCTGTGGCTGTGTATTAATTGTGACAGAACATATATCTTTGGGATGTAATAGGTTCAGAGAAAAGATTAATGGCCTTTAGTTACATATTACTTGTAAAATAAATGAAATTGAGCCTTAATTGTTTAATACTAAAAGCATCGTTGTTATTTAACAGACCTATTACATATTGTCTTGGTTTCCATTAACATTTCAGGGAAGAAATATTAGCATGATGACATCAACTCAAATAAAAAGCATATAAAAACATATATATCATGATCTAGTTTCTATCATGGTCATGGTAATAGGTCTTTCCCAGTACCAAAACCTAATTGTGTGTTTTTAGGTTAGGCATGTTATCTGCTCAAAGCCATAGTCACTTCATTCATTCAGTTAATAAAATGCCTTTGTGTCAGATTCCGTTATTTGTTATTTTGCACCTTCTCAACTGCTATGTGCAAGAACCTGTCAATCCTTGCCATTTAATTATCTTTAAACTCTAAGAATCTACATTTTGTTCTTCAAAAAGGGTAAAATACTTGGGATTTGCCACATTATTTTACCAAAAGTTTAGATCAAGGAAGAGCAAACTTGTTCTATAAAAGACCAGATAGTTAATATTTTAGACTTTATGGGCCATAAATTCTCTTTTGCCACCATTCAGTTTTGTCAGTTTGACACAAAAATAGCTATAGACAATGTGCAAATGAGTGTGACTGTGTTGCAATTTTTAAGTTTTGTGGGGGGTTTTTTCCTGGTGCCAGGAATCGAACTCAGGACCTTGCACTTGCGAGGCAGGTGTGGCACCACTGAGCTAAATCCCCAGCCCAATAAAATTTTATTAATACTGAAATTTGGATAAAATTTTCAGGTATACAGAATATTCTTTCCAATTTTTTTCAATGATATAAAATATCTTATTTTATAAGATATTTTCATGGGCCATACAAAAAAAGGCAGTAAATCCACTTTGGCCTGCAAGCCACAGCTACATAAATCCTATCACTTTTGCCCTCTGAGTGCTGTAATCATCTGAATATGCCTTACAGAATAAGCAAATGGGAACTTGCAAAAGTCCACATAAGTTTCATCATGTAGTTCTTCCCAATGAAGTGTCCAACAGAATCTCTGATGGGTACTACTTTAATAATCAGTTGTTTCTTTCTTTAGAAATCTAGATTTCTTAATTCCCGCTTTCATCTATATGAAGGAAAGCCACCTTGTTGCATAATACAAGGCAGAATCACCATGAATTCCTTATGATCTGAAATCATATTTGTGTCAACAGCTGACAATCCCATGGAAACTGCCTTCACAGCACAAGGAAAGACCCCATTCATCTCTGTGTTCATCCTGTTATCCTTCCCCAGTGCCTATCCCATCCAGGGCTATTGTTCTTATGTCTCATAAGAAGCCTGTCAGAGTAAAAAGGAAGACATCTTTTGGTTGGAACATGATGTTCACCAGGTTCCTAAAGATATTTCCTTTTTTATATAGAAATTAGTGGACCTGGGGATGCTACAAAATAATAATTTTAGCATTCCTTGTCGAACAAACATAAGGAAAAATGATTTTATTAAGTGTAAAATACATTTCTTGACACTCTCAGGCTCAGAAACAACCCCAAAGAATGACATGGCGTTTTTTATTATTGTTTTATTAAGACCAGATTCCACACATTCAACATCAATAACTAACAGGAATTGACTTTTTAAACAAATATTTTCCAATTCCTTTGTTTTTCTAATCAGAAACAGAAACCATTGCGTTATGAAGAAGACAAGGCAGCTACAACTCACCCACTTTTGCCCTACTCATTTGACTTATTGTCCTTTATTACCCTGGCACAGCTTCCCTTCTAGAACTGGACCTCTGCCCACACTTCCATTATTTTTGGCTGGAGTCCTATTATATAAAGGTGACTTTGATTTCCAGGATCAAGAAAGAGAGTTGAGGATGGTTAGGCACTGCGGGTAATTAATGATTTACTGAAAGCACTTACAGATAGCAAGACACTATGTTAAGCTCTCTGTGTATTTACTACATTACTGCACATTATTCCTTTCACTCTTAGTACCACAGATTAGATGATTTAACATTATTTTATAGATAAGATGACTGAAACTAATAAGTTTAAGGAACTTAACTAAATTCATACTGCTGGCAATAGGTGGTATTGTTCTTCCATTACACCATTCCGCCTCCTTGATTCTATTCTTTCCAGTTCTTCCTTCAAGAGTCTGAATTTATCTCCAATGTCTCCATACTGGCATTAAGAGGAGCTCCCAAAAAGGTGAGCACTTGGCAGTGTATACTCTGGCATGTAATTACTGATTTTATAAAATTACCCAGAAGTATGCCCACCATTTCCTTCCAGAATGAGACTTGAGAATATTGTATTTGAGCAGCTCGGCTGCCTGTTCCAGGCTCACCCTCTATCACTGGGAAACATCTCTCTGTCCCCTATCCCATTCCCTGGTGAACAGATCTCACTCCATCCCTTGCAGTCCAGTATTTCTGGGAATCTCTTGTACCTAAATTATGTCTACTCAAGTCACATTATTTCATTATAAATTGTTTTCATGTGTAGACTTACTGTGGGCACTGCCCATACCTTAAACAATATTTAAAAATAAATTGTAGGATTTTTTATTCAATTAAAATGTAAATTTTTTATGAAACAAGACATTTAAATAATTTTTCATTTATTGCTTCAATAATACTTTTTGAGTGTTAGATCCTGGAGGATATAGTGCTATGTATAAGGAGAAACATGGAGCTTTTGTTACTTATTTAAATGATCGGGCTAATTCCAAATCTAAAGTTTGAGTAATTGGCTCATGAATTTATATCAACAACAGTTATAAGAAAATCTTATTTTTCCTTGCATAATGAGGGCACAGGAATTCAGTCTGAGCTACACCAAATGCTGAAATACTTGAAATTCTCTTTGGTCTTGCATCACCTTTTCTGTGCTGCCTCTTCCCCAGACATCCTATCTTCAAGCGTCACTTAGGACTGTCCACAAAGAGCCCCTAAACTCCAGATCTTTATTATTTTCCATCTTGGCCCTATCATAATTGCCTGTCCAGGGTCTCATTTTTCTCAGTCATATTGTCTATTTCCAACCCAAAAAAAGGTAAATCTGTGAATTGCTCTAATTATAAATCCCTTGGTATGTCTCCCCAAAAATGTAGCAGTGTATCAGTTTGGCTTCCAAATTTGGAATAAATCACTGTTCAGAACAAGGAGAGTCAAGATAAAGGATTTCAGGTGACCACAGATGCACAAAAGAAGCAAAGCTTGGCAAATGGCCAGAGGATATGGCAGATACAAATGGCAGCAGTCCAGCACCTGGGGATTCAGCTGGCAGCTAATTGACAGGAGAAAATAGCCAGGCAGGTGGCTAACACCACAAGCTCAGCTATGTGAAGTTGGGTCAGACACAGGGTCAGAAAAATTAGGAATAGACATCTAAGAAATAAAGAATCCATAGAAACTGAATAATTCTATGTGAAGACGCTAGATTACTAAGCCATTTCCATCTCCATCTTTTACAAGGCCTTTTCCAAGTGTGGTAACCATAGGAATCTTGAGAATGAAAGTTATGTGACAAACTCAGATGAAAAGATGTGGACAATGTTTGAGGAGAGAAGGTTAATAAGACCATGAGCCAAGATTATGAGCAAACCTTGAGTATTCCCTTTCTCCAGGAGAGGGCAGACTTACAGTACAGGGAGAATCAAAGGGAAGCCTTGACAAATGCAAGGCTCAGGTTCCTTCAATAGCAAAGGGAACGGAAAAAAAAAAAAAGTTGAACAAGGAATTGAGAAAGATGGTCAAGAGATATTTCACAAAAGAGATGATATTTGAGCTTGATTATGGAGCATAAATAGAATATTGCTTATGTTCAAAGGACATTCCAAATGGTGCTACAGCATGGGAAGGAGGCTTGAGAGTACACATTGTACTTAAGGAGCTGTGCATTGATGAACACATAGATAATACAGTAAGAAAAATTAAACTAGATTGCACACACACATACACACACACACACTCACACACAGAATCAGTCCTCTATATCCATGGGTTCCACATACGAGGTTTCAACCCACCATGGGTCAAAAATAGTCAAAAAACATTTGTGTCTGCAATCAACATATGTGAACTTTTTCTTGTCATCTTTAAAGGGTAAAATCAACACACTCAGCGACTTATTTTACTTATAGGAAGAGAAACATTGACATTCCAGTGCAGATGAGGATGGATGGGATGGAAGTATCATTAATTAAGACAAAAAGAGAGAAGATTTGGGAAAATATAAATTAGATTTAAGTTTGGAACAAAAGAAATTCTGGAAGAGAAAGAAGTGCTGAAGAATTGAGACTCTGGATCAGTGATCTTTGAATACTTAACAATGCATAAAATCACTTATGAAAAAGCTCTAGGAGAAGGGAAAGGGAAAAAGGCAGACTTTGTGAGCCATTAAATTTGACTATACACAGAAAGGTGGAGCACGATTGCAAAAAAATAATCAGGCAGAGATACAGTGAAATGAGTGCTCATAGATTCTTACAAAACAGGTGCAGGAGAGAGTAATCTTAAGGGACACGTATCTAAAAGTAGAAAACTTGTTCTGTACCCAGTTCACTGACATTGACAGGGAGCTGCCTTCTCTAAGTAGCCTTCTTGCAAGAATGAGAAAGTAATAAAATGATCTGTGGAGATATTTTCAGTCTTTCAATCTGTAGTTCTATAACACTGTTCTCCTACATGCACTTGCTTAACTTATAATTTACAACATGTCTATAGAAAACTAACCTTTGCATAGCCTGACATAGGCTGGCTGAGATATACTCACCACCTAAACTGTGTCTGAGTTTATGACAATAAAATCTACCACTGAAATTTTGTATCAGTCCTAGATGACAAGTTTTCTGAAAATACACTGTCCTCTTGTGGCCAAAATATCATAAACAACAATTTAGACATAATTTTTCACATCATTTTGATAAATATAGTAAATAACTTCTTGTATTTCACAGATGAAAAATAATAACCAGTTTACTATGTTCTCAAAACTCAATGTCTTCAGTGATAAAAATGGGATACAGGCCCTACCAAGGTTGTGAGTCACGCGGAAGACACCAAATCAGCCCGCTGCAGACAGACAGCCACTTTGTAGTGGTTCCACACTACAAAGACGCAGAGGACACCGGACCACCAGACCACAGCACTGAGTCCCGCCACTCCCAGCCCAGAGGTAGGGGCTTCTGAGCCACTGTCCCAGTGCTCCTGGTCCAGAGGAAGGGGCTTCCTGGACACTATCCTCCCACTGTTTCCAGCCCAGAAGAAAGGGCTTTTGGGTCACCATCCCTACCACTGCTCCTGGCGCTGTACCATCTCTTCCAGCTCAGAGGAGGTAATCTGTGCAGGCACCAACAGCCCCCCCTCAGGAGAAATGAGAAAACAAGTAAATAAGTCTCAAAACCAGACTTCCAGATCACCTACAGCAACCCCAAAGGGAAATGAGATGGAACACTCTGATACTCAACCACCTGGACCCAATGAACTGGCAACAAAAGGGGATCTGCAAAAAATGAAATCAGAAATAATTTCTCAGATAACAGGAGAAATTGTGCTCCTAGTGCAAGACCTGCTTAATAAATCTAGAGAGGAGCTGAGGAACATGATGGAATCCCAACATAGGAAACAAATGGAATGCATAAAACAGATGCAAATAGATTTCCAGGACATGAAAAACTCCATTGAAAGTCTACACAGCAGAATGAGCCAATGTGAGGATAGAATTTCAGATATAGAAGATAAGATTGCAATTAATGACCAGGAAAAGAAAAATTGCTTCAAAATTCTAAGGGAACATGAGAAATCAATCCAGCAGCTGATACATGATGCAAAGAAGAATAACATAAGACAGATCGGAGTCAATGAAGAAACAGGAGAGAGTACAAATGACATAAAAAAACTCGTCACAGAAATAATGGCAGAAAACTTCCCAAGCAGGGGAAAAGAGCTTGGCATACAGATAAGTGAGGCATATAGGACTCCAAATAGCCTTGATCAAAAAAATCTACACATAGGCATATAATTGTTAAGATTCCAGAAACTCAACAGAAGAACAAAGTTCTACAAGCAGTGAGAGAAAAGAAACAAATCACATACAAAGGAAAGCCCATCAGAATCACAGCAGACTTCTCAACACAAACTATCAAGGCAAGAAGAGCTTGGAGTGACATATTACAAGCCCTAAAAGAAAACAGCCTCCAACCCAGATTGATGTACCCTGAAAAACTATCTTTCAAAATTGATGGAGAAATAAGATACTTTCATGACAAAGGGCACCTTAGGAACTTCATGAATACCAAACCAGCACTCCAAAGAATTTTACACAATAGCCTAGGAACAGACATTGAGGATCACAACCCCAGGAACCAAAGCAGAATGAACCCATCTGGCATGACAAGAAATTAAATGTAAAGGGGGAGAACACAACAAAAAGAAAAAGTCATGGCAATGACAACTCAATACATTTCAGTTATAACCATCAATGTTAATGATCTCAATTCACCAATCAAAAGAAATAGACTGGCAGAATGGGTCAAGAAGCAAAATCCAACACTATGCTGCATACAAGAAACACACTTAATTCAAAAGGAAACTCATAGACTGAAAGTTAAAGGGTGGAAAACAATACTCCATGTGACAGGAACCCGAAAAAAAGCAGGAGTAGCTATCCTCTTTGCAGATCAAGTAGATTTCAAACCAACACTGATGAAGAGAGATGAAGAAGGACATTACATCCTTGTAAAGGGAAGAATCCAAGAGGAAGAGATGACAATCATAAATATCTATGCACCAAACACTAGGGCACCCAACTATATAAAACAAATATTAATGGACATGAAAAGTCATATATGCACTAATACAATTGTAGTGGGGGACCTCAACACCCCACTGTCACAAATAGATAGATCAACTAGACTAAAAATAAGTAATGAAATACTAGAACTCAATCAAACTCTTGAACAAATTAACTTAACAGATGATTACAGAGTCTTCCACCCCACAAAATCAGAATACACATTCCTCTCAGCTGCACATGGGTCATTCTCCAAAATAGACCATATACTCACACATAGAACATCTTTAAGTAAGTGCAAAGGAACTGAAGTTATCCCCTGTATATTATCAGACCATAGTGAGATGAAATTGGAGATCCATAGCAAAAGAAACTCAAAAAATTTCATAAACACGTGGAAATTGAACAACACACTTCTGAATAACCAATGGGTCACAGAGGAAATTAAAGAAGAAATCAGACAGTTCCTTCAATTAAATGACAATGACAATACAACATATCAGAATCTATGGGACACAATAAAAGCTGTCTTACGAGGGAAATTCACAGCAGTGAATACACATATTAGGAAAACAGAACGAGCTCAATTAAACAACCTGATGCTGAACCTCAAGCTTCTAGAAAAAGAAGAGCAAGACCACCCCAGAACTCATACAAGGGAGGAAATTATAAAGATCAGAGGAGAAATCAATGCAATGGAGACTAAGAGAATGATACAAAAAATCAATGAAGCTAAGAGTTGGTTCTTCAAAAGAATCAACAAAATTGACAAACCTTTGGCCAGCCTTGTCAGAAAAAGGAAAGAAAAGGCCCAAATCAATGCAATTAGGAATGAAAAGGGTGAAATTACAACAGACCCAGCAGAAATCCAGAGGATCATCAATACCTACTCCAAGAACCTATATGCCAATAAGATGGAAAACTCAGAAGACACTGACAGATTCCTAGACATATATGAATTACCAAAGTTGAACGGAGAAGACCTAAAAATTCTAAACAACCCAATATCAACCAATGAAATTGAAAACATAATTAAAAACTTATCAACAAAGAAAAAGCTGGGCCCTGATGGCTTCACTGCTGAATTCTACAAGACATTTAGAGAGGAACTGCTGCCACTACTGTTTAAACTCTTCAATGAAATTGAAAGGGAAGCAATACTCCCAAATTCATTCCTGGAAGCAAGCATCACCTTGATTCCCAAAGTGAAGAAAGACCCAACTGAAAAGGAGAACTATAGGCAAATCTCACTAATGAACATAGATGCAAAAATCCTTAATAAGATACTGGCAAACAGAATGCAGAAGATCATCAAGAAGATCATACACCCTGATCAAGTGGGATTCATACCAGGGATGTAGGGATGATTCAACATATGCAAATCAATCCATGTAATACACTATATCAATAGAGCCAAGGACAAATCCATATGATTATCTCCATAGAGGCAGAAAAAGCTTTTGACAACATCCAACATGCATTTATGATAAAAACCCTACAAAAAATTGGAATAGATGGTCTCTACCTCAAACTGATAGAAGCCATCTATGAAAAGCCAACAGCCAATATCATACTAAATGGTCAAAAACTGAAATCCTTCACACTCAAATCAGGAACAAGGCAAGGATGTCCACTACCACCACTCTTGTTCAATATAGTTCTGGAAACATTAGCCATGGCAATTAGACAAGAGAAAGAAATAAAAAGAATAAAGATAGGTAAGGAAGAAGTCAAATGGTCATTATTTGCAGATGACATGATACTCTATATAGAAGACCCCAAGAACTCCACCAAAAGTCTTCTAGACTTAATAACCAAATTCAGTCAAGAAGCTGGTTACAAGGTCAACACACAAAAATCAATAGCTTTCCTCTATACAAATGACAGACTCACTGAGAGAGAAATAGGGCAAATAATGCCTTTCACAATAGCATCCAAAACACTGAAATACCTAGGAATCAACATAATGAAAGAAATCAAAGACCTCTTCTCTGAAAACTATGGCACTCTGAAAAGAGAGATTGAAGATGATATCAGAAAATGGACAAACATCCCCTGCTCCTGGGTAGGAAGGATTAATAGAGTGAAAATGGCCATACTTCCAAAACTGCTATATGGATTTAATGCAATTCCAATTGAGATCCCATCAGCATACTTCACAGACCTCGAGAAAACAATCCAAAAATTCATTTGGAACAAGAAGAGACCCAGAATAGCAAAAGCAATTCTAGGTAACAGAGACATGGCAGGGGGTACCACAATCCCCAACCTGCAACTATACTACAAAGCTACTGTGATAAAAACACAATGGTACTGGCATAGAAACAGACCTGAGGATCAGTGGAACAGATTAGAAGATGCAGAAACAACGCCAGACACACTCAGCCATCTCATCTTCAATAAAGGAGCCAAACACCCTCACTGGAGGAAAGATAGCCTCTTTAATAAATGGTGCTGGAAAAATTGGGCTTCAATTTGCCAAAGATTAAAACTAGACCTATATCTCTTGACATGCACTAAACTACAATCAAAATGGATTAAAGATCTAAATATTAAAATAGAAACTCTGGACCAGTTGGGCCAGAGGTTAGGTAGAACTCTTGAAGATATCGGTGTAGGAAAAGATTTTATGAACAAAACCTCAGTTGCCCATGAACTAGCACAAACAATCAACAAGTGGGATCTCTTCTTATTAAAAAGCTTCTGCACAGCAAGAGAAACCACCAGCAGTGTGAAGAGACAACCCACAATGTGGGAAAATATCTTCACCTGCTGTTCCTCAGACAAAGGTCTACTATCTCAAATCTATAAAGAACTTAAAAAGATCAGAACTCTCAAATTTAAAGACCCAACCCAAAAATGGGCATCTGAAATGAACAGATATTTCTCAGACAAAGAAGTAGAAATAGCAAATAAATACATGAAAAAATGTTCAACATCACTGGTCATTCGAGACATGCAAATGAAAACAATGCTGAGATTCCACCTCACTCCAGAAAGAATGGCTGCTATCATGAAATCCACCAATAACAAATGCTGGTGGTGCTGTGTGGAAAGAGGAACCTTGCTCCACTGCTGGTGGGAGTGTAGACTGGTGGAACCACTGTGGAAATCAGCATGGAGATACCTCAAAGAACTAGGACTGGAAGTCCCATTTGACCCCGCTATTCCACTGCTGGGGATCTTCCCCAAAGAATTAAAAGAATCGTACCACAGTGATATATGTGTGCCCATGTTCATAGCAGCACAGTTTGTGGTAGCTAAAATTGGAAACAGCCCAAATGCCCATCAACTGGAGACTGGATAAAGAAAATGTGGTTTTTTTATAAAATGGAGTACTGCTCAGTCATAAAAAATGATAAATTAGAGACATTTATAGCTAAGTGGATGCACATTGAGGAGATTCTCTTAAGTGAAATAAATAGAACACACATGTATAAATACTGAATAGTTTCTCTGGTGTGAGAAACTGAAAGTGTAAATAAGTACTAAAATGTATAATAGGTAATGTGAAATAGGAAGAAAAGGGCCAAATGGGAAGGAAGTGGGAGGGCTAGGGAAAAGGATAGAAAGGAATGGAATTAATATGAGAAAATGGAAAAATAGGAACAAAATCTTTGTAGATAGGGAGAAATGGAGGGGTCGAAGGGAGGGCTGGGCAAGGGTGAAAAATAAGAACCAAGAGAGAATATGTAAAGGTGCAAATTTCCAATGATGAATGTCATTATATTGTATACCTAAAATGTACCAATGATTAGAATAAATAATCGATAATGTAAAATAGGAAGAAAAGGTCCAAAGGGGTAGGGGTAGTGGGAGGGGCAGGGAAAAGGAAAGAAGGGAAAGGAAAAATGCTGAGAAATGGAAAAAATGGAAATAAAGTCTTTGTAAATAGGGAAGGGTGGAGGGGGTGAAGGGAGTGCTAGGAATGGGGAAAAAATAAGAACCAAGATGCATTATGTAAAGGTACAATTCCCAATGAGAAATGTAATTGTGCTGTATACCTAAAATGCACCAATAAAAGAATTTAACAAAAAAAAAAAAACCTGGGATACAAAATTTACTACACAGGGTTGTTGTGAAAATCAAATACTTATGGGGATTATCTATAAACTTTTAATTATTAGATAATTGTTAGTTGTTAGTATCAATACAGAATTATGTATATAGAGCTATGCATGCATACCTAATGATACATAAGTTTAAATGGCAAAGAGATTTTTCATTTCATTTTACTTATAAAAATAGTTAAGACATTAATCCAAAGAAACGTGGTATTATAACAGACAAAATTTGTTTTCTGATGAGCTGGCCAAAAAATATACATAATTTATACACATTCAATGTAGCATCTTTATAAATACAAACAGGAACTCTCACCCTTTTGTTGTAAACAGTGGGATAAACAGCACTACACTTCCAAGTGAATTGTATTCCCTACTAAACATCAGAGAACCAAAAATACGTCAATCTCATTGTTATATTCTTGGAGTAGCACTATACGGATATCATTTTAGAAGAAAATATTGGTCCGAAATGATTAATCAAAGAGAGACAAAATACAGAAGAGCACTGTTGTCCCAACACTGGGTTTAATAAACAGTTAACCCTCGAGAAAAAGATTTTAGCTTCCAGATCTCTGAAATACTTTACATCTGTGCACAAGAGTAGCTCAGGTAGAAAAAAAAGGATATGACTACATGGTTCAACATTTTAGCAGTAAAACCTTTTAACTCATGGTAAAATGATGACAAAATTAGTTGACTCAGAACAAAATGAAAAATAAAGAAAAATTTACAGCCAAGCAAATTCAATAAAAATTCCTATATTTCACAAGAATATAGAAATTCATAAGGGAGGAAATTATGTTGACAATAAAGTCAACTCTCTGGGTATTCTGAGCATTTGAGGATATCAGAAAAGCAATTTCTTGAAATAAATTTTTGCTTAAGAAAGAACTGTTGGGCTGGGGATTTAGCTCAGTGGTTTCTCCACCTGCTGCGCAAGCGCAAGGACCCGAGTTGAGTTCGATCCCCGGTACCAAAAAAAAAAAAAGAACTGTTAATGGCTGTCTTTGTCTGGAAGCACCAGGAAATGGAGGAGCGAAACAGGGATAGAATCATTCATACTGGAAAAGAATGCTGCAGACTCATACAGAGGTAATCTTGAAGAAAGGATCTCTCTGGAAGTGTAGATCTGGTCTGCTGCTCACAGTACTTGATGTTTCCAGGATTTTCTGGCCAGTTCCTTCTACGGAGGCCCTGGCATGACAGCGCACACTGAGTGGATGCCCATTAACAGGGAAATACAAGAACAGGATGAGAATCAATCCCAGCTGTCTTCTTATGTGATCACAGGATAATTTTTAAAACCCAAAGATTTTCTGTGATTTGGTGTTATGGCATTTGAGCCCACTTTTCAGTAGCTGAAAATGCATAACTATATATTTACCCCTAAATACTTAAAAGGGAAACAAAGCCATATTTCTCAAGAGAAACATTCTTGGCTTCACCGTACTATAGATCACATTAAGTGGGGGCCATCAGGCAAATGAGCCCAGATTTGGGACAACAAATTCTGTCAATGGATTTGCAGCCATTAGACTTGGGTACAAACTATAACAAAATAATGAGGTTTGATTCCATGGGAGAACAAAATTATAGAACTAAAAAAATTCTCCTTCTCTTTACAATCAACTACTAAAAAATTCTGCTAAGGAAAGGCACTAAAATGAATTACTTGTATAACTGTTACTCTTTCGTTAAAATGATTTAATAGTTCTACAAATGTCATGACATTAGCATTTTATGCAAGCCATAAAACAGTAGCAAGTGAAAAAATAAACTGCCTTTAAAAGTCAGCACTTTTGGACTATGTTTATGAGACTACATGGTCACTTTGTGATATGAAATGGCAGCACCACTAAGATAAATATCGCTTGCTGGCCAGTTTTATTTTGGGTAGGAGGCCATTAAAGGAATGAGGCTGCCAAATTCATCTTTCACTTGGATGAGCTTCAACAACCATTTACACTGACTAACTCATCCTCAGATGTCTCTAAAGAAAAAGGAAGCTGTGGGGAGTATTTCCTTAAGAAATTATTTAATTACATATGTTTATGATGTTTAAGCTGCTCCCGCCAGGACAATCTGAAAATTTATTTACAGACAGGTAATAGATAGGCATGTCTAGGACAAACCCTAACAAATGAATTTGCTAGAAAAAAAGGCACATAGGTACATGCTGATTCTATTAACAATCTATTCTCAGTCCACTGTCTCTCTGAAACAATTAGATATTTCCCATGTTCAAGTAGAGTATGGTAGGTAATGTTTGTATTTTTTCACTTGTTATTTCCAAATCTATCCCTAAAACAAAATTTTTATAAGAATTACAAACATACTTAGGCAAGATAATAACCCATAAGTTTCTACAAAGTTTAAATTATTAATTGTACATTAGCTATTTGCAAGGTTTGATGCTATAGTTGGAATTCATATTAAAAATAAAAATTGGACAATGGCACTTTGCCTGCCTTGCAAGCACAAGATCCCAAGTTTGATCCCCAGTACCAAAACAATAATAATAATAATAGTAATAATAGTAATAATAATAATAATAATTGGCTTGCCATAATTTTGAGTGGAAATAGATAAGATGCAAATGGCTAATATACTGCCAGTAGTTCTTCAGGAGCTGATGCTACATAAAAAAATGGTTAGCAAAAATAAATGGGGAGCAGAATAAATCTCTCTTCTGTGTTACTGGCCTTATCTGTATATGACTTCAGCTACTCTTTGACTCACATGTTTAGTAACACGTGGTACAGAGGAAGCAGAAAATATTGAATTTGGAAAGTTAAGGTCTGAGTTAAAAAAAAAAAACCTCTGGCTTGAGTTTTAAAAATTACAAAGCTCATCTATAAATCTAGAAGATCTAACATGATGGATGGCCAGGAGAGTACCCTGTCATCACAGAATGACAGAAGGCCACTAGTGGTTTGCCCCCAAAATTGTTAGTAGCAATCAAAGGTATTGAAAAGCTTCTGGGTGACCCCTCAACAGCTATCTAATTGAATTGATGTGGAAGTCTTGTCACATTGGATTAGAAATTGACCTTTCTGGCCCCTCTTTGATCTCACTTTGATAACAAGTTATTTTATTGTTTTACCTTTTCAAGTGGTATATCAGTCTTGTCACTTTTAAAATTCTGTATTCTAATTACTTATTAACTATGCCAATTCCTTTAACATTAATAACTCCTCAACTTGAAAGGAAGGCCAACAGAAGCAAGAAATGGAGATGTACTGAGTCAGTGTCAGAATCTGGAATACAATTCATGGCACTGGTCCAAACTGCAGGGCTTTCAATTGCCAGATGCTACAATTGAAAGTTCCATCATGTTAATTTTTCCCACTGTTACATGAACACATTTAATTTTGCTGCCTGTGTCAAAAAATACCTTCAAAAAGCATATGTTCAGATTACAGCAGTAAATATAAAAATGAAAATCAGCAAAGTATGTGCAATAATTCCCAAAATAGAGTTTGGAAGAATCACTTAGGAAGCCTGTTAAAAATGTAGATTTCCAGGGCAGGGATTTATTAGCTCAGTGGTGCCACCACCTGCCTCGCGAGTGCAAGATCCTGGGTTCAATCCCCAATACAAAAAAAAAAAAGATGTGGATTTCCAGCCTGCAAACATAGATCCAAAGATCCTGAGACAGTAGATCTGAGTTGGGTTCAGTAAGCTATTTTTAACAGCATCTACACAGGTGATTCTAATGCACATAGTCAAAAGATACACTTTGAGAAATACCAGTGGATAAGAGCTCTAATGGTCTAGAGTCTGGTTTGACTCTCAGATTCACAATTTTCTAGTTTTGAGAACTTAAGCTACTAAAAATCCTCTGGGCTATAATGTTCTTATCTGTAAAATAAAGATAATATCTGCATGTTCTGTGGTTGTAATATTGGTGTCCAATAAACAGTAAAAGTTGTTGTTATCATTAATATTATTGAAACCTTAGAAAGTGACCAAGTACTAATTGTCCTCACATTGTTCCTAGAACTTAGTGAGTAGAAAGAGAGTTCTGGATAAAGTCAGAAAAAGTTCAAGGAGGAAGTAGTTGGTATAAGCTTGAAAAATTAAGGAATGGTTTACATTATAAGAGATAAGAAGCTCTGTGCAAAGAAAATGTAATGAACAAATTGTTAAAGAAGATGAGAAAGAGTTCAGTGTTAGACCATTAAGGGTAGCAGCAACTGAAGTGAAGAGTTGAGCTAGAGATAAAAAGGATATAAGTGACCAGAAGGCTGAAGGGACAACAAACTGGTTCTCCCATCTCATTATTTAAGCCACTTGTTTTAAATGGTGGCTACACATAAATGGTAACTTAAATCTCCCATTAAGAAAAAGGATGTCTCTATTCTTATTACAAAAGAAATCTTTTATTTACAAACTGATTTATCACTCAGAACTCTATTTCATTGACTGGGTTAACAGATTTAAGACATATTTCAGCTTACTAAAGGTAAATAAATCAACCTTTCAATAAAAGAATATCAGTTTTTCATAAGGAAAGGGACTATCTTACTCATTACAGGACCCCACACACTAACACTGTGCCAGGAATATGATAACAGGTTTACATACAAGTGGCAACTCAGTTAAACAGTCATATATGTTGCACTGAAAAAAAATATGGAATGTCCATAAACAAAATTTCTCTCCTTTGAGAGCTGCCACATTCATTTATTGTTCATATTCTTAGGTAAAACTACTCCTCTGTAAATGCAGCTAGATTCATTGTCTTCATTTATCCTGAGTGTTCATAACTATATAAGCAGAAATAAATTAATTTAAATATTGTGCATGCCAATAGACTGAATAATTCAATTGAAAATACTCTAAACTTTCATTTGACTTTATACATAGCTGAATAATTTCATTAACTTTGTAATGTAGTGGTTGATGAGAAAAGTACAAGGCACCAAGGCACTAAAAAATCTATCTTGTTCCCCTTTTCAGACTTTTGTTCAAATGGATCCGTACAGGTTGACTGACAATTACAACTTGATCCTCCAGGAAGTGTGTGTATTTCTGAAACCCCAGAATGGATGTACCTCAAATTACTTCCCACTGCCTATGAATTTCTTTTCTGATTTAAGATACTTCAACTTCTTTTCCTTTACCTTGGGAAAATAATATTAAAGGATCATATGGGATAGTTCATTTTTTTTCTTTGACTTCTCATATGTTTTCTTTAAAATTAAGACATGACCATAAGACACAGAAAACACGTGGGCCAGTAGTTCATGAGTGAGTATACACCTTACTTTCTCAGAAACCATCTATCCACAGATAGAGCAGCTATGTTATTAGGTAGATTATGCAAACTAAATGTAGGTCATGTGATTGTGTCACCAAAGAAACACTGATCTAAGCAAGTAGAAATGTCCACACTGGTCCTGAAAATAATCATTACAGAAAAAAAAAAAATGCTTTCAAAAAACCACATTAGAAAAAGCAGAATTTATCTGAAATGGTACTCATATACTATTATTATGCCTATCCACTAAGAACTACAGTGAAAACATTACACTAATAAAATGTGTGCTCTTTGATGAATTAGAATACATGTCTTTGCTTCTGCTACTATTCACTTCTGTTTTTAGAAACTGAGAATAAAATGACCAACTTAAGCTTCACTTCACAAATTTGATTCCAGTTAATGTCCCAAAGGGAGTGATCACATGTCTCCTCCAACTGCCTCCTAGGGAACAAGAGAGAAATATTTGACCTACTAAAAACAATGGTTGAATTCACTTCTGTACTGGCTTACTGGGAGTCTTGTGCTTCCATTTACAACTGCCAGGTTCATTCAGTTTTTTGATTACTTTCTATCAGTGGATGCACAGCTAATCCAAACCAACATTGGGAGACAATTAAATCTACTGAAAAAGAGGCAGTTTTTAAGATCCCACCTGCCTAATGTTCCTCAGTCTATTTTCTTTTTTTTTAATATTATTTTATTGGTACATTTTAAGTATACAATATAATGACATTCATCATTGGAAATTTTGCACCTTTATGTAATCTCTCTTGGTTCTTATTTTTCCCCCTTCCCCTCCCCTCCCTTCAACCCCTCCATCCCTCCCTATTTACAAAGACTTTCTTTCAATTTTTTTCATTTTCTCATATTAATTCCATTCCCTTCTTTCTTTCCCCTACCCCTCCCACTTCCCCTTCCCCTTTGCCCCTTTTCTTCCTATTTCACATTATCTATTATACCTTTTAGTCCTTATTTACATTTTCAGTTTCTCACACTAGAGAAACTATTCGGTATTTACACATGTGTGTCCTGTTTATTTCACTTAAGAATATTGCCTCACTGTGCATCCATTTAGGTATAAATGTCTCTAATTTCTCATTTTTTATGGCTGATTAGTTCTCCATTTTATTAAAAAAAAAAAAAAAAAAAAAACCACATTTTCTTTATCCAGTCTCCAGTTGATGGGCATTTGGGTTGCTTCCAAGTTTTAGCTATTACAAATTGTGCTGTTATAAACATGGGTGCACATATATCGCTGTGATATGATTCTTTTAATTCTTTGGGGAAGATCCCCAGCAGGGAAATAGTTGGGTCAAATGGGACTTCCAGTCCTAGTTCTTTGAGGTATCTCCATACTGATTTCCACAGTGGTTGCACCAGTCTACACCCTCACCAACAGTGGAGCAGTGTTCCTCTCTCCCCACAGCCCAGCCAGCATTTGTTATTGGTTGATTTCATGATAGCAGCCATTCTTTCTGTAGTGAGGTGGAATCTCAGTGTTGTTTTCATTTGTATCTCTCAAATGACCAGTGATGTAGAACATTTTTTCATATATTTATTTGCTATTTCTACTTCTTAGCCTGAGAAATATCTGTTCATTTGAGATGCCCATTTTTGGATTGGGTCTTTAAATTTTGGAGGTCTGATTTTTTTTTTTAAGTTCTTTATAGATTTGAGACAGTAGATCTTTGTCTGAGGAAGAGCAGGTGAAGATTTTTTCCCACATTGTGGGTTGTCTCTTCACACTGTTGGTGGTTTCTCTTGCTGTATTTTCATGCATGTATAATTAATAGATGTTCTCTGCCAATAACTCAAACTTCCAGCAACACAGAGTACAGCGGTGAGAGCTGTAGTTACTGCCTTGAAGTGAGCCAGGTCTGAGCTATGTTCCAGCTGAGACACTAATTAATTGTGCAAACTTCAGCACATTAATTCTCTCTAAGCTTTGGTTTCTCTATCCATCAACAAATGCTAAAATGCATATCTCATGAGAACATTATTATATAGAGCTCAATACAGAACAGGTACTCAACCAATGTTAGTTAATGTATAAACACTGTTCAAAAATACATTTAAATAGCTCTTATTCATCTAAGACTTAAGGAACAGAAATGGAAAAACCAAGCAATGTCTTCAGAATTGTTGGATCTTTGCTTTACACAAATGAATTTGTCCTAGAAGTTCAAATGGTAATTAGATGCAACAAATTGGTTTCCAGTAAGTATACATATGTCCACATAAAGAAATATTCCTGATTCCAATTATATGAGATATCTAAAATATTCAAACTCATAGAAGCAGACAGTTAGATAATGATTGCCAGGAGCTCAGGAAGGGAGAAATGAGGAGTTGTTCAATAGGTACAATGTTTCAGTGATACAAGATGAGTAACTTCTAGAAATCTTCACAGATATAGCATAGTGAAGATGGTTAGCAATAATATATTGTGCATTTTTAAAATGTGTTAAGAGGGTAAATCTCATGTTAGTACTCTTATCCCAAATATAAAAGACACAGGAAACTTTTAGAGATGATGAATATATTTATTATCTTGATTGTGGTGATGGTTTCACAAGTGTATACATATGTTTAAACTCATCAAATTGCATACATCAAAGATGTACAGCTTTTTATATATCAATTATACCTTGACAGAGCTGTTTTTAAAAGGAAAAAATGTATTGCTACATAGATTACTTCAAAAGCCTCCACAACACAATCTCCTACCCCAAACATGAAGTATGCCATGGGAACCAGAAAGCTCTGGAGTCACCACTTTCTGCTTTGCTAACTAAAAGAAGCCTATTTCTTTTTCCTCTATCTGGATTACCCAATTCTTCCTTTACAGCTCAGTTTGGTCATCTTCTCCAAGAAATTCTCCTGTAAGTGCCCTTTCTCAATGCTCCAACAACATGTTCATGTCTCTAAGACTGCACTTAACACTTTCTTGGAACTCCATAACTGTGCCATGAGCAGCACTATCACCATGGCTTGCTTCTAATTTTCTCATTGTGTGAGACCAAAGTGACTCCATTTTGCTAAAATCCACCATTCCCCTAGCCTCTCAAATTAATGGTTAAAATGTGCTTGCTCTGGGACAAAAGACACAATCTGTAACAAAGCAAAGTTCCTAAATTAATTACTCAACCATCTGTTTGCCCAGGAAATGAACGTTCCGGGTCCACTATCTATAGAACAATCATCAATGTGCTGACCATCAGTACGTGACAGTCGACCACTAACCTTTGTCCCTCTTTTCCCCTGTAAAACCTACATGTAACCACCCCTCAACCCCGATGAGCCTAGCCAATCAGAAATGTACACTTCATGCTTGCTAAATGCCAACCAATCATGTAACTGCTAAATAGAAAATCTCCAAAGCTTGTTTTAACCTCTATAAAAACCCCACTAATTTGAAATTCAGGGCTCTCAATTCTGATCCACTGCATCAGTGATGGTTGGGAGCCCCTGCTCGAGCTTGAATAAATGACCCTCGTGTGCTTGCATCAGAAACAACTTCCTGGTGGTCTTTGGGACTTCACAATCTGGGTACAACATTTGGGGGCTCATCCGGGATCCCCAAGACCCTCAGGATCCCTGTACCAGAGGGTCAATGCCAGCTGGTGAGTGTTTCTGTGTCTGTAAGGTGTCTGTAAGGTCTAGGGCCCATTTTCTGGGAAGGTCGGCAAATGGTCTAGGCAGACACGCTGTGAGGGCCGCCCACCCGGGATCTTGGAAGACATTCTGGATCCTTCTGGAGGGGACGGAGTGCCCTGTGAGTATGAGTCTGTGAGACTCCTAGGGGGACAGTGCAGGTTGCTCCCGTGGTACGGCATGAGGCCATCTTCCCATTTTCAGTATTGCCTCCGATCAGGTGGAGGACGGTTTTGTCTTGGTTTTTGTTTTTCTGTTGTGTTTGTTTGTCTGTTTATTGTGTTGACTTGGACTGAGACGATGGGACAGACTGTGACTACCCCTCTTTCCCTCATGAAGGACCATTTCAAAAAAAGTTAGGGAGCATGATCATAACCTAAGTTTAGAAATTAAAAAGACTAAATTCATCACCCTCTGTAGCTCGGAGTGGCCCACCCTTGGGGTAGGATGGCCACCCAAGGGGACCTTTGATCTAGGGACAACAAAGAGAGTCCGGGAGGTCATCTTCTGTTCTCATACGGGACACCCTGATCAAGTTCCCTACATTGTCACTTGGGAGAGTCTAATCTGTGACCCACCCCCATGGGTCAAGCCCTTTTTGCCTCCACAGAAACAGCAGCCAGAGGTAATCCTGACAGCCTGTGAAAAGACTCCCAGAGGGCACAACAACAAAAGGCAAACTGAAACCAACTGCGAAGCCGACTGCACCACTTTACGCGGTCCTCCAAGGAGAGACCGAAGAAGATCTCATTTTCCCTCCCCCTTACTCTCTCTCTTCTCCCCCCCATGACAACAGGCAGAAAGAGAGGACCTGACCCCAGCCGAAATTGGAGAGGGAGGGCCAGCTCCGGGTGCCAGCAGCTGTGATGGCCCCACCCAGAACACTCAACACCTGTGTGCCACCTCGCCGGCAGGGCCGACAGACTCTACTGTTTTCCCGCAGAGAGCAATAGGACCCCCTGAGAAGCATGGTAACCAGCCTCATCATTACTGGTCCTTCGCCACCAGTGACCTTTATAACTGGCGTGCTCAGCACACCAAATTCTCTGATAACCCTAGGGATTTGATTAACCTGTTAGAAACTGTCTTGTTCACCCATCAGCTCACCTGGGATGATTGTCAACAACTTCTCCAAGCCCTTTTTTTACCTCCAAGGAAAGAGAAAGGATCCAAGGGCAAGCCATTAAAGTCGGTGTTAGGGGGAACAGAGGGCCCCCTCGATGAACAACAGTGGGCCCGTGTTGAGGCATAACTTCTGTCCACCCATCCCCCATGGCAAGTTAATTCCTCGGGTGGGAGAGAAGCTCTCCAAAACTACCGTCAGCATGTCCTACCCGGCCTGAGGGGAGCCACTCAAAAGCCTACCAATTTGAGCAAGGTAAGCGAGGTCCTTCAAGGACCTGAGGAATCCCCTTCTGCCTTTCCGGAGTGTCTGTTGAAAGCATACCATACGTATACTCCAATTGACCCAGATGCTCCTGCAAATCAACAGGCAATTAATTTGGCTTTTGTCACTCAGTCAGCCCCAGATATTAAAAAGAAACTGCAGCAGATAGAAGGATTTGAGGGAGAGAATAGGAAAAAGTTGATGAGTGTGGTGATGAAGGTGTTGAACAATAGGGATCCTTTTGAGGATAGAATGGCTAAAAAAGATAGGAAAGGCGAACATTGCAGCCTCGGCAGATGGAGGTTTTATCTGGAAGGAATACAGAGAAAATAAAAAAGAGGATAAAAGTAAAGTATGGCCCTTGTTAGAGAAGGATCAATGTGCATATTGCAAAGAGAAGGGCCATTACAAGAGGGATTATAAAAAGTTAAAAAGAAAGAGAGAGAAAGAGACTAAGAAAAAAAGAGATGAGGTTCTTCTAGTAGATAAAAAAGATTGACAAGGCCAAGGTGGGGATCTCCAAACACATCCACTGACTCCAGAAAGCCGGCATCTTGATCCCTTGCTAGACAGCCTGGAATACACCACTGCTTCCCGTGAAAAAGCCCAACACCTCAGACTTCAGACCAGTACAGGATTTATGGAAAATAAACAGCCAGGTGGAGACCATTCACCCAACGGTACCAAACCCATATACTCTGTTGAGTCTCATCCCTCCCGGTCACGTGTGGTACTCAGTATTAGACCTTAAAGATGCATTTTTCAGCCTGCCTCTAGCACCTGTGAGCCAGCCCCTCTTTGCCTTCGAATGGAGTGACCCAGACACCGGAACAGCCGGACAGCTGACATGGACCCGTCTGCTGCAGGGATTCAAAAACTCCCCCACTCTGTTTGGGGAAGCTCTCAGCAAAGATCTGCAAGAGGTAAGAAAAGTGTTTCCCCAGGCAACTATTCTTCAGTATGTTGATGACCTCCTGGTGGCGACTTCAACCAATAAAGAATACATTGCAGGCACCGAGGGCCTCCTGAAAGCCCTCCAGGAACTGGGATATCAGGTGTCCTGAAAAGAAAAGCTCAACTCTGCCAGACCAAGGTAACCTACTTGGGCTATATTCTTAAAAAGGGAAAGAGGAGGCTGGCAGAATCCAGAGTATCTGCAATTCTCCAGATTCTGAAGCCAGGCTCAAAGAAACAGGTGTGAGAGTTCCTAGGGGCAGTTGACTATTGCAGGATTTGGATTCCTGGCTTTGCTGAGATTGCCAAACCCCTGCATGAGGCTACTGCAGGAGGAAATACATCCCTCAAATGGACTGAGGCTTGCCAGCAGACATTTCAATTGCTTAAGACTGCACTTGCATCGGCACCAGCCCTGGCATTGCCAGACTTAAACAAGCCCTTTACCTTGTATGTGACAGAGAAAAATGGGGTAACTAAAGGAGTGATTACTCAGCTTTTGGGCCATGGAAGCGGCCTGTGGCATACCTCTCAAAGAAGCTCGACCAAGTGGCCCGAGGGTGGCCTACTTGTTTGAGGACAGTAGCAGCAGCAGCTCCTTTAACCTGAGAGGCTGACAAATTAACCTTTGGACAGGACTTGACTTTGATTACTCCCCATGCTATTGAGCCCTTAGGCTCTGGAATTGGGAAAAGGAAAAAGGATAAGTATATTCACTGATAGCCATTATGCTTTTGCCACCACCCACGTACATGGGGAAATTTATCAAAATAGAGGACTGTTGACCTCTAAAGGAAAGAAAATTAAAAATAGGACTGAGATATTGGCACTGCTACAAGCCATCTGGTCGCCCCGAGAGGTTGCCATCATCCATTGCCGTGGGCACCAAAAGGGGTCAAGCCCTGAGGTAATTGGTAATAATGCTGCTGATCAGGCAGCAAGACAAGCTGCCCCAAAATCAGTGGGGAAGCAAATGGTTCTGCTTCCCACACCAGTACTCCCAGAAAAACCTAAATATACAGACAAGGAGATAACGGAAATGAACAGGAGATGCTGGACTCGAGGAAGACATGGGCAGTGGATGACTAAGGAGGGAAAGGTGGTGCTCCCAGCCACTGTAGCAGACATGTTGCTGCAAGAACAACATGAGTCTACCCACCTCAGTGAGAAAAGGATGATGGCTGCCTTACAAGCCCATTTCGTCAGCCAGGGATTAGCCCAAAAGGCCCGGGACATGGTGAGATGATGCCCCACCTGCCTCAAGGTAAATGCTAATCAGGTAACCAGGCCCCCTGGGGTCCAACACAGAGGACTAACTCCAGGAGAACATTGGGAGTTGGACTTTACTGAAATAAAGCCTGGCATGTATGGGTACAAGTACCTGCTAGTTTTTGTGGATACATTTTCAGGATGGGTAGAAACATACCCCACTAAGAAGGAGACAGCAGAAGTAACAGTTAAAAGGCTCCTGACAGAAATAGTTCCCCGTTTTGGTTTGCCCTTAGCTCTGGGGTCCGACAGTGGTCCAGCCTTTATGGCTAAGATATCTAAGTTAATTAGTAATATCTTTGGAATAAAGTGGAATCTACACTGTGCCTATAGGCCTCAAAGTTCAGGACAGGTAGAAAGAATGAATTGAACTTTAAAGGAGATTCTGACTAAATTATGCTTGGAGACTGAACTAGGTTGGGTAGAGCTTCTCCCTTTTGCCCTCCTCTGAATGAGGAACACTCCCAAGCCTCCCCTCAATCTGTCCCCCTTCCAGATTGTTTATGGGCGATCTCCCCCAATCATTCCATTAATAGATGTAGGATTGAAGGAAAAATTTTCCCACCTTCAACTCCTTAAATCCTTAAAAGCAGTTCATCAGCTTCAGTCAGAGCTACATGAGACATTATGAAAGAAAATGACTAGTCCAAATGAAAAACCTTTACAACCTTTACCCTATAAGCCGGGAGATTTGGTTTTTATTTACAGGTTTGATTCCAAGACCCTGGAACCTCATTAAAAGGGACCGGTTCCTGTTGTCCTGTCAACTCCCTTGGCAGTGAAGGTGGCTGGACATTCTGCCTGGATACATCACAACCATTTGAAAGCAGGACCCCCCCGTGGACATCAAAAAGGACAAATGGAAGGTTATCACCCAACCAGGAGACCAAAAGCTAAGATTGGAGTGGGTTGGAGATGTTTCACGTTAATGATAATATTCTCTGGGACACTGGCATTATTGCCCCCAAGAGGACTAGATCACACAAAAAAATGTATGGATTCCATTGGCAAACTAGCTTAACTTGTCTAAATTCTGCTTAAATGTTGATGTAAATTTCCATTATGTGTTGGGAAGCTGTCTCATTCCAGTATGCACCTCTTTAGAATTAATACGACCCTATACCCTATTTAAGGACATCCCAGGAAAAAATCTTACTTACCTGGATAGTTATAATTGAGGGCATGACACCTGCCGTAAACCTAAAAATGCTGTCAAATTATATACACCCAAGGTAATTATGTCAAACAAAACTGAATGTGCTATGTATGAAAATTGTACAACCAAATGTCTGAGGATAAAACGGTCAAAAGGGATGTCCTGCCATATAAAACAAAAAAATTGTGTGTAACAATTGCCATATCTCCCTGCCCACAGGATGGTTTTATACCTGTGAAAGAATAACCTTTAATTATATTCCAGCAAATTTAACCAAGACCCGTTGCTGTTTGAGTCGTCTAGCTGTAGTGTTGCCAGAGTCTCGTTCATCAGAGAACGCATTAACACTGTACAGCTGATGGTACTCAGGTCCCAATACCAGCCAGTCTCTACAGACCTAATAAAATTAACCCCCAGAGGCTCATGATTGGTCCTCTATAGCATCATGAGAATGGGGGAATGTGAGACCAAAGCGACTCCATTTTGCTAAAGTCCACCATTCCCCTAGCCTCTCAAATTAATGGTTAAAATGTGCTTGCTCTGGGACAAAAGACACAATCTGTAACAAAGCAAAGTTCCTAAATTAATTACTCAACCATCTGTTTGCCCAGGAAATGAACGTTTCGGGTCCACTATCTATAGAACAATCTGTCAATGTGTTGACCATCAGTACGTGACAGTCGACCACTAACCTTTGTCCCTCTTTTCCCCCATAAAACCTACATGTAACCACCCCTCAACCCCGATGAGCCTAGCCAATCAGAAATGTACACTTCATGCTTGCTAAATGCCAACCAATCATGTAACTGCTAAATAGAAAATCTCCAAAGCTTGCTGGAACCTCTATAAAAACCCCACTAATTTGAAATTCGGGGCTCTCAATTCCGATCCGCTGCGTCGGTGACGGTTGGGAGCCCCTGCTCGAGCTTGAATAAATGACCCTCGTGTGCTTGCATCGGAAACGGCTTCCTGGTGGTCTCTGGGACTTCGCAATCTGGGCACAACCATTGCAGGAGGGCAGCAGCTTGCAAGACATAGCATTTTCATCATTTCTCACTGTTGGTTAAAATGAGCTTTCAAGGGAGCCCAGAAAGTTCAATAACTGTATTCACCCCTGGTCAAATATGCACCCGTGAATTATGCACTCTGCCCTCAATTGCAGTCCAACTCTGAGCCAGCTCTGCATTTTGTTTCCTCTCAGCATAGGGCAGAAGAGGAACCAACTGACCTATCAACCAACCTGATCATGAATGAGGTGAACTCTCAGAGAGAAACGCAGGCCTGGAGGGTCAGCAGCTCCAGGGAGAAACAGCAGACTGGACCAGCAGTGCTACCCCCAAGAAAAGCCCACAGTTATTTAAACTGCAAAAACAATATGGGGTTTTACTCTGCAAGTGACTCCTTCTACATGACAGGATAGAGTTGGAGAAGGAATCCAGCACAGCAGCACCATATTTGAGAAGTAGTAATGAAGAGCCATTTTGAGAAGGGGCTAATTGCTTCATACTGAACCACAGAACAACTTCATTTCAGAGTATCCAGTGTTACTCTGCCACAGTGACTGGGAGAGAGACAGCCACAAGAAATAGTCATGAAAAGGGCTTTGAGAAGGTTAAACTCAGGCAAGGAAGGATACGGGACTCCAAAATCTGTTGTGAAAAGACAGACCCAGCATGTACAGCTTTCAGATGTGACTTGAACTGAAAATGCTGGCATTAAGTCCAGTGGTCTGCTTGAAAGCCTGCGTTGCTGCCTACATCCAGCACAGAGATCAGTGGTCTGATTGCTTTCCCCAACTAGCAATGTGAACAAGGACACATATCAGCTTGGATGGTTGCCACAGCCTGAAGGGTATAACAGAGGGGCCTCTGGAGCAGGGGAAAGAGAGGTGCCTCAGAAACTCACAGGCCTTAAAGCTAGGTGGAGAAAAACATGACTTCCTGTATTACAAGACTGCAGACCCTGCAAAGACATCACTCATTCAAAAATGCAGAGAAATTTTTTTGGACACATTTTTTTCCTTCGTTGGTTTTTTGGGGGGGGGCAGTTCTAGGGTATTTTTCCTCTTTCTTTTTCTTTTAATTTTTTTCTTACCTTCATTTTTTTCTTTACTTTGCTCTCTTTTTTCTTTTATCTTGCTTTTCTTGTTTGTTGTATTCTGTAACCTTTACTTAATTTTATTAATTTCTTTTACTCCTTAAGAGGATCCATTATCTCAATTTTGTCTCCTCCTCAATTTCCATTGCTTAATTTTTCAAATTTTACTTTTTTCATTTTCCCATTCCTCATCCCCTCTATCTTTAATAATATAACCACAAAACTTTATTAAATTTTAGATAATTAACTACATGCTATTACTATTGAATGCTTGCCTATTGTTGGTAGAGATATAGTTGATACATTTAGCAAATATTTACTGTATGTCAATATTTGATTTCTCTTAATGTTTATACTATAATTATAGATCCTTTTTCTGTGGTTAAGGGTGGTACATTATTGGTTTGTATGGTATGCCAACCTTCACTTTGTCTTTGACTCTATTGTTGCTAATTTAGTTACTACTGTCAGAGTGGCATGACATCTGTTATTGGTTGAATCGTGCCACCTTAAAAATATGCTGAAATTAGGAAAAGACTTCATGAACAAATCTTCAGTAGCATGGGAGCTAGCACAAAGAATCAACAACTGGGATCTCATCTTATTAAAAAGCTTCTGCACTGCAAGAGAAACTACCAACAGAGCTAAGAGACAACCTACAATGTGGGAAGAAATTTTTAGCAGCTGTACCTCAGACAAAAGTCTACTATCTAGAATATACAAAGAATTGAAAAAAAACAGACCCCCCAAATTCAAAGACCCAATTCAAAAATGGGCATCCAAAATGAACAGATATTTCTCAGACAAAGAAGTAAAAGCAGCAAATAAATATATGAAAAAATGTTCAACATCACTGGTCATTCGAGAGATGCAGATGAAAACAACACTGAGATTCCACCTCACCCCAAGAAAGAGTGGCTGCTGCCAAGAAATCAACCAATAACAAATGCTGGTGGGGGTGTAGAGAGAAAGGAACCCTTCTCCATTGTTGGTGGGAGTGCAGACTGGTGCGACCACTGTGGAAGTCAGTATGGAGATACCTCAAAGAACTAGGACTACAGGTCCCATTTGACCCAGCTATTCCCCTGCTGGGGATCTTCCCCAAAGAATTAAAAGAATCATACCACAGCGATATATGTGCACCTATGTTTATTGCGGCACAGTTCGTAATAGCTAAAGCTTGGAAACAGCCCAAGTGCCCATCAACTGGAAACTGGATAAAAAAGATGTGGTTTTTTTATAAAATGGAGTACTATTCAGCCATAAAGAATGAGAAACTAGAGACATTTATAGCTAAATGGATGCATATTGAGGACATACTCTTAAGTGAAATAAATAGGACACACATGTATAAATACCAAATAGTTTCTCTAGTGTGAGAAATTAAAAGTGTAAATAAGGATGAAAATTATTAAAATGAATAATTGATAATTTGAAATAGGAAAAGGTCCAAAGGTGTAGGGGTGGCGGGAGGGGAAGGGGAAAGGGAAGAAGGGAAAGGAAAAATTATGAGAAAGAAAAAAAATGGAAACAAAGTCTATGTAAATAGGGAAAGGTGGAGGGGGTGAAGGGCGCACAGGTAATGGGGGAAAAAATAAGAACTAAGATACATCATGTTCAGGTACAAGCACCCAATGATAAATGTAAATGTATTGTATACCTAAAATGTACCAATAAATATATAAATTTTTAAAAATATGCTGAAATTCTAACATCTGTGAATATCACTTTATCTGGGATAAAGTTGTTAGGGTAGGCCCTAATCCAATTTGACTAGTGTCCTTATTAAAAGGAGAAATTTGAACACAGACAAGACTCTGTGAAGACACAGGGAGAACACTGTCTTTAAGTCAGGCAATACCTAAGGCTACTGAAAGTGAGAGAAAAGGCCCAGAACAGATCCTCTCCTCACAGCCCTAGGAAGGAACCAACCCTCCTGACATTCTAATTTCAGACTTCTAACTTGCAGGACTGTTTGACAATACAGTTCCCATGTCCAAGTCTCCCAATCTGATGTACTTTCTTGTGGTAATCCCAGGAAACTAATAAAGTATAAAGAGAAAAATATTAGGCCAAAGTGTAGCTGAGTGGCAGAACACATGTGGAAGACCCTAGGTTTAATGCTCAGCAGGAAAAAGAAAAAAAAATGGTACCAGTTTAAAACTTGACAGATGGCTCAAAACCAGACTACAATCACAGAGGTCTAGGTAAAGAGGCATTCAAAATATAATGCCAAATATATATATATATATATATATATATATATATATATATATATATAATGCCAAAGAACACATCTTTAAACGAAAACATTAGATTACCATCATAAACATGGATGTAGCATCCACTGTAAACTAAGCATTGTCTTAGGTGCTGGGGATACAAAGGTGAATATATCAGTCCCTGGCCCCAAGAAGTTATGTATCATCTGCCCCCAGTAAGTATTGTGCCAAGATAGTAGTAGGCAAGGTGCTTCTGAATCACAAACCAGTGGGAAGTGCTCCCAGAACAATCCAGCAATTTGGAGAAGACTTCCTAAAGAATGAGATGTCCAAGTTTATTGTTTCTTTCTCTTTTTTTTCATTAAGTTTATTGGTACATTTTAGGTATATAATAGGATGACATTCATCATTGGGAATATGTACCTTTACATGATATATCTTGGTTCTTATTTTTTTCCCCATTCCCCTGCCCTCCCTTCAACCCCTCCATCCCTCCCTATTTACAAAGACTTTGTTTCCATTTTTCCATTTTCTCTTATTTTTTCATTTCCCCTTATTTTTTCATTTCCCTTCTTTCCTTTCCCCTACCCTTACCAGTTCCCCTTCCCCTTTAGACCTTTTCTTCCTATTTCACATTACCTATTATACATTTTGAGAGATCTCTAAGTTTATTATTAAGGATGAGAAATTACTAGGGTGTGACAAAAGATACCTAGTTTCATAAAAAACATGAGGACCCCCTAGTACTCTGTTGCAGGTGTCTAATAGGATGTGATTTTTTTTTTTTTTACAAAGGAAAGAGGCATAACCTTCACACACAAACATAAAACACAAAAAGTTTGGCACCTCCAAAGCTGGAAAGAACTCAAAGAAATAATCAAAAGAGGCAGTAGCCACAGAGCAGAGGGGATCCTAGCCAGTGCAAGCTACTGACCTGGCATATGGAGACATGAAAATAGGACAAATGGGTTGGGGGGAATAACCTGTCATGTGGAAACTGCTTGTATTTGTTCTCAATATACATGAGACATTATACCACTGCCACTTTTGAAAATCTCCAGAAAAGTACACAGGATTTTGCAAGGACTCATGACAGCAAGTGAGAGCAGAGCCAGAGAAACCAGAGTAAAAATGTAAATAATAAGGATCACACAGGCTTGTTGGAAAAGGAATATACTGCCTCCATCCCTCTACCAATGTTTGCTCCAATGTGCATTTGCATTTACTTTATCTTGTGTTAATTTGTCATCATTATTGCTTACCAATATTTGTCTCTTGAAAGCAACCTATTTGGGAAATGATGATTTTGGCCACAAACAAAGCCACTTTAATGACTGCCATGAGTGTCAATCTAATAGGGATGACAGAGGCTGCTAGCGCAGGCACAGACAGGCACACACCAACCTCCTTTGTGTGGCAGCACTCTGTTGGGTCTAATGGAAGAGTTGGAGGTACTCTCCTTCTGTTTTCCTCATGATATTAATGTCTACATGAGGTTAATGAAACTGCTACTATGAGCCAACTGTGAGTGGCTTCCTGTATAATATCAGGCCACTTATGCGGAATCTTATGCAAACACTAGTGATCGTGATTCTTGTGATGGTTTTGTCTATAGTGTGTAATGTCAGATTTTTCTATTTTCTTCTAAGAGCCATTATCAGAGAACACCAAGAATCCAATCTGATGCAGATTCCTAGCAGCTGTGGAAGACTCCAGCAGGGAAGTAGTTAAGGATAGTGTCATGTCTGGTCATATCCTTTATGGTCTCCACTGTCCCCTGCTGGGCTGATGAAGGAGCAGGGTTCCAGCAACCCCCTGGGACATGGAAAGTACCAGAAGATAAAATATTAAGACTATTTATTATTCATTACCAGTTGCTATGTGCTTTTTTTTTGTACTGGGGATTGAACTCGGGACCTTGTGCTTGCAAAGCAAGCAGCGGAACAACTGAGCTAAATCTCTGGCCCCGCTATGTGCTTTTTTGATTAATACAACATCTGGAAGTCTTACCTAGAAACTTACCTAGGAACACAGGAAATGGGAGTGACAGACCTAGAACAAGGTGTAAGTCTGTCCAAATCAACTTTGATACATTCCTACAAGGAATGCTGTTTGGGACTACAGACAGGAGATGGACAAGGAACCCTTCCTGTGGGCACTAGTGGCTCAGTGGTTGCTTTATTCAGGTCACAAGAGGCTTATAACTCAAAGTTTATGCTCAAAAAAATACCAGGATGCTCAAATTATAATGCAAGCACATCTAACTAATTCTTTACTACTTGTAAACCATTTTATTATATCTCATTTAATCCTCACAAATATGTACCTTAGATGCATAAATATGCCACAATTGATTGAAGAAACTCACAATATGCTCAACATTATACTTGACACATAAAATGCATGGTTGGATTTCATCTTATCCTTATTATTATTTTCCCCTACCTCTAACTGATTAAACTGAGGCTCAGAAAGGTTAGGGAATTTTCCCAGAATCACAATGTACTAAGTAGCAGAGCTAAGGCTTGAACTCTGGCCCATCTGAGCACAGTGACCATTTCTCTCAACCACAAGGCATACTCCCTTTTTCTAAAGAAACTGTGACATTTTCACAGAATATACGAGAGTATTCTGACTTGCATAAAGGAAAGTTACTTGCTCAAGGACTCAAAAGTTGTATTTGGCAATTTAACATATGTGCGGAGTATTTTCACCAGGCTTTTGGCTCTCCTAAAGGGAGCACACTCAATGTCTTAAGAGTAAAATGTTTTTTATTACGATATGTATAAAGCAGCATTCACAAAATAGGTTTCCAGGAGACAGGTGGAGAAGAACTTGTGGAATTAGTCACTGTTCAAAAGCATTAGTGTCCAAAGATAAATTAATAGTAATGGGAAAGACTGATTACTTATGGAAACTGGAATGTAGCAAAAAAAAAAAATTATCTCTTTACAAATCTGAACCAGTACTCTCACTATAAATTAAAATTTATGATAAATTTCAAATAAATGGGATGGAAATCTATAACAGAAATTATATTACCAAAGAAAGGTACATACTTTGGGCATGTTTTGAACATAGGGACCTCTAAGAGATGGCTTCCCTTGCAGATTTTTTAATGGATTCATTTCTTATTTAAACTGTTTTAAAGAAGAAATGTAATGCCTTTCAATCACTTTTTTAAGAACTGGACTGTGAGGAAGGTATCTCCAGCACTCTCTACAGATGTGGTCAATGTCAGTGTCTGACACATAAGGACATAGCAATAAATAAATATAGTATCTAAATAAAAATCTAATGAGTTGTGGATAGAAGTCAAACTTGGGACCATGACAAATCAACAAATCACAGCTTAGCTATAATTATGAAAAACATAAAATCAGAATGAAAAAGAAGGCCTTTATGAATATGAACTTTCTGTGCATTTTTTATGTGCATCTCAGGGTATGCTTTGTATTTAAAATAAATAGTAAAAAATTTAAATAACATAAATAGCATAGTGTTTCTTAAAGTTACATACACAGGGAATTTTTTTAAAATTATTGGAGATCTTGCTATTTTAAAACAAAACTATAGTTTATCATTTCACTTTCTAAAATAAGACATATTGTTCCTCACTTCTTATAGGATTATTTTTAAATTTATACTTTTGTGCAAATGTTTATTTCTTAAATCCAATCTTTCAAAGCAAGAAAGTGTAATTAAAGAGTTTGCCTTAAATTTACACTCACCTGCTGTGCAAGGACTTTGTCCTGTCTGTGTCCACAGCATGAACAAAGACACACTTGCTCACTCAACACCATTGACCAGGAAAGTTACCTCCATCTAATAAACCATTATGGGTCACTAAAGTATAATGAGCAGTCAGGGTTGCTAAATGTCCAGGAACTAAAAAGGAGCTCTCTTATCTATTGTGAGATGCCTTTATTGTGGGGGAAAGGGGAGCCATCTTGGCAAATAATGGACAACCTTAACTCCCAGTCTCTACCCTCCCAAACCAGTGCCATCTTTTGGCCAATCAAGAAACGTAATGTTATATAACATACCATATTCCCTTCTCCCCTTGTCATTTCTGCTACCTCTTTCCCAGTATGATGAATGTAATCCTTTCCCTTATCTGCAACAATGAGTGTCTTGGCCAAGAAACAAACATAGCTATTGTTTTGGTTGTCTCTTGAGGTGTGTAGAAACTAAGAGTTAGTAGCAGGTCCCTACAGAAGAGATAAAAGCAGGTCAAAGTACTCACTACCTTTGATTGGTCCATGGACCCCAAAACAGACCAGTAGACTAGGGGGTTGAAGGGTGTCAAACAAAGCTTTTTCTCTCTCTCTCCCAACAAAAGTGCTTTTGAAACCCAGCCAACATAGTCCCTATCCACAAGGCCAGAGGAAGGGTTCAGCCTCCATTTCTGTTACATACAAGGATAACTTGAACATGAAGTATAAGCTTTTGTCTAGGTGAGTACAAATCTTTTCTCCTAGAAAAGAGCACTGAAGGAGATGTTCATAGTTTTAGAAATCCTTAAGAAGTAAAATTAACCCAGCATCATAAAGAAGGAACTCCATAACTTAGAGACACTAAGGCCAAGATTTCACTGTACACTAGCTGTGAGCTGGGAGAAAAGCTTGATGAGGATTCTTTTGCCCACTGTGTGGACTCAAGCTAGAATATCACTGGAGCAAAAACTATTGCATGGTCAGAACACTCCAGCCAGATCTATGAAGGTTAGTTTCAGCCTGTCTTGTCAAGGAGTCTAGCACAGCAAGTAAGATACATCGTTCCCTTATAAAGTGGAGTTAGTGCTCCTTTGTTCTAACTTTATAATGCATAAATGTTGAGCATCATTATTTCACTGGAATAAATGCAGTGGAGCTTTAAACAGAAATGGGCTATGAAGAGTAGACCTAGATTCAGCAGACCTGGGTTCCCCTGCACCGCTATCTATCAAGTTTCCAGCTCCCTTTTGGCTCTTTCTTTCTTCACCTGAAAGCCAAAGTGATTGGAAGAGGGATAGATTGGTAGCCCCAGGGCTGAATGTTCAGTGTTTCTCAAAAAGTTAACTTTCATCACACTCAGTGAGGTATGTGCTCTCTTTGTGACCAGAGTACCATTACATTTGTCTCATATTTTGTCCTCCTTACACAGTTATGAACTGCTATCCCTGAAAACACATTAGCTCAAAATTAAGGAGTCTCAAAGGATCTTTCCCAGGCTTTAAAGAAAAAAAATTCTACAATGTTCTGACATAAGGTAGCAACAGCTAATGTTTCCTCTTTACCTCTCAGATAGCTCAGCTTGAGCTGCATTTTGAAAATGAAGAAAGATTCTGGTACCTTGCACAGACTGAGGAAATCACCCCTGCACCACTCACAGTTGGAGGAGCCTGCAAACGAGTTGCACTCACCCGAGGCTGACTCCACATCTGCAGATTCTGCCTCTTGGCCACAGCCACCCACAAACTCCAAATGCATTCTGTGTTTTGTTTCCCCTCCACACAGTTCAGCAGAGGAGCCAACTAACCAAGCAACCTGATTAAAGACTTAACTAAACAAAACCCAAGAACAGAAAGTGAGCACCTGAGAGTCAACAGCTCCAGGGAAAAGTAACTGACCTGGCCCACAGCACTAGCCCCAAGAAAAGCTCACCACAGGAAACTACAAAAATAACATGAGGATTTACTCCAAAAGTGACTCCTTCACAGCAAGCTAGTGTAGGAGAAGAAACCCAGTGCAGCATTCACCATATTCCCAGAGAGTGTTTAATCAGGCTCCATTTGGGGAAGGGGTTAAAATGGAGCCACAGAATAATTCCACTTCAGGGTTTCCAGTGTTACTCTCCCAAAGTGACTATGATAGCCAGGGAGAGTATGGGGTAGACATAGACCCCCTGAGCAGTTTAAACTCAGGCTGAAAGGACATTGGCTCTGTCCCTCTTAGGGAGAAACCAGGCCCAGCAAGTATGGTTTTCAGAGGAGACTGGATCTGAAAGTGTTGGTAGTAAGTCCAGCAGTCTGCTTGAACCCCTGCCCCATAGCCTATATCCAGCAGAAACCAGAGAACTGATTGCTTTTCCTACCTACCATACCTCAGTTTCAACAGTTACCACAGTCTGGACTGTATGGACAGAGGAGACCCCGGAGTAGGGAGGGTGCCTCACAAACCCACAGGCCAGAGAATCTAATCAGAGGAAATCATGACTTGCTGGATTCCAAGACTACAGACTCTGAAAAGAAACCACTCATTCAAAAATACAGAAGAATTTTTTAATCAACTCAATTTTTTTCTCTTTATTTTTTCCTTCCTTGATTTTTTTGGGGGGGAGTTCGATGTTTATTATTTTTCCTCCTTTTAGCCATTTTTTCCATCTTAATTTTCTTCTTTTCAATTATTTTGCTCTGGTTTTTTATTGCTCTTGTTAATTTTTTTGTTACTATTATCTAATACTATTAATTTCTTTTTACCCTTCAACAGGATCCTGTATCTCACTCTTCTCTCCTCCTTCTCTTCTTCTATTGATGGATATCTCTAATTTTACTTTTCTCATTCTCCTGTTCCCCACACCCTCCATCTTTTCTAGTACAACCATTAGGTTTTATGCATCTTTAGATAATTAACTCTATGCTATTAGTATTGAATGCCATTTTATTGTTAGTAGAAGTAAAGTTCTTCCATTCAGTAGATATAGTCTATAGGTCAATATTTAGTTTATATTAGTGGTTTTTGGGGGGTTTTTAGAGTTTTTGGTTTTTTGTTTTTTGGTCTTTTGTTTTGTTTTGTTTGCCATACTGGGGATCGAACTCAGGACTTCACGCCTACAAGGCAGGCACAGTTCCACTGAGCTAAATCCCCAGCCCTGTATTAGTGTTTATACTAAAAATAGAAGAAGAACATTTTTCTATGGTCAAGGATAGTAAATTATTGGTTCTTAGAGTATGTCAATATCCAGTTAATCTTGATGTTATTATTGTTGTTGATTTTATTCCTATGGCCAAGGTAACATAGTTGTTGCTGTTATTAGTTTCCTGTGTATGCCTATATCTAAATTGCCTTTGTGTCAACGATACTGTGGCTCATTTTCAGAGAACTGGATACTGGTCCAAATATACTGCAGCCTCCTCTCCCAAATAAACAAAGGCGGCTGGATGTTGGGACAGAGACAAAGGTTTATAGTTAGCCATGCCCAGAGGGCATCCCTGAAAAGCAGATGTGAACTAAAAAGATCACCATACTAGCAAAAATGTCTTCCATGATAAGCAACATGCAAACCTCAGCCCAAAAAAACAAAAAATAGAGACATAAGAGGACAAAGTAATAAAACCTTTCAAAAACTCCCAACACCCCCAAGGCTAATCCACAGAGCCCAGAGGTGATGGGGAGGAAATCAAAAACCACACAGATGAATTATTTGAAAGGATAACAGAGAAGATATTTTTTTAAAAGAACAGAAGAATAATGTGCTTAATGAGCACAAAGAAAATATAACTAAACAGATAATGGGGTTAATACAAGACAGAGAGTCTACAAAATACACTAATAAAAAGCTACTTGAGCAAAACAAAATGATACAAAATGAATTCTCAGAACAGAAAAAAGTCCATAAAAAGGTACCAATCAGAAGTTCAGGAGATAAAAAAATTCAATAATAAGTATAGGCAGCAGATGGGAACAATGTGAGGACAGTGTCAGAACTTGAAGATAGACCTATTTTTGGTGACCAGTTACACAGAGAGACCTTAGAAATGACAATAGAACATGAAAAATGGATCCAATAGCTGCTAGATGATGTAAAGCAGACTAAGATTAATGGCAGTTATTGAAAAATCAGAAGATACCACAAGTAGCATTTTAAAAAACCTGAAATAATTGCAAAAAACTTTCCAAATACGAGGAAAGAATTTAACAGATAGATAAGTAAGGCATACAGAACCCCAAAAAGCCACGCTCAGAAAAGAATCTCTCCATAATACATCATAGGCAAAATCCCAGATGCCCAAAACAAGAACAGAATCTTTTTTTTTTTTGGTACCGAGGATCGAACTTGGGTCCTTGTGCTTGTGAGGCAGGCGGTGGAACCACTGAGCTAAATCCCCTAGAATCTTAAAAATGTTAAGAGAAAAGCAACAAATCAAATATAAAGGTCAGGGCTGGGAATTTGGCTCAGTGGTTCCACCTCCTGCCTCACAAGCACAAGGACCCAAGTTCGATCACCAGTACCAAAAAAAATATATACATATAAAGGTAAACCCATTAGAACTACAGCAGACTTGTCAACACAGCATTAAAAGCCAGAAGAGAGTGGAATGAAGTGTTTCAAGCTCTAACATAAAATAACTTCTCACCCAAACTGATATATCCTGCAAAACTATCTTCCAAAATTATGAAGTAAAAAAATATTTCCATGATAAAGACCACCTAAAGAAATTCATGATAGCAAAACTAGCACTCAAAAAAATTCTCAAGGATATCTTAGACACAATGAAGCTAACAATGCCAAAAGGTCCAGTAAAATGAATATGCCACGTAGGGTGAGCTTTTAAGTAGAATGAAGTGAAAGGAATGAGCAGCAGGAAAACAATGCACTGAAAGCAATAAGTCAATACCTTTCAGTAATTACTCTCAATGTAAATGGTCTCAATTCCCCAATCAAAAGACACAGATTGGCAAGATTGATCAAGAAATAAAATCCAATGGTATGCTATATACAAGAAACACATTTACCCCAAAATAAATTCATAGACTAAAAATCACAAGGATGGAAAACAATATTTCATGTAATGGGAACACCAAAAAAGCAGAAGTAGCTATCCTATTTTCAGACAAAGTGAATTTCAAGCAAAAACTGACCAGAAAGGGCAAAAAAGGTCACTACGTATTGGTTAAAGGAACAATTCAACAGAAAGAGATAATTATTAACATATATGCATGAAACAATAGCTCACCCAGCTTTAAAGAACAAGTACTACTGGACATAAAAGATTAGATAAACATCAACACAATTATAGTAGGGGACCTCAATGCCCAATTATTACCAATAGATCAACTAGACAAAAAATCATTAAAGAAATATCAGAGCTCAATAAAACCTTCAAATAAATAAATTTAATGGACATCTACAGAGTGTTCCATCCAACAACAGGATACACATCCCTCTCAGTAGCATATGGAACTTTCCCTAAAAGAGACAACATACTATCTCATAAGGCATGCTTAAGTAAACTCAGAATAATCAAAATTATCCCATGCATATATCAGATCATAGTGCATGAAGCTAGAATTCAATGCCAAAAGAAACTACAGAAATTATGCAAATGAATGGAAATTAACCAATACATTCTTGAGTAATTAATAGGTCACAGAAGAAATCAAGGAAGAAATAAGACAGTTCTTAGAAGGAAACAATAATCCCAGTACAACACACAAGAATTGAGACAAAATGAAAGCAGTCCTAAGAGGGAAATTTATAGCTATGAATTCCTACATCAGAAAAAGAGACTGAGCCCAAATAAATAACATAATGATGCACTCAAGGTCCTAGAAAAATAGGAACAATCAAATCCACAGCTAGTACAGGAAAGGAAATTATAAATATCAGAGCAGAAATTAATGAAATGGAGACTAAAAGAACAATTCAAAGAAAGAATTAACTGAAATGCTGCCTCTTGAAATGAATAAAGAAAATGGACAAACTATTAGCCAATCTTACCCCCCCAAAAAGAAAAGAAAAGTCCCAAAGCAATGCAATTAAAAATTTTAAAAGGTAAACTCACAATGGACATCACCAAAATCCAAAAGATTAGTAACCACTTACAATATTTGTACTCTAATAAATTGGAGAATTCAGAAGAAATGGATAGATTCCTAAATACATAAGAATTATCAAAACTGAATCAAGAAGATATAAAAACCCTAAATAATCCAATAATAGGCAGTGAAATTGAAGCAGCAATTTTAAAAACCTACCAATTAAGAAAAGCCCAGGTCCTGATAGATTCACTGGTGAATTCTACAAGACTTCAGGCAAAATCTGACATCAATATTCCTCAAACTCTTTAATGAAATTGAAAGAGAAAGAGCACTCCCAAAATCATTCCTTAAAGATAGCATTACCATGATTCCAAAATCAGATTTGAACCAAAAAAGAAAACTATTGGCCAATCTCTTTAGTGAACACAGATACACAAATCCTCAACAAGATATTGCCAAATACAATTCAATAAATCATCAAAAAGATCATACATCAGGAGCCGGGGATTTAGCTCAGTGGTTATGCCACCTGCCTCACAAGCTCAAGGTCCTGAGTTCAATCCCTGGTACCAAAAAAAAAAAATAAAGAAAGATCATACTTCAAGACCAAGTAGGCTTCCTCCCAAGGATGGTTCAACATACACAAATTAATAAATGTAATATATCACATAAACAGAAGCAAGAACAAAAATCACATAATCATGACAATAGATGCAGAAAAAGACTGACAAAATCCAACATCTGTTCGTGATAAAAATCCTGAAGAAGGGCTGGCAATTTAGCTCAGTGGTGCGGATACCTGCCTTGCAAGTACAAGGCCTTGAGTTCGATCCCCAGTACCAAAAGAAAAAAAAAAAGTCCTGAAGAAAATAAGTATAGAAGGACCTTATCTCAATCTGACAAAAGATATTTATAACAAAGCTTTTACCAACATTATATTAAAAGCAGAAAACTGAACGCTTTCCCTCTAAAGTCAGGAACATGACAAGACAGTCTACTGCCACTACTCCTGTTTTACAGAGTATCAGAAACAATAGCCAGAGGAATCAGGCAAGGGGAAGAAACAAAAGGGATATGTACATGAAAAAATTAAATTATCATTATTTTCAGATGACACGATCATCTACATAGAAAACCAAAAAAATTCCACCAAAAGACTCCAAAATTAATATCCAAACAAAGCAATGTAACAGGATAAAAAAATCAACACACAAAAATTAATAATGTTCCTATACACCAATAACAAATTCACTGAGAAAGAAACTAGGAAATCCATACCATTCAAAATAGCAGAAAGAAAAATTAAATAATTGGGAATTAATTTAACCAAGGAAGTAAAACTTCTCTACAGTGAAAATTACAGTACTCTTAGAAAGGAGATTGAAGAGGACACCAGAAAATGGAAAGATATTATTTGTTCCTGGATAGGCAGAACCAATATAGCCAAAATACTTTCAAAACTAATATACAGATTGAATGCAATCCCAATCAAAATACCAATAGTATTCCTCAAAACCTACAGAAAACAATCCTAAAATTCATATGAAACTGGAAGAGACCCAGAATAGTAAAAGCAAGCCTGAGTAACAAAAGCAAATCGGTAAAACTCTTGAAGACATAGCTATAGGCAAGAATTTTCTGAATAGAATCCCATGGCACAAGAAATAGTACCAAGAATCTACAAAGGGGATCATATCAAACTAAAAACCTTCTGCACAACAAAGGAGACAACCAACAAAGAAAAGAGACAACCTACGGAATAGGGGAAAAAAATTGCCAGCTATTCCCCAAAGGACTAATATCCGGAATATATAAAGAACAAAAAAATTAGATGCCTTCCCAAATATAAGACCCAATCAAAATGGGCAACAGAAATGAATAAATATTTCTTAGAAGAAGTACAATTGGCCAATAAATACATAGTTCAACATTGCTGGCCATTAGAGATATGCAAATTAAAACAACAATGAAATTCCGTTTTACCCCAGAAAGAATGGCTCTCATCAAGAAATCAAATAATAACAAATGCTGGCAAAGCAGCAGAGGGAAAAGGAACCCATCTACACTGTTGGTAGGATGGTAAACTAGTACAACCACTATGGAAATCAGTATAGAGATTCCTCAAACGACTAAAACTAGATATTCCATTTGACCGAGCTATTCCCTTTTTAGTTATCTTCATGAAAGAGTTAAAGACATCATATCACAGTGATACATGCATAGTCATGTTTATAGAAGCACAATTCATAATAGCTAAATCTTAGAAGCAGCCTATATGTCCAGCAACAGATGAATGGATAAAGAAAATGTGGTACTTATGCACAATGAAGAGCTAGTCTGACATGAGTAGCATAAATTTCAGTCATTTCTAGGAAAATGGATGCACCTTGAGACTTGAAATAAATCAGCCACACAAGTTTAAATACTGCATAGTTTCTCTTAGATGAGAAACTCAAAATATAAATAAAGAGCAAAATACAAGATAAATAATAAGAAGTAGGAAGATAGATTTGTTTTCAAATTGTAAGGAGATCAAGAGAAGAAGTGGGCAAGAGGGGAAGAAAATGGGATGAAAAAAATAATTGAGATGTGTTATGTACATGTACCAACTCCCCACAAGGAATGTAATCATTATGTACAGCAGGCACGTATTAATAAAAAGAAACCTGAAGAAAAAAAGAAAATGGAGAAAGACATGAAGGCAGCCTGGCAGGAAGAAGGGATAGCATTCATTAAAGTGGACACTGTGGAGTTTCATGCCATGTTCTAGAAGTACAAGCCATTAGGTGTGATTAGTGAGAAGGCCAAGGAAGAGGAGGAAAATAAAAATAGAGGTGAAATACACAGCAAGAGGACTTATGATTTAACCAAAGACCCTGCACTTTGTCCTGAAAACTGGAGGGAGACTAAAGAAGAAGTAAAGGGCATGGAAAGTTTTTAACTTGTTAAATTTTCACATTAAGGACATCCTTCGAGAGGCTGGATAAGTACTTTCCCTGCCAGCAAAAAAATACTTTCCTTCTCCAGAAGAAAAATGAGTTGGTGTAGATCAAGTGTTCACAATTTTGTTTGCCATAAGAATCACCTGAGAAATTGTTTTTTTAAAAAAACAAAAAAAAAAAGCAGATAATCGAGCCTCACACCAAGAGATTTTTATTTAATTGATGAGGGGACAGGGAAGGGGTAGGTGGGAGTATGAAAGTGTGAGTCACCTAAGGATCCTTCTTGCTCTTAAATACTATCATCTGTGCCAAGGGAAGTTTGCACCTTGCAAAGAATGAGATGCCATTTCCTTTGCATTTTCAGAAAACAAGATCTGGAGAGGGGTTTGGAAAATACTTCCAAAATAATTTATATCTCTCTTTTTCTTTAACTGAGTTTCACTGAGTGTATCCAGTTTCTCCCCGAAAAAGCAAAGTTGATTTCATTGAACAAACTTCCATTTTAAAATTTCACAAATCTTTGATATGTAAAAGAAAGTACCAGCACCTCACAAATAAATGGAATGATAAGCAAAACTTACCAATCAGTTAACAAACATATATAAAATATTAGTCCATATATTGTTCAAAATGGGTCATCCCAATATTCCTGCTCATTTTCTGCCCCTATCTTCCCCTAGCCTGAACCTGAGACTGTTTGTTTGCTTGCATTAAAGCTAGTATTTATTGAGTACTTTGTACAGGCCAGGTATTGTGCCCAAGACTTTACCAGTAAATTAGTATTTGTTACCATTTTTTAATGAAGAAAGCAAAGAGACACAACTCAGAAACACAGAGCTAAAAGAACACTGACAGAAAAAAATGGAAATAGAGCTTTTGCAAACACAAAAGGGAACAAGCGTTGAGGGAGCAGGAGGAATAGGAGAGGAAGGGAATGAAAAAGGAATTACGATGTTTTACGCACATGTACAAACTCCCCATGATAAATGGAGGCATTATGTACTGTAAATATGTACTACTAAAATAAAAAGATTTTAAAAAGAAGCAGTAGGGCCTCACTCACTCACTATTACTCTACACTAATCTGCTATCGCTCCCCTGCTTCCTAATTACACTTCGTCTCCCACCCTGACTTGCGGAGCCAGATTCTACTCTGAGTTCAACCAAGGAATGTGAAGAAATGGATCACTTTGTCCTCAAGCTGGGGCCAGCCTTACGATTACTGTGGGTAGGGTGCCCTCTGCTGTGTAAGGAAGTGAGACCTGGGTTAAAAACCAAGGACAGGAAAGTTCACTTCTTGCACAGAAAAAACCTAAACTTAAAATGAATTTATCCCTTTTTAACAAAGATCTGTGCCGCCCATCATAAAGAAAACACTCCTTCTCCATAGGAGAACCAATCCAAAAGGGATACAATCCCGACTTATCAATCTCCATTTTCAGGAATGATTATGTCTAAATTCAAACCATGGAATCATCATAATGCCCTGAAATTAGTCCCCACTCCTCCGGTTACATGTCGTTATCTTCCTGTGTTTGCACAGTTCACAATGAACTTTTGTGGCTGTTGTTTTCTTTCAAAACTATGTGAGAAGAAATATATCTCTTTTCTTAGACATTATTGTGATTTTTGAGCTTGCTGCTAAAAGCACACAGCCGTGGATGCTTGCTTTCTTTACTCAGAAATTATAAAACATTTAGGGACTCCCGGGGCAAGTTAATCATAAAATATTCAGCAACATCTGTGTCATATTTACTGACAAAGTAGACCCAGAAAATATGGCGCCTATATCTCAGGCTACCCAGCATCACGTGGTAGACCATTAGACTGTGGCTGGAAGGCACTGTTTTATGGTTTCTCTCTCTCTCCCTCTCTCTCTCTCTCCCTCCTCACCTCCCTCTGGCAGCTTTTCTCTTTAGCTCCTTACACTCATGCGCCACCAGTGCAAGCTGAGGAGCGAGTTTGTACTCACCTTCCTGGAGCAAAGTAATTTCTAACAAAGGCAGCCTGGTCATGTAGGAGTGGGATTGTAATAATCTCCTCAGGAATTTACACAGGTGAGTCATGGCGGGGTAGGGAAAAGTAAGCACAGTCACAGCCCCGAGAGAGACTGACCTTGGAGAGAGCGAGAGCAACTCCTGCCTTCCTGGATTCCAGCACACAAGCAACATGCACACATGTATACAGAAGCTTCCAATCACTTTGCCCCAGAAACTGACAGGATTCCCGAGAATCCTAGAGAGGATAACAGGCTGGCAGTTGGGACAGAAGAGTTTTTTTGAGGCAGTGTCTCAATAAACACTCAATCATCACCTTCTGCCAGGCTCAGTGCAAGGCTCTGCCTCCATGTGACCCGCCAGGTACCTCTTTGCCCCTCAGTGTTTTTGTATGGGGTGGGCTTCGGTGGAGGAGGAGAGAGATAAGGCATCGACATGGAGAGCTGTAGGAATTCAGCTACACTGAATTCCTGGCACAGGATTCTGGCAAATAGCCCTGTCCACTCGATTCTCACTCCAACCATGCTTATTTTAGAAAGTTCCTCAGGAAGCTATCACGTGTCCCTTTCAGAAAGCTCCGGGTTAGATATTTGATAAGCAGAATGACCGCACATCTTGTTTGTTTTTGATAGTCCCAATTTACACCTGATACCCTGGCTATTTTATTAATAACATAACCTTTCACTCAAAAATGTCTCTGTTATACAGTCCCTTACAGATTTACTGTAACTTTAATACATCCTCATTGAAGATTTCAGGGCCTCTAGGATCTTCCCTACAAAAATCTCCCCAATTATTTTCTGATTCCCAGCTGCAAGGTCACACAGTTTTCCTCCTTTCCTGCTCTATTCCTCCAGGACCTCCAGAGAGACACTGCATGAAGACCTCTTGTCCTGCTACCTGCCCCTCCCATCACCAAGGATGTCACCTACGGGTGCCACCACCAAGCCCTGGCACACATTTCTGCATATTAAAGGGACATGGTCAAACATACTTCCTGATGCCACACTTGCACAAGAGGCCTCAGAAACAAAGTCAACTCAGGGTCTCAATAACTCCACTTCCTCACATAACATCTATTCTCACTGCTCATTGACCCTATTAAAGAAACTTCCGAGTATTTCTTAGCCTACCATCTTTGGGGGTACTTTAGTTTTCTTTTGACTGTTGCTGCAACTAAAAATTAGATTTCATATAAAACCAGTGGTGTGCCACTTGCAAGAGCCAAATGTTTAAGATTTTAAGAATTTTGTAACTGTTGAATATAGCTATTATTAAACTTTAAATTATATAAACCTACACCTGAATAAATTCCATTAAAAACAAAAGCAATAATTAGATTGTGGTAATGGTTCTACAATTCCATAAACATATTAAAATTCATAGAATTGTATAGTTGGACTATGGGAAGGGTGAATTTTATGGCATGTAAATTATGTTCCAATAAAACTTTTTAAAATGTTAAGGTAATACTCAAAACTTGCCACTTGCTAATTATTTTATTATAATTTACTATGATCTATGCTTTTGAGGGTTTTCTTCCAGTACTGAGGATTGAATCCAGGGCCTTCAAACTGAATGACATCTCCAGCTCTTTTTATTTTTTATTTTGAGACAAGTTCTCCCTGAGTCACTAAACTGCCCAGGCTAGGCTCAAATTTGTAATCTTCCTGCCTCTACCTCCCAGGTATTACATGTGCTCACCACTTACATCTATAATAGCTTCAGGGCAGAAATAGCTAAAGGAATTCTATTGCATAGCTCTTCCCAGATCCACATAACATCCCTTTGGTGGATTGCACTAAACCACAATGTGAATTTGACACCACAGAAATAGGTAAAGATTACAAAATCAAGGCTTGGTTCATTGATTACCTGGACTTAAAAAACTAGCATAATCATTATGGAAATCAGTACAGAGATTCTTCAAAAAATTAAAACTAGAAATTCCCTTCAATCCAGCTAGTTAACTTCCAGAATCTCCCCAAAAGAATTAAAGACATCATATTATGGTGATACATGCATATCCATATTTATATAACCACAATTCATAATAGCTCAATCTTGGAAGTAGCCTTATGTCCATCAACAGATAAATGGATAAAGAAAATGTGACATTTATACACAATGGAATACTAGTCTGGTATAAGAAGGATAAACTTGAATCATTTGTAGGAAAATGGATGCACCTTGAGACCATAAAATTAAGTGAAATAAATCAGACACACAAGTTTAAATATTGCATGGTTTCTCATATACGAGAAAAACAAATATAAATGAAGACGAAAATAACAGATAGATAATAGGAAAAGGGTAACTAGGTCTTTTGCAAAAGGGAAGAGGACTAAGACATGAAGGGAGGGAGAAAGAAGGGGAGGGGAAAAGGGATGAAAAAAGGAATTAAAATATGTTATGAACATGTACCAACTCCCCACAAGGAATGTAGTCATTATGTACTACAAACATGTACTAATAAAAGAAAAACTGAAAAAAAAAAGTAGCTAGGCACAATGGCACACACCTGTAATCTCAGCTACTGAGGAGGCTGAGGCAGGAGGAACAAAAATTTGAAGCCAGCCTGGACAATTTAGCAAGATCATGTGTCAAAATATTTTTTTAAAGGCTGGGATATAGCTCAGTGGAAAATCACTTGTCTAACATGTGAGACACCCTAGGGTTGATCCGTAGTATGACAAACAAACAAAAGAGTGATGAAGGAAATGTTAATGATGCAGATTAAATTTAATCATATTATACCTGCTGCTTTTACAATGGTAACATAACATTGAAAAAATGTTCTTCTAGTATTTGAAAACTACTATCCCAACTCAGAAGAAGTACTCATGTCATTGCCGAATAAGTGAAGTTATATATGAATGTTGGTTGACATTTTCATTTATCATAATGAAGCAACAATGAAAGTGAAACAATGAAGATGCATCTCAGATGTGAAGGTGTATCTTCACAACCATGCTTTTAATCCATTTATGGTTATGTGACCCTGTTGTCAATGATAGATTTATAAAAAGTGATAGGGAGTTGAGTAAGAAATAGCAAGTCATACAGAGTCATACATTTTATATTTAAGGAATATTTGCATATTTTATGCTACTATGCTTAATGCCAGAAACATGTATAATATACATACATGAATATACTTTATACTGTTAAACACTACCAGCACACTTAAAGTTCTCATCTCTGGGGTTCCCTTGAAAGATAAATCTAGTAATATTGCCTATGTACCTACCTAGTGATAGAGTTGGGTAAACTCAAGGTAACATCTTATCCTCCATTAGTCAATTTCAGAGTCTCCAGCTCATGCACACTCCCTGCCACCTCCTATTGTTTTACACTCAGCTTCTCTTGTTATCATCACCTCCCTGACTCTTGTAGGCTTCTGAGTTTACACCCTCTCTTGCTGGCTCTCTACTTGGAATTCAAACATTAGGCCATAAAATTCTGACCTGACCATGGGTAAGTGAAACAGACACTAACAGTATAGACTTCTTGTGGTACACTAATAGCCCTCAAAGAAATCCACAACCTAATCCCTTAATTTACCTTTCATGAAAAGGGACTGTGCAGGTGTGATTAAGAAGAGTCTAGAGCTGGGGAGGCAGTCCCTGGTTTATCCAGGATCCTTCTCAGAGGGAGGCAAGAGAACCAGAGTCTGAAAAGGGAGATGTAAAGACAGAAGCAGTGACTGGAATGGTGTGTTTTGAAGATTCCATGAACCCAGGAATATTGTCAGCCTCAAGAAGCTAAAGAAAGCAAAGAAACTTTCTCAGGAACCTCAAAAGGAGCACAGCCCTCTTGACACTGATTTTATTTCCTTAAGACTCATTTTAGATTTACAAGATAATAAATTTGTGTTGTTTTAAGTCACCAAGTATATGGTGTTTGATATAGCAGCAATGGGTAATGAATATGCCTACCATTACCTTTCCTTAACATATATTTTTCCCTCTGCCCAAATGCTCCTCTTCTCTAACCAATCATATTCCCACAGGAAGTTTTGTAACAAGACTCTTCAAACTAAGAACTGCATTTTTGCTTAAAATATTGACTTCAAGTCTATGACGAACAGAAGCTCAGGAAAGAACAAGCAGGGAGTCCAAACCCCGGACAAGCTCCTGTCCCTTCATCTTATGGTTACATCTGATGTTGTTCCATATCCTCTTTGTTCTCACTAAGAAAGAAGTGATGGGGGAATGATAGCATCTTATGCAAATAAACCCCAACTTCCTTCCAATCTGGCGGTACATTGTCCCTCCTCAGGTTATCCCATTTCCTTTTTGCCATCCCAGTTTTCATTCTTTGTCTTCCCTCCCACTTTGTCTTCACAGGCCACCAATCTGGTGTTTGAGCTCTTGGTTTACTGCTGTCATTTCCTACACTCGATCAAAGTGTTCCTTTCTGCTACAGTATCTCCACAGGCTTATGACTCAGAATTAAAACTCCCCTTGGACTAGCCTTGGAACCTCTTCATTGTTCACGGAAACTACACTTACTCGAATGCCCTGGTCCAGTCTCAACTCAGCAACAAAGAATTTAAGTACCTATAGACCATGAAAATGAATAGGACCATGTCTTCTTTGTTAATGGATGTATTTGAGAATTCAGGTTCATATTTTTCTAAATAATAACATTGTAAATAAATGTACCATGTTGTGCATTAAACACATCATTTACCTGTAACATAACTAAGCTACAGAATTCCCCTGCCATCAAGATCATAGAGTGGTATTATGGTTCAGCTCTAGAATGTTCCCCCAGACTCTCCTGTGCTCAGGGCAGGGTTTTGGAAGGTGATGGGGGCGGGGGGGGGGGGCTGTATACTCATCAGTGGATTCATGTGATCATAGAAGGTGAATCAGCATTTTTCTCCCCTTGAAATCCTGCCTAGAGTCATAAAATAGAATTGTCCACCAACATGTCCAGCTCCTAAAGAACTTTCTTTAGCAATTCTACCCTTCTTTTCAGAAAGAGAGGAGCAGCCACTTGTCTGATTGAGATTGGAGTAAAAATTCACAGCTCAGACATAATCTCTAGCTGAGTCTAGAGAATCAGGCTGAGACTAAAAACTGCAGAGCTGTGAAGTTAGGAAGAATGTTATTAAGTGTTTCTTTTACTCAGCATGGAGGAAATTTGAAGAAGAAATGAAATTGACAATTACTGAAGAAAACAGAAGCATTCCATGTATATACTCCAATATGGTATATATTTGTATTTGCATTTTGCCCTTTAATCTAAAATGGGATAGTATACCATATTTAAATCTCCAGATTACTTTTTTACTTAACAATCTATCTGAATACTTCTTCTATCATAGAAAACAACACTATAAATTGAATTGTATATTGTATGTTATGTTATTACCCACTAGACTGAAGTATTTATGAGGGCAGAATTAGTTCAATCAGAACTTAAAAAATAACTGAAACAGCTAGAATTGTCAAAGGCAAGAAGACTTGAGCATTGTTATACATTACTAATTACATTGACTAAACCATTCTTCAGACATTCTTAGCAGAAGTATCAAGTCCCTTCAAATATTCATAAGCTTTAGCATAACAATTTGATTTCTAGTAATTTATCCTAAGGAAATAACTCATATTCTATAGATCTCTGGATAAAAATAATTACAAGAATAGAAGTAATTTATATGTCAAAAATCAGAAGATAAATAAAATATAATCAAATTTTATGCCACTATAAAATTTGATTTATAAATGTATTACAGTTCTATTGATTTGGTTATAATATATTTAGTGAAAAAGAAATATGACACCAAATATCATTTAACTACATTTTTACAAAAGGATGTTGCTCTACATTAAACAAAGGATTAGAAAGATATGTGTCAAAATATTCTGTTCTTTTAACAATAGTTTTCTCCTATACAATGGGTGATCAAAGAGTATGGTGAATGTTTAAATTAAGAAAAACTTATTACAGTAAAAAACAGTGCCAAAAACAATGGAATAAGCGTGTTCAAAGCAAGGAGATTTTAAGTGACTTATGGGAGGTTGATGGCAATGTGGCTTTTACTATAATAAATTTTTTAAGCATTCACTATATTTTTATTACACCTCATGATCAAACATTTGTGGCAATTTCTGTCAAATAAAAATATTTTGGTGTGTTCTTATCCAACTTTTCACCAGATCTGGCACCTTGTGACTTCTGGCTCTTCCCCAAATCAAAAGGGCCATGAAAGGTAATGATTTGAATCAATTCAGGACATGGAAGCAGCTACAACCACAGAACTAAAGATACCCACAAAAGAACCGCCCTAGAAAGTGGCAAAAAAAAAAGTGTGTTCAAAGTGAGGAGGACTATTTTGAGATACATTAGGGTCAATGTGTCTTTTACTGTAATAATATTTTAATTTAAATATTCATTATATATTTTATCACACCTTATATTCATTAATCCTTATAAGATTAGGCCTTGAGACTATAGGTAATGTTATCATACTTGTCTACATTTCCTTTTTTTCTCAACAATTAACATACACTGCTTTTTTTTAATCTGCAAGGAGCCCAGAGCTGTGCCATGTCTATTTTTTAAATTTATTAGTATGTGTGTAATACATAATGTGGAATATATGGCATGTCTTAAGTCCTTTTTTTATCACTTTTCCCTTCCCCCTCTCCCTGCTTCACCCATCTCTTGATCCCTTTCCTTTTTTTTGTACATGTTTGCAGTACATAATGAGATGGAGGATAGGGAGAGGGAGTGGAGGGATAGTGAATGAACAAAGGAATCAGGATGCGTTGTGTACATGTACCAAATCCACACAAGCATACATTTCTTTTCATACTAAAAAAAATTTTTAAACATCATTTTAAAAGAAAGAAAGGGGAGTTTCCCATCCCAGAATGTATTTTGGTCATATATTTTCTCCCAATCAACTTCAAAACAGCTGTATTTCAGGTAACTGCTACTCCTCTTCATGGCTCTTTTCCCTGGTACATATATCATGTGGATTCACGGTGGATTCGCAATTACTCATGCTCGCCTCAGCATATCTATTATTTTCATCACAGCTCTGGTAGGTGTGTGTCCTGTGGTAACAACAGAGAAGCAATGAAGCAGCTCATCAACACTGCTACAGTATCAAATGAGAAATAAACGGCTAAGTTGAAAGCAAGGACAATTTGGAGCAGATACACCCAGAATTTCAGCTTTCATACTGAGAAGAAAATTGTAATTGCATTTATTGTCCATGTGTTAGAAAAAACAAAGAACTTGTCTCCTTTGCCCATTCCCTCCCACCCCATACAATTTGTGCTATCATTTTATACACTTGCTTTGCTTATGCAGATGATAAAAAGGCAAGCTGTTTCTTATTCTGTTTTCCTCTTCTGCCAGTAATGCAATTTTAGCCCTATCACCTGACCTTGTTCAACCAGTTTCTAGAACCACAGTTTTCTCTTAAATCATGAGCTAAAAAGCAAAATGTTTTAAGATCTTGTATCCTTTAAGTAGAAAATGTCTTAGAGAATAACATGAATCATGTAGAGTGGTCATTAAATAACAGGTACTATTCTAAAAGTCATGCACTCATATTAACATATTTAACCCTTCCAGCTCTGAGGGAGCATTTACTACTCATTACAAAGATATAAACACTGCAGCACAGGCCACCTAAGTTAGATCATTTGTTGTGACACAAGCAGCATTCCTGGATTGGATCTGAGGTCACCTGCCACTGAAGTCCCCTATGTTGTACTGCCTCTTAGTCATCCATACAGCTGGTCCTCTTTGAAAACTGCCAAGTACCAGTCCCATTCAAGAAAAAATAAAACACAGATTACAAATCCCCCATGTTGGAGAGTGACATGGCTGACCATTTTTTGCTGACATATTATATATAGATGGGAAATGTATATTATATATATTGGGACATGTTAAGCACATGTTAAGTTTATATATATATAAACTTTGCTACATATATATTCTTTATATATCCTTTATATTTATCTTTGCAAAGTTCTCTCATTATTTGCTTTGAATAAATCTGTTAAATGTGAAATTACTGAGTCAACTTGTACACATACTGTTCAAATTCTTTATAGGTAAAAGCAGGGGAAAATGTTTTACAATTACTTTATTTATTTCTATCCACACATAAAATGGCATGATAGGTAAAACTAAAGCCTTCTTTTAGAAATACTCTTTAAAATTAATCTTTTAATCAACTATTTAAATTATCTTGAGAGAAGGTGAGCCGGTCCCAGCACCTGGAAGGAAGCTCCCCCGCCACCATCCCAAGCTCCTAGGGCACAGAAAGTGAGCCACATGGGCACCAGAAGCACACCACCCCCACAACCCCATGGAAATGAGAAGACACAGAAACAAGCCTCAGAAACAGACTTCTGGATCACCTACAGCAACCACAAAGAGAAATGAGATGGAACGATCTGATACTTAACTACCTGGACTCTCTGAACTGGCAACAAAAGAGGATCTGGGAAAAATGAAATCAAAAATAATTACTCAGAAAATAGCAAAGATTGTGCTCATGGTGCAAGTCATGATTAATAAATCTAGAGAGGACACAGATAAAAAAAATAGAGGATCTGAGGAACATGTTGGAATCCCAACATAGGAAACAAATGGAATCCATAAAATAGATGCAAATGGATTTCCAGGAGATTAAAAACTCCATCAGAAGTCTGCACAAGAGAATGAACCAATATGAGGATAGAATTTCAGATATGGAAGAAGAGATTCCAATTAGTGATCAGGAAAAGAAAAATTGCTTTAAAAGTGTAAAGGAACACAAGAAATCAATCCAGCAGCTGCTAGATGATGCAAAGAAGAATTAAGACTGATTGGAGTCAATGAAGAAAGAGGAGACAGTGCAGATGACATAAAAAAACTGTTCACAGCAGTGATGGCAGAAAACTTCCCAAGGAGGGGAAAAGAACTTGACATACAGATAAGTGAGGCATATAGGACTCCAGCTGCAACTAGTCTTGATCAAAAAAAAATCTACACATAGGCATATAATAGTTAGGATTCCAGAAATCCAACAGAAGAATAAAATTCTACAAGCAATGAGAGAAAAGAAACAAATCACATACAAAGGAAAGCCCATCAGAATCACAGCAGACTTCTTGATGCAAACCCTCAAGGCAACAAGAGCTTGGAGTGATGTATTTCAAGCCCTAAAGGAAAACAGACTCCAGCCCAGATTGATGGACCCTGCAAAACTATCTTTCAAAATTGATGGAGAAATAAGATACTTTCATGATAAAGAGCACCTCAGGAACTTCATGAATACCAAACCGGCACTCCAAAAAATTTTAGACAATACCCTAGGAAAAGACAATGAGGATCACAACCCCAGGAAACCCAGCAGAATGAATCCATTGGGCATGACAAATTAAATGCAAAGGGGGAGAATCCAACAAAAAGAAAAAGTCATGACAAGGCTTTTAAAACTTTTGACTTCATCTCCCTAATGAGTGTATAATTCAATCTTATTACTGTACTGATTAGTATTTTTCTGATTCTAGAGTTGCACACCTTTCCTTGTGCTATACTGGCTATTTATCATCTTCTTATGTCTACTTTTTCATTGGGTTGTCTATTAATGAGCTGTAAGAGTTCTTTATATATTCTGGTCATAGGTTATATGTATTGTAAATATGGTCTGTTTAAGGACTACTTTTCATTTTAGTGATGTCATTTAAAGTTCTAAATTTTGATGGAATCTCATTTATCAATTTTTTTCTTTTATACATCATGTTTTTGGTATCCTAGGTAGTTCTTGCCTACCCTGAATTCATAAACATTTTCCCTTATAATTTCTTCTTAAAGTTTTATACTTTTAGGCTTTCTTATTTAGGTTCATAGATCCCTTCAAGTTATTTTCATGTATGGAAATAAAGGGTTGAGATTAATTTTTTATATACGGATACCAGGTGTTCTAGTGCTGTTTGCTGAAAACACTATCTCTTCCTTGGCTCTTGAATTGAGTTTATAGTCTATAAAATGTTAGTGTTAAATAATCTTTCAAAACTCAGTGGACCATATATGTGTGGCTGTATTTCTAGATTCTCTGTTTTATTCAAATGATCTATATGTCTTTCCTTGCACCAACACTGCCTTGATTACTGTAGCTTTAGAAGAAGTCTTAAAATTAGGTACTAAATGTCTTACAACACTGCTTTGTTGTGTTTTTTTAAAACTTTTCTAGGTCCTTTGTACTCCTACATAACTTTTAAATTTCAATATCCAATTCTTCATTTATAGCAAGTATACACAGACCTGAATTTTTATATATACCTTGTGTTTTCTAATCCTACTAAATTCAAATACAAGTTCTAGGGGCTTCTGGAGATTTCTTAGTATTTTCTCTGTAGATGATCATTTCATCTACATATAAAGATTTTGGTTCTACCTTGCCAATCCTATCCTAATTGTGTCATTTTATTGCCAGACTATTTTGGTGGGGTCTAGGTTTCAAAGTTTAATGGAGAGATAAAGAGTAAGCCTATCTGCCCTTGTTCCCCACCTTAAGCTGAAAGCATTGTATCTTCTCCATTCATATAAGGCATTCTCACTGAAAATATGGAGTACATGTCTTTAATCTATTAAGAAGGTTCTCTTGTGCTTCTAGTCTCCTGATAGCTTTTACCATGAACAGCTGTAGAATTTACTCCAATACTTTTTCTCCAACTAGTGACAGGATCATATAACTTTTTCCTTTCTTCTGTTAAAATGATGACTTTTGGGGGTGGATCTTCCAATGCTGAACCAACACTGCCATCCCTATAACAAAATCACTTTCTACATACTGCCAGATCTGACTTCCAATAGTTTGTTTTGTTAAACAAATTTCTATCTATGTTCATACCTTTTTCTTCTATTATCTTTATCCAATTTTAGGATTAGCACAATGTTGATTTCCTAAAATGAGGGGAGAAGTGTTCCTTCTTTTTTCTGCTTTAAATGTTTGATATAATTTATCAGTTAAAATGTATATGAGCCTGCTGTTGTCATATAGGTAGGTTTTCAAGCTAGGAATATACTTTCTTTAATAGGTGCTATTCAAATTTTATATTTCCTCCAGAGTTAGTTTCATTAATTTGTCTTCCAAGGTACTTCTTAGAAGTTGTCAAATTTATTTCAAAAAAGATTGTTGTAATATGCTTTCTATATCCTTTTAAATTCTGTAAAATCTGTGGTAATGTCTCCTAGATCTTGATATTGTAATTTAAAAAATGTATAATTGATATTGTGTAATAGGAAGAAAAGGTCTAAAGGAGCACCGGAAGTGGGAGGGCTAGGGGAAAGGAAAAAAGGGAAAAGAAAAAATATGAGAAAAGGAAAAACATGGAAACAAAGTCTTTGCAAATAGGGAAGGGTGGAGGAGGTGAAGGGAGGGCAGGGGAAGGGGAAAAAATAAGAACCAAGGTACTCATGTAAAGGTACAATATCCCAATGATGAATGTAACTGTATTTTATACCTAAAATGTACCAATAAATTTAATGGGAAGAAAATAATAATAATAATAAATTATCTCATTAATATTACATATTTTATTTTCATTTACAAATCATATTTTGCCCATTTTTCTTCCAGTTTTAATAAGTCAATTTTTAATTGAGTGTATCTATTACTGATAGACAAAGGTACAGTAATTAGATTATATTTATTATATAACCTGAGAGCCTTTGTCTATTAATAATGAGGGTTTGCCTTCTCTATAAATTTTTATTTATTGTTACAGTTTACGTATGGCCTTACTAGATTTTCACTCATGTTTTGGAAACACTGGTCTCATAGTTGTATTAGTTGTATTTACATTTTCCAACTTTTTTTTTTTCTTAGTGCCCATGATCGAACTCGGGACCTTGCACTGGGTGAGGCAGGTGCTGGAATCACTGAGCTAAATCCCCGGCCCTCCAACGTATTTTAAACTGACATTTCTGTAGCTATCAAAATTAAAATGAGTATTTACATTTTAAAATATTTAGCACAACTTTATACACTGCCACTTTTTCAGTGATCTAGCTTTCCATTATTTATATTTTTCTCATACTCTTAAGCTGTTTTCATGAAAGCTATCTTGACATTTGCATTCAGTGTTTTGTTTTGCTTTGTTTTTTGGAGGGATTGAGAGGCCATGGCTGGCCTTGAACTCCTGGGCTCGAGCACTCCTGCCTCAGCCTATGAGGTAGCTGGGGCTACCGGCACACACCACTGCTCCCAGTTTACATTCAGTTTGACAGCCTGGTTTTCTGTGCTTAACATGTCCCAGTCCTCATTAACAGTCTTCCCTACTGCTCCCACAATGACAGCAGGAAAGTCAACAGCCTATACACATCTGTGTTTATCAAATTTGCTGAGCAGAAGGGAGGAGCACTATCCTGAGGAAATCTCAGCAGAGTCTTCACAGGGGAAAGGAGGTTAGGAAAGGAAACTTTGACATTAGGAGGTGCTGGTCATTGGTTAGTTCCAGGATGGTCCAGGCAGGAATGGATCAGAATTTATAAACTGGGAAGTTATAGGAATAATCATTGATCTTATCTTTGAAAAACAAGACCCTGTGGAATTCCTGTGGTCTTATTACCTTGTCTGGATCTGAATGAGCCGGTGTTGAAACACTTAGAGCTCTGTCTTGAACTTCATGATTTACACATTATCTGCTTTGCCACCCTGTCATGATTGATTTCAGTTATCACTATAAAAACTCTGTTTTTGTTTCATCTATTTGTTGTTGAAGTATGCCTTCAGATGTTAAGGTACAGAATATTTTCAGAGTTCTTGGATACATGAATTTTTTTTCTGTTAACTCTGCATACATGTAACATAAGTTATTTGGATGTAAATTCCTGATGACACTCTTTTTTCAGAACTCTAAATATTATTCAATTATCTTCTAACATTTAGAGAAACAGAAAAGTCTCTAAATCTGGTGGGTTTTCTTTTTTCTGAATACTTGAGTATTTATTTTCCTTTCAATAAAAACTTTGTTGGTACACATTTTCTGGGTATGTTTTTTTAGATCTTGTTTGGAATGTATGGATATATGGATAGAGCGCTATCTGTCCATATGTAAAAAGACATCTTTTCAACCCAAGAACATTTTCACCAATTATAATATTAGTCATTGTTTCTGTTCTTTTTGTTTACCAACAAGTACACCTAAAACTCCTAGGTTTGGTCATCAATCTGCTTTCTAAAGGCTTTGGCTTTTTATTCTCTTTCATCTCTTCCCCCCTTTTCTTTAAATTCCATGAGTACTCCTCAGTCTGTCTTTTCATCTCTGTTTCAATTTTCAGCAGTATTATTTCTGCTCTAACTGCCTTCAAAGAAGTATGGTAAACTAATTAAGGCCACACTGTGAATTGCCCAGATTCAAAATGGTTAAGAGAAGAGCCCAGACCTTGGTTAGCTCTATGACCTCAGATGAATTTCTGGACCTCTCTGTGCTTTAGTTTTCTCATCTGTAAAATGAAGAAAATAATAGCTACTATTTTATAAAGAAGAATAAAAGTTCAGTAAGTTAATTTATGATAAGCACATAGCTACATTCAAACCTGTTAGCTATGTTCTAAATTCTCCTATTGCATCTGTTTATTTGTTCCTCTGTACTAAGCAATGTGACCGTGCCTACACCCACCCTCTTCTTGCACTATTTTAAAAATACACCATTTCCTAGTTTGATGTTAATCAGGAGGATGAACTTTATCATAAGGTCAAACATCTCCTCCAACTAGAAGGAATGATCACTCAGACTGTGGCATTTAAAGTGACAGCACCTAGTGTCACTCGGTTCTTTCTGTACTTACTGGTTGTAATCATTGTTATGTATGTGAGCTTTTCTAATTTTCTACTTGAATCAAGGAATTTCAAAAATAAAGTAATAAAATAAATAACTAATATCCATGTTTAGTATTTCTTTTCACATGTTCCACATGTGAATATATTTCCGAGAGAAAGTGTTTACTCTATAAAAAGAGTGCTAAACGAACAAAATATAATCTGGGTTTTAAACTAACATTGTAGACTATTAAATGATGAGACTCACTCATTAATGGGTTAAGCATAGTGAGCAAAAATAATTCATTTTACTTCTTCTCAGTTGGCACTTAAGCAAATCCCAAGAAAGAATATTCTCTAAATACTTTTGACTTGATTCTTCAATAACTAAAGCACACTATTTAGTTTCTAGGGGTCATAAAATCTGTTCTTTATGCTCTTGCTATTCACAATTTTGTCCTTGCAACTACAAGTTACTAAAAATATTTCTAGGAATTGGCACAAGGTTACAACAGACATTGAGAGCTGAAATCCTACACCCAAAAAACTGCTATCGGTTGTGAAATCACCCATCATCGCTGAGTCAGTTGTTCATGTGCACGTCTGCCAGGGAGCGGTGATCATTTTTGTGCCAAATTTGGCAGGTGCTGTTCTCATATTCCAAAGCAGGAAGAGAACCTCTCTAAAAATATCTATCTTCCTTATTTACACAAGCAACATATTATTTTGGGAGTAAATGCATTATTACCAGCAATAGGATATGTGTATATTTGTTTATCTTTGTATAATTTCTTGTTCCAAAAACATATTTGTATTTATACCATATTATGGCACACCTAACCCAATGCCTGAAACTGAGTACTCAATAGATGCAGAAGGAATGAATGATTCAGCAAAGCCACTTGGACTCTCTCAGGGACTGGATTGTGAAATACCCAATGTCCAAAATGATTGGCTTATTTAATTTTAAGTGCTACTGCATTTTTTCTATGCATCCATTTATTTTTATAATGCTCATCTTCATCAAGATATTTGACAGTAGTTTTCACAAGCACAGCTTTCTCTGCCAACACAGCCCCTCCACTTCTGACCAGCCATCCATGATTTTTCTCCCACACATATCTCACTACCTTAGCTCAACCCATCACCTCTACCTCAGATGAGCTCATTGTCAGTTTACAATACACAACTTCCCTATGTTGTATACATTAAGAGTGTGATGAAGTGTGCTCATTACTGTGTATCAGTAGTGCTTCACAGTGTATCAGCCAAAACTCTAAGCAATTTTTCATTCTTAGCTATTCTTCAGGAAATCTGTATAGCTCTCTGATTCTCTTTTAATCTGGCATTTCATAAATACACATTTACTTAAGGGTCCAAGCTATACTTCAGTGAAATAGTCTAAATACTGATATTGTGTAAGGTCATCATAACAGGACTAGCATGTAATATTATGTCAGAGAAATATATCTAGAAATATGTCTTTCTCTGTCTAAAGCTTCCTTCTATGTGTCCAATGCAATAGACTCTTCAAAGAAAAGGTGTTGTTTCATAAAACCATCTGCAGCACGCATTCTTTGTATTTTATTATTGTACAGACTAGAAAATCAACCAATAGTTTGCTTTGAGGTCTCAAGTGATAATACTCAAAGAACTCAGTAAGAGCTTTGTAAAGCAGAACAGAGTGTTCCAATTTTTTTTTTTTTTTTTTTTTTTTTTTTTTTTGCTATAACAGGAAGCCACTGAAGTGCTCTCATCAGAGCAGGGCTTTCTTAAGATTAAGACAGGATGCAAAATAGGGAACAGATGCCAGAGGAATAGAAGGCTGCAAAAGAAGGATACAGAGCTGTCCACCTGAGGATGGTGTGGACCATATCCATCTTCACTAAGAGCATATTGGAAAATAACTTTATTTTTTTTCCTTAGTGAACCAGGTAAGATTTTTTTTCATTAAGTTTATCAGTACATTTTAGGTATATAATACAGTTACATTCATCATTGGGATCTTGTACCTTTACATAATGTACATTGGTTATTTTTTCCCCATTCCCCTGCCCTCCCCTTACCCTCTCCACCATTCCCTATTTACAAAGACTTTGCTTCCATTTTTCCTTTTGTCATATTTTTTCTTTTCCCTTCTTTCCTATCCCCTACCCTTCCCACTTCCCCTACCCCTTTAGACCTTTTCCTCCTATTTTACATTATCAAGTGTACGTTTTGGCCCTTATTTATTCTTTTAGTTTTCCACACCAGAGAAACTATTTGGTGTTAACAAATGTGTGATCTATCTATTTCACTTAAGAGTATGGCCTCAGTGTGCATCAATTTAGCAATAAATGCCTCTAGTTTCTTGTTCTTTATGGTTGAATAGTACTCCAACTTATTAAAAAAACAACAACACATCTTCTTTATCCAGTCTCCAGTTGATGGGCAATTGGGCTCTTTCCAAGTTTTAGCTATTACAAACTCTGCTGCTATAAACATGGGTGTGTGTATATATCACTGTGGTGTGATTCTTTTAATTCTTTTGGAAAAATACCCAGCAGAGGAATAGGTGGGTCAAACGGGACCCCTAATCCTAGATTTTTGAGGTATCTCCATATTGATTTCCACAGTAGTTGCACCAGTCTGCACTCCCAACAACAATGGAGAAGGGTTCCTTTCTCCCCACAACCTCACCAGCATTTGTTATTGGTTGATTTCTTGATAGCAGCCATTCTTTCTGGGGAGAGGTAGAATCTCAGCATTGTTTTCATTTGCATGTCTCGAATGACCAGTGATGTTCAATATTTTTTCATATGTTTATTTGCAGCTTTTCTTTCTCTGAGAAATGTCTGTTCATTTCAGACGCCCATTTTAGAATTGGGTCTTTATATTTAGGGGGTCTGATTTTTTTTTAGTTCTTTATATACTCTAGATAGTAGACCTTTGCCTGAGGAACAGCTGGTAAAAAATTTTTTCCCATATTGTAGGTTGTCTCTTAGCTCCGTTGGTGGTTTTGCTTTAACTTCCAGAAAGTTTAGTGTTTCTGTTTTAATATTTAAATCGTTAATCCACTTCGATCTTAGTTTAGTGCATGGTGATAGATATGGGTCTAGTTTTAATCTTTGGTGGGTTGAAATCCAGTTTTTCCAACACCATTTATTAAAGAGGCTATCTTTCCTCCAATGAGAGTGGTTGGCTCCTTCGTCAAAGAAGAGGTGGCTGAATACATCTAGAGTTGTTTCTGCATCTTCCACTGATCCTTGGGTCTGTTTCTTTGCCAGTACCATGCTGTTTTTATCACAGTGTCTTTGTAGTAGTTTCAAGTTGGGGATTGTGATGCCCCCTGCCATGTCTCTGTTACCTAGAATTGCTTTTGCTATTCTAGGTCTCTTTTGGTTCCAAATGAATTTTTGGATTGTTTCTCTAGTTCTGTAAAATATACTATTGGGATTTCAAATGGGATTGCATTGACTCTGTATAGCAGTTTTGGATGTATGGCCATTTTCACTATATTGGTACTTCCTACCCAGGAACAGAGGATGTCTTTCCAATTTCTTATATTCTCTTCGATCTCTTTTTTCAGAGTGCTGTAGTTCTCAATGTAGAGGTCTTGTGCTTCCTTCATTAGATTGATTCCTAGATATTTCAAATTTTTGGATGCTAATGTGAAAGGTATTGTTTCCCTTATTTCTCTCAGTGAGTCTGTTATTTGTGTACAAAAAGGCTATTGATTTTTGTGGGTTGACCTTGTATCCAGCTACTCTACTGAATCTGTGAATTAAGTCTAGAAGTCTTTTGGTGGAGGTTTTTGGGTCTTCTATGTAGAGTATTATATCATCAGCAAATAATGACAGTTTAACTTCTTCCTTTCCTATCTTTATTCCTTTTATTTCTTTCTCTTTTCTAATTGCTGTGGCTAATGTTTCCAGAACTGTATTGAACAGGAGTGATGATAGTAGATATCCTTGTCTTGTTCCTGATTTTAGCATAGAGGTTTTCAGTTTTTTGACTATTTAGTATGATGTTGGTGTTGATTTTTCATAGATAACCTTTATCAGGTTGAGGTAAAGACCTTCTATTCCAATTTTCTGTAGGGTTTTTATCCTGAATGGGTGCTGAATTTTGTTGAATACTTTTTCTGTGTCTATTGAGATGATCATACGGGTTTTTTCCTTGGCTCTGTTAATACAGTGTATTGCATTTATTGATTTACTGTGTTGAACCATCCTTGCATCCCCAGGATAAATCCAACTTGATCAGAGTGTATGATCTTCTTGATGACCCTCTGCATTCTGTTTGCCAGTATCTTGTTGAGGATTTTTGCATCTATGGAGTTATGATCTTCATTGTCTTTTTCTAGGATATTGCATAAAATTGTTTGGGGTGCTGGTTTGGTGTTCATGAAATTTCTCAGGTGTTCTTTATTGTGAAAGTATCTAATTTCCCCATTGATTTTGAAAGATAATTTTGCCAGATACAACAGTCTAGGTTGGAAGTTATTTTCTTTTAGGGCTTGAAATACTTCACTCCAGGCTCTTCTTGACTTGAGGGTTTGTGTTGAAAAGTCTGCTGTGATTCTGATGGGCTTTCCTTTGTATGTGATTTGTTTCTTTTCTCTAACTGCTTGTAATATTTTGTTCTTCTGTTGGGTTTCTGGTATATTTATTATTGTATGTCTAAGGATATATTTTTTTTGGTCATGGCTAGTTGAAATCCTATATGCCTCACTTACCTTTATGTCAAATTCTTTTGCTCTGTTTGGGAAGTTTTCTGTCATTAATTCTGTGAACAGTTTTTTTATGTCATTTGTACTTTCCCCTGCTTTTGTGTGGACTCCAATCAGTCTTGTATTATTCTTCTTTGCATCATCTAGGAGCTGCTGGATCGATTTCTCATGGTCCCTTACTAGTTTTAAGAGATTTCTCTTTTCATGGTTGCTGACTGCAATCCTCTCTTCTATATCTGACATTCTGTCTTCACATTGGCTCATTCTTCTGCAAATACTTTCAATAGAGATTTAGTCTCCTGAATATATGTTTGAATCTGTTTCGTGGATTCCATTTCTTTCCTATGTTGGGCATTCAAAGTGTCCATTTCTTTTCTATGCTGGGCATTCATGGCTTCCATCATGGTTCTGAACTCATCTATTTTTTTCTGTTTCTGTTCTAGAGACTCTAATCATGTCTTTCATTCTGCTCACCATGTCTGTAGTTATCTGAGAAATTATTTCTGTTATGAATTTTTCTAGAGCCTCATTCATCTGTTTTGTTACTTCCTGTGCTATCAGTTCAGTGTGCTCAGGTGGCTGATTATCAGATTTTTCCACCTCATTTTCCCCAGAATTTGGCTTTGGTGAGCTGGAAGTCTGGGTTTGCAACTTGCTTAGGTGTCTTCTCATTTCTATTTTTGTTGTTGGTACTGTCCTTGGTTTAATTCCTGGGTTTATACTTTGATATTGCTTATTGTAAGTATCTTTGTTGCTTGTATTTAGAACCCATATGGAATGATTGCTTCTCAGAAGTGTCTTCCAGATAGATATAGCTGGTTTTTAAGTTTTGAGTCTCCAATGACTCTTAGGCAATCTCATTTTCAGTATACCAGGAAGGACAACTGATTAGATCAATCACAACACCTTAGCCCAAATGATACAATCAGCAACAACAATAGCATCAAGCACAGCTTAGAAAATGACAATTTGTGATAGTTATTAATCTATCACTTTTAATCGTGTGAATTAAATCAAAATCAAGGACCAGCCAAAAATATGTCCATAGTGAATAAACGCTTCAATATAGCAAATTTACCCTTCAGGATGGGGATTTAGAAGGAGTTGGGGAGGGAGGGATAGATAGGTAGAAGGAAAAGGAAAGGTTAGAAGTGAGGCCAGAGGACACAGGAAGATCACACAAACTCTAGGAAACTGTTGAAGACAAGAGGAAAAGACAGAATGAAAGGAGAAACAAATGAACAGACCAACCTAACAGCAATAGGGAAGTTAGAAACTGTATTCACTTTCCTTTAAAACTAATGACAGTTGAGAGAAGGAAAAAGAGAGAAGAAAAGAAAAAGAGAAAAAAGAAATATGAATTAGGACAGGAACAAAAAGGGAGAGAGATGAAGAACAAGGAGGGAGAGAGAGAGCAAGAGAGAGAGAGAAAGAAAAGAAGAAAAAAAGAAAAACACTTGAAAAGAGAAGAAAAAAAAATTTTAAATGCAAGCACGAGGTCCCAAGTTCAATCTCTGGTACCAAAAAAAACAAATTTAAATTAAAAATAAGAAAAAAAAATAACTTTGAAAATTAAAAAAAAAATAAAGGGCTTCCTTCAGGGTATGTCTCTGCTGTCACAATAGACAATGTGGGCAGCAGCATGCAGATCTCAGTCAATTAGTCTCAGCAAGCCAGTGGCAGTCCCCTGAGATTCAGGCTGCTTTCTGGCTGCAAGGCCCAAGTTGAGCTCCCTGACCTCCTGCTGGGTTGAAGTCTGCAGAGTTCTATTGCAGGTTCCAGCTGCCCTTTCTCTGAAGGTAATCCCGGTGGTGATCCCTCCAACTTACCAACTACGGTGGTCTTGCGTGCCTTTATTGAAGAGAGTTTCTTCACTTTTCCAGTGGGCTTCAATTTTCATCAAGGAGCCTGAGCAGGAGCCCTCTTTCTGTTGTTCACTTCTGCTCTGTCTTCTGGAGCTCAGGACAATGGCCTTTATGACCCCCTGTGCCTATGGGGTGTGGATCCAGGTACTGGTGTGGCCCAGTGGCCAGAGGTGGGGGGGGCTGCTGGCAGGCCATGCAGCTCAGCTTCTCTGGAAAATAACTTTAAAGATATAAAAGCAGATAATTGTAAAATATCAAATGTATCTTTTTCAATGCAGCCTTGGTAAAAGAACATAAAGACTGGATCAACGACCACAGAAACCTCAGCATTCCTGTATTGCCTGTAGATGAGGAAGCTAAGAAGTGCGCATATGGACCTCAAAGGGCAGATAAGGAACTGAGGATATGGCTCAGAAGTAGAATGGTAGAGCATTTGCCTAGTCCATCCAATGCCCTTGGCTCAACTCCCAGAACCACAAAAAAAGTTGTAAAATAAAAGAGCAAGTAGGTAGCTCATATTTTAAGGAAGCTGAATACATAACTTGGCTTTGATTTCTCTAAAATAAGGGAAGGCTAAGTAATGTCCTTTGTTTTTTGTTTTGTAAAAATATTATATCAGAGAGAGAAAGAGAACACATGTTCAGTGTAAATAGTTTAAATAATACAAGAAATGTTCATATCCACTTCAACTTGAGAACCCCCAAGCTTCAGATCCATGGAGGTTCTTATCATATTTCTATGTGTTTTGATCCCTCTGGCTGGAATACCTTTCTAGACCTATCCATAATCCCTTCTTTTTCTGGTAAGTTCAAAATATCCTACATTTCTTAGTCCAGATTTCCTTCAAAGCCTTTTCTGCATCCCTCATCTCGCCCTCCATTCTTCCCTAGCCAGATAAAATCACCTCTTCCTCCACTTCTACAGATCTTCACTTGGTGTCTGAGAGGACTCCCTGTGATTCACTGTTTGTGTGTTTCTCTCATCCATTGAATTCTAGACTCCAAGAAAGTAGGGACAGTATCTTATTCATGCTGCGCAATTTTCAGCATAACCTCACAGCAGGGAAAAAAATCTATCCTCTCTGTCATAATACAGAGTGACACAATGCAGCAGTTAGGAGAGCATTGTCTGGAACCAGGTTTTCATTAACTTCCCCATTCTTTTGTTTTCTCAAAATGTGTAATAGATAATGTGAAATATGAAGAAAAAGTCTAAAGGGGAAGGGGAAGTAGAAGGTGTAGGGGAAAGGAAAGAAGGGAAAGAAATAAATATAAGAAATTTTAAAAATGGAAACAAAGTTTTTGTAAATAGGAAGGGGTGGAGGGGTTGACGGGAGGGTAGGAAATGGGGAAAAAAATAAGAACCAAGATATATCATGTCAAGGTACAAACTCCCACATATACCCAAAATATACCAATAAACTTAATGAATAAAAAAAATTATTCTAACCTAGATACATGACACATCATTCAAGAGAGAAGAAAATATATTCCTATTCAGACTCTTGAGCCTACTGTTTTCCTCTAGTTGTTTTCACCAGGTATTTGTATGGTTAGTGATATGGACAGATGATATTGCTCCCTGTACTAAGAACAGGAGTTTGGTAACTGGAATTGATTTTAGAGATCACTGAGGTTAATCTCCTCATTTAACGGTTGAGGAGATCAAAGTGAAGTGGCTTTCTGAGGGCACAAGACTCTTTCACAGTGGTGCTTCCCTTGCCAACTCTGTGCTCTTTCCATACATTTTCAGATGATACCAAAAACCTGCAGTGTCATTAAAATTATTCAGGAAAAGAATGCCAGCTAAACTTGTGTAAGCATAGGCTAATGCTGATTAAGTAACTGTTTTTAGGCCAAACAGACCTCATTATCTCCTAACCAAAGTTGAATTCAAAAAAACAAAGTTGGATTCAAATCCTTGTAGTGAACTACTATGCTCTTCTCAGATAAAATTACCAAGAGTTCCCGAAAATGCCTCTAATTGCTTAATGAGTGGCAGGAAGAATTATAGAATGTTAAATTGCTTTAGTGTCATCTAGGGAGAATTTCTTCAATTTTATGCTTTCCATGGGAGAGTAGAGATAATTTTTAGCATTACAACAAACTTGGAGATATTGTGGAATAGAATGCAAAATGTGCATGGCTTTTCAGAGTTAAAAGTGACATTGCAAAGGCATTTCTCACTTCTGAAGATACTTCTGGCTACACTTCCAACCTCTGGAAATCAAGTTCACACTCTTCTGCCCTTAGGGGTACTTCATAGGACATTTGAGATGTAGTTAAACAATAGGACACCTAGGGTTATTTAATGGGAATATGTATAAAATGCCTAAAAATATGTAAGTACTTAAGTCTACCTGAGGACCCATGGGAGGCTTCACCGAAGTTAGTGGCTCCCCTGTGTTAGTTACTTTCTCATTGGTGGGACAAAATACCTGACACCCACAAGTTAAAGGAGGAGGAGGTTTATTTTGGCTTACAGTTTATAGAAGTTTCAGTTCATAGAAGGCTGGATCCAAGGCAGCGCAACATAGCAAGAAGGACATTGCAGAAGAAAAGTAGTTCATAGCATGGCAGGGGCAGGAAGCAGAGAGGGATCAACATATACACCCTTCCAGGCCATGACCACAGTAAACCACCCTCTTCCCACCAGGCTTCACCTCCCAACTCACACCAACTATAAACCCATCACGGGACTAATCCAGTAATTAGTATCACACCCATGATCCAGTTACCTCCCAAAAGGCCCACCTATGAGTCCATGAGGCTTTGGGGGAACATTTAGTTATATAGCGTAACACTCTGTGAATAACTGTAATTAGGCTGCTAATGCTTTAAACATACAATATTACTAACATTTTGTACTTAATGTAGTTAAAGTCACAGTTTACACAGACTGTATTTATTCATCTACCAAACATATTTACAGCACTTGCTATTGGTCAGGCCCTCTTCTAAGCAAGCACCTGATCAAGTGCTACTCAAATATATTCTGCATTTGACATGGACATATGATTTGATAAATAACTGACATACAAGTGAGGAAATTCTTTCTGATGCAAATATTTTTTTCTGGTTATATCCCAAATCCACTCCTCTGCATTTTTACTAAATTCTACTGCCATCACACTAACATTCAGCTAGTTCCATACACATGGATTCGACCCACCAAGGATTAAAACTATTCAAAAACACCAAAAAATACATCTGAACTAAACATGTACAAATGTTTTCATTATTATACCCTAAAGAATAAAGTATAACAACTAGTTACATAGTATTCACATTGTATTAGGTGTTTTAAGCAGTATAAAGAAGTATACAGGAGTATAGTTGTAGGTTATATGAAAATATTACATTATTTTATATAAGAGACTTGAGTATCCTTGGGTTTTGATATCTACAGGGCCGAGGGGGAGAGATGCTGGAACCAATCCTCAAACGATTCCTAGGAAGCCCTGTACAAAGAGAAAAATACAATGCTAAGGATGTAGCTCAATGGTAGAGCACCCAACTGCATACATGAGGCCCCAGGATCAAGCCCCAGCACAGCAGGGGGGAAGGAAAAGCCTCTGAGTTTATTCTTAAAACCAGCTCCCTTCTGCCTGTTTTTTAAACCAGTTCTCCTTGTGCATTAAGCCAGTTTGTGTTATTTCCAGTTATTAATAAACTTTTCTGCTTCTATGGGGTTGTTTTCTAAAAATATAGTCGTTCTAGGACCAGAACACATGATTGCAGTAATACAAAGGGCAGCTCAGAAGTCATATGTAGAATTGTGGTCTGAAATCAATTCAGGGCATGCTTGATTTGAAATAAACAGGAGCCCTCATAAAGAGAAGAGAGAGGGATTCTCAGGCCTTAATTCAAGTGCCCTTCCCTTCTCCCCTACTCTTTTCACAAAGACTAGGTGCACTTTTTGTCTATCTGTCTGTCTGTCAGTCAGTTTTGTTTTGCTTTTTGTTTTTTTGTTTTTTGAGACCAGATGTAGCTTCATGGTTTAGACTAGAATTAACTCACCATGTAGCCAAGGCTGGACTTTAACTTGCCTCTGCCTTCTGAGTACTGGGATTACAGACATGTGCCACCATGTATGGCCATAACAGTAGGGAGAGTGTCATGATGTCTTTAAGGACAAAAATAGTCCTTAAGGACAAAAATAGCCACTGATCCATATCCCACACAAGAAAGAAACCCTTTAAAACACCTTATCTCAGCTTAGAGACCCTGCTTAGACCCTGTCCATGACAGAAAGAACAAACAGAAACTCAAAGGGCTTAATTCTCCCAATTAAAAATAAAGAGCCATTTATAGAAAAATGGATGCACCTTAAGATCACAATGTTAAGTGAACACAAGCTTGGAGAGCATATGCTGTTCCTTATATGAAAAAGCTAATAGGAGAAAAGAGAGGCAGAGGGAAAAAAAGTTATTGTATTCTAAGTATGTAACTGCTGTTGGTTTCTGCTTTCTCTCCAATATGGTGTGACAGTTCACTTTACAGGATTTCCATTTTCTTGGATATATTAAGGTCTTTATTGTTGCTATTAGTGTAGTCTATTTTGAATTAAAAAATAAATAAATCCCCTCCAAAAAACATGACTAAAGAAAACTGTTTTTTACATATTAACTTTATATCCATATATCTTGGTGAATGCTGTTATTATCATTTATTAATTCAGTTATGCAACATTCATATAATCTAATAGCAATTTTTTCCTTTCTTTTCAGTGTTTTAACCTACTGTTTCTTTTTCTTATATTATTTCATGGACAAGAATTTCCAGAAAAATGTTGAATAGTACTTACAGCAGTATGCATCACCATCTAATTTCTGAATTTTTGATGTTACATCTTTCAGTATCTTTATTGCTGAAAATTTTGTTAAAGATGGTATTTATAGCTTGCAAAACTCTATATTTGAAAATTTACCAATAAATATTGAATTTAATTAAGAAAAAAGAGATGCTCTCCCTCTTTTTCTTGGAGCATTTCTTTTAAAAAAAAAAAAAAAAAAAAAAAAAACTATCAGTATTTTCTCCAGTCTTTGAAATGTATAGAAATCCTTTTCAAAACTAGTTAGGCCATTTGTCAGTTATAAGACCTAGAAAACTCTTTCTCAAAGACCTGGGAGCCATGCCTTTGAAATGCAAATATCTAGGGAAATAGTGCCCCATCTTCCAGTTTCAGTGGGAGGGTAGGAGCCTAACTGTGGTGAGCATTTTACTCCTTCCTATCATAAAGACACAAGAAGTTTGTTTTTCATTTGAATAAAAAAAGCCAGTTAGTTAGCAGATGATTATCAGGTGAAGATAGAATGAACTGTGTGTAACAAACACTGCTATCAAGTCCTCTTACCTGAGGATGGTTCTGTTTATCTTGAGAACAAGTATGGAGCAGGTGTTACCTGCCTGACTATAAAAAAAAGGGTAAGATTTCTTTCTGTCTCTGCTACCTCTTAGCAGATTTCCTGTGATGTCTATCGCATTCTGGTTCAATACTTAAAAATGAAACTAGTTTTCTTTCTCTTAAAATCTTTGTGAGAGGATTTCTTGGATTGGAAGATTTTGTTTTCAATTATATTTGCCCAGCAATTTAGAAATTATCCTTCAAGTTTTAATTATTACATATTCCAAAAAAAATTTTAACTTCCATTTGCAGATGCCCTAAGCACATGCTTAGTGCCAGTCCTGACTCTTCTCCATTGTCTTGCAAGAAAACCTACCTCTCCTATCAGCAAAATCTGAGATAAGGTAGTAACAACTGATCCTGATAGATGTGAAACACTGATAGTTCACCTTCAAAAATCCACATGCCATCTTGACCAAAAAGAAAAGAACCAGTGTGGCCTCTCTTGGGGAGATGACTCCTGCCTTTTTTTTTTTTTTTTGCCTTCTTCCCTTTGACAAATGTGATATGTATCTGGGAAAAGGCCATTTTCATAAATGTTTCATTCTCCCTGCTCCAAGCACAGCATCACTGAAGCATGAATTATAACCACCTTGGCTGGCAAGCATCCTTCCATGAGCACATTCTTTCTCATTTGTGGTCACTGTAGTGCCTCCTGTGGGATAGGCTGAGTGAAAAGCTCTCACAGCTGGAAAATACCAGTGGCTTCTTCATCTGCTGACCAATCCCTTGCCTGAGAGTTTAACAAGCAATTTATTTATCTGCTTTTCTCAAAATACAGATGAACAGGATTTTCCTTCCTTCCTAATTGGTTGCCAAAGTAGGGAAAACCTGGTGCAGCTGACTTCTTCCACTTGTGGCTCCCCCCATTCAAATTCATTTCCCTTGTGCCATAATTGAACAAGAAACTTGTCAGTCTTTTTATAAAATAGTGAACAACTTACCTGCCTACTGAATGATACTATTCATAATTGTTGCAGTCAGGAAAATCTGTGGACAGTTCCTCTTACAGCTATAACCACAGCACTGTAGGCAACAAGCAGGGAAAAAGGCATGGTGTGGTCCCAGACACAGGCCCCTTGATTGCTTTGTTCATTGCACCTGGAATTCCTCTCCCTTACACATTCCTACTTTGTAATATAAAGCATTCACAGAAGCTATTTAATTTATTAAAAAGTCTTCTCAAAATACTTCCATCATACTTAGGAAAGTAAAAGTCACTGATGTGGAAAAATGGGTCATCTAAAATGAAATACTCAATATAAAGGAAAGCAAAATGCATGAGCCTTGAGGATTTTGTACTTTTGAGGATTCTACTTGTCTTTGATTCCTCTCTCAGGAAACAGTTCCTTTACCAACTCACTCAGCTTAAAACCTTCTCTTCCTTCTCTCTATCACCAACACAATCAAGTTCGACTTTCCTAAATATTTCTTAAATATGTCCCCTCATCCCTAAATCCACTCTCAATCCCTTCATTCAAATAAACAATTTCTCTAGGACAGTGGTTCTCACAGCAGGGGTCCCAGGTCAATAAGGTGGCCATCACCTGAGAAAATTTTACCCATATCCTCAGACTTTGTAGAATACTGAGACTAAGGGAGGCAGATTAATTTATGGAAGAAATTTCAAGCCACCCCAACATTTGGGCTGTCATATGGGTACAGCTGGCTGCTTCTAGACAGATTTATAGTACAAATCAGAGCAAAAGGCAGAGCCAAAAATTTTGAAAACGTAAATTTTGGCTGAGAAAATCACATGTAAATTTGGGGCCACAGAAGATGTGGTTGCTGAAGATATTGCCATTAAAAAGAAACCAAGGAAATATAAACTTTGAATAGCACCTATTAAAGAAAGTATATTCCTAGCTTGAAAACTTACCTATATGAAAACAGCAGGCTCATATACATTTTAACTGATAAATTATATCAAACAATTAAAGCAGAAAAAAGAAGGAATACTTCTCCCCTCATTTTAGGAAATCAACATTGTGCTAATCCTAAAACTGGGTAAAGATAATAGAAGACAAAAGTATGAACATAGATAGAAATTTGTTTAACAAAACAAACTATTGGAAGTCAGATCTGGCAGGATGTAGAAAGTGGTTTTGTTATAGGGATGGCAGTGTTGGTTCAGCATTGGAAGATCCACCCCCAAAAGTCATCATTTAAACCGAGGAAAGGAAAAAGCCATATGATCCTGTCACTAGTTGGAGAAAAAGTATTGGATTAATTTCTACAGCTGTTCATGGTAAAAGCTATCAGGAGACTAGAAGTAGAACAGAAACTTCTCAACAGATTAAAGACGTACTCCATACTTCCAGCTTTTATATTTCCTCCAGAGTTAGTTTCATTAATTTGTCTTCCAAGGTACTTCTTAGAAGTTGTCAAATTTATTTCAAAAAAGATTGTTGTAATATGCTTTCTATATCCTTTTAAATTCTGTAAAATCTGTGGTAATGTCTCCTAGATCTTAATATTGTAATTTTAAAAATGTATAACTGATATTGTATAACAGGAAGAAAAGGTCTAAAAGAGCAGGGGAAATGGGAGGGGTAGGAGAAGGGAAAAAAGAGAAAGGAAAAAATATGAGAAGAGGAAAAAAAATGGAAACAAGGTCTTTGCAAATAGGGAAGGGTGGAGGGGGTGAAGGGAGGGCAAGGGAACAGGAAAAAAAAATAAGAACCAAGAGACTCATGTAATGGTATAAGATCCCAATGATGAATGTAACTGTATTGCATACCAAAAATGTACCAATAAACTTAATGGGGAAAAAAAGAAAAAAAGGAACAAAAGAAAACCAAGGGAGGGCCAGGGAATTTAGCTCAGTGGTTCTGCCACCTGCCTTGCAAGCACAAGGACCCAAGTTCAATCCCCAGTACCAAAAAAAAAAAAGAAAGAAAGAAACCAAGGGGAAAGCCACCCCGAGTGCCAAGGAAGAGCCTTCCGGGCTGCTGTACTACTGCCTCCAGTGCTGAGTAGAGCCACCCCCAGGGCCAAGGAGGTAAGCCACGCAGGTGCCAGCAGCACACAGCCTCCCCCATCCCCCACTGAAATGAGAAGACATGAAAATAAGTCTCAAAACCAGACTCCCAGGTCACATAAAGCAACCTCGAAGGGAAACAAGATGGAACAATATGATACTCAACCACCTGGGCTCCCTGAACTGGCAACAAAAGAAGATCTTGAAAAAAGGAAATCAGAAATAATTTCTCAAATAACAGCAGAGATTGTGCCCATAGTGTAAGATATGATTAATAAATCTAGAGAGGACACAGATAAAAAAAAATAGAGGAGCTGAGGAACATGATGGAATCCCAACACAGAAAACAAATGGAATCCAAAAAATAGATACAAACAGATTTCCAGGAGATTGAAAAGTCCATTGAAAGTTTACAAAATAGAATGAGGCATTGTGAGGACAGAATTTCAGATATAGAAGATAAGATTGCAACTAGTGACCAGAAAAAGAAAAATTTCTTTAAAATAGTAAGGGAACACAAGAAATCAATCCAGCAGCTGCTAGACAATGCAAAGAAGAATAACATATGACTGAATGGAGTCAATGAAGGAACAGGAAAGAGTGCACAAAACATAAAACATACTGTTCACAGAAGTAATGGCAGAAAACTTCCCAAGGAGGGGAAAAGAACTTGACATACAGGTAAGTGAGGCATATAGGACTCCAATTACCCAAGATCAAAAAAAATCTACACATAGGCATATAATAGTTAAGATTCCAGAAACCGAACAGAAGAAGAAAATTCTACAAGCAGTTAGAGAAAAGAAACAAATCACATACAAAGGAGAATCACAGCAGACTTCTCAACACAAACACTCAAGGCAAAAATAGCTTGGAGTGACATATTTCAAGCCCTAAAGGAAAACAACCTCTAACCCATATTGAGATACTGTGCAAAACTATCTTTCAAAATTGATGGAGAAATAAGATACTTTCACGACAAAGAGCACCTTAGGAACTTCATGAATACCAAACAAACACTCCAAAAAATTTTAGACAGTATCCTAGGAAAAGACAATGAGGATCACAACCCCAGGAAGCCCAGCAGAATGAATCCATCAGCATGACAAGAAATTAAATGCAAAGGGGGAGAATCCATCAAAGAATACAAGAAACACACTTATTTCAAAAAGAAATTCATAGACAAAAAGTTAAAGGGTGGAAAACAATACTCCATGTGACAGGAACATGAAAAAAAAACAGGACTAGCTATCCTCTTTGCAGATCAAGGGGACTTCACACCAACACTGATTAAGAGACAAAAAGGACACTACATCCTTGTAAAGGGAACAATCCAAGAGGAAGAGATGACAATCATTAATATCTATGCAACAAACACTAGCACACCCAACTATATAAAACAAATACTAATGGACATGAAAAATCAAATAAACATTAATACAATAGTAGTGAGAAACCTCAATACCCCACTGTCACAAAAAGATAGAACAACTAGACAAAAAATAAGCAACGAAATATTAGAACTCAATCAATCTTGAACAAATGAACTTCACAGATGTTTACAGAGTCTTCCACCCCACAAAATCAGAATACACATTCTTTTCAGTTGCACATGGGTCATTCTCCAAAATAGACCACATACTTGCTCACAGAACATGTTTAAGTAAGTGCAAAGGAATTGAAGTTATCCCCTGTATATTATCAGACCATAGTGCGATGAAATTGGAGATCCATAGAAAAAGAAACCACAAGAATTGCATAAGCACATGGAAATTGAACAATACACTTCTGAATAATGAATGGATCACAGAGGAAATTAAAGAAGAAATCAGACAGTTCCTATAATTAAATGACAGTATAACATATTGGAATCTATGGGGCACAATAAAAGCAGTCTTAAGAGGGAAATTCATAGCAGTGAATACGCATATTAGGAAAACAGAACATGCCCAATTAAACAACCTGATGCTGAACCTCAAGCTTCTAGAAAAAGAAGAGCAGGACAATCCCAGAGCTCATACAAGGGAGGAAATTTTAAAGATCAAAGGAGAAATCAATGCAATGGAGACTAAGAGAACGATACAAAAAATCAATGAAGCCTAGAGTTGGTTCTTCAAAAGAATCAACAAAATTGACAAACCCTTAGCCAACCTTATCAGAAAAAGGAAAGAAAAGGCCCAAATCCATGCAATTAGGAATGAAAAGGGTGAAATTACAACAGACCCAGAAGAAATCCAGTGGATGATCAATACCTACTTCAAGAACCTATATGCCAATAAGATGGAAAACTCAGAAGACACTGACAGATTCCTAGATATGTATGAATTACCAAAGTTGAACGAAGAAGACCTAAAAATTCTAAACAACCCAATATCAACCAATGAAATTGAAAACAATTAAAAACTTACCAACTAAGAAAAGCCGGGGTCCTGATGGCTTCACTGCTGAATTCTACAACATATTTAGAGAGGACCTACTGCCACTACTATTTAAACTCCTCAATGAAAGTGAAAGGGAAGCAATACTCCCAAATTCATTCCTGGAAGCAAGCATCACCTTGATCTCCAAAGCAGAGGAAGACCCAACAGAGAAAGGGTACTATACGCCAATCTCACTAATGAACATAGGTGCAAAAATCCTTAATAAGATACTGGCAAATAGAAATCAGAAGATCATCAAGATCATACACGCTAAGGGGGATTCATCCCAGGGATGCAGGGATGGTTCAACATATGCAAATCAATCAATGTAATACACTATATCAATAGAGCCAAGGACAAAAACAATATGATCATCTCAATAAATGCATATAAAGCATTTGACAAAATCCAACATGCATTTATGACCAAAAAAACCCTACAAAAATTGGAATAGATGGTCTCTACCTCAAACTGATAAAAGCCATTTATGAAAAACCAACAGCCAATATCATACTAAATAGTCAAAAACTGAAATGCTTCACATTAAAATCAGGAACAAGACAAGGATATCCACTATCCTGTTCACTATACTTTTGGAAACATTAGTCACAGCAATTAGACAAGAGAAAGAAATAAAAGGAATAAAGACAGGAAATAAAGAAGTCAAATTGTCATTATTTGCAGATGACATGATACTCTATATAGAAGACCCCAAGAACGCCACCAAAAGTCTTCTAGACTTAATAATCAAATTCAGTAAAGTAGCTGCATGCAAGGTCAACACACAAAAATCAATGGCTTTCCTCTACACGAACAACAGACTCACTGAGAGAGAAATAGGGCAAACAATTCCTTTCACAACAGCATCCAAAATACTAAAATACCTAGGAGTCAACCTAACAAAAGAAATCAAAGAGCTCTTCTCTGAAAACTATAGCACTCTGAAAAGAGAGACTGAAGATGATGTCAGGAAATGGAAAGACATCCCCTGCTCCTGGGTAGCAATAATCAACATAGTGAAAATGGCCATACTCCCAAAACTGTTACATAGATTTAATGCAATCCCAATGGAAATTCCCACAACATACTTCACAGACCTTGAGAAAACTATTCAAAAATTCATTTGGAACAAGAAGAGACCTAGAATAGCAAAAGCAATTCTAGGCAACAGAGACATGGCAGGGGGTATCACAACCCCCAACCTGAAAGTATACCACAATGCTACAGTGATAAAAACAGCACGATACCAGCAAAGAAACAGACCTGGGGACCAGTGGAAAAGATTAGAAGATGCAGAAACAACTCTAGAAACATTCAGCCATCTCATCATTGACAAAGGACACAAACACCCACACTGGAAGAAAGAGAGCCTCTTTAATAAATGGTGCTGGCAAAATTGAGTTTCAACTTGCCAAAGATTAAAACTAGACCTTAATCTCTCATCGTGCACTAAACTAAAATCGAAATAGATTAAAGATCTAAATATTAAAACAGAAGCACTGAACCAGCTGGAACAGAGATTAGGTGGAACTCTTGAAGACACTGGTGTTGGAAAAGATTTTAAGAGTAAAACCTCAGTTTCCCATGAATTAGCACAATCAACAAGCGGGATCTCTTCTTATTAAAAAGCTTCTGCACAGCAGGAGAAACCACCAGCAGTGTGAAGAGACAACCCACTATGTGGGAAAAAATCTTCACCTGCTTTTCCTCAGACAACGGTCTACTATCTTGAATCTATAAAGAATTTTAAAAGATCAGACCTCCCAAATTTAAAGACCCAATCCAAAAATGAGCATCTGAAATGAACAGACATTTCTCAGATGAAGAATTAGAAATAGCAAAGAAACATATGAAAAAATATTCAACATCATTGGTCATTCATGAGATGCAAATGAAAACAACACTGAGATTCCTCCTCACCCCAGAAAGGATGGGTGCTATCATGAAAGCAACTAATAACAAATGCTGACTGGGCTGTGGGGAAAGAGGAACACTGCTCCATTGCTAGTGGGAGTGTAGACTGGTACAACCACTGTGGAAATCAGTATGGAAATACCTCAAAGAACTAGGACTGGAAGTCCTTTTTGACCCAGCTATTCCCCTGCTGGGTATCTTCCCCAAAGGTTTAAAAGAATCATATCACAGTGATGTTTGTGCACCCATGTTCATAGCAGCACAATTTGTAATAGCTAAGACTTGGAAGCAGCCCAAATGCCCATCAGCTGGAGACTGGATAAAGAAAATGTGGGTTTTTTTTTTTTAATAAAATGGAGTGTTACTTAGCCATAAAAAATGAGAAATTAGAGACATTTATAACTAAATGGATGCAAATTGAGGTGATACTCTTAAATGAAATAAATAGAACACAGATGTGTAAATACCAAATAGTTTCTCTAGTGTGAGAAACTGAAAGTGTAAATAAGGACTAAAAGCTATAATAGTTAATGTGAAATAGGAAGAAAAGGGGCAAAGGGGAAGGGGAAGTGGGATGGGTAGGGTACAGGAAAGAAGGGAATGGAATTAATATGAGAAAATGAAAAAATGGAAACAAAGTCTTTGTAAATAGGGAGGGATGGAGGGCTTGAAGGGAGGGCAGGGGAAGGGGGAAAAATAAGAACCAAGAGAGATTATGTAAAGGTGCAAAATTTCCAATGAAGAATGTCATTATATTGTATACCTAAAATGTACCAATAAAATTAATTTTATTTATTTTATTTTTTTATTTATATATTAATAAGTACATTTTAGGTATACAATACAGTTACATTTATCATTGGGTGTTTGTACCTGAACATGATATATCTTAGTTCTTATTTTTTCCACCATTACCTGTGCGCCCTTCCCTATTTACATATACTTTGCTTCCATTTTTTTTCTTTCTCATAATTTTTCCTTTCCCTTCTTCTCTTTCCCCTTCCTGTCCTGCCACCCCTACACCTTTGGATCTTTTTCTATTTCAAATTATCAATTATTCATTTTAATCATTTTCATCCTTATTTACACTTTCAGTTTCTCACACTAGAGAAACTTTTCAGTATTTACACATGTGTGTCCTATTTATTTCACTTAAGAGTATGTCCTCAATATGCACCCATTGAGCTATAAATGATTCTAGTTTCTCATTCTTTATGGCTGAGTAGTACTCCATTTTATAAAAATACCACATCTTCTTTATCCAGTTTCCAGTTGATGGGCACTTGGGCTGTTTCCAAACTTTAGCTATTACAAACTGTGCCGCTATAAACATAGGTGCACATATATCACTGTGGTATGATTCTTTTAATTCTTTGAGGAAGATACCCAGTAGGGGAATAGTTGGGTAAAATGGGACCTCTAAGCCTAGTTCTTTGAGGTATCTCCATACTGATTTCCACAGTGGTTGCACCAGTCTGCACTCCCACCAACCATGGAGAAGTGTTGCTTTCTCTCCACACCCCCACCAGCATTTGTTATTGGTTGATTTCTTGATAGCAGCCACTCTTTCTGGGGTGAGGTGGAATCTCAGTATTGTTTTCTTCTGCATCTCTCAAATGACCAGTGATGTTGAACATTTTTTCATATATTTATTTGCTGCTTTTACTTCTTTGTCTGAGAAATATCTGTTCATTTCAAATGCCCATTTTTGAATTGGGTCTTTGAATTGGGGGGGGTGATTTTTTTCAATTCTTTATATATTCTGGATAGTAGACCTTTGTCTGAGGTACAGCTGCTAAAAATTTCTTCCCACATTGTAGGTTGTCTCTTAGCTCTGTTGGTAGTTTCTCTTGCAGTGCAGAAGCTTTTTAATAAGATGAGATCCCAGTTGTTGAGTCTTTGTGCTGGTTCCCATGCTACTGAAGATTTGTTCATAAAGTCTTTTCCTATGCCAATGTCATTGAGAGTTCTACCTAACTTATCTTCCAGCAAGTTTAGTGTTTCTGTCTTGATATTTAGCTCTTTAATCCACTTCGATCTTAGTTTAGCACATGGTGATAGGTAAGGGTCTAGTTTTAATCTTTGGCAGGTTGAAATCCAGTTTTTTCAACACCATTTATTGAACAGGCTATCTTTTCTCCAATAAGGGTAGTTGGCTCCTTTGTCAAAGATGAGGTGGCTGAGTATGTCTGGAGTTGTTTCTCCATCTTCTAATCTATTCCACTGATCCTCAGGTCTATTTCTTTGCCAGTACCATGCTGTTTTTGTCATAGTAGCTTTATAGTATAGTTTCAGGTTGGAGATTGTGATACCCCCAGCCATGTCTCTGTTGCTTAGAATTGCTTTTGCTATTCTAGGTTTCTTCTGCTCCCAAATGAATTTTTGCATTGTTTTCTCTAGTTCTGTGAAGTATATTGTTGTAATTTCAATTGGTATTGCATTAAATCTATATAATAGTTTTGGAAGTATGGCCATTTTCACTATATTGATTCTTTCTACCCAGGAACAAAGAATATCTTTCCATTTTCTTATATCCTCTTCAATCTCCTTCAGAGTGCTGTAGTTTTCAGTGTAGAGGTCTTTTGCTTCCTTTGTTAGATTGATTCCTAGATATTTCATTTTTTTAGATGCTATTGTATAAAGAATTGTTTCCCTAATTTCTCTCTCAGTGAGTCTGCTATTTGTGTATAAGAAGGCTATTATTTTTTGAGTGTTGACTTTATATCTGGCTACTCTACTGAATCTGTCAATTAAGTCTAGAAGTCTTTTGGTAGAGTTTTTGGGTCTTCTATGTAAAGTATCATATCATCAGCAAATAATGACAGTTTAACTTCTTCCTTTCCTATCTTTATTCCTTTTATTTCTTTCTCTTGTCTAATTGCTGTGGCTAATGTTTCCAGAAGTATATTGACCAGGAGTCATGATAGTGGGTATCCTTGTCTTGTTCCTGATTTTAGTGTGAAAGTTTTCAGTTTTTGACCATTTGGTATGATGTTGGCTGTTGGTTTTTCATAAGTAGCCTTAATCAGGTTGAGATAAAGACCTTCTATTACAATTTTCTGTAGGGTTTTTATCATTAATGGGTGTTGGATTTTGTCGAGTGCATTTTCTGCATCTATTGAGGTAATCATATGGTTTTTGTCTTGACTCTGTTAATATGGTGTATTACATTTATTGATTTACAAATGTTGAACCATCCTTGCATCCCTGGGATAAATCCAACTTGATCAGGGTGTACGATCTTCTTGATGACACTCTGTATTCTGTTTGCCAGTGTCTTGTTGAGGATTTTTGCATCTACGTTCATTAGGGAGATTGGCCTGTAGTTCTCTTTTTGGGTTGCATCTTTCCCTGGTTTTGGAATCAAAGTAACATTTGCTTCCAGGAAAGAATTTGGAAGCCTTGCTTCCCTTTCAATTTCCTTGATGAGTTTAAAGAGTAATTTCAATAATTCTTCTTTATAAATGTCTTGTAGAATTCAGCAGTGAAGCCATCCGGACCTGGGCTTTTCTTTTTTGATAAATTTTTTATCACATTTTCAATGTCACTCATTATAATTGGGGTGTTTAGAATTTCTATATCTTCTTCCTTTAACTTTGGCAATTTTTATGTCTCTAGGAATCTGTCCATTTCTTCTGTGTTTTCCATTTTATTAGAGTACAAGTTTTCAAAGTAGGTATTGATGATCCTCTGAATTTCTGCTGGCTCTGTTGTGGCTTCACCTTTTTCATTCTTAATTGCATGGATTTGAGCCTTTTCTTTCCTTTTTTTGATAAGATTGGCTAAAGGTTTATCAATTTTATTTATTCTTTCAAAAAAAACCCAGCTCTTTGATTCATTGATTTTTTTTGTATCATTCTCTTAGTCTCCAGTGCATTGATTTCTGCTCAGATCTTTATAATTTCCTTTCTTGTACAAGCTTTGGGTTTGTTATGCTCTTTTTTTTCTAGGAGCTTGAGGTTCTGCATTAGGTTATGTGGGAAATGGTAGAATTCAGCTATCTAGTTGTAAGAATAGATCACGAGAAGTTTGTAAACTAAGAGAATTAAGTTGTTTCTGGGAAATTCCACAAGTCTGTTTGTTAAAAGAATGTCAGAAAACTTTGAGACCTTGTAAAAGTCTCACAGGAGAAAAACAAGTTTTCCTAGTTTTCTTATTTACCATTTTCTGGGATCAGAGGACCTGGACCCAATGACTCTACAGGCAGTAAGAGAGATACGACTCACTATGCACATCTGTGATGTTTATAGTGGGCCAGTGGGCTTGATTTTTGGCTAAAGTCATCCTGCTCTCTTGATACTATCTGATAAGAAGAGGACTGAGGTGTGCTCTTTGATGTACGGGATTGGTGAATGGAAACAGGGGACTTGTGAATTCTCCTGTAGCTTTTATGAGTCACTTAAAGTCACCGGTTATCATCAGAGGTGAAAATCAGAAAGACAATAGCCAGAATAACTAAGCTGCTTTCCTACATGTATAAAAGCCTTGCTTATTTCCTTTGTGATTGTCAAATAGTGCCAGAGGAATTAAACTGCTGTTTGCCCCCCAGGCTGTCTCCTTTTCTTTCTTTAAAAGTCAGTGCTTTCTGGGGTTCCAGATCTCCCTCAAGAGAGACCAACGACAAGGTTATTTAACTGAGTTCGCTCTGTTGTCCTAATATGGGCATTCACTGCTATGAATTTCCCATGTAGAACTGCTTTCATTGTGTCCCATAGATTCCTGTATGTTGTACTGGCATTATCATTTACTTGTAGAAACTGTCTAATTTCTTCTTTAATTTCCTCTTTCACCCATTGGTTGTTCAGGAGGGTGTTATTCAATTTCCACGTGTTTGTGGGTGTTTTTCAGTTTCTTATGTTATTGATATCCAATTTTATTGCACTATGGTCTGATAATATACAGGAGAAAACTTCAGTTCTTTTACATTGACTTAGGCATGTCCTATAAGCTAGCATGTGATCTATTTTGGAGAATGACCAGTGTGCAGCTGAAAAGAATGTGTATTCTGATTTTGTGGGGTGGAACACTCTGTAAACATCTATTAAGTCCATTTGTTCAATATCTTCCTTCAGTTCTAGAATTTCATTGTTAATTTTTTTCTAGATGATCTGTCTATTTGTGATAGAAGGGTGTTGAGGTCCCCCACTACAATTATGTTATTGTTGGTTTTTCATTTCCATTAATATTTGTTTTGTATAATTGAGGGCATTTGTATTGGGTGTATAAATATTTAGGATTGTCATCTCTTCCTCTTATATTGTTCCCTTCACAAGGATGTAGTGACTATCTTTGTCTCTCTTAATTAGTTTTGGTTTGAAATCTACTTTGTCTACAAATAATATTGCTACCCCTGCTTTCTTCTGGGTTCCTGTGGTGTGGAGAACTGTTTTCCATCCTTTTACTTTCAGTCTATGAATTTCCTTTTGAGTTAGGTGTGTTTCTTTTATACAGCATATTGCTGGGTTTTGCTTCTTAATCCATTCTGTCAGTCTGTTTATTTTGATTGGTGAATTGAGGCCATTAACATTGATAGTTATAATTGAGAGATATTGACTCATCCTTGCCATGATGTTTTCTTGTTGTTGGCTCTTTTATTTCTTACTTTTCCCCCTTTCCCTTTAGTGCCTTACCTTGCGTGGTGTCTTCTCTCTTTTGGCCCTCATGGAGTTGTGATCTTCATTGTCTTTTTCTAGGATATTGCATAAAATTGCTTGGGGTGCTGGTTTGGTGTTCATGAAATTTCTCAGGTGTTCTTTGTTGTGAAAGTATCTAATTTCCCCATTGATTTTGAAAGATAATTTTGCCAGATACAACAGTCTAGGTTGGAAGTTATTTTCTTTTAGGGCTTGAAATACTTCACTCCAGGCTCTCCCTGATTTGAGGGTTTGTGTTGAGAAGTCTGCCATGATTCTTATGGGCTTTCCTTTGTGGGTGATTTGTTTCTTTTCTCTAACTGCCTGTAGAATGTTGTTCTTCTGTTGGGTTTCTGGGATCTTGACTATTATATGTCTAGGTGTAGATTTTTTTTATCATGGCTGGGTGGAGTTCTATATGCCTCACTTATCTGTATGTCCAATTCTCTACCTCTGACTGGGAAGTTTTCTACTATTACTTCTGTGAACAGTTTTTTTATGTCTATTGTACTTTCTCCTGTTTTTTCGTGGACTCCTATCAGTCTTAGTTATTCTTCTTTGCATCATCTAGCAGCTGTTGGATTGATTTCTCATGGTCCCTTATTATCTTTAAGAAATCTCTGTTTTCATGGTCCTTAACTGTGATCCTATCTTCTACATCTGATATTCTGTCTTCAGATTCTCTTAGTCTGCTCTGCATACTTTCAAAGGAGTTTTTAATCTCCTGAATATATCTGTTTGAATCTGTTTCATGGATTCCATTGCTTTCTTATGTTGGGCGATCATGGTTTCCATTTCTTTCTTATGCTGGGCATTCACGGCTTCCAGCATGTTTCTGATCTCATCTATTTTCTTATCTGTTTCTGCTCTAGAGCCTCTAATCATGTCTTTCACTCTACTCACTATCCCTGTATTTATCTGGGAGATTATTTCTGCTTTGAATTTTTCTAGAGCCTCATTCATCTGCTTTGTTACTTGCTGTGCTATCAGTTCAGGGTGTCCAGGTGGTTGATTATCAGACTTTTCTACCTCATTTCCCCCAGAATTTCCTTTTTGTGGTGTGGAAGCCTGCATTTGTGCTTTGCTTAAGTGTCTTCTCATTTTTGTTTTTGGTACTGTCCTTGGTTTAATTCCTGGGTTGATATTTCAAAATTGCTTAATGCAGTTTTCTTTGTTGCTTGTGTTTAAAACCCTTGTGGAATGATTGCTTTTCAGAGGTGTCTTCCAGATATGGCTTGTGTTTAGGTTTTGAGGTTCTAATGACTCTGAGGCTATTTTATTTTCCTTATACCAGGAAGGAAAACTGATTAGATCAATCACAACATGTTAGACCAAACGATACAATAAGCAATACCATACCACCAAGCACAGCTTAGAAAATAACAATTTGTGGTAGTTATTAATCTATCACATTTAACTATGTGAAGTATAATCCCCTGTGCCTCTGTATTGTGAGACCAGGTAGCAGAAGAGCCGGGCCGGGGGCGGGGGGGGGGATAGTGGAAGTGGGCCTTGCGTGCACCCTCGCGGCTAAGCAGAGCTCCAGAAGGGGGCGGGGCTCCAAGCCGCTCCCGGGACCTCACCGTGGCATGGACAGGAACTGGGACGCAGCCAAGGAGCTTCACGCTGCTTGGCTGACCCACGGAGAGAAGCGCCGGATGGGGGCGTGGCTCCAAGCTGCTCCTGGGACCTTACCCTTGGACTCAGATGATTTGAATAAAGTTAATTTTAAAAAAACAAAAGAAAGCAAGGGGACAGGGATTTAGTTCAGTAGTTCCACCGCCTGCCTCACAAGTGCAAGATCCTGAGTTTGATCCTGGGCACCAAAAAAAAAGAAAGAAAGAAAGTACCTTACGGGAACTAGAATAAAGATTCCTTGAGGGCATCTCAGAAATCAGGAAGACCCCACCTATAACAGTTTCAAAGTTATAAAAGTATAAATCTTTCATTGACAAGAGTTACTGCTCGAGAATGGCTTCCTAGTAAGTTGATTCTCCAGAATCTATTTCACTGCACTCAGCCATTCAAACACTCAGAGGCCACTCTATACATGGACCATGAGGGTGTGACTACTGCTTCTGGTGACCTTGATGTAGTAGACCTTGATGTTGTCCATGTGATACTGAGTTTACCAGAATGAGGAATGTAAAAGTTGCAGGGTCAGAGAAGCTTCCACCCACCTGGCTTTCAAAGACAGGCCTGGGAGGCCCTGAGAGGACAGTGTGTGAAGCCGTGGAAATCCAGTGAAGACCTCAAGAAGTCAGAGATGCCAGGAATGTGGAACATCTGCCAAGGGAAGCTTCAGGCCATCCCAAGAAAGAGGCCATATGGAATCCAACCAGGCTATAGAGGTGGGGCCACCCAAGCCCTCTAGACCTCACATCTCACCAACAGGTGCCCCAAATGCCAGACATGGAGCTACAATACTTAATTGTATTCAGTTGTTCTGCTGGGTTTCAGTCTTGCTTTACTCCCATTCTTTTCCATCTCCCTATTCCTCCGTCTTGGAATGGGAATGCTTCCACTATGTCACTGTACCTTGAGATTATGTAACTTGTTTTTTATGTTTACAGGGTTCACAGCTTGGAGTTTACCTTGAGTCTCAAAGGAGACTTTGACTTAACTTTTTACTAGTACTAGGACTGTCCAGATTTGGGGGAAGGGATTGTTGTGTTTTAGTTGTATGTGGAATAGTTGTATCATGTGAAGCAGAATTATGACCTTGGCTTAATTTGGAGAATAAGTACACTTTGAGATATGTTTGGGTGTCAAATTGACAAGCAGTGGAATGTGGTAAATAAGCTTAATTGTGTCAACTTGTTTGACTTGGGAGCCACCTAGGGGATTAGTATAGCACACTCCTGGATGTGTCTGGGTGGGTTGTAGAAGTGTAACCTTAGGCACTATATACATGGTACCTGTCCCCTTCCTTTCTGCTGTTCCCCTCTTTTGCTTCCCAGGCTCCATTAACTAAGCAGCTTTGCTCTGTCTCAAATTCCATTATGATATTCCTACATTGGTGCCAGCACATTATGGACTGAACCCCTAAAACTATGAGCCAAATTAAACCTCTCCTCTTTTAAACTGTGGATGTTGAGAATTGTGTCCCAGTAATGGGAAAGCTGATGAATATACACAGAATATGTATTTAGAGTGAAAGGATCTAAATGGGACACAACATGTTCTGGAAATCATGGGAGTATAGCAAGATTCAAACTACTCATATCAATTAAGTCTATGCACTTGTCCCACTCCTACTGATTCTACATATAAAGTTTATTGGAAAGCCTCATTGATGAAGTTGCCCAAGTCCCAACTAATTTGTTGCAAGAATTTGAGAAGATGTTAGACAGAGTTTCCCCCAAACTTTGTACAAGTTGCCCATCAATTGAGATGGAGACAGAAGTGAGAATATTCTTTGGTGAGGTACACAGTTGTTTCAGTTATTTGTCTCCCATTCAACGAATAACAATATTATTTATCAGCTTTTTTACAGCTCCCACATTTTGTGGGCTGTGTTGTCACTAGCTGACAAAACCAGAGGCTTTTAACCAAGAGAAAAGATACTATTCTGACTTCTGCATTCTGTCTTTAAGTGCCTGTGATGCTTAAGCCAGGTATCTAGTTTGCTAAGGTGCTTATCAAAATAAAAGAAAATTACTCCTATACAGTACTGTTCTAGCAGCATGTTAAGAACAATCCTGTTGGCAATTAGTCATAGTATAAATTCTTTCTCCCAAGCATTTTAAGTTTTATTCCATTTATTTTAGAATCTTTGTTTCATTTTGGAATCTATAACCTAAATAACTAAAGTGGAACTGAGACCACTAATTCACATAAATAGGGTGATCAGCAAGAGAACTATGATTGTTTGCGCTCAGAATTATAGCAGAAATAATGAAAGCAGTGGCCTAAAGGTAATTACGCCCCTATCATCTCAATAACTTGCTTAGGGGACTCTTTGTGACTAGTAAATGTTTACTATGAATTTTCATCTAACCCTAATTGGGTTAAATAATACATTTAGCTTCTCTTTACAATCTAGATTGGCAAAAACAAAATTTTATTTAGTTATAGCTGAAGGATTCTGGCTTTGGGTGAAGGAATTTCTCACATACTTGTGTAGATTTATGGGATGCTATATCTGTTCCCCATACCATGTTAAATACTTCATGAAACCTCTCTTAATCTCTACAACAAGCCTATGAGGAAGCTACTATTAGCATTACCACTTTATAATTGATGTTTAGAAAGTTAGAGCTTGTCCAAAGTCCATCAGGTGGTCACTGTGGGGCAACAACAGTTTGACTCATGGGGCCTGGTCTTTGAATCATGAGTCTTTGTGTTACCTGAAAGTCTGTGTTTCTCAGCAGTTCCTGGGATATCATGATTATTTTAATAGATTGTCCTTCTCTTGTTTTTTAGTTAAAAAATTCAAAACCAAATGTTCAGCATTTCCTGGGGAAAGGGCATTTAGCACAGTGAAGAATGACTCAAGTTGGGTAAATCAGATACAGAGCAGTGTCTTGGTTTCTTTACTTAACTACCATGTGAACACAGGTCCGTTACTTCACTTAGCAGAGTGGTTTACTTGGGGTTGCTGTGAAGATGAAATAAGATGGAATAACACATGTTGTCTTGCTGGTTCATTGGTGGTGATGTGCTTGGTAGAAAGTAATCTCTGCTCTGGTGTTTTGCATGCAAGCACATCCACCCTCGGATGCCACATAAAATGTGAGTTGAGGCAAAAGTTGAAAAGCCACTGCTCTAATCCCTCCTCTTTTCCAACCCTACTTCTGAGCTCAAGGGTCCTTTTCCAGATCTTCTTTTGGGTTCCTCCTTTCAATGAGAAGCACAATAACCTTTTCCTTGGGATTTAAGCCTCCTGGCAAAGCTATCAGGAAATGCTGTAGACTAAATGTGTCTTCCAAAATGTCATTATGTTGAAATCCTACCCCCTCCATTGTAGGGCACTAGATGGTGGTACCAGTTGGTAGGGCCTTTAGGAGGTAAGTAGATTGTGAAGATGATGCCCTCATGAGTAGGACTGGTGCCCTATAAAAGGGAGCCCAGAGAGCACTCTTGTCCCTTCTGCCATATGAGAAAGATGCCAGTCAGGAAATAGGCCCTCACTAGACACCAAATCTAGGACTTCCCAGCCTCTAGAACAATGAGAAATAAATTCTGTTGTTTACAAGCCACTCAGTCTATGTTGTTTATTATAGCAGCATAAACTAAGATGGCAACTTTACTTATCATAAGATATTAAAATCTTTACCAGCCTTTTCTGGTTTAGGAAAAAGAAATGAAAACTGAACTAAATGGCAGAAACTTAAAAACTATTCCCAAATGCTGCCCCACAGGCATCTATGGACATAGAAGAAACCCCAGCACCATTTTCTAACTTGCTATTAATATTCTGTATCCAAAAAATTTCATTAATGACTATGTCTGAAGATTGAGACAAGTTACCCTATCCTTTTTCTTTCTTTGCTTTTTTCATTGTGTATTCCATTCTCCTAATTCCTTGTTATTTACTCCTTTACTTCCTCAACTCCTATTATTCCTTATAGCCAATAACTTAGAATGCAAAAATACTAATTTGGAATTCTTCATCATGTATTTTAATGACAAATACACAAAACCACATCCTTTAGTCAATCTAAATCAACACAATTCTTCAGTAACTGAATGATCATCAAAACAGTAGTTTTAATAACAATTGCTTCCACTTGAAGTCTGTTATTAATATATTATCAGAAACAGTAAGGTGGTATTAAATTCCCCAAGTCTAAGCAGTACCTCTACATAGTGACTTATGGGGCTGCCCTTTGATTTTCTAGTCTTGTGTGCTAATAGTAAAATAGCCATACATTCATTTAGAAGACATCTTCATGAAGCAAACAGCTCTATCAACAAAAAGAAACACTGGCACAGCCATCCTGAGCCAGTAGCACCATTATGTATACAAAACAAGATGAATGGTACAATATATGAGGCCAAGCAGAAATACTTCCAATGCAAGATGAAAAAGTCACCTGATTCACTGCAAATGCAAAAGACAATTGTCATCCTATGATATATCATTATTTTATTCACTGCAGATTATAAGGAAATGCTTCAATCATGTTAGCTGGGGATTTTTTTACTTTTACCATAATAATCATTATTGACAGATTCATTTGGGATAAGAAATGGTCTTTCAGAAAAACACTGGGGAATTGCAGCAGAGCCCAGGGTATGGGAGCAGATGTGCATTATAAACCAATATGTGGCATAATGAGAAAAGCATTCTTCCCTATCCTATTAATTGTTGGCACCACCTAATAATCAAGAACTGCTGACCCTCCCACCCTCCAGCTAGCAGATATTCCTGTATTATAATGCACTGTGGCCCACACACAAGCTCAAATCTATTAATGCTGAGAGCTTGCATTTCACTAACGTTCATCTGAACTCGTTCTCTGCATTACTGAAAAACAACTTGTCAATAACACATAAACACTCTCCAATATGTCCATGGCTGGGTAAACAACACAATGCAATTCATAAACTATTGTGAAAATTTTTTAATTGGCAATTATGAAGATAATTTTAAAATATGGAAAATGCTTTAGATTTGAGGTTAAATGATAAGATCAGAATACAAAAATGTCAGAATACTAAGGTTAGAGTTATATAAAAATACAGTGGGATATAAGGAAAAAAAGAATAGGCAAGCTGTTGTATTGACAAGTATTTTCTTTTGAAAATATCCTCTAATGTTCATATTATATTCTTATAATAAATTTATTTTTAAAATCAAACCCACCTCTCATGAAAAAGTTAGACCTTAACCAGAAAATCTATACACTAAAACTTGCATATGATAAATGCTGAAGTGCTTCTCTTTTTTCAGATTCAAAAATAGTGTTGGAATCTGCCAAGGAATCAGCTCACATTATTCAATGTCAAACACATTTATACTCATATGTATTAGTAATTCCTTTGGTTGATTTTCCTTGCCGTTGTCATAGCAACTATTTCCACTGCCATTAGTACCTCTAGGGCCCAGGATCGTTCACATATTTTAGGCCATTTCTCTTCTAACAAAGCAATTAATACTGTGGAATATCTGTTTCAGAAGCCCTGGTGATCTGTTCTGCCTCTTCCAACCTCTGAGTGTTCAGTTTCCTTCCTTTCTGCTTTGAAGTCACCTCTGTTTCTCTTTTTGGTGGTTCTTTTCACTAAACATTATGAGCCTCTTTACTGTTTCTAATTATATCCTATTTGGATTGTTTCAGGTTTCTTTCTTCACACATACTCTGTTTCTATTTCAAATGACTCTCTCTCTCCATCATCAGTAAAATAGCATATTTTTAAAGTAATGATCACTATGGACCACTTCCATAGAAAAGAACCAAATTATCTTAGGAAAAAAAATCAGACTTCAGAGTGATTCTGGACTAGTAATGGCATGATTATATCATTTGGACTTGCATACTTCCATTCACAAGAAATTCACAAAAGCACAAGGTATCCACTTGCATTTTCTGGCAACCGGAGTCATCTAATAGTCCTTTCTAATTGAAGACTGAAGTTGTTGGCTACCTTTTCTCACCTATTAAATTATTTAATAATAATTCTCATTATGGCGAGACTGATGTGGGATGGAATTCTTATTATACTACTGAATAGAGACTATATTTACACAAAATGTTATTAACCAATACCCACTATCAAAAGCATTAAAGTTTACTCCCTTTAGCTCTGCAGTTATTTTAAAAATCTTTTCTAAGTTAACAAAGCTAAAATGTAGAAAAAATACATAAACTATTTATTACTAAGTTGTTTATAAGGGCAAAAACATGAAGCACCATCTAAATGTCTAACAACAGAAAAGATGCATGGTATACTAACAAGGTAAAGTATTATGCAAGTAGTACATCTATAAAGGCACAGCAAATACATATGTTAATTTTTAAATGTTAAATTAAAAACAATATATGACTATTATGTGATTATAACTTTGTAAAAAAGAATAAACCATAAAAACAGTAACTGTCTTACCTACCTTGTAGGTAAAGAAAACTAAATTTTCTCCCCTACACTTTCCATGTTATTAGTTGGAGTGGATCCTGTAATAAAAGATAGGTTAAGAAGATGAAAACAAACAGAAGCTTACTAGCAAGTATATATAGTGTATAGATGTGAAATACCATGTATACAGGGAATGAGTAATTCTCAAAAGAGAATCTCTGAATTCCAGCTTATATAGCATCTTCACCAAAAAAAAAATCAATTTTTAGACAAGTGACAAGACAAAGGTAAGGACTTTGAGCTTCTAGGGATAGAAAATTGTGGGAAGCCACCTAAATGGCAGACAAAGTAAAGCTTGTTATGACGATTCCTCTGGTGCCATAGCCAGGTTGTTAAGATGCAAAGTACCTAGTCCTCAGTGATTAACCTTTGTCCTTCCCCGGAGGAAGGCACTTTTGTCTTTGTAAATCTGTGTCCTGCTTCTAGGAAAATGGGAGGGCAGAGAAGTTTTCTCATATCTGCTCTTTCTTAATTGCCCATAGCTTAAAATAATCCTCATGCCAATGTGGCATATTTTGCAGTGGCATATTTTGCAGTGGCATATCCTCATCTCCTTCAACCTCGTATCTGTATAATCTACCACAATATCTGTCCATCTTATATAAATGAATACATGGATGGACAAATGAACATGTGTGACAAAAAGAATGGAAAGTAGTACACCAAGTTTTCAATAATAGTTATCTTTGGGGGATAATATTTTGGTGATTTCTAAGTTGTTCTTTACTTGTGTTTTCCATCTTGTTAACTTTTAAAAAAACTTTTGAAGTAACTGAATTAATTTTTCTATGCTTATGCTTCTCCTATGGAGACAATATAAATCTATGCCCCTTCTATATAGACCCCTTCAAATAATGAGGGTCTGCCCCAGTGGAGATGGATATTCAACCCTATATAGGGCTTTATCTACATCATTCTATAGAACCAAATATTTTTGAATTAGGTAGAAAAGCTCTGTAAACTCTAGAGCTCTATATATGTACAAGAGTTCTATGTATCATAATTAAACTTATTAGTTATTTTATAAATTATCTTCCCAAAATCTGAGTCAGATCACTTTCATCTTCAGAAGTCTTCCTGCCTAATGAATAAAATTCAACTTCTTAGTCTCATTCAAGGCCTTCCAAAACCAAAATATACCCCCAATTATCTGTCCCATCACAATATTGCCCAACTCCTGCACACTAATTTCATTATACTACTTTCCATTTTCTCTGTGTAAAGTGCAATGCCTTGTCTTTCTACATGTAGTCTCAGTGTGTTCTTAGTTTGAAAGGCTCTTTTTTCTTCTCCTCTGGTCAAAATCCTTCAACACTCAAGTGCACCTTCTCTGGACTGTGAAGATACGACAATGTTGAAAATAAATCTGTAGAATGTGCTCAATTAAAGTCTGTATCGATCCGTCTTATCCCACAGACTGGATAATTTATGAGTGGATAGTTCTTTCTTAAAGTTCTGGAAGCTAGAAAGTCCAAAATTGAGGGGCTTCATGTGGTGAGCACCTTCTTTCTCTGTCATAATATAAGAAAGGTAACACAGGAAGAGAAAGAGAAATCAAAAGAGTGCAAGAAAGAATCAAACTGGCTATTTTTTTTTAAATACTCACCCCCAAAATAATAGTATTAATCCATTCACAAAAGCTAATCACCTCTTAAACATCCCATCTCTCAATAATATTCCATTGGGGATTAAGCTTTCAACACATGAACTTTGGGCAGTGCAGTAAAACCTTTTGACATTTCCAAATAGTCAGACATTTAGTTTCTGCCTATCAAATCAGTCAAAAACAAAGCATGTGGGCCGGGGATTTAGCTCAGTGGTGCCACCACCTGCCTCGTAAGCACAAGGTCCTGAGTTCAATCCCCAGTACCACAAAACAGAAAAAAAGCATGTAATATTCACTGGCCTTCTAAGTAGAATATACTGTAAGCAACTCTCATTAATGATAGGCAGCCTTTTTACCTGACAGAGGTTCACTCGTGTGTGTGAACACATGTTTGTGTGTGAGTGTGTGTGTGTGTACGTGTGTGTGTGTGTGTGTGTGCCTAAGTTCAGGTCTGATGTTACCGGCACTGCCTGTTGGAGGAAAAAGAGTATTAACAAAAAGAATTTTCTGAGATTGTAGAACTATTTTATAACATTTTTAAGAGTTCCAAAATTGAAACTTGCTGTGAGAGAAGAGAGTAGCAATTTTCTAGTCTGGTAGATGGGCCAGGAACAGCATGTGGGGGGGGGGGGGGAGAAAGAAACAGAATTTCAAAGGGCATTTGTTCCACCTTTTCATGCATACTTGGAAAATTCACCAAAAGATGACATTTTAAAATGTTTCTCTTTTATAATGGCTGTCCAATATTAGCCTTCACTCTGCCAGTGAGCATACACAGGAGCTAAAACCACCAACCCAGAAAAACACCAACTGTCAGAAGAGACTGACACATGGCACCCTCAGTTAATTCAAGCATGAAAATGCCATCACTGAAGCACCATGCACTCATCTTCTTCCCCCATGTGTGACACTTCAACACAGGCAAATTATTTTCCCTAGCCCCACAATCATCTTTCTGCAATCCTTTAGAGAATTTAGAATATTTCCATGTTTATAAGTGTTCAAATTTCCATCCTCATCAGTACAGGCCATTTACCTGTTACACACCTTCCATTCGTATGAAAATTCATTCAACTGGTTCTTTCCCAGTAAAGGCAATGCACACTTGTTCTCGCTTTGTGTGTCCCTAACTCTTCAATAAGCTCTAAAGGAATTACACCTAATGTCTTTTTCTTCTAATTCACTAGAGGATTGTTAGTTCAGACTATTTCAAGGGTCCAGATAGTTAATTGATGCTGACTAGTTTTACTCCACTCCAGAAGATTGAACAAAAAGAAATGGGATTAAATCACATCTGAGAGGAAATTCTGAGACAGAAGAGGAAATTTTGAATATATAAGTCAAATGTTACAATGGTTTCTAAGAAGGTTGCAAAATACCAATCATCAAAGTTATTTAAAGAGAAGTTAAATCTGACTTTAAAGCCTGATATCCTTGGAAGAACTAATCTTGAATGAAAGACCTTTTGATTTTTCCTTCATAAAAATTCTATAACTAACAAGTATGACAGCAGTATGACTAACTGCCGATCTATTCTTTCTTGTTCCTGGCTAACAGACTCCATGCTGCTAGATAAAGTTATATAACCCAGCCAATCAGATGTAAGCAGAAGCAACTGGGAGAAGCTTCTAAGAACCACTTTTCAAAAAAACGAACCAAACCAGCCTACTTTTACTCTTTGTTTTTTTACCCTTTTTCATTCTTCTGGCTGAAAGGTAAACTCAAAGACCAGGGATGCAGCTGCCATCTTGCAATGGGCAGGATGGGAGCCACACACTAAACACAGCACAGTAGGAAGACAGAAGGCATCTTGAACTGCTGCTCCAGGCATGGATGGCCCCTTCTAGTCTTGTTGATACAGGAGAGGAATAAAACCCTTCCTTGTTGAAACCACTGTAATAGAGTTTTACATTATTTATGCCCAAAACCAAAGCTAACCTCCTCATGCCAGATTTCAGAGGCTCTCTTTTCTTTTCCTAAATCTCTATCCTTGTCCCATACCTGACTTCCTTTGTGCAGGCCACACTGGCCTTCTGAAATATCATTCACCTTAGGGACATGTCCACAAGCTTTTTTCTCTGCCTAAAATGCTCTTCCCAGATTTTCATTCTCAATCTTTAGGCCTCATCTCAAATGTCACCTCCTCATGGTGTTTACCTTGACTACCTTACATAAGACAGCCATTTAATTATCCTCTAAAACATCCCCCTATGTAAATTGCCCGCAAACCATATAATTTTATCTGATTTTTCCTATGAGGTTATTCTGTTTTTCCCTGGGGGAAATACAAAAGTCATGACAGCAGAGGTTTTGATGTCTTCTTTTCTGATGTATGCCAACATATTTGAAAATTGCTTGTAAGTGCTCAATAAATATTTGTTGTATGAATGAAACTTTTTCTTGAGATGTATCTTTACAGTTAGGAGCCACTCTCATCTAGTCCTTATTACTAGGTATCTTCACTATCATTGTTTATAATAAGTAGCTATATTTGACTTCTCCATTTATTTTTTATATCTCCTCTATTAGATGTGATGTCCTTGAATATAAGGATTATGAAACTGATGCAGTGAATAACTAGGACATCTCATCACCATAGTTGAATAGATAAGCGAATCAGTTAATGACTCTACAAATCAGTGAATGAGTTAATTAATGGGTAAAAGAGGACAGGAGCTTACTGTTACCACATCCTCTCTATACTCTCACCGGCTGCTTCAACAGAAAGATGCATAAAGATACAAACTAAATTAACAGATAGCAAATTCAGGTCAAAACATGCTTTGGTAAGTCTGCATTCTATATGGGGGCTGCTTATATGACTCTAGTTTTCCAGGAAAATAGATAATACAGGAAAATGATCTGGTTGATCCAATATAAAGGAAATGTCTGTTTGTACTAAGCATCAGTGTAGAATATACACTCCTAAATATTCTCTGCTTAAGAACACTATGAAAACCTCAAAAGTATTTGTGGGGAATCCCAAGACCTTCATTTTGTAATGAGAATGATATACAATTCACTCAATATACCAAAATACTAAAAGTTATATATTATAAAGTAGATTTTAATAATGATCTCCTTTCACAATGAAACTAGTATAAAATAATTTCAGTGGCATTTGTAAAGCTAATATAGAAAATTTCCAGAAACCTTACTAAAAGTTTTTCATGAGTTATGTTATAGCCTTATTTTACAGATAATATAAAAGTGAGGTCAAGAAAAACAGGTTATATGGTTATTACATGGCAGACTCAGGACACAAAGTTGATCTGACTCCTGAATGCCAGTGCTTAACCACTGCGCAAAGCCTAAATTAACCAGAAGATGAGGGACTGGACAGATTTTCTCAGATGCTTCTCTCTGGGCCCTATTCTGAAAGGCGTAGTATTGTGGCTTCCATCCCACCTGGCCTATTCTCTGCTGGGATGTCTCGATGTTTTATGTTTGTTCTATAGCTCTTACTAGAAATGCTTGAATCTCTGCTTAAGGACTTAACCCATTTATGCCAAAGGTTGCAATTCTTTGAGTTTTTGCATAAAATTCATATGTTACCTAGAAAAATTCAAGAAGCAAGAATTTGAAGAGAAGAATTTTTATACATACCATTGTTATGTGCCATTCCAAAAATGGAACACTAGGCATAAATCGATTCATTCAAGACTGATTTTATCATATGCTAAATCCCTACACATTTGACTTTGCTCTCCTCAATGGGTTCTGGGTAAAGCTGGGCATGGATGCTGAATGCTAGGGCTACCCGGCTGAGCTGGGTGCTCTGCAGCTGGGCTCTCTTGGCTGGGCTTTCTGATGTGTCTCTTATTCTGTGTCTGAGCTCTGGCAGCAAGATTAGCATATTTCAAAGTTATTTTGACATGAAAAGTGTACATCTGCTTGAAATGAATGTTAAAATGACATCCTCATTGGACAGAAATATGGAAAGAATAGCACTTCCTTTGAATCATCATTTACTAACTCCACATAAAATGTTTAATTATTTCATATCTAATTTTGTGTAAGTTATTCTAGGATACTGTAATGGGGAACATGGCTTTTAATCACATTTGGCAGATTCTAAATTGAAAACACTTTAATAGATTAAATCATCAGGTACTTTCATTTCCTAATCATTTCAGCCCTGCAGCTCAGAACGAGAACACCGTTGTGACTTTTTTCTTCCATAATACTCCCCTGGACCCATCAGTAATGCATTCATGTGTCTATAATAAATTTTCTTTGGCAACTGATCATTTCAACAAAAGAGGTGAGGAGGAAAGGAGTAAAAGACAGAAACGTAGTTCTACCAATCTTTTCTATAAAGAAACCACATATCTACATAGCTCAATCTTTTAATCTTCCTTCTGGAATAAATTTTATACATATATATGGTGTATCCTCCATGTCATTTGCCTTTACTTTGGTTCATACTTTGGGCTATTCAAAAGAGCCAGGGAGAATTCCAGGAAAACTAGAAGAGAAAAAAATCACCAATCTAAGTCATAGTTGTATTTTCAAGCAGATTTCAGCATATTCTTTTAAACACTAAATAAAGTCATATGAATAAGAAATAGGTTGTAAAAATGCATCTACATTCAAACCACTAACACCTCCTGCTTCACTGAATGTGGATAAATTTCTAGATGGAGGCCATGTATCTTTAAAAATTTAAGGCCCTACGCATATTAGAAATATAGCCAGCCACACTGATCAAAAATAATTCATGCCTATGTTGCTTAGTACACAAGACACTGCTTACATTCAAAAAGAAATATTAGGCTTTGTAGTGTGACAGTTCCTCGCAGCTATCAGAAGCCAGTTTCCTTATTGGTCCAGCAGGAGTGCAATTAAAGACCACGGCCAGAGCAGCTGTATTGAAAAAACTAGTCATTTGTCTTCCCCTTCCCCCACTCCTTCTGCTCACGCAGTTAATCTGAACACAACATCAGCTCCATCATCAAGCCTCTTCAAAAGGCAGAATGTTTGAAAACATAGATCTATTATCCACTGTGGATGTGTTATCAAATTACATAAAATACAGGTAATTCAGACCTAGAAATTCAAAAGCTCCCGAGATAGGGCAAGTTTTGAAGAATAGGAACAATTGCCTTTAGGGACAGAAAGAATCTAGAAAATGATTTAGCATCAGTGGTGGTCTAGAAAATGTTTAATGGGCTTTCCAGAAGGAAAGCCTCTAATTTGGAACATTATCCAATTTCTAGGTGACAAATACCCTCACCAGGACTGATTTCAAGATATTGATCTGACATCACTGAACACAGAGAGTCTGAACACAGAATTGAGAAGAAATGACAACAGGATGTTATTATATAGTATTTCCACCACCCAGGTACAATAGATACAGATGATCTCAAGTACATTGATCATTGTAAAACATAATAAACAATTAGGAAATTATGAGTGGAGTTTTTATTACCTCTATTTATAATATAATTTGATATTTTATATAATTTAATTTTAAATAATGGTTACTTTTAATTACCATCTTATAGAATTCCTGGAAATAATCATCTCCCAGAAGCCAGTACAAACTGGCTACAGCCTGTCATTATCTGTGTGTAATCTGGCTGCCATGCTACTAGAAGTAACAAATAGCTCTCTTGGATGACAGATGAGAGAGAATGCATAACATTATTAATTTTAGAGTAGAATTCCATTACTTCTTCAACAATTTTCCCAAAATTACCTTTCCACAATGATCTCCCAAAACCAGGGGAAAAAGTAATTTAGGAACATGTGTACATGGTGTTATAAAAGAACAAAAAACACAGGTTCTTTTCATAATCAGAAATGCTGAAAATATATCCTGACATAGTGATACATGCCTGTAAAATCACAGCACTCCGAGGTTGAGACAGGAGAATCACCAAGAGTTCAAGAGCAGCCTGGGCTACATGATAGTTCAAGGCCAGTTTGAACTCTATAGTGAGAACCTGTCTCAAAAAACAAAACTAAACTAAGCAAAAGAAATGTTGAAAATGTATTCTGTAACTTTTTCTTCTTTGTGTGTATGTAACTAAATCTTAACAGAAAATTTTGGCTGAAGTACAGAAACAATAAATTCAGGGTGAGGTACAGAAGACTATCCTGAGAATTCAAAAAAAAAAAAGTCATCAAGAAAAGAGCTACAAGACTTCCACTTCTGGAAAGATGGAGTTAACATACTTTTCCCTATCCCTCCCACTATGTACAACTATAACACCTGGAATTTATACCTTTTTTTTAAGACTTTATTTTCATTTTTTCCATTTCTCATCATTTTTCCTTTCCCTTCTTTCCTTTCCCCTGCCCATCCCACTTCCCCTACACCTTTGGACCTTTTCTTCCTATTTTGCATTATCGATTATTTATTCTAATCATTGGTACATTTTAGGTATACAATATAATGACATTCATCACTGGAAATTTGCACCTTTACATAATCTCTCTTGGTTCTTATTTTTCACCCTTGCCCAGCCCTCCCTTCAACCCCTCCAGTCCTCCCTATTTACAAAGATTTTGTTCCTATTTTTCCATTTTCTCATATTAATCTCATTCCTTTCTATCCTTTCCCCTAGCCCTCCCACTTCCTTCCCCTTTGCCCTTTTTCTTCCTATTTCAAATTACCTATTATACATTTTAGTCCTTATTTACACTTTCAGGTTCTCACACCAGAGAAACTATTTGGTATTTATACATGTGTGTCCTATTTATTTCACTTAAGAGTATCACCTCAATGTGCATCCACTTAGCTATAAATATCTCTAATTTTTAATTTTTTATGGCGGAGTAGCACTAAATTTTATTAAAAAATCACATTTTCTAGATCCAGGCTCCAGTTGATGGGCATTTGGGCTGTTTCCAAGTTTTAGCTATCACAAACTGTGCTGCTATGAACACGGGCACACATATATCACTGTGGTATGATTCTTTTAATTCTCTGGGGAAGATCCCCAGCAGTGGAATAGCTGGGTCAAATGGGACTTCCAGTCCTAGTTCTTTGAGGTATCTCCATACTGATTTCCACAGTGCTTGCACCAGTCTACACTCCCACCAGCAGTGGAGCAGGGTTTCTCTTTCCCCACAGCCCCGCCAGCATTTGTTATTGGTGGATTTCATGATAGCAGCCATTCTTTCTGGAGTGAGGTGGAATCTCAGCATTGTTTTCATTTGCATCTCTCGAATGACCAGTGATGTTGAACATTTATTCATGTATTTATTTGCTATTTCTACTTCTTTGTCTGAGAAATGTCTGTTCATTTCAGATGCCCATTTTCAGATTGGGTCTTTAAATTTGGGAGGTCTGATCTTCTTAAGTTCCTTATAGATTCTAGATAGTAGACCTTTGTCTGAGGAAGAGCAGGTGAAGATTTTTTTCCCACATTGTGGGTTGTCTCTTCACACTGCTGGTGGTTTCTCTTGCTGTGCAGAAACCTTTTAATAAGAAGAGATCCCACTTGTTGATTGTTTGTGCTAGTTCATGGGCAACTGAGGTTTCGTTCATAAAATCTTTTCCTACACCGATGTCTTCAAGAGTTCTACCTAACCTCTGTTCCAACTGGTTCAGAATTTCTATTTTAATATTTAGATCTTTAATCCATTTTGATTTTAGTTTAGTGCATGTTGAGAGATATGGGTCTAGTTTTAATCTTTGGCAAGTTGAAGCCCAATTTTTCCAGTACCATTTATTAAAGAGGCTATCTTTCCTCCAGTGAGGGTGTTTGGCTCCTTTATCAAAGATGAGATGGCTGAGTGTGTCAGGCATTGTTTCTGCATCTTCTAATCTGTTCCACTGGACCTCAAGTCTGTTTCTTTGCCAGTACCATGCTATTTTTATCACAGTAGCTGTGTAGCATAGTTGCAGGTTGGGGATTGTGATACCCCCTGCCATGTTTATGTTACCTAGCATTGCTTTTGCTATTCTGGGTCTCTTCTTGTTCCAAATGAATTTTTGGATTGTTTCCTCAAGGTCCATGAAATATGCTGCTGGGATCTCAATTGGAATTGCATTAAATCTATATAGCAGTTTTGGAAGCATGGCCATTTTCACTCTATTAATCCTTCCTACCCAGGAGCAGGGGATGTCTGTCCATTTTCTGGTATCATCTTCAATCTCTCTTTTCAGAGTGCTGTAGTTTTCAGAGAAGAGGTCTTTGATTTCTTTCGTTAGGTTGATTCCTAGGTATTTCAGTGTTTTGGATGCTATTGTGAAAGGCATTATTTGCCCTATTTCTCTCTCAGTGAGTCTGTCATTGGTGTAGAGGAAAGTTATTGATTTTTGTGTGTTGACCTTGTAACCAGCTTCTTGACTGAATTTGGTTATTAAGTCTAGAAGACTTTTGATGGAGTTCTTGGGGTCTTCTATATAGAGTATCATGTCATCTGCAAATAATGACAATTTGACTTCTTCATTTCCTATCTTTATTCCTTTTATTTCTTTCTCTTGTCTAATTGCCATGGCTAATGTTTCCAGAACTATATTGAACAAGAGTGGTGATAGTGGACATCCTTGCCTTGTTCCTGATTTGAGTGTGAAGGATTTCAGTTTTTGACTATTTAGTATGATATTGGCTGTTGGTTTTTCATAGATGGCTTCTATCAGTTTGAGGTAGACACCATCTATTCCAATTTTTTGTAGGGTTTTTGTTTTGTTTTGTTTTTGTTTTTGGTACCAAGGATTGAACTCGGGTCCTTGAGCTTGCACAGCATGCGACGAAACCACTGAGCTAAATCCCGGCCCTTTTGTAGGGTTTTTATCATAAATGCATGTTGGATTTTGTCAAATGCTTTTTCTGCATCTATGGACATAATCATATGGGTTTTGTCCTTGGCTCTATTGATATAGTGTATTACATTAATTGATTTTCGTATGTTGAACCATCCCTGCATCCCTGGGATGAATCCCACTTGATCAGGGTGTATGATCTTCTTGATGATCTTCTGCATTCTGTTTGCCATCTTATTAAGGATTTTTGCATGTATGTTCATTAGTGAGATTGGCCTATAGTTCTCCTTTTTGGTTGGGTCTTTCTCTGCTTTGGGGATCAAGGTGTTGCTTGCTTCCAGGAATGAATTTGGGAGTATTGCTTTCCTTTCAATTTCATTGAAGAGTTTAAAGAGTAGTGGCAGCAGTTCCTCTCTAAATGTCTTGTAGAATTCAGCAGTGAAGCCATCAGGGCCCAGGCTTTTCTTAGTGGATAAGTTTTTAATTACATTTTCAATTTCATTGGTTGATATTGGGTTGTTCAGAATTTTTAGGTCTTCTTCATTCAACTTTGGTAATTCGTATGTATCTAGGAATCTGTCCATTTCTTCTGTGTTGTCCATTTTATTGGCATATAGGTTCTGGAAGTAGGTATTGATGATCCTCTGAATTTCTGCTGGGTCTGTTGTCATTTCACCCTTTTCATTCCTAATTGCATGGATTTGGGCCTTTTCTTTCCTTTTTCTGACAAGGTTGGCTAAGGGTTTGTCAATTTTGTTGATTCTTTCAAAGAATCAACTCTTGGCTTCATTGATTTTTTTGTATCATTCTCTTAGACTCCATTGCATTGATTTCTCCTCTGATCTTTATCATTTCCTCCCTTGTATGAGCTCTGGGGTTGTCCTGCTCTTCTTTTTCTAGAAGCTTGAGGTTCAGCATCAGGTTGTTTAATTGGGCATGTTCTGTTTTCCTAATATGCGTATTCAGTGCTATGAATTTCCCTCATAAGACTGCTTTCATTGTGTCCCATAGATTTCATCTCACTATGGTCTGATAATATACAGGGGATAACTTCAATTCCTTTGCACTTACTTAAACATGTTCTATGTGTGAGTATGTGGTCTATTTTGGAGAATGACCCATGTGCAGCTGAGAAGAATGTGTATTCTGATTTTGTGGGGTGGAACACTCTGTAAACATCTGTTAAGTTCATTTGTTCAAGAGTTTGATTGAGTTCTAGTATTTCATTACTTATTTTTTGTCTAGTTGATCTATCTATTTGTGACAGTAGGGTGTTGAAGTCCCCCACTACAATTGTATTAGTGCATAAATGACTTTTCATGTCCATTAGTATTTGTTTTATATAGTTGGGTGCACTAGTGTTTGGTGCATAGATATTTATGATTGTCATCTCTTCCTCTTGGATTGTTCCCTTTACAAGGATGTAGTGTTCTTCTTTGTCTCTCTGTGTTGGTTTGAAATCTACTTGATCTGCAAAGAGGATAGCTACTCCTGCTTTTTTTGGGGTTCCTGTCGCATGCAGTATTGTTTTCCACCCTTTAACTTCCAGTCTATGAGTTTCCTTTTGAATTAAGTGTGTTTCTTGTATGCAGCATATTGTTGGATTTTGCTTCTTGACCCATTCTGCCAGTCTATTTCTTTTGATTGGTGAATTGAGACCATTAACACTGATGGTTAAAACTGAAATGTATTGACTTGTCATTGCCATGACTTTTTCTTTTTGTTGGGTTCTTCCCCTTTATATTTAATTTCTTGTCATATCAGATGGGTTCATTCTGCTTTGCTTCCTGGGGTTGGGATCCTCAATGTCTGTTCCTAGGATATTGTGTAAAATTCTTTGGAGTGCTGGTTTGGTATTCACAAAGTTCCTAAGGTGCTCTTTGTCATGAAAGTATCTTATTTCTCCATCAATTTTGAAAGATAGTTTTGCAGGGTACATCAATCTGGGTTGGAGGCTGTTTTCTTTTAGGGCTTGGAATATGTCACTCCAAGCTCTTCTTGCCTTGATGGTTTGTGTTGAGAAGTCTGCTGTGATTCTGATGGGCTTTCCTTTGTATGTGATTTGTTTCTTTACTCTCACTGCTTGGAGAACTTTCTTCTTCTGTTGTGTTTCTGGAATCTTAACAATTATATGCCTATGTGTAGATTTTTTTTGATCAAGGCTATTTGGAGTCCTATATGCCTCACTTATCTGTATGTCAAGCTCTTTTCCCCTCCTTGGGAAGTTTTCTGCCATTATTTCTGTGAAGAGATTTTTTATGTCATCTGCACCCTCTCCTGTTTCTTCATTGAGCCCGATCAGTCTTATGTTATTCTTTTTTGCATCATCTAGCAGCTGCTGGATTGATTTCTCATGTTCCCTTAGAATTTTGAAGCAATTTTTCTTTTCCTGGTCATTAATTGCAATCTTATCTTCTATATCTGGAATTCTGTCCTCACTTTGGCTCATTCTGCTGTGTAGACTTTCAATGGAGTTTTTCATGTCCTGAAAATCTATTTGCATCTGTTTTATGGATTCCATTTGTTTCTTATGTTGGGATTCCATCATGTTTCTGAGCTCCTCTCTAGATTTATTAATGATGTCTTGCACTAGGGGCACAATTTCTCCTGTTGTCTGAGAAATTATTTCTGATTTCATTTTTTCCAGATCCCCTTTTGTTGCCAGTTCAGTGGGTCCAGGTGGTTGAGTATCAGAGTGTTCCATCTCATTTCTCTTTGGGGTTGCTGTAGGTGATCTGGAAGTCTGGTTTTGAGATTTATTTACATGTTTTCTCATTTTGACTGGGGCAGGGGGCCGTTAGCACCTGCACGGATTACCTCCTCTGAGCTGGGTGAGGTGGGACAGGGGCCGGGAGCAGCGGTAGGGATGGTGACCCAAAAGCCCTTTCCTGTGGGCTGGGAGCAGCAGAAGGGATGGTGTCCTGGAAGCCCCTTTCTCTGGACCAGGAGCAGTGGGACGGCGGCTCAGAAGCCCCTACCTCTGGGCCGAGAGCGGCGGGACTCAGTACAGTGGTCTGGTGGTCCAGTGTCCTCTGCGTCTTTGTAGTGTAGAACCAGGTTGCTGTACAGAGCAGCGGGGGGGCGGCGGGTGTTGTCCAGTGGATTGTTGCTACGACCTCCGTAGGGCATGCGCAGACCTGCCTGTCTGTAGGGGGCTGATTCAGCGTGTTCCACAGGACTCTGGAATTTATACCTTAAACATGCAAAACAAAAGTTCTGAAAGGTAGAGAGGAGCAGACAGACCAGCTAGGTAATACCACCACAGTGGTAAGTTGGTTGGCTTTTCTTTCAACTTCATGTATCTCAGACTAGTGCCCAAGAAAGCCAACAACCTCAAAACCCCGGGGAACACAGATGCAAAAGTCCCCCCAAAGTCTATATTCTCTTTCTAAAGGACCTTGTGATGTTGAAACTGTTCTGAGCTTTGTATTGAGGACAGTATCCTAGTTGTGGTATTGTACTGTAGTTTGTTGGTTTGTTTGTTTGTTTCCAGTACACATTATTTGGTTGCTTGCTGGCTTGTTTTGTAGCCCTAGGGATGGAATGCAGCACCTCAGGCATGCTAGGCAAGCACTCTATTACTGAGCTACATCCCAGCCCAACAGTACAGACTATTTATAACCTTTTTAAATTAAATTTATTTTAACTAGTACAGAAAAATATTTAAATTTTTGCATATTAATGGAGTTACATTTGATGTTTCGATACTTGCATGCACTATAGTTTCACAAGATATTACTCTTGAGGAAAGCTGGGTAGAATATAAGGGATATCTCCATTATTTCTTACCACTACATGTAAGTTACATCTTAAAGAGTTTAAATTTAAAAAAAAAGAAACACCACTTACACATCTCCTACTTTCTCAGCTACATCAAAATATTTAAGAGTCACAAGTCAGACATTAGGAGATTTTGGAAAGGCTGTTGGTCCGTTAAGTAAGTAAAGATTTTTTTAAAAAAGATAGAATAGACACTCTATCATATTGCTGGAAAAAAATCTTATATGCAGAAACAATTGAAAATATTTCTAGAGACCAAAAACTCTGGTCCTTTTTTGCCCCATATTGGAAAGTTAACTATATAACAAGGCCACCCCATCATTTACTCATTCAGCACACATCAGTTTATCAGGTGGGCCTACCAGGAGTCATTACCATCCACCTATACTGGCTGGTCAGAGTCACAAGAATAATAGCTAACTTATTTGGGGCAATCATTGGGTTCCACACATTTGACATGCACTACTTCACACAATCCCTCAACAATCTTACACAGGAGGAACCATGGTTATCTTCATCTCATAAACGAGAAAAGCTGAAGTTTATAAAGAGGTTGACAGCTTTCCTTTGGTACTCAGCTAGTAAACTGTAGAATCAGAATTTAAAACCTTGTCATCTTACCCATTAGGCTATATGACACATAAATTTCAAAGTACATAGGCTTAGGCATCAAGCAGAAGTAACACAAGATCAACAAGATGTAACCCAGACTGATATCCAGAGGTTCCTCATTTTCTTAGACATCAAATAAGGGTGATAGGTACATAATCTACTACAGAAACTGGCATCCAAGTTCTGGTCCTGAAGCAGGGTTTAATTCCAAGTTTCACAAAATGGGGAGGCTGAAACTACTGGGTCCCTGCCTCCATCTGTCCAGGCTTAGGAGGTGGAATGGTCCTGAACTTTCATAAGTTCAGCTGCAGGGAGCAGGGGAAGAAAACAGGGAATCTTTGGTGGGGTGGACATGAAGCTAGTTGGTTACTCCAAAGTTTCCTGATAGGGAAATAGATCTTTTGCAAATGGGAAGAGGACTGAGAGATGGAGGGAAGGGAACTGGAAGTAAAAAGAATTAAGATGTATTATGTACATGTACCAAGTTCCCACAATGAATGTAATTACTCCTGCAAACATGTACTAATGAAAATGTTTAAAATTTTAAAAACAAAGTTTCCTGATAATGCTAAGGCTTACTATCTAGTATATGCTGTTCACTACAATGAAGAAATCAGAATCTTCAAAATGTACTATGATACTTGAAAATGCCAACACATAGGCCTAGAGCCATGATGGTGAACCTTTTAGAGACCAAGTGCCAAACTGCAACCCAAAACCCACTTATTTATCACAAAGTGTCAACAATGTAATTAAACCTGAATACTGAGGTTTTAGTTTAGAAAAAAACAACTCATACATTAACATCTTTTGTCCTAAAATAAAAACACAATAACATGCATGCCTTAGGTTCACCACTACTGGCCTAAAATACAGCTGGCCAAATTTTCTATTTTCTGGATTTTAAAAAAGACAAGTTCAGAAGATTTGTCATATTGAAACACATGCAAAAGTTAAAGGGTCTGGTGTATAAGCTTCTGAATGGTACTTCTGTTAAATGGATACACGATCAGTACCAAAAAAATCAAGGACATTTGTGCCCAGTTACTAGCAACACAACTTCTTCCAAGTAAAAAGACTTCACACAAAAAAAATCAGACTAAATGGAATATGGTAAAATTCTTACATCTCAGTACAATATGCTATACAGCCTTGAAAATCACATTTTAGCTGTCATACCATTGTTTGCACTCTATAAAATTCTACATAGAACAAGTAAGAGAAAAAATATACACATTTTTAATAACAACTCATGTTCTTCAGTATTATAGAAATAAGTATGATGTGATCATTAAACTATCCAGTTATTGTCTGAAGCTGAGCAATCTCAGGAGAACACCAAAGGGTTAAAGAAGTCATGGCCAGAGCCATTGCTGTGAAGACTACTCAGGGTCACTGTGTTTCACAACTTTCACCTGACTCTTGGCCACAGCAACACCTGGGAGACAAGACAACACAGAGGATGGAAATAGCCCTGCTGATAGCAGAAGAGCAACAGTACCTCTATAACTGAGGGAAATGTATAATTAAGTCATGGTTGACATTTTAGAGGTAATTCATTCAAATGGCATACCTTTTCATACCCTATCATTTCATGTGGTTCTCCTTTTAATAGCACACTGAACTGATGTTTGCACTCAAAACAGCAAGTTTTCTTCCCTCCACTATAGGTCTTCTGAAGGACGGGACAGAGAAGGTGAGTGATTGGGAAACAACAGGACCTCTGGCCTTTCCTGCCAGTCAGGTCATCGCTCCTCCTCAGTCTGATTTCTTCACCCCATCAGGGCTGCATCTGATTTCCTTTCCGTTTTGACAATATCATCACCTGTTCTGTATTCCCTCTGTGCTACAGTTTAGGACTCTGTCTCCTCCTCACCCTTCCTTCACTGTGATCTCCCAAAGTGAGCACTAGGCATGTTTTTAAGGAGTTTGCCATTTATCACTATGAGAAAACAGGAATAAATCAAAGTAACAAACACATTTAGGTTACAAATTGATAAGGCTCTCCTGAGCTCCCCTGGTAATTGTTCCTTGGGTGGAGCACAGTTCTTGGGACAAAAACTCAGTGTATGTTCTAGAAGGAAGAAATGTGCTATCAATTACTAGATTACAGTATGTTTCTATAAAATAAGACTCAAGTAGCCTTTAAAAAAGAGGAGCTGATGGTGTGTGGAGGGTACTCATCATGTAGAATGATCTGAAAAATATATTAGGTGAAAGCAAAGTAGAGAACAGATTTATTTTGTGTACAAAGGGGAGGAATATATATTTAAGAGTATTGAAGTGTAAATGCTTAAAATACTTGTAGAATGATATGCTAGAAAAAGATAATGCAGGCTACCTCCATGGAGGGGAACTGTGAGACTGGGTAGCAAAAAGACTTCTCCCTACTGTCCCTTTTATATCCTTTGAATTTGTATTTTTTTTCTCTTGGCCCCTTTACATGTGAATATACTCACTACCCAATAGGTACAGATAGATGACAGAGAGATTTTGATGTGAGGAATCTGCAGAGATCATCCAAATCTCCTGCACGAGAAAGATGACCCTTCTCCCTTTCTCTCACTGTCCCCATCTCTGTACCCATCCATCTACTACAAGATTATTGGGAAGTTTAAATGCAATTTTTATTAGTTATATTTATGTTTTGGTACATAATAGTTACATTTGTTTTGGGGAATTGGCACATGTATATGATATATCTTCATCACCTTTTATTCCTTTATCCCTCCTCTTCTTCCCTCTTCCCCAATCCCTTTCCCCATCTCCAAAATGTCTGCTTCCCTGTTTCTTACTGTCTCTCCTTAATTTTATCTTTAACTTATTTATATTTTGGGTTTCTCATGTAAGAGAAGCCATATGATATTTAACTTTCTGTGCCTAACTCTTCATTTAAAATTGCGATCTCGAGAACTATCCATTTCCCTGCAAATGACGTGAATTTATTGCTCTTTATGGATGAGTACTATTCCATTGTGTACATTTACCATATTTTCTTTATCCATTTGCCTGTTTATGGGCATCTAGGCTCTTTCCAAGGCTTAGCTATTGTGAATTACACTACTATAAACATGGATATTACATGTATCACTACAGTATGCTGTCTTTAACTCTTTTGGGAATATGGTAAAATGGAATTTCTATTTTTAGTTTTTTAAGAACATCCATACTGATTTCCATAGTAGTTGTACTAGTTCACATTTTCACCAATAAAGAAGGGTTCTTTTTCCCCACATTCTTGCTTATTTTTTTGTGTTCTTAGTGATAGCCATTTTGACTGGAGTAAGATGGAATCTCAAAGTTCTTTTTTATTTGCATTTCCTTACTGGCTAAAGATGATAAGCATTTTTTTTTCATGTACCTAATGGTCATTTGTACTTCTTTAGAGGAGTGTCTATTTAATTTTTAAGCCCATTTTTTGATTGGGTCATTTGCTTGGGGGGATTAATTTAGGGGGTTATTTAGATATTCTAGATATTAGTCCTCTATCAGAAAAGTAGCTGGCAAAATTTTTTCCCATTCTTAGGTTGTCTCTTCAATGCATTTTTGAAGTGGAAGAGAAAGATGAGACTAAATAACCAGTTCCTTTATTTGCCCTATTTCTTTCCTCCACCATATCCCTCTTTACATGAACCCTTTCTTGGCTTAAAAAATAAATTTTCAAGAAAGCTTCTGAGTGACAGTTAATGCCCTGTTGGTTGTTAAATTGAGCTTTAAAACATTTTCAGAAGACTTGGTGGAAGCATACCCTTGTTCCCATGCCTTTTAATCTTTATAGGGTACTGTGGCCTAAATAGTTGTATCTCCTTAAAATTCAGATGTTGAAATCCTACCCTCCAGGGCAATGGCATTAGGAGGTATGGCCTTTAGAAGATAACTAGGCTATGAAGGTGGAGCCTCCCTCACTCCTAAATAAGATTAGTGCCCCTATAAAAGAAATGTGAAGGAGTTTATTTGCCTGTCCCAGTGAGGACAGTGAACAGACAGCTCACCATGAATCAGAAAGTGTACCCTCACCAGACACTACATCTTCTGGCACCTTGATCTTGGACTTCCTAGGTTTTATAATTGTCGGAAATAAATTAATGTTGTTTATGATCTACTCAGTTAATGGTATTTTGTTAGGTTGCCCAAATTAACTAAGACATATAGGGACCACTTTAAACTATTTGGCTGAAGTTCTGCAAGTCTTCTTTCAGAAAGCAAAAGACAACAGTCTTCCTGCACATAATAGCTCCATTCTGTCAAGCATTTCTCTTTTATTTTTCTCATTGTTTGCTTTTTATTTTTGTTTTGGTTTGGTTTGGTTTGGTTTTTTGTTTTTCGAGACAGGATCTCACTATATAGTTCAGGCTAGGCTTGAACTCACTATGTTGCCCAGGCTGGCCTCGAACTTATGGTAAGCCTTCTGCCTCAACCTCCTGAGTGCTGGGATTACAGACATGTGCTACCACACCCAGCTCATGAAGCATATTTTAAAAGAAAATAAACATCCTCAAGTTCAGTAAGAACAATTTGATCAAATAAGAATGTTGCTGCAGATAGGCCTCAAACTCTATCTCAGCTTTGACAACATGCTTCCTGAGTAACCAAAAAGCGATCTGCATTGTTAGTCCAATATGAAAAAATAACTCAGACTTCCCATAGAAAATTATAGCAAGGGCCAATATCTTGCATTTCTATAGGTCTGGAATTGACCTTAAAATATTTGTCCATTGTGTGGTCATTTATATCATTCCCAACTATTTGTTTCCTTCCCTGCTTCTGTCCTCATCATTCGCCTTGACTCCTGCAGGTGCAGAACCTCACTGACCCTTGTCAGATTTGACCACAGACTTCACTGGGCAGAAATGGCATCATGCTCACTCCAAGCAGGAACTTATTTAAGAGGTCTGTTTTTGCTTTTTAATTTATATCTCAAGAAGTGTGTCTTACCAAAAAAAGTGGGGGAGCTAGAGATGTATCCCAGTGGTAGAATGTTTGCCTAGTATGTTCAGGGTCCTGGGTTCAATCCCCACTACCACAAAAAAAAAAAAAAATGTAAAAAAGAACAGTGTGTCTCATCAGCTTCTCCTTCAGCCTGGATTCCAAAAGGAAAACTCATGGAAAAGAGCCATATGGACCAGAGCCTCAGCCACAGCTGCAGCAAGAGGCAATCTGCAGCAGTAGGAGAGCTTCAGCCCATCCACAGAGGTTATGCAATGAGACAAAGAAATCTTTGTTGTTATTATTAGCCTCTGAGACTTGGGGGTTGCTTTCTATCACAGATTAGATGATTAATGCAACAAAAAATCATGGTGAGCTCATCTCAAAAATGAAGAAACTAGGTATATGTGTTCTAGGAAATGGAGAAAAGAAATTAATATTCACAGGTCATTTGCTCTAGGCCAAATGCTGTTCTAGGAGTTTTCACGAAATTCTCCTGCTTAATGCCTGAAATAACCTCTTGAATCTCATGTAGAAAACAAGAGGCCAGGGTTTTATAACCTCCAAGCACATTTCTAGAGATGGGATTTTACTTGAGTTCTTTACTAGAGCCTTTCATTAAAAAGTTCACTGCTGGGCCGAGGATTTAGCTCAGTGGTTTCACCGCCTGCTGCGCAAGCACAAGGACCTAAGTTCCATCCCTGGTACCAAAAAAAAAAAAAGTTCACTGCTGGGCTGGGGATTTAGCTCAGTGGTGCCACCACCTCCTTCACAAGCACAAGGACTGAGTACAATCCCCGGTAACAAAAAATAAAATTAAATTAAGTTAAAAATTTTTTAAAGTTCACTGCATCACCTACAGTCACCATATTTTCAAAGGAGTGAGTATCAGGCCTCTGTTTTTCCATAACATAACTGATGTTTTAAATGTGCCAAGAATTAGTAGAACCATTTTCAGAGAACATTGTCTTCCACTGTACTAAGGCCTAGAACTTTTATTTTCAAGAACATATTCATTTTTATTTCCTATTTTCACCTAATTAACTTTATCTAGCTACTAAGAATCTTGAAATTCATCCACTTTTTATGGGAAATCTTCAATTAAAATTTGGCTCCCTCTTATATTGTCATGAATTTGATTAAGCTGCTTATAAGTATAATAATGTTAATGTGAATCTGACTAATAATTTGTCTTTTCCAAAAGTTTATCAGTGGCAATGGAGATATCATCAAAGGATTTCAAGTCATCAGAGCCTAGTATTGTTAGAAATCACTATCATCACCATTAATGACACATGGGCATTGTTCTGGGAACGGAACTGCATCTAGAGTTTGATAAATGGATTTCAAATAAAAGAGACTGGAAACTAATCTTTTTGAGCAAAAGGAAGCTTTTAAAGGCAGGCAAAGTCAAATGTAATATTCTGAAGCAGAATTCTCCCTATATCCCTTCTGATTAGAAAGAAAAATATTGGTATAAAGACACTATCTACATCTTCTAGTGATGTTAATATTGTTAACCTTTTTTATGACATTTTAGCTATAAACCTTTTGGCTAGAACAAGAAGTCTATAAACCTGCCAATTTTTTTAATTCTAGATAAAAATTATAAGAAGCTGGACCAGAATTATAAATATGGCATTAGAAAACAATGTAGGGGCTAGTTTCTGAAGCATATCATTAAAATTCACTGCTATGAACAGTCACTTAGCATGTATACTATTATCTCTGTATATGGAATACAAATATAGACTGAAAAAATTTTAAAGATAAATTTAGATGAGGGAATTAGGGATGATGTTTGGTTTACATGTCTTTTATTATTGTTATAAAGATATCTCAGGGCCGAGGATGCAGCTCAGCAGCACCACATCTGCCTGGCAAGCGCAAGGTCCTGAGTTCAATCACCAGTTCCAGAAAAAAAAAAGATATTTTAAACAATTAAAAATGAACGTTACTGTTATTATCCTAGTTCATAATATAATTTAATGCCCTTATATGTGTTAATTTTATTTATTTTTATATATGTTAATGTCAATAAATGTAAACAATTCACATGCTTTTCAGAAAACACACATATTAAGGAAATTAAAAATAAAATCATCCATGGGACAAGGATTTAGCCCACTGGTTCCACCTCCTGCCTCGCAAGCACAAGGGGCCAAGTTCAATCCCAGGTACCAAAAAAAAAAAAGAGATCATCCATGATCCCACAAAAATTCTAAATAACTCAGCTGGATGTGATATCACACACCTGTAATCACTCGTAATGCATCCCTTTCCAGCTTCACGTAACATACCATTGGTGATTTGAACTAATCCATGATGAGAATTTGACAAATATAAGCAAACATTACAAAATCAGACCTTGGCTCATCATTTGTTAACTGTCAAGACTTCAGAAGACAATAGAAAGCTGGGCATGGTAATATCCTCCTGTAATCCCAGCTACCAGGGGAGGTTGAGGCCAGCCTGGGAAATCTAGCAAGACCCTGCCTTAAAACAAAATACAAAGGATTGGGAATGCATCTTAGCACTTGCCTGGCATGTGTGAGGCCCTGAATTCAATCCTCATTACTACAGAAACTAAAAAGATAACCAACTCAGTTACATGGAAGATATACCATAAACAAATAAGGTTGAGAATAGAAGAATGGGAAAATTACATAGGCCATGCAAACACTAACCCAAAAAAAGCTGATGGATCTTCACTATAAGACAAAGCAGGCTTTAAGACAAGAAGCATTACTAAAAATAGAGAGGTTTTATCAGATGGAACAGTAAATTTGAAGGGAAAACATAATTCTGAATTTGTATAAACCTAAGAACATGATTTCAAAATACAGAAAGAAACAAAACTGGCAGAAATAAATAATAGAGAAATCCACATCATGTTTGGAGATTTTCTCATAGTCTCTGAATAATGGATAACAAATGCAAACAAAATATCAGTATGGACATAGATTTGAAAAAGATTAACAAACTATCTAATGGACAGATACAAAACATTGTACCTGCAATCAACTAGTATCAAATATATATTATTTTCAAGAACCACAAAACACAATTATCCAAAATCTGAGCCAAAAATTGTTTCAACAAATTTCAAAGGATTTAAATAATATTGTCTTGACTAATCACAGTGCAATTAGGCAGTAATCAATACCAAAAATGACTTTAAAATCCTCATATGTTTGGAAATTATCAATAAGTCAATAACCCATAAGTCAAAGACAATGATAAAAGTGAAAATATTTGGAATGAAAATAGTGTTTTTTAAACTATCCATTTTTATAGATGAAAAACAAAAGACACACCTGGAAGGACATTTATGGTCTTAAACATACATATTAGGAAAACAAGAAAAACAAAACTAAAAATCAGTGGTCTCAGCCCCTATTCTAAGAAGATAGATTGAAAAACAGGACCCGAGTTCAATCCTCAGTACCAAAAAAAGAAAAATTAGACTGAAAGAAAATAGAAAAAAAAGTAATAAAGATGGATTAAAAATTAATTAAATAAAACACAAATATGAAATAATTAACAAAGCAAAAAGTGGCTCTTTGAAAGGCCTAATAAAATTAACAAACCCCCATCAAGACCAAGAAAAATGACAAGAAAAAACAGAATTAGAAAATAACTTCAACTAAACTTTCTAGAAACATTCAACTATAATGGGGATATTATTAACAACTTTATGCCAATAAATTTGAAAGTGACAAATGAAATAGACTAATTCCTAAAAAAAGTTAACAACAAAAGTATCAGAAAAACTGAAAATATGAATGATCCTGTATCTATTAGAAAAACTGAGTATGGCCTGACTTTTTTTCACATAGTGGCATATTATAAACATTTCCTCCTGTTATTCAATATACTTCTTCAGTGATAGAGGACATCATAGGGGTAAGACTGAGATTTCATTTAAACATTGCTAGTTTCTAACTGTGTGTGGCCTTTAACAAATTACATAACCCATCTGTACCAGTTAATGGTCATTGTCAACTTCATTAGATAAAGAGACTGCTAGAGAGGTGACTGGATCCTGGGGACACTACACTCATCAGTGGATTAATCCACTGACATTCATGGTAAGAAATGGGACCCCATTGCGGAGGTAGGTTACTGGGGCATGAATTTGGAGGGCATCTCTAGCTGGTGCTCTTTCCTGTGCTGTTTCCAGCTATCATGAATTGAGTGGCTTCGTTCTACCACACCCTTCCACCATGGTGTTTCTGCATGGGAGCCTGCTGATCATGAACCTCTGAAACCATGAGCCAAATAAACCTTTCTTCTTTTAAAAGAAGCTGCTAGTCTCAGCTATTTTGGTCACACCAACAAATAGCTGACTAATACGCCCTCTGTGTGCAATTTTTTAAACTATTGATCTCATAGGTGAGATACTACATTTACTTAGTACAGTGCCTTGGGTCTAGTAAATGATAAGGATAACAGTAAGTTAAATGCACAATCATCTATGCTCCCCTCTCCTTAAGATACACTTCTGGAAGTGGAATTGATGGATCAAAATAAATTCATGTTAAATGGGGCTAAAGTGTCCTTCAGAATAGCTGAGTCAACTTACACTCCCATAGACAGCACATAGTTGTTTATTCTCCTAAACCCTTGCCCACATGGATATTCTCCTTTTTCCTATCTCATGGGAAGTTTTTTAATTTTTTAAATTTCTATTAGTACTTGTTTGTAATACATAATGATTACATTCATCTTGGGGAATTAGTACATGTACATAATATGTCTTAACTCTTTTTTAATTCTCCTTTTTCATATTTGATAATTTGGTAGGACAGTTATAGATCAGTATTATATTTATTTGGCAGGGTTTGTTTTGTTTTGTTTTGTTTTGTTTTGTTGCAGTGCTAAGGATCAAACCCAGAGTCTCTCAGATGCTAGTCAAGTGCTCTACCTCTGAACTACATCCCCAGCACCAATGGCAGTTTATTGTTTAGTGTACATGAACATTTATTAGATCTTTTGACATCTATAGCTATCCCTTCTTGAACTGCTTTTTTCATTCCTTTTACCAGAGGAGATGACAGGGAAGGAAACAATGCAAATCACAAAACCCTGGTGCAGAGTCCCAAAGCAAATCCCAAGTCTTCCCTTTCTGAAGACTCAAACTTGTTTGCGAGACAACCATTTTTCCATCGTCTTTCTTCTATGACACTGAATTTTTCATATTGCTTTATAAGAGCTCTTTATATGGTTCTTTGTTGTTTGCCTTTTAACTCTACTTATGATGATTCACTTACTTTCATTCACATTTAAAGAATTAAGGCAATGGATGAGGGCCTTGAATTGAAATTTTGGTCATATCCTATAGGTTCTTATGGGAAGATTTTTCACTATCATTTTTTTCTAAATTTTTGCATCTAAAATTTATTTTTTATCTTATCTGAAATTTTGTACATAAATACAAGGAAAGATTGAAAAATACTGTGAATGTTTAAATTTTTTAAAAAATTATTACAGTAATGAACACATTGGCATTAACGTTCCCTGAGAATACAACCCCTAGCTTCAAGTACACCTATCCCACTGTTCTTGCCACTTTCTGAAGCAGTTCTGAGCATCCTATTTCATGAATGCCTTTACAAGGTGCTATTTTTAAAAATACAGTGAATCCTGCTGCTGTCATCCAGAGAAAAAGCTGGCTCGTAAAAACATCATGGGGTGTTTTCATCCACGTTACTCACTGGATCTGGCACCATGGAACTTCTGGCTCTTCCCCAAAGTCGAAATGGCCAAGAAAGGTAAACGGATTTTTTTGTTGTTGTTTTTGTTTTGTACCAGGGATTGAACTGGAGACCTTGCACTTCCAAGGAAGGCAGCCGAACCACTGAGCTAAATCCCCAGCCCACTGGGTAAATGTTTTGAGTCCATTCATGACAGCATAACTGAAAATGCTCATAAAAAGGGTAAGAATGTGGTAAGGTAAAAAGTGGTAAGAATGATGGAGTATGTGTGCTCTGAACAAGGAGGAGTATTTTTAGGGGAATTAATGGTAATTTGTTTTTCACTGTAATAAATTTTTTTAATTTAAATATATACTATATATTAAATAAATTTATAATTTATAAAGATATACTATATATTAAATAAATTTTTAAATTTAAATATATACCATATATTAAATATATACTATATACTATATTTTTCAGTCTCAGCTTGTATAGAAGAAAAAACAAAATCAGGACAGCACTATTGCTAACTCACATTATCTGTTGGGTTTTAGTTCTTTAATAATTGCAGACTATTCAAGAAATCACATTTTTAAAAACATACCATGAAGATATTTGCAACTAGAGTAGTTTTCCCTTTCAATTTGTAAGTTAGAGGAAAAAACATGGGATTAAGGAGGGAATATAAATTTTAAAAGGCAAAAAATAACACATATCCACTTTTAGGGATTGTATGCAGTTGAAATTATACTGCACAGATTATCAAATAATGTTTTTTACTTTATCAAAAAATGTTTTCACATATCAGAAGTACTCTATGATTCTTAGAACTCAGAAAATGAGGTAATTTGAATGCCTGCCTGTGAACAGCATCAGCTATAATTGAGTCTTGAGTGATCTCCAGTACATCACATATCATCACAACAAACTTCTCTGAACTCTGTTTCCCAGGAACTTGAAATTACTTCCAGGATTAACAAAGTATGTAGCATCATTTATATTGTAGCATCAACAGTTTAAAAATAGTTGACATCTCCAAAACAGCCACCTGATTAAAATTATTTGAACTGAGGGCAACTCATACTTTCTTGTTAAATGCCTAGAGAGATAGAGGATGGTGGGGAGCCCAGAACAAGACCCCTAGGCACACGCAATCTAACAAGTGCACTGACCAAACCAAGGTGTTTCCTAAATATTTACATATCATGTTTTGCAATGGAAGTTATTTTTGCTAATTGGGTAGAACTCTAATTTTTCTTAACAGTATTTATAAAACTAATACTTAATACCTTCCCTCATGAGTAGATAAAAATTTATGTCAAAAAGATTAAACTGTTCACTATCCAATGAGATATAATAAGCGGCTAAGAGCTTAGGAAAGCAAAGTAATGGAAGATGGGTAAAATATACAACAGTAAAGGGATACAGACTCTACTCTTTTTTGGCATGAGTGACCCTGTTCTCCTGAAAGCATAATTGTGAGAATCTGAGTCACAGGCTTTTTTCAGATGCTACAAACATAGCGCATTCTCTGATTTCAGCACTTTCCAAACTCACATCCCACAGAATCCTTATATCCAAGAATACACACACAGAACTTTGGTCTGGGAAAACCATTTGAAATACATTTTGTAGGAGGCCTGGGCTTGTAATTTAATGGTAATAGCATGCATTTAGCTTGCACAAGGTCCTGGGTTAGATCACTAGCACCAAGAAAAGAAAAAAAGAAATAAAATATATTTTCAAAAGGATATTTTTCACATGAATACAATATATCATCAGGTAGTGCAATGCTATGTAAAAGATATTAACAATTGTTAATATTTTTTTTATATTTAATGAAAATATGAAAAATATATTTAGTATGTTTTATAATATATACCTGTACAATCAATTCTCATTATTTATAATTCAATATTTGCAGATTCACCTATTTGTGATAATTTATTGTAATCCCAAAATAATACCCATAGTACTTTTGCAGTTATTCTCAGATATATGCAGAGTGATGAAAGATTGGAGTTCTCTCACACTCACATTCCCAGGAGAGGTCCAAGGAGGTGACATTCTGCCTTATTTCAGCTCTTATATTGTGCACAAATGTCATTTCCTCATTTTATTTAGTGCCAGGTTTTTCCACATTTTTCTGCTTCAGTGGGCTTTGTCTTGGTTAGTGATTTCACTGTTTAAAACCACTCCTACATGTGCTGAGATTTTATTTACTGTTATTAAGAAGGTATCTGTGATACCCTTTCAGGAGAAAACATGTTTGAAAGATAAGCTCCCATTAAGCATGCGTTATAGTGCTGTTGGCCATGAGTTCCATGTTAATAACCCAACAATGATATCAAATAAAGTGTCTTTTAATAGAAACACATAAGGTTATATATTGATTAATTGACAAAAATCATGTGAGCACAGGTCATCAGAAACCTAACCCTGTATTTTCCCTATAGGAGCAGGAGATGTGGCTCCATATCTGCTGATTCAGTTTTCACAGTATCTTTATAGACTATAACTAATACAAATGAGAATGAATTATATGTACAAGTGAGTCAGAAAAACCTTAGGAATTTTAATTTTTAAAGCTGAATAAACAAGGATGAATAAGAACTATTTCTGGTAGTCATTTGCTTATTCAGTCAATATTTTTTATTTTTTACTGTGTGCTGGCTATAAAGTGAGCTATAAAGTGGGGTTCAGCCAAGGATACCCCAGGCATGGTACTTTGGCACTTTGAGTACTTTGAAAAGGACAACAGAAGAGCCTCAGAAATAAAGTTCTCTAATCTTTTCTTGTTCTCCTGTCTCCCACCCCTTGCTCTCACCCAAGCAGTCAAGGAAACCAGATTTCTTCTCCCCAAAGTTGGTCATTGAAACTAGAATCCCTTTTCCCCAAAGCAACCCATAAAAGCTAAACATCTTACTCTAACCTTTTCCTGACTTTCTGTGGAGGAGCTGGCCGTAAAAGAATATTTTGATTTACCTTACCTGAAAGTAGACTGTAAGACCCTCATTGTAGGAGGGTCCTTCCCCATGTTCAGGGGAAGGAATGCTATCCAAAGAGGCCAGAGATTCTGAAAAGACAGCCCTTGCTGAGTTCCCCCATTCAGTCTCCTACACCAGATCATACTTTTTGGCCTATCACATTTCTACACAAGCTTCCACTGTTCATCTAATCTAAGAGTAAAAATAGACAGCTTTCCCTAGATCTTTGAGTCTTTAATCTGAAAGGTCCCATGTGATGGGAACTTTGATTAAATAAATCTCCTGTGCTTTCCTCCAGTTAAGCATTGTCGTAGAAGTGTTGACCTTGCCCCTTCTACCTCTCCCGTGGTGTATAGACATCAACTTGACTTTCTGGACAAAAGTCTAACAGAAGGGCCACCATTTGCACATGTTGGGTAATGTACAAACTGAATGGAGAACACAGATCTAACCACATAATCATGTTAATAAATTAACTATTGTGAACTTGGATAAGTACTTGGAAAGAAAAGAACATGGTTCCGTTAACAAAGAAGCCACCCAACATATATGGAGGATGAGATCTGGGAGAGGGTACTCCAATCAGGCATAGGAAGGGGAGGTAACATTCTATGGCAACTGAGATAAGACTCTTCCACCTGAAGCAGTGCAGGGAAAAGGCAAATAATCCAAATAAAGCCAAACAGATAGGCAGGGGGAGAGCCATTCAAGGCTTTATAAGCCAAGAAATTTTGATTTTATTCTGAGAAACCACTAATGAGCAGTGGTTAGGTTATTTACCTTAAAAATCACTCTGGCTAAAGTATTTAGCTAGATAGAAGGCAGAATGGGGTGGTTAGGTTCAATGTGGAAAAAACAGTGAAATTACCACAACCTCCCAGAAGTGTTCCTTCAGTATAATTATAGCCTACAAGGGCACAGACATAAATGTGAAGTCTTGACCTTGCACTGAGGGAAGAATGATGAGAAAATTAAGCACAGCCATAATCAAAAGTTTTATACCTCTTATCCTAAATTTATAAACCATGGGAATATGGTGAATTCTTTCAATTATATACAGTTTCTGAATTTCCTTTCAGATGCATACTTAGCCATACAATCATTTATTTTATTAAATATTGTGTATTTATAAAATATTAATGAAACCATGAAAGATATAAAGATTACTAATACAGTATAGACTCATATTCCTATCATCCAATTTTTAAAAAATAGGTCAACAACTTTGAACTTCTCTATAAGCCAAACATTATATTGGTTGTTCTCAAAGTTTCTTGATGTTTCTTTTTTTTATTTTTAATTTTTTCCCCATTAACTTTATTGGTACATTTTAGGTATAAAATACAGTTACATTCATCATTGGGATCTTGTACCATTACATGAGTCTCTTGGTTCTTATTTTTTTCCCCTTCCCTTGCCCTCCCTTCACCCGCTCTACCCTTCCCTATTTGCAAAGACCTTGTTTCCATTTTTTTCCTCTTCTCATATTTTTTCCTTTCCCTTTTTTCCCTTCCCCTACCCCTCCCAATTCCCCTGCTCCTTTAGACCTTTTCTTCCTGTTACACAATATCAGTTATACACTTTTTAAATTACAGTGTTAACATCTAGGAGACATTGCCACAGATTTTACAGAATTTAAAAGGATATAGAAAGAATACTACAAAAATCTGTTTTGAAATAAATTTGACCACTTCTAAGAAGTACCTTGGAAGACAAATTAATGAAACTAACTCTGGAGGAAATATAAAATTTGAATAGCACCTATTAAACAAAGTATATTCCTAGCTTGAAAACCTACCTATATGACAACAGCAGGCCCATAAACATTTTAACTGATAAATTATATCAAACATTTAAAGCAGAAAAAAGAAGGAACACTTCTCCCCTCATTTTAGGAACTCAACATTGTGCTAATCCTAAAACTGGATAAAGATAATAGAAGAAAAAAGTATGAACATAGATAGAAATTTGTTTAACAAAACAAACTCTTAGAAGGCAGATCTGGCAGGATGTAGAAAGTGGTTTTATTACAGGGATGGCAGTGTTGGTTCAACATTGGAAGATCCATCCCCAAAAGTCATCATTTTAACAGAGGATAGGAGAAAGCCATATGATCCTGTCACTAGTTGGAGAAAGAATATTGGACTAAATTCTACAGCTGTTCATGGTAAAAGCTATCAGGAGACTAGAAGGAGAACCTTCTCAACAGATCAAAGACATGTACTCCATAATTCCAACAAAAACTCCTTCTATGAATGGAGACGATACAATGCTTTCTCCCTAAAGTGGGGAACAAGGGCATATATGCCTACTCTTCATCTGTCCATTAGACTTTGAAACATAGGTCTAAACCAAAATAGTCTGGCAATAAAATGACACAACTAGGATAGGATTGGCATGGCAGAAGCAAAATCTTTATATGTAGATAAAATGATCATCTGCAGAGAAAATACTAAGAAATCTCTAGGAGCCCCTGGAACTTGTACTTGAATTTATCAGGATTAGAAAACACAAGGTATATATAAAAATTCAGGTCTGTGTATACTTGCTATAAATGAAGAACTGGATATTGAAATTTAAAAGTTATGTAGGTGTACAAAGGACCCAGAAAAGCCAAAAACAAAAGCAAAAACAGTGTTGGAAGACGTTTAGCACCCAATTTTAAGACTTCTTCTAAAGCTACAGTAATCAAGGCAGTGTTGGTGTAAGGAAAGTCATATAGATCTTTTGAATAAAACAGAGAATCTAGAAATAGAATCACACATATATGGTCCACTGAGTTTTGAAAGATTATTTAACATTAGCATTTTATAGAATGTAAACTCGATTTAAGAGCTGAGGAAGAGATAGTGTCTTCAGCAAACGGCACTAGAACACCTGGTATCCGTATATAAAAAATTAACCTCAACTCTTTTTTTCCATACATGAAAAGAACTTGAAGGGATCTATGAACCTAAATAAGAAACCCTAAAAGTATAAAACTTTAAGAAGAAATTATAAGGGAAAATATTTATGAATTCAAGGTAGGCAAGAACTACCTAGGATACCAAAAACATGATGTATAAAAGAAAAAAATTGATAAATGAAATTCCATCAAAATTTAGAACTTTAAATGACATCATTAAAATGAAAAGTAGTCCTTAAACAGACCATATTTACAATGCATATAACCTATGACCAGAATATATAAAGAATTCTTAGAGCTCATTAATAGATAACCCAATTAAAATGTAGACATAAGAAGATGATAAATAGCCAGTATAGCACAAGGAATGGTGTGCAATTCTAGAATCAGAAAAATACTAATCAGTACAGTAATAAGATTGAATTATACACTCATTAGGGAGATGAAGTCAAAAGTTTTAAAAGCCTTGTCATGACTTTTTCTTTTTGTTGGATTCTCCCCCTTTGCGTTTAATTTGTCACGCCCAATGGATTCATTCTGCTTGGTTTCCTGGGGTTGTGATCCTCATTGTCTTTTCCTAGGGTATTGTCTAAAATTTTTTGGAGTGCCGGTTTGGTATTCATGAAGTTCCTGAGGTGCTCTTTATCATGAAAGTATCTTATTTCTCCATCAATTTTGAAAGATAGTTTTGCAGGGTGCATCAATCTGGGCTGGAGGCTGTTTTCCTTTAGGGCTTGAAATACATCACTCCAAGCTCTTGTTGCCTTGAGGGTTTGCATCGAGAAGTCTGCTGTGATTCTGATGGGCTTTCCTTTGTATGTGATTTGTTTCTTTTCTCTCACTGCTTGTAGAATTTTATTCTTCTGTTGGATTTCTGGAATCCTAACTATTATATGCCTATTTGTAGAGTTTTTTTTTAATTAAGGCTAGCTGGAGTCCTATATGCCTCACTTATCTGTATGTCAAGTTCTTTTCCCCTCCTTGGGAAGTTTTCTGCCATCACTTCTGTGAAGAGTTTTTTTATGTCATCTGCACTCTCTCCTCTTTCTTCATTGACTCCAATCAGTCTTATGTTATTCTTCTTTGCATCATCTAGCAGCTGCTGGATTGATTTCTCGTGTTCCCTTACAATTTTAAAACAATTTTTCTTTTCCTCCTCACTAATTACAATCTTATCTTCTATATGTGAAATTCTATCCTCACATTGGTTCATTCTGCTGTGCAGACTTTTGATGGAGTTTTTAATCTCTTGGAAATCTGTTTGTATCTGTTTTATGGATTCCATTTGTTTCCTATGTTGGGATTCCATCATGTTCCTCAGATCCTCAATTTTTTTTAATCTGTGTCCTCTCTAGATTTATTAATCATGTCTTGCACCACGAGCACAATCTTTGCTGTTATCTGAGTACTTATTTCTGATTTCATTTTTCCCAGATCCTCTTTTGTTGCCAGTTTAGAGAGTCCAGGTGATTGAGTATCAGAGTGTTCCATCTCGCTTCCCTTTGGGGTTGCTTTAGGTGATCTGGAAGTCTGTTCTTGAGGCTTGTTTATGTGTCTTCTCATTTCCATGTGGGGAGGTGGTGCTTCTGATGCCCACGTGGCTCATCTTCTCTGACCTAGGAGCTTGGGATGGCGGCAGGGGAGCTTCCTTCCAGGTGCTGGGACCGGCTCAGCTTCTCTGCCCTAGGAGCTTGGGGATGGTGGTGGGGGAGCTTCCTTCTGGGTGCTGGGACCAGCTGAGCTTCTCTGCCCTAGGAGCCTGGGATGGAGGTGAGGAGCTTCCTTCCGGTTGCTGGGACCGGCTCACCTTCTTGGCCCTTGGAGCCTGGGATGGCCTTCAGATGCATACTTAATCTTCTTTACTGTGATTTCTCTTGTCTTCAAAAGCTATCATTCAATTTCCTTTCAAACATGTAGTTCATCTTATTTGTCATCATTCCCCATTTTCACAAAGTTTGCTTGTCACCCTTTGGATGTATGCTATAAGCATTCTTATGAACACATGAGCTTTCTCTGTGATTTCTCAAATAATTTCTGGAAAGGGTAGAGGTGGGAGGGATTTTGAATTATAGCCACAAATTAACAGTAACCCACATAATTCCAGATTTAAGACATCTAGTGTTTGACTGTGGGTGCTCCCATTCTCTTTTCCCATATGAAAATTTATAAATAAGTGCAAAAGTTGTGTTTCAAAGGAGGAGGTGAGGAAGAGTGGGAAGAAGCTACAGCAGGAGACAGGAAAAGAAGGAACCTCTACTCACATGTCCTTGCGTGATCTTGATTTGACCAACAACTGCAAACACATTTTTAACACAAGAAGGGAAATCTAAATAGGGACTGTATATTACATGATATTGTGACATTTTATTGGATGTGAAAATACCATGGTGGAAAAATATATATATGTTTAAAAATACTTATCATTTACAGATGCATAGTCAAGCACTTATGGATAAAATGACATGGTGTCTAGGATTTGCTTTCTAATACTCCAGAAAAGGGATAAAATAAATGAAATGTGATTGACAAACACATTGACAAATGTTTTGGCTGAGTGGTGGGACAAAAGAATTCATTTTTTTCTCTACTTTTGTATGCTCTTGAAAACTGAGGCAAAGAAAACAGAAGCCAAATTGTATTGGCCTGAGGAGCGACAGGGAGACACTTTGTGGTTTTTCTATCTCAGTCTTCAGTGCATTTTATGAAATACTAAGCTCTGCTAAGCTCCGCAGTAGAGAATGAAGCAATATCCAGGACTCTTGTGATACTAGGGGTACAAACAAAGGTGATAAGCAACAATCGAGATGGATTGGTGGATCTCGCAACAATTTCTTTGTAGTCCAGACATGACTTTGGGAGGTGAACCTGGTAAATGACAGTGCTTTCAATGTTCAGAAGAATGAATGCACAGGCTCCACATCCAGGCTTTAAAGGAGGAAGTTTTGCCTTGAAGTTGGAATTGGGAAGCCAAGAAATTAGATGCACAAATACAAGTAAAAGCTAACATTTATAAAACACTTCCCTTGAGCTGTGGACTGTTCTAAACTCTTTATACATCCTCTAATCAGCTGTGACTAAATATTATTACTCCTATTCGAAAATGCAGAAACTCAGTGTTATGGCTTGTGTCTAGATGTCCTCCCAAAGCCTCATAGGTGGTGGCTTTCTCAGAGGTGACTGGATCTAGAGTGTGTGATACTGGGATTAAGGGTGTGTGATTACTAGATCAGTCCACTGATTGGTTTGGCACCCACCCTAAACTCAGTAGCCTAGATCAAATATAAAAGAGGGAGAAAGAAGCTGCTAAGGTCTCTTGGACTTGCTTGCTTGCTTGTCTGTCTTCTGTCTGCCATGAACTGTTTCTCCTCTGAAATGCCCCTCTGCTGTGCCACACTGCCTTGGAGCCAGCTGACTATGTACTGAAACCTCTACAAACTATAAGCCAAATAAACCTTTTCTCTTTAACTTTGGGTGTCAGCTCTTTTGTCTCAGCGACAAGAAATATAACTATGACACTCAGGAACAAAGATATTGTCCAGCTAGAGAGTAGAACAGCTAGAATTCTAACCCAAATTATCTAACTTGAAGGTTCAAACTTTTAACCTCTATTCTGTACTGATCCTCATTTATTCTCTCTCTCTCTCTCTCTCTCTCTCTCTCTCTCTCTCTCTCTCTCTCTCTCTGTCTTCACCCTCCCCACATTCTGAGTTAAACATGTATTACTTACTTCTTTATTTTCTAAATTCATAAATACAATTTTAAATGAGGTAACTCCTTCTTTAAAATCCTCAAAATTTGAATGTGAGATTTGGCCTTAACTAAATAAAAGTCCTTTCTAGAATCACTTTTGATTCATGCTCATGAAAGTGCACTGTAAGAATAAAAATGGCTTATGAGGTAGAAAATGTGACAGTTAACATGAAAAACAGTAGGAAATCCCTTGCATGGGTTCAAAGACTTCCTGATACTACAACAGAGAGATGGGATTAACAGTGTGGAAAATTGCCAAAAAGATTTTTTCTACCCTAATATCTATGCTCCTTTGCAATGTAATTTTGCAGTTCTTCTCATCAAGAAACGGAATCTAGGGGCCGGGGATTTAGCTCAGTGGTTCCGCCGCCTGCCTTGCAAGCGGAAGGATCTGAGTTCCATCTCCGGTACCAAAAAAAAAAAATTAAGAAACGGAATCTATTTCTTCATTTTCTCCCGTCTGGACTTGGCTATGGAGACATTGACAAGCCTGATGAAAGCAGAAACCCAAAAGCACTTGGTCTCTGGAGCCTACATTCTTGCTGCTTTAAAAACCTTGAGACTACCACATAAATTGAACCCCAGGTAGCCTGCTGAAGATAAGAAGCTGTGCACAGGAAACTGTGCCTCTGCCAGACCACCAACCACCATGTATGCGAATGAGGCCACCAACTGGCCAAAATTACCTGAGAGAGCTGGCCTAGAGCAGAATATCTGCCCAGCTGACTCAAAGCTACAGAAAAGTGGTTAGTTTTAAGCCACTAAATTTGGAGGGGTATGTCACATGGCAAAAACTGACACAAACTGATTATTACCTATTGTTCTGAACCAAAATATGTCTATGTGTCATTTCGAAGAACTACATAGCTGCATTAAAGGAAAGAACAAACAAGATTTGAAAAATCTTTTCTTCGTAATTTCTTTTTATGGATCGAACTCGGCTCCTTGCGCTTGCGAGACAGGCGCCAGAACCACTGAACTAAATCCCCAGCTGTTTTTAATGTACTTTTTAAAGTACTAAAAAAATACGGAATAGAGGAAACCTGCCCTTCAGTTTCAAATAATGAATCATTATGATTAGATGTGCCCATTCGCCCTCACCTTTGGCCCAAAGAATATAAATAAAATGAGAAAGACTGCTACTTTCCTTGGTTGGCATGGTCCTTTGGTGGTTCCCTATAAAAGGTTGATAGAAGGGTATAGGCAACTCCCAGGCAACTCACCTGGCCCCTACTCAACAAAGGAGTAATTCTTCCTTTAGTACATTAGGACCACTGGAACGAGACTCTGTTTTTAACAGGACAGCTTAAAACAATGCATATAATAATTGGGCATCACTTGGCATTGCATTTAACTGGAATTCAAGAATTTTTTTGATACTTATCTTGAAATATTCATTTCAAAGAAAACACTTAAAAGAATGGTCTATCCTTAGAGGAAAGGCAACCCTGAGTTCAAAAGAACCTAGAGCAGGGGCCAGGGATTTAGTGCAGTGGTTCTGCTACCTGTCTCACAGGCTCAAGGTCCCGAGTTCGATCCCCGGTACCAAATAAAAATAGAACCTAGAACAGTTGGCATTAGGAAGAAGCATAGAAGTAATCACATACAGGATGTCTTATGAAAGCCTGGACTTCCTGCCTATCACTGTTGCCAGGAGAGTTATGGAACTTGATCAGAGACCATCCTATGAGCAGTTAACAAGAGAAAGGAAAGTCAACCAAAATACTTCTTACATCTCCATTTTGGTTTGCTCTGGCACTGATCCAGGTAAACAACATGTTAGAAAGATAGATTTGCTGTGGGAAATAAAAGATTAGGGAGCCACTCATGCAGATGACTGAAAAGTTCTTAATGTGACAACCAGTGACCACCAATAGAGTCATTGTCTCTTATGTCTCATGGTTCATAAGACTTTCTTACAATTTAAATGTCACTGAAGTCAATTTCATCTTCATATTATTTTCTCTCCATTGATATTGCAGTGGGGAACTGAGAATGGTCATTGGATAAAGACAATATTTTTATTGTCATTCTCTCTAAAGATATTTCTGATTATGCAATTTTTACAGTATTGAGGATTAAACCCAGGACCTCCCACTAAGCTATATCCCCACCACATTTTATTTCATTTTTTATTCTATTTTATTGACAGGGTCTTGCTAAGTTGCTCAGGCTGGCATCAAACTTGTGAACCTTCTGCCTCAGCCTCCCAAGTATCTAGGATTGCAGATGTGCATCACTATGCCCAATTATAATTATGCAATTTTTAAATGTTACTTGTTTAACGATATATGAGTAAGTAGATAGGGTCTTTTGAAGCTATAGAATAAAATGTGGGAAATATCTGTGATACTGTTGAAAAAGAATAGCTCTCATGAATTACAGTACATTATTCAGATACACTCCATCTTTTTCCATGTGGATGGTCACCCAGTGAATCTTGTCATCTCTTGAAATAATAGTAATTTAGACTTCCTACTCTTTTGACTTCACCAAAACCTCCAGCTCATTGGCCCCTCCACCTTTTCTCAGATATCAGCTCATCCCCAGCTTCCTGCTCACCCTATACAATTTTGTTTCCATGTTGCTTTCAATTCTTCACATTACCTGACTAATCTCCAGAACACCGAGGCATCTACCTTCTCTGTGCATGTATCTGAGCTTCTAAAAATACTTAAGAAAAATCCCACAGGGTTTTCCTCATCAGTTTGTTCTCCCACTTTGAACCATCACTTCTTATATCTTAAACATTTTTCTACTCTCTTCAATGTCCAATCTCCTCTTTAACTTCCCCATTCTCAGCAGATAATCTCACATCCTATCACACAGAGAAAGGATAGTGTCAGATGAAAAACATTTCAATTTTCCTTTCTTCCTTCCCTTGTTATAATTAAGACTCTCCTGTCCTATTTAAAAACTATCCTTCCTAGGATCAGGAATTTAGCTTAATGGCACCGCACCTGCCTTGCAAGGCAACATCCTAAGTTTGATCCCAGGTACTGGGGGGAAAAAAAGAAAAAAAAAACTATCCTTCCTACTTGTGTTCTGGATCTCATACCTCGACATCTTAGGCCTTCTGGCTAGTAATTCACAGTCCATCTCACACCAACCCATTTCCCATCTCTCTTCTACTGCTTCCTTCAGGTTAGCATTTAAACATGTTCAAGGCTCTCTCTACTGTGATGGCTAATTTTATGTGTAACTTGACTAGGGTAAGGGAGACCAAGATAGCTGGTAAAATTTCTGGATGTGTCTGTGAGGGTGTTTTCAGATGAGAGTAGCAATTGAATTGGGAAAACAAGAAGATCCAGTCTCACCAGTATGGGTGGGCATCCTTCAACCCATTGAGAGCCCATAGAACAAAAAGGCAGAAAAATGAATGTGCTCTCTCTCTGCTTGAGTTGGAACATCATTTTCTCCTGCCCTCAGGCACCAGTGTGCCTGGTCCTCGTGCTTTTGAACTTAGCCTAAAACTAAAATCACTGGCTGTCCTGGTTCTCACACCATCCAAATTGTACTAGGGCTTAAACCATTGGCTTCTTGGTTCTCAGTCCTTTGGACTGGAACTATACCACCAGCTTTCCTAGCTTCCAGCTTACAGACACAGATCTGGGAATTTTTGTGCTCCATAATTCCATGAACAAATCCTTCCTAATAAATAAACCTATCCTATACATCCCAATTCTCTGCAGAACCCTAATACTTCTGCCATCTTACCAAAAAAATTTCTTCTTTCTTCCTGTTCCATTCTCCTTCCTCTATCTCATTTGCTTTTCTCGCCTTCTTAGACAAACTTCTCCAGAGACTTAATTAGTACTATTTACTCATAATCATTCTCTCATTCCAGTCTGGATTCTATTCTTACTAGTCCCCTGAAAATATTGTCACAGAGGCTGATAATATCACCATGTCACGAAATCCAGTCAAATTTGGGACCCAGAAGAATCTCCAGAGGAAGTTTCAATTGATCACATTATGCTTGCCCATTTTCCCTTAGGCAAAATAGTAAAATATAGATATTATAAAAACTGTCACTTTATCACAAAAGTCTAACCAAAAATAGCTTACAGTCATATTTAGAGAATAATAAAAATTTATCAAAATTACATGTTAAATAAATTCTGTAATATATAAAGTTTGCTAAGAGATTTGTATTTCTCTTAATCTTTTTCTTTAATTATTTCCACATATCAAAATTAATGCATACTAAGGGCAACCCACTGTCTGGTCCCTCTTCTGTCTCTCTTAGACAGAAACTTTCTTTCTATCAATAAATTTTTCCTACTCTTAACCTCCGTTGTTCCTAGAATTCATTCTTTGATTTTAGAGAACATGAACTTGCACTTTGGATAACTAGCAGGTTTGGGAGTTGCATCTATTCCCCCTATATCATTTACTGCCAGACTACTTTGGTTTGGGCCTATCTTTTAAAGTTTAATGGAGGGATGAAGAGTAGACATATCTGGCCTTGTTCCCCAGCTTAGGGAGAAAGCATTGTATCGTTTCCATTCATATAAGGCATTTTTGCTGAAAGTATGGAGTACATGTCTTACCTGTTAAGAAGGTTCTGTTCTACTTCTAGTCTCCTGATAGTTTTTACCATGAACAGTACACTTTAGTCCAATACTTTTTCTGCAACTACTGACAGGATCATATGGCTTTTTCCTTTCCTTTGTTAAAATGATGATTTTTGGGGGTGGATCTTCCAATGCTGAACCAACACTGCCATCTCTATAACAAAACCATTTTCTACATACTGCCAGATCTGACTTCTAAGAGTTTGTTTTGTTAAACAAATTTCTATCTATGTCCATACTTTTTTCTTCTGTTATCTTTATCCAGTTTTAGGATTAGCACAATGTTGAGTTTCTAAAATGAGGGGAGAAGTGTTCCTTCTTTTTTCTGCTTTAATTGTTTGATATAATTTATCAGTTAAAATGTATATGAGCCTGCTGTTGTCATATAAGTAGGTTTTCAAGCTAGGAATATACTTTCTTTAATAGGTGCTATTCAAATTTTATATTTCCTCCAGAGTTAGTTTCATTAATTTGTCTTCCAAGGTACTTCTTAGAAGTTGTCAAATTTATTTCAAAAAAGATTTTTGTAATATGCTTTCTATATCCTTTTAAATTCTGTAAAATCTGTGGTAATGTCTCCTAGATCTTGATATTGTAATTTTAAAAATGTATAATTGATATTGTGTAATAGGAAGAAAAGGTCTAAAGGAGCAGGGGAAGTGGGAGGGGTAGGGGAAAGGAAAGAAGAGAAAAGAAAAAAATGTGAGAAAAGAAAAAAAATGGAAACAAAGTATTTGCAAATAGGGAAGGGTGGAGGGGGTGAAGGGAGGGCAAGGGAAGGGGAAAAAAATAAGAACCAAGATACTCATGTAATGGTATAAGATCCCAATGATGAATGTAACTGTATTTTATACCTAAAATGTACCAATAAACTTAATGGGAAAAAAAAAAGAAACTACCACACCCACATGCTTCCCCTGAGGATGAATAGCAGTGATTGATATTCTAAATAGGTATCAATCACCTGGGCTGGGGACAAAGATCTTCCAAGAAAGATCCCTGACACACCCCTTTCCACCAAAAATCCTTGCTCATTCCTTGTACGCTTATTACATGACTTGTTTCCCCTTTGGATCCCCATTTAATCAATATTACCTAAGCAACTATACTTGTCATAATCTTATTGGTTGCTCATAGTTTTGTCTACCTTGTGATTTCTCACTGGATCAAATATTACCTAAGTGACTGTACTTGTAATTTTTCTAGTTGACTACAGTTTTGTCCCACCTTGAACGCACCTCATCTCGTGGCTTTATACCATAAAACACTTTTGAGAAGTTGGGTGGGCAGGCAACCCACTTTCCAGTCCTCTTTCTGTCTCTCTTAGACAGAAGCTTTCTTTCTCTCAATAAATTTTTCCTACTCTTAAAAAAAAAAAAAAATGCATACTAGTTTAGTAACTAAAACAAAACAAAGGCATACAAAGAAAACAGTCTTCTGTACCTAGTATCACCCCATTTTCTGGTCCCTGATGAAACCAGTGTTGAGCATTTTCCTCCTAGCCACAAAATCATACACAAGCATATTAAACAAATATACCAGTTTGGCTTGATTGCTGGCTAGTTTGGTTTGATTTGGTTTTGTTTTTTTCTTAAATATATTTAAATTTATTCTTATAGAAGTTTTAGAGAAATTGAGCAAAAAGAACAGTTTTCATATTCCATCTTTACATACACACTCACAAGCACATGCAGGCAAAACCTCCTCCACTATCAGTATCTTGTATTACATTGGTAAATTTGTTACAACTGGTGAACCTACATTGACAAATAATTTTCATCTGAAGTCTATAGTTTATCTTAAGGCTCACTCTTAGAATTATACATTCTATGGATTTTGAAAAATATATAATGACATGGATCCACCACAATATATTATATGGAATAGTTTCACTGCCCCCAAGTCTCCTGTGCTCTACTCATTCATCCCTCCCTTTCCCCTAAACCATGCGACCACTTACCTTTTCACCATCTCCACAGTTTTGCCTTTTTCAGAATGTCATTCACTGAAACCATATAGTTTGTCGCTTTTTTAGACTGGCTTTTTAAACTTAGTAATAAGTCTTTAAGTTTCCTCCATTTTTCTTTATGGCTCATTTCTTGCTAACATGAATAACATTCCATTATTAAGATGTACCACAATTTATTTATCCATTCACCTACCAAAGGATATCTTGAATGCTTCCAAGGTGAGCTAATATGGATAAAGCTGCTATAAACAACTATGTGCAGGTGGTCATGTGGATGTACTTTTTCAGCTTACTTGGGTATTTACCAAGGAGTGTTACTGATGAATCAAATGATGAGTGAGCTAATTTTTGTAAGAAACTACCAGCAGAGCAGTGCATATTGGCACACACCTGTAATTCTAGCACTCAGGACACAGAGGCAGGTGGATTGTGACTTTGAGACCAGCCTGGGCTACATAGAATGACCCTATCTCAAAAAAAAGAAAAAAGAAAAGAAAGAGAAAAACTCCTAGTGATCTTCCAAGTGGCCATACCAACCATTTTGCACTTCTGCCAGCAATGATTGAAAGTTCCTATTGCTCATTTTTATAGTGACAGAATAATTCCACAAACATTGTAATGCATCTTCCTTTTCCTCTTAACATAAATCATGGATGTCCAGTGGATAAGCCAGTGATAAAGTCCACATTCATTTGTCTTAATATTTTCATGTGCATATATGTATAGTTACATATGTAGGGTAGTATACATATCCTTTTCAAATTTTGGCTCCTTCATTTTACCATGAACAAATTAAAATCTCAAGGCCTTCATTTTCTTATCTCTAAAATAAAGATAATTTGATGAAGGCTTATTGAATTAAGACATGTAACATGTTTAAAACTATACCAAATATACTAGACACAAATGTTATCATTGTACAGAAAAAAAAAATTAAAGACATTGTAATGGACCAAAGAGATTATACTGTTTCTCTAGCATCCCCTTCCAGGTTATATCAATTTTTCATTGTCTTTCAGCTATTTTACAACTCTGTAAATTATAGAAAATAGAAATAATGTAAATTATTCATGTCTATAAAAATGCAAATTCATCATGTCTAGTGGAATATAATTGATTATTGCCTCATAGATTGACCCATTTTGCATCTATTCATAAATTTATTCCAACATTTTTCATTTGGCTTTGTAATGTGTGGTTCTTTGACTTTCCCTTTGGGACAATTGTAACATTTTTTTGTTCCCTCAATTAATGAGTCAAATAAAATCTTTATACATGTTTATTTAATATTAGTATGAATTTTGATTTCCTATTTTAAAAAATATTATTTAGCACTATTATTAACACAATTACTATAGTGGGTTTTTTTTTTCAAGAACAATGCCTTGAGTCAAAAATCTTATGCCCAGGCACCTTTGTATATGTTAAAATAATATAAAAATATTCTCACACAGGCAAGTACAGAAAATACATAAATATAACACAAGATGTAGATTGCTTGAAGAAACCAGCACAGAGAAACAAAAATCAACATTAAGAACTCTGTAACCTCAAAGAACTGAACTTAAACACTGAAATCCCTTAAATATGTAAGTAGCCATAGGTTGCAAATATCAAAAAGATTATTTGATTTTTTTCAGCTTTTATTGTAAGATGACATAAAAAGTTTACTCAATAAAAGTAATTTTATTACTATTTGGGGGAGAGAATCACCAACTTTTGTGCAAATAATGCCACCCTTCTTTTAAACACTGAAAGTATAACTGCTTAAGAAATGACATGAGCAATAATTCTACAGCTATATCTCTCCTTGTGAATAGCTGTAGAAAATTAAAGGCTGAGGGGCCAGGGATTTGGCTCAGTGGTACTGCCACCTGCCTCACAAGCACAAGGTCCCGAGTTTGATCCCCAGTACCCCCCCAAAAAAAAAAAGAAGAAAGAAAAAAAATTAAAGGCTGAGAGAAATGTTCATAATCCACTATTTAGAGCCAAAATGAGAGTTTAGTGGAGCTCGTCATTTGGAGAGCTTGCCAATCAAAGAATAATGAAAGCTACAATTTCCCTCTTTCCTATTTAAATTAAAACTATTTGGATAATAATATTTTTAAATAGATTTAAGTACAATAATCTGGAAGGGATTCTAGGAGGACGTGACCAAACACTGACACTCTCCCATGCCCAATTCCTTCTTTAGGTAGACTGAAAAATTCTATCCCATAATCATCTTGCAATGTAAAGAAGAGTTTCCTCTGTATGGCTAATAAACTTCCTGCAAAAAAAGATGCTGTCGAGAGGAAGGCAGATAGCCCACCAGCTTTATTTGTCACCAGTACTCAGGAGCTGAGAATTTTCCCTTCTGGCAGATCCTTTCCGCAAACCTTGCCAGAAACAGACCTTCCCCCGAGGTGGAAGTGCTCATCTGCCTGAACTAGGAGGACCTAACAGGGCCCAGCTAATCTCTTATCTGAGTGCTCAAAAATAATTAGCTTGGTTCTGATTTTCCTGTAAGAACACTGAGAAACTTTAAAAAAAAGAAAACCCACTACCAAAATCCAAAAGGTTTTGCATAAAGACGATCTGTCTGACGTATATTTGACTATGTCAAATTTACAAAGTGAATTAACATGATTTTGACCCAGCATTGTCTGAGCACTTATAAACTCATAATTAAGCCACAACATCTATGCCTACTGAGAATATTTCTGCAATGAAAGGTAAATAGCTACAGGACCTTTGGTATCTTTACAAATAATTAGTAAAACATTTCCGCTCTGGGAATGCATGCTAACAAACTATGAGGAATTCACATCATACATTCCCATCCTTCTTAAAAAATAAAAAGATACAGAACACTTAAATATATGATTTTTGAAATGAATTAACACATAGAATTCCAATTTATATTTATATTTTTAAGAAACCTAAAGGGGCAATCGCGCATCGGTGCCGGCAGCTGGTAAATCAGCTGCCACAGCCATGCACAGGCTGTGCCTGTGAGCCACTGATCTCTAGTAAGCACCTTGTACCTCAGACTTTGTTTCAGCACCTGCTTCCAGAAAACTCAACCTGTGGGATCGAACTCAGGACCTTATGCTTGCGAGGCAGGTGCCCGAACCACTGAGCTAAATCCCCAGCCCTGTAAATTGCCTCTGTACTGATGTTGAAGTTCAGCTCACTCAAGAAATGCACCATGCAATTATAGAGGATGTAATGCAATTTCAGACCAATATTCATACATAGGGAAATGGAGAACTGAGGCCATTGTGTAGATAATGAAGATTGGAAAGATTTAAAAGACTAGAAAGATAATCTTAAGATGGAGATGGGTAAAGGGACTACATGGAGACAAGGGAATGCATAAAAGGACTACTACCATGTTGTCATACAATAAGACCATGGGAGTCATATTTTATAGTAAAACAAGTGAATGTTCAGAGAAAGAGTATTTTGGGGGGGATAATTAGCAGAGTACTATACTCAAGAACATCAAAATGTACAGTAATCACAAACAGACCTAGGGAAACTGCACATTAAAATTACAAATTAGATTTTTCTTTTCGAATTATATGCATTTATGTATATTTTTAAATAATGGGTGAAATATTTTAATTGACATGAATTGGAATTCAGAAATAGTATTTTCAAGCTTTGCAAATCATGAACAATTCCACAGGTTGCTTTCACTGTGAATAAAGGCCACCATTTCAACTCTGTCTTGTTAACACAGTAACTTCTAACTGCACTGGGCTGATAGGAATACCATCTTTAGAAATGCAAAGTTCTGAATCAACTGCAAGCATTTTAAAAACCTGAAGTGCTCAAAGGTCTACTATCTAGAATATATAAAGAACTAAAAAAAAATCAGACCCCCCCCAAATATAAAGACCCAATTCAAAAATGGGCATCTGAAATGAACAGATATTTCTCAGATAAAGAATTAAAAGCACAAATAAACATATGAAAAAATGTTCTACATTACTGATCATTTGAGAGATGCAGATGAAAACAACACTGAGATTCCACCTCAGCCCAGAAAGAATGGCTGCTATCTCGTGATGAGAGAAGATGGATTGAAAAGCAGAACAGAGCAACAAGGGCACAAAGGAAAAAGAAAGAAATGAACAAAATAAGAACATTAGTTGATAATGCCTATAGCTGTGACCCGAGGATAAAAAAATTTAAGGAACAAGAAAAAGCGAGGAAAGAAGCAGAAAAGAAAGCAAAAGCAGAAGCAAAACAGAAAGAGCAAGAAGCTAAAGAAAAACAAAGACAAGCTGAATTAGAAGCTGCTCGGTTGGCTAAGGAGAAAGAAGCAGAAGTGAGACAGCAAGCATTATTGGCAAAGAAGGAAAAAGACATCCAGAAAAAAAGCCATTAAAAAGGAAAGGCAAAAACTACAGAATTCATGCAAGACCTGGAATCACTTCTCAGACAATGAGGCGGAACAGGTTAAAATGATGGAAGAAGTGGAGAAACTCTGCGACCGGCTCAAACTAACAAGTTTACAGTGCTTGAATGAAACACTCATATCGTCTACAAAAGAAGTAGGAAAGGCTGAGCTGGAAAAACAGATAGAAGAAATAAATGAGCAAATTAGAAGAGAAAGAGGAAGCCGAAGCACGCATGCGATAAGTGTCTAAGAATGCAGAGAAGTCAACTGGTGGAGGTGGGAGTAGCAGTAAAAACTGGTCAGAAGATGATCTGCAGTTACTAATTAAAGCTGGAACAAATTCAAGATGGGAAGTTATTGCTAATTACATGAACATACATTCTTCTTCTGATGTCAAAAGAACAGCCAAAGATGTTATTGGCAAAGTCTCCATAAGCTTGACCCTCATCAAAAAGATGACATAAACAGAAAGGCTTTTGATAAATTTAGAAAAGAACATGGACTGGTACCTCAAGCAGATAATGCAACACCTTCAGAACAATTTGAAGGTCCGTGCACAGATTTCACCCCTTGGACAACAGAAGAACAGAAGCTTTTGGAACAAGTTCTGAAAACATACCCAGTAAACACACCTGAGAGGTGGGAAAAAATTGCAGAAGCAGTTCCTGGCAGGACAAAGAAGGACTGCATGAAACGATATAAGGAACTTGCTGAGATGGTAAAAGCAAAGAAAGCTGCTCAAGAGCAAGTGCTGAATGCAAGTAGAGCCAGAAAGTGACGTAATGACAATCTTCATTGTGTGTATTTTTATAATAAAACTGAAAACACTGAAAAAAAATGGCTGCTATCATGAAATCAACCAATAACAAATGTTGGTGGGGTTTTGGGGAGAAAGGAACCTTTCTCCATTGTTGGTGGGAGTGCAGACTGATGCAACCACTGTGGAAATCAGTATGGAGATACCTCAAACAACTAGGATTGGAAGTCCCATTTGACCCATCTATTCCCCTGCTGGGTATCTTCCCAAAAGAATTAAAAGAATCATACCACAGTGATATGCACACCCATATTTATAGCAGCACAGTTTGTAATAGTTAAAACTTGCCCAGTTGCCCATCAACTGGAAACTGGATAAAGAAGATGTGGGGGTTTTTTATAAAATGGAGTACTACTCAGCCATGAAGAATGAGAAACTGGAGACATTTGTAGCTAAGTGGATGTACATTGAGGCTATACTCTTAAGTGAAATAAATAGAACACACATGTGCAAATACCAAATAGTTTCTCTGGTGTGAAAAACTAAAAGTGTAAATAAGAATCAAAATGTATAATTGATATTGTGAAATAGGAAGAAAATGTCTAAAGGAGTAGGGGAAGTGAGAAAGGTAGGGGAAAGGAAAGAAGGGAAAAGAAAAAATATGAGAAAAGGAAAAACATGGAAACAAAGTCTTTGTAAATAGGGAAGGGTGGAGGGGGTGAAGGGAGGGCAGGGGAATGGGGAAAAAAATAATAACCAAGATACATCATGTAAAGGTACAAGATCCCAATGATGAATGTAACTGTATTGTATACCTAAAATGCACCAATAAACTAAATGGAAAAAAAAAAGAAACCTAAAGGAAACTGTATCATTCCCAATATATATCATACCCCAAATGTTTGCTCCTTTTTTTAGTCTAATTAATGAATTTATTAATACATTTATTTTTATTTTTAATTAAGTATATTGGTACAATTTAGATATACATAATGATCACATTCATCATATGGAACTTGAGACTGTAATTCTTTTTTCCCATTCCCCTCCTCTCCCTTCAACTCTTTTTCCCCTCTTTATTTACAAAAGCTTTGTTTCTATTTTATCTTTCTTTTTTCTTTTTTTCCCTTTTCCCTTTTTCTTTTCCCTCTCCCCCCTCCTTAGTGCCCCTTCCTATCTGAATTTTTTCTTCCTATTTCACATTATCTATTATACATTTTGGTCCTTATTTACACTTTCAGTTTCTCACACCAGAGAAACTATTCAGTATTTACATATATATGTCCTATTTATTTCACTTAAAAGTATGGCTTCAATGTGCATCCATTTAGCTATAAATGTCTCAAGTTTATCCTTCTTTAAGGCTGAGTAGTACCCCACTGTAGAAAAAAACCACATCATCTTTATTCATTCATCAGTTGATTGGCATTTGGGTTGTTTCCAAGATTTAGCTCTTACAAACTGTGCTGCTATGAACATGGGTGTGCATATATCACTGTGGTATGGTGCTTTTAATTCTTTCAGGAAGATACCCAGAACGGGGACAGCTAAGTCAAATGGAACCTCTAGTCCTAGTTTTGTTTTGTTTTTTTCTCTTTGGTTTTTTGAGACAGGATTTCACTATTTAATTCAGGCTGACTCAAACTCATTATGTAGCCCAGGCAGGCCTTGAACTCACTGCAATCCTCCTGCCTCAGCCTCCCAAGTACTAGGATTACAGGCATGCCCCACCACACCTGGCTGGTCCTAGTATTTTTTAGGAATCTCCACACTGATTTCAACAGTGGTTGCACTAGTCTACATTCCTACCAACAGTGGAGAAGTGTTCCTTTTTCCTAGCATTTGTTATTGGTTGATTTCTTTCTTGATAATAGCTATTCTTTCTGGAGTGAGATGGAATCTCAGTGTTGTTTTAATTTGCATCTCTTGAATGACCGTGATGTTGAACATTTTTTCATATATTTATTTGCCATTTGTACTTCTCCATCTGAGATATGTGTATTCATCTCAGATGCCCATTTTTGTATTGGGTACTTAAATTTTGGGGGATTTGATTTTTTTTCATTCTTTATATTTTCTAGATATCAGTCTTTTATCTGAGAAATAGCTGGCAAAAACTTTTTCCTACTCTGTTGGTTGTCTCTTTGCTCCATTGGTGATTTCTTTGGCTGTGAAAAGGCTTTTAATAAGATGGGATATCACCTATTGATTCCTTGTAATATTTCCCATGCTATCTGGGTTTTGTTCATAAAGTTTTTGCCTATATATATGTTTTCAAGAATTCTACCTATTCTCTCTTCCAGTAGATTTAGTGTTTCTGTTTTAATATTTAGATCTTTGATTCATTTTTATTTTAGTGTAGTGCATGGTGAGAGACATGGCTCTAGTTTTAGTCTTTGGCATGTAGAAAGCCAGTTTTTCCAGCATCATTTATTTTTTTCTATTAAGTTTATTGGTACATTTTAGGTATACAGTACAGTTACATTCATCATTGGGATGTTGTACTTTTACATGATGTATATTGGTTCTTATTTTTTCCCTATTTCCCCGACCTCCCTTCACCCCCTCCACCCTTCCCTATTTACAAAGACTTTGTTTCCATAGAGGCTATCTTTCTTCCAGTGAAGTTGTTTGGCCCCTTTGTCAAAGATAAGGTGGCTTAGTGTGTTTGGAGTTGCTTCTGCATCTTTTAATCTGTCCCATTGATCCTCAGGTCTGGTTTTTGTTGTGGGGGTTTTTTGCCATTACCATGCTGTTTTTATTACAGTAGCTCTGTATTATAATTCAAGTCAGGGATTGTGATCCTCCTGCCTTCCCTTTGTTACCCAAAAATGTTTTTGCTATTTTGTACTTTTTGTTCCAAATGAATTTTAGGAATGTTTTCTCTTCTGTGAGGTATGCTATTGGTATTTTGATTGCATTAAATCTGTATAACAATTTTGGCCATTTTTACTATATTGGCTCTTCCTACCCACAAGCAAGAGATGTCTTTTCATTTTCTGATATCCTCTTCAATCTCCTTTTTCAGAGTACTATAATTTTTGATGTAAAGATCTTTTTTTTTTTTTTTGATGTAAAGATCTTTTACTTCCTTTGTTAGATTGATTCCTAAGTATTTCATTTTTTTCGATGCTATTGTGAAAGGCATGGTTTCCCTAATTTCTCTCAATAAATTTGTTATTTGTATACAGGAATCCTATTGATTTTTGAGTGCTTATTTTGTGTCCAGCTACATGACTGAACTTCGTTATTAAATCAAGGAGTCTTTTGGTAGAGTTTTTGGTGTCTTCTATGTAGAGTATCATGTCATCTGTAAATAATGATAACTTCTTCCTTTTCTATCTTTATTTCTTTTATTTCTTTATCTTGTCTAATTGCTGAGCTAATGTTTCCAGAACTATACTGAATAGGAGTGGTGATAGCGGACATCCTTCTCTTGTTCCTGATTTTAGAGTGAAAGCTTTCTGTTTTTGCATTTAGTATTATGTTGGCTGTTAGTTTGTCATAGATGGCTTTCATCAAATTGAGATAAATATCATCTATTCCCATTTTCTGTAGGGTTTTTATCATGAATGAGTGTTGGACTTTGTCCAATACTTTTTCTGCATCTATTGAGATGCTCATGTGATTTTTTGTCCTTGGCTCTATTGATATAGTGCATTACCTTTATTGATTTGTGTCTGTTAAACCATCCCTGCATCCCTGGGATGAATCCTGGTTGGTCATGGTGTATGATCTTCTTGATAATTTGGTGCATTCTGCTTGCCAGTATCTTATTGAGGATTTTTGTGTCTGTGTTTATTAGGGAGATTGGTCTGTAGTTCTCTTTTTTGGTTGGGTCCTTCTCTGGTTTTGGTATCAGGGTAATACTTGTTTCCAGGAATGACTTTGGGAGTATTGCTTCCCTTTCAATTTTATTAAAGAATTTGAGGAGTAGTGGCATTAGGCCTTCTCTAAATGTCTTGTAGAATTCAGCAGTGAATCCATCAGGACCTGAGCTTTTCTTTGCTGGTAGGTTTTTAATTACATCTTCAATTTCATTGACTGATATTGGATTACTTAGCATTTTTATATGTTCTTGATTCAGCTTCAGTAATTCATATATATCTAGGAATTTTCCATTTCTTCTGTGTTTTCCATTTATTAGAATGAAGATTTTTGAGGTAGGTATTGATTATCTTCTGGATTTCTGCAGGATCCATTGTGATTTCACCCTTTTCATTCCAAATTATATGAATTTGAGCCTTTTCTTTCCTTTTTGATAAGGTTGGCTAAGGGTTTATTAATTTTATGTAATCTTTCAAAGAACCAGCTCTTTAATTCATTGATTCTTTGTATAGTTTACTTACTCTCAATTGCATTAATTTCTGTTCTGATCTTTATAATTTCCTTCCTTGTATGAGCTCTGAGCTTGACTCCTGTTTTTCTACAAGTTTGAGGTGCCACATTAAGTTGTTTATTTGAGCTCACTCTATTTTCCCGATGTGAGATTTCATTGCTATAAATTTCCCTCATAGGACTGTTTTCATTGCATCCCATAAGTTCCAGGATGTTGCATCAATATTATCATTTAAATATAGAAACTATGTAATTTCTTCTTTGATTTCATCTGTGACCCATTGGTTGTTTAGGAGGCTGTCACTTAATTTCCATGTTTTTATATACCTTTTGTGGTTTATTTTGGTATTGATTTCCAAGTTCATTACACTATGGTCTGGTAATATACATGGGATAATTTCAGTTCATTTTCATTTACTTAAGCATGTTTGATGAGCTAGTATGTGATACATTTTGAAGAATGTCTCATGCTCAGCTGAGAAGAGTGTGTATTCTGATGCTGTGGGGTGGAACACTCTGTAGACATCTACTAGGTCCATTTGTTCACAGATTTGGTTCAGTTCTGATATTTCTTTGTTGATTTTTTTGTCTAGTTAATCTGTCTATTTGTGACAGTGGGGTATTGAGGTTCCCCATTACAAATGTATTAGTGCTTATTTGATTTTTCATGTCCATTAGTATTTGTTTTATATTGTTGGGTGCTGCATATATATTTATGATTGTTACTCTTCCTCTTGGAGTTTTCCCTTTATAAGTACATAGTGACCTCTGTCTCTTTTTTTTTTTTTTTTTTTTTGGTACCGGGGATCAAACTCAGGACTTCCCGCTTGCAAGCCAGACGGAGGAAACACTGAGCTAAATCCCCGGCCCCTCTGTCTCTTTTGATAGTCACTTTATCTGCAAATAGAATAGCTACTAGAAATAGAAATAGAAATACTGTTTTCCATCCTTTGACTTTCCGTCTATGAATTTCTTTTTTAGTTAAATGTGTTTCCTGTATGCAGCAAATTGTTGGATCTTGTTTCTTGATCCATTCTGCCAGTCTCTTTTGATTGGTGCATTGAGATCATTTACATAGATGGTTATAAATGGTATGTGTTGGCTTATCCTTGTCACATTGTTTTCCTGTTGTTGGTTCCTCTATTTAATCGCCTGCCTTGCCTAGTGTGTTAGTTACTTTTCTCTTATTGCTGAGACAAAATATCAGACATCCAAAGTTGAAGCGGGAAAGGTTTATTTGGCTTACAGTTCATAGAGGTTTCAGTCCATAATCAGCTGGCTCTAAAGCAGGGATGACAAACAGGCATCATAGAGGAGAAACAACATGATGCACACATGGTAGCAAAGGTAACAAGGGACTTTAACAGTGTCTTTCTGCTCCTTTTATCCTATTCAGACTACCAGGATTAGGGCAGTGCCAAGCCAATTACTCACATGTATTGGTTTAGTAATCACACACCCTTAATCCTAGCATCACACACTCTAGATTCACCCACCTATGACCACATGAGGTGGGGGGGGGGGCGGCACCTAGTCCCAAACCATAACACCAGGTGACTTCTTTCTGTTAGTGCTCATGGAATTGTGGTCTTCATTACCTCTTTCTAAAATATCCTACAGAATATTTTAAGAGCTGGTTTGGTGGTCATGAATTTCTTCAGTTGTTCTTTGTCATGAAAGTATCTTAGTTTTTATTGATTTTGAAAGATAGTTTTGCAGGGTACATCAATCTGGGTTGGAGGTTGTTTTATTTCAGAATTTGAAATACTTCACTTCAAGCTGTCTTTGCCCTAAGGGTTTGTGTTGAGAAGTCTGCAGAGCTTCTTAGAAAGAAATCAGGTCTTTCCCCTAAAAAGGTCAAGTCACTTTTATGAAAAACCATCTAAATGTTAACCAGATACAAGGCTTCTACAAAGCATACATCCATATAGACTAGATACTCCCAGACTGTCTGGAAAGGGTCAGATAGCAAATATTTTTGACTGAGCAAACTACATGATCTCTGTACAACTACATGTGGTTGTACAAAAGACTGAAGATATAGGGACAAACAGCCATGCCTGTGCTCCATTTAAACTTTATTTACAAAAATTGGTAGAGAGCCAGATTTACCCCAAGTGCCACAGTTTGCTGGCCCCTTGCTCTTTCTTCTTTAAGTTAATAGAAAACAAAGCCAAAGAGAGGAGCCGTGAATACTCTACACACTTAATTTTTCCATGTAAATCAAAGCTCAGGGTTCCTGTGCTCCCTCTAAAGCTGATTTCTAAATAATATAATAGCTCCTCGGGCTCACCAGAGACACTCTCCCTTTGTCTTGCTTTTTAGTATTCCAGACAGAGCCTCACAGTCAGTGAAGAAGAGAAGATGCAGAGGCCATTTTCAGAGGAATCTGCTGCAACATGACTCCCTCACTTCAAAGAGATGCTCTTGGCTCAAAGCGTTTCTACCTAAGGCCCTGCTTCTTTCTCAAAAATCAAGAACCAGAGTACGAGCCTGCCACCTTGTGGCAAAGAGGAGAATAGACTGAGACACTGTGAGACCAAGACATCCTAAAGAGCCAGAATAACTGCGCCCTTTGCAACAAGTACTGGACTGTGGTGCTATTCAGGGAGCCAAAAAAAAAAACTACAGTTCTGTGCCCTCAAGGAGCTTAGGATGTGTAAGAGAGGAGGTGGACATAAATCCCTCCAAAATATGGAAACATATGTAAAATTGCAAACGTGAAAAAGTCTGAAAGAGTTATACAATATGCTCTGCAGTAAACAAAAGTGATTCAACACAGGCAAGAGAAAGTGCCCCTGAGAAAGGTACTTAAATTGAGGCCTGAGGTGAGTAGACGCCTCAGGTGAAAAGTGAGGGACAATGAATCTAGACTCAGCAATAGTAACTATAAAAAATCCATGCCTGGAGGAAAGGGAGAAAGAGTTTAGGGATCACCCCATAAGAAATAAAGAAAACAGAATAGTAGAAAGAAAATCATAGAGAGATAAAACAGATGTAAGGAACAGCCAGCATCCAAGGAGGAGCCTCTTGCTTCCACATCTGAGATCCTGTGTGGCTGGAGAAGGCACAGCCATGGCTCACTGGGTGCCAGAGACGTCTTGGTGATAGAATTTACTGAAAATGCTTCCTCTAGTGCATCAGGAAAAGCTACTCTAAAGGAAATAACTCTCCAGAGATACTGTTAGCAAGCTGCCCCTGGAGGATGCCACAGAAAACTTGTGGCTACTGAGGGCTCAGCAGCCTGGAGCCCAAGCTGATACCCATAGGAAGAAGCCACATAGGAAGCCAGGTGCACTGCAGGGGATACCTCAGAGCCATGCACTCCAACTAAGAGAAAATAGTTCTTCCTCTTCCAACATAATGCTGGTGCCCTCAACTAACAACATTTAGTGTCATGCCACTTGGCCAAGGAAAAATATTTCAAAGATCCAGCTGAGCAATCAATGCAGACTTAAAGGTGTAAGGCCATAAATTTTTAACCACCACACATTTGCTTCTATGTGGAGAGCTTTCTAGAAGACTAACAAGAGTAGATACAAACAGATCAGTTAGATGATGCTTAAATAAGCTAAGAGAGGGAGGCAGAAATGGCAATGACCTAGAGGTAGTAGAAGAAATAACATGAGCAAGTTCCCCATGGACTATACAAAGGACACCAAATATCTGGGCTTATCTTCCTATGCTCACTGGGCTTGCAGAAGAGCTGCCTCAGAGAGCAAGAAGGGAGAGCTGTCACAAGCCCAAGACAAGAGGTGGACAGCACCAGCTGTACTGGGGCAATTCTTGGTATACCAAAGGCACAGGTGTAAGACTGCCCTGAGAGATGGACTTGCCAGGCTTAACAAAAACACCAGGTGTGATCACAGTGACACCCAATCCACACAAACATGCTAGACCACAGCTAGGTTTGCAAGGGCAGGGCTTTGGGTCTGAAAAATTATGAGAAAAAGCATGAGTTGTGAGAAACCATCACTCCCATTTTTAATAAGCTTTTAAATGAAAGGCTTTTTGTTTAAAGCCAGCAAGCCTGGCCTTCAGGGGCTTCATAAAAGCCTTCAGTTTACCTACTGTCTCAAAATCATCAGGGAGGAGGGTCCAGGTTGAGGGAGAGTGCCACAGCATGTCCCCAAGAAAGAGTTGTCCTTTGTTCTCCAAAATATTAACATCACCAGGTGGCAGAACTTGAGTACCTCAGGATTGAAGAAATTTGTCAACCACTACAATTTACTACTTAATCATGAAAACAAGCATTTAAAATAACTTCCTCCAGAGAGTCAAACTGCAGTGGAGGGAGGAGGAGGAAGAGCAGGTGACTGCTGCTTTTTTAATAAACTCTGCATGGGGTTTTTTTTGTTTGTTTTGTTTTGTTTTTAATGTCTTCACTGAGTGAAGACAAGAAAATTGTTATATGAGTATGACATTGGACTGGAATTTTAATAATTCGAGGTTATTCTTGGGTCTGAAAGTAACTGGAGGACCTTTGTTATGGCTTGTGTCTAGATGTCCCCCCAAAGCATCATTCAGTTATAGGTGGGGCTTTTTCAGAGGTGGCTGGATCTAGAGTGTGTGACACTGGGATTGATTCATGGTGCAATGCTAGGATTAAGGGTGTAAGTACTATTCACCCTAAGTCTCCTGGATAAGATACAAGGGGTAGAAAGCCCTGTGGTTGTCCCTTGTTGCTTTGCTACCTTCTGCCCACCATGAGCTTTTTCTCCTCTGCAATGTCTGTCTGCCATCCACCCTGCCTTGGAGCCAGCTGATTATGGTCTGAAATCCCTACAAACTGTGAGCTAAATAAACCTTTTCCCCTTTAACTTTCAGTGTCAGGTATTTTGTCTCAGCAACAAGAGAAAAGTAAGACAACTTTTTATTATCCGAATTTAAGAAGGTATAGGATATCCCTGAGATGGAAAAGAAAGTTTCCCTGTGTCAGCACCCTTTTGAATTAATCTCTCTGGATTTAGTGGCATCTGTAGGAAGTATGCTAAGAGAGTATGGCCTAGAATTGAACTCTGCTTGTTTGGTGCAACTAAGATTTGGACAAGTCTGAATGTAGGGGTAGCCTTTGTTTCTGAGATAAAGCTGTGCAAGCTCCTTCATTCCATGATACTGCAGCAACAAATCAAAATTCTGTTTTGGAGTTGTGAATTGATATATCAAAATGAGCAGTATGGTAAAACAGACCATCCTGGTGGATTTGCAAAGTAAAACTTAGTGAACAACTTCTTGAACCTTCCTGTTCATAAAGACAATAAAAAATTTTTTTAAAGATATGAAGGAAAATGGGTGAGGATTTTTTTCTGGACAGTTCTGCTGCACCTCCAGCCAAGGTTATTGTTACGGTTTATATTTAGATGCCCCCCCACCAAAGCTTCATGCTATCATAGTTGGGACTTTGGGAAGGTGATTGGATGATGGGGCTGTGATACTTGTCAGCGAATTAGTCCACTGATGACTTCATGGCTAAATGTGAGGGTGGGAGGTAGCCTAGTCTGAGGAGGTGGGTCACTAGGGGTGTGGCCTGGAAAGATATATCTCCCTTTCTCCTCCCTTGATCTCTCTCAGCTTCCTACCGGCATGCTTTAAGCAAGCCTCTTCTGCCATGCTGCCCTGCCAACTTCTCCTCCCTTTAATTTGTAGGAGGCAGATATCGTGTCCCAGAGATAAGGAAGTAATTAGTACAGCCATGGTGTGGGAGGCCTGCCTTTAACTTCAGGTTTAGCAAAGGGGGACTTCATAGGACCACGAAGGGGACAGAGTGGATTGCTGATTCCTCCTTGGGAAACTTGGAGAGTGGTGGTGTCTCCCAGGTGTGGCAACTTCCTGGGGCTTGACCCTTTTTCTTGCGGAGCACTTAAGAGGTTCCATGGCAACGCTCCTCTTTCAACAGGCACCACACACCACCCCCACCCCCAACACCCCAGCTGCTGCGGCTGACAGCCGAGAGTCCACTCGGCTCTGCCGTGGCCCAGAAAAAAATGCCCATCTGTCATTCTAAGGACAACTTCTTTCTAAATTTAATTTGACGGGCCATAAACTGCAAAGCTGTAACAGCTTAGTTGCCAACCACAAATAACAGTTCCAAGAGAGATCATTCGTATTTCAACCATAAAGAGAAGAAAAGGAAATAATTTAAACTTCTCCGCTAGGGTGGAGCTGCAAAGTTCATCATTATTGTGCAGAATTATATTGTCATTAATAAATTTCCTACTTATTAGACTTATTAGCACGAATTCCTAGAAAACAAAGGGCTTAATCAGACCCGCTGCAGTCCAGCTCAGCATCTGGAAGCTGGCCCGGGAGAAACGCCCCGCCCTGAGGCCCGACGCCTGCGCAGTGGCGCCGGTTTCCTATTGCTCTGCAGTGCGCATGCGTTACGACATTCGCTCTTTTTACTCCCGCGAAACTGCTGGCTCTGGTACTCCTCCTGCGGGAAATAGAGTCTTCCCTTTGGGAAACCGGGTGACCGATTTCGAGATGGTTAAGGGTGGTTTCTGGAGCCGCTCTGTCCTGGGGGCCACGCCCCTCTACACTGCCCGACCGGAGGCTGGCGCTCCCCTGAATACCTGGGCTTAGGCGGGGCTCCAAGGGGCGAGGGGCCCTGGCACTCTGGTAAACTTGTTAAGAGTTAAATAAAATTCCTAAGGCCTTAAAGAGCATAATAAATCGTAGCTATTTTACCTGTTTCCTTCGGATGCCAGAAACTATTTAGCTCTTCCTCTTCGAGATTAATCTCGTGTGCTCAATTATCTTATCTTCCGTTTCTCAAGAATTTATAACTGGTCGCCACACCTGCGGCCTTCACTTTATTCCTTCCTAAATGGACCTTCTTCAGCCCGTCCCCTCCACCATTTATAAATATACTCGTGTTCTCTATGCTCCTCTCTCTCCGTATCTACCTTTTCCTCTCTTCTTCCTCTCATGAAAACTGTAAATTTATCACATTCGTTTCTTCTTCACCCCACACATCTACAAACTCAACTTACTGGAATCTAGCTGTTTCTACCTGTTCCGTGAAAATTGCCCCCGGCCAAGTCCACGGTGACCTCGCCGCCGAGTCCAAGGAACAGCTGTCAGTCCTGCGCTCTCAGAGCCTGACACATCTGTCTGCCTGTATCAGTCACTCCCTCTGCTGCTTTCGCTACTTTCCTTAATACGCACACTCCTGGTTTTCCTACCTCTCTGATCACTCTGTTGTTTGTTTGTTCGTTTTGTTTTTTGTTTTGGTACCAGGGATCGAACTCAGGAACTTATGCTTCCAAAGTAGGCGACGGAACCACTGAGCTAAATCCCTGGCAGTTTTGTTTTGGGGGTTTTTTTCCTCTGATCACTCTTTACCTGCCACATGTCTTCCTTCGCCTTCCCTTTTGTTGGTTCCCTTTCATGTCATTGTCTTAGTGTACTGATGACTCTCAATTCTGTACTTCTAGCCCAGATCTTTCCTCCGAGCTTCAGGCTCTTGGCTGTCCCAAGGGCATGTCAGACTCAACACTACTAAAATATTTCTTTTCCAGTAACCCTGTGTAAACATCTATACCTTGCCTTTCTCCTATGTTCCCGATCCCTGTGAGTGGCATCTTTTGCTGTCTCACTCCAGAAATCTAAGAGTCACCTTTGACTCCTCCCTCTCCATCATGCCCAGTTGTGAGCAGGTTCCCTAAGAAAACAAGATTCTGCACATTGTATGCAGGTGGTTTATTGAGGGCTGTTCTCAGGAATAGCACCGGTGAGGGATGAGGAATTCCAGATGGAGGAGTGTAGAGGAAAGTTGAATAGTTGAAGTTGTAACAGTGGCCCAGGATGGCCCTTCAAAGTTCTTCCACACTGAGGCTACAGGTCAGACACATACCCCTCAGTCAACCAGTGAGAAGGTGTGAGCTGCCTTCAAGAGGAGCATGATCTTGGGTGGCTCGCTAGGAGGGAAACTCTTGGAGGAGTTGACTGAGGGCCATCATCCACCAAAACATTCAGCATCTGGAGGGATGCGTGCCTAGCCTTAAAGAGGGAACCAGGCAGAGCATCACACCACAACACCCACTGCACCCCTTATACTCAGTCACCAAGTGTTTGACCTGTTTCTACATTTTAATTTTCATACCAGATCTCTCCATTTTCAGACTTTCTTTACTATTCAAAAAATAGGAGACACTGTGCCATGAACAAAGCAATGGGCCAGGCACAGTTCCAGCTCTCAAGATGCTTACAGTCTAGTTGGGGAATGAACAATCACCCATATATAGACTTTAAAACCATAATGTGAACCTGAGTTCATATAACAGGGGAGACTTGCCAGTCAGAGTTGGGGAGGAGGCAGGGAAAGCTTCCTGAAGAAATACCATTTTAACTGGAATCAAAAAGATGAACAAAAGTTAACTAGTGTGAGCTTGGGTGCTTGGTGGATGGGAATGAGAGGTGTGGACACACAAAGGCCCTAAGACAGGTGGGACAAGACACTGGAGGACCTGAAAGACCAGCAGGTCTGGAATGCAGAAACTGAGGGGAAGAGTACAAAGAGATGAGGATGAAGACTCAGGCAGGAGCCAGGTCCTGCAACACCAATATTTAGGTCATTTTCTCCTAAAAGTAATGAAAGCCACTGAGTGGTCTTAATTTCTATATAGTATATTGATGTGTCTTAGTTAAGCAAAATATTCAACTATTCCCAATCAATACAGATCAACTGGATCATATAAATAAAATGGTTTAAGGTTAAATTCTGTTAATACTAAATCCTGAAGGCAAAAATAAAAAATTTTAATGCAGATATTATTATAGTGGAGTGCTTATCTCTAAAGGCTACTGTGTTTCCTCTAAACAGTAACACCTAATTAGTTACTGACTTGCTTACTAAATGCTAGTTTGTGTTTTTTAATAAATTGACTTAACAAAACATCTTTACAAAGTGGATACTGGAAACACAGATCCAGAGTATGACTTGCCCAAGTTCTCATAAATGGCCAAGTAAGACGTGAAGCCAGATGTCCAGTTGTAAAGCTAAAGTTCTCGATTGTAACACAGAAATACTCCATTTAAGCTTTGGGAACCAACCAACTTTATGTGGCTTTACTGACTATTGCAAAGCAGTATTCTTCAGCCAGACTCCCTGCACACATCTGTGCCAACTGAAGCCCAGATTCAGTTGCACATGCACACACACATATTCTTAATCAACATCAACAATCACAGACTACCTATTGAGGGCTAGCCCTAGAGCCAGGGCACTGTCCCCTAGGTGATCTGAACCAATGCTAACTTACTCTTCCCTACCTTACCAGACCATCATTTTGATGTCCCATATTCTGGCACCACCAACAGTAACAACTATGCGCTAAAGAAAGTAAAACACCTAAATATGGTAAAATGAGAATAAGGTGAATCCACTGTAGTCACCTCCTAATAAAATTATGATCATTGGTGTGATTTTTCTCTGCTAAAACGAGCACTCAGTTCCTAATCAAGAGAATATACCAAACCTACATACAGTGTAAACATTTGTGAAAATAGCCACTAGATGTCAGCCTTGAGCTGCGATGGTGTTTCCTAGAAAGGCAAAGAAGCAAGCTCCATACAGTATTAGGAATTGAGCCCAGACTCCCTAATGGAAAACATTTGGAGTTTGGGTCATTTTCTTTGCAGTGAACTACAATAGGAACCATACAGGCTTTTTTAATGAAACACATGATTTAATTTTTCAACAAGTACAAAGGTAACAAATTAGAGCATGTCATTCTGCTCAACATGACAAAATGGGTCCCCTTCTCCTTTGGAATAAAAACCTAAGTCCTTATTGCAGCCTCTGACACTGCACTCCTCCTACTCCTCCATTTTCAGCCAGAGTTCTGAACACATCTGAAACTCTGCCAAAATCCTGTACCTGAAAGTTGAATTCATTAAATTCAAGTGTGCCCATCTTACCAGAGGGCTTCCAGAACCTTTTCTTAAAAAGCAGTGGCCTACTCTACCATGCCTGTAACTCTACCTCCTTACCCTTACTTTTCTTCGTAACACTTACCACCATCTAAGCTACATTCATTTATTAATTGTCTCCCTGGAATTAGCTCTCTGCTCACTGCTTTATTCCTAAACCCCAAGAGTACAAGGCTTATTGGTGCTCAATAAAAACCCACCCACCTCCACCCCCCAAAAAAATTACCTGAATTCATAGATATTCAGAGGCCAGAATTCAGAGGCATTTGTTTGTTGTCATTCAATAAACACGTATTAAATTCCTAATACAAAGGAACAGAGTTTGGCATGGTGGCACACGCCTATAATCCCAGCTCTCTGGAGAAGCAGAGGCAAGATCACAAGCAAGTTTGAGCTCAGCATGGACAACTTATCAACTTAGTCTGACCCGGTTTCAAAATAAATTTTTTAAACCAATTGGGGGTGTGGCTTAGTACAGAGGTCCATTGTTCAATGTCCAGTACTACACACACACAAATCAATGTTATGTGGATATGTCACAGCTGCCTATTACCAATAACTGTGGAACAAAAGAAATATGATGAATGCATCCATCTTGGCACTTCATTTACTACCCTGCCTCCAAACAGAAGACTGTTTAATTCTTAAAATCTCCCTTGAAAGAGGGAGTTCTATAGAGTAGGAGCCTTTGATTCCCTTCTGCATTTGGAACCCTTTTCACCCCTCAGCATGATCTATTTCATGTTCCTGGCTTTGATCCTCAGTTTGCAGTTGAGTGGGTGGTGGTGTTTTTCTGTCTAGAAGACTCACAATTAAGTTTCATGTTTTCTATGTCCATCCTCACCATTCCTACACCTCATTCCACTGGTTTAAAAACAAGATTATCACCACCATCATCACCTTCTACATGAAATTTTTGAAAACAGGAAAAATAATCCACCAAATACATATGGCTGGGTTTCCATCAAATCAATAGTAAATCACAGGCTTCTTTGGATGCTAACCAACTTTGGCCGTTCTGCAGCCTCTCTAGCCCCACAGGTGCCATCATCTGGAAGAGGCAAAAGGATGAGGGAGAGATGCTTAAGGAGGTCAGCAATGAAAGATGATTTTTTTTTTTAACTATGGAAGAATAACTAGTAAATCTTAGGTGATTTTACTCTCCAACACAGATGCACCTGAAATGCTGGTGATTTCTTTTTACATGGGAAAGATGTATGAATTTCAAGTAGAGAATATGTTTATGCATTCTCATGAATTTACAAGGTATGGTTTATTTGGATATTTTCTCTCCTCTTAAAGAAATTTTAGTCCTATATTTTGACAGTTGACAAGCATATCAACATTTCTCTGAAATCTCTTATTACTTTGAACTAGAACTAAGCACATCCCATGCATAATTCTGTTAAATTTCTCCTTATGGAAACATTCCAAATAAATGTGGCCACTTGAAAGGTGCTAACAATTAAAACAATACACTCATTTCAAGATTTTATTTTACCCTAAAACAACATGGCTACATAACCGTGACCTGCAAATTTAAAGCTTGTTCAGATACATCTGAGACCCAGATAAACTATGAATATTGGCCCACGAGATTATTAGGATGACTTAGCTACCTTATAGTATTATGCAGTGGGCAAACTTCAGCCAGGAATACCTTTTCGAACTCATAGCAAGAAATTGAGCCAAATCCCAGACTGTGGTCCTCACTGTAGTTCTAAATTTCTGCTTAGAGGGCTGGGGATTTAGCTCAGTGGTTTCACTGCCTGCTGTGCAAGCGCAAGGACCCGAGTTCGATCCCCGGTACCCAAAACAAAAAACAAAAACAAGTCAAAATTTCTTAGAATATGTCATGTTCCTCTTGAAGTGAATTAAATATGGGGTTGGAAACCAGTGTTTCACAGGTAATTCTTGCCCTTTCAAAGTTCTGATGTCACAGACTAATCAGGAGAAAATTATTCATGAACTATATAGCCCAAGAACAACTGTTCAGAAGAACAGCCAAAAGTGGAAGTAAGGCAAACTTATCCAGAAGCCAGTCATGATGGCATGCCTGTAATCTCAGAACTCTGAGAGGCTGAGACAGGAGAATCTTGAATTCAAGCACAGCCACAGAAACTTAAGTGATTTAGTGAGATAATGTCTCAAAATAAAAAGGGCTAGGGATGTAGCTAATACAAAGGCCTTGGGTTGGATCCCCACACTACAATTTTTTTTAAAAATCTGCCCTTTCCTTCAATCTGTCTCTCCACCTTTTCACTTACCTACAGTTTAACCAGTATGTATCACACCCTTTCCTCAGTAATATCCAACTTGCCTATCCCCTTCACTGGTCCTCACTGAAGATTAGTACTTCAACTCAGTGGGTCCAAAACAAGCCTGAGAAGTAGCAGAAGCCAAGTTCACTAGCTGTTTAACTCTGCACATTAGACTTTGAAAGCACAAACCAAGTTACGTCTTTACATTGGACCCTACACTCAGGTGTGGTGAATTTTCTGGCCCAGGGACTCTGGCTTTCCAACTCCTTGTTACTGCCCACTTGAGTTGAAAGCAATAAAGATCTCCATTCCCACTGCCCTCTGCTGGCTAAATATGTGAGGCAGGCCCGTGGAACTGTTAATGACATGGATGCCCTTGTTCCCAACCTTGTTTTCCCCCTGGCACACCAGGGCATGCTAGTCTCCAGAGAGAAAGGGGGACCTATCTCCTCTCTTGAGCCTAAGCCATCTTCATTATTATAATTTACCAGATGCCCTACATTTGGGGGATCTACTGGATATTTGCCCAGCCCAAAATAAAAACACTTCAGTCTTCATTTGCTATCAATCCCTGTATAAAGTCTCCATCAGCCACATTGTTGGAGAATGAGTTGCATCAAATCTATCTTAAACCCCTTATATTTTTGATGCTCTTACTCAGATCCAATGTGACAATGAGGGATCACCAAGCTCAGCCTATGATGGCGGCTGATTTGAACAGCCACATGAATCTAGGCAACTGGCCTTGGCAATGGCGCAGGTCACAGCAGCTTTTACCGTGTTGACTAGAACAAAACAGTCTTGGCTGGATTCCTCAGATGTCAAACAATAACTGAGATGAGAAAAAACAATCCATTCTAGAAATGAGGTGCAGCTTTTCTTTGGACCAAATAATGAGCAAGCAGAACTCTGGCCTTGGGCAAAGATAGATGAGAGAGACATTCCCAATGGCTTTTGATGTACAAAGTACTTCTGCTTCTCAAGGACTTTGCAGCCCAGATAGGGCAGGGAGGGCAAGGCGCTTGCTAGAGCCAGGAAAAGAGCTCCTTAAAGCAGGCCATTCTGCAAGCAGCAATAGGGAGTCACTATGGCTGGAATGTGCAGGCCTCCAGCATGGTAGCTCTAAGGCATAGGCACAGTTCCCTTGTGCTCCTAGGCCTCACCAAGGGATGAGTAACCAAAGCTGCAAGCAGAGAGTAGAAGAGAACGATTAGAGTGCTAAGAATCACAGAATCCTGTATTTTTTGTGTCAGCAATGGGCACAGCTACTTGCCCAAGTCAAAAGCCTGGCAATTCTGGGGTCCCCATCACAACTCACATCCAAGTTTACCCCCTCCACAGCTCAGTTACTGCTTCATTTCAGGTAATCCTCTCTCATCTAGAAAAATGCAAGTATCATACTAACTGGTCTTTGCTCTGGTCTGTTAGCAAAGTATCCTCTCTAAAACATTCATCATGGCACTCAGCTTAAAATTCTCTCCATACATTCTACAGCCTTTAATATAAAACAATACCAGATACTGGGTTTAAATATTTTTAAAACCTCCACAGATAACTCCCAACAAGTATCTAGTTATGAGAAACACTGGTTAAAATGTATTTTTAAATTGCTCTTCTGTTTAATTGTTAATGTCAGGAAAAATGAATGCTTCTCCATATTTGTGATTTTTTTTTATTATTAAAGTGTTAACGGTTGCTTCTGAAAAAAAAAAAAAAAGAAAACAATACCAGATAGCCTAAATTGCATTTTGCCTTGGACTCCATGTTACTTGACTGGTGATTAGCCTTCAAATGCCATTGTAAACACTTTGCCTAGTTTTCAAGTAGTTTTTTCTCAGATTATTAATCTCCTTCCTCTTTGCTCCCCATCATCCTTTCTCAAGTCTGAGCATGACTCATATCCTTCACCAGGAGAAAAGTTCCTTAACATAGGGACCTCATCTCTCATCTCTAGATTTGTAACAGCTGGCCAGCAACAGCACCAGAAGGGTCTCCAAATACTGGTGACCCCAAAATGAGTAAAACACAGTTCCTGCCCTTGAGAAGCAGAGTCTAGTTAGAAGAGTTACATAAACTATAATACACTGCACATACTAGAACAGATGTATGATCAAAATGTTATGTAAACACCTTTCATCTCTACATTCACCATCTTATACATAGCACTAGTTACACTGCTGAATTTTTGCTTGACTCTCCCTGACACTATGAGCTTAAGATAAAGGCTAGAAAGTTAGAAGGAAAACTCAAGAGTTCTCAGTGCCTTGTACAGAATCTGACACACTGAATTTAGGGGGTAATTAATTATGCCCTTTCTAAGAGATGACCAGGAAGCTAAAAACAGGAAAGTCATCTCCTAGAATGAAAGGGAAAGGTGGTAATCTAAGCAGACATACAGCATATGCAAAAACATCAAGTGGCCAAGCATTCTGGGGAAGGCTTTCTGATAAGTACAGCTGATTTTAGGAAGATATTCAAAGTATATTCAAAGCCCAATAATATTCTGCCACCTTATTCTGTCCTAGGAGACTCACTGAGAAGCAGTAGTTATCCGAGATTCACTACTTATGAAATATGCTGACAGGTTCTGACCTGGCAAGGGCAGCTATAAATTCTTAGATATGGCATAACTCAGAGATGGTCAAAAGAATGACACAAAACAGCACGAAGCTTTTTCAGTTTTCACTCACTACAGACCAGGATGGCTCAAATTCAAGTACAACTAAGGATGAAAACAATGGTTTCCCCTTATCTGGGGAGTGTAATCTGTAAATTTTCTTAGTAGAGTTCAATAAAAGAAGTTTTAGAAAACATGTCTCAGACAGAAAAAAAAAAGGCCAATGATTTAGTAACAGAACTGCATAGTTAACAATGGAATGCTTTACATAACATGACCCATGCTTTTGAGCTAGCAGAATCACAACTTCAGGCTTTCTTCTAAACTAAATCCATTAATGTGCCTAGATGACAAAGAATCAAGTGGAAATGGTTTGTATTTTTATTTTGGTTTGTATTTTTCATTTACAAAAATTTGCTCATGGGGAGGTACACACACACACATACACACGGCAAGCTGACCACTCATGCCCTTTATCATTGTTATACATTTGCCCTATTTCTATAACCTGTAAGCCAGGACTGGACCATTACGGACTCAGAGGAAAGGAACCTGGTCATCACATGCAGGGGACAGACTTGCACTTTCCTCCCCTGCTGTCTACTCTGTGGAAGGCTTTAGAGTGGGCATCATGTACTTGGTTTCTGAGGGTGTTGTGCTGCTCCACTCATAGTAGGGAAGGGAATACATCCTCTAACTAGTTTCATTTAAATAAATTATCTAAAGTCTGGTGTGCATAATTTCTAAAACACAGATGAGCAAGTAATCTGTTCAGTGTTGTTTGAAACTTTTAAAATAAAGGATGCTGACTAGAATTTTCTTTACATTAAGTGGGATGTGTGATTTTGCAGCCCATTATCTTTACACCTAGAAAAGAAGGCAAAAGAGAAGAAATTATAAATGTGGAATTTAGAAATGCCTTATATGGGAAGAAGTGTTAAGAGATAGAAGTGACACAGATGGAAAATCTTAGCAGCAAAAAAGCAGTACAGGATTACAATGAAACTCTAGGGACATGAAACCACTGTAGTGTTTCTGGGTTTGCACAAAATCTACCATGAAGAAGAGCTGACCAAGTTGTAACTCTTTCCTCATAAAAATTCAAATATACCTATATGGGAAACGTTCCATAAAATGTCAAGTTTGCTCATATAATCAGTCAGTAAGCAAAAATTCTTGACAGTAATATTTGCAAAAAAATTTACCCCATGACATTCTTTATACTCTTCCAAATCTAGGAACATATCTATTATAAGAAGGGCTACAATATCAGACTTCATTTACATATTAGTGTTTGCATTTTTAGTAAAAATATTTACAACTAGGACACTGACATTTGCAATGTCTTTTTAAATTCAAATTTATTATGACTCTTAAGGAAATACGTGATTAGGCAGCCAAGCTTCTTCTAAGCTGTGTTAAAAATGTTTTTAGAATTGTTATTTTAAAATTTTATTCCAGTGTATACACTTTAGTTTTCAATACAGAAAGATAATAAGATGACCATTTACAATTTTATGTATTTGGGTAGAGTGAATAGAAAGTAACATTGAATCAAACTCCTAAACTAAAATATCTGGATAATCAAGTAAAATATTTTATGTGTGCCTGTGTACATACGTATATATTATTTTTAGTTACTACATGATGATTCAAAACTGATCTGAAAGTCTAAAAACTGGAGTAGCTGATTATGATCAAATTCAACAATTCCATCATTTCTTTCATAGTAAAAAAAAAGAACCCAGAATTTAAATGTACTAGAACCATACAGCCAGTGTGACCATCTTCCTTTCTTTGGAATAAATCTACTTCCTATCTAAAAGCCAAAAGCTAAGTAAAATCTGGCTACCTCAAGGAGCTATGATGAACACCTACACACACTGTATTATACAGCTGGACCGTGAATGCTTCACCCTGGAGAGGAGAAATTCTGGAGGTCATTTCCAAACTCACTGCAACAGAGAAGACTTTAGAAAGGCCACTTGACAGCCAAGCATGGTGGCACACTCTTACAATCCCAGCTACACGGGAGGCTAATGCAGAAGGAATTCAAGGCTAGCCTGGGCAACTTAGCAAGAGACAGCCTATCTCAAAACAGGCTGAGGATATATGAAGCTCAATGTGAAGGACTTGTGTCCAATCTCCAGTTTAAAAAAAAAGAAGGAAAGAAAGAAAAGGGGGGGGGAAAGAAAAGCAAAGCAAGAAATAAAGCTACTTGATAACAGAGCCAGTCGTATGCCTCATGCTGTAAAAGTTGCTGTTGTCCACCACAAATCTAAAAGCAAAAGAAAATTAGAAAAGGATTTTCCAAGAAACATTTTAAGACACATCTAAAACCTAAAGTTTGATTGTAATCTTTGATGAAAAGATTGTCACTCAAACATTTATTTTATATTCTTGCTTCTATGGAAAGATTTAAGAAGACTGATTATAGTTTCTGTCCAACCTAGGCCCTCACTGCCTGGTGCTGAGGGCCTCTTCAGAAGGTGTAATTATTTCAGTTCTGTGGTTGAGAACCCATCGTGATTTGTTTCTCTCTGGATGTACTTTTTGCTTTCCCAGAACATGTGACATTTCCTCTGGTCTTCACAACAGTCCTTTGAGAAGGGCAGGACAAGCAAACCCTCCCCATTTCTATGGGTGAGGAGAAAAAGCCCGTGACTCAGGAAGTGTCTCACTATTAGTAAAGCTATGATACTAGAACTAAATGCTGTCATGAGAGAGGATGACATAAGAGGAAAAGGATGCTACCTACTATCATATATGCTCAGGAAAAATAAAATAATACATTTTCCCAGGGAAAATGTATGTAATATTTATGTGATATTCAAGATGTTAAATGTTAGAAATGAAACACATCACTAGTTTTCCTACATGGCATATAAATAAATGTAAATAATTACACTATTCAAACTAAAACTCCATGAGTGAGGCTTTTTACTTAATTCCTCCTTATGAAGACTGCTTTAAATCTAGTAAGAGTGATTCATCATCCTCTACTTTCACCTGAGGTTTAAAAGTTACTTTTAAAGGCTCAGGGGTTGAGATCTCCCCTCCTTCTTGGGAAGCACACGCCGCCTTGGCTTCCTCCTGTTCTGTTTCACTGAGCTCATCAGAGTGAAGCTCGGGGATGGGGACCAGAGATGGACTCCGGGCAATGATATCCATGCCCATCTCTCTGCCTGCATCCTGACCTTCGGCCACAGTTGGGTCCTTGGCCTTCCTAAGGCTGGGCATCTTAAAAGCTTCCCTTGAGGGAGCAGCATTAGAAATAGATTTCTTAAATCTTTCCCCTGACTGCCGCAGCCTCTCCCCTGACTGCCGAAGTCTCTCTCCTGACTGTCTCAACCTCTCTCTCCTCTCAGGTGTCACTATTCTCGTTCTAATTCTGTTTACTTTCTTGTCTAAGTTCTGCCTTGTCTTCTGCATGTTTTCTTTGGAAAATGCCTTTTTGATGTGATCAATGCGCTCTTTGCCTGACTTTCTAAACCTGGCAGATCTGCTTTCTTCGACATAATATTCCTCGTCTGAAGAGAGCTCTATTGGAGGATCAAAGGCTTCATCAAAGGCTTCATCTTCTTCCTCCTGATTCTGGGTGAGGTTTCTGTCTTTGACAATAGACAGGGATGTTGGACACTGAATCTCCTCCTAAAGAAAAGAAAAGCATAGTAGGTGAGTGCTTTCTTTGCAGTGTAGAACAGCTCTTTGACCTGCTGGCCACATCCTGCAAACTTCCTCCACAAGCTGTTTATCCTCTACCTGCTCCTTAAATGTTGGCATTTCCCAGGGCCAATGAGAAAGAATTCTCGTTGACCCTCAAGAACACTTTAGTACACCTCTCTACTTCTCCTAACATGAAGATACATACAAATGATGGGCAGATTTCTCCACCTGGATGTAACACACCTCAAACTTACGAAGTCCAAACACCATGGCCCATCCATCACCCTCTCCACTTTTACTTCTTCTCCTGTACCTCTCAGCACTAATAACCATCCAGGTGCTACACGATAGAAACCTCAAAACCATCATCCCCAGTATTTTTTCTCCCTCTCATCGTACATTCAACTGGTCACCAAGCCCTGTTGATAATAACTGCTTAATAACTCACATGTTCCCTCCTCTCCTTCTACCAATGTCTTAATTCAGGTTCTTGTCATCTCATTCCTGAACTGTGTAATAACTTATTTCCTGGTCCCTCTACTACAGAACATCACACGTATTACCTGAGAAACTTTACTGAGGCACACCCCCGATTATTCTCTTTAGAACTTTTCAGAGATTCCTCCATACTTACAGGAAAGAATTCAAATTCTTAAGTATGCTCAGAGTCTCTTTAGTCAACCTGACTCATTTTCTGTCTTCACTAGCCCAGTAACACATACCACTCTCAATTCCTCAAATATAAAATGTTTCCATTCCCCTGTATATAGTTTCTGGTATCTTCAATGACTCACCTCTTTTCTACTTTATGAATGGTATCTTTCTTCAAGAATCAATTCATATGCCCCAACTTCCCAAGTTAGCTAATGTTATTTCCAATTTATACCAAAAGAACACGTACACACCACTATAAGTTATTACAGTTTGAAATGAATTGGAATTCTACTCACTTATATACATATTCCTGGGCCCTACTGTGGTATCAGGTTCCTCAAAGCAGAGATAGTATGTCTTAATTATGATTTACTCCTAGCATGTATAGTCACTAATAATAAATTACTACTGGATTAAACAAAAAACTTGTGCCTTCAACAAAGAGTTATGAAACTATCACCATATATTACTCAATACTGCAGGAACTGAGAACCCTTATTTTAAAAACAGTGAAAGAAATCATTTGTTTCTTGGACAGAGAGAGACAAATAAATGCGTAAAATATACAGTAGGTTTCACAGCAATGAATGCTAAGGTGGCAAAAGAGGGAAGGGGATATTCAGTGATGGGGGATACTCATTGCTGTTTGGAAATACAGTGGTCAGAGAGGCCTAATAAGGTGACATCTAAGCCCAGACCTGAAGGTTGTACAGGAAGAAGAGACACTGAATAGGGCAGTGTGGCTAAAACAGAGTAACCAAGCGCCAAGAGGAAAAAGAAGTGTGAGAAAGATAGCACATGGGCCATGTTACAAAGGACTCTGTGTCCAATAAAAAGAACAGTGGCTTCTATTCTGAGTATGACAGAAAGACTTTTAAAGATTTTGAGATGATCTGACACATGCTGTATAAGAATGACTCTGTTTAAAACAAGCTACAGAGGCAAGGTAAGATAAGAGCCAACAGGATCTGCTGCAAAGAAGCAGATACCTAAAATGAGGATGAGAGCAGGAGGAAGAGACTGGTAGGGAAAGATAAGATCCCAACATGTCTTTGAAATGCCCACTGGATATGCAGACAATTTCAAAGTCATTAATGTAGAAATGGGATTAAAAGTCATGAGGCCAGTAAAAAATCACCAAGAGATTCAACATTCCTTGAAGATAAGGCATGTTTCAATATTGAAAGTATTTTAGATTTTGTAAAACTAATGTGATGCACTATACACAATACATACATGTGATCCCAGTGAGATCTTGGGAACAAATGTTTCTGCGGTTAAAAAAAAAAAAAATGAATATTTATACTGAGGTGGGATAAAGACTATACATAGCCTCATGCTATTTCAGGTCAGGTTCTACCACCAAATGACTTCAGGTCAAGCTAAGACTTTTTACCAAGTTATCTTAAAGGTTTTGCTTTTTAAAATATGTTGGATGTAAGTGTTACAGATCATGGATTTGGGCCCAGTAGATAAGAAAGAAGAAGGAAGAGATTTTAAAAAGGGTAAGGAAAGAGAAACATCTACCAAAAAGCAGGAAGAAACCCCAGAGAGTGCAGCAGGGCAGAAAGCGGTTTCAAGAAGAGAGGAGGGCCAGGGATTTAGCTCAGTGGTGCCGCCGCCTGCCTTTCAAGCCCAAGGTCCTGAGGTCAATCCCAGGTACCGCAAAAAAAAATTAAGAAGAGAGGAAAGGCCCAACAACTATGCCAAGTGTCAAAAGATTAAGGATGAGGGCCGGGGATTTAGCTCAGTGGTTTCGCTGCCTGCTGTGCAAGCGCAAGGACCCGAGTTCGATCCCTGGTACCAAAAAAAAGATTAAGGATGAGAGCTGGATGGGAGAAAATGAAGGGCACCAGTGTCCTTGAAGCCAGGCCAGACCACAGGTATAAAGAAAGCCAGCTTACTATTCAGAGAATTATTTCTAAAACCAAACAGGTAAAACTGTAAAGATCATGAAGTTTTTTACTGAACTATGAGTTATAATTTCTAAAGGAAATTGTGTTCCTATTTGAGATCCAGATTAAGTCTATTCGATAATGTATAAAAAATACACTTACACACATTCTAAAATTTAATGAGCCAAAAAGGCATCCTTGAATCTTATTTCTTTGGACACCTATTTAAAATTAAATTCTTTGGCTACAGGACTGGAGTGTCTGGAAGCTAAAAAAAAAAGGGCAGAGGTGGGCGTCTCATAACTCTCTGATGAATCAGTTAAGAGGCAGTAAAAGTATTCCTCTCCTTTCCTGACACCTGCTGTAGGGAACAGCTTCAGTAACACAGTGTGGGTTGGTCTGGCTTGAGAAGGTATAATTAGAAAAGGAAGAAGCCCAAGAGCAATTACTGCTTGGTAGGGAAAAAACTCTCACGAGCTTTCTGTGAAGACATCAGATATAGCTTAACTTGGGAACACACACCCTTCTCTTCCACTGCACAACAAATAGTATAAAATCAGACTTAAAAACAGTAAAACAAAGCAGTCAGAAAAAGTACTTGCTATAGAGATCCATTTGTTACAACTCCTATGAGTCAGCAATAAATGAATGGTGAATACACTCTAATAATAACTGAAGATTACAGGATTGAATTAGAGTTGTTTCCTAAATACAATTATATTTGTAAAAGTTCAGGTTAAAAATGTCATTTTTGTAACAGAATTAAAACTATGGGGAAGAGTACTTGACTGAATATCAAAGTAATGTAGCTAGGGGATTTTGGATACACAGAAGTCTGGGACTTATCGTTAGGGCCTTGCCAAAGAGTCCATTTATTAACCAAACACTTATGGTTAATGACCAAAATTATCAGAAGACACAGACAACTTGTGGCTCACATGATGACAGGGAAGGCTCATCAAGGTGAATGTCTGTTCAAAAAGAAACATAATTGGGCATGAAATATTAGATTATTTTTAAATGGCAGCATCCAGGATTTGGTAAAAGTTTTGCCATATACAACTATAGGAGATATACTAATACCAATAAAGATTACAGCCAAATGATATACTCAGGGAAACCTTTCACGAAAAACACAAATGGAAATGAAAATATACTACAGATAAATAGCTCAGTTTCAAGATAACTTTAGAAGAGAAAATCTCCACATAACCATGTATACAAATGAACTGTGATAATTAATTACAACTGATTTTAGGGGCTAAGAATAACCAGTGAATATTGCAGGGAGTGTTCTAGTTCTCTGTCCATTGTCATGTGCCTTTATCTTTCTCCACATGCTTACAAAATGTAACAACTGCTTTTTGACAAATTGCTGCTTACTCTTCACAATATAATTTCACAGAATCATCATGGCTTTACATCTTAAAAGAAAAGAAATCTGTCCTAAACTAGTACTGCTCAGTTTCTTTAACTACCAGGGCTTGAAGAAAGGAAAAACAGGGAAGAAAGAAATAAAGAAAGAAAGAAGCATTTTAATTTCAAAAAAATTGTATCAATAGACAAACAGGACTTTCAGAAGTATTTTTGTGGTTCAAAGGGGTAGGGGTAGCAGGAGGGGAAGGGGAGAGATCAAAGTTACAGGCTGGAATCTGGAAAGAATCTGTATATAGACTGTGTTTAAAACTATAGGAAGAGATGTAGGTAGAGACTAGGCTGGAGCTCATCAGTGGGTTGCAAAGGAAGAGTCACTGAGATCAAAGGAGAGAAGGGTGTGCTTCCAGAAGAAGCACATACAACTATGTATAGTACATAGTACTCAACAGTGTGATAAATGACTGTTACTGTTTTAGGTACTTATCATAATATGCTGTGCTTTTCATCCTTTAGAGCACAGTCCTACTTATACAAAAGAATTTACTGTAAAACAGTGTGCTGCTATGCCAATGGTAGCCTCATGTATCTTGTGTTTAAGTGCGTATTTGGATAATATCAAGGGGCCATCACAGATGATTGATGTATACCTTCTCAGTTTGCACTTAGAAGTTGGCAATCTGTGTGGTTCTTTGCAATACACATGGATGAAATTGCCTAATAAAATATTTCTCACATTATATTTCCATCACGTGTCATATGACTGTATTAAAATTGAAATTTAAAAAAATTTGACCTATGTGGAGTCTACTAGCTAATTAGAGGTTTTTTTCAGACCACTATTTGTTCAATATTAGTTTTGAAAATCTTTCTAAAACAAATCACATCCTTTGATGTCTTATTAATGCATGAGATTTTTTTAAAATTATACGGAAAAATGTTTAAGTACTTTTCAGTTTTACTTTGGTTGAGTCCTATTATATTTGAATATTATTATAGCTTTTTTTCCCCTTGCATTGCTTTTCTTTGAATAATTTTAATTTTTGTATATTTGTGTGTTTAGTGAATGATAATAAAGTTATACATTTAATTTTAAAAGTTAAAAAAAGTATTTTTGTGATAGCTTTTGTAAATCTTGACTGGCACCTGGTCCATTGCCTTACACAAAGATCCTCAAGAGCTGTGTTGGATACTACCATGTTCCTGGCACACAGTATGTAAACGGAGGGTGAGAAACACTCGCTATTGCTAGTGGCCTTCAAAATGAATCAAAGAATCAATACTATATTCTCCAATACCAAATTAGATCCCCACTACAGACACTAACACTGGAACTGGTCTCTGAAAGTATGGTGACATTTTTAAGCCAGAGACCTGGAAGGAAAGGGAAATGGTAAAGGACTTCTAATGGCATAGTCCACTCTGTCTACCTTTGAAATAAGCACCTCTACTCTCTCCTAAACAACTGCAATTTCTTTAAAACAGATCCAAAATACCACTTTACCATCCCAATATAACTCTGTCAGTCAACAAAGACTATGGAGAATTGACTAATGAGTAAGGAACACTGTGGGGTTTATGAGTCACATTCTTAGGAGTGTTTATAAATATTTGCCTACATAATCCAATTGTGTTCCTATGTCATTTTTATTTTTCTAGGGTTTTCCCCTATGCACACAGGCATCTATTTTTAAAATATAGTTGTGGTTAATACTTTAGATTTGCACCAGTGAACATCCTTGTATATATTCCTGATCTTATTTTTAGAACAAATTCTTTGATACAAAATTTTAGGGTAAGATTTGTGAACTTTTAAGTTTTATAACCCACCAAAACTACTCTTCAAAACGCATTAATATTTCTTCCAGCAAAACATGGAAATGCTTGCTTTCTCCTACCTTTAAGTATACATGTGACTTCACATTTTGTTTTGCTTTGGGTTTTTTGTGATGGGAGAAGAGTTCAATTTTTTCCTTCTAATTTGTAAGCATTTAAAAAATATACTGTAGAGGGCCGGGGATTTAGCTCAGTGGTTTCACTGCCTGCTGCACAAGCGCAAGGACCCAAGTTTGATCCCCAGTACCAAAAAAAAAAAAAATATGAGCACAGTGTTATAGGAAATTAGCTCAATACACAATGCTACATAAAAATTACTTTATTAAATCAGCTAAGTAAAAAGAATCGGCAATCAAATAAAGAACTATTTATGCAACTTCTGTATCTGCATTACTATAATATTACAACAATATTTTTAAAATTTCCTGATTGCTCTTTAAAGAAATAGCTGTTATTATTGTGACTGAAAAGTAAAAACTACAATAAACAAATAATATTCTTAAAAGTTTATATTTTACTGGTTGGACTTTTCAGGCTTTCCACAGTAAGTGTAAACATTCTTATAAGTGTACTAGTTGCCAGTTTCTTCTTTTTTGCAGTTCTGGGGACTGAATCCAGGGCCTCAAGACATACTAGGGAAGCACCCCTTCTAATTTCTCCTTTTATGGAAACAAGGGGTGTTTTAAACTAGAGATTTCTTAGGTCTCTTCTAGTGCTAACATTCTCAAAGTCTACAAGAAGACATCATGCTTACTACTAAGGCTAATATGGTAAAAGAGCCTTAGCAAAAAAAAAAAAAAAAAAAGAGCCTTACCAATATTAAATTTCAAAGGCAAGAAATAGCCTTAGCTACTAGCCATAGTTCATATTACATGAAATGGTTGAGAAGTTGAAAATACTGATATGGTAGATAGCACATTAGTTAACATACAAATGGTTTTATTGTTAGGTCTCTGCTAACCCAGTACTCCACTACATTAACATATACAATGGCTAAGATGCAACACAGTAAACCTCTGCTATGACATGCTGGCAGTTAAAGGATCCAAAAGATTATAGTAACCAAGCTGAACATTAGTGCAAGCTTACCTGGAATATTACAACACGGAATTTGTTTTTCTTCATAATTTCCTCTTGCTTGGTTTCAACTTTTGTCACATGAGCTTGTTGTTTCTCCACTCGGGCCTTCACATCTCTGATGTGAGCACTGACTTTTCGGGTTTTCTCAAACAATTTGTTAATGACATAGCTTGTATTGCTGTGTGATTGTGAAAGCTTCAACAGGTCAATCTGGAAAGATTTTACGGTGTTTTCCATTTCCCTATGTCTCTCTTCTATTCTCTTCTGGCTTGCTTGCACACTGTCCATGATGGTGGCGACTTTGTCCAGCACAGTCACAATGGTAAGAGCAGCATCTTGGTCTTCATCTTCAGAAACACTTGACAGACGATTTTGGTGGATTTTATCAGCATTTGAAGCAGACCCGTTATGTTCCATTTTCTCAGTGGAAGATATCCTACTGCAATCAATTCTGGTACTTGAAGCAAAAAACCAGCTTGATAACAGGCAACAGAACTGCTTAAAGGGTTGGAAACCCCACCCCTGGAGAACAGTCAAATATTTATAACTACAAATACCCATACGTGACTGTTCTGCAATACGAGCCCTTGCAAAGCACTGGGGACGGTTCCAAACATACTTGCTGACTGACTAAGGGACTCAAGTAAGACTGTGTGGGTAGCAGATGAAAGCTTTGTAAAAAAGTTCACTGAAGCTGCTGTGTTACTAATATTAAGCCTAGGAGCCAGGTGACAAAAAGGCAAAACCCAAATACTGGGTGAAGCTTTTGTCTTTAATAATTTCAAGCAGTATTTGTAAAAGCAAAGGGGAATTTTGAACTGAAATCTGCTTCTGCTTTTTCAGTTGAATTCATCTATTATAAATACTGATACAACAATATTAAAGAACAGAGTAAATAATCACACCAAAACAGGCCATATAGTGAAAACATTATATTATAACATGCTTTTCCAAACCGAATATTAAAATTAATATTTAATTTTGAACATATTTTGTAAATTCTACATGCATATTTTTGACTATCTAAACTACACATTAAACAGCTCGATACATTCTACTCGTACTTCAGACCTTTAAACACCAACAATCTATTAATATAGCTATTACTACAAGACAAATTTGGATAGAGGTCATAGGTCATTTTTAAGCTCACTTTAAGAGCACCAACCAGTAACAATTTTTGCATTGTATTCACAAACACTGATACAATTTGTTTATTTATGTTAAAACAAATATTTTGTTTAAAAATGAATGTGTATTAAAGTAGTTTAACTGACAGAAGGCTTTATTCCAATCCATTTGTTAAAAAGCCTATTTTGACAATATCTAATCTACTTCTCAGTGATCTGTTCCATCATTACTACCAGATTCTTTTTCAAATTATCAGAATTATTTTTTCAAAGAGAAGAATAATGAAATTCCAGTCCACACATCTTATAAATATTTTACATCTAACACACATAGCTTTATAGTTCATGCGGTAGGCAGTGTCTAAAAAAATCAGATACTAAATCTCAAAAACATTTAAATATCTATTTAAACACAGTGTCTTCTAGATTTTTTTGTAAGAAAAGTAATCTGTAAACATCTTTACCTTTAGTTCATGCTTGGTCATTTGCTGTGGTCATTGTGGAAGAAGTGAGTATGACTTTATAACCATTTGTGAAGTGGGTCCATCTTTGCAAAAATATTACATTCCATGGGTAAAGAACAAATCTTAGAATTACCATGTGGTACAAATTTGTCAAATTAATTTCTGTATTTAAAAACAAAACAAAGACTACTGAACAGTCCAAAACTGTTGTAGTTGAATATTCTAAATACGAGCCAACAGTACTACACTAAAAATGTCCAAAAATAAGGCCTCTGAAATAAATATTTTCATTCTTTAAAAAAAGACATAATAAATGTACATCACGTGGTCAGTGTACATATAAAAGTCATCAGCTTAAACCATTCTAGATGATGTATCTGAAGTAAAATGACCTAGGTTTTGCTTCTGTCGACGTCCTCTATTGTTTTTGGGGCATTTTCTGTTGTGTTAAAAAAAAAAAAAAAAAGAAAAGAAAAAGATTTTGTTATGAATATTTCAAATGAATGCACATTTCACACATAAAGTCATATGGAATGCAATTATATGAAGCTATTTGGTGCAAAACAAGGTGAAGGCAAACACAAAATACCTTCCCCACAAAGCTGGGTGTTGGGAAGATCAGACACACATACAATTAAATAAAGACCCACCAGAGCAAAGCTCATTCTCAGTCTGTACCTACTGCATCTGCATCCCTGATAGGGACACCTGCCCCTCCTCTGACTTGGCCACACCCTAGCCACAGTGACTACTAACATATCAAACAGGTGACAATAGAAAGATCCTTGACCTACTTACTTTCCCTGGGCAGTATGACACTCCCCAACTGACGAGAAAATCTTAAATGAAGGAAAAACTCAGGTAGGAAAATACATGTTAGCCTCAGATATGAACAGGTAGGAATGTCTACTGATTTTAAACAATCACTCAAAGAGCTGTTTCATACCCTACCAGAATACACCACTGAAAACTACAAAGAACTGGGACCCTGAGGACAAGAGATAATTCTTGATTCTGCTCTCAATTTACCATAAATGTTTCTCCATGGAAAGAATCTCATCGTGATGTGAGCACTCTTCTGCCTGTTGCCTAGAATGCAAACAGTCCTTGCTGTGCACGAGATGCTGTGTTAGGCAAAGTACTATAAAGGGGCTAAGGCAAATTCCGGTAATTCTGAGTTTGGGCTCTGCTGATGTGTGCAACCTCAATTTTCCTATATGTGAAATATTATGAGATGAACTAATCTTATTATTAAGGAATTTATAACCTAATGGATAGAAAGTTGTATAATAGTGAGTGTTCCTACTCTGATGGCCCTTGTTTTTATTTGGTATCAAAGAATATTGCTTTGCTTTGACTTAAAACTTGATGATAGGGCCGGGGATTTAGCTCAGTGGTTTTGCCACCTGCTGTGCAAGTGCAAGGACCCAAGTTCAATCCCCGGTACCAAAAAAAAAAAAAGAATAAAACTTGATGATAATACTTCTATTTTGTGTATAGTTTTCTGAAGACGCTCACTAATCTGCATAAAAATACTTTGAGGTAGACAGAGCTGGAATCATCTCCATTCATGAGACTGGTTGCAAGGTCAAGCACTCTGTTTAACCATCACTAACTCACGATGAGCTTGGAAAAGTTCCAGCTTCCTCAGACCATTGTTCTTTCACCTATAAAGTAAGAGGGTTTGGCTAAGATGCTATTCAAAGTCCTTACCAATCTGTCATTCTTAAGTCTAAAATACGAGAAGATTTCACACATGAAAGAAAAAATGTGACTCATGCAGTCTTGATAAGCAGGTCAGTGAAAAGATCCTTTTAAAGGAAGATTCCTCATAAGCAACAGCCACCACGGGATACATGAACAGCTGTCCCATAATGGACTGTGTGGGAGAGGCATTCCTTAAATATTCAGTGGAGATAAGTCCAAGTACCTAATTATAATATTCCAAATTCAATAGAGCAAGAGGTGGGAGAGATACCAAAGAAAAAAGCAGGGCTTAAGGAGAAATCCTTGATAAATACAATAAGGGAAACCCTTTGGTTGTGGAAGAGAGTGGGCAATGAAAATACTATGTCACTGTGTTGTCCAAGTGTCTGTGAAGGCACCAATGGAGGTGGAGAATAAACTCAAGGGTACTGACTTAATATCTGCCATGTAATTTTAATTTAAAATGGATAATACACCCCAGTGAGAACAAAAGCAGTGAGTAGGGTAAAAGGCTGGGTTGGGGGTTTTAAAAAGGTTTAACTAGGACTGAGGCAAGGTTTCAGTTTTCTCAATTCCCTAAAGGAAGAGGGTGAACTCAAAGGTGCTTCTCAGTGCCTCTAACAGCCTTTGATTCTAAGATGATAATACCCTTGGCCTCAAAAATTTTTCCTTTCATTTATATATTTCTTTAGTTTCACCTTCCAAATCATTCATTACTCTTGTATTATTCTAATAATGTTCCAAATAGTCTTTCCCTATCACATGTTTTCACTACTCCAGTAAATTTTGCACACAACCCTTTGAATAATGCTCTAGAAAAAATGGTTTGTACCAATCCCTCCCCTGCTCAAAAGCCTCAAACTCCTACCTTAAAATCAATTTTGAACCTCCTCCCATGTAACAGTCATGTGTGGTAAACCTGTTTCCCATCATTACCAAACATGGACCTTCCTCTCTTGACGGTTCATTCAGAAGAGGAATGATTCAGGAATCAGATAGCACTCAATCCTAATTCAGGGATATCTTACTAGTTATTGTACGATCACAGGCAAACTACTTAATCTCCAAGCCTATATGAAATGGCCACAGCCACCTTTGCTATTGAACGGAGTTTTTTCTATTTTCTCTTTCTGTTGTCATTATGTCCCTTGTTTGATCTATTGACCAATCCTATACCAGTAGTCTTGCCTAAGGCCACATCATCTGCTCTCTGGTATAAAGCACACTGACTTTTGTGCCTGAAATTAACAAAAAATATTTTTTACTCAAAGAGTATCTTTTATCATTCTACATTTATCAATTCAGCTCCAGATAGCTGAGTCTACTGAAGGTCTGGCTTCTATCCAGACCTTGGATAGAAGGGCCATAAATTCAATGTGGCTTGTCAGTATCTTGCTCCAATCTTCTGCACAGGAAAATGCAGGAAAGTACAGATAATGTTTATGGACTATGTGAACAAAAGCTTAATAGATACAGAAGGAAGGGTCATGGGTTTTGCTCAGTAGCACAGCGCCTGCCTGGCAAGTGCAAGGTCCAGAGTTTGATCCCCAGTACAAAAAAAAGATACAGAAAGAGGTGAGCAAGAAGAAAAGATAGGACTGGCTGAGAAGCACAAGGACATTTGTTCTGACATTTCTCAAGTCCAATTTAGTCTGACTCAGTTTGGAAAACAGCCAAATAAGTCCCTTTATGTGCTCCAAATGAGTCTTTTATGATAAATGATTTTTATTTATGATATATAATTTTAAAATCTATTATTTGTCACTGTAATCTAGACTATGAAGTAAAGTTAAGACAATGATGTAATATGAAAAATAGTTATCTTTCACCTCTGGATTTCTTCCTTTATTATATTTACCACAGAAAAATATATTCTTAGGGCATAATGCAGGGATCAAACTGAAGCTAGAGGGCTGAAAACATTCTTATATGGCTTTTCTGTACATGTGTAGATCATCTAAAATCTCTGCTACTACCATTATTGTTCCTGAACACAGTGCTTGTGATACACAATACTAAGATCCATAAATTCCTTTAGTTCCTTGACTGTTGTCTTGCACCCTTTGCCTGTAACTCAGATATCCTTAGCCCTGGGAATGAGTGCTACCCATATTCTAACAAGGTCAGACAAAGAGAGATCAGATCTAAATAGAAATCGCAAGGAAGTGACTCTAGGATTTTTCCTAATAGGCTGGTGAATTTAAAACCTCTACCATTTTGAGTGTGCTCCAAAGTTTGTTTCTAATTTAACTGCTACTCACCCCTAGTTTAAGTTCACATGTCTTATATCATTGCTTACCTCGTTATGCACATGACAATTGCTACTATAATGGCAATCTGCACAGCTCCAATAATGGCTGCAATAAGAACATGAGTGAGTTTCTGCCTACTTGGCACTACGTAGAGAATACTAAAGTCTGTCTTTTCACAGTGCTGTCCAGTGTAACCAGATTCACATCTGAAAAAGAAAAACAAAGGAATTTCTATGAGGATTACAAATTTTTACATGTCAGGTTTCTAAGGTGTAAGATACGAAAGAATGAAAAAATTTAAACAGGAACAAAAACAAATCACTTTTCTAGCACCTGAAAAAAAATGCCTTCTGGGTATTTCCCTAGCCTTTTTGATGCATATTTTACATAGTGCTTCTTTTAACTATGTTAAAACACATAAATTTTAAAGTTGCTAAATAAATCTTTATCACCATCATTTAAAAATAGAACCATAACATTCTATCCAGTAACTATAATATGGCTAGCTTATCTGTTCCCCATTCTAGGTTCTTATCAGTAGTTTTCTATTTTCACAATATAAACTAGGTATGATAATAAACATCTTTAAATGTGCACTTTTCCATAGTGTTATTTTGTAGGCTTAGATACCTGGAAATGGGACTACTGAATAAAAAATAAGTGTAAACACTTACTGTTCTATAAACACACCATCAAATTATATTCATGACACTTTCGGTGTACAAAGCACAAACATTTACGATGCAGGGAGGAGATGAAAATAAGTTATAAATAACAAACAGCAAAGTAGTCAAGTAGGTGCTAACCTTAGAAATTATCTGAATCTCAATTAAAAGTAAATATACAGGCAACATCATCAGCTGAGGATAATAATTTGACAGAAGGAAACATGTAAGATATTTAACAGAAAATTTATATTTTTAGCTAACTGAAGTGAAATGTATAAATTAGCCAGTCTTCCATTGGAACTGATTAATAAAACACGTTAAGGACAATGTGTGCATTTATCAATGTATCACACCTCATTACAAAAGGATTTGAGGCAGCTTATCATAAAGCACCCATAACAACAGACAGGAAACCTGGACAAAGGGAGATCAGGAAACCCATGGTGATATAAATTTACCTTCCAATCCCTTACAGTGCCTGGACATCTGCCAGGAGGTTTCACTTTGGGCTTTAAAGCTTCCCAACAGACAAGTAGTGAGGCAGATACAGAGGTCAAGGAATGGAACTGAGAGTCTAGGAATAAACCCATACTTCCATGGTCAACTGATTTTGGACAAAGGTGCTAAGACAGTTCAATGAGGAAAGAATAATCTCTTTAACAAATGATGTTGGGTAAACGATACCACTATAAAACAGTGAAGCTGAACCTCCTCACAATATACATAAAATTTGACTCAAAATGGATCGTAGATCTAAATACAAGAACTACAGCTCTCAAACTCTTAGAAAAAACACAGATATAAATCTTCGTGACCTTAGACTGGGCAATAATTTCTTAGGTATGACACCATAAGCAACAATAACTGAAACAAAAGAGATAAACTGGACTAAATCAAAATTAAGATCTTTTGTGCTTATTGAGAAAGTGAAAACCCACAAAATAAAGAAAAACTTATGCAAATTATGTATCTAATAAGGGACCTGTACCAAGAACATGTAAAGAACCAATAATAAAAAGACCATGGGCGGGGGACTTAGCGCAAGGACCCGAGTTCTATCCCTGGTACCAAAAAAAAAAAAAGACCAAAAATATCACCAATTAAGAAATGAGCAAAGAATCTATATAGACGTTTTTCCCAATAAGCACTAAAAAGATACACAAATAACTAATACAAAGTCATTAGTCACTATGGAGTTGAAAATCAAAACCACAATAAGATACCATTTCACAGTTACAGTATGACAGTCAGATGATTACAAATATGAGTGATGGCACTATAGGGAATGTAAAATGGTATAGCTACTTTAGAGAAGTCTGGCATTCTCAGAAAGTTATGCATAGAGTTACCATTTGGCCCAGCAGTTCTCCTAGGAATTTACCCAAGTGTAAAAACCTACATCCACACAAAGGTTTGCCATGATTAATAATGGCCCAAAAAGGAAAACAATTCAAATGTTCATCAACTGATGAGTGTTGTGTATTGTCCACACTATGGAATATTATTCAGCCATAAAAAGGAACAAAGTGCCTTACAAAGTACATGCTACACTATGCATAAACCTTAAAAACACTGCGCAAACTGAAAGAAGTCAGTCACAGAAGACCACATACATTTCATTCATGTGAAATGTCCAGAATAAGTACATCTATTTAAAGACAGAAAATAGGTTAGTGGCTGCGGAGGGCTAGAGTTAATAGGAAGACATGGGAAAAACAGCTAAAGGGTATGGAATTTCTTCTTGAGGTAATGAAAATGTTTTAAAATTGACTGTATTGGCAGTTGCATAACTCTGAATATACTAAAAATAGCTAGCTGGGGGAGGGGGGCAGAAAAGAAGAAAAAGAGGAAAGGAGGGGAGGAGGAAAGGAGGGAAGGACAGAGAGTAAAATGGAGAAAAGACGAAAGGTCTATCAATGGCCAAGAAAACAATCATCCTACAGTAGCTCAGGAGATGCAGAGTGTTTGCCTAGCATGCAGGAGGCTCTGGATTCAATCTTTAGTACTACCACTACACAATAAAAGAACCAAAACAGCAATCTCCATAAAATAAAACCAAACAAGGCATTTCCAAGGAGCAGTTACTACTATTATTAGACTCAAGGGAATTTCCCCTCATTGGTCCTTATTTAAAGAGGGTACCTTCTAACATAGAGTAACATCCTCAATAATACAGCAATAATAAATTTAATAACATAACGAAGTCTCATAGGACATTTAAAATAATGTCCTTCATGGTAGGTTAATGGCCAAAAGTCAAAGCTCAGTAAAATCAAAACAGTTCCACAGAGAGTAATGTCAATGTCTTAGATCTGCAGTTCTCGGACAGTTTGGCTTAATCTAAAGATTAGAATGAGAATATAAAAAAGAATCTTTAGGCCATATATTATTCAAATAATCCTTCCTGGATTTTCTACAACTGACTTGTGGTCATACTCTCCAAATATGTAGAGTATTAAGTTGCTACACCTTCTTCTCTTATTAAAGGTGGGAAGGGGTGTTCAGTACACTACCCTCTACTCTCACCTCAATATTCTCCATAGGTCATCTCCTTTACTACCTGCCCTTGTGTGCTGATTCATTTACTCATCCATTTCACACATTTACTGAGTACCTGTTATATGTCAGGTACTACTGTGGTAAGCATTTGGGATATATCAGCTAAAGATTCCTGTCCTACTGACCCTCTAAGAGGAGGAAGGGGGTCAATGAACATAATAACTACTTATGATAAAGGGTGGTATGTGCTTGTGTGTGTGTAAAAGAGGGGTGTGTGTCTATGAGGGGAAGGGGGGGGATATGTGTGTTAAGGTACACTATGAGTACCATATATTGGCCAGAAAAACAGGACCGCAATTTTTAAATAAGTGGTCAGCATAGGCTTCATTAAGAAGGTGACATGTAGGCCAGTGATTTAGCTCAGTGGTTTTGCTGCCTGCTACACAAGTGTAAGGACCCGAGTTCGATCCCTGGTACCAAAAAAAAAAGAAGGTGGCATGTAGAACATGGCATAGTGCTTGCTTAGCATGTATATGAGGTCTTGGGTTTTCTCCTCACCACCACAAATATATATTTTTTAAAAAGAAAGTGGCATGTAAGTGAAGATATGAAGGAGCAGAGGAGGTCTGCCATGCGGAAAACTGAGAGGAGGGCATACCAAGCAAAGTAAGAGAAAAGCTTCCAAAGATGGGAGCATGGTGTGTCCGAGAACAGCAAGCACGGCTAAAGTGGAGTGGGCAAGACAGAGGGGAGCAAGACAGGTGAAGGAGCCAAACTGTATAGGGCCTTCTGTACTTGGTGATACAAAGGAGCCACTGAACAGCTCTAAAAGAGATTGACATGAGCTGGTTTTTATTTTCCAAGGTTCACTCTGGCTACTGTGTTCAATATGCTTACTGGAGACCATCAAGGAGGTTGCTGCAATAATCCCAAAAAGAAAATGCTGGCATGGACTAGGAAGGAATGATGAGGAGTACGCAAATTCTGGACACATTCTGAAAAAAGAGCTAACAGATTTCCCAGCTAATTGGATATGGGGTATATGAGAGAAGACAGCAATATCTTGGTGTTTTGTCTGAGCACCTAAAAAGCTGGAGCCGGCATCAATTGAGAGGGAAAGGTTGTAGGTGGAGCAGATTTAGGGAAGGGAATCATTCAAGAGATCAGCTTCAGTCCTGTTGAGACTTAAGTGTCCAATATCCACTGGAAATGTAAAGGAGGCAGAGGGATCTGAGTCTCAAATTCAGGAGAGACAGCTGAGATTTATACCAGGAGCCATCGGCAAGTGTCATGTAAAGCCCTATATATGACTAGATAGAATTACTAAGGAAGAGTAGTAGGACTGAACCCTGATGCACTGCAACATAGAGGGGCCAGGAAACCCAGGAGGAGCCAGCTGAGAAGACTAGAATGTCAGCAAGGTAGGAGAACCCAAGAGAGCAATCCCAGAAGTCAAGCAAAGCATGTGCATTGCACAAAAGGGAGGGATAAATTAACGTGTTGATGCATGTCTGTAATTCCAGCACTCTGGGAGGCTGAGACAGGAGAATACTGAGAAATTTAGCAAGACCCTGTCTCAAAATAAAAAAATAAAATGTTGGGGGATGCAGCTCAGTGCCAGCGCCCTGAGTTCAATCCCTAGTACCATATTAACTAATTAATTAAGTGATGAATTGTGCCAACTGCCACTGACTGTTCAAATGTAACTGAGGACTAAGAATTGACCAATGACTTTAGCAATGAGAAAAGTCTCCATGGAATGTTTTCAACAAAAGCTTACTGAATGGGTTTTCAAGAGAGATGGGAAGTGAAGTGAAAACTAGAGGTAGACTACAGACAACTCTTTCAAGAAGCTGTACAGGGCCAGGGATTTAGCTCAGTGGCTCTGACGCCTGCCCTGCAAAGTGCAAGGACCTGAGTTTGATCCCCGGTATCAAAAAAAAAAAAAAAAAATCAAAGAAGCTGTACAAGAGAAAGAAATGACAGTAGCTGATGGGAATGACAATAAGCAGTTCTTTCAAGATGGAAGAAATAATAGTTATATACGTAAAATAAGTTTATATCAAGACATGACATGGAAGAACAGGGAGAGAACCGATGGCTGGTGATAGTGACAGTCTGTGGAAGTTCTCTTCATACTACAGTTTCCTCAGAGAACTTGGGAGTAAAATCATCCATCCTGAGTGAGGACAAGAGAGGAAGTACTGACAATCTGTGGAGAGAGGTGAAGGTACACAGCAGCAGGCCAGGAAAACATGAGAATGCCTGGAAGCATGAAGGGCCCATGACAGCAGTTTCATTCAGCTGTGTGGGCATCAGCAGGCAGGGAGAGAGAAGCTGAGATGAACCAGGATGGTAGTTTTGTCAAGTGAGTATAATGATCTAAGAAAGGGACAGAAGCCTGTGTAAGCAATCAACTATAGTGAATGACCACAACAACATCCAGGGGATGAAGATCAATGAAAAGGTGACAGGATCAATAAAGTAAAGGTCTACTGGAATGGAAGGATTGCTAGGAGGAAAGTAGAGGGGATTGCTAGAGATGAAATTATTTACAAGTATACATCTTCAACTTGTATCTCCCCTGGATTTTTGTTTCTGTTTTGTTTTGTGGTGATGGGGATAGAATCCAGGGGCACATGCACTCTAGGCAAGCACTCTACCACTGAGCTACACTCCTAGCCTTCCCATCAGCTGGTAAACAAAAATAAACTCAACAGCCCACTAGCTGTCATTCGTAGTGGATATCCCACTAGCACCTCAGACCAAGCATGTTAATATATCATTTTCCCCCAAACCTCTTCACTCTTCCCAATGTATTTCTTATTCAATTTGGCCATAGCCAGAAACCTGAGACTCTCATGACTCTTCATCCCACTCCCTTCTACTAATCCCCAACTGGTTACCAATATCTGCAAATTCAACTGTTTATTATATTTCTGTAACTCGTCTACTTATCTCAGCCCTAGGACAACTCTATTACTTAATTTATGTTCTCACTTTTTACTAAGTCTCTCAGTCTTCTAACACATTTTCCACAATTCTATCAGACTGTCTTTCAGATCTGATCACCTCACGTCACTGCTATGTGAAGTTCTGTAGTGGCTTCTCATTGACTTTAAAAACAAAGACCGCATTCCTGGGATAGCACAAATATTTCTGTAAAATCTGACCCCTCCTGTAACAATGTTCCCTTTCAGGTTGAAGTACCTTTTCTGAAGTCCCAAATCATCTTGTATATACCTATGTATAGAAACATTTTTCATGTATTTTATTTATTATTTGTCAGTCCCTTTCATCAGGCTATGTTTCAAAGGCAAGCTCTCTGGATCCCGGTCATATTTATCTGCCAGTGCCAGGTAGAATTTGGTAAAGTTTGCAATAAATAAACAAAACAGTGGTGGGATAATGCTAGAAGATTTTAATCAAATAATAGGACTGTAGCTAAAGGTTGTTTATCACTGGTTGTTTACTGAAGGCATGTGATATTTCAGCCTGATTCTTACAGATACTATAAATACTCAAAAAAGAAAAGGACCAGTTGCTTTTATGGGGGTGGGGGGTACCAGGGATCGAACTCAGGTCCTTGTGCTTGCAAGGCAGGCAGCGGAACCACTGAGCTAAATCCCTGGCCCAACCAGCTGATTTTTAAGAGTTATAAGCAGGTTATAAAAAAAAAAAAGATTCTTTAGTATTTAAGAAACTCCTCTGGTGTGAAGAAGGAAGTTGACAATCATCATGTATCACTCAAATAAATAACTGCTAAGTACCTACTGGGCTAGATCCTATTATCCACTTACTAGTTCATTACTTAAAAACAGAATGATCAAACATTGCATTTTTCATTAATTTTTATAAGATAACAGGAAATATAAAAACAACAATTTTATCAAATTTATTCAATACAAGAATTGACTGGTTGAAATGACAACTCCCTGAGACACTCGGGATAGTCAGTACGGAGTGAAGCTTAGGGTAAACTTAAGTGGTCTGGAAGACTGGTTAGCAGAACAAAGAAACTGATGTAATGGGCTTACAGTCTAACAATAACAATTGTTATTTATTAAATACCAGATAATGTTTACTAAGCATTTTAAATGTACAGTCTCATTTAAACAACACTGAGATAGTTGCTATTACCATTATCATTTTAGAAATGAGGAAAATGAGAATTAGGCAATTTAAGTATCTTCCAAAGGACATATATAGCCAATAATTGGCCAACTCAGTAAACCTGATTCCAAAAGCTTTAACCAGTATACCATTCAATCTTCTTATTGTCAATTAGTAAAATGGCGCATAGTGGCCTCATATCATTATCAGAACATCATCCTCTCTCTCTTTGTTGTTTGTTTATTTGTTTTGTCGTACCAGGGATCAAACTCAGGACCTTGCACTTGGCTAGGCAGGTGTAGTGCCACTGAGTTAAATGCAGATATCTTGAAAAATGCCACATCCTAAGAGGCTAACAGGATTTGAGCTTCTATCAACATACAGGATCTATGCCACAGTAAGACAATTAAGAGGAATCCACTGTATGACATGGTTTTAAACCTGGTCTGTTGTCTTATAAAGGTATTTTTTTAAATGTTTAAGCAAAAAGGGTGGGGGTAGACTAGCTCCTTCAAAGATAATAACTCTTCATCAGGAAAAACCCAAAGGCTTAACAAACATCTATTCAACCATAAACAGTATAGTCTTTTGTTTGGGCTTTTGCTTTGCTTTTTGTTTGCACTACTGGGGAATGAATACAGGGTCTTCACACTAAACTATATCCCAACCCATTTTTTATTTTTTATTTTGAAACATAGTCTTGCTAAGTCACTAAATTGCCTAGGCTGGGAGTGAGCTTGCAATTCTCCTGCCTCAGCCTCCCAGAGTGCTGGCCTTATAGGCATGTGCCAACACACAGACCCATTTTTGAAGCAAGAGTAAAGGGGAAAATGAAAATCAGGAGGATGGAACTAAAGAAGCAGAGGAACCCAAAAGACTGATGTCTAACAATTTCCTTTTTCTTTTGGAAAGATTTACCACCTTCTGGGTTGACAGAACAAAAAGAAAGTATAATATCGCTCCATGTTTCCATGTTTTGACTAAGAGAGGAAAAAGCATTCTGGCTCAGCTCCCAGAAGCAGGAGCCAGAAGAATGACAGCAATTTTCCCTTGGCTATGGAAACATAACCTGGCTAACCAGACCACCTGTGGTAGAGGATGAGCTCCTGGCACCAGCAGCAAGAAGAAAGAGCAGCAAAAAGCACTACGATCATTAGCTTAGGTATCAGGAAATGTGAGATCGACTTTTTTCGCAGCTCTACATATATTTCCTGTTGACCTTGAAGAAGTTATATAACGTTTCCAAAATCAAGGAGCTGAGAATTTATATCCTTTCCATCGCTCAACTCACACCTGGTTCTTCATCCTCCCTTATTTTTAGAAATCTATTTTAGCATATATTTTGAACTACATATTTTCTATTCTTAATACATTTTTCGAGTTGCTCAACCACATTGTGATAGATTGCCTAAAGACAAAAATAGTACTGAAATATGGCATATTTATTTTTTATATTAAAAATATGTAACATTATCATTAAAATGTTAAGCCCATAATCTCAAAACCCCAATAAAACATGTTTTTGCATATTTCTTGCCAGGTTTGGAGGAAGGGTTTTTTTTTTAAATGATGCTAATTTATTTTTCACTTGCCTGTCACAGATAAACACTATATTTGGTAATATTAATCCACATTTTTTCACTACCTTCTATAAAGCAGTGATCACTGATGGAAAAGAAATTCTCACCACTGATCTGGAGGCACTGACTTACCTACAAGAAGCCTTCTGAGTAGAATAGATGAATTCACATTTACCATGGATGCAGAAACCATTGAGGTTTTCAGGGCAAGGCATGTGGTTTCCAATATAAACATCTTCTCTTTGATCACTAGCATCTTAAAAGAACAAAAACCAGGTCACTGAAAAGTGAAAAACAAACTGAAGAATACAAAGGTTCTGAAACAGCGAATAAACTGACGCCTTGTCAACCACCTGGTGGGCAATTCGGAAAGGAAATTTATCAGATGGGGAATGAATAAAATCCAAGGTCCCCTTCAAATTCCTATTATACCATATACACAGCAGAAGACTATTTGGATTCAAAGCATTTAAAAATATTTGCATTATGTGATTACTATGAGCTAGCTTTACATAAATACAATGTGCCAAAGAAAATTACCAAAATTATCTTTGCTAAAGAAATAATGCTAGAGTTGGGCATGGTGCCACATGCCTGTATCCTAGCACTGGGGAGGCTGAAGCAGAAGGATCACCGTGAGTTCAAGGCTGGCCTGGAATAGACAGTGAGTTCGAGGCCATCCTGAACCATATGAGGAGACCCTGTCTCAAAAAACCAAAAAAAATAAATAAATAAAATAAAATAATAATAATAATAATGCTAGGTCTAAAAGAAAATTCTCCTCTGTGACAAAGATATATTGAATGTAGCACTAGCTTTAGAAGAGTGAATTTACTCAAACCCAGGGCCTACAAAACTGAGATCAAAAACACACTAAAATGACAGAGAGCAAGTTATGGGATTTTAAACATTTAGGGTAAAGGTTTATTCTTGAAACGAAAACAATTAAGTACATTGACTTTTTTTTCAAATGAAAATAGGTTTGCTTTTTTTATATATAATTTTTCCTCAGATGTTCACTGGTTTAAAAAACTGCAAACATAAGAGAATAAAGAAATTTAAAATCATCTGAGAGCCCTCCTTCTATCCACACAGAACCACTATAAACATGTTGGTGATCACCTGTTAAGACCTAGGTATAATGATTTAGACCAAACTTAGCTGAAGTGAAGAAAATAGAAGTGTGGTGAGTACTATCATTGTTGGAAAAGGGACAGAAACTCAGGAAGGAAACAGAATGGGGCAGGAAAGACAGAAATGAGGCCCCAGTATTCAAAATCAATTATATCCATCACCCCAACACATACACACACACACACACACACACACACACACAAATTTAGAAATGGATTTTTGTACCTCTTTTTCTCACATATACACCTATATACTAATCCTGTACTCCATGGACCCAGAGTTCTCCAACGGTCTGTTCACATGTAGGAAAATCCTCAGGTTTCCTGCCATTTCTATCTTACAGTTCCAACTTACAGATTCTGTGTCTATCAGCTGTGTGACTGACCATTCTACCCTCAAACCTGAGATTCTATAACTACAAAATCAGGATAATAGGACCTCTATTTCATGCTGTTTTGAAAGGATTACATGAGATATCTAATTTATGTACAATACTGCTAAAATAACCACCTGTCTATATGACAAATCATATAACAGCAAAGGCCTTATCTGTCCAAAATACCAATAAAGATGTTAGCAAAATCTGAAGACAGCTAATAGAAACAAATTAAAAGGGAATGAAATAGGAGCTTCACATACAGGAAAGAGGAAGATCAATGGAGACATGAGAATGTAGGTGGCAAGGTGTGAAAAAATTGAGAACTCAAGATGCAGATTTTTCTGGAAATCAAAATTTACAGATGAATAAAAAATCATTAATGAGTATTAAACACAATAATAAAGCAGAGATTATGTCATGGCTAACAAAGTGATGCCATTTTGCCTCAAAATTTACATATTTACATTTTACTAATTTAACTTATGCCAACAAAGAGAATGAACTACAAGATGGGGAATCCAAGATATAAATTCTCAATTTAAAGAATGTCTTTGCTACTGTATGTGACTTTGGTCAAATCGCTTCCTCTCACTGAGGGAGTAGAATGAGATCAGCACTGTCCAACAGATCTATAAGACATGAGACACATATGTCATTTTTTATTTCCTAGCAGCCAAAAAAGGTAAATTAATTTTACACTTATAGCCAACAAATATCATTTCACCAAAATATCAATATAAAAATTGAGGTACTTTACATTCTTTTTAAAAATAAGTCTCCAAAGTCTGGTATTTTATACTCACAACACATCTTAATTCTAATGAGCAATTACCATATTGGACAGCATAGAATAAATGACTAATTTACTAATCATCTATTAATCATATTCCATATGCCAAATATTCTTCTAGACACTGAAGATATAAAAATAGGGTTTATCCTGACCTCGATGGGCTTACATGGTCTCTTCCAGCTCCCAGACTGTAATTTTGCTGTGGCAAAAAAAGGCTACTAATGGGCTGCTATAACCCTGAACACCCTCCACTGTGGTAGAGCTATCTGGGTTTTAAAACAGTCTCAGAGCTCCCTGAGAATGAGGATTATCTGTTTCTGTTACTGTTTTTGTGTAACTCCTAAACACTATGTACAATACAAGAGGACAAGGACAGCCCTGGAGTCAGACTGCTTGGGTCTGAATCCCAGTTACAACATTCCCTAGCTGTACAACCTAAAGGCAGTTACTTCATCACTCAAGGCACTGTTTCCTCATCTGAGAAAAAGAGATAACAACATCCACTTCTCATAAGGCTGTTTTGATGAAATGAGATAATATATTTAATGTACTAGTATGTTAAGTTTGTACAGAACTTAAAAGAGTGGCTAGCAAAAAGTAAACTTATAAGAAGTATTACCAAGTATTATTCCATGTTCAACAAATGTTACATGAATGAATTCTAATTTTCACTTGCTGATATGTTATACTATAAAAATCTCCAGATTTATGGCCAACTGCCCAGCATGCAGAAGGCCCTGACTTAGATCCCAGCACCACAGAAGAAAGTAAAGTCTTCAGTCTTAAAATCCTTTACTGGGGAAGAAATTATTTAAGAGTTATATCTTGTTTTTCATTGACAAAATTATTATTCAAATAAAGATTTCCATCTTGAATCTCCTCTTAGTGAACTGTACTGCTTTTAAAAGTCCTATTCTGAGGTTTACAACAGAGGCTGAGATTTATCAGATGTTTCATTTATAAATACTTGTAATCAAAGCAGAAGGCCTTCCTCAAACAATCAGCACTGATGAGAAATACTTGTTAAGGTTTAAACAAAAAATGCCATCCTCCAATAACAGTCAAGTCATAAGTGATCAGAAGAAAGTACTCATCATCCTATATCATAGCACATCTCAAAGCATGGTACTTCCATAGTGGAACACAAGATAAGTATATAACTATGGGACTACAGAAAGTGAGGTTATGTATAATTGAAATCCTGTAACATGTACAACAATAGGACCATATATTTCTATAGCCAGGGAGTAATACACTAACCTAAGAAAGTCCTATAAACATCAAGAAATTTCAGTGAGAATGCAGAAAGGGAAGCAGCCCAAGAAGCCAGCTACATGAAAGCAGAAAGAAAAAGTTAACTAAATAACAGAGTTTAAGAAATAAAGTATGGCTCCAACAAACATTTACTGAATGAACTAATGAAAGAATGTGAGATCAAGTTGTAGAAACAGTGATACGGCTTTAAAGAAAAACTAATAAGGCTTTAAAGTCTGTGGCTGACATTGAGTTCAAATTCAGCATTTCACTCAATGCCAACATCATTCATTCTATTAGACTTACATACTATTCTGTGCATAGCCAAAGGCTCTATATTAAGCTGAGTATATAAAGAAAAAAGCATCTTGGTTCCTGTCTTCAGGAATGTTATATTCAATTAGAGACTGAACAAATATACATGAAAAGCTGAACATAAGAGAAGCAGAGCTTACATGGCAGTTTACAAGTGAATACCACCAGATGCTATGGAAGTTCACATTCAGAGAAGTCACTGTAAGATAAAATATGCAGAAAAGGATTTATAGACAGGATAGGATTCAAGTTAGGCATCAAAGCATAAATAGGCATAGATAGAGAAATAGTAGAAAGCATAATGTATGACGCATTCTTGGGAACAAACTGTAGATCAGCCTTCCAAATGCAGTAAGTGGAGAATGAGGAAGGGTGTAAGTCAAAGGTGGAAAAGCAGGCTAAAGCCAGATTATGGGAAAATTCGAATTTCAAATGAGACATATTTTCTTACCCATGCAGATAAGGAAGACACTAGAGGCCTTCTAAATGGGGTACAATGAAAGCTGTATTCTATATGAAAGTTAATTGAGAGTGATTGGTGGTTATGCCAAATAAGAACCCATAGGTGTGAGATTTTTTTTTTAAGGGTGAAGAAAACATTCTAAAATTAATTATGGTATGCTTTTACAACTCTGCAAGTATACCAAAACCACTGAATCACATAATTTAAACAAGTGAACATGACAGTATGTAAATTATATCTCAACAAAGCTGTTAAAATAATTGAGGGGCAAAGAAAAACAGGTGACCATTAGCAGGTTTATAGTACCTACTACAAACTTGTGGCAATGAAAAGCTAAGCTAGAGTTCAGCAGTAGGAATAAATACTAGGAATACATGGAAAAAATAAATACAGCTGGAAGGTACTTTAGAAAATGAATGAGCTCAGAAACTTAGATTTAGAAGAGCCCATGAAATCCCTTTAATTAAACCCTGAAAGCTCATTTCTACTTGAACACTTCCAGGGTTAATGAACACATCACAATACAGTGTATTTCAATACTGTTAGATTTTCCTCATGTTGAATAAAATTTGTAACTCTGCAGATTTTCTAGTGCCTGTTCAACCCCAATCCACTGCTTACCAGTCTTTTATTCCATCCTTATTTGTACAAATGTAGTTTGCAATTATCTTTAAGAGGAGTGCCCAGCACTACCTCAATATATTTAATAGAACAGAACCACTCTCTTTACTAAAGATGATGTTAATCCAGAATTATGTAAAATGGCTCTAAATGTGAGTATAATCGGTGGGAGGGGGTGTCAGTAGAGAGAATGTAGTAATACACCAAGTTCAAACTTTGAACCTCAGGGCCAGGAATTTAGCTCAGTGGTGCCACCGTCTGCCTCGCAAGCAGAAGGTCCTGAGTTCAATCCCCAGTACCAAAAAAAAAGTTGAACTTCAGTCACCTAAAAAGTATTTGTTAAGCACCTATTATGTTTTAGACACGTTCTAGAGTTTCAGGCAATGGCAGAACAACAGTAAGTACAAAAACCCACTAGGCCTTTGGGCATGTGAAACTAGTCCAGAGAGAAAAAAATAAGCCTAGAGAACAAATGTGAAAGTTCACCAAGGTAATAATATGAACAGATTAAATATTCAGAAAGGGATTCAGAATGACAGCAAAGGGACAGAACAGCATTCTGGAATAGTAATGATACAAAGAAAAGAACACCAGCACTTAGGGTCAGAAAGTCTGGATTCTACTCCTTGTTCTCCCATTCTACATGAGCAATAAACCTCCACAGTCTTAGCTTCTTCATTTACAAAATGAGAACAGCATGGTTATATATGAAAACATATAGCACACAATAAGGCACTTCATCAGTAACTGTTATAAAGGATGAATACTCTGTTTTGTACCCTTTTTTTGGCACTGAGAATTGAACTCAGGACCTTGCACTTGCCAGGCAGGTGCAGTACCACTGAGCTAATATAATTCCTGGCCTGGATACCTGCTGATGTCATTTGTGAGCCACATATAAAATATCATGATACCTAAACTCACCAAAGGTGAGAACTGTGAGCACAGCCAGTTACCCACAGTGGAACCGAAAGCAAAATTATCAGCCACAACAACATCACTAAAGAAGTCAGTAATCTGGTGTTTATATTCAGTGAACCTCAGGAGTACATACTCCAGCCCCACTTCACAGATGTAATCATTGAGGCTCAGAAAAATCAGGTCACACAGGTTTAAACAAAGACCAAATCTGACTCCAAAATACAAGCTCTTACCCATTGCACTATTATTTTACCAAGCAACCCTGGTGATGTATAGGGAATGGACAAAAAACAGAATGTCCAAGCACCTGCTCTCTACGCCAAGTAAATTAAGACAACTTCAAAAAGAAAACCTAAAAAAGGCTTTTAAAATGCAACAAAGCATGATTTCAGAAACTATGGCAGAGATGTAGCCTCCACATAGTAAGAATTAGTCACAGAACAATGTCCTTAGGCAACTAGTGACAGGCTCCATGAGCAACAGCTGCAATTGCTGGTGAATGAACAATGTTTGTGTGTGTGCAATATAACAAGTACACTTGGTCAGCCAGTGGCTCATTCCATCCACAGAAGCTTTCACAAACAAATCTGCCACCAGCAGCAGTGTTTTTAAATACAAGGATAGTATGGTTCCAAGTAATGATGTCATAAGAAAACCCAGGGGCTGGGGGTAGCCCAGTGGTAGGCTGCTACCCCAGCATGTGTGAGGCCCTGCATTTCATTACTCAGTCTAGGAAAGAAATACAATACCAGTATCTGCAAAGGCTTGTTCCACTGGCTATGTGTCCAAGTCCATCTGTGAATGACCCAGTTAAAGCTTGAGGAGTCACCGTTAGCAACTGAAATGTGTATCTGGAAGGTAAACTGTCGAGACTTCAACATCAACATTACATCAGGAACTCCAGGGCTCATTATTTCTACAAATACCTACAGTTAAAAAATTCAAAATATTTTGGCTTGCTTTCCCCATACTACCCTACATCCCAACCTTTATCACTAACATGTCCCTCCATATATCCTTTCTTAATCCTGTCTCCTCGAACCCCATTAAGAAATCCTCTACCAAATACCCACTCTACCTACTTTCTAACACCTCCCACACTCATTTATAAACCTACCGTTCTCCATCCTAACTCTGACTCTCCCGTACCCTACTCTACCAGTGAAACGCCTTTTTTCGTGTGAATAAACCATCTGCCTTCTCAATTATTCCCTTAGAAAAGACTCCATCCATCCCCCTGATATACCAAGAACATACTATTTCCCAGATCCCCATTCGGTCCCCGTGCCACCTTCTCCTGACATGCTTACTACGGTCACTTCCTTTCTGCTCTCATTTATTAACAAACTTCATTCAGAAGTCCTCCAATCACCCTCATTGTGATGCTTCATGACACACACTCTCAGACTTCCTTCAATGAGTCTAGCACCTGGATCACAACCTCATCATTTTTAAAAGGATAATCAAAAGAGCGAGACTGAAATATTCAAGTAACAGTCACCATATTGACTCACTATCTCACTATCTCTGGCATCCTTGGCCAGCAGAAACAGACAGACCACTGAGGCTCAAATATGAGGCCAAAGATGGGTAAGGACTGGGATGAGGTAAAACTTAGGAATGAAGTGAGAATTATCCATTATCATCCTTATAGCCAAGGACTGCCTCTCAAGGCATTGAGAACAGTGAACATGCTGAACAGTTACCTGGATGAATTCCAAAAGTACTTCAAACTCCAAAATGTAATTAATTATCTCCATTATCAACTCTTCCCTCACCTTACCCCAAACGTCTTTCTCCTCCCAGCACCCTAAGTTCTATTTTAAAAGACTCTATCACTCTGTCTTCTAAGCTAAGTTCTTATTCACTTTGAACTCTATGCTTCATATCTAAGCAAATGTCTGTTCCTTTTGAGTCTACTCTATTCCAATATAAATAATAAGCACAGGGCCGGGGATTTAGCTCAGTGGTTCCGCCAACTGCTTCACAAGCGCAAGGACCTGAGTTCGATCCCTGGTACCAAAAAAAAAAAGAAAGAAATTGCAATAATAAGCACAATGTTCCTGCCACACATCATTCACACAAGTAGTTAACTTTGTAGCGTTACTGTTTTCAACTATATTAAGAAATCCCTGTTGTCCACAAATAAAGTCTAAATTTCCTGGGTAGCACATTCTGGCCCCCAGCTCTCTATAGCCTGGACTTTCAATTCTATCTTTAAAGCCCTTTATTTTCCAGACAACAAGGATTCCTTGCCACTCTCTCCACATAGCTTATCATCATGTTTGGGTCACATCTCTGCTCATTTTTCAACCTTTCTTAAATATCCTTCAAATCTTCATCATCCTTCAAGGTTCACTCAAACACCATTTTCATGACATTTCTCAGATTCTCACTGTTGCCCACCGAAGAGTAATCTTACCCTTTCTCAATGCCTATTACACATTTTAACTACACTACATTTTATGACAATAATCAGTTTCCATTTTGTTAGAAGTTGTATGTACTTCTTACTGTAGGATAAACTCTACAGATGCATATTTAGGTACTAAATATCTTTCTATCCATAAGTAGTTTCTACTAAAACAAAGTATAAGTTAGGTAACATAGCAAATTTTATCTACCAATTATGATAATTTCATTGAAGTTAAATTCTTATGTGTAAAGAATTTTAAGCATCTCAAAATGACATAGGCACTAATTTATCAAAGAATTTTAAGCATCTCAAAATGGCATGGGCACTAATTTATCAATAGTCATACTATTATGTGATTTGGCATAAACAGTTCTCCAAATTGTTGTAAGAGCATCTAAATACTGAAAGTTGGCCTTCCTGTTTTGGTAATGCACTCTCAGTGAAGAGAATAAAACTGGAAATGATCTATTATGTCCCTTTAGGGGACATAATACAGGAGATTTCCTATTTCAAATACAGTACTTTGGGGCCAGGGATTTAGCTCAGTGGTTCGGCTGCCTGCCTGGCAAGCGCAAGGTTCTGAGTTCAATTCCCGGTAACCCCCCCAAAAAAGAAAATCAAATACAGTACTTTGTATTAGCATAAGAAACTTGTATTTCAGGGGCTCCTGGCTTATAACAAATTCAGGTTTGATAACATTCAAGTAAAAGAAGTAACAAATTATTCATTGACATTAAGTTACCATTTATTGAGCACTTATGTCAGACAATATTCTAAGCACTTAGCATGTATTGTCTCATTTAATTTTTATAAGGCTCTGAGATAGATACTATTACCATTCCCAAGATATACTTTTTTTTTTTTTTTTTTTTTTAGAAATTAGGCATATGAGGTAGATCACACATTTTTAATGTCCATTAGAATAATCAAACAAATGAGTGGAAGATACACTTGTGAGAGGGCAATTATATACAAGTTCTGATTTAGAAGCCAAAAGATCTAGATGTGCTTCAGTTAACTATAACTAACATTCACTGAGTCTCAGTGTTCCCTCTGGTTTAGTGCTTTTACTAGGTAGTGGTAAGAATCAAACAAATAATGCATGTAAACCCAAATCAGGAAAGAGCAATGAACTTGAGGTCAAGGATTCCAATTTCTGCTCTAACCTATACTAGATGTGAGACTTTGTGCAAATAGATTGTATACCTTCTTTGACCTACATCCATCCTGTCAATAAGTCTGAAGCAACTACTTAATACCAAACATGCTGCTCAGGAATACAAAGTGGAAATGACAGATATGGTTTTCCATCCTCACAGAATTCATAGCCTATGGGAGAGATACAGATGAGTAAAAAAGACATTACAATACAGTAGGTTAAGTGCAAAATAAGGGAGAACATAAGAGACACCTAATCCAGATTTAAGGGCGAAGAAATACTTCTCAAAAGGAAATAGTTTCCAAACTGAAACTAAAAGGAATTAATAAAACAAAGAAGTGAAGACTTCCAGGCAGAGGGGAAAAAGATTCAAAGAACTAGGCATAGAAGCGCTAATAGCAGATTCTAGAAAAGAGGATTTTAAAAAAACATTTATAAGGACTGTTCCATGTCGTGGTTAAGCTTGATTGTGTCAACTCCATTGGCTTGGAAGACACCCAGGAGATAAGTAAAGCACACTCCTGCTTATGTCATGGAGGTGTGACCTTGGGTGTTATATCTGATCCCCTCCCTGCTTACTCTCTGGTGCTATTCTCTTACTCTGCTTCCTGACAGCCATGAACTGAGCAGCTTTGCTCCACCACACCCATGATATTTTTGCCTTGAAGGCAGCTGATCATGGACTGAATTCCCTGAAACTGTGAGGCAAATTAAACCTCTCCTTTAAGTTATGAGTATTAGGTATTGTGTCTCAGTGATAGGCAATCTAATACATTCCCATCTAATTTCTTACAACTCCATGTAAACCTATAATTATCTCAATCATTTTAACCTAACATATATATGGGAGCACTCTATAAACTGAGATGCACCTTAGCTGTCACTTAATACTAATAATCAACTGTATATAGGTTATTACTACAGAGAGAATGCTAGAGGAATTGTTATGATGGAAATGGAACTACCTAGGACAGTGATAACTGTATTTCAGTAGTTGGTCAGAATTTAGAAAATCACAATTCAGTACCTTTCACATCTGGTAGGTATTGTAGTCCGTCATCTTTCTTTCCCAACAAACTAGTATCATCTGTGTCTGTAAGAGAAAATCGTTTTTAAATTAGTATGATGTTGAAGTCACATCATGAAACTCTCAATTATTTCAAATATTCCAGGTACTTCTGAACTCTCTATCCACATATCCTGCTCTCACATTTGCTACCATAGTCTCTCTCCCTTCCTCTCTCTCCCTGGACAGATGTGGTATTTATTTGTCATATATAAAATGATGTCATATATATAATAATGTTTTGACATATACAACATTGTGGAGTGGTTTCTATCACTGTTTTCACCAACTCTTTTCTGTCTCAGGCCTCAAGCTATCCCAGGTATATTGATGAACAGTCTGGTTTTATTTGGACTTCAATTCAAATGTCAACTACTTTTAAAGTCCTGTGCAAGCTAAAATAATACATTGAGAAAGGGTTAACCTTCTCTCCAAGAAATAAGGACCTCAAGATTTATCTACCTGTTTTCTGGGAAACATCAGAATCTCAAATGTTATCAAACAAAATTTACTGTAAAAAAAGGAAGAAAAGACCTTTGATTTGTGAACTGCTTGTACATTTAGAAGAACTGTAAAACTATAAACACCTACTGGGAGACACAAGCTTCAGCCTCCCAATCACAGTGTGGTAGGTAATGTGAAGGTTCAGTTAGCTGTGGATAGAAAACTACTAAGGGAATCAAAATATAACTTTAGGTCCTACCACTACAAAACGGTCTAAATCTACATGAATCTAAAATTCTCAAGCTTGGTCAACTGTTCTGAACTTGATAGGACAGGGAGTACCACTCAAACATGTACTAATTCTTCAGAGGAGATATTAAGCTATTCTTCCCACCTAAAAATCAAAGGCAAGAAAAATACCGACCTGCAGAGGATCTCTGTCAGGAAATGACTTCCTCTATCATACCCATACCAAGCTGATCTGGAAATCCTCAGATAAGCTTCTAGTACATTCTCAGATAGCTCAAACCAGGTTTTTGCAATCAGTTGGGCAGCTGACACAAATGATTTGTGGCCAAGATAAAATACCAAACTTTGGCTTACAACCTCTTCCAATTTAGTAAATCCAAAAAAGGAACACAGATACGGTGGGAGGTAAGTAGAACTAGTAAGCAAAAAAAGATGTATAATCCTAGTACATGAGATCTTCCTGGCGAGGTGTGGTGATGCATGCCTGTAATCCTACCACTTGGGAGGCTGAGACAGGAGTGCCATGAGATACACAGTGAATTAAAGGCCAACCTGAACTACACAGCAAGACCTTGTCTCAAAAAAAAAAGTGCCTGTCCACAGTCCACATGTGTTATCAAGTAAATGATCTATTATCCCAGCCCATGTGGGCACTACTGAGGAAAGAAAATGAAGAATCTCTGGCTTCAGTGACTATAGATGTTGCTGTAAGGGCAAGAAACAAACACTCACTCCTATGAGTTTCTATATGGTTTCTATAACAGAAAGCAAGAAAGACAAATAGAATGTTAAACTGAAAGTAATGATTTTACTTTATATTATGTGACTTCACACCAAAATCTGTAACTATACTTAACATTTATGGGGCAGAAACTACAAAGAGATAATGTGAAAACAAAATAAACTATTATGCTCTACTAAAAAAAAGGTTAAGAAACATATGGCAACATAGTTTTTGCTGAAATTAAAGAATTAAAGTAAACTGCTGAACTCTTAGCTATAATCAAATTTGGGATCACCTTAGAACTATAAATACACCTAAAACGTCATGTTAAGATCACCTCAGTAACTAAATAAACAACCAAGAAGCATGGTTTCTATCTTGAGAAGATGAAAATAAATGAAAAAATATCTAAGTAACAAGAAATTCTGAAACATGTAATAATTAAAAAAACAAGATTTCAAGGATTTCTTCTTTTACAAATCTGATTCTGCCAAGTAAGATTAAAGACACGTAATGTTAAAGACATGTCTCTAGGTGAGCAGGATGGGTTTTACCTGTGCAATGGCCAAGGTGCCTTATATCAATTTGTTCTTGCTTTAAACAAGATGCCTCTCGAACAAAACAGGGGTTGTTATAGGAGCTCCCGTCAGAAGCACACACGGGATTAAAGCTGTATCCGCTGCAGTCTATATTACATACACACCTGGTGGAAAAAGCAACAATCACCTTTATTTGACAACCACAGTATCTCACAATGCTGCAACGGCAAGACAGCAATTCTTATCTTTTGCTCTGCTTTCTGTAACAGAAGTCAATATATCTTGTTATGTTACTGATGAAAGCTTAAAAAATGGAGCGCTCAGCTAAAAATTTTTTTCAGGTGAGAATCTGAAAAGAATTTCATCTAGATATTATTCCAGTGGTTTCTGGAGAATTTTCATATCTAGATCAAATAATCAGAAGATGGCCAATGGCAACAACATTAATTAAAAAGCAAGGTGGCAAAAGTCACGAATCTAAATCCTAGCCCTACTTATCACCAGATTTGTGTCCCAGCCCTTCCTCAAGTCTTATTTTATCAATCTGAAAAACAGAAGCAATAATTACATACTACCTCACCAAATAACTGACAAGTTTTAAAATATAATAGACAGAAAATATGTAAAATGGAAACCCTTAAAGCATTCTGTAGCTATACATCCACCTGTGTAACCAACAGTCCACTAAATTCTAGATACCATGCCAGAGAAGGGCAGGGATGTCCAAGAATGAGCACTCCTCTCGAGGACAGAGTCTAGTTGAAAATAGAAAAAAACAAAAACAAAAAAAACACAGAGATTCTCCTATTTTCAACACATGTTACACTAGAAACCTTCATTAACACTGGATATATCATCCTCTGAAATGCAAACATAAGCCAGTTATAAAAAGCGAGAAATGTTCAGGACAAAAGTCAAATGAAGACATGAACTGAGAAAAGTCGATTGAACTGTCTAAAGCTGCTTTTCACCTTGAAGGATTGTCAACCTGGACAAAAAGTCAATTATCAACTTTTTGGTTTTGTGGGCCTCTAGGGACAGGAGACAAATAACAATGACCCACCTACTACAGTGAGGTCTGGAAACCCTAAAAAAGCTGGAACTTCAAAAAGCTACATGAAGGTTGAGTTGCCATGTTCCAAAGGACTACCGTTAAGGGGGGTGGAGGGGTGGCTACCCTGAACCTTCACGCAGGTAATTACAATTTAGAATTCTACTTGGTGGTTCCGAAAATCCTCATGCCAGAATTTATTTTAAGAGGTCAAGGGCTGAAAGGAACCATGGGCAAACAATAGAACCAAATATAACCTTCCCTGGAGAAACACAACTTCATTCCAGATTTCAGTGATTCTCCAAGATACAGTCCTAAGAAAAATAACCAACACAGACACACACACACACACACACACCACCACCCCCCACACACTCTGACTCAATCACAAATCCATAACAAGGAAATGAAACACCACAAAGCAAAATACGCAATGTATTACTAGAAACAAGAACAACAAATGCAACAGACAGATTTAAAAGCAGATTAAATAAACTAAAAGAGAACTAGTAAACTGTAGGGAAAATTCTTGCTCAAGCCACAGTAGTCAAAGAAAAGGAACATACAAGAAAAATGTTAAGAGATATGGAGCACAGTCAAGAGTTAGTAAGAATCCAAGTTGCATAAGACTTTAGAGAATGAAGCAGAGCAATATTCTCAGCAATTTCTCTTCAAATTTTCAAGAAAAAAGACACTAATATAAATTTCCAAGAAGGCTAACAAATCCCAAACATAATTTTCACAAATGATTCCACACTCTAATCATCATGAAATTTTATAGCCAAAAAAAAGAGAATATTTCAAAAGGGACCAGAAAGAAAAATCATCTTCAAAAGACCAAGAATAAGAAAGACAACTGAATTCAAAAGAAATACTGAAGCTAAATTATTTATAGCCAAAAGAGTGAAACAGTAACTGCAATGTGCTAGATAAAATAGAATTGCATATAAACAGAAATATTTTTTATGAATGAGAGAAAAATAAAATTGGGAAGAAATAAAAACAAGAAATTTTCACCTACTGATTGTTTACAAGGAAATTCTAAAGGCATTATAAAAATTATCTGTGCTTGAAATCTGAGATATGAAAATAAATGGAAAAAGTATAAATATGTGGGATGTATTAATAAAGCACTGACTATATAACACAATAATACTCTGATCAGATTTTTAGAAACGGTAAATTAAAATGCATTTACTGTATTATTATGATAGCACACAAGTTTAGAGAGGTTGAAATTAAAGTATTTAAATAGAACAGAGATATTAATGAACTTCAGAATGTGATAAGCTGAATATGCATACTAAAACTGCTCAGGTTACCACTAAAAGGAGAATCCGTAACTTTGAAATGAATAGCGATAAAAAAAGTTTAAAAAAAGGAAAAACAAAAGAAAGACAAGGCAAAGGTACAAAGTAAGATAACAAAAAAATCAAAATATACCAGTACTTAAAATATATTTAAGTAGACTAAATTTTCCAGTTAAATAATAGACTAGGTAAAATTATAAAAGCCAGCTATATGGTTATAAGATACATGTTAGGACATAATGATATAAAAACTTGAAAATAAAAGGACAATGAGAGCAATACCTTACTGGTATGGAAGAAAACTGGTTATGTTTATACTATATTTAATATCAGATATGAGAGACTTCAGGGAAAGAGGGCTTACAACAAATAAAGTTGGCCCCTTCATAATATTTTCTTCACTGGGAAGATATAACAATATTAAACATTTTAATATATTTAATATTAATATTATGGCCTCATAATTTATAAAGCAAATACTGATAAAACTACAATGAAATAGCTCTTGGATAACTCATATATCAAGCACATAAAATGTCAGTAAAACTGAAGTTTTCATAAGCAAAAATAACTTGATGCTGGTATCTGCTTAAAAAACTTTCCCCTACCCCCAAATAAAAGGTAAGAAAGGTAGAAAAGATAAACAAAATTGTACTTTTTGAAGATGAGTGACTGGTATATGAGAAGGGGTTCACTTTATTATTTCCTCCTTTACTATATGTTTGAAGATTCCCTTAATTCCTGATGAACTAAAGACATTAATGTCAAAGGAAAAACTATAAAGACTTAGAAGATCAAACATAAGAGAATGATACATTTGACTTTCAAATAAAGAAATGCCTCATAAAGACCAACAAGCCACAAAAAAAATAGAGCCTATAGAACCAAAAATGAATTAGCATCCACAATATACAGTATAAACATGAAAGAGAGAAGGATAAAATAGAAATAAAAGAAGTATATAAGAATAATACATATAGCTGGATATGGTGGCACATGTCTGTAATGTCAGCACTCTGGGAGGCTGAGGCAGAAGGATCACAAGTTTGAGCCCAGTCTGGGAACCTTAGCAACTTAGCAAGACTCTGTCTCAAAATAAAAAATAAGACTAAGAAAACAAAAAAGGGCTGGAGATGTAGCTCAGTGTGAAGGCCCTGGTTCAAGCCCTAGCACCAAATAAATTTTTTTTCAAAAATATATGAAAAGACTGTGCAACCTCATTGATAATCAAGAAGATGAAACTTACCACAAAGAGATGACCCCACACTTACTAAACTGGCAGAAATTAAGAAGGACAATACCAAGTATTGACAAAGATGAAGAGTAAATGCTGATGGGAGAGCCTACTGGTAAAAACACTTTGGAAAACAGGCAATACAGTGGACCCGTGACTTACAAACTTGACTAGTTCCCAAGGGCTGGTTGTAACTCAAGTTGGCTGTAAGTCAATACAGCTGCGATCTGGATGTTTACCTGGATACATTCTATAGATAACAAGAAGCAGACAAATCTTCCATTAACCTAATTAACCCAAGTTGTTTGTATGTCAAGCCAGTCTAACTTGAGGGTCCACTGTATCATAAAAAGCTACAATTCTACATGCCCAACAATTTCTCTATTAGGTAAGGTCCTTGAAAATCTCCTTCATGTGTACAACAGAAGACATGTAAGAATATTCACAGCAGTATTATTTATGAGAAGAAAAGACTGGAAATAATCGAAATGTCTATAAACTGTAAAAGGATGTTGAATAGTCAAACAGCTGAAACACCAGGAAAACTGAATGAACTACAGTTATATGCACTGACATAAATGAATTTTAAAAACATAATGAGGAGCAAGAAAAGGTCAAGAGGAATAAACAGTGTGATTCCATTTGTACAAAATTCAAAATCAACCAAAAGCCTAATAAGGGACCCCATAGGGTAAAACAGTAAAGAACGGAAATGTTTTATACAAAATCCAGTTTATTAGGTAGGTGGGAGAGGACAATCACAATCCTGAAGTATTGGTAAATTTCTATAGCTTGGCTTGAGAGGTAGAATTCACAAAAGATTTTTCCATTTTTGTGCATGGTCAAACATGTAAGTTTTCATATACTTTTGAATATCTGCTATATACCACAATTAAAATTTTAAAACAGAAGAAACTTTAAATTTATACAAATATTCACTAACTTAAGTAAAAACTATTATACCAAAGAAGAACCAGAGTGAATCAGAAAGTTAGACAATTAAAATCCAACATCCATTTGTGATTTTTTTAAAAATCCTGAATAAAACAGACAAAAGGATTTTATCTCAATCTGATAAAAATCATTTATGACAAACATACTTCCAACATCTCTTTTACTGAATGAAAAAAAACTGAAAGCCTTTCTTCTGAAATCAGGAACAAGACAAGAATGTCCACTATCACCACTTTTGTTCAATATAGTACTCAAAACTTTAGGCAGAGTAATCAGGCAAGAGAAAGAAATAAAAGGGATACATACATATGTAAAAGAAAAAGTTAAATTATCCTTATTCGGAGATGACATGATCTTTTACATAGAAGACCTAAAAAGTTCCATGGAAAGACTCCTAGAAATAATAAATTCAGCAAGGTTGCAGGATACAAAATCAACACACATCCGGAGATTTAGTCAGTGGTTCCGCCACCTGCCTCGCAAGCACAAGGACCCGAGTTCGATCCGTGGTACCAAAATCAACACACAAAAATCAACAGTGCTCCTGTATACCAATAATAAATCCACCGAAAAAGAAATTAGGGAAACAATAGTATTCATAATAGCTTCAAGAAAAATTAAATATGTAGGAATTAACCTAGCAAATGAAATGAAAGACCTGTATAATAAAAACAATAGAGGGGCTGGGGATTTACCTCCATGGTTCTGCTGCCTGCCTCCCAAGCGCAAAGACCCAAATTCGCTCCCCAGTACCAAAAAATAAAACAATAGTACCCCCTCAAAAAAGCAGATCAACAAGGACGTGACAAAAATGGAAAAATATCCCCTAATCTTGGATAGGCAGAACTCAAACTATCAAAATGGCCATAATTCAAAAATTGACATACAAATTTAATGTAATTCCAATCAGAATACTAACAGCATTCCTCACAGAACTAGAGAAAACAATACTAAAATTCATATAGAACTGGAAGAGACTCAGAATCATGACCAACAAGAGCAAAGCAGGAGAGACTGCAGTCCCAAATTTCAAGCTATATTACAAACCTACAGTTATTAAAAACCGACGTGTGGATCAGTGGAACAGAATAGAGGCCACAGAAACAAATCAGACACATTCATCGACCTGATCTTTCATAAAGGGGCCAAAAATGTACACTGGAAGAAAGACAGCCTCTTAGGTAAATGGTGCTAGGAAAATTGGCTAGAAACAGGTAGAAGATTAAATCTAGACCCCTGTCTCTCTCTCACCATGTACTAAGATAAAATCAAAATGGTTCAGAGATCTAAATATTAAAGCAGAAACAATCTGCTGGAAGATAAAATAAGATAAAACTCTTAAAAATCATATGCATAGGCAGCAGAATCATAACTTCACAAGAAATAACATCAAGAATGAATAAATGGGATTACACCAAATTTAAAAGCTTCTATATAGCAAAGAAAACAGTGAAGAGACAACATACAAAACGGAAAAAATTTTGCCAGCTACACCTCAAAGGACTAATATCTAAAATATATAAAGAACTCAAAAAATGGCCCCCCAATATAAAAGACCCAATCAAAAAAATGGACAATTGAAACAAACGAACATTTTTCAGAAGTACAAATGGCCACTAAGTACATGACAAAATGTTCAGTATCTCTGACACTGGAGAAATGCAAATTAAAAACTCTAGGGAAAAAAATGCCTATCATCAAGAAATCAAATAATAACAAATGCTGGAGAGTCTGCAGGGAAAAAGAAACCTACATTGCTGGTGGGAATGTAAAAAGTACAACCACTATGAAAATCAGTATGAAGACTCCTCACAAAAACTGAAAATAGAAACTCCATCCAACCCAGTTTATTCTATTCAAGGTATCATTCCAAAAGAGTTAAAGACAAGGTCCAGGGATTTAGCTCAGCAGTTCTGCTGCCCGCCTCGCAAGCACAAGGTCCCAAGTTTGGTCCCTGGTACAAAAAAAAAAGAGTTGAAGACATCATATTACAGTGATACACACATGCATAGCCATGATTATAGCAGCACAACTCATAATAACTAAATCTTGAAAGAAATCTGTATGTCCATCAACATGAGAATGGATAAAGAAAATGTGGTATTTATATACAATAAATACTACTCTTCTATGAAGATAAATTTTAGTCATTTGTAGGAAAATGCATGTACCTTGAAACCATAATGTTCAGTTAAATAGATCAGATAAGTTTAAATGTTGCATGGTTTTCCCCATCCCACCCCATCCCCGCCCCACAGTGGGGACTGAACTCAAGACCTTGCGTTCGTCAAGCAGGTGCAGTGCCACTGAGCTACAACCTTGGCCTGCATGATTTCTCTTATATGAGAAACCCAAAGTATAAATAAAGAGCAATATAAAAGACAAATAATATGAAACAAGGAGATAGAACTTTTAAAAATGGGATGGGAGGGCTGGGGATGTAGCTCAGTGGCACCACGCCTGCCTCACAAGTGGAAGGTCATGAGTATGATCCTTGGTACTGGAAAAAAAATGGATGGCAGCCAAAGAATTAAGATGTGTTATGTATATGTACAAGCTCCCCATGATGAATGTAATCATTATATACAGCAAAAATGCACAATAAAAAAAATGTTTAAAGAGACTGATCCAGTAGCTACTTCAGATTCTTTTCATGTTGAAAATAAATAATAATACCCAGTGATATTAGCCTAAAACGTATCTTGCTAAATTGTTACCATGTGCCAACTCAGGTTGTATACTTTGTAAAGAAAATATGAATCAGCACTGTGATATAAAGAGGCAATGGGGCACATGTATCAGTATTTTTGCTTATTTATATATTACACTGCTGTTTTCTGCTCAGAATTTGAATATATCTAAAGAAATATAACACTTCTCTGGTTGCCAAAAACAAAAACGAAAAAGTAAGTTCAAGTAAGAGAAAGGGGCACAGACAAACTGAGAGAATACAACTATTCTGTGTGGATAAAAAAACATGTGCACATACACTTAGCCCTACCCTTGTATGCAAACAAACTCTGAAAAAATGCCAGCACTGAAAAGGACTTCAGAAAGCCATCTAATTTATTCCCAGTTTTGCATCCAATGAAGGATTCCACTGAATGATATTTGGGACTACACTGTCACATAGCCCCCGCCAGAACATTTGCAATGACTGATAGCTTCATATCTCACTAAGGCCATACATATCATGGTTCACTAAGTTCTGTCCTAGACTGAACCCCAAAACTGCACCCCAGTAACTTCCACTCCCTCATTCTAATTATGGTCACTACCCGTAATAAGCCTAAAATATCTTCCAGGACTGCCCTGTGAAACCAGCACCACGTAGATGAGTTTGCCTTAAGTCTTAGAAGAGACACGCGACTTCGACTTTACACAATATTGGAACTGTTAAACTTTGGTGACTCTTATAGATGGACTAAATAGATTTTGCATAAAGAGATTGGCATGAGTCTCTAGGGGCCAAGGGTAGAGTGTTATGATTTGTATCTAGATGTATCCCCAAAGCCTCGTGATCTCATTGGTGGGGCTATTGGAAGTTAACTGGATTATAGAGGCATTATAGTTTACTTGCTGTTAGCAGGTAGGGTTGGTGGGAAGAGGCAAGTCAATGTGGGTGTGACCCAGAAAGGTGTCTCTCCCTTCCTGGTTCCTCCCTGGGCTCTCTGCTTCCCAGTCCCCATGCCATGAGCAGCCTTTCTTCTGTCATGCCCCTCTGCCATGCTCTTCTGTTTGTCAGCCAGCCAAACATGCAAGGACTGAAACTTATGAATTGTGAGCCAAAATAACCCTCTCCTTTAAATTGTGGGTGTCACAGTAAAGAAAGTAAAACAAATACCTTTCAAGAAAACCCGCTAACCAGCTAGAAGTATACCTATCACCTGATCTGCCTTTCTGTATCATGCATACCAAATCAGACTGGTGAATATCTTACTCAGATTTATAGCTCCTACAATTAAAACTCAGTTCTGATGCAGGAGTCTAATTCGTTATTTTTTTAAAATGAGGTTAGCTTGAAGCATGACTTGTTCTTGGTAAGCTCATGCTGCTAACTAGAAATCTCAGCATATGCTCAGAAATAAATAAAACAAGATTTAAAAGAAATTCAATGCTAAAAGGTCACTGAGGTTCAAAGATCATGATTTGTTCATTACCCATGTTTAATAACATGGTTTAATTCTTATTAATAACATGTTTAACATTAATAACATGTTTAATACTTATTAAACAAATGCCAAAAGACCTTTCCCATTACTGGAACAAAACTTGAGGTACTGAATGGTGAACTCTGCCTGCTCACAATTTATCAAAGGAAAGGACTTGTCTTTTTTTTTCTGCTTTCCCAGTTTCTTTTCCTCAAGGCTTAACATAAGGTGAGTAGGAGCATCAGACAATTTTACAAACTTTTTTGTTTTCTTTTTTTTACAAACTTTTTAGGGCTCTATGACACACTGCAAGTTCTATGTAAACATAAACTCCCATGACATTATCCCTAGAAATGAGCTTTCTAAGCCTGAATCTACTTTTTCTACTAAAAAAAAAAAAAGTACTTTCAGAGTCTCTATATAGAATCTTGATAATATACTAATGGTTTCACCTCTAAAATGAAATACCACATTTCTAGTGGTATCTAGCTCAGGTATTTCTAGATCAGAGCCTGATCTGTATCCAGACTACTGTATTTAACAGAGCCCATGTTTATTTCCGTAGAAAATACTGTTCTTCATATATCAAACTAAGACAAGTTTTATAAAATACCTCCCAGATTCCAAATTACTGCCCTGAATACCAAATCTAAATAGGTGTTTGTCCTTAAGGAGTAATCATAAAAACAACATTTGAGAATGATTATTTTGATGTTTTGGGTAGGCTCCTATGAAATAATGTGAAAAAGGAAGATTAACACAAGACTTAAGGCCAAATTAAATAAAGCAAAAAACTTAATTTCAAGAGGCAATCTGGCAGAGTTAATAGATTTTCGGAAAATGAGTTTAATAAAAGGGATCATCCAAAACATAGAAGCTCTTCTTTCCTTTCAATAAGCCGAGGAATGGAGAAATTTATACATTATAGGAAATAACTGAGGGAAGTGGCAAAGGCCAAACAAATTTCTTGTTTGTAGAAAAGATCAATGAAAAGCATGGATACTAGACAAAAAGGTTAAAAAAAAAAAAACGAAAATAAAAGGAACTTATAAGAAGTAACATGGAAAGAATATAGCTCAGCCTGAAATAAAGGTACTGTTTGCTGTTACTTTATCATGTATTTTTAAATTACTAAAGGGGCCGCAAACTACAACAGTGGTTCAATCCAGACTGAGACCTGTTTTTGTACAATGACAACTAAGAATGGTTACATTTTCAAAGAGGTGGATGTAACAGAGACCACATGTGGCCTGAAAAAACCTAAAGATTTACCATCTGTCCCTTTACAGAAAAATATGCCACCCCTGGTTTAAGAGATGAAGGTGGGCAAAACTGGGATAGTAATAAAATAGAAATGGTGGCTAATGGAAAAGAGAATTACAAAACTATTTCAGGACCACGGAAAGGCTCAGCAACAAAGGCAAGATGCTGTACCAATCTGGTAAGAATAAACAATAATCACTGTTTGTTAAATGGCATTGTTCACAGTGGGCATAGAGCTAAACCGGGAAATGCCTCAAACAAATGTCCCAAAAAGACAGTGTTCCTCAGTCAGATGTACCACAGCACCTACTAATTCTAAGAACTATGTGAACAAACCATCACTACTGTTTTCTATATAGCACTCAAGGAAGGAAAATTAAATTAGTATCTTCAGTAAAGTCCACCTCAGTGAAACAATGAACAGGGGGCGAAAATATTAAAACTGCAGAGGCCACGAGTACTACTGATTACAAGTGTTTGCAGACTGGAAACAGCACCAGACGGCAGAATGCCCAAAGCACAGAGGGTGCACTCATGAGAAAAGAAATCAGTCCTTAGTAAATACTCTGAATTCAAAGCATTTAACAACCATTTACACTGCACCTGCTGTGCAGGTATAGTCACATTTGCCTCCCTTAATCCTAACACAACTGCAAATTATCAACAGGGAAACTGGAAATGAAAGAAGCTTAAAAGCCCAAGATCAAAAAAGTATGAGTGACTAAGACAGTGTTTATTCATTTCAGTTGTTAAAGTGAGTTTCTGAGCATGGACATTGCAAAAGGGTTATATCATGAATAATCTTTCCACTAAACTGAGCTCTCAAAATATTTTAAGATATATGCTACTTTGTTTCATTCTGTTATTGTTGTTGTTTTGGGTTTGGTTTGTTTGTTTTTGCATTAACAGGAATCAAACTCAGGACCTTGCGCTTGTGAGGTAGGCGCAGTGCCACTGAGCTAAATCCCCAGCCCAATTTGTTTCACCTACACTTCTTAGTTTCTCTTTATTCGCTGAAAAAAAGTTTTGTCCTTTTGTTTTTCCTTTGTAAGTTTTTTTGTATATGAATTGTTACTCCGAGTAGTATTTTGGCCATTCTTTTAAAATCAAGATACACACTGCATCAACTATTGTTATTCTCTATTTTGTTATGAAATTGTTTTTTATGGAAGAATGTTTTTTATATTTTCTTTATTAGTAACTACTTGTACCACATTAAAATTTAAGAAAACAATTTAATGCAAAACATTAAAAAATAAAAATAAACTGAGTTCTCTTTTTCCCTCTAATTCACCATGGACACTCTTGCCTCAGGGCTTTCCTTCTTCCCCAGACATCCATGTGGTTTAATTCCTCACCTCCATGTCTTTTTGTCAAATCCTAAAAAAATGGCCAAAAAATAAATCACTGCTAGAAAAAAAAAAAATGGGGAAAATCCAATGACAAGAAAAAGAAGGAAAAACTGTATTACCAGAAATTACAACAAAAAAGACCAATAACGCCAAAAGTTGGTTCGTTGAAAACACTCAAATCAACAAAGAAGGCTCAACAGGGAAAGAAAGAAAAAGAACAGAAAAAAAAAACAGTATCAGGAATGAAAAAGCCAAAAATCTAACAAAGGCTGTGACTGGAGGTGGAGGAGGGGGTCCTGAGATTGAAAGCTGGGCCTCCCAACTAAGCTACACTCCCAGACCCTTTTTGTTTATTTTTTAGCTTTGAGAAGAGGTCTCATTAAGTTGTCCAGGCTAGGCTCAAACTTGTGATGCTCCTGCCCCAGCCACCCAGAATGCTGGTGTCTTAGTTACTTATTGCTGGGACAAAAATACCTGACACCCACAAGATATGGAGGAAAGGTTTATTTCTATTAATAGAAGTTTCAGTCCATCGTCAGCTAGTTATAAGGCAAGACAGCATGGCAGGGGGGCATCACAGAGGAAAAACTGTTCTTGGCCCATTAAGGTAGAAGGCAGCAAGCAGCAGCAGCCTCCCTTTCTCTTTTATCCCATCCAGGCTATAAGCCTTCAGGGTGGTGCCACCCACACCCAGGGTGAGCCTTCCTATTATCCACACCCAGAACTATGCTAAACCAATTAGTGGAATAATTTAGTACCACCCACCCTTAATCCCAGTATCACTCACCCTAGGTCAGTAATGGTGAACCTTTTAGTGCTTTCAATGATATAAACAGCCCTTGGAGGCACGCATGCTGTAGGTTCACCACCATTGCCCGAGATCCAGCTAATTCTGAAAACCCCCATCTATGAGCACATGAGACTTTGGGGGTAACAACTAGATATAAGCCATATCAGCTGAGAACATGCATGCCATACCATGCCCAATAGGGGACTATGATTTAAAAGATAATAAAAGGTTATCAGAGATTAATTTCATGCTAATAAGTTTGAAAACCTGGGTGAAATGAGCAACTTTAAAAAAATATGTTAATTATCAAATTTGGCCAAAAGAAAAAATAGAAGTTGAATGGCACTACAATCACTAAAGAAACTAAATCAGTTGTTTAAAAAAAAGTCCCTTGGGCTGGGGATTTAGCTCAATGGTTCCATCACCTGCCTCACAAGTGCAAGTTCCTGAGTTCGATCCCCAGTACCAAAAAAAAAAATCCCTTAAAGATAGCATCAGATCCAGGTAGTATTTTAAAAGATAATTCATGAACACATTCATTCCAAAAATCTGATAAGTATAGACTCACATTCTTACACAAAGTCATCCAGGAACTAGAAAGAATACTCTTAACTCATTTTAAAATGTCATATAACTCTAAAAAATAAAAGTAACAAATTATAATACTGAATAAAAGAATTCCTGAGTCCTTCTCAATAAACAGAAAAACACTTTCATTTTTATGTTACTGAAGCAGTCCACACTGACCCCATTTCTACCATTCACCCACACATTAGAATCCTGTCAGATGCCTCAATTGAAGACAGCCCATGTTCTCAACTCCATGACTCTGACTTCCCCAGAACAGAACCTTGTAAATTCTTCAGGAACCCAAAAGCCAAACTCTGAACCAGAGAGGCTGCTTATGCTTCTTATTCTGAGTTTTACCTAGTAGTGACACTATTTCTCTTATTTCATGGCAAGGTTAATGCCTGGTACTGGAAATATAGCAATACTCTATATGTACCCTATTGTGTACCCTATATGTTAGATACTCAGATATTCCTTAAATTTCATGTGCATGTTTTAAATACCTATGTACATAAAATTTTTAAATAAAGAACTGTGCATACAGTGTGCTACTACTATTTTTTAAAAGTAAATGAAAAGGGGCCAGGGATTTAGCTCAGTGGTTCCGCCGCCTGCCTCAGAAGCACAAGGACCCAAGTTCGATCCCCGGTACCAAAAGCAAAAATAAATAAATGAAAAGAATACATGTGCACAGTTGCTTGCACATGCACAAAATAACCCTAGGAGATTAAACAAGAAAGACATCACAGTGGCTGCCTCTAGTGAAAACAACTGACTGGATGGGAACAGGGGTGGGAAAGAATCTTTCATTGTGCAACTTTTTAAAGCTTCTGAATTTCTAATACTGTGAATTTCAAAGGCATGAATGCATGCATAGATAAGTAAATAAATGAATAAATAAAATGACTTGTATGATTTTGCTTTATGATTTTGGTAAATCACAACTCCAACTCTTTAAAATAGGAATAATACCTTCTAATGCTGATAGAATCAAGTATCATTTGAAAAAGACCATTTGAACTATATCAAACATTGTGTACATCCGAAAGGTATTATTACTATTACAGAAATACATCATTCTTTCCCTTCCTTCTTCTCACTCTACACAGAAAGCGCCATTTCTTCTCAATAGTTTATTTAGCAGTTGGGAAAATGACTTAAACTAATTCATGTGAAGTTATTTAGATTTAACAAACACCTAATGAAGCCTGTACCAAGTTCAATACTAGAATTTTTCACACAATTAAATCCTCCCAAGCAACTCTAAGTGAATAATAAAGCCTGACTGTTGATTGCCACTAATTTAACAAAGACCTATAAAGGGATCCATCCTAAGCTACCCAACCTTATGGTACATTCAGCCAATACAGAAAACTGTAAGACAAAGTGCCTGTCCTCGGGGATCCCTGTCTGCTAGTGATCCCAAAAGTGAAACAAGGGCCATGCAGAAGTTTTTCATGTCCAAAGAAGATATATGGTCACCTAACTTCATAGGGACTGTGAAGAAAGCAGGAGGTGGTGACTTCTGATCTAGGTCAGGCTTCATCTAAGTTTAGAAGGAGTAAAATTGAACAAGCAAATCAACAGGAATGGATGACAAAAGAGTGTCAAGGACAAAACAGGTAAGAAAGTATCAAATAATAACAGTGCATTCAAAAAAACTCCAAGAGGTTGTGAGAATATGGAGTTTTGCGCTTTGAAAACAAATCTCTCAAAAGAAATCTTCATTGGTAACTATCACAGAACTGTAAGAAGTTATTTCTGAATAAAGGAGCCTGTCATGACTAATATCCATATAATATTTTGGATAAAACAATGCTTAATAGTATTTATTTCCTGTTATCAGAAGAAGGAAACCATAAAATTGTTTTTCCATTATGATCTAAGGAGCCACAGTCAGAATTTACTAAACCTAAATAGTTGTAAAAGTTTACTATTCTATACTCCTAGAATAAGTCAATGCTAAATGACAATAATTACTGTCATCTCTAATTAGGATGGCAAAAAGCAGAGAGTAGAAAATGATAAGAGAAGGTACTTCTTTGGTTCTTTTTTATACAGTATATGAAGCTTCCAGAAAGGAGGACACAGATGTATAGTACTACTCTGTTTTCACAGAGGAAAAGATTTTATTGCACCTTTGAAGGAGAGATTCATCAGACTGTAATACTTCCAGAAATCTATCAAAACAGAAAATGGCATCACAAATGACACAGATGTCCTACAGGTGGAATAAACTGCTTATCAATGTAGTCTGTCATACTGCACATCTATACTATTCTCTGATAAACTCTGAGATATTTATATTACTTAGGGGATAAAGAGGAACAGCAGCTCAAAGGGAGGATGACATCAAAGAGAGAAGAGTAAAGACCATTTCCATGAAGCACATCACAAAGTTCAAAAGGCATAATTTGAGAATTTTTATAACTCACCTGAATTGGCAGTATGCCTGATGATTTTACAGACTCTTCAAACCATCCTGGGCAGAGACTTCGATCAGATACACTATGAATAAAAGGTACTGATACAAAGGAGTCTTATGACTGTGCAACCCGCCCTGTCCAGAGAAACAACTGATAGCTATTGTGTAGCAATAACTTCAGCCTTGGGTAGATTAGAAATATTGTTTAGAAAAAAGGGGAACATGGATCTAAGAACACAGGGTTTAAGAAATATAATTTTCTATAAAGGAAGTGCTCTTTTCAAGTTTTAAGACTAAGTAGAAAATCTATTCATTGTACACAATGGTCACAGGCTACTGAAACCTCACTTATGAGAGTCACATTTCTTGGATACTCAACTATGCACCTCTAGGTATAAATCTGAAAGGTAAACAGTAATGAATATAACTGTCACAAACCTATGCGAAGCCGTAATATCACTGGAGAAACACAGGGTCCCTTGGGAAGGAAGGAAAAAGCATTTCAGAAGCAAAAATAATTATAATTTAAATTATAATTAATAAATCATACGTGAATGAAAATAGCAACTGGGGCCAGGGATTTAGCTCAATGGCACCACGCCTGCCTCACAAGCGCAATGTCCTAAGTTTGATCCCCAGTACCGGAAAAAAAAGAAAAGAAAATAGCAAATGAGCAGAAAAGAGAAATAAAGTATATTCAATAAAGTTCAGCATTCAGAAGACACTATATATTCTTATCTCACATTCAGAACTTCTTCCTAGGTTAGATGTAGGTACTGAAAGTGTATTGTTTCCTATTCCAGGAAGTAGAAAAGCAAATGTAAAGTTAGGGGCATTTAAAAGTCAGGGTCATTAACAAGACAGCACCCAGAAGCAGTAACCAACAGCCTGGAAAAGGAAAAGAAAAACTGTATTTTAAAAAAAAACAGACATAAGGAACCAAAACACAAAGCAGAATGGAGTGTTTAAGTGTAGCAGTGAAATAACCACCACACCAGCAGCTCTAAGAACATCAGAGCAATACACACGTGTATTGTGACAGTGGGTAAAGTCCTATCATAAGGTCGGTGCTGACTCTGCTGCATGACAGCAAGCCATTCAGGCTTCCGTTAGCTCACCTTCACCTGGGAAATCAATCCTGCACACCTGCCGAACAGAACTGCCAAGAAGAGTTAGGGAGAAAATGTATGTAAAAAGACTATGAAAACTGTTAATACATAATCACCACATTTTGAGAAATTTGATATTAGGAATATGTTGCTGGGTGTGGTGATAAATGCCTATAATCCAGTGCTTGGGCCAAGAGGATCACAAGTTTGAGCCCAGGCTGGGCAACTTAGCAAGACCCTATCTCAAAATAAAAAATAAAATACAATAAAGAAAAGGCTGGGGATGTAGCCCAGTGTGAAGGCCCTGCTTCAGTCCAAGTACCACCAAAAAAATTAAATATGAGCTGTATGTTCTGTTTAACACAAGGAAATATGCAATGTATTTAATCAATTTTCATTTAAATGGCTAAAAATAGCCACTTAAATGAAAAAATAGCACATCTCTTCAATAGAAAATTAACTTACATGGTATCACAGTCATTCTTTTCCCCAAAATACTGGATTTTTTTTTAACTATTAGCAAGACAAAACTTTAAACCAAGAGAAAGATTTTAGCTGCTCTTTGAAATCCAGATATATTATAGAGCATCTCTTTTGAAGGGAAAGATTTCAAAATGAGAAAAGATAAAATATTTGCCATAATATTCACATCTAAAAGTATAACATGAAACAATTACCTATTGTAGTTATATTTTAGAGCATTATTTTTTTTCAAACTATAGCTCACAATCAGTAGTAGATTATGAAGACAATTTAGTGGATCATTATCAACATTTTTTTAAGAAAACAAGATGGAAAAGATCAGACTGCACTATACTTAAGGAAGATAGGTATCATTCCAAAAAGTTACAGAGTCACTAATAAACAATCATTTGATTTCTAGATGGTAGCTAAGAGCTAACAATGCTAAAAAGCAGCTAGTACTCACAGTGACCAGGAGACAAGGAAGTTAAGATAACACACCTGGGACCAGGCTGACAGAATAAAGGGTAGTGTTGTTTTCAAAAAGCCATCAGTCATTCTAGTACCCACTAACCATCCTTCCTCTATCCCCTACCCTCTATATGTGTGTCTTACAACACAGTAAGATACTAAAGGTCATAATAACCCATCATATATTTATGAAGAACTGGAAGAGAGGAGTTCAAGGTTATAAACATAAAAAATAATAAGGAAATGGAAATGTTGTCATGTCTTGTCAATACACAATATACATATATGTGTACTGAAATATCACACAACTATTATATGTTTAAAATTTTTAAAGAGATTAGGGGGCTGGGGATTTAGCTCAGTGGCACCACGCCTACCTGGCAACCACAAGGTCCTGAATTTAATTCCCAATATCAGAAAAATAAATTTTAAAGCAATTAATCTTAGGGGAAAAATGGAAGGAAGAGGCAGAAAAAGAGTGATTCAGTGCGAATATGATTCAGTCCATGGTTGCTGGCTTTGAAGATGGCAGAGGCCACAAGGTGAAGCATGAGATCTGTTTCTGGAAGCAAGAAAGACAAGGGAACAGATTCTCCCCAAGAGCCCAAAGAAAGAACACAGTCCTGCTGATACCTTGGATCCTGACTCAGAGAGATCCATGTCAGACTTCTTATCCTACAAAACTATAAAGCAATGGTTTATGTTGTTTGAAGCCAAAATGAAATCAAAACATAAACCCCTCCAAAAAAAAAAAAGTCATTAGGCAGTCATCCTTGAGGAAGGTAAAAAGGGTAAGAACAGCATTTTCTCCTAGTAATACAAAAGGCAATTTATAGGGAGGCAACTGAAAGAAAAACACTGAACTAACTTAGCAGAATCCACCTCATCAAACCTCTGATTTTAGTCCTCAATCTCATTTGATAAAACTATTAAGATCCTCTCCAACCATAATACTCCCTGATTCTAATCCAGTTTATAAAAATTAAGTCACGACATGAGTACTAAGTTTATAATTAAAAGCCTCTATTTGTAATAACTAAAAGCTTATCTTTTAACAAAATTACAAATTAACAACTGTGATGGTTATTCTTGTTTACCAACTTGATTGGCTTGAGAGACATTTCTGGGTGTGTCTGAATAGGACACTGGGGCAAGACCTTGGGATCTATTTCTGGACCCTGGCTCCTTCCTTCTGGCTCTTGCCCTGCTCTCTGCTTTCTGGATGACATAAGAGCCTTCCTCCATCATGCTTTTATGTTTCCCCCTCAGAGGAAGTCAACCACAGAGTGAAACCTTGGAAACTACTAGCTGAAATAAACATTTCCTCTTTTAAGTTGTGTATGTCAGGTATTTTGTCCCAGCATCAGAAAACTAATACATTTTAACATATAATAGATTTTTCTATAAAAATTGAGGTTTAATAGCTTAATTTTCTGCATACCTCAGTTTTCCAAACCCAAAAGGTCTAGCTGGCCAAGTAAAAATTATCCTCAGGCAAACATGTTATTATGTACCTGATGGCAACTACAGAAGCACATGAAAGAAGTTACATAACCATCATACAGCTTTTATGGTACCATACCCCATTTAAAAGTAAAACTTTAAAAAATTAAATAGCAATTGAAATATATTTACTTTGTTTAAAACAACTGTAAGCAGCAGTAAATGTTTTATAGCATAAAAGATTTAATGTTCCTAAAATTTCCCTTTGTCTCTTTCCATTTTGGCGTTGTCACTTAATTTTTACATAAAGATTCAATTACTTCCACATGATTTTCCTATTATTTCATGCTCTTGGCTGCTTATTCATATACTTACTCTGCTGGTAAGAGCCTGTATACCAGCCTGTATAATCTTACAATTGATAAACCCTTCCTAGGTCTATACCCATTTCCTTATGCTTAGAGCTTTATCTGCAAGAATAATAACCATACTAGGTGTGGTGGTTCATGCCTGTAATTCCAGCATTCTGGGATGGTGAGGTAGGAGGATGGAAAGTTTGACTCTAGCTTGGGCAATTTAGGAATTTATCAAGACTTTGTCTCAAAATAAAAAATAAAAAATAAAAAATGGTCTGGGGATGTAGCTATGAGATCAATACCCAGTACCAAAAAAGAAAAAAGAATAGCAGCTGCAAGCTCTCATAAACAAATACACAAAAAATTAGTAGAGTTACTCTGATTTACATCTTAGGGAGAGTTTTTTCACATAAAAAGTGTATTTTACATATAATGTTGTATTTAAGGACCTCTGCAACTAGATGAACTCTGTCTCACTTTAAGCCTCTTTCTATTGAGGCCTGAAAAATGATAAGGAAAATGTACAAAATAGGGCTGAACAGAGATACCGACAAAGAAATAAAAACAAACCAATAAGACTCCAGTGTTTGATCCCTGAAATCTATGTAGCCTGATCCCCATTATAAAAGTCCTAAGGAAAAATACTGAAAATTATTAAATATCTACACATACACACATACACACACACAAACACACACACACACACAACTGGTGTTTTATGACATCACATCAAAAGTACAGATCAAGAGGAAGAATCAGCATTAATATCTATTACATGTTCTCCAAGTCCATATTGCCCAGCATATTTCTCTTATTCCACAGGCCAATATGTGCTTTAGAAAACATTATCTCCAAAATCAAACCACCCTGATTGAAATGGGCATACACAGGCCAGTCCAACTGACCATTATATCAGACAGAATAAATTCACATTCTGCTGTTTACTTAACTTGCTTTTTTTTTGACAATTCTCAGCTGCTTTGAAATACACAACAACTAAATTATCAGATACTTAATTTTACCAAATGCCATCCAAACAGTTGATGTTATATCATAAACACTGAAAATGGATTATTTTTATTTATAAAACTCACTTTGGGCATTCATGCTAATGAGATCATATTACTACTTTTTAGCACTTAAGGGCTAAATAAAACATGGGGCTAGGAAATACAAATACACCAAAAATATGTACAAGTAAGGAAGAAAGTACTAATTTCTGTAAAAAAAGTGTTTTGAAATATTTACAAGAAAACTGAGGAAATGAAGAAGATCCATTTGTGCTATCAGGTACTGAAGTCATTATTTAAAAATCAAATCACAAAAAAATAAGTCCTGCCAGACATGACAGCACAAGCCAATAGTCCCAGGACTTGGGAGGCTAAGGCAGGAGGAGCAGCACAAATTGAAGGCCAATCTAGGATAGTACTGAGTTCAAGGCCAGCGTGAACTACATAGTGAGATCCTGTATGCAAAAAAAAGTAATCCCAGATGAAAGAAGGATGAGACTGGGAATAAATAAACAGGATACTGATATAAGGAAAACTCTAACATGACTGTGTTGATAAATGTCTACATTATTGCTATGCTATCAAAGAACATTTCTTACAAGGAGTGAATGGGAAACTGGACAATGCTGATAGCCACAAAACCCACCTTAGTGAAGCCTGACCATGAATGAGAAAAACACATCAGCCTACACAACTGGAATTTTAGGGGAAAAAAATTTTCTTTTGGTACCAGGAATCTAACACAGGACACCTTGTACTTTCGAGGCAAGTTACAGAACCACTGAGCTAAATCCCCGGCCCAGGAAAAATTTGTAATTATATAAAATACTTAACATATCTAAAATTTTGCAACAGTTTTGGATTTTTCTTATTGCATTGAATTACATGAAAAGTTTTAAATAAAACTGCAAAGTAAAAAAAGAACCTACTGAGCCGGGGAGTCCGCTCAGTGGTTCCGCTACCTGCTCGCAAGCACAAGGTCCTGAGTTCGATCCCCAGTACCCAAAAAAAAAAAAAAAAAAAGAACCTATTTATTACAGATACCAATTGAAGGTGTAACAAGATAATTCAAAATAATAGCAGTTTTGATTAATAAAATTAGCGCTTAGTGTAAAACATAATACTATCAAGTTAAAGAGAAAGCAATGAGTAGAAGTAAATTTTCATTCTAAAACTTAACAAACTCATTTAAATAGCCAGTATTAAAACAACTTAAAAGTCAGACTAGCGTTAAAGAGAAAAATATAGAAAACGCACACAAAATATACAGGACCAGGCAAATGATACCTTTCTACAACATAGTCATGCTGAGAATTAACCTCTAAAAACATGTATCAAAATAAAATAAAAGCTGTAATCCCAGCACTTGGGAGGCTGAGGCAGGAGGATTTCTGCCAAGTTTGAGGACAGCCTGGGCTACATAGTGAATTCAAAGCCAGCCTGAACTACCTAGCAAGACCTTGGCTATAAATCAATCAATCAATAAATAGATAAATTAAAAAATTGTATCCCACTCCCTCAACCAACTCACCCAACATTTTCTGCATCTTCATCACATTCAGCTTTATATTTGCAAGGTCCACACTTGGAGTGTTTTCTGTGAGCTTCTGCCCCTGAACCTTCCTCTTCTGTTTAAAAAGAAAAATTAAACTTTCAACCAGATGCAGGGATCTCCTTTGCAAACATACTTCATGGAGGGCTGGGGATTTAGCTCAGTGGTTCCATCACCTGCCTTACAAGCACAAAGACCCGAGTTCGATCCCCGGTACCAAAAAAATAAACAAACAAAAAAACATACTTCATGTTTTCAGTAGTCATTAGTATCACCTTTCTCGGGAAAATGACCCCAAGTTCTTGAAAACAGTCACTTCCAAAATATGTCAACACTGAGTCCAAAAATGTTGCCAACTCTGAAATCAACATAATCTGTGGTACAAGTACTGCTGCTAACAAAATAATTCCTTAAACTATGCATGGACAAGCAATATAGTAAGTTTGATGATAAACTGCTCTTAAAAGAATTACCATGGGCCAGGGATTTAGCTCAGTGGTTTCGCTGCCTGCTGCGCAAGCTCAAGGACCCCAGTTCGATGCCCGGTACCAAAAAAAAAAAACCAACAACAACAAAAAAAGAATTACCATGGAACACTGATTAAGAAGGAGAAATGGGGGGCCGGGGATTTAGTTCAGTGGTTCCAGCGCCTGCCTCACAAGCACAAGGTCGCATGTTCGATCCCCAGTAAAGCATCCTCCCAACCCCGAAAAAAAAGAAGAAATGAACAATACTTAAGAGTTTGATCTCCAAAACCATACACAAAAAAGCAATAAATTCAGTCTTGATTACCCTCTTACTGAAATAAATCTGTACAATGCTGGTTAACAAATAAGTGGTGGAACAAAGTACAATATAATTTTCATCTTTTCCTCACATCAGTTTCATACTTTTGGCTTTCTAACTATATAAAAACTCATAGTTCCACAGTATTAAAAAACTCCAAATTTTAACAAGAGATTCTTTATAGACTTTCCCCTTTTTAAGCCCAAAATACCCTTAGCAGAAGTGCATGCGTCTCTTATGACCTGGCAACAAAAGCCAGCAAATACGACTATCCCCTGACTTGGTTCACATCATACACTTAGGGGCATCCTACATATGTGGGTCTCAACTAGAGTGCACCCTATCCTGATCATCTCAAACTGGACATGGAGATCAGTTCAAATGCCAATTTAAGGATTTCAGTTTCCTCAAGAGATTTCCCTGTTTGGTTTCAAAGTTCCCAATGGTAGAACAAGAGATGGAGAGGGGGAGGCAGGAGGAGAAGAAAATGGGGATGGAAAAAAAGAATTGAAGGGGGGAATGACAAACATAGAGCTTTTGCAAATGGGAAAGGGACCAAAGAAAAGAGCATGGAGGGAGGAGAAGGGTAGAGGATATGAGAGAGAAGAATTCAGATGTATTATGTACATGTACCAACTCCCCATAATTGTAATCATAATATACTGCAAGCATATATTGATTAAAAAAAAGAAAAGAAAATACATAGATCTACAACACCATTTTGATAATGCCTCCAATCTTCTGATGCCTGGTGTTGACCTGCACTTAAAGTAGAAATCCTCCCCTAAACTTTCAAGAATAATCCCAGATTCAAGAGATCCTAATACTAAGTAATTCTGAGGCTTCAGAAACATCATGGGATCTAGAATTACTAGCACCACCATATGCTCACTAAGGTTTGTTTATTAATCCAATCAAACCACCGAGCCTTTCTAACTCGTACTCTCTAAAACAATGGCCAAACTACAAACACAAGGGAAGACATCCAGGACTGTGCTATATTAGCAAATCTTAGTATCAATTCTCACCTCTTTGTTATAGAAACAATGACAGTTTCCTCACTGAGTATCAAGCCACAGGCGCTAGACACATGAACTCTTTAAATTCTTTCTACCTCTAAAATCTAGAATTCACAATCTGATCCTTTACATGTTATGAAGCTTCTGCTTGTAAGAGTCCATTTAAATCAAATTCTATTGTTCAAGAGCTTTAATCATTTTAAACTGAAACTGCATTCCGTGAACTTCTTGCTCACTATTGTTCTATTTTCTAGATAACCTTCAGAGTCCCTCCAATCTATAATTTTAGGAATCTATGAAATGTAGAATGAGGAATAACCTACAATAAAGGTTTTATATGTGGTTCAAAGGATCACAACTATAGTTTACATATGGAGTGAATTCTCCTAGCAAGAATGTTCTTAGTGTATCCTCACATTACACAAACATTACTTTACACAAAGAAGACAGTAAGAATTATAGCCTGCTTAGATTATGAAGAATAGATTAGTCATTCTCAGTTCTGATCATTTAACCTCTATTACATGCTATGATAAATATTAATTTTTTAAACACCAAAAATAACTAATTCTTGTATTTGTAAAATAGTTTTTAAATGGGATTTTTTAAAACTTTAAACTTTAAATTGCACCAGAGTTGCTCCAAAAATTTTCCCTTTTCTATGCACAACTCAAGTTATTTTTATCACTGTGACTTAAAAATACAACAGAACCCACAGCATTTTCCCCTTAACCTCACAAGAAACCATCAGTGAAAAAAAATGCATGAAATAGAGAATGTCTAAAGTAAAGGGGGACTGAAGGCTTAGAGATAAAGGCCAAGGGGCAAGCAGTTTCTTTCTAGGGAAATGAAACATTCTAAAATTTACTGTGACAATAAATGTACAACTCTGATATACTAAAAGTTATGAGTTGTACATTTTAAATGGGTGAATCACATGGTATATGTATTACATTTCAAAGCCATTAAAAAGAAAAGTGAAAGAAAATAAATGCCCCTTAAGAAATATTTGAAACTTACCTCCTTCTCCAGATCCAGAGCCATTATCTGAGAAGAAAAACAATGAACATAAACATATTTCCTGGAAATTTCAAACAGTAAAATGTTTTTTTCAGACAGTAAAATTTCTCATCAACAATAAAATCTTGAAACCTAGTATCATATACTTTTCTCACATTTGTGACATCTAAGTTTATTCTTATTCATCTATTTTGTCACAAAACATAAATGAATTAAGTAATCACCTATATCTTGTATTTCTTTGTAGTACACTCAGAAAATATCTAGGTACCTTGCACAGAGTAAACACTAATAAATATTGTAAATAGCTACATATAAATAATTTTAATTCACTAAGTACAAGAAAAATTTAATTTTGTAAAGCTTGAAAGGAATAATAAATAAGATACTTTTATTACGAAGGAGGAAAAAAACTTTTGAGTCTTACTATAAAAATCTTAATGAAATTTGTGAGTAAAGACCAGAAGCCAATGGGTATTTTTTAAAAAGGCACAAGGTTTCTTCTTGAAGGAGAAACTCAGGGTTGAGGTTATCATATTACTGGTGAAATTAATTTTTGGAAATCTGATCCAAAAGAATCTCAGTAAGAAGCCAGCCTTAAACTTAACTAATGTAAAAAGTTTATCTTATGGATACATCATGTACAGGTACAAGCACCCAATGATAAATGCAAATGTACTGTATACCTAAAATGTAAAAATAAAAGAATTTAAGCAAAAAAAAAAAAACAAACTTTATCTTATGTTAAAAAAAACACCTTGCAATAGATTTCCAGGACATGAAAAACTCCACTGAAAGTCTACACAGCAGAATGAGCCAATGTGAGGACAAAATTTCAGATATAGAAGATAAGATTGCAATTAATGACCAGGAAAAGAAAAATTGCTTCAAAATTCTAAGGGAACATGAGAAATCAATCCAGCAGCTGCTAGATGATGCAAAGAAGAATAACATAAGACTGATCGGACTCAATGAAGAAAGAGGAGACAGTGGAGATGACACAAAAAATCTCTTCACAGAAATAATGGCAGAAAACTTCCTAAGCAGGGGAAAGAGCTTGACATAAAGATAAGTGAGGCATATAGGACTGCAAATAGCCTTGATCAAAAAAAATCTACACATAGACGTATAATTGTTAAGATTCCAGAAACTCAACAGAAGAACAAAGTTCTACAAGCAGTTAGAGAAAAGAAACAAATCACATACAAAGGAAAGCCCATCAGAATCACAGCAGACTTCTCAACACAAACCATCAAGGCAAGAAGAGCTTGGAGTGACATATTCCAAGCCCTAAAAGAAAACAGCCTCCAACCCAGATTGATGTACCCTGCAAAACTATCTCTCAAAATTGATGAAGAAATAAGATACTTTCATGACAAAGAGCACCGTAAGAACTTTGTGAATACCAAACCAGCACTGCAAAGAATTTTACACAATAGCCTAGGAACAGACATTGAGGATCCCAACCCCAGGAGGCAAAGCAGAATGAACCCATCTGGCATAACAAGAAATTAAATGTAAAAGGGGAGAATCCAACAAAAAGAAAAAGTCATGGCAATGACAAGTCAATACGTTTCAGTTATAACCATCAACGTTAATGGTCTCAATTCACCAATCAAAAGAAACAGACTGGCAGAATGGGTCAAAAAGCAAAATTCAACAATATGCTGCATACAAGAAACACACTTAATTCAAAAGGAAACTTATAGACTGAAAGTTAATGGGTGGAAAACAATACTCCATGTGACGAGAACCCAAAGAAAAGCAGGAGTAGCTATCCTCTTTGCAGATCAAGAAGATTTCAAACCAACACTGATTAAGAGAGATAAAGATGGACACTACATCCTTGTAAAGGGAACAATCCAAGAGGAAGAGATGACAATCATAAATATTTATGCACCAAACACTAGTGAATCCAACTATATAAAACAAATATGAAGGGACATGAAAAGTCATATATGCACTAATACAATTGTAGTGGGGGACCTCAACACCCCACTGTCACAAATAGATAGATCAACTAGACTAAAAATAAGTAATGAAATACTAGAACTCAATCAAACTCTTCAACAAATTAACTTAACAGATGTTTACAGAGTCTTCCACCCCACAAAATCAGAATACACATTCTTCTCAGCTGCACATGAGTCATTCTCCAAAACAGACCACATACTCACACATAGAACATGTTTAAGTAAGTGCAAAGGAATTGAAGTTATCCCCTGTATATTATCAGACCATAGCACAATGAAACTGGAGATCCATAGCAAAGGAAACTCAAACAATTTCATGAACATGTGGAAATTGAACAACACACTTCTGAATAACCAATGGGTCACAGAGGAAATTAAAGAAGAAATCAGACAGTTCCTTCAATTAAATGACAATGACAATACACTATATCAGAATCTATGGGACACAATGAAAGCAGTCTTACGAGGGAAATTCATAGCAGTGAATACACATATTAGGAAAACAGAACGAGCCCAATTTAACAACCTGATGCTGAACCTCAAGCTTCTAGAAAAAGAAGAGCAGGACAACCCCAGAGCTCATACAAGGGAGGAAATTATAAAGATCAGAGGAGAAATCAATGCAATGGAGACTAAGAGAACAATACAAAAAAATCAATGAAGGCAAGAGTTGGTTCTTCTAAAGAATCAACAAAATTGACAAACCCTTAGCCAACCTTGTCAGAAAAAGGAAAGAAAAGGCCCAAATCCACGCAATTAGGAATGAAAAGGGTGAAATGACAACAGACCCAGCAGAAATCCAGAGGATCATCAATACCTACTTCCAGAACCTATACGCCAATAAGATGGACAACACAGAAGAAATGGACAGATTCCTAGATACATATGAATTACCAAAGTGGAACAAAGAAGACCTAAAAATTCTGAACAACCCAACATCAACCAATGAAATTGAAAATGTAATTAAAAACTTATCCACTAAGAAAAGCCCAGGCCCTGATGGCTTCACTGCTGAATTCTACAAGACATTTAGAGAGGAACTGCTGCCACTACTGTTTAAACTCTTCAATGAAATTGAAAGGGAAGCAATACTCCCAAATTCATTCCTGGAAGCAAGCATCACCTTGATCCCCAAAGCAGAGAAAGATCCAACTGAAAAGGAGAACTATAGGCCCATCTCACTAATGAACACAGATGCAAAAATCCTTAATAAGATACTGGCAAATAGAATACAGAAGATCATCAAGAAGATCATACACCCTGATCAAGTGGGATTCATCCCAGGAATGCAGGGATGGTTCAACATATGCAAATCAATCAATGTAATACACTATATCAATAGAGTCAAGGACAAAAACCATATGATTATTTCCATAGATGCAGAAAAAGCATTTGACAAAAGCCAACATGCATTTATGATAAAAACCCTACAAAAAAATTGGAATAGACGGTCTCTACCTCAAACGGATAAAAGCCATCTATGAAAAACCAACAGCCAATATCATACTAAATGGTCAAAAACTGAAATCCTTCACACTAAAATCAGGAACAAGACAAGGATGTCCACTATCACCACTCTTGTTCAATATAGTTCTGGAAACATTAGCCATGGCAATTAGACAAGAGAAAGAAATAAAAGGAATAAAGATAGGAAATGAAGAAGTCAAATTGTCATTATTTGCAGATGACATGATACTCTATATAGAAGACCCCAAGAACTCCACCAAAAGTCTTCTAGACTTAATAACCAAATTCAGTCAAGTAGCTGGTTACAAGGTCAACACACAAAAATCAATAGCTTTCCTCTCCACCAATGACAGACTCACTGAGAGAGAAACAGGGCAAATAATTCCTTTCACAATAGCATCCAAAAAACTGAAATACCTAGGAATCATCCTAACGAAAGAAATCAAAGACCTCTTCTCTGAAAACTATGGCACTCTGAAAAGAGAGATTGAAGATGGTATCAGAAAATGGACAGACATCCCCTGCTCCTGGGTACGAAGGACTAATATAGTGAAAATGGCCATACTTCCAAAGCTGCTATATAGATTTAATGCAATTCCAATTGAGATCCCAGCAGCATACTTCATGGACCTTGAGAAAACAATCCAAAAATTCATTTGGAACAAGAAGAGACCCAGAATAGCAAAAGCAATTCTAGGTAAGAGACATGGCAGGGGGTATCACAATCCCCAACCTGCAACTATACTACAAACCTACTGTGATAAAAACAGCATGGTACTGGCAAAGAAACAGACCTGAGGATCAGTGGAACAGATAAGAAGATGCAGAAACAACGCCAGACACACTCAGTGATCTCATCTTCGATAAAGGAGCCAAACACCCTCACTGGAGGAAAGATAGCCTCTTTAATAAATGGTGCTGGAAAAACTGGGCTTCAACTTGCCAAAGATTAAAACTAGACCTATATCTCTCACCATGCATTAAACTAAAATCAAAATGGATTAAAGATCTAAATATTGAAATAGAAACTCTGAACCAGTTGGAACACAGGTTAGGTAGAACCCTTGAAGACATTGGTGTAGGAAAAGATTTTATGAACAAAACCTCAGTTGCCCATGAACTAGCACAAACAATCAACAAGTGGGATCTCTTCTTATTAAAAAGCTTCTGCACAGCAAGAGAAACCACCAGCAGTGTGAAGAGACAACCCACAATGTGGGAAAAAATCTTTACCTGCTCTTCCTCAGACAAAGGTCTACTATCTCGAATCTATAAAAAACTTAAAAAGATCAGACCTCCCAAATCTAAAGACCCAATCCGAAAATGGGCATCTGAAATGAACAGACATTTCTCAGACAAGGAAGTAGAAATAACAAATAAACATATGAAAAAATGTTCAACATCACTGGTCATTCGAGAGATGCAAATGAGAACAACACTGAGATTCCACTTCACTCCAGAAAGAATGGCTGCTATCATGAAATCAACCAATAACAAATGCTGGTGGGGCTGTGGGGAAAGAGGAACCCTGCTCCACTGCTGGTGGGAGTGTAGACTGGTGCAACCACTGTGGAAATCAGTATGGAGATACCTCAAAGAACTAGGACTGGAAGTCCCATTTGACCCCGCTATTCTACTGCTGGGGATCTTTCCCAAAGAATTAAAAGAATCATACCACAGTGATATATGTGTACCCATGTTCATAGCAGCACAGTTTGTAATAGCTAAAGCTTGGAAACAGCCCAATTACCCATCAACTGGAGACTGGAGAAAGAAAATGTGGTTTTGGGGGCTGGGGATTTAGCTCAGTGGTTTCGCTGCCTGCTGTGCAAGTGCAAGGACCTGAGTTCGATCCCCAGTACCAAAAAGAAAAAAAAGAAACTGTTTTTTTTATAAAATGGAGTACTACTCAGTCATAAAAAATTTGAAATTAGAGACATTTATAGCTAAATAGATGCACATTGAGGCAATACTCTTAAGTGAAATAAATAGGACACACATGTAGATACCGAATGGTTTCTTTCGTGTGAGAAACTGAAAGTGTAAATAAGGACTAAAAGGTATAATAGATAATTTGAAATAGGAAGAAAAGGGGCAAAGGGGAAGGGGAAATGGGAGGGGGAGGGGTAGGGGAAAGGAAAGAAGGGAATGGAATTAATACGAGAAAATGGAAAAATGGATACAAAATCTTTGTAAATAGGGAGGGATGGAGGAGTTGAAGGGAGGGCAGGGGAATGGGGAAAAAATAAGAACCAAGAGAGATTCTGTAAAAGGTGCAAATTTCCAATGATGAATGTCATTATACTGTACACCTAAAATGTACCAATGATTAGAATGAGTAATTGATAATGTGAAATAGGAAGAAAAGGTCCAAAGGGGTAGGGGAAGTGGGAGGGGTAGGGGAAAGGAAAGAAGGGAAAGAAAAAATTATGAGAAATTGAAACAAAGTCTTTGTAAATAAGGAAGGGTGGAGGGGTGTAGGGAGTGCAGGGAATAGGGGAAAAATAAGAACCAAGATACATCATGTAAAGGCACAAGTTCCCAATAAGAAATGTAAATGTATTGTATACCTAAAATGTACAAATAAAAGAATTTTTTAAAAAATTGTCACTCTAAAGAAATCAACCAATAATAAATTCTGGAGATGGTCCAGGGAAAAAGGAACCGTTCTGCATTGTTCGTGGAAGTGGAAATTGGTACAACCACTATGGACATCAGTATGGAGATTCCTCAAGAAACTAAATGTAGAAATTCCATTTGACCTTATTGTTTTTTAGGTATTTTCCTAAAAGAGTTAAAGATATATCACAGTGATGAATGCATACCTGTGTTTATAGTAGGTCAATTCAAAATACCTAAATCTTGGAAGAAACCTGTATGTCCATCAAGAGATGAATGAATAAAGAAAATGTGGTATTTATACACTATGGTGTGCCGGGGATTTAGCTCAGTGGCACCGTGCCTGCCTTGCAAGCACAAGGTCCTGAGTTCGATCTCTGGTACCAAAAGAAAGGTATACATTATGGAGTACTACTCTGCCATAAAGAAGGATAATAAAACGAGTCATTTGTATGAAAGATATCTTGAGACCATATTGTTAAGTGAAAGAAATCCAACACATGGGCTTCTGGGGCCAGGGATTTAGCTCAGTGGCACTGTGTAAGCACAACGTCCTGAGTTTGATCCCCAGTACCAAAAAAACAAAAAACAAAGAAACGAAAACAATATGGGCTTCAATATCACATGGTTTCTCATGAGAAGCCCAATATAGTGGTACTTCGGTTCACTAACGCTTTCATTTGTGAACAATTTGGTTCACAAACAGAAGCATTTGGCAAAATTTTATTTTTGTTTACAAACTCTCCATCAGATGACAAACACAACTATGGCCCTCTTTCACGCAGGAACACAAAACACACGGTAGCACTGTAAATATAAACAGCTTGAGGGTAATGGGTGAAAAGAGAATAGCCTGAAAAGAAACACAACCTGAAATAACACTAATGGCTTTCTACAGATATTTCTCACCTCTCCGATGCCATCCCCCAATCTTATTCTGTTTAATGTTCAAACCCATAGGACAAAGGATAAGCAAAGTCTCCACAAAAAAAGGCATAAAGGCTTAAAAATGTAGTAAGAAGTCACACAATGATTACAAGACCACTTGACATGAAATAGGAGTGAAAAACAGTTCTCTGGCTTCCTTACACAATCACTACCAATCCATGAAGCAATTCTGAAAATATACCCCTAGCTGAAAACTTCCTTGGAAAATATGATAGAACCATTCCTAACATTTACTCAGAAGAATATTATACATACCAGAGTAGCATGGTCCTCGTGCTACTACTGTTATCTCTTTCTGGTGCTTACAAGCAGCCCTTCTAAGAAAGCACTCATTTTGATAAGTGTCCCCATTTGATCCACAGACGGGAATGTAATTTGTATGACACTGCAAAAGAAACAAAAATAAACTCAGAACTAGGCATGAATAGTATTATTTTATTTCATATTCACGAATGCAGTACTATAGTATTCTTCTAAATAGGTTATTCTTTTACTTGGTTTTAAAAAAGAAAACTTTATGCTACTTCTTCATACCCTTTTCACATTCATAATGAAAAGTTACCAACTATTTCACAAAAATGAGAATGAAAATCCCATGCTATTTCATTTCTATGCTATGAAAATGCATTTGAGATAATAAAAGAAAATTCTTGACCTTTGTAAAGAGCACTACTTGAGTAATTCATTTGGTTTAAAATTCTATAGAAAAGTCAAAAAATGCTATAGTACACAAAAAATATAAGCTGATCATTGTTCTCAGAGACCTTATAATCTTGTGAGAGCCCTAATAAAAAAAAATACATACTGCGAAGATAGATCATGTTCCAAATGAATAAACAATAAGTACATGTGTCTACAACCTGGTATTGTTGCATATTCTAGGAACATCTCAGAGAAAGTGGAATTGTGAAACTGACCCTTGAAGGATTAATAGATGAAGGAAAAGGTGATTCAGATTTGAGAAATGACACTAAACCTGCATCCTTAAAAAGTTTAAAACATTTACATATCAAAATATCATAAATTATTAAAGTTTGAAAATCTGGGGAAAATATGATTCAAGTTATTACCCTTACTAAAAAAAAAAGAACACAAATTAATTTTTTAAATAGACTGAAACTATTTATTAGAAAAATTGTAAATGGCCAGTTAATATATTTAAAAGTGGCTAACTTTCACTAGCAGTAGAACTATATACTAAAAATAAGACATTATTTTTAACTTACAAAATTGGCAATTTAAAAAAATTTCAATTAGGTAAGTATCCCAATATACTAGTTCTGGTCATCTAACTTGGTTCAATTTTTGGAGAACATCATTTAACAAGATAGCAAAAGTCCTGAAAAATGACTGTAGGTTTTGATCCAGAATTATACATTTACAAATCTCTCTAAAGAAAACTTGTAGACACATGTTTACTACAGGGATTTCAAACAAAAATTTGTAATATAAAATCTAAATATCCAATAAGGCAATGTTTAATTAAAACATTTTATATTTTCTCAAGCAATTAATATTGTAGTCAACAAGAATTAATTTCTAAAAGGGTATTTATTGTGTGACAGGAAAAGCTAATGTAAATATTAAGTGAAAAACAGATATGTAACTTCTGGGAATGTTGTGCCATTTTAAAAAGTATTACCTACTCCATGAAAATGAATGCAAATTTTTTAAAGAATATGATAATTAAAAAAATCAAGAAAATAAGTTACATTTATATTCCATTCTAGAAAAAATTTATAAGATAAATCCTAGAAAACATTGATGACTTTTTCACTGTGTTGTTATGATTTTTCTGTTTCTCAATTTTTCTGCAATGAACTATTTATCTACTTTTAAAAAGTGATCAGATTTACTTTATGAAACACGAATATTTCATGCTACCACAGATCAAGCACTAGTAAAAACAACCTGTAACTAATAAAATCTTTTATTCCCAAGTTGAGTTTGCTAAACATTTAGTATCAGCAAAACCTACATCAACTTTTATTAAAGTTTAAATTTTACTTAGTAAGCCTTACCATCCTCCAATTTCTCATACTTCATTCTAATTCTTTATTCCTAAAATTTGCACTTCATAACTACTATGTTTCCATGAGTCAAACAATACTTTGCAATTATACGATACATAACTAGCAAAGGATACTATAAACTTCAAGGTGCCAAGTGCGAATTCTATGAACTTCTCAACACCACTCTTCCCTCAATAGATGTTTAATGATTTTCTAACACAGAGCTCTCAAAGGTGCCAATACTGCCCCCTAGGGGACAGTGCTCCTGAATGTTTGGTTGTCATAATGATAAAGGGACTTCACTGTTATTTACCAGATGAATTCCAAAGATACCAGATGTACTCCAAAGGAAAGGGCAGTTACATGTAACAAAGACTTACAATTACCACAAAATCTCTGAATGTCTCTCGGGCCTAGTATGCCTTATCCTAATACTGGTTTTTATTCTAGCATCCACCATACCTCTACTTCTTTGTTTTCATGGGCTTCTGCAATGAAACTGCTTAAGATTTTTTTAAATCCAAACATTCATTACAATTTTATTGCAGTTTTTGATCCAGAGTATATATAAGTATCTGACTACTGTGCTGTCTTCTGGTGTAATCATGCCCAAGCATTTACATTCTGAAATATTTATGTATTATAAATTATATTTATTTTTCTTTTATATTACAGTTATGCATTATATTCATTTCTTTAATTATGTGTTATATAGGTTACATTATGAATTTCATTTAAGGGTAATAAAAAATAGGATATAAATTATTTAGCAATTAAAAAGTTTTTAAAACGAAAAAAAGCAGAAAATGAAACTAGGATAAGTTCTTTAAAACACACAATTCTTGCCGGGGATGTAGCTCAGTGGTGCTATGCCTGCCTGGCAAGCACAAGGTCCTGAGTTCAATGCCCAGTACTAAAAAACAAAACAAAACAAAATACACAATTCTTTTTTTTTGCAGTTAATATAAACAAACAAGAAATAATCTCTAAGTTAAATCCTATTAAGTGATTTATGTACATAAAAGGGGAATTAAATCACAAATAGGTTTGTATGCACATAGAATACTTCTAGAAAAAAATTGTGAAAATGCCCAAGAGAAATCCTCTTATCGCTCTATGTAACTTAATATATAGTCCCTTTTGGCCATGAAGAACCTGGCCGTCTGGACAGCAGTATATACACCTACCCTTTCTCCTCAAACTCTCCACTTCTTTTCGTGAAAATAAGCAACATGGTGGTTTATTGTTTTCAAAGAGGTTTCATATGCAAGCTCTCTTTCCAATTTTGATTCTCATTACAATATTAAAAGAAAATCTATGAAATGTGCCTTCTCTTTTCAGATGGAATACTGACACGGAAGAAACTACCTGAGGTCATCTAGAAAAGTCTCCTGAAGACATGGGGTTACTGGAAATAATAACTGTACTATATCATTTATTCCTGATTTCTGAACCTTTTCCTCTTCTCAAAATCCAAAATTTAGGATTTAGAAGGTACATTTAGAACAAGATGGTAAATGAAAAATAGTCTAGCTCCCCATCTCATCTCAAATCAAGGGCCATCTTGTGAGAAACATGTGGAAGCCAGATAATAATTTAATCACAGAAAATAAAAAAAAGAATTGGATGTAACATACTCCACTTCCCTTCTTTTACTTTTTCAGACAACAGAATCACAAATAAAATCAGCTCCCAGGAAGCAAAGATATATCAGTTTGAGGTTCCACTTTTCAGTCCATTTCTAACTCTGACTTACCCTGAAGATCCAAGTCAGTTGAGTTCTTTAGCCTAGAGATAAGACAGCAACAAATGGGAATGAAAAGGAAACAGCCAGGCTAAGAAGAGAAGAAAAGGAAAAAAAGATCCAACATGTTCAAGAAGAGGCCCTACTGCAACTTGTACCTCATTTGCTTTTGGTGGCAATTATATCCTACAATTGGATAAAACTTAATTTTTCCAAAGAATTCTCACATCTATTATTGCCAGTCTTTCCCCTTTAATTCCAGGGAAGAAGCATAGGAAGTACAAGTAACAGGGCAGTTATGGTCTACATCTAGATGTCCCCCAAAAGCCTCATGCTCTCGTAGATGAGGCTTTTGAAAGGTGACTGAATTATGGGAGTGGTATGGCTGGCTTGCTGTTAGGAGACAGGAACTGGTCAGAAGAGGTGGTAAGGTGTACCTCCCTCCCTACTTCCTGGCTCCTTCCTCAGCGCTCTGCTTCCTGGCTTCCAGGACAAGAGCAGCTTTCCTCCACCTGGGTTCTTCCAACATGCTGCTGACCATGTAAGGACTAAAACTTGTGAAACATGAGTCAAAATAAACCTTTCCTCCTTTAAATTGTGGGTGTCTCAGTGATTAAAAAAAAAAAGAGACTAAGACAAACCTTTCATCTGACAGTGAAGAAATTGAAGACAATTTTCTTATGGTGTTCAACATGTTCTAAGTTTTTCAATTTCAAAAATGTAGAATTTTAAAATGTGAAAAATTTCAAAATATATTTGGTTTCCTCACCTGAAATTGACATGCACATTTCAAACCATCTCCATCTTCTTTACAAACTCCTCCATATTTACATGATGATTCATCACAAACTCTTACATCAGATTCCCTTACATTTAATTCTGCAAGAGAAGAAAAAAACTGTTTCATATATATATGTGGCTTTCTTTTTACTACAGATGTGCACAGATAAATAAGAGCCAATCCTTCAAATGTTTTGCACATCTCATTTACAGATGTAAGACAATATACACAAAGCAAGTTCTACAGAATATAAAGTATACCCAAAATAGAATCCTACATAATATGCCTTTTTCATTTGTGAAATCTATTCCCAAATGAAACTCAAAATTTCAAGATTTAATAATTCCCCAAGATAAATCTATGGAATTTTTCTCTTTTGGTCTGGCAAGTCCTTAAGATAATCTTCTTATACATTGTTTTAACTTTACAGATTATTTTTCCACTGAGTAACTTACTTGTAATTATAAAAAAAATTAAAAGGTGGGCCAGGGATTTAGCTCAGTGGCACACGTCTGCCTTGCAAGCACTAGGTCCTGAGTTTGATCCCCAGTATACTTACAATGAATTTTATGAGTACTCATTATTCATTCTAGATAAACAATTTTAATTATAAAAGAAGTATAAATTGAATGTTAATTTCATGCAATAGATATAGAACATTTGTATACAAAGAATGAAAGAGATTCAAAATCATTAGACTTGAAACTTATACATGACTCATTTTACTTTACCACATGAAAACAAAGAGTCAATTGATATCACAGAGCATCATTCTACGATGATTTTGTTCCTGCTCCAAGGCTGTTTGTTAGTCCTGTGCTGGGAGCATCCTATTAAGCTTTCTCAAAAACCAAATAAACTGCTTCATGGTTAGTGCTAAGTAAAGCTGTCATTCACATGGAACTGGATAAAAATCATTGCAATGCAATTTTCATATTCTCCCCCATTAGAAATAGGAACTATAACAACAAATGCACTTATGCAAATAATAAGTGATTATTTTTTAAACATCCCAGTATAGTCATGATCGTGTGAATCTAGGAGCAGAGAGGCCTAAGTTGAACCTCTGATTGTCATTTAGTAGCTGAGTGATTCTGGGGAAAACACAAGGTCTCCTGTATTATAGATCATGATGTCCTTAGCAAAGAGATCTCTGAGGATGTTTCCCCAACAATCTGTTACCACTGATTCTTTTCTATTTCGAGATTGCAAAGTAGTATTTGTACACTGAGAAGGAAATTCATTGTCTAATGCCATCTACTCTAGTGACATTTCACTGACCTCTTCATCTCATTTGTTCTCACTGCTCTACAATGGTGTCTTGGATCTGCTATTTCTAGGTGCTAGCAATCAAGTATCATGTTCTAGGTCTTAAATGCTCCTCAAAAAGCTCATGTGTTGAGAGCTTGGTCCCCAGCCGATCGTGCTATTGGGAGATGATGGAAACTAGAAGTGGAGCCTAGCTAGAGGAAGAAGTCACTCAGGGCATGGCTTCAAAGGACATATTTGGTCCCTCCCATTCCCTTGCTCTCTCTGCTTCCTTGCCACTATGAAGTGAGCAGCCTTGGTTCATCCTGCCCTTCTGCCATGATGTTCTCCCTCACCATGGGTCCACAGCAATGGGGCCAGCAACCATGGACTGAAACCTTAAATTTTGAGCCAAAAATAAATCTTTCCTCCTTTAAGTTGTTACTCTCAGTATTTTGTTATAACGATGAAAAACTGACTAGCACATATCAGAATACACACGGAACTAACAGTCAATGGTATTTACATGAGTAGCCACTTTGAAACAAGCGCTGCACTCTGAAAAAATAGTCTATGTATAATCTGTGGATTACATTTTCCTTTTTCTTAAATGGCTCTCAAGTGCACAGAACTGGATTACTCTAAAGTTCAAGTATTCACACTCAAAATAAGAGGTAACTCATAAAGCTGTTTTGTTATTTTGTTTCACAAACTATTCCAGCTATAGAAGATGGTCTTTTAATTCTTTCCTGAGTGAGACATGAAGGTTTTAAGTTCTTGGCTCTCTCAATTTTTGTTCAATCTTCCCTTTCTCCCTTGACTATATGTTTCTACACCCCTACTAGGAACTTAATACAAGGTCCAGTTCCAAATAATAATAATTTGTAGCTTCAGACTCACAGAAGATAACTAAATATTATATTAATAATGAATTGCTCTGGAAAGAAAGGTAAAAATGGATAGTATCTTTGCTCAGCTACTGGCTTAACCAAGTTTAAGGTTAGAAATAAGAACTGCACAATCTGAGAAATAAAAATGTAGTGCATATCTCCTCTTCTTTGGAGACTTAAAGCTCACACTGGGATCAATTAGAATCTATAATACAACTAGATATAAAAAAGAATAAAGTTTTTATTTTGTCTGTGAGTCAAAATCATACGCTGAAGTAGAGTTTGGTGACACATGCTTGTAATCCTACTGCTCTTGTGAAACTGAGGCAGGAGGATCATAATTTTGACCCCAGACTGAGCATGCTCTAAGTTACAACTTGCTACCTTGGCTTGAGATTCTTTTGAGCTGTAATGTTTTACCTGTTGTATTTCACAGTACAGTGGATTACATGCTAGAATCTAACCCATCCACTAAGATTCACATACTTACTGACCTCAAGTTGGTGGGGAATCAGTTTGCATAAGGGACCAAGAAATATTTTAGGGAAATAATCATCTTTACTAAAGCAAGGCAGAAAAAGTTGGTCCAACAAAGCCTGCAGCAAGAAAAAGAAGCCCAACCAAAGTGTGAGGTCTATCACTCAAACTGCTTTCCTTGCCCAACCCCAAAAGCTCATCAGGACAGAGACAAGGGCTAGAATAAGACACTAAGAATGGCTTTCCCATTTCCCTATCTGAAATGACAAGATAAAAATAGCTCTGCTTTGATGCTCACAGATTAAATTACAATAGAAAGGAAAGCCTCAGAAGAAGAATGCCTCAATAGCCAGGCCTATCAGTAACACACCTGGCAGAACAGAATAGACCAGTGGTGGTGAACCTATGGCACACATGCCGTAGCAGGCTGTTTGTATCGCTGAAAGCTCTAAAAGGTTCGCCATCACTGGCACAGACCAAGGAAAAGTGGTGTCAGGCAAGGAGGTTCACCTCCAATCACTGGCAGGAGAAACCAATGTACACCTGCAGGCACAGCAAACATCCCAGGAAGAAAAAGTTGCCATGTCCAGCAGCAGAACACATTAGTGAGCCCACATGAAAACACCTTCTGGTAACTCCAAGAGTAAATATGGGAGGGAGGCACCTATGAGGGAGCTGGAGGCCTGCTATGGTTTGAGTGTGTCCTCCAAAAGTTCATGTGCTGAGCCCTAATTCCTCAATGTAACAGCACTGGGAGTGGAGCATAATGAGGGGTATTTGGGTCACTGAGGCAGAGCCTTCATGAATGGATTAATGCCTTCCTCTAAGGAACTAGTTAGTTAGCTAGCTCAGGAGTTCAGCCCTTTTCTTTCTTCTGCATGTGCCTATGTGGTGTTCTGCTCTCCACCATGAATTGAAGCACCACAAAGACCCTCACCAAATGTAGTCATTATCCCCTGGACTTCCCAGCCTCTTAAGCCAAAATAAACCTCTTTTCTTTATAAGTTATCCAACTTCAGGCATTCTGTTACAGCAACAGACAACAGAATGTTACAATGCCCTACATTAAGGTAAAATCATGGAATTCTAATTATTCTGGTTATTAGTCATGTTTTATATTATGCCTATCTTGTAATCAAATCTATGCTACATGTTATGGTGTTGAATGTGATTATTTAGTTGTCAGGAAGCTCTTATTAAGCTCTACTCTGTACTTAATACTATACTAAGACAGAAAAATATATAACAAGGAGCTTATACTCTTGCTAGCTTATGGAACAATTAGTGATGCATTCAATATAGTCAATAATAAAGGAGATAAATATGCACCACAGTCTACAACTGCTTTAGGACTTTCAAGAGGTCAAGGATAAAAATGTATCTGAAGGGCCTGGGATTTAGCTCAGTGGCACTGTGCCTGCTTTGCAACCGCAAGGTCCTGAGTTCAACTCCCAGTACCAAAAAAAAAAAAGGATTTGAAGCACAAGGTGCAATACCTGAAAAGACACAGTTTGATTAACCTTGAAAAATTAATAAAGCTTTCTTCTGATACTAAATTGTGTTTTGTTTTTGTTTTTTGGTACCGGGGAATGAACTTGGGACCTTGCACTTATGAGGCAGGCAGCCGAACCAATGAGCTAAATCCCCAGCCCTCTGATACTAAATTGTGATATATCATTATGGAGAACTTAGAACAGACATTTTAAAATAGAGAATATTTTAACTATCCTCAGCCATAATGTCTTAGTCAGTTTCTCTTTGCTGAGGCAGAGTATCTGACACCCACAACTTAGAGGAGAGGTTTATTTTAGCTCACAGTTTGTCGAGGTTTTAGTCTACAGTTGGCTCGCTCCAAGGATGGGCAGCATGGCACAGAGCAAAGCAGAGGAGAAGCTGCTCATAGCACTATAGAAGGTAAGCAGAAACCATGAAGGGAAGAGGAGGGAGGAAGAGAGACCGTTCCAGGCCACTCCCTCAGTGACCCAATTCCTCCACCAGGCTCCATATTCTAACATCACATTTAGCTATAAACTCATCAGTGGACCACTGATGAGTATCACACTCTCATGATCCAATAACCTCCCAAAACCTATGAGCGCATGAGGCTTTGGGGGGGCATCCAGACATAAACCATAACAGGTGATATTAAAAGGCAATATTTTTATCAAAGAAAACAATATGAGTGAGAGTAGAGACAAATTAATTTAATAGTAAGAACAAATAGTGCTTACTATAACATCAGTGGTTTCTAAACCACACTCTTTAGCAAAACCAGTGCCCTAGAGTGTATCATTATTAAAATCAACTAAGATTTGTATTTTCTCATTTACAAAAGGGAAAAAAAGCAATGACAAATGTTCTCAATTTAAAGCTTTTTTTGCTAATTTCTTAAAATTTCAATATCTGAGATTACTTCCTTGCTAGCTATAAGAAAACATTCAACAAATAAGTAAAAATTATTGTAGAAAAGGTCAGGAATATCACAAGTTCATGAATATATATTTTAAATTGTTTTATAGTTATGGTATTCACTGCTAATTACCTTCCTTGGATCTGTTCTTCCCTTCTTTCTTAGTAAGGGAACCCCAACTGGGTTCAGAGAAACAAATTACCCAGCTAAGGAACCTTAGCTGTCTCCCTTGCTCTGTGCCACTGCTCATACATAAACAGTGTCCTTTCCTCTCTCTTCCATACTTTTTCCTAACTGGAGAGCATACCTATTACCTAAAGTTAGCAACTTACTTGTATAACGATGAAAGCTACAGGCTCAAATGGTAGAACTGAAAGACTGTAAGAGACTAGAAAGGAATAATCATGGAATCATCATACCTACTGTGGATTCATCCCTCCAGACTTTCTGTTGTAGGAAACAAATGAGTGAAAGCAAATAGTAAAGCAAATATAAGCCAATATTGGTCAAGTCACTGACAGATCCAGTGAAACACAATCCTGATATAATAATTGCATGTCAATTTAACTGAGATAAATATTTCTAGGCAAAAGTCTTACCAAATTTTGTGCTGTGGGACTGCATAACCTTTGTTCCTTTTCTCCAGCCCCACTGTGACTAAATGTGAGTTAATGGATAAAGATGCTTGTTAATTTTGGGACACTAGATAAAATGTGTAACAGACCTAAAGTCCCAAAGTAAACTACTCAACTCCTTGTTTGCCCAGAACTGATGTTCCAGACACCACAATCTATAGAACAAGCTGCAAATGTCTGCTGACCATCAATATGTGACAGTCGACCACTAACCTTTGTCCCTTTTCTTTAATTCTATATGTTAACTTCCCCCTCAACCCCCTATAAGAACAGCCTTGGACTCTGAGCCAGTTGCCTCCCTAAGCTATTTTGCTTTGGGAGTGCCGTCTGGCCAGACTAATAAAGGTCTGTTTTACTTTCCAACTTGTCCGGTGTGTTCCTTCCTGGGTGTTCTTTGCTGCAGTCAGCTCATCGGAGCGTTTGGTAAGGCCCTCGGTCTTACAGTGCTATATAACGGTCCACACTGATGAATTTTTCAAGAGCACCATGACTTTCTGGTGCTCTGCCTCATAACAAGAGTGACAACCACTGCCTCAGCTCAAACTTGCTACAGAAGGAAGTCTATTCTGGGATCATCTTCTGAATATTTTCAAGTGTTCTGTACAGTACCAGGTGTCAAGAGGGCACTCTGCTACCTGTCAGTGGTGATGATGACTACACACCTGGCTTCTGGAGCCCAAAATGGAAATGTAGCAAAATGGATGAGCCATTACTCAAGTCCTCAAAAATTAAATCTTCACACAGAAATATTTTATACAAGGAAGCACTCAAAAGAGTGGCTCACAACAAAAAATATCTTGCTCTGGTTACAAATCTGCCCCTCAGGCAATTCTGAAAATGCAAACCTTGTCTCAAATTTCATTAACATTTCAAAGCTGGGAAACAATGCATACTAGAGGAAGTAACCCTGATTATTAGGAACCTGAGCTGCCAAAATTCCTTACTTTTGGTGCTACTCACCAGGTTCAGGCTATGATTCAAAATAAGACCCAGCAGCCCCTTAGATTGCCATGACTTGTTTATCACCCTTCTAATAACCAGGAGGTTTTGTTTAGCTAACACTTACAGAAAGCTAAAAGGGAATAAACTTTGTAAAATGTTAACAATAGAATCCAGGGCTTCTCAATTTGGGTACTATAAATATTGAGGCCAGATATTTCTTTGTTGCAGAAGCTATGCTGTACACTGCAGGATGGGCAACATTCCGGCTGCCCAACCCACAGTGCCAATAGGTGACAACTAACAAAGTTTCCAGACATCACCAAACATGGGGGCAGGGGGTCACTCCCAGTTGAGAACCACTGTGAAAAATGAGATCAAAGGCTCTACATTTGTTTGTCTAACACAATCACTACAAAGAAAGAGTCAAATAAGCAGCAACTTCCGGGATTTCAGCATATTACCACAGCTATTTCCCATTTCAATGAGGAAGCCTAAATATTCTGACTCCAAGTTTATGTCAAGCGAGGGTTCAAAGGAGAGATCTCAACTATAATAAATCCTTAACCTTCAGCAAGTCTGCCTTCCTCTTTTTTCAAGACCTTTTCTTCAAGGTGAATGAGATCCCCTATTCCAAAGATCCAATAGCTTGTTTTCTTGCATCTTCCCACTTTTTTCTTGATTTTCTACAGCAGCTGACATTGCTGGCTTCCCCTTCTAACTCAATAATCTAGTCCCAAGTCTGATCACTTTTCACTTACTCCTTTCTCCTTGTCCTACTGTCTAGTCCATAACTACAGCACTCCTAGAATTTACCTCTAGCTTACTCAACTCTCAAGATTAACCAAAGTGTGCTATTCTTTGTAAAACCTACAGACTCATGTCTATGGCACAGGGAACCTCAAGGATATCAGGGACTCTTTGCAGAACACCCAAGAGCACTTTAGCTCCAACCAGGAGATTGTTCTTATGGTTCAAAACGTGCTACCCAGCCTAGTTATGCCCAACATATTTGTTACTAAGGTAATTTCAACAACCCATTTAAACGAAAACAAATTTCTTCTATGAAAACTAAACTAAAAGATTTGGAAAAGGTGAGCTGCTTTAAAAAAAAAAAAACAAAAAAAACCCTACATTTAGAATTCCGCATCCACAAGTCTTCAAGTTCCTTTTTTAAAAGATTAAAACTGGAATGTGTAATCAATGCATTATAAATGCATTTAATTCTAGAAAAAAAAACTATTCTCAAAGAAAAATTCTGGGCCCTCTTCCAAATTATCATTTAATAAATATATATTTATGTTTTAAGTTAAGATAAAAGCTACATGCATTTATGAATCATTTTTGCAACTCCCCACTTAAAATAGCTTTCTCAATTAACCAACTACCAGAATCTTATCCTACTACATATGAAAACATTCTGCCTTCAGCCATCCATCATGTCATCTTATCTTGTTCATCCTCTCACAGGATTCTCTCACACTCATCACTTAAAGTACTCAAATCTGGTTTTCTCAATCTTACTAAACCATGTAATCTGCTTGAACCCACATCTAAATATATGTAACTGCTAACCAACTGCATGATTGTACACTGAAAACATATTGTAAATATTTACAACATTTAAAGACATACAATATTCCCCACCAGGAAATGGTATGGCAGAGCCATGGAATATTATACAGTGATTTAAAGATGTGTATTATATAATATACTCATGTTGTATAATATTATTACTGTGAATGTTAAAATGAAAACACAGAACACAAAATTATACACATACACGACTATATATGAAAAACATACAAGAAAATCCAACCATGAATAAACAAAAATGGCAATAGCAACTGTGTTAAACCAGGTGAACAATGAGTGACTTTTTTTCTTTACAAGTTTCTGCGTTGATTCTAATTTCACAGAGGGAAAATACACGGTATGATTTCAAACTCCAGAAACATTTCGCTACGTAGTGGGCAAACCATCTGTTTGGGGATCAGTGAGGACCACGTTCACATGCAAAGTCTTCACCTCTTAGAATATTTTCCCTTAATATTATAATAATTAGATAAGATATTCAAATGCAACAATGCTCAGAACAAGTAGGATCAGTAAAAGACAAATATCTACTTTCTTTCTTCAGACAGGACTTCAACTCCCAGTGAATCTGAGAGGCACATTTAATGACATAAATCACTGAAAACATAACTCAGGGTTAGTAAATGTGGATTTCAAGTCCCAGTAAATCAAGAATCAGAAAATTTTCTTGAGCTGGATGTAGCTCAGTAATAGAGCACTTGCCTATCACCTGTGAGACCCTGGGTTTGATCCCCAGCACACACACCCCAAAAAAGGGAAGGAGATAGGGAAGGGGAGGAGGAAGAGGAGAAAAAGGAAAAGGAACTAAATTTTCTTCAACTTGTCTACTTGTCTACTAAATTAACTATATCACAATATTTATCTTCTACTATAAAGATGTAAGGGAGAAAATAAACAATATTTTATGAATCAAAACCAAAAGCAGTTTACATTAATATTAAAAAGCATTAAGGGACTAGGAATATATAGCTCAGTGGTGGATTATTTGCTTAGCACACTTGAAGCCCTGGTCCATCCCCAGCATTGCAAAGAAAGGGGGGGGGGGGGTAAAGGTATTAACAGCAGAAATGACTAAAACTTCTCTAAGCTATATTTAACAAAAGAGATTGACATATGCTACACAATTATCTGATATTTTTCATTCCATCCTGCTTGCTACTGCCAAACCACCCTCTGTTAAACAACACTTTGGTCCTGTCAATCCTCCACCCCCACACCTGCGATCTTTCCCGCTGCCTACTTCACTTCTAAATGCCTTGTCAGGATGCTTCAGGCAAGGTAACAGGGAGGACAACTACTGCAGATCAAAAAGAAAGACCTGGATCCCAAGCTGTGTGTATTAAAGGTAGCCAGGATGCTTCCAGACCCATCCAGTCCTAGCTGAAGATCTTAGGTGCTGATGCTCTCTCCCTCCCTCCTATTCTGACTTCACTGAGCAAACCTATGTTTCCCTCCTACAGATCCATAAACTGAATCTGCTATGCTAGTTATTAAAAATGATGAAACACGTCTACATTTCTTAATACCATACATCAAGGTCATTTTAAAGGCACACTTTTTTTTAAGTGTGTAACAAAACTTTTTTAATGACTACAAAAAACCTGAAAAGTATACACAGCAAATGAACCATAATTATCTCTTGGTTACATTTGAACTTTCTTCATTATTTTGCATTTTTCTGAATTGTTTAACAATTATCTTGTATTGCTTTAAAATCAAATAAAACAGCCCAGTATGGTGGCATGTGCCCTAATCCTAGTGCTATGGGAGGCTGAGGCAGAAGAATCACAAGTTCTAGTTTCACCTGGTCAACTTAAACAATTTAATGAGACCTGGTCTCAAAAAAATAAAAATAAATTAAGGGCCAGGGATTTATCTCAGTGGCCCCGCGCCTGCCTGGCAAGAGCAAGGTCCTGAGTTCAATCCCCAGTACAAAAAATAAAAAAAACAATTAAAAGAGGTGGGGGTGTCGCTCAGACAAAGGCCCTATGTTCAATCCCTAGCACTACACACAGAAAAGAAAAAAATTAGATGAAACAATTATATGCTATAGTATATGAGAACCTTAAAAATACTATGCCAAGAAAATGAAATCAGGCACAAAAAGGCCACATATTGTATGATTCTATTTACATAAAATGTCCAGAATAAGTAAAGCCATAGAGATGTAAAGGAATGGGTGGTGAGTTAGTGGAACTACTTACTGAGATCCTTTTTGGAGTGATAGAAATGTTCTCTAATTAGACAGCAGATGGCTGCACAATAGGTGAATGTACAAATACCTCTGAACTGCATACTTTAAAATGATAAATTTTATGCTATATGAATTATCAAGAGAAAATAATTTTAAAAAGCAGATAAAACCACCACTTACACCTTTAAAAAAACTGAAACAAATAACAAATGAACAGGCATAATAATTTCATGTTTAAGGGACATACCCTGACACTAGAACACCTCAATTAGTATCCTAGAGCTCTCACCTATCAGCTGTGTGACCTTAATAATTTACCACATTTGTGCCTATAAATGTGGGCAATAACAATACCACTCTCATAATGCTGAAAGAATTAAATAACAATAATGGAGGCCATTACTGCAATGTGTGACACATGAGTGTATGTTAAATGTTGGGTACTATTTTTTTATTGGCATCAATGTAGAAAAAGGTATGGAAAAATGAGCACTTGAACCAACTGTGGGAGTACATATTGGCAAATTTCTCATGTGTTGAAATTTGTAGCAGAAACACATATGAATATAGAATGAAGACTAAGACCCACTGTGAAGTGAAAAAACAGCAGGATATAAAACTATACATACATAATTATAATCCCATTTGTTCTGCAACAAATACATGCTTACATATATTCTTTAGGACATTCCAAGTATATCCAACATACTTCCTCCACCAAAAACTTTTTTTAATTAATAAATCTAAGCAGAAAAATAATGCCTTCTGGTTCACTTGTAATGTCTATTCCTTAGGGTCTGCAACACTAAGTAGAATAGGAGATAGCCAGAATCTAGGAACTCACCCACAAAAACAAAAATCTATGAAACAACCTATGCATTGGCACCGGTATTAACTAACTTATAGGAAAATTTCTAACAGACTTCACAAATTCTGTGCATTTGAAAGAGCTCCAGAGTTAAGGTTTCAATTACTTAAGTATCTACATAATCTTGGCCACGTACCTGCCAAGCACTAAATCTGAGAAATTCCCATTCCTTGGAATTTAAAAAAAAAAAATAGGTATAATAATTCCTCATGGGGAGGGCATGGCACACACCTGCAGTCCCAGCACACCAGAGGCTGAAGCAGGAGGATCGCCCAGAGTATGAGCCCAGCCTGAACTACACAGCAAGACCCTTTCTCAAAAGTCAAAAAAAAAAAAAAAGAAAGCAAGAAAACAAACATGAATGGGTAGAATGCCTATGAAAATAGAATCCTTTCTATTTCTAGTAGGACACAAATATGTACACTCAAAATTGAAACAAAGACAAACTGAGAAAAGGAGAAAAGGATAGGCAATTATAACTTCAAGAGATGCTTTAAATTTACCTTTACAAGAATAAAAAGTTTAAAAGTACAACAAATTATGAGAGACAAAATGATATCCAATGAATATGACCTAAATAGAATAAAAAATTTTTAAAGAACACTGAAAAATAAACCTATATCATATTTCAAGCTTCAATATTTCATTAACAAGATATCACAAAATGTTAAAAGTAGCCAGGGATTTAGCTCAGTGGTTCCGGCACCTGCCTCACAAATGCAAGGTCCCAAGTTCCATCCCTAGTACCAAAAAAAAGTTAGAAATACAGAACTGATATGAAGAGTAAATTAAACCCCACCCTTTGTTAATGAGGCAGGAGATCAGGGTGTGGCAAAGCGGCTGGGCACCTGGGTGTATCCCATAGATCTGACCGTCAGCCTGAGGAGTGGGAAATACAAAAGCCAGCCACCACTAAGCCGGTGGCCACTGTAAGCTTCCTCAGTGGCCTGCTCTCACTCTGTAAAAAATCCTTCTTTTCTTACCTTTAATTAGTCCACACTCACTCTGCAGAGCATATTTCTTTTCTTACTTTTACTACCATTAATAAATGTAAAACCTCACTACTTTTTACGCTTGTCTTGACTAGTTCTTTGTTCAGGATGACAAGAACCTAGAAAGCATCTCTAGGAATCCACAGCACTCCAAAACCCTGATAACATGAGGGGCCAATCTGGCAGAGATAGGTTCAAAGAAATATAGATGTAGATGGACAGATGATAGGTAAGAAAAAGAACAGGTAACACAAAGTGAGAAAGCCGATAAGGGAAAAGTGGCAAAGCTTTAACAACTGGAGAATGTGGACATACTCTTGCAACTTTTGTTTGAAATTATCTAAAAATCTTTTTAAATATTAATAAAACTAATAATATGGTAATTGAGAAGTTAAGGAAATCACACTTCCTTTCCTGGAATACAAGAATCTTTCACAAAATCTGTTCTCATACTAGGATGCACCTAGTTTTAATACAAAGAGATTCAGGAATTATACCAACCTGACTCTCCTCCAAACAGGCACTCCATCCCAAATGAAGTGAATCACAAAGCACCCAAACTCTAGCAGGAGACCCAGGGGATAAGGCAAAAAAACAATGAAGGAAATAGGCTGGCTGGGTGAGTGCCAACAAAACAAAGAGCTCATGCCTCACTAGACAGCTCTGGCTATGTGGAAATGAGCACCCAAAGATATCAGTATCTCTGAGTTTAGAGAAGGCAGAAATCCAGACTTTAATGTGAAACCTGTAGATTTCGGGGGGGAGGTGGAAACATTAACTGGAGATTGAACCCAGCGCCTTGGCACTGAGCTATATCCACAGCCTCTTTTTTTTTTTTTCTTTTATACAGGGCCTCTCTAGGCAGAATTAAAACTTGGGATCGGCCTGCCTCAGCCTTCCAGAGTAATGGGATTACAGGCATGCACCACACCTGGCTTGAAACCTCCAGATTTTTAGTGGTTAACAACCAACACAGCTTTTTTAAACATCGTTTGGGCCAAACAACCTCTCAATTCTATCTCCACTGTTAACATTTCACCACGATGCTATCTCTTCCCTTGTTTCTTTCATCGTCACCAACTCCAGTCTTTGTTTTTCAAAACCACAAGGTCACTCAAGCCCTTTAAAAGCCTCCCCGTCTTTAGAGCAAATGCTAAGCTTTCAGAACATCGTCAAGGGCCTTCCAGTAGTGTGTGGCAATTTGTATGACATCTCCTGCTTTCATCCCCACAACCTAGGGCAGTAGTCCCAAAATGCTTCACTTTCCTACCTTTGAGCCTTTTCTGATGCCATTCCCTTAGCCTAGAAAACCCTTCCCAACTCTCCTCAGTTGCTATGTTCATTCAATTATTAATCCATTCCACAGAAGAGTATGTACTGGGCACTATCCATACAACAGAGAATAAAACAGACAAAAATCCCTACCTTCATAGAGCTGCATAAAAGAGACAGATGATAAATATGTAGTAGTGACACAGTCATTTCCCACAATAGGGACAAGGGACAGGCAGACACCTGGGCCCTTAAGCTTGCTGCTCATCAGAAGTATGATTTTTGTTTTTTTCTCAGGCAGTCAGGAGTTTAAAAGTAGATTTTGCTACAAACTATGTCCCTTCACTTGGGCCTACAGATGCCTAATAAGAAGCTTGACTTTCGTTATGTGCCCTTTATTACCTTAAATCTATGGGTCAAATCCCTTCTCAGCTCTTCATACAGGTACTGTATGTTAATATTTTAGGGAGAGTCTAAACGAAGGCAAAACAAGACTGATTAGCCCTGAATGTACATAATTTCACCTCCTTTCAAGACTGAGGACACCAAGATTACCTGATCACCTGGATTCCAGGAAAAGCAGACCTCCACATAACTGAAACCCACAATTAGTCATTTTATGGCACCAGAGCCACCCCTCTAGCCACAAGGATTCCAGGGATACAAACCAGGATTGAGATAATGATCAACCAGATCTCCAGCCCACCAGCTATTCCTTAAAGGCTGGCCTCCTACTTTTGTGGGTGGGCCAGTCTGATTCCTTTCATCAGTGTGCCCCTCCAACTGCTCAAGTTGGAATCCTTTCCTATCTTTCTTACTCTCCTTTGTTAAGAGCTGCTGACCTGATCTTTGTCAGCTCCTCAAGCTAAAGTCTTTCACCATTTTCCCTTACTTTCTAATTAAAGCATTTTCCTGTAAATTTGTGCTTCAGTTTTACTTTCCACTATTACTAAAAGCAAGGACCCACTGTAACTAGCCAGTAACAGTAGGTCACACAGGAAAAGGTGCTTTGGCACAAGAAAAAAGCATGAAGGAGGGTTAGGAAGAGAGAGGATAAGGGGATGAAGGTGCAGAAGGCTGCAATTTTAAGGCATCATTTTGAAGGAGACAGAAGAGCAAAGACCTCAGGGAGCTAAGGGGATAAGTAACTGGGAAAGTTTCAGGCAAAGAGCGTACCGACAGCAAAGGCCTCAGGCAAAAGCAAACCTAGTGTTTCAAGATGACATTCAACCACCCTTTAAAGCCCAGCCTAAGTACCTCTCTGGGAAACGTTTTTGATTCCTACAAATCAGAATTTTCATTCCCTCAATACTGTTACCTGTACTTCCTTTCTGGCACCTTGTACAGGGGAACCCTCTTTTTGAACATATACAAGAGTGATTGCTGATCAATCAAGAAAGTAAGTTAAAGCAAAAGATTATTTGTAAATGATACAGACATATTTTAACTTCAAACGTATAAATGTACATTTATATCCCAATGTAGCAGCATCATGACCATGTCTTTGAGTATGAGTCTGCTAAATACAGTTCCCCATTTTCTTAGATCAAACTATAATGATAATTCGTTGTCTATGATGTTCCTTGCTTTTAAGTAAAACATGGACCTAAAAATACTTTTAGTGTTTTCTGGGAAATCTTCTGAAAATTAACAGGGCTCTCTTCCACTCTATTTTGGTTGTCTTAATCATAAATTCAATTCCTTCAAAGGCAATTCTTTTAGCTTCTTGTATTTATCAAGTCTTTCCAAAGCATTTCATAAAAAGTTTGGTATCCATGTTTCTTGATTTGAGTAATACTTGTTAAATTATACTCACAAGTACTATTTTGTATTATAAATAAGATGGAAAAAACAAAACTGTCTCTTGGTGAGCCGAGAAATGATACCCAGGCAGCCTAGATTTAACCTACCAGTTTAAACATCTGTATGTTTGCTGTGAAGGAATTGGTCAGTATGGTTTACTAAAACAATGATTAATCCAAGATGTCAAAATCAAGTACAAATTACAGCAAAGGATTTGAATAGATATTTCTGCAAACACGATATACAAATGGCTAATAAACACATGAAATGACACTTAAAATCTAGTCACTGGGAAAATGCAAATCAAAATCACACTGTACTGATAAACGTCACACCAACTAGGACGGCAATAACCAAAAAGACACAAGAGCTGAAGAGGATGCAAACTGGACCCCTTATACATTGCTGGTGGCAATGTCCAATGGTACAGCCACTTTGGAAAAGAATTTGGAAGTTCCTCAAAATGTAAAACAGTTACCATGTGACCTAGCAACTCCACTCCTAGGTATACTCAAAAAAACTGAAAATAAAAGTTGTACGTGAATGTTACAGCACCATTACTCATCATGTTACCAATTTCTGACCCCAAACTGGGTTTTTTGTTCCTCTTTGAATTGTGGAACTAATAACAAGATAACAAGACCAACTGAGTGGGGGAGGGAGACTTTTAATTCCTGGCCAAGAGTAGGAGAGAACTGGGAGACAAGCTCACAAATCAACTTCTTCCCAAACACACTGGGAGTTGAGCGGTTATAACAGAGGGTAAAAGAAAAAAGGGGCAGGACCAGGAATTTAGCTCAGTGGTTCCGCCACCTGCCCTGCAAGCACAAGGACCAGAGTTCGATCCCCGGTACCAAAAAAAAGGGGGGGGGGCAAAGATAGGCTGATAAAGGGGAAGGAATAATCATATCTTTACTGGAAATTGTAGTGTCGTCAACATGGTAAATGGCAACTGTCATGCTGCTGAGGTTGTGTCGTTTAGCATGCAGGTGGGATTACAATGAAGTTAAAGTTGTCTGGCAGTCACTGTGGCAACCATCAGAGATCCAACCAGTTTCAGCAGCCCACCTGAAGAAGGATCTCTGTCTATAAGCATCCTGTCCTCAAAGATAAAATTATGAGGTAGAAAGATCACAAGTTGGAGCCTAGCCTGGGCAACTTAGCAAGATCCTGTCTCAAAAGGTTAAAACTGAAAAAAAAAAAAAAATGCAGGGCATGGTAGCACAAGCCTGTAATTCCCAGCACTCAGGAGGCTGAGGCAGGAGGATCACCTTGAGTTTGAGGCCAGCCTGAGCGACACTGTGAGTTCAAGGCCAGCCTAATACTATACATAGTGAGCCCCTGCCTCAAAGAACCAAAAACAACAACAACAACAAAAAAAAAACCTTTAAAAAAAAATGACTGGGAACACACCTCAGTGGCACAGCACTTGCCTAGCATACACCAGGGCCTGGGTTTAATCCCTAGCACTGCAAGAATAAACAACAACAACATAAAGATAAACAAGATTAAGGCAGAGTAGTAGGTCGTACAAGACTGGGGGAAAGCAACAATAATCACCAAAAAGTAAAAACAACTGAAATACCTATCAATGGAAGAATGGACACACAAAATGTGGTATATCCATACAACTGAGTATTATTCAATCATAAAAAGGAATGAAGTTCTAATACATGGTATGGCACAAATTCTGAAAACATTACACTAAGTGAAAGAAACTATACACAAAAGATTTATTTTCTGATACATTTACATGCATATCCAGAATAGGTAAATCCATTGAGAAAGAATATGGATTAGTAGTAGTACCCAGGGGCTAGAACAAGGGAGGAATGTGGAATGACTATTAATAGGTATAGTTTCCTTGTTTTTATTTTTTTCTAGGGTTTCTTCTTGGAGTGAAGAAAATGTTCTGGAATTACACAGTAGTGACGTATGTCCAACTCTGTGAATATTCTGAAAATCACCTGACTGTACAATTTTTTTAAAATTCCACTGCTCTTAGTATTCAAAAATGCTTATTGAGGACCAGGGAGGAAAAGCAGGCCCAGCAGAAATTTCCACTGAATATATCTGTATAGGGCTAACCACTTTTGTTAGACTGTAAGGCCCTTGAGGGAAGAAATACCTTCTCATATATTTCCCTTACCATATGGTATATTAGACTATACAACAAAGCAATCAATCAAGGCTCACTAAATAACTTAATATTTGCATTTTACAAACCAGGGATCTAGAAGCGTCCTAATTGAGACTCCAAACTAATTTGAAAAACTCATTTTTTATTCCCCAGAATTCTGAGCTCCCACTAACAAGGCACTTCTCTCAATCTAAAATTTATAGGACCCACATTCCTACAACCATATAACAATCCAGAGGACCCATTTCTAACTTCTGTAACACTTTTAAAACCTTGTTCAAATTCTTCATCTTATATCTATCACCAAATGCTACTTACTGGTCTCAGTATGTTTAGCTAGAAATGCCTCACCTGTTTAACCTCATCTGTTTTTCTCAGACACCCTAAAACCAAAAAGGACCATTGTTACAAATGGAAAAAAATGTCATGTCTAAGGTTACCTGGTCTCAAAGTTCTTCTTTCTTCACAAATATCATGTATTGCAAACCTTTTTTCTCTTTAGATAAACAGAGAACTTTCTTATATGAGAATTTTTTAGTTAGGTTTTTGAAAAATATAAATAAAAAGATACAAAAATCAAAAATAACAGGCAACCAGCTTAAAGTCCAGAATGAGTAGAGAACTGGGGAACAGGACAACAAAAAGGGCTTGTTTAGGACAAGAAGAGATAAAAAAGGACCCACAGGGAAGGGATGATGTGGTAATAACCAAGCCATGAAGGCACAATGCAGCCCCATTCAGCTTCATAACATGTCTTCATGGAGCCTGATCCTCAAGCTTGGAAGGTCAGAATTTAAATAAAAGCGAGCTAACATTCAAGACAAGTAGCATGGACAGGGGACAATAATAGGATAGCACTAGTTCAAAAGTATTGTTTCTGATCAAATTTAACTTCATTATTTTTTTCAGATCCAATTTAATAACTGCTGGTTATTTATGCAATCTTGACAAGAAATGAAACATGACCAGAAATGAAAGAATGCATCCTCAATTTTCAAAATAAGGCAACATAGAGATCCAGAAAAACATTTATGGATTACCATGCCACAATCTGCCAAATAATTCTAGAATGGGTATATAACAAGTCTTTAAATACAGTAAAAAGAGAAAGCCACCAGCCACCACAAGCTCCTTACTAACACAGGCTCTACAATATTTCTTTTTTGGTTTTGTTTTTTGACAGGATTACTAAAATGGAAGAAGGGAATATGATAGGGACACTTACATAATTGACGCTAACAAGCCAATCTGACAGAATCTTTTAATGATAGGCTGGTGAACAAAATGGAAAACGCTGAACTGTCAAAGCTAAGAAATCTGTTAAACACAACTAAGAGGATGCATAGCTGTGGTCAAACATCTGTTTGACTAATATCCTAACAACCAATTTGGTTGGAAGACTTGAGTAAAATATTACAGGGCTCCATCCTTTCCCACAATCTACATAACTGCTATCAATGTAATAAAAATTAAATCTATAGACCTATTCTTCACATCCATACCTGCCACGAAGCTGAGTACCTAACACAAGCAGCCTGACAAAATCAGGATCCACGAAGGTCACAACAGGTCAAAATGATGGTCCAAACACAAAAATGAAAATCAAAAAAGGGAGTCAAAGCCAGCACTTAAGATTTTAAAATTCAAAAATATGAACAAGTAAACTTCAGTTTACATGGGAAATACCTAAATAATAAAAGTTACTAAAAGACCAACACACAATCTCAAACTGTATTAACAGATGTGTATGTCTGGACTAGATTACTATAGTTCTCAAATTCATCAATTTTTAAAAATGTGTATTTCCCATATGAATCTTTCCCACTCTTCATCCTTGAAATAGTTGCAAGAGCCTACAGCTATTACTTAAAACTCTAGCTTTAGACCTAGAGTTATTCAAGTATGTCTCAGCACTAGAAAGTATTTTATATGATCAGCCTAATTTATTGACATTTGGATCAGTGACAAATATTCCTTGAAAGAAGGTTCAAATATTATTAAATACAAATCTCTTTTTTAATAGAAGAAGCTAAGAAAAATTAAGTAACTTCCCCCAAATTACACAGAAGCTGCAGGACCCCTAGATCAGTCCCCATTTTCCCACACCATACGGGTTTCCAGTCCTCTATTTCCTTTCTTAAAACTGGTCCTAGGCACTAGAGTTAGAAAGCATACACAAACACATCCATCAACACACACTATTTTGCTAAGGACAAATTACCTTATCAAGAACAAATAACCAAAGCACATTTGCCTATAAAATATTTTGACATAGTGTGATTACTTGCAAATTTGATAACCAATATTCGTTACAAAAGAGGCACTCTACAAATGGCTTTTATTCTTAAATCTGTGATTATTTATCAAAGCATTATCATATCCCAGTTACTATTAGAAAAATAAGTTATTTCATGGATGGAAGTGATTTTAATATAAGTACTTGTCATTGTCGACTGTTCTCAAAACCCCTCCCCCCTCACGTAAGCTACTATGTGAAAATCATTAAAAGGTTTTAGGGCGTCATACTTAAACAGCAGGCCAAAGCCTTTATTTAGGGTAGCATAACCTCTTGCGCCATCACTTCCCCCAAAATAATGCCCATGAAAAACTCAAAGGTACAAAGATTCCAAGCAGATTAGTGGCCTGAAGTCCACTCTTCCACCCCCTTCACCCTGAATTTACAGCAGCCCAGTGGAGAATTAGGAACTGACAAAGGCCAAGTTAATAATGACTGGCTTATGATTACCAGCATCTGCCAGGCTAGCTCCAGGAAAACCCACCCACCCCCAAAAGATACCCGGATGCCTCTCCTTGCCCCAGGCCCTGAATCCTTGGGCTCCTGTGGGACCCCTTTAGAAAGGAAAACGGAACTTAACTACACAGTACCCTCCTCCCAGTGTCATCTATTAAAGCCCAGCAAGCTCTTTGTTTCCAACAGCTTCGGGAGGGCAAGTAGCCTTGGCTGGAGGGGAAAGGTCACTCCCTTGCTCCCCTTGCTGCCAATCTCCAGGCTGTCCAGAGAAATACACACACACACACACACACACACACACGCACATGATTCCCTGCACACCACCTTATAATAATCCAGGGTTACACCTTGCTACACAGGGGCACTCTTGGAGATTTAATTACCTCGTTGTACACTCAAAACCCACACAAGATAACTTCCTAGACCCCTCCCTCTGACAAACGGGGTTCAGTCCAGGACTTCGATTCTTCCTTCTCAATGCATATCCCAGGATGGCCAAGTGAGTCCCTGACTTCATCCATACACAACACACAAAACCACTGGATCACTTCCTGTGCCCTGGTACGTTCCCCTGCCTATATCCACAGACCTGGGGATACTCCAAGCCTCCATCTCACCTCTGAACCCAGAGGGGACACACTCTACATCGCCAACTGGGGTCCTCAGGACTCCTCTGAGACTTGGCGCCCTAAGGAAGACCCTGCTCAGCACAGGGTCATTACTCTGGCTTTCAAGCTGTGCGCCCCAGCCCCTAACCACCTCCCACCCACAGCTCTACACACACACACACACACACACACACACACCCCTCCCGGCCCGGGCCGAACCGTTCCCCCTCTCCACTGAGCCTTCAATACAAACACAAGCTCCCTACAGCACACCCACGATCGCGCCGGGAACCCCGGCGGGATGCTCCGCCTCGTAACTCGAACGCGGGGCCGCCCTCGCCCAGCCACTCGACACCCACGAATGCACGCACAGCCACTCCCTGTCCCAACGCCGGTCCCCAAACCCGCTCCGCTCCCGCACCCTGCCCTGCACCCTCGCATCCGGCTCCTAGGAGCCCCAAGCCGGGGTCTCTCCCAGCCCAGCCGCGGGAACGGGGAAAAGGTGGGGGTTCCGCGGAGGGAGGGCTCCCAGGGGCGGCTGCTGACCGGTCCTACCTGAGCAGTTGATGCTCTTGCCTTTGCCACCGGGACAGTCCCCGCCGCCGCCGCCGCCGCCGCCACCCGGGGGCTGGTTGGACGCACGGCTGCCGGGCAGGGAGAAGGCGAAGAGCAGAAGCACCGACGTGTAACAGCAGAAGGCGAGCGGGGGCGCGGCCGGCAGCCGGAGCGGCGCCTCAGCGGCTGCGGCGCCCATAGCTGGCGCCCCTGGACGGCGGGAAGCGAAGGGAGCTGCAGGCCCGGGGCATCCAGCCGTGCGCAGCCCCGCCGCCTCCTAGCAGCCCCTCAGCATCCCCGCCCCGCCCGCAGCGCCCGCCAGGCCCCGGCCACCGCGCTCGCTCGGGACTGAGTCGGTGGGTCCCGGCGCGTGAGAGGGTCGCGGGCGCGCGAGGGAGGGAGCGCGCGAGGGTGCGAGCCCGCGTGGGGGAGACCGAGGCCGGGGGGCGAGCGGGCGAGCGCGCGCGCACGCGCGGCGGGCGGGGGTCGCGGGGCGGGAGCAGGTCCGGCCCTCAGCTCGTCAGCTCGCCTTCCCTTTGTGTCCGCTCCCGTCGCCACCGCGTCACAAAGACCCCGGCCCGCAGGGTGAGGGGCGCGTGACGGAGCCGCGGGGGAGGGGGGGCTACGACCCCGCCCCGCGTACACCCCAGCCCCGCCCGCGGCCGGCCGGCACCGCCTCCGGGGGAGCTATTGTTCCTGCGGCCGGGCGGGAGCGCTCCGGGGGTCGCCCCTCTCCTCCGGCCGACGCCAAGCGCTCCCCACCCGCCCCGCCGCCCGTAATCAGCGTATTTGCCGCCCTTTGTGAACGTTTTCGAAGCGTCTCCTTCGAACGTTTTGGAACGCCGCCGTGGAAGAAGGGCAGGTGGTCTGTGGCAGGTGGTCTGTCATGTATCTGTTTTCCAAGAGAAGAAACTGAGCCGCGGAGAGTAAAGGTGACTTGTCCAAGGTCACATACCAAGAAAGGGGCATGAGCAGGATTGGAACCCAAGTTCTGACTCCAGAACTTGGAGAACACAGAGATGTTGGGTGAATCGCTGAATCTCTAGGACTTCCTCCCCACCCGCGATCCCAGGTACTCATACACCAACTGAATTGAAAATGAAGTGCGTATTGCCCTCTCCCCCGATAAGATTTAAAGAGGATTTTCTGTACACTGGGCCTGGGTGTGTGCATTCTCTCGGGTTCTTTTGTATAGCCCTACAAGGGAATTTTCATTCTATTCTACAGATGAGAAAGTTGGGACCCGGAAAAAAGTGATCTGACTCCCAATCTAGTGCTCTCCACACCACATCTTGTGAGGTGATCTCTACCCAGACATAGGTAAAGATCCTGCACTAAATTCTTTGAAAATCCTCTGCCTTTTTCAATCTATTATGCTACCTCGCACCTCAGAGGGAATTTTTAAACCTCACTGAAAAACTGATCAATTTAACTCATAAAATTAAGAAATGTGTGAAAATCTGCATTAGGAAAAATATATTCTGTAAATATGAGAGAAAATAATATGAGGATCCGAGGGTTTTGACATAAAGAGGAAATATAAGAAAAAGTTGACACAATAGAAAAATGGAAAGCCAACTTGTTTTATTCACCAAAAGTGTGGACAATAAATAGATGAAAAGAGATTTAAAGCCACAAGTAATAAAAGGCAAGATAAGACCACAAGATTTTCTCCCCTTTGGCAAATTAACGATAGTTAAAAGAAGGCTGGAGGTATAGCTCAGTGACAGAGTGCTTGCCTAGCATGAGCAAGGCCTTGGGTTTGATCCCTAGCACCGTGTAAAAAAAAAAAATTGACGGAATTAACAAAACCTAGAGCTATTAATTTATACATTTTCGGACCATGGATTAAAAAAACCTTTAAAATGTGTTTATCCTTTAATCTAGCAATTCCACTGACTGGAATTTATCCTAAAGAAATGATTGGACAATCACAAAAATGTATAAAGATGTGCATCACAGCCTTTTTATAATGGTAAAATATAACCTAAATTTCATCATTAATGACTAGTTAAAACATGGTACCCCTTTGTGCAATGGAGTATTATTCAGGTAATGATGATGATTAGGTTAATGCTTAGTGACATGGAACATAGCAGGATACTAATATGTATAAGAAAATCCTTTCTAAAATATACATGTGTACATACACAAAAAAAAGTCATGAAGACTATACAGCAATATATTAAAAGTGGCTTATGAGTAACAGGTAATACCCTTTTTAGTTTCCTGTGTTTTTTCCAGTGAAAGTTTTTGTTATAACTTTAAAGAGATATTATTTTCTTTTAAATTATACTTTCATCCTGCTTTTTATAAATAAATTTGCACTCTTAAACATTTTGCCCTGGGCCTGTAAATTGTTAGCAGGGGCATGGCAATTTTTTACAACTAAAATTGAACTTCAGTCTCTCCCAAATCAGGTATGATCCCAGGTCCCTGACTGCTAAGCCACCAAAGGCTTCTTCCCAAACCACTCTTTCACCAGCTTCTCTGCTAAGCTTGACTTCCTCCGTGCTTCTTTGCTGACCTATGTCTCAGCTGTCCGTATTCTGCCTTAAATTTTCATTTGCCTGTTCACCATAGCCCAGGCAGAAATACTAAGAGGCAACAACTCTTAAATAAAAAGCAAACAACCCTGGGGCCATAAATTCCAATTTTATTTACCTCTGTTTCTTCAAATTAGGCAAGAAAAATTCAACAGATTTCTCAGAAATATTCAAATTGAAAAAGATTCTACTTCCCAGAGTTCCCTGACTTTGATCACACAATCTTAGTGTGATAAAAAGGGTCTTAGAGGTTATCTAAGAAAAACCTCATCACTTGTTTTAATATTGGTGATCCCAACATACAAGAGCAAAAAGATGTGAGACTCACTATATAAAAACCCACAGAAAGTCTAAAAAGAATATAAATTTCTGACCACCACTCCAGACAGTCTGGGTGAGATTTATCTCTTTGTTTAAAGTCCTCTACATAACTCAGACACTGTGCCAAGTTTGGAACCCTGACCTATCCTTAATCAGCTATTAACAGCAAACAGTCATAAAATCTCAGTGGCAACATGAAAAAATAATTCTCAAAGGTCTTACCATAGGTGACTCTGGTTTGCCAGATGGAGGTTAGGCCGAGCTGTGTGGCTGTGCTCTAAGCTGCGGATCTAAGTAGGCTTGGCTCCTTTGTACAGGGTGAGCTCTGGTCCACCCCACCAGTGTTCATTCTGGGACCCTGGCTAAAGAGACAGCAGCTGCCAGAAGGAGTCTATTGGAGCCGACAGTGGTGCAAGGAGACAGCCCCTACCATGCAGGCACTTCTCACACTGCTACTTGTACCTGCCTGCTAACATCCCACTTGTTTTGTTTGTTTGTTTTGTTTTTGTTTGATTGGTGTTGTAATCAGGGTTTGCAAGGGAATAGATTTAATACAGGACACAAATTTATAGGATTATCTTAACAATATTCACCCCAAAAGTCAAATGCAGAACAGTGCAAGAGATCTGTCCCCTAGCTACAGACCCAAAGAATCCAGTGAAGGCCCTGGATCCCTCAGCATTGTCCCACACGAATCCAGCCAAAGGCCTAGAGCCCACAGCAATGTCTCCTGCAAGTCCATACCACCAGAAAGGACCAATGGAAGTGGACGCTAGAAAGTCTGCGACAACTTGGTGAAGGATCTGTGCCAGAAGGCTGAAAGATCTGCACTGGAGCCAGGAAACAACGCTCAAGACAAAGGGGAAGACCAGAGCTCCCCAGAAGAGAGCAGCAGCCATTCCCAGCCGACAGAACAGCCAAGTTCATATCAGGAAAATAAGCCACAACAAAGTTCCTCCTCGGAAATCAGCAGCATGCAGGCTTTCCCTCAAGTTCTCCTTTTATGTCGTTCAGACAACAATCCTCAGGTGGGTCCTCCACGCTCAGAAACCACACTGATTCAGTTCAGCTGGGTGTTTCCACTCAAATTGACCATTAATGGTTTGGTTTGTTTCTGTTAGGTTCAGTTCAGTTCAGTTAGGTTCACTTTGGTGACAGTCTCCATGTGTAGTTCAGGCTGGCCATGAACTCTATATAGCCCAGGCTGGGCTTGAACTGACTGGCAACTTTCCGGCCTCAGCTTCCGGAAGGTGAGAATTACAGGCATCACCACCACACCCAGATTTTCATCCTACTTGTTAAATGTAGTCCTAGAGCTGAGCCCAAAGACAAGAGATTAGGAGATTCTACTCTTTTTTCTCTTTTTTTAGGCGAGTCTACTCTTATGAAGGTAAGTTTTAAACAATTTATGAGAGATCCTGTACTTCAGCACCATCAGTTGTACTCAGAAATATTTTCAGTTCCAAGTAGCAGAAAACTCAACCCAAATTAACTTAAAAAGGGATTTCATGGCTCAGGATAAAAAAATATAGTCCTTCTCTATGACTTGGTTTTTGTCCTCAGTAAAGCTTCACTCATGGAAAACAGTGCATTCAAGGAATCTTTATGAACATTTGTCAAACACTACGCACTAAAGCAGCCTCTGAGGACAAGAGAGAATCCTATCTTCACTGTGTGTGGGGGAGACATCTGAAAATTAACAGTTACACCACAGTGTGATAAATACCAAATATAAACGGAGTGAGAGTGGGGTCGGAGTAAGTGGCAAATCCCATTCAATACTCCCAGCCCTGCCAAAATCCTGGCTTTTCTGGGCCTCCTGCTGGATGATCTAGCTGCATAATGAAGACCCAATAAATAGTAATGAGACACCTTGGGGCTGACTAATTGGCCCTGGTAAGAGAGTCAAAGTGCTTGAGCCAGAAACAGGGAAGGGGTGAATTATGGTGGAGCCCTAACACAGCCTGGCATTGACCTCTAATCCAATTTGAGAAACCAGACCCTACTTCCCACAGAGAAGAGTCTTTAAAAAAAAAAAGGAAAAGAAAGTATATAAAGTGATTCATTCCTTTAGCAGTTTGTACTGAAGATCTGGTCTCATCCCACAGAATTCAGTGGTGAATACAACAGACCTGGTCCCTGTCCTCTTGACTTTTACAGATCTTAAGTAAATAAATATATAAAAGTAAATTTACAACATAGTTAACAATTACTATGAAAAGGAAGATCAGAGGTTTCCCTAGAAGAGAGATGCTTATACTAAGATCAGGATAAGTGAAAGTTAAAGAGGGAATGTCCTAGGCAGAGGCAACAACATGACCAGAGGACCCATGAGTAAGAGTAGGAGAGTCTGAATGCTGGCCAGGATAAGAAGGCCCTAAGAGTTGTTTAAAACTTCACTCAGTGATTCAACATTTACTGAATACCTACTGTAATCTAGGCACTCTTCTAAGTACAGAGAACAGCAGTGAACAAAACAAGGTCCCTGCTTTTCAGAGACCTTATACTCTAGTAGAGAAAACGAGATAATAGTGTTGGATCATTCAGTAATAACTAAACTCAGTGAGAGCCTACTATATCCTGGGTACTGTCAGGTATTTCATATTTACTGTCACTAGTCTTCCTACCCACCTTGTTGATAGATATTATTTCCATTTTATAGATGAATCAAAGGCCTCATCAAGTACCAAGTACCCAAGGCTACAAAGTTAGAAAGTTGGAGTCACCCAGTTCATTCTAACCCCAAAGCCCTACCATGTGTATCACAAGCATGAGAAGATGCGAGAGCATCATTGTCTGATAGAAGATTGAGCCAAGATTGGCACCATCAAGACTATACCCAGACTACTCACAAGCACTGATATAGAATCAGCCTAGGTACCCATCAACAAATAAATGGCTATGGAACATCACACACACACACACACACACACATTCAGCCATTAAGAATGGAATCCTGTCATTTGCAGCAAAATCTTAAGGACATTAAATGAGAAAAAAAAGACACAAAAAGCCAAGTACCACATGTTCTCTCACACATGTGAATGCTAAAAAGAGTTAACCTGAAAGTAGAATAGTGATTACTAGGGCTTGAGAAGGGAGCAGGGGCCAGAGTGGTGGAAAAAAAGATAGTTAAATGTGATAAATATACGCTCTATGCAAGAATGGAAATATCACATTGGCTCTCATTAATATGTACAATTAGTGTGAATTAATTTTTTTTTTAAAAAAGGCTACAGCCAGGCTGGAAGTGTAGCTCAGTGATACAGTGTATGTATAGCATGTGTGAGGCACTGGTTCAATCCCCAGAACAATAACAACAATAATAACAAGAAAAAACAAAACACAGCCACCAAAGAGTATGTATGAGTATCCTGAGCACTCTGAAAGAGTGTTAGAGTTTGTTGAGATTTCTTCTCATTGTGATTCAGGGATTCTTGTGATTACACTGGCAAGGACTCCAGTTGAAGGCATGGTTATTCTTACCCACACCTCCTTAATGATCCTCAAACTATGCAGATGGTAAGCAGAAGCCAAGGAGGCATTTACAGGCACCTGAATAGAAAGTGCTCTAGGAATCCAGGGAACTAACCTAACTCTGGGTGGAGAATAGCCTCCCACTATAATTCTGTTGGTTTGAAAGCTTTCTCACCCAAACAGTCCCTGTGAGTGGGTAGAGAGAGTGAGGAAGCATCTCTGGGGTTTTCCTGCCAGTTGTCTTGTCACTCAATTGTTCAGCACTGCTCAGAATACAGAATTAAGGTTTTTCTTGATCTTTCAGCAAACGGAAATTCTCAGCTGCAACTCAAAAATTTCTCCAAAGGCTTTAACTCATAAAAGATTGCACCAGAGAAATAGCTTCTCTGACAGACAATCACACATAAATGGAAATAGGGAGGTATAACATGATAATTAAGGGTGTAGGCTCTGGAACCAAGCCATCTGGGTTTGCATCTTAGCTCTGCCACTTGGTAATTCTATGATCTTGGGCAAGTTACTTCATTTCTCCATGCCTCAGTTCCATGATCTACTCAGTTTCACTTTTTTCTATTTCATGGGGTTGTTGTAAGTATAAAATATATATATATATATATATATATATATATATATATATATATATATAAAGTGCTTAGAACTCTGTTTAGTGTGTTACAAGTACTCAATAAGTAATTGGCTATTAATAGCTGTGGCATAGTAACAATATTAGTTATTGTTAGTGGGAGTTGTCATTAACTGTACTTACATGCTAGGTTAAAATCTTTGCATGTAGTGCTCAATATACTTGGGTTTTGTAGTACCCAAAAACCTAATGGAGAAATTGTTAATATTATCTTCTTTTTATAGAAGAGAAACCAGATTTGGAAAAGTTAAGTAAATTTCCCAAGGTTACACAGTTAGTGGGCAGCAGGTCTGGGACCAGATCTGTCTTACTTTACAGCCTATACTCTGAATCAAAACCCAAAGAGTTAGCAGTCAAAAGAGCTCATCTAGGCTGACTGCCTACTACAGAAGCCTGCAGGAGGGCAACCTGGTGCCTGGCAGGGGCAGCCAAGCTGCTGAGAGGAAAATTATGACAAATAGCCAGGTAGGTCAAAGGGAAGGGCAGGAGGTTACAGCCAAGAGTCTGGGAACTCGAGAATGACATCTGTTAAGCTAAGAATCATGAGAGATAAAGCAAGGAACTAGGTACATGGAAGAATTAGAGTGAGTCAAATGGAACTAAATAATTATATTTTACCACTGAATGTGTTTAAGTATGTCAGCTTTCCTCTGTATGTATACATATGTATTGGGCATATGTCATTTGCCTGTGTGTATACATATGTAATGAATATATCAGCTTGCCTCTATACATATACATAAGTGTCAAGCATATGTCATTTTAGTCTTTGTGTATAAATCAGGTTGCCTCTGTGAGAGTGTGTATGCAGGGATATTGGAGTATGACAGCTGGGGCCCCTGCCCTCATACATGTACATTTTCATGTATGTATTCGTGCATACATTACAATATATATCTACTGATCTGTTTATGTATATGTGAACATGAATTGACCTAATAGTTTTTAATTCTTCTTCCTTGACTCTCAGTTGAAAATTATTCCCTAAAATCTAATGGGAGTGGGGGATATAGCTCAGTGGTAGAATGCTGATTTAGCATGCACAAGGTCCTAGATTCAATCCTGAGCACCACAGGAAAAAAAAACTTAAAGTTAAAATAAATGTGTATAGTAGTTCCCTCTCTAAAATAAAAGAGAGGGCCGGGGGCTTAGCATCAGGTCAATACAGTTGAATTCAGCACCAAGTGGGTTCCCAATTAAGAGCGTTGTAAAAGTAAAACAGCAAAACCACATTCTGAAGCTGTTTCTCTAAGCACAGAACAATAGTGATAAAACATAAGGCAATTTTGGCAGTGATGACTTCAGTAACAATGAGAGCAGGGGCCATGGTAGGGCAGGGAGTATGGTGACAATAGTCCCATTCATCCAGCAGTATTTAGGGATTGCCCATTATGTGCCAGTCAACCATGTGAGACAGTGAAGACACAGAAGTAAACAAGACAGATAACCCTTGTGGTATATTGCGGTCCATTAGGGAAGTCAACTTAAACAGTCACAGATGTGAAGGATTTTGCAAAAGACTGAGAAAGCATGGGTAAAGGGGACCAGTATTCTGTGAAGAACAACATGTAATTATGAAATAATAAAGCAAATTCAAGAAAAAAAGCAAAATCCCATGATTCACTCGTATATGAGTTCCAAAAAGGCTGATTCAGAAGTAGAGAGTAGAATGGCAGTTACTAGAGGCTGGAGTGTTTAGGAAGTGAAGGATATTGGTCAAAGTATGCATAAGTACAGATAGAAGGAATAAGGTCAAGAGACCTATTATATAGTGGTCACTACAGTTAATATTTGTGTGTATGTATGCATATGTGTTGGGGATTGAACTCAGGGCCTTGCACATGCTAAGTGCATGCTCTACCACTATAACAAACAGTGTTAACAAATACTATGAAGGAGGAAGGTTAGAGGTTTCCCTTGAAGAGTGATGCTTGTACTAAGATCAGAATAAGTGAGTTATCATATTCTTCAAAAATGCAGAGAGCATAGATGGTAAGTTGTGTTAGTCACTTTGTATTCCTATGATAAAATACCTGAGAAAATCAACTTAAAGGAGGAAGTATTTATTTTGACTCAATTTCAGAGGTTTCAGTCTGTTTGCTTAGCCCCATCACTGTAGGCCTGTGTTGAAGTAGAATATTGCAGAGAGCACATGGCAGAGCAGAGCTACTCATCTTGTGGCAATTAGGAAGCAAAGAGAGGGGGAGGGGTTGGGAACAGACTATACCTCTCAAGCACATGCCCCCATAACCTACTTTCTCCAGCTAGGCTCCACCCCTAAAGTTCCCATCACCTCCCAATAACCCATTAAGTTATGAATCTGTAAACTGATTAATCCACTCATGAAGTCAGAGACACCAGGATCCAGTCACCTCCCAAAGGTTTCACCTCTGAACACTGCTGAATTGAAGGGTATAGATAAGATTTTAGGGGAACAGTTAAGATTTTAACTATAACATAAGTGTTCTTATCACAAAAATTATAACCATGTGTGAGGTAACACATTTGTTAATTAGCTAAATTTAATCATTGCAGAATATATATATACTTCAAAACATGTCGTACATGATAAGTACATATAATTGTATCTGTTTTTTAAAAACAAACAACAGAAAAGGCAGCTGTGGCTAAAGCTTGAAAAGTGAATGACATAGAAAGAAGTTGGAGACTTCAGAAACCAGGGATAGATCATGGCCTTTTAAGCCAGAATAAAGATTCAGACCTGAGTTTAAGGGAAGAATAACCTGTCCATATTTGTGTTTGAAAAAGATAATTTGGTTAAATGGATGATGTGCAAAATTATATTAATAATATTTCACTGGGGCTGGGGATATAGCTCGGAGTTGGGATTCAGGGACTAGGTTTGATCCCCAACACTGCAAAAAAAGAAAAAAAGTAAATAAAATAAAATATCAATGAAGTTATTAAACAAAAAACTCCTTGGGTTGCAGTGTGTAGAATAGATTGGAAAAACAAAATGTGTGCAGGAAAACCATGAGGGAGTATTGCAGTACCCCAAGTGAACGAGAATGGTCACTTAGACTAGGGAAGATGGGGACAAGTAAATGAAATAGCTAGGTTTAGCAGATAAGAACAGTAGGACTGGGTGACTGATTAGATATGAGATGTGTGGGAAAGAAAGTGTGAAGCAGTGGTTATCCCCAGGTTCATAGCCAACTCTGGAAGAAAAATGGGTTTGGAGAGATGGTGATGAATTCAATTCTAGCCAGAGTCTGAGAGGCCAGTGAGGTATCTGCACGGAAGCCTCCAGTAGCTACTGAATTCATACGTCTGGTGCTTGTAAGAGATATTTACACTGGGCATATACATGTGGGAAGCACTGGAGGATAGATTAATTGAGGTCAGGGAAGTGAGCATAACTTAATGAGATACCTACTTTTAAAATATGCATACTTTCAAAACCTTTACCAAATACACAACTGTCAAAACAGTCTCTGTGGAAGTTTACATATTGGTGTCAGTTTCTTTGTACAGTTGTACCTAGATATTTCTTATGATTTTTCATGTGCAAGTAACAAGGTTTTGAAGTGTTAGTAAAAAATATTCTATAGATTACATTCCCAAGAACACAACGTTTACACAAAATGTATATTCCTCATTTTAAAGCTTAATTGTATTTTACTTTTACATATACACTTCAGTTAACATAGAACACTTAGAATCTACGTGGTATTTTTGATTTCTCAAAGTTAAAAAATTTAGAGTTTTAGGTTTGATATGGTTGTATCATAATCATCTCATAATTGACAATTTTAATTTTGGACAATAAAAAGAAATTGAGGTATCTTTGAAACTGTAAAATCTGGTTTAATCCTCTTTCTAGACTCTTGGTAGATTGAATAATTAGTGTCCAGAGAAACTAAGGAAATGGGCATTTTAATTACTTATTTTATCTTAAGTTACTCTTTAATGAACATTGCTCATTACAATTTTATAAACCAAAAGTTTTTACTAATTCCAGTAACTACAATTTCTTTTCACCTAGATATTGGAAAAATTTTGTTGCATTTCAAATTCTAAATAAACTACAGACTTTATCCTTAATAAAAAAAAAAAAAAAGACGAGAAGAGAGTTTATACTAAAGCTGAGGAACTCCAATGCAAGAAACTACATGGGAATGGGGATTGATCAGAAAATTAGGAGGGATACCAGGAAAACACAGTGTCACTGTGACCAAGGATCAAATGTGTTTTAAGAAGCAGAATGTGGCCAACTGATCAAATGCTTCTGAGAGGTCAAGAAAGATGAATACTGTCCAGCAGATACAATCACAGGCAGTCATTAATACTGTTAGCAAGAACTATTTGCTGAATGGTAGGGCAGAATCCAGATTAGAGTTTAATGAGACATGAATAAGGAGCAGGAAGTGGAGACAGAACATTTAGACAGCTCAGCTGGAAAGGGAAGAAGAGAATCAGCAGCAGGTGACTGTGGGTAGAGGAAGGATTTTTTTTTTAAAGATAAGACTATAAAATACTTAAATGATGATGATAAATCCAGTAATGGAAGAAGGGAAGACTTGAAAATACAACACAGGAAAAAAGATAATCAGTTATGTGAGATTCTTGAGAAGACAGGAGTGGAATTCAAAGCACAGATGGAAGGACTGTCTTTCAAGAGCAGAGACTTCTTTGTAATGAGAAGGATGGTAGAATGGAGGTGATGTAACTAGGCTTGTGCATATGGTGATAAGCTACTAAGGACATGTTTGGATCGGGACATCTGTGTTCTCTGAAGAGAAAGGGAGAGGGCAGAATAGATGGGGGACCAATGACTGCATCAAAAGTAATGTGAGGCAGCTTTAGCCCCACTATAGTCTCCACCAGCTCTCTTTTAGCCTCTCTACCCCACTCTTTATCATTGTCTTTGATGTGAGCAATTGAGTTTTCTCTATATTATATAAAATGTTGCTTTTTTAAAAACTCATATATGCAGTTTATATAACAGATACTCTGGCCTCTTTCCCTTCCAACCAGATTGTTGCTACACAGAAATTCTGGGTCAGATTTGAAAAGGGTGGGGAAAAAATTGAAGTGGTCATTGATGATAATGGGAGAGAAAGCATATGATTTTTCCCAGCAGAGATTAGGAGCAATCATCAACACCAAACAGACACCAGAGAGGCAATCTGATGCCAGGATGCTTAGGAGAAGGAAGTTAGGAGCTTTTTCTCTCAGATGGGCATTCCTTGGAATGGGCAAAAAAAATCGACCCTTGATATTCCCTCTTTCCCCAGCAAAGGAGTTCTAAGGGCAAGTGGATTCTTTGCTTTGTAATTAACCAGTATGACTTGAGGTTTTTGTCAAATACCTTTCCATATGAATCCTGACAAATGATCAATGCTGACTTAGTCACCATTTTGTAATCCTCAATGAAATAACTGATTCAGATAAGAATGATCAGTGGATACTAAACCCACTGGGTGAAAGGTTATAAGAGGATAGAACATTCAGAGTCTTAAATCAACACCATACAGATAACTTATTAACTATGAGTGAAAGAACATAACTTTATAATAGGAAGATCTAGCAGATACCACCTTCACTAGGTGATTAAATTTAACATCACAAAAGGGGATCTAGAGGGCTCTCCTAAAATGATACAGTGAATGGTAAGTGACATTTATCTGCATGATACCCTTGCCAGAAAAATTTAGCCCAAACTTAATCACAGTAATATAATCAAATAGATCCAGAATGTGGGACACTTTACAAGTCCTAGACTTTCAAAGAAATTAACATCCTGAAAAGTAAAAAAGATAGGTTTGTTCCAGATTATATAGACAGACAAAACAATCAAATGCAATAAAGTTTGATTGGATCTGAGAAAATAAACAATAATAAAAGACATTAGAATAATTGGAGAAATTTGAAAGTAAATTACATATTAGACGATATTACCAAATTAACGTTGATTTTCTTAGGTGTGATCATAGGATTGTAGTGATGTAGGAAAATGTTTGTATGCTTAATACATATATGCTGAAGTACTCCGGTAAAGCATCATCATGACATCTGAAACTTTCTTACAAATGGTTGAAAAGGAAAATGAGAAAAATAATTGGTAAGTCTAGGTGAAGGATTTTTTAAAACTCCTGGTAGTCTATTTCTTAATTACTTCACCAAACATTTTCTTTTTGTCATAACATTAGAGAGCTTTATGCTCATGAGTGTAAATTGCACTGCTTAATGTGGTAAATTAGATTGAAATTTTAAAAGCATCACAGCAAGAAAATTGTTCTGCAAAGCTTCTTAGACATAAAAGAACTTTTAACTTGTATAAGAGTATAAGTAAGGAAATGGTAAAGTAGGAGAGTAAGCCACAAAATAATAATAAAATATTTTTCTGGGTGTCAAAAACCTTTGAGTCCAGCATGTAATGACTGGAGATGTCAGTTTCCTTATCTGCCAAGTAGGCTGAGATCTCTATCAGCCTGCTATACATGCACAAAAGGCAAAGGATATGAAGAGCTTTTCTAAACTAAAGTGGGTGTGCAAATGAAGTTACTTTAGTTAGCATGATATGGCAATGTCCTGTAGGTAGTGGTTCTCAAACGTATCTAACTAGCAACTGAGAAGCTTGTTAAACATGTTGATTCCAGTCCTACCATATGAGATCCTGACTCAGTAAGCGTAGGATGAAGCCCACAGCTTGCTTTGTGCAAGCACCCCAAACTGTCTAGTGCAAGTTGTCTAAAACCCACCCATGGAAAGCTGTCTTGGAGTAGGTTCCTGTGATCTAATCCTTGCTGCTCAGTGTTTGGTCCCTGGATGGCCAACATCGCAACCACTGGTGAGCTTGTAGGAGCAAAATCTGGACATACCCCAGGTTCCCTGAGCCAAAACATGCATGTTACAAGATGCCCTGGTGTTTCCCATATTCATTAGTGTTTGAGAAAACACTAATTTAAATGGCAAGACTGATTGGCAGCCTCTCTTTTTGGCTTGGTCTCTGGTTTTCAGCTTGCTGTCAGACAGAATTGGGGTTGCCATCTTTGCTATTGCTGACACCTTTCACCTCATTTAGCTCTTCTCTCTGCTTCTCTTTGTTTCTGGCTCCTCAGTATCCTGGCAGCTCTTTGATAAACAGAACCTGTCAATCAGAGTGCTTTTCTCCTATGCCATGAACACTCCAATCAAAGCACACTAATGTGGGACCTAAATCTAGTTAAGGGCTAATTAGGTGTGTACTTTTTTCTTTTTTTATTGTTGTGAAACATATGTAACATTTACCATTTTAACCATTTTTAAATTTATAGTGGTATGAAGTACATTCACCTTGTTGAGCAATTATCACCACTATCCATCTCCAGAACTTTTGGTATATGATTGTAAACAAATCATTTAACCTCTCCAAGCTTCATTTCCTTATCTATAAAATATGAGTAATATTACCTACACTTGTAGAATATTTAAAGCATTAAATTAAATAATATATGAACATGCCTAAAACCCATAGAAGATTCCAACAAAGGCTTACATCTCTCTTTTTTTTCATTTAAAGTATGTTTTCAGAAAACCCTGATTTTGCACTAGATGTGGTCTACTGAAGCCAACTGATAAGAATTTTTTAAAATATAAAAAAATCTACACATTCTGGGCACATTGTTGCCATAAAACAGAGAAATCTGTTAAATAGAAGTATCCTATAATCTATAGAATTGGGATTTTTGAAGCAGTTAGTCTGCCACCAGTTACATTTTAATGGGAAAATTACATTTGGGGAAGAAACAATCTTTTTTGTTCCCATATATTGAAATTCTTCTATTGACTGTATTTAGATTGTGTTAAACTGCTTAAGTACAATCATTACCCTAATATCAATAATATTCACAAATGATGCTTTCAACCTTGGGGCTGATCCAGTTGGATGTAGTATTTGAATTCCATTTATGTACACATTATCTTTTAAGAAGAATGCTAAATTGAAAACTTGGTTATATGCAGTAAGTTGAGTTTAATTTCAGAATTAGACTAATTAGAACACAGGAGAGGAAGTTAGAGATCCTCTTCTCTAACAGTCTTACTTTACAAATGAGTAAATTAATATCCAGATAGATCTAGTAACTTGCTCACAATCACATGATGAATTACTGGCAAAGTTGGGACCAGAGCCCAGGTTCCAGGAGTGAGCGTCCACTGGACCTTGAAGAAGGGGTAACACTTCAGCAGCACAGATGATGAGAAGCGATTGTAGAAAGGCTGAGAGCATTCTAGGGAGAGAGATCAGCAGAAATGATTTCACAGCACCTGGTTATGAAACTGAGAGATTCAGGATTGTGTTCTAGGGGTGTCACAGAGTAGGGAGGCTACAAAGAGAAATAAGATGAGTTTTTTGTGATGGGAGAAGATATTCTTGGAGTTAGTAACACAAGATCAAAAGAGAGGTCTAATTTGTTTTTAATTTTACAGTATACAGGACTCTTCGGTATTATATTCTCATGTAACCATTATAGCAATCATAAGGAGGCTTTTGCGGGTAATCCAAGTCTAATACTCAGGAGGTCAATGTTGTTTGTAAAAATAGGACTTGAACTGAGACCCCAAATACTGTAGTCTGTGTACTGATTCTTAGAAGCATGAGATCTGGGTTCAGACCATTTGGGTTCAAACTTTTCCATCCACATGTAGAAGCCATGTAACTTTGAGAAAAAAAAGTGTCTAAAATCCAGTGTTAATATATTGTGTGCTATACACTGCTGTTCTAAATATATATGTTATGGGCCAGGGATTTAGCTCAGTGGTTTCGCCGCCTGCTGTGCAAGCACAAGGACCCGAGTTGGATCCCCTGTACAAATAAATAAATAAATAAATAAATAAATAAATATGTTATGGCTTGTGTTTAGACATCCCCTCAAAGCCTCATGCTTTTTTCTGAGGTAGCTAAATCTAGAGTGTGTGATGCTGGGGTTAAGGGAATGTGATTACTAAATCACCTGAGTAATTGCTTTGGCACTGCCCTAATCCTGTGGTCTGGATAGGATAAAAGGGGCAGAAAGGTGCTGTTATGGTCCCTTGTTGCTTTTGCTACTGTGTGAGCACCATGAACTGTTTCTCCTCTGCAGTGCCCCTCTGCTATGTGCCACTCTGCCTTGGAACCAGCTTGGACTGAAACCTCTACCAATTGTGAGCTAAATAAACCCTCTCCCCTTTAATTTTGGGTGTCGGGTATTTTGTTTCAGCAACGATAGAAAAGTAACTAATACAATATATGATCCTTGACTTATAATGGTTCAATGCTGTGACTATCTGATGGTGTAAAAGTGATAGGCATTCAGTATAAACCATACTTTGCGTTTTGAATTTTGATCTTTTCCTGGGCTAGAAATATGCAGGAAGACATTTTCTTGTGGTACTGGGCAGGACAGCAAGCCATAGTCCCAAGCCAGCCATGCAAAAACAAGGGGTAACAACTGTACCCTACAGTACACTGTGATTCTGAGCTGTAATGTTTCAAAGATTAGGTGTATTAAATGCATTTTCAACCTATGATTTTTTGGTTTACTATAGGATTAACATGATGTTGTGCCATTGTAAGTCGAGGAGCCTTTGTGTTATTCATTTAATCCAACAACCCAATATTCTATTATTATCACATTTTTTTTTGTTTTGGTACTGGGGATCGAACTTGGGTCCTTGCGCTTGCGCAGCAGGCAGTGAAACCACTGAGCTAAATCTCCAGCCCTATTATCACAAATTTTAACCTCTTCCCTCCAAAAACAATGAGAGGGAAAGTATCTCAATAGAAGATGATGCACATATTTATTCCCAAATTCTGTTTCTTGATTTATAATGTATCTCAACTCCCTGGTATTAAATTAGCTTCCTTCCTCCTTGAAATACTGTGGTACATTATTGTTAAAAAATATTCACCCTCTCCCCTCATCTTCTTAGGAAGTGTCGGCTTCCCTCCCCTTAACTTTGAGTTCAGCCATGAAACTTGCTTTAGCCAAGGAGATTTTAGGCAATAAAACAAACAAAAGTTGCAGTGTCCTACATTTGGGCTTGCTGTACTCATGTACTTCCTGTACTTCTTGTACCCTGAGAAGAGCTTCCCCTAGATAACTGTGGCCCCTGTAGCCTAAGACTCAGAGTGACCACAGGAGAGTAGATCTACCCCAGCTATGCCCCAAATGTTTCAGTGACTGAGTGGAGTGAGTACCCTTCAGTCCTGCAGAAAGTCTAATATCAGCCCATTCCAAGAAACTCTGGAGACTGGATATGAATTTAGATGCAGGGGCTAGTGTTACAGCTCAGTGGTAGAGTGCATGCTTAGCATGTACAAGCCCCAGGGTTCCATGCCTTACACCATATGCATCTTACCAGCAGAGGACCATGTCTGAGTTTCCTTCTTGGTTACACTGGTAGCTGAACTAGGATGCTGGGACAGAAAAGGAACTGGAAGCTTACTTTCTGCTGCTACTTACAGTATTTCAACTATAACAAGTATCCTTTGATTAAAAAGAACCAACTTCTTTTTTTTTTTTTGTACCGGGGATTGAACTCAGGTCCTTGAGCTTGCACAGCAGGCGGCAAAACCACTGAGCTAAATCCCTGGCCCAGAACCAACTTCTTAAGTAACAAGAGTTGAAATTTTTCCTCCAGCAAACCCACAGAAGAGAAAACTCAGACCAGAGCCTAATTAAGTCTTTTAGCAGTCACCAGGAGTTAAAAAAAGGAGCCCATGTTTATGGCTAGAGACCTCCTCATACTCTTAGCCCTATATGTGGTTAGTCTTTGTCACTCTGATCAAGCAGTGCTATAAGGAACTACATCCTTGGATCCTCATTTATGGGTAGCAGAATCACCATTCTATCCACTCTAATCAGTATCAAGAGTAGGGAACCTTCACACACATTCTGGGCAACTGGATAAGTTTTCCACCTAATAATGACAAACTGAACTGTTAGGTTAATCAGCTTGCAAAATTGACAATTGAATTGCATAATAGAGGTTCAATAGATGCTTTCTTTTAAATTTTTTGTTTAAATAATACTTCTACAAATTGAATATCATTCTAAATGCACGAAAAAACTATTTTTAAAATGCCATGTTAAAATTTTTCATAAGGAAAATAATCATACTCCTATATTTATTAGGGCATGTTTTACCTACCAGGTGCTCCTGAATCATAGTATACCAGGATACTTCCCCTACAGGGCAACTTCTCTAAAGAAAGGCATCCATATCCCAATGACAACAATAATATTAAAATGCTTTACATCATTCTTTATTTTAAAAGTGCTTAACCAACATATACTAATCTTTACAACATTAAAGGGAGGTAGATAAGTGTTATAGAGCTTTCACAAATGGAAAAACTGAGGCAGAGATTAGTAAATTGTGATGAAGGGCATAATATATGGCACAATTGGGAAAAGAATTTATTGCAGTCACAGATACTGATAATCTTTCCTATGTCTTCTGAGTTCCACTAACACAAAAGTAGCAGGCATAGCATGGAAGCAAGTCATCCACAGTGTGGTGAGTTAAGGCTGAAGCACTACCTTGTTGAGACCAGAGGCTGAAGACACTGTCCTTTGGCAAGCATTCCCCTCTCACATTCACACATGCTTCCACCTCCAACCAGGGTAGAGTGGAAGCTGCTGTGAGTGCAGGAAGGAGGGGATGGAGAAACTGGGCCAGGAAAGAAGACAGAAGAGAAAATATAAACTAATATCAAAGCAAGAGCAAGGAAGAACAAGAGGCTCAGCTGGGAAAGCAGCCCAGAAAAAAGGAAAGCCATAGCACAAATGAAGTGCCATTCATCTGGAAAGCTCTGACATCCAGAAATGCTATTAAAAGGGCAATTCTTAGCAATGACATTACAGAGCCACTCCTTGTGGCTTTGCCAAATATAATTATCAGGTCCTTCTGACATTCCCAGGAGGCAGAATCATTCCTTTCCTCTGGTCCACACCAAGTGCTGATGTAATTGACCTGACACTGCAGACTGTTGACAACTCAAATATACTCTGCCACCATGTCACCTCTCTTCCTCTGCCCTTCTAGGCTCTTCTGAAACAAAACAAAACAAAACAAAATGCATTTTAAAATTCTCCCTGCAAAAATCCTGTAACATTTCCTAAATCTTGGATGCATAATAGGGCTGGATTTCATGTTTGACTTTTATAAAGGGGCTGTGATAAGTATACTTGGGGATTACTGGCCCCTCCCAACCAATGTTCCTTCACACCACATGGAACATTTAAAATAAAAAAATAACAACTCTAAAATCTATGGATGCTGGCTATCTAGAGAAAAAATTGGAGCCCATATGAAAGAAAGAAGCTTTACTATCATTCTCGTGCAATGCGAATACCAGAGATGGCCAATGACATGGCATGCCAGTTGCAAATGAGGTACTGATGGCAGAGACAACACAAAATGAGCCATAACCAACCACCCAGCAGGGAGGGGCTGGTGTCAGATGAACAGGTAGAAGTGGCAGCACAGGCAGCTGAGCAGGCAGACATTAGGGCAGGGCAACAATGAGCTAAAGAGGTGGGAGTGCTGCTGTCTTTTGAGGCTGAAAGAGAGGCAGGAGCACTAGTTAATATCTAGGCCTCTCCTGAGACAGGTAAGAACCAGAAATGTATCCTTCCTTCATTTTATTCAGCAGCACCATTCTCTCAGGCACCTAGCTTTAACTTACCCCTCCTTTCCAACAAACGGAACCAACATCGACCCATACTGATTTCACTTCAACAATCCTCTTAACATTGTTAGGTCTCTCATTTTAACTAAAGCATCCTCTGGGTTCCTATCTTTACATGATAATCAGGGCCAAACCCTCCTACCTGGTATCCCCAACTCCAGTCTTCACTCAGTTCCATCTTCTAATCTTCTTCCTGGAGCAGTTCTGATCATGGCACTGCCCAATTTGGAAATTCCCCATGCCTCCGCTGCCTCCCATTTATGTGTCTTATCTTGAGTCTTTAACAGAACCTTGCATCTAGTAAAATTCCTTTGCTTTCCAAATTCCCACCTGCCAAAATGCCAATTCTAAGGATGGTGCAAATGCCACCTCCTCCATGAGGCCTTCAAGCTTCTTGGTTCTCTGCTGTCAATTACAAGTGCACTTGCAGTCATACACTGGTCAACTACATGACAGCTGTATACAAGCCTTACCTCCCCTCCTGGGCTGTGTTCATGATTTGACAAGGTGGAGGATGGTGATTTGTGTCTTAATATTTATCTGTTCCCTACAACACCTCCCAAGAATGGCTTTTGCATTTTCACCTCAGGTAAGGAAAGGCTCAAAAGTGACATGAATTGGGATGTATTATACTTGTTCAAGACTAGACACTACAAGTATCCTGTAGTGTGATTTGACTCTCGGGATGAAACAAATCCATGACATAGCTTCAAGGGAACGGGTGAGGGAAGGCAGGTGGGGTTGTATGTTCTAGAGTCAAGAGACCTGGGATTGAAGTTCTGCTTTGCCTTTCATCAGCTATGGGCCTGGTTCCAGAGGGTTCTTCTCTGAGCATCATTTCCTTACTTCTGTAGGACTTCATAGGATTAACAATCAAACTAGATACATCTGTGAACTCTACACAAGTGATTTTCAATCCCAATTATGCATCATAATCACCTATAAAGCTTCCAGAAACTAGAGTACCAGGTCCCAACTCAGGTCAACTGAATCAGAATCCTCTGGAAGTGATACCCAGTGGGACTAATTATTTATAAAATATTGTTTCTAATGCATAGCCAATGCTGCAGACTACTGTTATAAACTCATAAATACCATTAACAGTAGAGCAAGGTGCTTTAGGCTGCTGGCTTAATTATCCTTTATTTGTTTGGCTAGGAATTAGTTCAATGCTTTTATAGTTCAATTAAAATAAACTACTGTTTGTGAGCATTTTGTGTGTTGTTCTACATTGTTGTTTGTATGCTTAACTCATAAGTTCTGAGAGAGAATAATAACCAGCACATGGTTGTGCACAAAGATGTACTTAATCTCATTTTCTTGAGAATAATAAAAACTTCATAGGGTCCTGGAAACCCTGGCTGTGCAGTAGTGTGTTGACCAGACAAGCACAACCTGTTGCTTGCGGGCTTGTAAGAAATATAGAATCCACATGTGTAAATACTGAATAGTTTCTCTAGTGTGAAAAACTAAAAGTGTAAATAAGAATCAAAATATATAATTGATATTGTGAAATAGGCAGAAAATTGCCTAAAGGAATAGGGAAAGTGGGAGGGGAAGGGGAAAGGAAAGAAGGGAAAAGAAAAAATACGAGAAAAGGAAAAACATGGAAATGAAGTCTTTGTAAATAGGGAAGGGTGGAGGGGGTGAAGGGAGGGCAAGGGAATGGGGAAAAAGTAAGAAGCAAGATACATCATGTAAAGGTACAAGATCCCAATGATGAATATAACTGTATTGTATACCTAAAATGTATCAATAAACTAAATGGAAAAAAAAATGCAGAATCTCAGGCCTCATTCAAGAAAGTACATACAGTACTAACAAGATTTTTAGATGGGTCAATAGGTGAAGCAAAGGCAAGTTTTTTTCAGTTCACATCTGTGTATAGGGTCTGCTGTTCCCTGTCCTAATCCTCAAGGGGTAGAAGGACATGGAGAGTCAAATTCTGTATCCCACAACTCTTTTTTTTTTTGGTACCCGGGATCGAACTCGGGTCCTTGCGCTTGGCACCAGGCGACGAAACCACTGAGCTAAATTCCCGGCCCCACAACCCATTTTAAGTGAGAACCTTTGGGATGCTTCATTCTCTAAAGGATCTATTTGATAACAAAATTAAGAACAGAAATCTTTATAAAAGGATCTTTCAAAGGATGGTCTAGTCTCTCATTATAGGATGTATCTAAAATAACTAGATGCTCTAAACTATTTAAAATATGGTTCATTGTATAAAATAGATATCCATTTAAGTTTTATGCAGTGCACAAATCATGAATCTATGTGTACCTTACAGAACTTACAGTCTCCAGGACGAAAATTTCAAAAAAATTATGGAGAAAACTTGGCTATCGCAGGAGAACATCATTCCCAATTGACCTATCCTCTCCAGGCAATCATGATGTTGGCAGTACCCACCCACAAACTACACCAGGGCCAGGAGTTGAAGCACTCTAAACATTATCTAGTCCAGCTCCCTGGTTCTGTAACACACCAAGGAGTTACCCAAGGTGACACAGCAACTTGAGCAGAGCCAAGCTTAGAACTCAGGCTCTGACTCCTAGTCACTCTCTCTTACATAGCCTCTGCCACATCTTTTCCCTCACCACCTAGCCTTGAAATTTCCTTCTCAAGGGCCAGGGATTTAGCTCAGTGGTTCCGGCGCCTGCCTTGCAAGCGCAAGGTCCCAAGTTCGATCCCTGGTACCAAAAAAAAAAAGAAATTTCCTTCTCAGAAACTGCTGATCTGGCTTGGCGCTTAACTGTCTCCCATCCAAATACTAACCAGGCCCAACGCTGCTTAGCTTCTGAGATCAACCATGTTCAAGGTAGTATGGCCATAGACTTGGCACTTAACTGTTACTTTGCTTCTTTGCTTCCTTCAGCCACTGCTGTCCCCAACTCTCAGGACTATTTTTATCACTCTACTACAAGAGAAGCTGTATCACAGCTCAATCAGAATATCCATTTATCAATCCATATTTTCAAATATGTGGTAATGGATTCTTTAAAAGCCCATGCTGACCATATAATGCCAGCTACATACCACTACTATCAGCCAACACCATGAGCAGGGTGAGGGAAGGGCCTTTCCGTAGGAAGCTAAAGACTAAAAGCAAGGGCAACCATTAACTCAGTAGTACACAGCTGGAGGAAGGTCAAAGGGGAGGCAAAATCTGGAGCTCAGTTGAGAAGCCAGCACCTTTTTAAAAACATACACAGTGTGACTATAAAATTGCAAGTTTTTTTAATAAAAGAAATATAACAATGTAGAAACCTAAACTAACATTTCTCCCTTGAAGTTGTTACAGTCTTAGTTCTAACAAAACTACCATTGTTGTAGACATTAGTTGGAACTCTTCTTTGAAGAAAAGCCTTAAAAGGCAGTTTACGAGCTACATTAGAAAATATCCTCCCAAATGCTAAGCTTTTCAAAAACTGATATTCCCCACAGACCTCTAGCAAGTTCTGAGCAACAGCATCACCTCTGGAGAAGGGTGTGGCACCGAGGACTGCCACTTTCAAGTCAGGGCATTAAAAAAAAATCAACCATACTTCTTTATAGTCACACTTGCATTTGATTCTTTAAAAATACAACACTCACACATGGTTCTTATATGAATTCTAATTAAGACATTACATTCAGAATTATAGCACTTGTAATGATAATTTTCAGACGACTATAACAGCTTCTTTGCCACTTAAGGGATACATAGGATGCAGCTGTTTACCTGAATGTATTCTTAAATAAGTGACTACTACCACTCTAATTTTCCTAGGTGTAGCTCCATTACAGGTTACTGACCACAGTTCATGTTCCAGACTTTGCCGACACAAGATTAATTAATTACAAGGGAACCACCCCCAAAGCCTTAGGGTGAATTGGGAAAGGGCCGGTTAAATGAGGAAACAGGCCATTCCTTGGTAAAAGTTTGTAGTTTTCTTTCCCAGTACATCTTCTTTTTATTGAGTACTTCCATTTTTATCCTGTGTTCCTCCTCGGCCATCTCACATTCTCGCTCTATCTGCTGGATTTTGGCCACATGCACCTCATTCATTTGTATCAGCTGCAGCTGTAAGATGGACATTTGTTGATGGTGTTCTTCCTCATGCATCTTTTTTAAAGCACCTTCCTGAGATGTTTTGCTCCTGTAGTTTTTACTCGCTGTTATTCTGACAGCTGAACACGAGGGTTCAGGTTGAGAGGTCCCCTCACATACTGGAAAATGTATGAACTCTTTCTCATCATCGCACAGTTCTCTATTTGAAACAGCAAATGATTCTGAAAAACAGCAGAAAACATGTTCAAAGATTTTACAAGCAGAGAAAAATGTCAATCCTATTTCAAATGACAGGGTCTCTCATAACAGGATGGGTCTAAAATAAAATAGTGTCTGCTTTGGCCTTCATGTCTACAGGTACCCTGGCCACACCTAACTTTTTACAAAAACCCATAAATCCTAAGCAACTTTCCCTTAAGAAATAATGACAAAGGGTTCTGTCATTTCTAAAACTCTCAACAATGGAAACAGTAGTCAGAGAATGTACTTATCAGGAACAGGAGAACTTGTGACATTGATATCAATTTTAAACTGAAATGTGCAGAACTCTGATCTGATGCACATGAGGCCACACAGTACAGGGCTAACCATGGGGGTTTTCAGATAAAATTCTCTTTGGTCTTATCACCCTTGCCAGTTTCTCATTCTGCTAGTCTCCATTCTAGTTTCTCATTCTGTTCAGTCTCCACAAGAGCCATGGGAGGTTCCCGCCCCAGGTGTTAGCTCTCATAGCAAGTGTATGTATAAATGTTGCTCCTTGAGACATGAGTCTACACTCCCTGGTTTAGCTCCCTCGCACAGCATTTCTCTTTGATTTCCTGCACCTGGCTGTTACTGTTAGCACTGCCACATAGAGCCGGTATTCAGGTATTCAGATCCCAAAGACACTTGTCAATGTCTCCTTTTTTTTTTTTTTGGTACCGGGGATAGAACTTGGGTCGTTGTGTTTGCACAGCAGGCATCGAAACCACTGAGCTAAATCCCCGGCCCAATGTCCCCTTTATGTAATCTCTCTCTCTCTCTGAAACTTCACAATCCTTCTTAAAATTTCTTTCCTCCATTAGCTTCAGAGCCCATCACTCTCTCCTATGTGTATCTATAGCCTCCTTCCTCTCTGATCATCTCAAGTCTTGAGACTCTTGCTCCACCCACCCGTTACCTTTTCTTATCCTTGATGTGCCCATCTCTGGCTCTGGTCATCATCCACCCTAAATAACCTCATAATCTGATTCCAACCTTCTTTCATCTTCTTTGCTTTACTCTTCAAAATATCCTGTGCACCCTTCAACCCTACCAAAACCTACTGACACTCTTTAAAAAGCTGTACTTCTGTTCATAGTACTGTCTCACTCTTTCATCAGCTAAAGTTGTGCTCAGCATTTGCCCCCCCCCCAATCCAGTTTCTCTTTTCCAACCTCCCCTCCCTAATTCTTACTCATTAAAGACATGCTGCTTGGGCTGGGAATGTAGTCTCAGTGGCACAGTGCTTGCCTAGCAAACACAAGGCCCTGAGTTTGATTCCCTGTAGCAAAAAACAAAAAGACTAACGGTGATTGCTCTGTGACACTTCAGAACTCTTTCTTCATATGTTCTCCTCTGTTATATCTTTGTTTTGGTTTTGGTTTTTTTGGTACCAGAGATTGAACTCGAGATCTTGCGCTTGCGAGGCAGGTGGCAGAACCACTGAGCTAAATCCCCGGCCCTCTCCTCTGTTATATCACTCAATATCCACTAGTAGTATTTTGGCACCACACCTTATCATTTCTTTTATCTTTGGGTACTAATTACTTTCCTTGGTACATGGTGGATGCCTAGTAGTACTTATTGGGTGAACCTCTGAATGCAAAAGAACATGAGCATATGGATGCAAAAGGATACCATGTGTGGTAGGCACAGTGTTTGCACTGGTATTTTTATAAGGTAGTGACATTAGTGTCAATAAGAGAAAACCACTAACTCCACTAACCCATGAAGTCTTCTAATTGTGACTCCAAGGCTTTCTTGAGAAGCTTTACATTTCCAATAATGAAAATATTCTCCTCAGAGAAGAGTAATATCAATTTATTAACAGAGTTGACTACATTATTATGTCCACTACATTATTCTGGAAAAGGGGATGCTGGGAATGTTAATGGCTACTGGGGGGAACCTAATTTGTAATACTCCTTTAATAAAGGCGAATGACTATAGTTTAGATTATTTCACTCCAAGGGGTAAGGTAACAACCATAACTAGTCCCTAATTAAATTTTTTTAAAAGGTAAAAATCTTACTTTTGGATGAAAAGGTTTTAAAAAAATACTTCTGTGCTATCCAGAGATAATGAAAATGTCTCCCTAGGACTCTTTCTTAATTCCAATATTCTTGCCTTAATTCAGTGCCTTTCCTTCACATTCCTACTGCCTCCTGGGGTTGTCTCTGGCAGAGCATTTATGTTTATTTGTTTGTCATTCTTTTCATAGAGCACTTTTTAAAACTAGAGGCTTAACTATCTCCCCTTTATGTTCCTGAGTTCTCTGAAGACAGAGACAGCCTCTTACTCATCCTCTTTTAGAGACCAGCACAGAGCCTGGCATAGCCCTGGGCATTTAAGAAATGTGTGTAGGGTGCACTGGCTGCAGGGGTCACATTTCCCCCACCTGCCACAGTTATGGAGAAAGAACAGTGTTCTGAGAAGGTAACTGAGGGATGAGAAAGTGTTAACTCTGAGGACAGGGCCTTCAGATGTGTGAGCATCAGCCACAAAGAACATTACCTCACTCATTTCCTTTCTGGTTTTATATCTGAAAATGTTTCCTTTGAAGACTGGACACATTGACATTTTTTGATACCTCTACTCTCATTGTTCTTTGATTTCATTCCAGGGGATATTTCTGGATACTCCTCTGAGTCTTTAAAGTACATCTCCTCACAAGGCTGCTATCTCCCAAATTCTAAATGCTCACTTTTATCTCAACAATTCTAAGGCTTTAGAAACATGATGATGATGATGATGATTTTGATGATGATGATGATGATGATGATGGTAGCAGCCACCATTTTATGAGCTGCAAATCAGGCACTAGGATAGAGCTTTGCACAATTTCCTTATTTAATCCTAATAACAACCCTCTGAGGGAGGTATTATTATAGAAAACCAAATGCAATATCCAAGGTCATCTGGCTACTTGAAATTACTAGGATTCTTTTTTTTTTTAAGACAGAGTCTCACTCCATAGTGCAGGCTGGCCTTGATCTTGCTTTGTAGCCCAGGCTCATACTTTTGACTCTCCTGTGCTAGCCTCCTGAGTGTTGGGATTACAGGCATGTGCCACCACATCCCAATAATGACCAGGATTCTAATCCAGATCTACATGACTCCAAAATCCAAGCATAACCACCTCAGTTCAGCCTCCCACTACTCCACTTGCTCAGCCAGCCACTTACATAGCATAAAATATAGCCTCCAAGTTGTATCCACTACAGAATCATCTATTACTAAGGATATCAGTGTATATTCTAATTTTTGTTCTCCAAATTTCACTCTAGACTTATGAACATTCAGAGAGTATCTTCATGTCTGAGATCAAAGAAATGACTTTTAAAACTATTCTTTCTAAAATGTGCAATAACATACACATTTTAAAGAAAAATAGGTCTCTTAAAATAGGCAGAAGATAAGGCTTAAAACTAGGAAGAGCAGTTAATTAACTTCCAAGCAAATATTAGTTCCAATGAATAGAAGCTAGTGTTCAGATAGGAAGAATATTCCCTTAATTGGAAAAAGATTAGCCTGGGAATAGCAACCTGCTGCAAACACATACCATGTAGTTTCTCTCCCAGGTAAAACAAAGCCACTCAAAGCATAAAACAACTCAATTTTATAGAAAAAGACAGGAAGGGTTTTCTGGGACTCAGAACACAGCCATGGGGGTGTTCTTTCACTGGGGTAATTTCAGTGAGTTTAGTATCAGCAAGGAAAGCCTACTATGACAGTAAAGGAAAGGAAGAAAACTGTACAGGCCAATTTCCAGTCCTTCTCAACAGAATAAAGGAAACTAGATTACTGGAAAAGTGGATTAACAGGATATGGTGGATGCATACTATAGGAAACGATTGTACTAATTAAAAGAAAAAGATTAGATTTATAGATTTATACATTGCAATGAGAATCTTTTGGGGGAGGGCGGTGGTAGTGGTGGGTACTGGGGATTGAATCCAGGACCTTTGCAATGAGCTATATCTCCAGCCCTGTTTTTATTTTTTATTTTGAGACAGGGTCTTGTTAAGTCATTTAAGGTGCCCAAGCTGGGCTTAAACTTGCAATCCTTTGCCTCAGCCTCCCAGAATGCTGGGATTATAGGCTTATGCTACTACCATGCCTAGCATGAATAAATCTTAAAAACATTATTCTAAATGAAAAAAAAAAGCGTAAGAAGTGATATCTATAGCATAATTTTTAATCTATGTAGATAAAAAAACACATGCACACAAAACACACGTGAGAAGAAACTCAAGCATATTAGGCTAGTTTGAGTGCAGGGAGAATGAAGAAAAAAAGGGAATAAACATGAAACTACAAGAGGGGCTTTTCACAGAGTAGAGCTATAGGTGTGCAACAACTTGCAACAGAACTCTGTGCCAAGTTCCCACCCCAAAATAATGAGATTGGATTAAGCAGTGATAATAATGGAATTTATTAAGAAATGTTCACATTATTCATTACTTTGTAGCAGAGAAATAATAGTATGTGAAATTAAATATAAATTCTAAGACATTTGAATACTACTTTAAAAGCTTCGTTTTCTTAAATGTATTTCACTTCCTGTCATCCTGCCATCCCTAGGAAATTCTGATGGCACCCTTAGTTTCTTCTCCACACCTGTTCCCCAAGATAACAGAAGATAACTGTCAAAGCCAAATTATCCCAGATCACAAAATCTGCCGGGTGTCATCTGTGTGCGTGTGTGTGTGTGTGTGTGTGTGTGTGTGTGTGTACATATGTATATGTATGTGATGGGTTTCTGGCAAATACATTCCTAAGTATTTTTGTTAAACTTTAAGACTACTGAATTCAAATATAGATGTGCATTTTAAGAAAATCCCTGACAAAGCTAGGAATATCCAGGGGATGGTGATCCAGATGACACAGACAATACCAACTCACACCAAAACATAGTTGGAGGGAGGCCTCTAGTGGAATACTACTAGGCTCCATCCTCTTTAACCTTTGTATAATAAATTCCAACAAATCTCTAAACACCTAATCCTGTTAACAGGCACCCAGTAAGTTATTAAAACATCACTGCCAAACAGAAATAGAATACAAACTACATAAATAATTTTATATGTTCTTATAGTCACATTAAAAAAAAAGAAATAGGTGACTCTAATTTCCACAATATATTTTTAAGCCAATATATCTAAAATATTGTCATTTAAACATGTAATCAATATAAAATTGTTAATGGTTTATTTTCTTTTTGTGTTATCAAATCTTCAAAACGTGGCGAGCACAATTAGAGTACATGTCAGCTTAGTCTACCCACATTTCATGTTTATTAGCCTTATGTAACTTGTAGCTACTGTACTGGACAGTGCAGTGTTAAGAGATACAAAAGTAAGGGCCGGGGATTTAGCTCAGTGGTTCCACTGTCTGCCTCGCAAGCGCAAGGACCCAAGTTCAATCCCCAGTACCAAAAAAAAAAGAGAGATACAAAAGTAAAACAGAGATACACATGTCAAAACACATGAGATAATGAGGGTCATAACCCAATAATATACGTGCTGCCGAAGGGAGCACAGGTCATAACCCAATAGTAGGTTTTGCAGTCATTTCCTCACCAACTCCCAGAAGAGATGACTGACAATTCCAGTTTTTTCCTTCTTGAAAGTAAATTGAAATACAAAATAAATGAAATATGTAACCTCAACACTATTTTAAAGGGTACAAAGAGTCCCAACACCTTTCCTACTAGTACTAACAGATAGCCTGGATGAACTTCCCAACTGACTAAGCTCCACTGCTCTCCCAATCTGATGTGGAAACAGGAGCAGGCAACATTTGGCTGTCCTTCAGAAAGGATCAGTAAAAAGGGATCTCTCCCATATTACACATGTACAATCATCCAATTTAAATTAATCTCTTTCACAAGTAAACCTCTAGCAAATGTTGCTACAGAAAAGGCACTGAAAAAACAAATTTATTCCTTTCTTGCTCGAAATTTATAAATTGTGTTTATATGTAAGTGAATTACATAATTTCTTCCAAAAAGAAGAAGAAAATTGTGGAATAAACTTTTTAGATTCTACCCAAGATTTTGAAAATGTAGAAACATGTCCCATAAGAAGACCCTAAGAAATAAAACCACAATAATCCAGAATCCAAGTCTACAAAATGAAATGGCAGTTCACATCAGCATCTTCCTCAGCAGCATGGAACATAAGTAATGTGAAAAGCAGCCTTAATAATTCACCTCTCTACCTTTCCCAGCACTCCCTACACTGCCTCACAGAGACCAAACTGCTCTGAGACCAGCAAGATGGCCAATAACTGACTTGAAGCTATGAACTCTCCAAGCAAGGACACTGTCATTTAGCAGCAGGTCTCATGGCCTACAGAAGCAGCAAGGAGAGATAAGAGTAGGCACTGCCCACATAAACACTGTTTGCTAAGGGTCAACCCTATCAGAAACCAGACACGAAGCTCCTGCATAGGAAAATATTGACAAATCTTTATGACATTAACCACTATGGTTACCCAACTGACTCCTTGGTCTTAACTTTGGTCAAATGATCACCATGCAAACTTCTGATCATAAATTAGCTTCCCAGGATGATTTACCTATAGGAGAAAAAAAAGGCACTAATCACAAGGGCATGTATTTGGTTCACTTGCTAATTATCTTTTTTCACTCTACACAGATAACATTCTTGGTTTAAGACAGTTTCTTGTGACTTTTGATTAACAGGATCCGTTCCCTCAGAGCTTAATCTACTCTGGGGACACTAACAAGTGAATTTCCCATCCTGCAAACCAAGAATGATTTTCCTAGGTAAGTGATTGCTGGGTCCTTGGAGCACCAATCCTCTGGTCTCCCCACGAACCTTCCTCTGCTTCCAGATGTACATTCTGCAAACTGCAATGAACTGTTAATATTAACCAGACATTTCCTGTCTTAAAAGAGGCAGGAATTATTGGAAATTTATGCAGCTTCACCCTCCCCTTGTCTGGAGACATTTCAGTGGCCCCTTAATACTAACCTTTTGAAGCTATGATGAACTATCACATCTTTGATTATGACAGTCTTTTCCTTCCCTAAGAATTATGGGTGACACATTTTGCTCTTTTCAAAGTATATTAAAATTAAATTTTCCCAGAATTTCTCAAAGTCCTTGGAGTGCAACAGACCAAAACTTGAGGTCAAAATATTGTTTTTAAACTGGATAAATGCTAAGTGGGTGTTTCCTGTATTAATCTCTGTGGTTTTGTTTTTAAGCCTGAAATAGTTTATTCTTTTAAACGGCCTTTTGAGTGACTGATTTTAGTGCTTTGCACATAATAGATTCTCAAAAAATTGAATGCATATAAATCCCCATCAAATTCTCTATTCAGAGATAGGTTAAGACAAGCAACTGAAGTACCTTATTAATAACTGCTGTGTGGTTCCTTCTCTTACCTTATGTTTAAGTAACAATAAGGCCTCTAAGAGAGGTAGCTTGAGGATCTAAACAAGTACTTTTGTGTACTATATGACTTCAATGTCCTATTTAATCCTCAGAATTTGAATTAGGAAAGTCAAGTTGGATGTGAAAGTTTCTTTCTTATGAATTCCCTCAAAATAAAGGATTCTAAAATTAAAATGTCAAACAGGTCCCCAAGCAGCACATGCAAAGTGGCACAAGGAGTGGTACCTTGGGCAGCAGCATCAGGGTGGTACTCAGGCTCTTCCTCGGGCGGGCTCTGCAGGAAGTAGAGCTGCTCAGGCAGCATGCCAGCAATCTTCTCCTTCCCTAGGACATGGGTACTCAGCAGTGGGCTGACGCTCCGCTTCACTTTCTCTCTCCTTTCATGGGCCATAATTTTTTTGGTCCGAGCCTTGATGTTCTCCCAGCACTTCTTCAGCTGTTTGAAATCCCGCAGCGATACACTTGGCTGAGAGTTGTACTCATGGGCAAGTGCTTGCCAGGTACGTTGCTTGAGGGCAATAGTTCGTGCATCACTTTTCTTACATTCCAGCACATATTTATACTTTTCTACTAAAGCAAGCAAGATGCTCTTTTCCAATTCTGAGAAGTATTTGGCAGGTTTTATAATTTCGTTGTTTTGCATTTTCCACTGTGTTTCTTTGGGCGATTAGCTATCCTGTAAAAGGAAGTTTGAAGAAAGAATTACCAATTCCAGCAATAAAAATGTCAGCAAATCACTTAAGCTTAATCCCTGATACGATTCCCTTGTTTGAAAGAGGATCAATACTTTCTTTTTCATTATTATTGTATTATAACATTCACTGGAAAATATTCAGAAATTTACTAGGAATGCAGTTTTAGATTTTCCAGTGACTTTTCCTTGGACTTGTTATACTGTAAATACCTGGTATACAACAGCAAAAAATGAAAAGTTGAACATCTATGTGATACTCTGATTTCTTAATTCTGATTTCTGTTTGTTACAGAACTGATTATTCCTCCAAATCATAATGACAGGCAGCTTTGGAACTAAGTAGATTTCTCTAGTTTTTGTCACAGATGAAGAAAGAAAAGTCATTGTGTAATCAAATAAAGAAATTACTCCAAAAGATCTGATATTGCCATCACTGTATCTGTGGTCTTAGCCAGGTCATATCCTGGAGCAACCACAGATTCATCTTAAAATCAGGAGTGGAGTCTGTGATCCCTCAGGTCTGAGGAACACTTTTAAAAGCATACAATCCTGTATAAACAATTTCTGTAATTTCTGAAGTGAAAGGGCCTGCACAGTTAGAGAATGAGTCCACTTCCCCTCTTCAAGATTGAAGGAACTAGGGTCAGAAAGGTGAAATGGATTGTCCAAGATCATAAAGATGGTGACTTGGAAAGTCCAGATTTTTTTTTTTGTCTCAGTAATATGGTGTCCTTAGCAACTACAGGGCTCTCCCCTTGGATGGAGACAAATTATTCATCAGTGACTCCCTTAAGTCACTTTGGCATCCTCTACAATGGGGATTTAGTATCTCTCTCATACCAGATGCTTAGTAAGACTTATTCTGCTAAAGTATATGAAACCTATGTATGTTTCCCATATGTTCTAGTCGCAAGAAGCTTCCTATAAAATTAATCTCTCAAACATGTGATGACAAACATGTAGCTAAGCAACAATAATTGGAACAATAAAGTGGCCATTGTATGTTCCTTCCCTTGCTGGGAAGGGTGAACATATTTGCAGACTGTTTTTTCTTCTCCAAGCCTGTTTTTTCAGAGTAGCAGGCAAACATCAAGATGGTGGCCGTTTAAAATTGGCCAATCCATATCAAAAGAATAAGGAACCAACTTGAAAGGACCCCTGCTAGTCAAAAGTGTGACAACTGATTGTCAAGGGTGATAGGTACATGAGGTTTCCTTCAGTTATTTTCTTAATTTTTATGTATGCTTGACATTTTCTTTCTTTTTTTTCTTTTTTTTTTGGTTCCGGGGATCGAACCTCAGGTCCTTGCGCTTGCACAGCAGGCGGCAAAACCACTGAGCTAAATCCCTGGCCCTGTTTGACATTTTCTATAATAAAAAGTTAGAGGGAGAAAAGCCTGTGGCTTTTAAATATATTGATACAATAATTTAAAATCACACTGTTACAAGTCAACTATTCTCACACAATGCCTGGATAGAGGTTACTATAGTTGTACTGGAACAGGCTGGAGGGGACCAGGACAGATCAGAGAACCTTCACACGGGGAGGGTGAGGCAGGAGGATCACAAGTTTAAGGTCTCCCTTGGCAATTTAGTGAGTTAGTGAGAACCTGTCTCAAAATAAAAAGAGATGGGGAGGTAGTTAAGGTGAAGGCTCTAGGTTCAATCTCCAGTACAAAAAAGAAAGGAAGGAAGGAAGGAAAGAGAAGGGAGGGGAGGAGAGGGGAGAGAAGGGGTGCAGACTTTACATAAGTGACAGAATCTGATCAGGGTCTCCCACAATATACCACCTCATCCTAAAAGTTAAGGTCAGGATGAAGTATTATTGTGAGCAGGCTTTCCACCTACTGGGTATCCCTCTCCACAGTCATACTGGGCATATAAGGAATCAAAGATCAAGAGAGTTAAACACATGTCAAAGGCAGTTTGGCCTCAGATTCTAAGCAAAGCTAAACGAAGGGACATTTATCTTTGGGGCTGTGTCCTGGAACCCCTAAATTTTCAGGCCTTGATTTGAGTATGTTGCTCTCATATCCCTACAGTGACACCCATTCTGAGCCTCTTCCCCAAGGTCCAAAATTAATTTTTGCCTTTATCAATACTTCTATTCCCTATAAACCCTTGATTCCCAAAATAAAATTTACTAACACATGCTCTGCACACTCTGGATGTTCTATATATCTCTATCTGCCAATCTGTCCGTGCCCAACTTACTTTTTGTAGTTTTTATTACTAAATCAGTGGGTACACCGAATGCTCTTAAATCACACAGCTCCCAGAGCAGATTCTGAACTGATTCCCCCGCCCTAACTCCTCTTACCCAGGAGAGGCCAATATGTCTACTTTCCTCCTGCCCCCGCTCCTTCTAAGAAGCATTAGAACTCTGATCCACAAATAAAAATGGGATTACTGCCTATTTTCTTCTATTGTATGTAATGCTATTTATGTATACATTACATATGTGTGTTTGTATATATACACTTTCTAAATAAATCTTTTTTCCAATCTTGATTACTTCAAGAGAAATGCCTACAAACAGAATGGCTGCCACAAAACATGAAAACATCAAAGACTTCTGTGACATCATCAACTTGTCCTTGTACAAATGTTATGTTGACTTACAGTCCCACTTACAGCACATAAGCATTTCTATTTCCCTGCTTCATTTACTTTTGCCATTACCTTTTTTGTTCTATGGCAACTATGGAGGTGAAAAAATGTCACTTCATTGTTTAATGATCACAGATCCAGCTCTCATGCAAATAAGCTACACTCTGAACCATGTCCCTGTGATACTTAGCAACTGTAAATATATGGAATTAAAGCCAAGCAATTTAATAATTCTTCCTTGCAATTTATGCGGTACCACTAGCAGCCACAAGGTGGTGGTAGACTTATGGGGAGTCTAAATTTCGCAAAGGTTTGGCCCCACTGTAGCCAGTTGACCTCTAGTAAGCGCATAATAGCAGATAACTTTTTTTATGTGTGTTTCTTTTTTTTTTTTTTTTTTTTTTTTTTTTGGTACTGGGATCGAACTCGGGACCTTGCGCTTGTGAGGCAGGCCCTGGAACCACTGAGCTAAATCCCCAGCCTTAGCAGATAACTTTTGTAGAGCTTTTGTTGTGGGTTAGACACTATACCAAATGCCTTATATGCATGATATCATTTAATCCTCTCAAAAATAGCCCTGAGAACATCATTTGTTACACTTCAATATTTTCTGTTAAAAAAAAAATCAGGTACCAGCAGGAATTACACAACTGCTTTCAAAAGCAAATACTCAGAATTACCAACACCTGGGGACCATTAATAGCCTATTAACTAAACTGTTGTTTAATCACTAGCTAAGTAAATCCTCAGTTACTAATTTACTTTGCTTAATTTTGTAGAACAGCAGGCCTCCCTGGGCCATGTGGTTGTGCTCTACAGTGCTATAAAGGGATTCTAGTATAAGCCAGACGTTCCCTGTGGATTCCCAACAACCTCATGAAGTAGGTAGTTTATCTGTACTAACCAATTATCATTCCCATTTCCCAGATAAGAAAACTGAGGCTCAGGGGATAGGGGGGAGCCCAATGGTAAAGCACTTGCTTAGTATGTGTGAGGGCTGGGTACAGTCCCCAGCACTGCAAGTAAATAGATAAATGAATGAAAAGAAAAAAGAAAACTGAGGCTCAATAACTTGCTCATGCCAATATTAAGTGGCAGAAATAGGATTCAAACCCAAGACTGACAAGGCCCATGCTCCTCTGTCCTGCTTAGTTCTCTTATTTCAGACCTAGTGACAGCCTCTACTCCCCTTATCAAATTGTGTCAATTAATTAGCAATATGGCTGTCAGTTGGCAGAGATCCAAGGGTAAGGCAATTTAGGCGAGCTGTGCTCTTCCCTCTCTTCCCCTCCCCACTGGCTCAACCCCTAGCCTCTATCATTTCCCACCTCTTTCAAACCTAACACCCTCAGGCCCTTACGAGGTATACCTCATATAGTCTGACCAGAGTTCTGAAATAATTTCTGCTGGTGATCTGACAGAAATGTACATCTGGAAAGTAACTGCAGAGACCATATAGAGCTTTAAAATGCTCCATACCCCAGGGGAATGCTAGCATTTTGCTTGAGCATCTGACTGTCCTTAGTACATAAACACTTCCCAAAGTACGAGCTCTCCCCCAGCAAAACTTATTAATGGAAACTTTGAAGCTAGAAAGCATATTCTACCTCAGAACTATTCAGCAATGTCCATAATTGTTTTTAAATCACAACATAACGGCCTTCCTTGCTGCATCAGCTTTTAACAGAGATGGACTGGCTGTCCCTGCTCCCAAATCTGCTCGGCAATGACCACCTTTTGTACTTGCAGATCTGCTAGACACAGTGCTACCGGTTCTTAGGCATGGTTGTGGTCCAACAAGCAGCCCAGTGACCCTCACAAAGTGGGCTCTTGGTAACACAAACATGTTTATTTAGGCATAAAACTGTATAGTATGTGCAGAAGATCATACGTGACAAAACAATACACCAAAAGCTGCATTAAAGTAAAAACGGTCAATAAAATGGCAAGATCCAAATACAACGAAAGTTCTCCCTTAGGTTTGACAAAGACCCACAGACAGGTCTAAATAAAAGAGCACAATTCTAATATCCAGAACAGAGAGGAAATGACTAGGACAGTTTCCAAAACACTAACTGATTATAATAGGTATGTTTGATATTCCACCTTAAAACAAAAATACAGCTGTTTATTATTTTTTTGTGTGATCCCAAAATTCCAATGTTGAAGCCCTAATCCCCGGTGTGGCTGTATCTGGGGACTGGGCATGGAAGGCGATAATTAAGGTTAAATGAGGTTATAATTAGGAGACCATTGTCCAATGGGATTTGTGCCCCTGTACGAAGACACATCAGAGAGCATGTGTTGTACCTCTCTCCTCCACAAAGAGGCCACGTGAGTACACGGTGAGATGGCAATCACTTTTAGGCCAGAGGAAGGCTCAGAATGAAACCTACTTTGGCAGCATCTTGATCTTAGACTTCTCCACCTCTAAAACTATGAGAAATACAATACCCCAGTCTGTGGTATTTTGTTATGGCAGCCTGAGAAGACTAATATACTATCTAATGGTTTTTAAATCCACCAAGGGTGAAACTAAGTCTTAAAGTTTCAATAGACTAGAAAATCTTGGCAAAGATTTTGCTTTTACTGCGTTTTGTGGAAAAAGAAGTGCTTTGAAGTCAATGCTCAGAATCCCTGTCATAGCTGAAGAGACTGTAGCACAGAGACCTCAGACAGGACGTCAGGACATTAATGACCTGGAGCTCACAAAGTGAAATGAACCCAGACACCGGATATAGGAAGCCCGGGCTCAAATCCTGACTTCAGCACTCACATGGATGTGTAACTTTACACGAGTCAGTTAACCTCCATGGTTCATCTATAAAACAGTGTTAATACCCCCCAAACTAGCTTATCAACTAAGCACCACAGTTCTGCAATTTGAGGGAAAAAGAGTACAAGTTAAGAGTTTCTATGAATTGTAGTTCTTTTCCCCCAACTCCTACCAGTATCAAACTGCTAAAAGTAAATAGTGGTTTGTATACAATGTATGCTCAAATATATAACTGGCCTTTTATGTCATCTACACACAATCAACAAATGTGGAATGAACTCCTGTCAAAGGCTGAGCACTGCTCTAAAATTTGTGGAAGATACAAAAACGAAAAGGGCCTGGACTCTGCATGGAAAATGAACAGAGAGGAGGAAGTATATACCAAGGGCTATTTAATAGGAAGAAATGACCAATTCGTGTGTGTCCACTCTAGCGTAAGGGATAAAGTAAAAGCAGAGGCAGCGAGATACATACAAATAGTATACTCACTCTGTGCAGGTATCAGAGAGAATGGCATTCCTCAAGGAGATCACAAAGACTTCCAACAAGTTATAGGTGATCAGTTTGTTCTAAAAAGATAATGGATGTTTCCTATTTTCTGTCCCTACTCTGTCTCCTTACTCAATGTATCATAAGTAACCTTTTGTTGTTGTTGTTGTTGTTCTTAGTTTTGTTCTGTTTTTTGAGACAGGGTTTCACTATGTAGCCCAGGCTGGCCTTGAACTCATGGTGATCTTCCTGCCTCAGGCTCCCAAGTGCTGGGATTACGCATGCACCACCACACCACACCTGACACTTGTTTTGTTTTCTTTTGTTTTGTAAGTAACCTTTTTTTTTTTGAAGCAGTCTAGATCCTAACATTTCAAAACTTTAAAAAAGGACCTCAGTTTAGCCCTCTTACTTTACAGATGAAGAAACTGAGGCTCAGAGAAAAATAGGGATTTCTGAAGGCCCTCGGCTCAAATCAAAGCTTTGTGGTTTGCTCTCAAGCCCTTTCCCCACATCTCTCACCATTAAGATGTCCTTTTTGCTAGGTCTCCTCAAGCCTTCCCCACAATCTCATCGGCCTTGGTTTGGATCTTGAGTGTCTCCCAAAGGCCTGTTTGTCAGAAGCTCGGTCTCCAGCTTGGTACTATTGGGATGTGGTGGAATGCTTTAAGAGGTGGAGCCTAGAGGAAGATCTATAGGTCCTTAGGGGGCATGTCCTTGAAGGGGATGGTGGGACCCCGGCCCCTTCCTTTTCCTCTCTTCTTTCATTTCCTGGCCATGAGGTGAATGGTTTTGCTGTGCCATGTGATCTTGTCATGATGTGCCAAAGCCCCACAGCACTAGGGTCAATGTATCTTGGACTAAAAACACCAAAACTGTGAGCCAAAATAAACCATCTCCCTTTATAAGTTGATTATATTGGCTGTTTGTTATAGCAAGAGAAATCTGACATACCATCTGAAAACGTGAAGAAAATTGCTTTCCACTCTGTCAGTCATTTTTCGACATCTTTCTTCCCAGCTGTCAATTCCTCATCTCTAAATTATAGCTAAAGTGGGTGCTGGCAATCCATATTAGCTCTACTGGTAGCACTGGTTTTTCTTCAACCTAGTTTTCACAGTTCACTGCCAAAGATGTGTAGATGATACTTTCTTATTACTTATGAGGCCAGTGGAGCTACTGGCCAATGAAAGAGAACATTGCAATAGAATGGCATTATCTCAGCACTTTATGCCTTAAAGCCCATGCATGGGTTTAGTATGTTAAGGAATTCCAGAAGAAATGGCTGAGGCAGGTGGTCTGAACTGTTCTCCATGGTCCCTTGAAGAGTACCTGCTTTCCAGTAGTAGGCATTTGACAAACATTTGTGCAGTGTGTTGAAACCCACCTACTTGACATTTGCTTTTTTTTCTTTTTTTTTTTTTTTTTTTTACTAATTATAGACAGGTTATCTATGATCTACAATTTCTCTTTTTATAAGAGATTTGTCATAAAAATGTTTTCCAGTTTCTTGTAAATACCATCAAGATCCAAAGGAAATAAAAATGCCAATTTTTCAAGAGCCTCACTACAACTGTGGGGACTTTAGGGTCTCATTTTGTCCTCATGTGCTCAGTCCTGCCTGCCTCAGTGGCCACTGCCTGATGTTCTCTCTGCTCCTCCACCTTCCTTCTTTCCTTCTAGAAAGCTTTCCAGTCTTCAACCTAAGGCTGAACTTGCTTCCTCTAATGTATTCCCTCCCCTTCCACTTCCCCACCCACTCCACAGGCCATGTAACTCAAGTGTTTATTTCTACCATCTGTGTCTGAGTGTGACTGTGAACAGAATCAGCTTGTGTTTCAGGTAAGGGCCCCGTCTCCCACTCCTGTCCTCCTACCTTCATGGTGCCCTCTATAAACCTGATGAGGGTTCCTAAAGTCCTAACCCCTCCTTCCTCTCCCTGCCCCCAGCTCCATCTTAAACCATCCCCCTCCCAATAGCTCCCTTGAAACGCCTTTGAATAGTAAAGCATCCTCCAAAGAAAGCACTTCTGAAAAGCAGACAGTGCCCTTCAGTAGGTGTTCTCACTGCAGTTGCCTCTCTTACCAAGGACTTTCTCCTCCACTCCCACCACTTCAGCTACAACATCAGCTCTCAGATCTGCTCCATCCGGGGATCCTGAGTATTTACCCAGTACAGCAGCACTCAGAAGTACTCATCACTGCAGTCCATCCACATCCTCAAGGATCTCCCTAACAGAGGCTTGGAACTACACTTTCTGTGTATCTTTTGCATACAATACATGCTCAGTAAGTGTTTGTTTAAAAAAAAAAAATGAAAGTGTCAGGAAGAACCTCTCTCCCTGGCCCCATCCTCACTCCTAAGCATCAAACACATTACCAGTTATCCACCAATGACCTCTGCCTAGCTGTCCAAAATGGGCACCTCAGAAACTTCCGATCTCCACACCCAAAAACTAACGATTCCCTCACTTCCAAGTCTCCTGATGACTGATGATTTAAGCCAATCAACTTGACTCCCCAAAGCAGAATCCTCAGCACGTTCTTCAACATGCGCAACTAGTAAAAAAGACATATTGCAAATTTTACCTCCATATTTCTTCTCTCCCTTTCTATTCTCACTCTTCATATCCGAGGCCAGACCCTAATCTCTAAAACGATCTCCCAAACGTCCAGCACATCTTCCACACCACCAGGCGAGGGATCTTCCTACACACAGTTATCATGCTGCAGTGCCACCTGTGCTCCTCTGACATCTGCCTCACTGCCTAAGTGATAACAAGTCCAAACTCTTAATGTATTTCAGGGCCTTTGTGGATCTGGCCTGATCACAGTACCTCTCCACCCAACCCGACACCTTCTCATGTAGCTTTCAACCTAACCAGACCAAACTCACCTTTGCGCCCTTGAATCTGCCACATTCTCATGTCTGTGTATACAGGGCTTCCTCCCTCTGGCTGGAATCTTTACTCCAAGGTCCATCCAGGGCCCATTTTTCATCCTAGGCCCAGTTTTCATGTAATTTTTCGGAAGCCTTCCTCAACTAATTCCTAAGCTGTTTTATTTATAACAGCTTCTTTTTAAAATGAAGCAAGTTACAAATTACGCACACACCGTAAACAGATATTTTCAAAGAGAGAGTATCAGGGCAAAAGTAAGATGGGGTAAAAGAAAGGAAAGCTAGAGCCAGGAATGGTGGCGCAGGCCTGTAATCCCAGCACTCTGAAGGCTTAGGCAGGAGGATCGAGTTTGAGGCCAGCCTGAACTATACAGCAAGACCCTGTCTCAAAAATAAATGAATGAATGAATGCAAGCTAAAATATAATGAGGCATTCATAAACTCTAATGTAGGTCTCATACTTGTCAGAGGAACACTGGCCCTGTATCTACTGAATGAGTTGACCACTCTTCTATGAGCCCACTGCCAATCATATATCCCTGCACAGTAACACTCTGTATATGTATATATTTTTAATTTGTTCTTTGTGTCTGTCTCCCCCAGTGGAGTGGGAAATTCCTAAGGGAATACATAATTTATGACTCATCTCCGTATCCCCAGAATGTAGCATATGACTCAGCACACAACTGGTGCTCAGCATTTGTTGAATGAATGTCCTCATAGACAGGGAAAACAGTGAGGGTTCTTGTTGAGCACCTGCAAGGTATTTGAAAAAAAAAATTATTTTATCCACACACAAAAAAAGAAAGAAAAGAAATACAAAGCTAAGAAACTGCATAGAAACAGAGTCAAACCCCAAGCTATCTGTCTCTCCAGAGCAATTGTTCTTTCCACTAAGCATGGTATTTGATACCTTCACCACCATGGTGTACCTAAATACCTTCTTCTTCAAGACCTGGTTAAAAACAAAACAAAAGAAAACACACCCTTCCCTAGGTAGCTGTGTCCCAGTCTTGCCCCTGACCTTCCCTTCTACAACATTTAGCAAAAAAATTGGAAGAGGGCAGGTTCCTTCTTAGCGGCTGGGAACTGAAGTCAGCCAGATATTCTGCAGGTGTGCTGAAGTTGCCAGCTCCTCTTCTCAGTGCTGTTCCCCCAGTGCAATGCCTAGGCCAGTGCTGGCCAATCTTTTGGAGACCAAGTGCCAAAATGCAACCCAAAATTCATTTATTTATCACAAAGTGCCAATACTGCAATTAAACCTGAATTCTGAGGTTTTAGATTAGTAAAAAAAACCTCATATATTAACATCTTTTGTCTTAAAAACACAGTAACACGTGTGCCATCAGTTTATCACCACTGCTAGGCCTTGTCTACTTTCCTCTTCCTTTCTCAGGGACCAAAGCCTTCCAGTACTCTCCAATCCAAATTGAAACCCAGAACACCTTCCTCCCCACCGCTTCTCCAACAAGTGAATGGAGTCCCAAATATTCTCTTTCATTACATCAGCTAGGGCTTGGTATTTTAAGTGTCTTGCCAACCTTTAGGGTGGGTTGGTAAGCATCCCTATCTCCTGGAAACACATTTTAAGAACCGAAGACTCATGAGAGGGGAGAGTGACACTTTAGGAGGCCTAGTTATGGGACTGGCATTACATGTGGATACTTTTGTCTTAGCTTGCAAGGAAGAAGGGACAACCTGTGATCACCCTTCCTAGGCAGCCCTCCCAGCCTCCTCTGATCTCTAAGGGAGGCTAGAATCCTGGTCCAGAATGCTGCTGAGAGAGGGAGGGTGGACGCTGCTCCTTTCCTCTGCATCTTCCTCCAGGGCTTCGGAATCTTTCCTCTCTACTGTTTGTCTCTTTCTGGCCCCAAACTCCCATAGCAGTCCTCACTCTAACTCAGGAACTGTTTCTGAATTAACATCGAACGTTTTCCTGGGTAACACACGGTCTTTTCTGACATGCTGAAATGCACACCGTGTGGCCCTATTACCCTGCCTACTGTTTTTAAATGTATGACAAATATATCCTTGTATGCTATAAGCACTTTCCTAAGTAATGCAAGAACATTTTACTCTTAAATGTTACCATACCTAAGAAAAATCCATTCTTTAGAATCTGAATAAGGAGACTACATTCTTCAATTGCCTACTCCTAAATAAAGATTTCTTTCATGCAGTTTACAGTAGCTGTCTCATGGCACCAGTGCGATAATTTAATAATTCATGCCACGGGTTTAAGACCCAGAGCCTGCTACATAGAAAGTCCTCACACTTTAGCTATTATCATATACACACATTATCTTTCACAATAGTACTTGGGGTAGGTATTCACACACCGCCCCCTCGCCGCCCCCCACCCCCATTACGGAAACAGCAGCCCAGGCTTGGAGTAAAGGAGCTTTCCCAAGGTCAGTCGGGGAGGGATGTGATGCTCTGCTCCATCCTCCCAATGCGGGACCCCTCCCCTTACGTACAGGGGGTCTTAATGGAGACAAGTACTGAAAAGCGCCCAGCGCTGTGCCCAGCATACAGTAGAGACCTTGGGATGGGAAGACCGCGCCACTGCGGGTCACCTGGACTCTTCCAAGCGACTCCTCGGCCCGAGGGTCCACAGCCCTCGCCCCGGGAGCCGCTCAGAGTCTCCTGAGGCCCGCGCCCCGGGGCTTTGTAAGCAGCAGGCCGGCCCCACTCACCGAGTCCCGCCGCGGCGCGCAGAGGCGGCCGCCTGGCGCCCGGCCTGCAGCGCGGGGGTCGCGGCCACCGGGCCCGCAAGCCCGCGCCCTCCGCCCTCTGCGGCCCTCCGGGCCCAGCCTCCTACCTGCAGCGGCGGCCACGGAGACCAGGAGGGGCCGGCGAGGCTCGAGCGCTGCGGCCTCGGTTCCTCGCTCAGGCAAGGCGGCCGGCGGGGCCGCGGGCTCCGGAGCGCCGGGCGGCAGCGGCGCGCCCCCGGCCGGCCAGGCCCCGCCGCGCGCGCCGCGGCCACAAAGCCCCGAGCCGCCGCCCCCTTGTGGGCCGCCGCCGCCTGCCGGTGGGTCGGCGAGGAGGAGCTCGGGAGCGCGGCCCCGCGCAGTCCCCACCTCCCCGGGCCGCGACTGCCGGGCTACCCGGTGGGCTGGGGCGGGGCGCGGGTGGTCCGTCTCCCCGCGCCGGTCCGCACAGAGTCCGGAGCCCGCATCCCCGGCCAGCACCCTCGGGCTGCTTTGGTTCCCTTTCCCACCTTTGCGGAGGAGCTCCTGAAGGGCCCAGACAAACTGTTTCATCTCCCAGAACAACAACAAAAGAATGCATTTGTCACAAGGGATGTGGCAGTCGGTCCTGGACACGAGTTAGTTCAGGCCAAGCCTCCGGACTGACAAGGGCCCCTTTCTTTTGCGACGCCGTGATGCTGGGAACAGCAAATCCCCCGCGCCGAGTTTATCGCCGACTTTTGTTTTGTTTAAATTGACAGGATGCGTCTCTTTCTAGGTTGTGAGCTCCCCGAGGGCCCGGGTCTGGCTTGGGCACCGTGTGCAGACTCAGTGGTAACTCACGCATGTTTACGTGAATGCACTGCAGCCCCAACGGTCATCGGCCTGAGCGTCCTCTTCCAAAGCACTCGCCCCTCCCGCAAGGATAGAGGCTGGGTGTTTCTTTTGCTCTGGATTCATTGGGGAGATTCTAAGACTAGAGTAGGGCAAGAACAGGCTGTTGAACTTTTTCTTTTTAAACAAGATGAAATTCACAAGACAGAAAACTATTTTAAACAATTCAGTGGCATTTATTACATGAATAATGTTCAGCATCTTTTGTCTAGTTCTGTAATGTTTCCATTACCCCAAAAGGAAATCTTTGCCCCACTTTATGCAATCATTCTCCCTACATTTCCTTCCCTCACCCCCTGACAAACACTAATCTATTTCCTGTCTCTATACATTTATCTTTTCTGGATATTTCATGTAAACGGAATATACAATGTGTGGCCCTTTGTGTCTGGCTTCTAATGTATTTAAGGTTCATCCATGTTGTAACACAGGTAAGTACCTCATTGCTTTTCATGGCTGAGTAAGATACCACTGTATGTACTTACTACAGTATACTTATCTCTTCATCCGTTGATGGATGCTCGCGTTATTTCCACCTTGTGGCTATTGTGTAGAATTCTAATTTAAACAAACATGTACATATATTTGACTAAATACCTGTTTCTAATTCTTTTGGGTACATACCTAGTAGTGGAATTGCTTGATTAAATGGTAATATAGTCATATATTTAGCTTTTTGAGGAACCACCAAAAAGTTTTCCATAGCACTTAATCATTTTAGGGCCGGGGATTTAGTTCAGTGGTGCTGTGCCTGTCTCCCACGCAAGGTCCTGAGTTGGATCCCAGGTGCCGCAAAAAAAAAAAAAAAAAGGAAAAAAATCATTTTACATTCACCAGCAATGTATAAAAATTCCAGATTTTCTACAACCATGCCAACACTTGCTATTTTCAGTATTTTTATTTCCTGCATTTAAATTTTTGTTTTATTTTGGGTTTGGTTTTTTTTGTTTTTTGGTGCTGGGGATCGAACTCGGGTCCTTGTGCTTGCGCAGAAGGTGGCGAAACCACTGAGCTAAATCCCCAGCCCTTTTATTTTGTTTTTTAAGACAGTGTCTTGGTATACAGCCTCCCAAATCCTGGGATTACAGGTGTACCACCAACCCCAGCTCCCTTGGACTCCCCCACTCTCCATACTGGGAACTGAACCCAAAGATGCTCTACCACTGAGCTATATCCACAGGCACTTTTTATTCTGAGACATGTTCCCTCACTGAATTACCCAGAAAAGACTTGGAATTTGCTGCATCAGCCTCCCTAATTGTATTGCCTGCCCTCCAGCTCCCACCACTCACAGCCCTTATACAGAGTCTGATCCAGTTCTTTGATTACAAGACAAAGAATCACCCAAACACTCTCTGGGAGCTGAAGCATCAGTAAAAACAATGACACAAAACTAAGAGCTATACTGCTCCATGTTCATAATTTTAACAGTAACTTGTCTGGTGTACAAGAGGCTTTGAAATTCCCCAGATAACTAAGACCATCTAAGACCATGTGGAAGGAGTTGCCACTGGCAAACTTAATGACACTCACCACCTTGGAAGCCAAGGCTGCACACAATATCCACTTAAGTTTCCACTTAGTGCCACATTAGAAGTTGGTGAACATTTCCTTCTTCGATGAAAATATAGTCAGGGGAAAACTGTTGGAGTGTGAAATTGGAAGATCAATTCAGATTGGAAATTTGATTGATAGGTGGTACAGTGGGAGGAAAGCACTAGATTTAACAAACAGACCTAGGTCTGAATCCTCTTCCGTACTTCTTATTTCTTCAGGAACTAAGTTAACCTTCTTAACTTTTTTCTCTCGTTCTAAGGGGAATAACAATGCTTACATGGCAAGGTAGATGAAAGCACCAAGTCTTGAATTCAATAAATGATCAGTGTCATTGATTTAAAATACTGATGATTGACATGATCCACATGCATAAAAGAAGATATGAAAAACTCTTGTTTAATCATGTTTCTCCTCCTCGAATCAGGAGAGTAGGCTATCTTCAAAATGAATGTGGTCAGCATAAGTACCTGCAATATGGTTGCTACCCTTCCAGATCATTCCTTGTTCTCTTAGGATGGCAAGTTACCTTGGACAAAATTTTTAATTTGTCTGAATCTTACCTGTAGAGTAATGATTCCTACTTAATAGAATAGAGTTATGTGAGGATTCACTGAGATGCTATATATAAAAAGCTTAGTACAGTGCTAGTTAATAGAAAATATTCAATAAGTGAGTGATTACATTTTATCAAAAACAAGCTATTAAAACTTCTCTAAGGAAAGAAAGTTTTAACAGAAGGGCAGGGTATACAGAGTTTAATAAAAGAAACCCATGGAGAAAGAACCTTTCCATGTGACTTGTCCCTTCCCTAAGAACATGAGGATCCCCTAGGAGATACATTCTCATAAAGGAGAAGAGTGGTGCATGACATTCCAATACTGTAGCTTGTTGAGAATAGCTCTGCATATGGCCTCCCATTTGCTTGGATCCAGGCTGTGGTCATGAGATTTTTGTTGCTGGGACAAAATTTCTGACATACACAGCTTAAAGGAAAAAACATTTATTTTGCCTTATGATTCCAAGGTTTCCAAGGTTTATTTTGCCTTATGATTTCCATAATCAGCTGGCTGCAATGCAGGAACATCATGGTAGAAGCATATGGTGGAGGAAAACTGCTCAACCTGTGGCAGCCAGGAAGCAGAGAGAACAAGGAAGAGCCAAAGAAAGGGGAAGAGACCAAAGGCAAGAATATACCCTTTCGGATTATGCCCTTAGTAATCTACTTCCTCCAACCAGGACCACTTCCAGACAGCATATAACTATGGACTCATTGATGAATCCATTGATTAGGTTAGCACCCTTATGATCTAATCATCTTCCAAAAGCTCCACCTCTAAACACATGGGTCTTTCAGAGGACATTTTTGATCCAAAATATATCACAGTGCTCATGAAACAGTTTTGACATAGCAAGTATTTCCACAGAAGGTTGGTTTTGGTTTTTTTTGGGGGGGGGTCTGGTATGGGGACTTGAACTCAGGACCTTGCACTTGCAAGGCAGGCAAGGAGTCACTGAGCAATATTCCCAGCAAAAGTTGTTTTTGTTTTTTTGGTACTGGGGATCAAACTCGGGACCTTGCGCTTGCGAGGCAGGCACTGGAACTACTGAGCTAAATCCCCAGCCCAGAAGTTGTTTTTAAAGGGAAACAAAATGTGCTGAGCATCCAACCTGAATACTCCAGAGTTCTGAGAAACTGTAATTCTCTTTGCAAATCAATACATTGACATTTAGTTTATCTGTCTGTTGCCATTTTGTTTGTCCAAATCTAATCTTCCCCTCCAAGTCTAATTAAGAATGGATATCGGATTAAGAGGTGGTGGGGCCAGGAATTTAGCTCAGTGGTTCCACTGCCTCCCTTGCAAGCCTAAGGGCCCAAGTTTGATCCTGGTACCAAAAAAAAAAAAAAAAGTGGTGGTGCACACCTGTAATCCCAGGAGGATCATAAATTTGAGCCCAGCCTGGGCAACTTAGTGATTTAGCAAGAACCTGTCTCAAAATAAAAAATTTTAAAAGGGCTAGGGATGTAGCTCAATGCAAGGGCCTTGGGTTTAATCCTCAATACTACCCAAAAAGCAACAACAACAACAAAACAAATACACACACACACACACACACACACACACACACACACACACACCCCTCATGCACCCAAAAGCTAACCCAAAAAATTGACTTGAAAAAGAAATTCAAATGATCACTAAACTTATGAAATGTTGTCCTTACTAGTAAATAGAGAAATGCAGCCTGGGCAACTTAGTAACTGTCTTAGTTACTTTTCTCATTGCTAGGATAAAACACCCAAAGTTAATGGAGGAAAGGTTTATTTAGCTCACAGTTGGTAGAGGTTTCAGTTCATAGTCAGCTGGCTCCAAGACAGGTGGCATGGCAGAGGGACATCACAGAGGAGAAACAGTGCATGGCAGGCAGAAGACAGCAGAAGAAAGCAAGTGACTAGTGACAAGCCTCTTTTTGTCCCAATGGGTGTGTAGCACTCACACCCTTAATCCTTGTGCCCTTAATCCTAGCATTGCACCATGAATCAATCCCAGAGTCTCACACACTAGATCCAGCCACCTCTGAAAAGCCCCACCTATGACTGCATGAGGCTTTGGGGGGACATCTAGACACAAGCCACAATAGTGACTTAGTAAAATCTTGTCTCAAAATTAACAAAACACAACAAAACAAAAAACACCTGAGTATGTGAAGGCCCCGGGTTCAGTCCTTTGTATTGCAAAAACAAACAAAGAAACAAACAAACAAACAAACAAACAAACATATTGGAGCCATGTATGGTGGTCCATGCCTATAAGCCCAGCACTTAGGGAGGCCAAGGCGGGGGATCTCAAGTTTTAGTCCTGTGGGGCAACTTAGCAAAACCCTGCCTGGCTACCTCTAAATTTTAAAAAGGGGGTGGAGTCTGGTGAGGATGTAGCTCAATAGTAGAGCACCCCTGGGTTCAATCCCCAATACTATAAAAGAAGAACAGAGAAAAAGGATAGTGGAGACTATTTTCATCTGGCTCCCCTTGCAAGGAACAGAGGCTCATGCAAACTTGCTAAAGGAGAAAGATGTTTATTGAACCTCAGGTGAATTGGAAGGCAGAAATTCAACTTGAGCAAGATTGACCTCAAAGCTATGGGGAACCAATTTCTATCTCTCTCATTATAGTTCAATGTATTTTTCTGTCTCTACCTCTTTGGTTTTCTTTGTTTCTCTCCTTTCTGTCATGTTACACCTCTGTCTCTGCATATTTTCTTGATTCTCCTCTATCTTCTAGCTTGCCCATTCTGCTTAGTCATCTTGAACTTGGTTAGAGCAGACACCTCCGGCCAGGGTTAGTGCAGAAGACTCCTTCTTGCCTCCTGGTTCCTATTTACCGAGACAAAAAAAATTCTGACCCAGCCCATCATTTCAAGCCTGGATAAGTTTCTACAAATTGCCTTGGATTAGAAACCCAATTCTGATCCAAAGAAATGTTGTGGGATGAAAGGATACAAAAAAACCACCCACCACAGCAAGGACTGTGAGTGGATCTTCATCAGAAGATGGCATGGGTGAGTGAACACACTGAAATCATTGTATTCATATGATGATATTCTGGAACCCAAACACTAGGATAAGTAGTATAAAAATTATTTGGGATGTACCCTCTGATGGTAGAGGCTACCTGGGAAATACCCCCATTCAAATGCTAAAATATTAGAACTTTGGAAATATTTTGTATATGTGCTGCCGAAGAGAGCACAGAACTTTGGAAGTATTTTGACAGCTAATGAAAGTAATGCAACAACATTTTTGAAACTGAGACTTTCCTAACAAATCTTAGTCACTATAAAATAGTGAGTGATCTTATAAAGCAGAATACCTGTATCAAGAATTGTTGTGATGATTAATATACTTTATAGATGTGAATCAATTTGAAGTTTCTGTACAAATACTAGATATCATCACACAGTGAAGGACTGGATAGTCCTCTATCTGTACTGACATCACCAAGATACAGGTATCCCTAATTGGCAATCTGTCTCTTCGCACATTTCTCTTTAAATACAACATCAAACAACAGTCATGCAGAAGGGCAGCTTTTAGGAAATCTTCAGGGAATGACAATGTTGTCTCCTAAGAGCTTACCAGTGCATGTGTAGAGTTGATTTTCTATCTCAACATCCCCTTCCCTAAGTTGGAGAAGGGTAGTCATTCTTCAGAATGGCAGATGTATCCTCATAGAATGTCAGATGAATCCTAATATTTCTTTTTTCCCATTGAACAATTTTATTAGTCCATGTTTGCAGTACATAATGATTACATTCATCATGGGGAGTTGATATATGTACATAACACATCTTAATTAATTTTACTTCCCATCCCTTCCCCTCCCTGTCTCCTCCCTCCACCTCTAAACCAAATATCTCTTATAATACATGGGAATTGAAAAGAACTAAAATATCTCAGCCTACAGGATCTAGCTGTCTAGGGAGGCAATAAGGGGAAAAGAGCTTGGAGTACTGAATGAGAAAGAGGCAACAGGTAGAGCTGCTGAAAGCCCAATGGTTAGTGATGAAAAGTGACCTAGAAGATTGACAAGTCAGAAAGTAGTGGGAGACAGAGCCAGTATGAAGTACAGGCTGCCTGAAAATTTCCAGGACTCATGAATTTCAAATACCTACACTCTACTTTTCCTTCAATCTGATGTTGAGGAATTTTCTAATCCTGTAAAATATTCTAATACGATAATATATGGGAACTGAAGATTTTACTATATGTTTTTAGATTACTTGATTACTTTAAATAACTGATGCCTAGATATATCAATTACTGCTATATAGGAAATTACTCTAAAATTTAGAGACTATGGATATCTCACAATATCCATAGGTTGGAAGCAGCTTAGTTAAATGGCTCTGTCTTGAGATCTCTTATAAGGGTACAATAATGATATCAGCTGGGGGGAAAAAATCACCTGAGGTCTTGCCTGGGGTTGGAGAACCTCCTAAGATGGCTCACACACATGGCTGTTGAGTTGGTGCTGTATGTTGGCCTGAGTTTCTCCTCGTACGGCTGCTTAAGAATGCTTATGAATGATGGTTGTCTTTCCCTCATAGCAACATATTTACAGATGTATTTAAAAACCTCCACAATGGCCAGCTTTCTACTTTGCAATTTAGCTAAGTTAGAACTGTTTCCCAAAATTGCAATTTCTGGGCAGTTCTGGCTTAACCTTGACCCTAAGAGACCTTCTGTATCAAAGTTGGAAGCAGGGACATGTTTTTTAAACTCTGAAGGTTTTCATGGGCAATAGGCAGTGGACACCTCACACATCCTGTCTCTGGCCCACTGGCTTGCCAGGGATCAGTATCCAGTCCTGCAGCTCCTCTACGCTTCTCTGAGTCCTATGTCATGAGGAGAGTATCAGCATCAAGGGTAGAGTTAGTGAGAGGCAGGAGAGTTCAGTGTGTCCTTGTTTCAGTGTTCCTTGAGGGCTAGTTTGTCCTCATAAGTTCTAGTTTGTCCTTAAACTTGACCCCTTTTGGCTTTCTTCTTAGCTATCAATCTAGTTGACCAATAGTGACTTCAGGTTTAACTCTAGACTCAAAAGCAACAGCAGGCTGCACAGACTGCTCCACCAGCTCCCAAAATGGCCCAGGAGCTAATCCCTTTAAAATATCTAAAGATGCTGTCACAAGCCTCTGTTATGTTTCATACAGCTACTTGAAACTGTTCTATAGTTCTAGACCTGCTCTGCCTCTAGAAGGCTCTGAAACCTTGAGAAAAATGTTTAGTGTCAGAAAAATGAAGAGTTTTGCTTAGATACCTAATGGCTCTTTCAATATTATTCAGTACTACCCTCATCTTTTCATTACTAAGTTTCTATCTCAGTAATTCCACGTATAGGTGTCTCTTCCAGAAAAATAGTTGCCTGTGATTACAAAGAGGCATATTTACAGAAGCTTTAGTATTGAAAAGCAAAGGAAGGTGGGAAGGGAAGGTGGGGCAGAACAATGGTGAATCAGTAGGGTAATTCTGTAGTAAACTACAATATTTCTTAGGAGTAATAAAGCATTCTATTGCTTTGATGTGAGATTTTGGTTTGCTTAATTTTGGTTTAGTTTGATTTTTGTCAAGTCATTTTGATTCCATAAATTGAAACCTAAAACTTTAGTCCTGGGCACATGCTCATCTAAACACATTTTTTATCTAATCCATTCCTCTTAACTCCACCACAAATATGAGCAGTTAGTGCTGCACACAAAGGTAAGAAAGCAATACACCAATGCAAGGTGACAAGACAGTTATTCCTCTTGTAAATCTGAAAGGATTTGTTTACAGTGTTCTCATAAATTAAAAATTAAATATAAATGTCAGTATTTTATCCAATTCATAATGAATATTTCTGGTGAAAATAATACAAAATAAAATTGACAGTGGCTAGGACTACATTGGTAAATGTCAGATCTCCTAACTCTGGCCTGGGAAAATAGAACTTGCTAGAAATATTGACCACAAATAAAACTCAAAATGAAGGAAATATTAATAAATTAAATTTAAAATAGAAAATTTCCATAGAAAAGAATTTATGTCTTCTTTTCATGGATTTATGCTTCATATTTCTTCTTTGATTAGAAAGGAAACACATTTTGCTAGAGTTTCTTCATTGGGGACTGTCACACAGAAGTGTGGAGCTCCCAATTTCATATTCAGGAGGATTATGGCTTAGATCTGGAATATCCCTCAAAAGCCTCATGTGTTCAGAAGTTGGGCTTTCAGAAGGTGATTAGATCATGGGGGCACTATACTCATCAATGGATTAATCCACTGATGAATCTATAGCTGAATGTGCTGTTAGCAGATGGCTTGATTAGAAGAGGTAGTCACTGTGAGTGTGACCTGGAAGGTTTTATCTTCCTCCTTGGCCCTCCCTTTGCTCTCTGCTTCCTGGGCACCATGACATGAGTTTTCCTCCACTATGCCCTTATGTCACACGATTTCTGCCTTGGAGTTGGCCAACTTTGGACTGAAACCTCTAAAAAGCAGGCGTCTCAGTTAACTTCTCCTCCTTTAAATTGGGTGTGTTTGGTACTTTGTCCCAGTACTGAGGAAAGTGACTAAGAATGCCAGCTAACTTTTCAATTGCTGCTCACTTTTACTATTCCACAGTCACTCCTCAAGAGTTCTGCACAAGTGTTAGCTCTCAGAGAGACCCCTTGGTAACAAAAATCCTTCTGATTGGCTGGTTAAGAAAAATTACTAGAATTTATTGTGTATTCTCCATATGCCAGATTCTGTTCAGGTACTTTACATACACTCCACATTTAACCCTCAAATCCTCAGAGCCACTGGGAATGGATGAGTTTGCCAAGCAAGAGGGTCCTATAGAGCAGTGTTTCTCAAATGATGATTCTGTTCCATCAGTATCACCCTGAACTTGATGGAAATGGAGATTAATGTCATGGATCCTGCCACAAACAGAATCTTTGAGGCTGGGCCCATGGAAGTTCATCTTAATAAAGTCTCTATATTAATTCTTTTGCATGTTAAATTGAGAACCAGTGCTATTAAATTAGAATAAGAAGGAGGTGGTCCAGTATGTGTCAATCAAAGTCTCAAAAGTATTTTTTATTGAATTTGACAAGTTGATTTTAAAATTCATCTGCAAAATTCAAGAATAGTGGTAATACTTTTGCAAAAGGTTCAATGTGACATTAGCCCTACCAGATAAAATATTCAATAAATTTATAGAAATTAAATCTGCATGTTGCTATACAAGAATAGACAATTAAATCCAAACAATAAAAAAGAACAAACTCTTGGACAAGTAAAATTATCATATGTTAAAACCATAGAGGAAAGAATTAGTCTACAAATGGAGTTGAGAATAACTGTCTATTTACAAAGAAACAAATGCCTCATCTGCATCATATAAAAGAATTATTCCAGATGGATTTTAAGGTAAATATAAAGAAATTATATGAGTGTTAAAGTAAAATACAGAAATTGTCTGACATCAGAAAAGGCAATACTTTCTTATGTAAGATACAAAAAGCAAAACCATATAAGATAGGATTGAGAAATTTATATAAAAATTGACTTATACATACATAATACCTAATCTTGTTTTCTGACCCCATTCTCCAATAAAAGGAACCAGGATTCCTTGAAGAAATGATGGATTGTAGAACTGGGGTAGAAAACATACAAAATGAGCCTGGAGCATTTTATATTGCCACACTATGAAGTTTTTGTTGTAGTTTTATTTTGTTTGGCATTACTGCAGATTGAACCCAGGGCCTCATGCCTACTAGGCAAATTCTCTACATCTAAGATGTTTTGGCTAGAGATTTAGCTCAGTGGTTCCGCTGCCTGCCTCGAAAGCGCAAGGTCCTGAGTTCGATCCCCAGTACAAAAAAAAAAAAAAGATACTAAGAAGTTTTGAAGGGACACAGAAGTCAATTTAAACCATTCCTAACACCCAAGGCTAGAATAATTTGAGCAATAAAATAAAGTATTATTGAATGAATTCTAGACTAAACTGTAAAATAAATGACCATGACTGAATAATGATATAAATAAATGATTAAATAAATAAATAGGGGAAAGTAAAATTGTCCATGGAGAAGAATTTCTAATAATTTATAAAGATAGAGCATAACTCCTCACTCTTTAAGTATGGACTGAATAGGAACTTTTCTTTCTTTTTTTTGGTACCGGGGATCAAACTTGGCTCCTTATGCTTACGAGGCAGGCGGCAGAACCACTGAGCTAAATCCCCAGGGCCCAATAGTGACTTTTCTTAAAGGGTACAGTATGGAAAAGGGGAAAAAGAAAAGTACCCTTACAGAGGAGAAATGCTACCTCAGGTATTTGTCAAATAATACTCCAGTCAGGTAATCAGTGTTAATTTCTTTAGTGATAAGTCATGTGATAGTCTTCACCCTTCAGATGATATAATGAGAATGGCATACTTTGGGTTTTCCCCCAAACCTGGACACCAGTCTAAATCATGATAAAAACATCAGACAAGTCCCAATTTAGAGCTTATTTTATATAAAATGCCTACTGAGTACTCCTCAAAACATCAGGATCATCAAAAATTAGGAAATTCTTGGAAAATTCACAATTATGAACATAGGAAACATGATGACTACGTTCTGTGTGTTATTGTGTGTGGAACTACCAAACAAAAAAAGATGTTTGAAAAAAACTAAGGAAATCTGAGTAACATATGGGATTTAGTTAATAATAATTCATTGAAATTAGTTTTCTAATTGTGTGAAGTGTGTCACACTGATTTAAGATGTTAACAATTGGGAAACAAGGTATGGGGGATACGGGAACATTCTACTATCTTCACAATTTTTCTGCATATCTAAAACTATTCAAAAATAAAATATTTGTTTTAAAAATTAACTTTTATGTGATAAAGGCATTCTTAACAAGGTTAAAGGATAAGAAAATTAAAACAATGAGCTACTATTTTCAGACATTAGATTTACCAAAAATTCAAACTGATTGGAAAAATGGCTTCTGTTATATTTTGGAGAGTATGGAAATCAATAAGACCTTTTTTGGAGGGCAGTTGCTATTAGAATTTTAAAATGTACATTTCTAGATATTTAGAGAAATTCTGCTTTCACTATATAAAAAAGTAGGCACATAAGAGAGTTACTGAATCATCATTTTTAAAAAAGCACACAAGTAAAATCATTTACCAAAAGAGAAATAATTAAATAGCTATGGAATAATAATGTAGAACAACATATTTCATTGTCTCCAAGATGTCATCAATTATAGACATCATTATTTTATGTATCATTAAAAAAGAAAAATGCTCCTAATTAAACAATGACATGAAGCTTTCTTAGCATTTGTAATTTTCATTTTATACTTTTAAAAAAAGCTAATTGAGGCTTAAAACACAGATTTTTAATCCATATCATTCTTATGCATACATTAAAAGGAACGTACTCATGAAATACATTGATTAAGGCATATCTTTTGTGTGTGTGTGTGTGTGTGTGTATGTGTGTGTGACAGGGTCTCACTAGGCAGTTCAGGCTGTCCTTAACTCTCTATGTAGCCCATGCTGGCCTCAAACTCACAGTGATCCACCTGCCTCAGTCACCTCAGTACTGGGATCACAGGCATGCACCACCATGCCCAACTGATTAAGGCATATTACAAATCCTCTTGTCAAAGTCAGACACTTCTGAATAATGTGTAGACTCAAGAATCATCAATATTCTAGCCAGCTAAGCTCCATTCTGCAAGTTTCGATGCATATCCAGCAGGTAATGACAACTACATCACTACTGCTGCTCAACTGACAGCAACTGTAAGATGCATACCAATTTTAGAGGTTGCAAAATGTGAATGAGAAAATGTGCCTTAGAATAATCAAACAAGGGTTGCATGCAGCAACTAAAGGAACCAGAGGCTTTCATATGTGTCACCATGGAAAGTTCTAATTCTTATTGCTAAGAAAAAGTAGTAAGTTGTAAAAAAAAAAAATAGTACACAGTATGAGCTTATTTGTGGATAAAAGCAAAACAAATCTGTATATTTCTATGGCAGACACTGAATTTAGCTACTCCAAAACTCACAACCCTTTACTCTACCACTCTATACTTTAGATACTTGTCAGGTAGCTTTCCCAGTTGAGAGATCATGTAGCAAAGTCCTGGAAGGTGAACTATAGGCAGACATTCCCCTAGACCAGTGGTGGTGAACCTATGGCACGCGTGTTATTTATTTTTCTTTAAGACAAACGACGTAAATGTACGAGTTGTTTTTTTCTAAACTAAAACCTCAGTATTCAAGTTTAATTGCAGTACTGGGACTTTGCCATAAATGAGTGGGTTTGGGGTTGCAGTTTGGGCACTTGCCTCTAAACGGTTTGCCATCACTACCTAGGCCTTCTTTCCTCGATGAAAATATAAAACTGCACAAGATGACTTTTGGAGTACATAGATCTGATTCCTAGAGAAGCAGTAATCATTTTATGACTGCAGGGACAAAAGCCAAATGCAGCTGATAGTGAAATGAAAGACAGAAAGAGACTGGGCTCCTGGTGACTCAGTACAGCTGCCTGCACTGCCTACTGTGTGATTCTTGCACCTGGGCTTTTCTTCTTTTTCATTTTGTGGTAAAAAGTATGTAAGTATACAGTCCAGTGACATCATGTACATTCACACTGTTGTGCAATCATTATCACCATCCACCCCCTGCACAGTTTCATCACCCCAAGCTCTGTACCCATTAAATTCTAATTAGCCATTTCCGCCCTACTCCCAGCTCTGGCAATCACCATTCTACAGTCTGTCTCCATGTGTTTGACTATTCCAAGTACCTCATATAAATGGAATTGTAGAATATGAGTTCTTATTTGACTTAGCATAATGTCTTCAGTGCTTATCCATGGTGTAACATGAATAAGGATTTTACTCTTTTGAAAGCCTGAATAAAATCCCATTGTACCTCTATATAGTACATTTTGTTTATCATATACATAGAGACATTTTGGATTTTTTCTTTTGAGACTAATAAACTTCTTTCTTTTATTGAGTTTTCACTTCCTTGTGGCAAAATAAATTCCTAACTACTATAAGTCATAATTGTGTAGAGATATGTGAATAAAAAAATCTAGAGAACACATACTCTATAGGTTAACTCTGGAAGTGAGGGTAGGGTAGGGAGGAAACCTTTTCCCCCTTTTAAAAGTCATAACATTTTCTAAGATTGAATATGGTAGAAAGAGGGAAATTATCAAAGTATGATTCCATAAATCACATGGTTTATAGCCATATGAAGAGATTGTTTCCTAAGTTGACAATGCTTAAAGAAAGGAAGAATAAGAATAAGGAATTATTCTTATTCCTTTGTCCTTATTTTTTTTGTTCTATAAACAGGGTACATGAATTGTATACTGAGTGACTTCCTAGATTATTAATGTCTAATTGCTCAAGTAGGATAGAAGCAGTCCTCTCTGGAAAGTAAAGTCTCATTGAAAGATCCTTTATAAGGATCTTTCTCAAGAGACACTGGCTTGACCACCACAACAGAGCCCTATCACTACACATCCTGAATGCTAGAGACAAGGAGGATTTAAAGCTCCAAGGCTAACGGTACCACCCTGTTTCAGCTTGAGCTGCCCAAAAGTGACTGACAGTGCATCCTGGCATGACATACCCTCTTGACTTTTAAAGAAGCAGCCAATACAGTGGAGCCCTGCCACAGCTGAAGCCAGTGGTGGTGAACCTATGGCACGCATGTTATTGTGTTTTTCTTTAAAGACAAAAGATGTTAATGATAGGTCTCCCACCACTTCAGCAGCTATTAAGTATAGTAGCTGCCCTCTTCCTATGGTGCCTTGCCCCCTCCCCTGTGTGACGTCATGCCAAGATGGTTGCTCCCACCAAAGAACAAACCCTTCTTCCCAGCATGCCCCTGTTCCCACCTAGACAGTAACCTAATACTCGCTCACCTCCTACCACCTAGTGACATCACCGGCTCCTCCATTCCCTAGTCACTACCTCATTCAACCCCGCCTCAGCCCCTACAAGCCCCACCCCAGTCTCTATAAAAGACTCTCCCTGCCCCAGCCATATTGCTTTTGTCTCTCCTTTGTTCAGAGACAGCCCGGCAGATCTATTCCCCTAATAAAGGCTTGTTGTGGCCTGGTCTGGTCTTGGTCTTCGGCCCTTTTACCTGACAGTTAATGTAGAGTTGTTTTTTCTAAACTAAAACCTCAGTATTCAGGTTTAATTGCAGTGTTGCCACTTTGTGATAAATAAGTTGGTTTTGGGTTGCAGTTTGGCACTCAGACTCTAACAGGTTTGCCATCACTTGCCTCCGCTCTCAAAATATGAATCAAACTTTTGAGTTTACCAGATTTTGAACTCCAGTAGTTGAAATCAGCAACATGTGTGTGTATGTGTTTGTGTGTGTGTGTGTGTGTGTAAGATATGATGTAACATTCCAGAGGGAAGAGGTAGTTCACTCCAAGTGCTCACATATGAGAGAAGATGTCCATTCTTATACAAAACATCAAAACAAAACACAAAACAAACACATCATGCAGCAAACTATGTAAGTATTTGGAATGGTTTCAAACCTACATAACAACCCACCTTGGGGTTTTAAGTCACTTATACTATATGTTTTACTTTCTTGTATATTTGACTTAAAGCCAAGTTAGTAGGAAATATATGTAGAATTAAGCATATAAGTATGATAATAGCTTCTATCAGTGATATAATACCCAATAAGTGAAAGACCAAAAGTTAGTTTTCTTAAACTAACCCAATAGACTATCTTGACAATTCTTTTTCCCAGTAAATGTCAACTCTATAGCATTCCACAGGTACACGCACTCACTGCCTGATTCAAAATATGCTCAATTACCATAATACCAGAATTTAGGGTATCATAATTTTTGGAAATTTGCTCTTTTTCTTTTTTTTAGCATTCATAACATTTTTTGTAATTCAATAGTTTTCTGGGTAAGGTGTTCTTTTACTTTATCTAGCTGGCTTATGGTTCTATTGACATCTATCAATTTGACATTAGGAATATCAATATGGAATATTTCATTTGCATGTTTGATTATTCCATTATCTTCAGTCAACCTAGAAAAGTATGTTTTACCTCCTACGGTAAAGTCTGTGGTTTGTTTAAATTTAATGCAATTGCATAACTCAAAATCTTAGTTATCTCCTCTATTCCAATATGTCATATCAGTAGGACTTCTTGAGCATGTAATAATCATCTAGTTGCCAAGATTATTGGTTATGGGTACAATAGGCATTAGTGTCATAGTAATAGGTACTAGACCATTAGTATTTTAATAAGTTTTGGGGTTATATAGGTGTCATGATCCATGAAATTGATGTGCTGTGACACAATATCAATTGATTAAAATAGGAGTATAAAGTCAAGCATGATGGTCCCTACTTGTAATCCCAGCACTCTGGGAGACTGAAGCAGGAGTGCAACTTTTTTTTTCCTGAGACAGGGTCTCAATATGTAGTTCAGGCTGGCCTGGAACTCACTATGTAGCCCAGGCTGGACTTGAACTCACAGAGATCCTCCCAAGTGCTGGGGTTACAGTTGTGTGCTGCCATACCTGGACAGGAGTGCAATTTTGAGCTCAGCCTGGGCAACTTATTGAAATCCTGTCTCAAAAAAAAAGGCTAGAAATGTAGCTCAGCTCAATGCAGAGACTATGAGTTAATCCCCTGTACCAAACCAAATAAAACTAAAACAACAACAAAGGGAACATGAGTTGTTCCATGCTCCTTTACATGATAGAATTCTAATTTTACAGACATTTAAGGAGTCACCTCCGTTAGGATATACTGAGTCAGTTTTGATCTAGTCAAGTCTACTGGGGGTCAGGGATTTAGCTCAGTGGTGCTGCACCTGCCTGGCAAGCGCAAAGTCCTGAGTTCGATCTCCAGTACCGAAACACAGTGTACTGGGATCATCAGATAGGTCTGGGGACCAATATGCTCCTGTGATCATTGATTTTCTGTGATGCTCCACATATCCCTTAACTTAATTTAGAGCATCTGACATTCATTCATAATGGAAAAATCTCTCAGTGTATCTGCAACTGCTTACTGTTTACAGCATTTTCTCCAACAGCTTTATAAAACATATCCAAGGCTTTCAAAGTTTCTTTTTCAGAACTTTGTATGCTGTCAATCGAATTTGTAATAATGCTGAGTTCCAACACTTAATAAAACTGTCACTAAATAGACCTAAATTTTTTCTGATTTTTCTCAAAATTTTGAGACGAAGAGGCAGTTTGACCACAGAGAACTATGAGGCCTCACCTAGCGCATCTCCAATTAAACACCAATGAAGGTGTCAGGACGAAGTGGAGGGGTTGTCCTACTTTTAGAGAATCAGTTGTAATTCAGAAATTGAACTGGATTAGCAATTGTAAACATTTAGATGCTCTTGCAGAAGTTTGGCAGTCTGCTTCATTAAGCCTTGCAATGATTGGTGACAGAATCACACTAAATGTACCCATAGTCATTGGCTCACAATTTGTTTGTTGGTTTGGAAATAGATTGAGTCAAACAATAGCCTAATGTAAAAGTACCATGTATAATATAGGGTAAAAGGTTTTTATTATCAGTTTTATCTCTATAAACTTTGCAAGGTTGACCAGTTGTATAAAAAGTTAGACATAATGTCCATGAATTTGCATTCATTTTTTTGATAGGTAATTTATATATAGTACACTGTCAATCATGGATATGTTAAATAGGGATCACTAGAGTTAATTCAGCCCATAAGTTTCCATGTGAATGTGTTGTCACAGTATTAATGTTCCACTCACAGGCATATTGAATAGCCTCTGATAGATTTGTTGTAGACCATGAGATAAATTCATCTGTATATGTAGTAAGTGAAACAGAGAATATATTCCACATGCTATCCGATAATATATCAGATTTCTTTTTAGATTTCCAAGGTAGAGTGGTCAGTTGTGGCAAAATTCTATATCATTGAGGTAGTATTATCCCAAAAGGGAATGCCAGGAGGTTGTTTTAATCATAGATACCTGTGCAAAGTATACTGTTGAGTATTATAGTAAAGGTGAAACACATGAAGTTTCAGGTTTCCAGAGTGTGTTGATATTAGAATAAGAATAGTTTAGACTATCATATACGGTGTTAAGGAATATTTCACATGTAAAATTTAAAGTTGTATAAGCCACAATAGGTAGCAGCTACCATTAAAAGCTGTTTTTACTGCTGATTCAGAGGTGTTTTTAGATGATTATACTACATATATGGAGCAAATAATTTTATAACAAGTAGATACAGATGTAAGTGGTCCCCAAGCGTCAGATCCTCCAGAGATGTTGAATACTAACATTCTGTCACACAGAAGAATTGTATATTGTAATTGATATTTCCAGGGCCATCTATAATGAGGTATCACATTCACAGCTGTGTTGCCAAAATGAACTTTCTAGTGTACATAATATCTTTTAATTTTATCCTCACTTTCATTGCCTCTTTTTTGATAGATATAGATACACATAGTTGGCTTATAGCATTACATTTAAAAAATTTTTTTGAAAATGATGTAACTGTGGATATGCCATGGATATATTGTTAGATATGCTTAAATGTGGTAGTTAATGTTGGTGAAAATAAGAAGGTAAGTTCTATGTTGACAATTTAGTTTAGAGTAGGACAGATGTTGGAGAATGTAGCTAGGTTAAAGAAGACAGCCACAGTAATGGCTAACACAGTTTCATGTATGATTAAGTGTTACTATAAAAGAATAAATCAGACCATTCTGATATCAATAAAGTAATATTATTATCATTTGTAGCATTATAATCCTGGAAAATATCTGAGCAAAGATTTTGTATATATGGCAAATGTAAAATGTCAGTGCTAGTAAATGGTATATTTTTAGTGTAGTTAATGAGTGTTTCATCATAGAATATTATTGGCACTAATAGTGTACTGGTTGTAATGGAGGTGTTTTGAATATGACATCTATATTGAAGCCTGTAATGTTTCCTTCCTCATAATAATCATAATTTATATGGATATAGTCTTATTTTAATGTGAGCCAATAATAAAGCTATTGCCACATTGGTAAGTGGTACATGCCTTTAGAAGAAAACTCAATATACCATTCACATAATCTATATGCTGAAGTAAGAAGCATTGTCATTTTGTTTTTAACTAGTAAGTAAAAGGTATTTAAAGATCATCCTCCATTAATGAAGCATTCTTGAATAGCATCAAAAAAAATCCACTGGATCAGCTAGGAGTAAGCACATATAATTTCTCATTTTTACATACTTAAAATATCTGGTGTGATTTTATCAGTGAACTATATGAAAATTTCTTCTAACCATATGTTTCACTCTCTCATGGCAGGGGAGGTTAAAATGATAATCAGATAGATCCTTGCATGGTAGTACAAAAGCTGCTTCAATTTTAACAGGGTTTTCATAGGCTGGTCTCTGTGAAACCTGGCTAATATTGCCTAACCCTGCCTGGTCATTAACTGAACTTAATATTTTCCTTTATATGTCAGCAATGAAACAAAGGGGTTAAGAGTAACAGGAATAGTAGTAGAAACAATGCTGCTCCAATTAGTATCAGTAACTGTGGGAGTGCTAATACCAAAATCTATTTTAAACAAAGCATAAATAAAAAAGTGTTCTAGATGCCATTATTATAGATGAATATTTATGACAATATTTATGAATTCCTAAAGGATTCAATTTAATTCCTAGGCATCTGGCTGAGCAATAGCAATAAGCTGTTGCATGATACAAACAGTGGCATATGCCAGTTGGTTACAGAAAGCCTAGAGCCCATTCCACATATATTCTATAGCTGTTTTACAATAGTGTGACACAACACGTAACAAATAAAATCAGGGCAGACTTTGCATAAGCTTGGAATAGTATCCCAAGCTGCACCTAATTCACTGTCAAGTTTCAGAGAAAGCAGGTTGCCCAGTTATGGTGAAAGAGTTGCTACAAAAGCAGGTGGGTTACAACAGATGGGGCCTGATATGATTTATTTAGGCCAGATATTGCTATCAGAGTCTTCTTCCAGTCTGGTCATGGACTGTTCTACCTGAGATAGAAGCTGCTGTTTGAGTAGCTTTTTGGCTTTTTGCTGAACCCTGTCTGGTGAAAAGATTCCCATTTCAGTCAGTGGTGAGGGGATGGAAGAATTGGCATGAGGAGAGGCTGGTTAATAGGGTCAAAAACTGAGGTCAACAGGTCTGCTTATGGTGCTACTATATTCTCCACAGAGTTTTGAGTTCCACTTTAGAAAAGAGTAAAGGATTTAAAATGGTATAGCAGTTCTTAGTGTTGGTACTTGTTCAATGTCAAGTGTGTATCTAAAATTCTGAATATCTCTAGTTATGTTAATGTTATTAGAAGCAAGTTCAAAACATTAGTGGAATTTGTAGTTGCTTCAAATCTATCATCAATTTCTTTTTTTTAGCACTGATTTTTTTTTTTTTTCTTTTTTTGGTACTAAGGATCAAACTCGGGTCCTTGCACTTGCAAGGCAGGCGGCCGAACCACTGAGCTAAATCCCCAGCCCAGCACTGATTTCTTTAGAAGGTAAAAAGTATCATCGCATTCTAGGCAATTTTACAATAAATTTCAAGATGATTGCAGATTTCCTCTTTGTACCTATACACATGAGATTTTTGTCTTTAATTTGGTGTGAGATAACTTTACTTCCATCATCCAATATATTTTATTAGTACCAGAGGCAATTATCTCACCTGTAGAAAAGGTGTTATGTTTTCTAATTAAGACTTTCCCCATTAGGTATATGTGATTATCAGCTCTAATCTTATGAGTAGTAATATTTGTTAGTGCTGGTAATGTTTCCAAGGAATATAATCATTGGATGTGCCTGGTTTATGATTCTGTCTGGAGTGTCCTGATTGGTCATGTTTTGAGTATGCTGGTGTTTTTCTGATATGATATTTATGAGTACATATGTATTTTGAATTCCTGTAATTGAGGTCAGTAACTCATGTATGGGGGTGTTGATAATGTTTGACATAACATTCCTGAGAGAAAGGAGAGTTCACTCCAAGTTCTCACATATGAGATCTGATAAGCTGTCCACTCTTAAACAAAATACCAAAACCAAACAAAAGCACAAGCTCTAAAAGAGAAACATCATATAGCAAGCTATAACATTCAGTCTTGAATTTCCTGTTACTTTCATGTCCTCTGATAGTTTCTAGTCCCCAAGTATTGCTAGCTTAATAGTGGCATATAAAAAATCTTGACACACAAAATCCCAAGTTATGATCACCATCGTATTTGTAATTATAATAAAGTGACAGTTCTTACCATTCCTTAGACTTTTTCTACACACCCAGCCCCCTAGTAAGCCCCATGAGGTACATGACTTATTATCAGCTCCATTTTATAGAGGTAGACATTGAAGCTTGGGCAGATAATTTGTCTAAAGCTACAGAGTCACAGAGGGTCAGGAAACACATAGGATCTGGGTCTTGCTACTGAGGTCCAGTTCTTCGCTATTAACCATAATTTTACAAAGGGAAAACCAATAGATATAATGTGAGCAGTAAAAGGCACACTATGTGTAAACTCAGGTGTGAGCCTAATGAGGGTCTCTTTGAGTACCCTCCTCCAAACTCCTGTTGCAATCCTGTCCGTATTTTCCTTGTCACCTCAGTGTGATCTACACGGGCTCCTCCTCTCCTCCAGCCACTGGTTCCTCGGACGCCGGAGCACTGAAACGGAACTCGCCAATTCCGGGTCGCTGAGCGCGCTCGGGCGCTGGGGGAGCTTGCCGGCGGGGCCGCGCGGCGGTGGGGTGGGCGGGGAGCCTCTGAGTATCGCAGCTGGGGTGCGGGATTTGGGTTTGCGGAAAGGATGAGTCCACACTTCTCAAGTGGAAGAAGTCTCCAGAAGTTTGAAATGAACAAGTGTTTCATTAACCCACCCGCTATTATTACAGAAATCTGTGCTGGTCACTGCACTGCTGTGTGTGGCCGCCACCGGGGAGGAAGACTGTGCTCCTGGCTCCCGCACTTCACAGATTCGTGCAGAGGCCGGGGTTGGGGGGATGTTAGAGATGTCCCTTGACCCCCACCACCACCACTCCCAACGCCCAAAAGTGAGAATCGTTAATACAGCCGGGGGGGGGGGGGGGCTTGCAGGGAGAAGCAGGCCTAAGTCTGCACCTAGCAGCGGAATGACACTCAGGTTGTGCCCAGGCTTACTCTTCCAGTCTCCTGTATTCTCCCGGGAACCTGTCCCTGCCCGGTGCACATTTTGTATCTTGGGGGCAATTCCCTGTCCCTGCCCCGTGCACATTTTGTATCTTGGGGTCATGGAATTGCCTTTTTGTTGTCAGTGTCCTCGAAAAGCTGTCTAACCTAGGAAGATGGGGGCTGGATCTTGCTCATAGATCTCCTAATACAGAGTCTGTCCCAAGTAAGACTCAGATTTACAGCGATAAATAATAAACAAGGACGTACTTTGCAGTGGGCTATGTGATGCGTTACATGCAAAGATAAATGTGCTCAGTCCTACAGCAAAGTGAGGGAAGGAGACATTAAAGGACGAATAGCTGGGGATGAGTCTGTAGAAGGCAAATCGTCATGCTGATTACGCAGGAGAAAGCAAAAGAGAAAGGAAAGGAAAGTGATTTTCTTAATACACAAATCTAATCTGTCTCTGAATGGCTAATACCTTGTTAATGGCGTAGTGCCTTTGTTTTAAGATAAAGATAAAAATCCGAAGTGAGAGCTAAGCATGCCCTACCGACATGTCCAGCTCTCTTTTACTCTGTTTTCTGCCTTGTCTTTCTGTTTCACCCGCTGGTCTTTCAGTCCTTTCCTCCTCCCTACCACACGGACTTTGGAGATGCTTTCCCCTCTGTTTAGAGGGCTCTTTTCCTGCTTTTCACATTCTCACATCTGCACATCCTCTAACATCCTGTAGGTCTTTAATTCACACACAAACCCTCAACCCCATACTTGCATTAAGGTACATCCCCAGGCCTTTTTTGAGACAGGGTCTTGAAAAACCAGTGAGTTGCCCAGACTAGGCTTGAACTTGCCATCCTTCTGCCTCAGCCTCCCAGAATGCTGAGTACAGGAGTGTACTCCCATATCCCACTCAGCCTCAGTAAGAACCCTTCTCTGACATTTGGACCAAGCTATTAAAAATTCTGTCTGAATGGGAGGGGTGCATATTCAGAACTCCATTTACTCCTCCAAGTGTACTCTTCACTTTTCTCTGCCATATTTTTGTGCACACACAGGCTGACCTGTGTGTTTTTCACTATCTCCTTGGCCCTTTGACCACCTGGAAGCACACGTAGAGGTACAGAGCAAGAGAGTGCCGAGATGTTTATCCCTGCTCCCTCCGCAGAGCTGCTGTCTGCTGGCTGCTCTTTTTCAACCACAGGCCACCTCCAGCTCTGTGGGGAAGCTGTATCCATGGAGATTTCTTTATTTTTCTGGGTTCCAGGAACTGCTCCTTCCTCCCTCTTGTCCCTTCAGGCCAAAGTGTACCATCAGCGGTGCTGTCAAATATAGGACTGCATTATTACTTGTGGTCCCCTACTCCCTGCCCAATGCATTGTAAATGGTTCTTGTATTTAACACTCAAATTATCCTATTGAAGCACACCATCTGTTTCCTCTTGGGACCCTAACTGAGACATTGCTGCAGGGAATTGTTCATGTAACTAAAATTTACATCGTTGGTATCAAACTTTTTCATAATGGCCAACAATAAGGGATTATCTAATTCCTTATAATTATAAAATGGAATGTTATGTGATTATTGAAAACCCTTGCTTTTAAAAATAGAAACAGGATATATAAAGAATATGTTGAATTTGGTCTCTATTTTTAAAAAAAATCAAAACATACATATATATATATGAAAGATTAAATGGGTATGTTCTGAAATGTTACTAGTTACTTTTGGGGTGACAGGATTCATTTTTTCTATTAAGATTTTCCATATTTTCCTGGTTTTCTGTAATAATGCTACATTATCATTGTTAAAGATTAATAAATAGTATTTTAAAATATTTTTTACCTGATGCAAGCATGCAAATTAAGAACTTCATTCAGTAATTAAAGTATAAATAAATAAGACAATAGAAGTATATTGCTTAGGCTATTGCTTGGCACAGGGTAGGCACTCATATCAATAATTTCTTATTACAAATTAATATTTTTCATATGTCTCTGCCTTGCTAAACAAATACAGAGAACACAAATTAGTTTTTTTCTGGGTAACTCAGGAATAATAATTATTGTATTGTGCTTTAGTAGAATGACGCCTTGAGATTATTTAGTTCTAGTCTATCGTTTCAGAAAATCTGCAAAATGGAATCATCCCCAGGGAGGTTAAGTGACTTCCCTGAGGTCATATATATCTAATTAGTGTTTTCACCTTACCTTTTCTCTCTGAAGACTTCCTCCAAGATCTGCTTCCTTTCCTCTGAAGAACTACTTCTTTTCCTGTATTTGTCATTACCCATAACTTAGTTAATTCTATTGCCAGGGCTTTCTTTAAGTAATTAATCCTATTTCTGTTTTTGTCTTACTATGTCATGTACAACTTTTTCTCTCTTTGTCTCAATTCTATTTTCTGGAAGTGGACTTTATCAAGTAAAATGGTAAAAAGAAATTTTTTTGAGACAGGGTCCCTCTATTTAGTCCAGTCATATGAACTCATATGTAGACCTGGCTGGCCTCAAATTTATGGCCAGCCTCCTACCTCAGCCTCCTGGGTGCTGGGATTGCAGGCACATGCCGCCATTCCTGTTCTAAAGTTTCAAAATTTAATAAAGAACAAATGTCATCAACTTTTAGAGCCCATTAACATGTCTTGTACTCCTCTTCAGAAATCTCACAAATACCCATTGTCACCTTTCTGCAAATCTTTATACCAAGTACTTTAATGAGGTATAATTTCTGTATTTAAAATGAACAAACTTAAAGGCAAAGCCTGATGAGCACTGACAAGCACATGCACTTGTGCAACCATCATCTACAAGATAAAGACATTTCCATGACTTCAGTAAATGCCCTCCCATCCTGTCATCCTACCCTCAGCCCGCATTACATTATGCACCATCACTGTTCTGATATTTTTTTGATGTTGCAGATTGAACCCAGCTGTGCATAATAAGCAGAAAATCTAAACTGACCAAAACGTGCAGCCCTAACTAGTCTAAATCTTGGTTTTGCCCATTCTTATACTTCTTGTAAACAGAATTATGCAATTGTGTACTTTTTCTTCTTTTTTTTTTTTTAAGAGTAGGAAAAATTTATTGGGAGAAAGAAAGCTTCTGTCTAAGAGAGACAGAAGGGGAACTGGAAAATGGGTTGCCTGCTCACCCCACTTTTCAAAGACTGTTTTATACAGCCATGCCATGTGGTGAGGCAGGTACAAAGTGGGACGAAACTATAACACCCAATGGAAATTTCCAAGGTGGGCATAAGGTGGGACAAAACCACGACCGTCCAATAAGATTACAAGTACAGTCACCCAGGTAGTATTGATTAAATGGGGATCAAATGGGGGAGGAAGTCACATAGCAAGCATACAAGGATTTTCAATAAGGGTGGGTCAGGGATATTTCCTGGGGAGGCTTCCCAGATGATTGATACCTGTTTAGAATATCAATCACTACTATTCATCCTACATGGCTGTGCTAATTTGTCTCCTTTTACAATGCTGGCCTTCAGTGAATGTGTCTTGACTGTCCTCCATGTTGAATTGCGTACTTTTTCATTGTGTGGATCCTCTGTTCATTCCTTTATACTGCCGTGTAGTATTCTACCATTGGAATATACCATATTTTTAATTCTTCTGGTGATTTACAGGTTGTTTCCAGTTTGGGCTATTACAAATAAAACACTATGATTGTTTCTGTACAAGTCTTTTTTTTCCAACACCTGTATTCATTGGGGCATAGGCCTAACATATATATTCATTAGGGTATAGAGTAGAATTTCTCTATTATGCAGTTAATAGGTGCTTCATTTTATAAGAAACTACCAAACAAGTTTCTAGAATTGTTGCTGTATTTTATATTTTTTTCCATTATTTCACATCCTTACCAATATTTTGAATTACCAATCTTTGCTGGGTGTGGTGCCACACACCCATTATCCTAGCACTTGGAAGGCTGAGGCAGGAGGATCACTGAGAGTTTGAGGCCAGTCTCAGATACATAGTTAGTTCAAGGCCAACCTGAACTACATAGTGAGACCTGGTCTCAAAATAAAATAAATAAAATAAAATAATTGCCAATCTTTATATTTTTATCCATGTTGGTGAATCTGTACTAATATCTCCTTATGATTTTAATTTATTGAGCACCTTTTCATAGATTTAGGAGATAACTCTTTTAGTGAAATCTCTGTTCGAATCTTTTGCCCATTTAAGAAGTTCAGCTTATCTTTTCTTCTTGATTTGTAAGAATTCTTTAGATATTATGCTTACCTATCTTTTGTCTTTTTCAATCTGTAGCTTCCTTTTTCACTTATTTACAGTGTTATTTCAGAAGCAGAATATTTTAATCTTTATGAAATCCACTTCATTATTTTTTTTTTGTTCAGATAATAAATTGTGTTTTAAGAAATAATTGTCTACCTCAAGGTCATAATGATGCATTCTCCTGTTTGCTTCTGGAAAATTTATAATTTTACCTTTCATATTCATACTCCTAACTGAAACTGCTTTTCCTATAATTTTGATATACACAAAATCATCCTCAGGTGGTATTTAAAGTCATAGGAGTTTGGGGCCAGGGATTTAGCTCAGTGGTTACACAACCTACCTTGCTAGCACAGGGACCCAAATTCAATCCCTGGTACCAAAAAAAAGAAAAAAAAAGTCATAGGAGTGGATTAGACCACAAAGAGAGAGTGTAAAGAGATTGAAGAAAAAAGAATAATATATGCTCATCAAATTTCTAGTAGAATTTTAAAATAAAACTTGATGAACAGATTCTAATACTTATCTGAAAGAACAGTAGCTCAATAATAGCCCAAAGTCTTTTGCAAAGAACAATGATGGGGCTTTCATTATAGACTCTGAAACATTCTATAAAGACATGTAATTTAAAATGCACATTACTATGGAGAAATAAAAACTTTTTGGAAAAGACTTTTTTTTTTTAAGTAGTAAGGATTGAACTCAGGCCCTTCACACTGAGCTACACCCTCAACTATTTAAAAATATTTTTTAAATTTTGAGATAAGTTCTCACTAAGTTGCTTAGGCTGGGCTCAAACTTATAGTTTTCCTACCTCAGCCTTCTAAAGTACTGGGATTTCAGGCATTTGCCATCATGCCCAGATTAAAAAGCTTCTTTACTAAGAACAGTGAAGCTGTTTTTTCTTTTTAAGGTTTCTTTATTGAGAGCAGTAAGATTTACAAATAAGAACTTCTAAGCACAATAAAAAAGGTGTACAAGTCCATAAATGTTATTGAAAGAGCTATATATCCATCTGGAATAGAATAAAATATTTACTGTACACCAAAACAAAAGTAAATTCCACATAGATTATGGACGTTAACATTAACAAATCATACAAGTGACTGCATATGGTGGCACCAAGCCCATAATCTCAGCACTCAGAGGCTGAGTCAGAAGGGTCATGTGCTCAAGATCAGCCTGGGCTACAGAGTGAGACCTGTCTCAAAAATCACCACTCCTATTCCCCCACCAAAAAAGTAATCATACAGGCAAGCCATATACAGTGGGGCACTCCAGTAGTCCCAGCTAGCTGAGAAACTAAAGCAAAAGAATAGTGAGTTCAAGGCCAACATGGGCAATACTAAGACTCTACCTCAAAAATAAAGAAAGAAATGAGTAAAAAGAAATCATACAAATATTGAAACCAAATATTATAGGAAATTTGTTTATAATTTTGATATATATCTTATGCAGGTGCAAAAAAATGACAAATTAGCCATGTAAAAATTGTCCTTTCCACAAGCTTATAAGTAAAGTTAAAAGACAAGCAAATTAAAACAATGAGATAACAGTTTTGGGGGATCACATGAGGAAAAAAAATCTTTTTTTGAGACAGAGTCTCACTACATAGTTCAGACTGGCCTTGAACTCACTATGTAGCCCAGGCTGGTCTTGAACTCACAATGATTTGCCTACCTCAGCTTCCCAAGTGCTGAGATTACAGGCATGCACCACCAACCCCGGCCAGAAGAAGAAAAATTTATAGTAAGAAAACACCTATTGTAGGCCAAAATAGATTCCTTGGTACTTTGCTGGTACACATGTAAATTGGTATATCCTGGTGATGAAGCATATGCCAGTAGTCCCAGATACTCTGGAGACTGAGGCAGGAGGATCCTTCAAGCCCAGGAGTTCATGGCTGGCCTGTGCAATATAGCTAGACCTTGTCTCAAAACTTTTTTTGATATAATCTTTTGGAAGGAAATATTCAATGGTTAGAATTTTAAATGTGTAAACTTTTCAATCTAAAAATTCCATATGACATCAGTTGTTGTGCCAATACGAAGAACAATACTGACAATCAAACTATGACACAATGCTTTCTTACACAAAATTTATATTTTATATTCAGTGAAAGAGCTCTTTTGTACCTATTTCATGCTACATTTGCAAATCTTCACTCTTTGCAAGCATAAAAAGGAAAAATAAGGAAATAAATAGGTGAAGGTACTCTTAAAATAATGTCACACCGAGAGTCTGACTCTTCTGATCACTTTTGATTCAGAGTCATCAATGGTATATCCCCCCCCCCAGGATGTCTTGTGTGGCATCCAAATCATCAGTGATAGAAAATGTCATTAAAAAGTGGTTTTTTGCTATAATTTCTAAGATTTGCTACCAAGCCACCCACACTCACTCTCAGGTTTTGATGCTCATGTAAAGTAAATGTTAAGAGATTTTCACATTGAGATGTGAAAAATTAGTTGTTTGAAATTGATGAGTGGCTGGATTGTAGCTCAGTGGTAGAGGGCTTGCCTACCCTGTGCAAAGCCCCGTATTTGGTCCCTAACACTGAAGAAAATTGACTAAATAAGTGTTGTGCATCAAAAAACTTCTCTAAGTTGCAGAGGAGGAGGCTTCTGGGTGGCTGTACCACTGCTCCCAGTGCAGAGGACTAGGCTTCCAGGCTGCCATACCACTGTTCCCAGTGCAGAGGTAGAGGCTTCCGGGCCACCGTGCCACAACTCCCAGCACAGAGGACTAGGCTTCCAGTCTGCCATACCACAACTCCCAGCACAGAGGAGGTGAGCAGTGCAGGTGCCAGCCGAACAGACACACACACACACACAGACACAGACACAGACACACACACACATCCATCGAAATGAGAAGACACTTAAACAAGTCTCAAAACCACACTTCCCTAAAGGGAAATAAGATGAAACACTGATACTCAACTACCTGGACTCCCTGAACTGGCAACAAAAGAGGATCTGGGAAAAATGAAGTCAGAAATAATTTCTCAGATAACAGCAGAGATTGTGCTCTTTGTGCAAGATATGATTAATAAATCTAGAGAGGAGCTGAGGAACATGATGGAATCCCAACATAGGAAACAAATAGAATCCATAAAACAGATGCAAACAGATTTCCAAGAGATTAAAAACTCCATGGAAAGTCTACACAGCAGAAAGAGCCAATGTGAGGACAGAATTTCAGATATAGAAGATAAGATTGCAATTAGTGACCAGGAAAAGAAAAATTTCTTTAAAATAGTAAGGGAGCATGAGAAATCAATCCAGCAGCTGCTAGACAATGGAAAGAAGAATAACATAAGACTGATTGGAGTCAATGAAGAAACAGGAGAGAGTGCAGATGACATAAATAACTGTTCACAGAAGTGATGGCAGAAAACTTCCCAAGCAGGGGAAAAGAACTTGACATACAGATAAGTGAGGCATATAGGACTCCAACTAGCCTTGATCAGAAAAAGTCTATGCATAAGCATATAATTGTTAAGATTCCAGAAACTCAGCAGAAGAACAAAGTTCTACAAGCAGTTAGAGAAAAGAAACAAATCACATACAAAGGAAAACCCATCAGAATCACAGCAGACTTCTCAATGCAAACCCTCAAGGCAAGAAGAGCTTGGAGTGATGTATTCCAAGCCCTAAAGGAAAACTACCTCCAACCCAGATTGATGTACCCTGCAAAACTATCTTTCAAAATTGATGGAGAAATAAGATACTTTTATGACAGAGAGCACCTTAGGAACTTCATGAATATCAAACCAGCACTCCAAAAAATTTTAGACAATATCCTAGGAACCCCAAGAAGCACAGCAGAATGAATCCATCAGGCATGACAAGAAATTAAACACAAAGGGGGAGAATCCAACAAAAAGAAAAAGTCATGACAAGGATACATCAATACTTATCAGTTATAACCATCAATTTTTTGTTGTTGTTGTTACCAGGGATTGAACTCGGGTCCTTACGCTTGCAAGGCAGGCAACAGAACCACTGAGCTAAATCCCTGGCCCATAACCATCAAAGTTAATGGTCTCAACTCACCAATCAAAAGAAACAGACTGGCAGAATGGGTCAAGAAGCAAGATCCAACAATATGCTGCATACAAGAAACACACTTAATTCGAAAAGAAACTCATAGACTGAAAGTTAAAGGGTGGAAAACAATACTCCATGTGACAGGAACCTAAAAAAAAGCAGGAGTAGCTATCCACTTCGCAGATCAAGTGAATTTCAAACCAACACTGATTAAGAGAGACAAAGAAGGACACTACATCCTTGTAAAGGGAACAATCCAAGAGGAAGAGATGACAATCATAAATATATATGCACCAAGTGCTAGTGTGCCCAACTATATAAAACATATACTAATGGACATGAAAAATCATATATGCACTAATAATAATACAATAGTAGTGGGAGACCTCAATACCCCACTGTCACAAATAGATAGATCAACTAGACAACAAATAAGTAATGAAATACTAGAACTCAGTCAAACTCTTAAACAAATAAACTTAACAGATATTTACAGAGTATTCCAGTTCACAAAATCAGGATACACATTCTTCTCAGCTGCACATAGTCATTCTCCAAAATAGACCACATGCTCACTCATAGATCATGTTTAAGTAAGTCCAAAGGAATTGAAGTTATCCCCTGTATATTATCAGACCATAGTGGGATGAAATTGGAGATCAATAGCAAAAGAAATCACAAAAATTTCATAAACGTGGAAATTGAACAACTCATTTCTGAATAACCAATGGGTCACAGAAGAAATTAAAGAAGAGATCAGACAGTTCCTTCAATTAAATGACAATGACAGTGCAACATATTGGAATCTATGGGACACAATGAAAGCAGTCTTATGAGGGAAATTCATAGCAGTGAATACTCATATTAGGAAAACAAAGCGAGCCCAATTAAACAACCTGGTGCTGAACCTCAAGCTTCTAGAAAAAGAAGAGCAGGACAAACGCAAAGCTCATACAAGGGAGGAAATGATAAAGATCAGAGGAGAAATCAATGCAATGGAGACTAAGAGAACAATACAAAAAAAATCAGTGAAGCCAAGAGTTGGTTCTTCAAAAGAATCAACAAAATTGACAAACCCTTATCCAACCTTATCAGAAAAAGGAAAGAAAAGGCCCAAATCCATGCAATTAGGAATGAAAAGGGTGAAATTACAACAGACCCAGCAGAAATCCAGAGGATCATCAATACCTACTTCCAGAACCTATACGCCAATAAGATGGTCAACACAGAAGAAATGGACAGATTTCTAGATACATATGAATTACCAAAGTTGAACGAAGAAGACCTACAAATTCTAAACAACCCAATATCAATCAATGAAAGTGAAAACATAATTAAAAACTTATCAACTAAGAAAAGCCCTGGTCCTGATGGCTTCACTGCTGAATTCTAGAAGACATTTAGAGAGGAACTACTGCCACTACTATTTAAACTCTTCATTGAAATTGGAAAGGAAGCAATACTCCCAAATTCATTCCTGGAAGCAAACATCACCTTGATCCCCAAAGCAGAGAAAGACCCAATGAAAAAGAGAACTATAGGCCAATCTCACTAATGAACATAAATGCAAAAATCCTTACTAAGACACTGGCAAATAGAAATCAGAAGATCATTAAGAAGATCATACATCCTGACCAAGTGTGATTCATCCCAGGGATGCAAGGATAGTTCAACATATGCAAATCAATCAATCAATCAATCTATCAAATCAATGTAACACACTATATTAATAGAGCCAAAGACAAAAACCACATGATCATATCAATAAATGCAGAAAAAGAATTTGACAAAATCCAACACACATTTATGATTTTAAAAACCCTACAAAAAATTAGAATAGATGTTCTCTACCTCAATCTGATAAAAGCCAACCGCCAGTATCATACTAAATGGTCAAAAACTGATAAAATCAGGAACAAGACAAGGATGTCCACTATCACCACTCCTGTTCAATATAGTCTTGGAAACATTAGCCACGGCAATTAGACCAGAGAAAGAAATAAAAGGAATAAAGATAGGAAATGAAGAAGTCAAATTGTCATTATTTGCAGATGACATGATACTCTATATAGAAGACCCCAAGAACTCCACCAAAAGTCTTCTAGACTTAATAACCAAATCCAGTCAAGTAGCTGGTTACAAGGTCAACACACAAAAATCAATAGCTTTCCTCTACATGAACAAGACTCACTCAGACAGAAATAGGGCATACAATTCCTTTCACAATAGCATCCAAAATACCGAAATACCTAGCAATCAACCTAACAAAAGAAATCAAAGACCTCTTCTCTGAAAACTATAGCACTCTAAAGAGAGAGATTGAAGATGATATCAGAAAATGGAAAGACATCCCTTGCTCCAGGGTAGGAAGGATCAATATAGTGTAAATGGCCATACTTCCAAAACTGCCATATAGAGTCAATCCATTCCCAATTGAAATCCCAGCAGCTTACTTCACCGACCTTAAGAAAATAATCCAAAAATTCATTTGGAACAAGAAGAAACCCAGAATAACAAAAGCAATTCTAGGTAACAGAGACATGGCAGGGGGTATCACAACTCCCAACTTGAAACTATACTACAAAGCTACTTTGATAAAAACAGCATGGTACTGGCAAAGAAACAGACCTGAGGATCAGTGGAACAGATTAGAAGATGCAGAAACAACTCCAGACATACTCAGTCATTTCCTCTTCAATAAAGGAGCCAAACACCCTCACTGGAGGAAAGATAGCCTCTTTAATAAATGGTGCTGGAAAAATTGGGTTTCAACCTGCCAAAGATTAAAACTAGACCTATATCTCTCACCATCCACTAAACTAAAATCAAAATGGATTAAAGATCTGAATATTAAAATAGAAACACTGAACCGGCTGGAACAAAGGTTAGGTAGAATTCTGAAGACATTGGTGTAGGAAAAGATTTAATGAACAAAGCCTTTGTTGCCCGTGAACTAGCACAAACAATCAACAAGTAGGATCTCTTCTTATTAAAAAGCTTCTGCATAGCAAGAGAAACCACCAGCAGTGTGAAGAGACAACCCACAATGTGGGAAAAAATCTTCACCTGCTCTTCCTCAGACAAAGGTCTACTATCTCGAATCTATAAAGAACTTTAAAAGATCAGACCTCCCAAATTTAAAGACCCAATCCAAAAATGGGCATCGGAAATGAACAGACATTTCTCAGACAAAGAAGTAGAAATAGCAAATGAACACATGAAAAAAATGTTCAATATCACAGGTCATTTGAGAGATGCAAATGAAAACAACGCTGGGATTCTACCTCACTCCAGAAAGAATGGTTGCTGTCATGAAATCAACCAATAACAAATGCTGTTGGGGCTGTGGGGAAAGAGGAACACTGCTCCACTGCTGGTGGGAGTGTAGACTGGTGCAAGCACTGTGGAAATCAGAATGGAGATACCTCAAAGAACTAAGACTGGAAATCCCATTTGACACAGCTATTCCCCTGCTGGGTATCAACCCCAAAGAATGAAAAGAATCATACCACAATGATATATGTGCACCCATGTTCATTGCAGCACAATTTGTAATAGCTAAAACTTGGAAGCAGCCCAATTGCCCATCAACTGGAGACTGGATAAAGAAAATGTGGGGTTTTTTTTATAAAATGGAGTACTATTCAGCCATAAAAAATGAGAAATTAAAGACATTTATAGCTAAATGGATGCACATTGAGGTGATACTCTTAAGTGAAATAAATAAGACACACATGTGTAAATACTGAATAGTTTCTCTAGTGTGAGAAACTGAAAGTGTAAATAAGTACTAAAAGGTATAATAGATAATGTGAAATAGGATGAAAAGGGGCAAAGGAGAAGGGGATGTAGGTGTGGTAGGGGAAGAGAAAGAAGGGAATGGAATTAATATGAGAAAATGAAAAAATGGAAACAAAGTCTTTGTAAATAGGGAGGGATGGAGGGCTTGAAGGGAGGGCAGGGGATGGGAGAAAATAATAACCGAGAGAGATTACGTAAAGGCACAAATTTCCAATGATGAATGTCACTATGTTGTATCCCTAAATGTACCAATAAAATACAATTAAAATAAAACTTCTCCAAGTACACATTAAACAAAATATCAATTTATAAAAAATGCATACAACTTGATTACATTTATGAGGGGGAAAAATCCCCTGTTTTTGTAGGAGATGTTGTGGATGGCCCCTCCAGAGCCATTCATAATCATCTCATCTTTTTAACCACCAACAGCTTTCTTGAAATAAAATTTGTACACCATGTAAGTCACCCATTATAAGTGTATAGCTTACTACATTTTTAGTAAATTTATACTGCTGTGCAATCATCACTGTAATCCAAATTAAAAGTGCTTCCAAGGAGCCAATTTGGCACTGGTAGTTGGGGTCTTCTTGAGGGGCCAGTTCTATCACAGTCCTTGGTGGAGCCTGCCTATTGATCTGCTGAGGGGCTCAGAAAGCTGCATCTACAGCTCCCTGAATCCCAAAATTTGCCGTCTACTGTTGAGATCAACAAGACTGTAGATAATCTCATAAGCAGACTTACATGGTTGATCTGAATAAATGTGGTCCTATAGTATTGGAGGTTTTAATCAAGATGAAAAATGAAACTGATTCCACCTGCTCTTCCCAAGATCATACAGAGAAGGTATCTGTGGTTCATGTGTAGTGAACATTGATGGAGGCAACACTCTAGGTTGCACCCAGTTGATGGACACCATGCTCAACAAAGTTGAGCAGGAGATAATAGGGGAAACATCCAAGCCTTAGGCTCACAACAGACAGGATGCCTTCCAGCTCTTGGACCATAAGCACGCCCTGCCCTAATCATCTATTATTTCCTTGACATCTTGGCATGAGCCTGGGAGATATGTTTCTGTCCCTATACTTCCTTGACATCTGGCATTAGCTCAAGGAGCATGTGCTCTAATTGCTTTAGAGTAATGAAAGATAACTCCATGGTCATTATAATATCATTAGCATTGTGGTTTTGATGCCCCTGGTGGGCTTTGGCAAGCCAAGTTCTGACTACAATCATAGAAGCTCAAAAACTTCCCTACTCAAGGGTAGAGCCAACAATTAATTGGATAGAGTTCCATTAGGTACTACTCCAGATGCCAACACCTGGGAAAAGTTCTAATAAAACAAAAAGCTAGGGCCAGGGATTTAGCTTAGTGGTTCCAGCGCCTGCTGCACAAGCACAAGGTCCTGAGTTCGATCCCCGGTACCCCCCCCAAAAAACCCAAAAACCAGATGGGGCTGCTCTGAGTCAAGGTTGCTCTTAAGCTTTCTATTGCCCTGCTTCCACCTTGTGAAGTGTACTTTCCCTTTAATAAACCTCTGCTTTTCTTACCACTTCTAGTGTCTTGCTCAGTTCCTTGTTAGAGATATCGAGCCTACATGTCAGGTGACATCGGACTACTTATCCAGCAACAAAATCTCAAAAGTCTACACTCTTCTGCATATGTGTGTAGTAAAGGATCTTGTTCCTGATTTGAGCAACTTCTATGCACAGTACAACACCATTGAGCTCTAATTGAAGAAGAATGAATTTCAGGAAGGCAAGCAGCAGTATCTGCAGTCCATGAATGATTGTGAGAAACTGGATGTGCTGTACAGAGTGCATCCTCTTTGCCTACTGCAACACAATATGCCCCAGTGACTGGTGGGACAGAGATAAATACCTTGGGCCTATGGTTCTTATGTGGGCCAACTGCTGGATGATGGACTGCACTGACTTACGAATGACCTACAGAGAAGAACTTGGCCAAGACACAGGACCCATTCTCTCTGTATCACCACAGTGTCATGAATGGTACAAGGACATGTCCTAAGTGTCTGAAGCCAGGGAAATGGATAGCTGAAACCAAGAAAATGATGGCAACCTACAAAGAGAAGAAAATTTTTTTTTTTTTGGTACGGGGGATCGAACTCAGGTCCTTGCGCTTGCGCAGGAGGCAGTGAAACCACTGAGCTAAATCCCCAGCCCTAAGAGAAGAAAAAAAAAATTTTTTTTTTTTGGTAAAGAGAAGAAAATTTTAATTTAACTGTCCCTACTGGACATGGCTTATGACCAAGCTCAGAGAAGAACATCATTTCTATCTGATTTGAATACCTTCAGAGGAAAAAATGTTTCCATCCTCATTGGCGGTGGGCCAAGCACTCCGGATGTTATAGGGTAGGGTTAGGAAGTCCACAGGTTCTTGTTGAAACTGCAGAGGGCCTTTGAGCTTGTAAAATGATAGGGACTGGTTCTATGTTGAAAGAATGGCAAAAAACTTCAATTCTCAATATATTTTCTTTCATTTTATGATTCAGTAATCTTGCATCAGTGTCTACAATGTGCAGGCCCCCACCAGGCAAGAGGGCTGACTACATTCCTATGTCCCCACATTTCTAGGTGCATTGCAATGAGTATAATAGAGCAAAATTGCTGGAAAGGTAAGAGTAGTAATTTCAACCAGACTGCATGTTCTCAGGGGGCATTACTTAGGACTTACCCGGAATTAAATCCTCAGCTCCAATACAGTTCCTAGCACAACTTGAAGAAAATATAACTACTGACTCCATCCTTATTGCAAAGGGGCTGGGGATTTAGCTCAGTGGTTCTGCCGCCTGCCCCATAAGCACAAGGACCCGAGTTCGATCTCCTGTACCAAAAACCCACAAAAAAACCTGGTGCCCTTTTTGCAAAGGGTTGTGTAATATCTATCATATAAAGATAAAAAAGACTTCAGTCCTACTTTCTTGGAATTTATACATTTATATCTAGAGTATATATGCAAATATGCTGTTTGGTGTATGTGTAGTTTTTTTTGCTTTGTTTTTAATTAAGAACGGGGATCATATAATAAAATTGTTATACAACTCTCTTTTCATGTAACAATAAAACATGGGGATATTTACATGCAACTTTATCAGACTTTGTTTTTTTTTTCCTTTATTTTATTTATCTTTTTTTTTTGGTACCAGGGAGCGAACTCAGGACCTTGCTCTTGTGAGGCAGGAAGCAGAACCACTGAGCTAAATCCCTGGCCCTCAGACTTTGTTTTTTTAATTGTTGGTTATTCCTTTAAAAATTCTATTTAAAAATAAATAATCGTAAAAAATAAATAGCATTTTGAAATTTTTTCAAATTCAGAGAATTTTGTTGCCTGGGTACCATCTATTGACTTAAAAAAAATTCATAGCTAGAAAATTAAAACTGTTTAGAAGAACACAAAATTTAAAATGTGATAGCATGTAGCTCCTTCCAGAAAAAAGTTTCATACATTTATTAACATATAATTTTATATAGATTTTTTCTTTTATTTTGAAAGTTAACACAAAAAGTATCATTCTGACATTGCTTCACATATTCTTTTCCTTACTAACATATCTTGGAAATCTTTCCTTCTTAGTACCTAAAAAATTATACTGTTCTTTACTTTTTAATGGATTAAAAAGATTTCATAATGTGTAATACACGGTACATAAGCACAACCATTTACTATGCATGAAGTTTTACATAACCACATTCATTGACATCCTCTAATGTTCATTTAATAGTCCTCCAATGACAAGCATTTATGTTATGAATGGTTTGCTTTACAAGCATTGACCATTCGACATATATTTGTTTATATCTCTGCGTAAGTGTGAATATTTTTGTAGATTTCTAGATTTGGAATTTCTGAGTTAAGGGATTAACTCACTAACGTAACTTCAAATTTTGGTGACCACTGTCCAATTTCCCTTGCCCAAAGCTGTACCAACTTACACTCTTCCAACAAAGTATCTGAGTGCTTTTAGCTCCCATTCTGGGTGTTATCAGTTGTAAAACTGTTTGCTTGCATGGGTAGCTAAAAATGATATCTCATTATTTTAAAATGCATTTCTAGTTTTACTGGTAAGGACATTTCAAAATCATTTGAATTTCTTTCTTTCTTTCTTTCTTTCTTTTTTTTTTTTGGTACCAGGAAAAAACTTAGGACCTTGCACTTGCCAGGAAGGAGCTGTGCTGTTGAGCTACATCCCCAGCCCTGAATTTCTTTTTATAAGTCCATTTTAGGGGTTAGTTTTGGGTGCATGAGGTGTGTGTGTGTGTGTGTGTGTGTGTCTTTGACAGTACTGGGGTCTGAACTCACAGCCTTTGCCCTGAACCTCATCTCCAGTCCATTTTTTAAATTTTGAAACAAGTTTTCCCTAAGTCGCTAAGTTGCCCAGGTTGGGCTCAAATCTTTATGCCTCAGTCTTCCAGAGTGCTGAGATTACAGGCATGTACCACTGTGTCAACAGGTATGTGTATTTTTATGATCTTGTACTTATTTTTAATCTGTCATAATTTTTAATACCATACCAAAGCTTAAATTCTTTATGAAATCTAATGCTAAGTGGATTTGGGGATTATTCACTTGCTTCTAAAGGCCTTCTAACATTCCTAACAAAATATTCTTTTATACTTTTTCTGTTTTTTTAACATTTAGAAATTAGGGGCCAGGGATTTAGCTCAGTGGTTCCACCACCTGCCTCACAAGCACAAGGTCTCAAGTTTGATTCCCGGTACAAAAAAAAAATTTAGAAATTAGGTTGGAATATAAATAAAATTTTGATTTCCAAATCCATAGCCAATCATCCAACACCATCTATTGAATCATCTTTTCTTTCACTTGCTTGAAATGTCACATTCATGATGTACTCAATTCCTGTCTATCTTTCTGTGTAATATAGTTGCCAAAATTGTATACACACTTGAGGAAAAGAAAAACTTGTATAAATATTTTGCCACTTTAAATATTTTAATTCAATAAATTTATTGAAACATCATGAGATTAATAACTTTGGCCTCTACAATTACAAGAAGTGCTCAAAGTCATGGCCATTAGCTTCCAGACATTTATTTAATATGGCAAACTGCTTCTTGGGTAACCATGGTCATTGAGATTGCTGCACATGCATTTTCAATTTCTTTTCTAAGGGCCAGCAGTGTAGTGGGTTTTCTGTAGTATATGACATCCTCTAAGATCCCCCAAATGAGGGTAACACAATCTGTTGAAAAAACATCATCCTATTTTTCTTTTCTTGAAGTGTGTATGTATATATTTTGCACTTTCTATATATACAGATATAGATGTATAGATATAAATATATATAGATATCTCAGATCTCCTACTGCAAAGAGGGTAATTAGCAGTGGCTCCAGTGCTGGACGTCTGAAGTTCATCATCACTATTGCTCTCTGGTCTCCCCATGGGCTGCTCTCAGCAGGGGTTAGGGCACTGAAGAGATACTAAAACAAGCCCCTTTCTGGAAGATGAGGAATTCCTCTGACATGTGACTTTGGCTCAAGGATTCTTGTTGGTCTTGGTAAAACTTTCTAAGACATGGGGCCAGGGATTTAGCTCAGTGGTTCCGGCGCCTGCCTCTCAAGCGCAAGGTCCTGAGTTCGATCCCCGGTACCAAAAAAAACCCAAAAGACAAACAAACAAATAAAAAAACTTTCTAAGAACTACAGTTCTGAGACTTTTTCTCCCTCTCTCCTTCCTAGGAATTCAGCCTTGCATCATGGTCTGATAGCTTTCCCAGTCCCCTCCCCTCATTCCACATTTTTCCTCATAGACACATTTCCCAATAGATATGGGACATCTCACCCGTTCTTGGTTTTGCTTCTCAGAACTTATTACTTCTTAATAAGTAAAACATGGGTCTTTATAATTTCATTTATCCGTTTTAGGTCTGATAGAACAGAATTAATTGAAACTGCTTTGTGAAAGTTTGTCTTCCTTATCAGAATTTTTGGGCTATTTTCATGCATCTACTTTCCAACCAAAGTTGTTTCACGAAAAGCTTCCTTTTACCTAATGTATATTTATGATGACAAAGAGTATGGAAGATATGTGAAAAATAAGTATGTGTGCATGGTGTATGTGCTATGGTTTGGATATGGTTTGAGTTTGTCTCCCAAAAGGTTGTGTTTTGGAAGCTTAGTCCCATGGTGCCAATGTTAAGAGGTGATGAGACCTTTAAGAGGTGGGCCCTAATGGAAGGTCATTAGGTCATAGGGAGCATCACCCTCAGAAGGAACTAAGATAGTTCTCATGGGACACTGAGCTAGTTTTCAGAAGAAGGCTATTACAAAAAAAGAGCTAGCTTGATCCCTCTCCCATTGCTGGCTTTCTGTCTCATGATGTAACCTCCCCTTTTATATGTGCTGCTGTCATTGTGATGCCACCATGAGGTTTTTCTCCAGAGCTGAGCCAATGCTGTTACTATGTCTTTGAACTTCTAGAATTCTGAGATAAATAAGCCTCTATTCTTTATAAAGTATCCAGCCTCAGGTATTTTGTTATAGTAACAGAAGAAGAGACTCATATGGTGTGTGGAAACATCCCTTCTTCTTGGCCCAGATTGTAGTATAGTATAAGTATTTTGCTTTTTTCTTTTCACTTGACAATATATCATGTAGCACATCAATGTCAATATTTCTAGTTCTACTTCATTCTTGTTTTTTTTTGTTTTGTTTTTGGTACCAGGGATTGAACTCGGGACCTTGTGCTTCCAAGGCAGGTGGCGGAACTACTGAGCTAAATCCCAGGCCCCTACTTCATTCTTTTTAATAACTACATGGTATGCTCTTACACCCTTCCAATATGCATTTAAGCAGTTCTGTCTTTTACTATAACAAGTAATGGTACAGTAGTAAATCAAAATAACTTTATCTCTGTGTGGGAATAATTGGGGCAGTGCCTAGGAAAGCTCCTTTCTCCATCTTCCTTGGGTGGATTCAACAAGTAGGAAATGCTTGGTAAATAGATGTTATAGGATGAATAATGTAATTGCAATGCCTGGAGAAAGGAGATGAGTAGGATGAAAGAATATATAAAAACATGAAGATCCTGAATATTAAATTCTCAACTTCCTATTACTTTGTAAAAGAAATCAAACTACAGATGTTCTCTAAATGATGATGATTTGCTTAGAATTTTTAAACTTTGTGAGGGTATGAAAATGATGCACATTTACTTGAAATTATACTTTGAGTTTTAATATTTTCCCAGGCTAGGGACCTGTATTATGATAGTTTCTCACACAATGCTGGAAAGTGGTGGCCAATTAAACTTCTGGTCAGCCCTATGATTACAAGGATAAGCAACCAATACTCTACAGTGTATTGTGTTATTAAGGTCTGATATTCAGGAAGTTAGGTGTATTAAATGTATTTTCAACCTCCAATGTTTCAACTTAACAATAGGTTTCTTGGGATCTAACCTAATTGTAAGTCATAGAGCACCTATGATAATTACCCTCTTTAGAAAAGAATTATTCAGGTTCAAGGACAAAGCTAATGAATACACTTTTAGGCTGAGGCCATTTTTGTTTCATGTTTAACTTTTTATTTTGAGATAACTATAGATTCAAGTACAGTTTTGAGAAATAATACAGAAATATCAACCTATCCAGTTTCTTACAATAACATCTTGCCTAACTAGAGAACAAGATCAAAACGAAGAAATTGACATTGAATCAGTCCACACAGCTTCAGATTTCATCACTTTAATATGCACTTTTGTTTATGCATGTGTGCATGTGAATTTAGCTCTGTGCAATTTTGTTGCATGGATAAACTTGTATTACCACCACAATGGTCAATATGACTTCTGTAGCAGATATCTCTGCCCAGTATTAGCAGGCTGTAAGTGCACGAGTTTCTTGTCCCTCCATAATTTGGCTATATTGCATTAAAAATAACAAGCCCTTGCTGAGTTCATCTCCAGCCAAGGTCAACTTGACACCAACTAAATTCTTCTCCTCTGAATTAACCATTTGTTCTCTTCAGTAAAAATGTGCTAGTGACCCTGCCTGGGACACTTGTTATCAGCAGGTGTCCCCAGGCCTGCCCAGCTCTCCTCCTTCCCACGCTTGTGATGAATAAACACTGGATGTCCTTGGTGCCCAGAGCAGCTTGGATCAGCCCAAGACCCTGCTTCTCTCAAGTCTCGTCTCTGTGTCTTTTGTTCATTCTCTCTCTTTCCTATCTTGTGGACATCATACCGTCTTGTAGGAGATATGAGGAATAATGGATTAGTTCCTCTGAGAATGAATTGTTATAAAAGATTGAGCCTGGCCTGGTCCTTCCCAGTCTCTGCTTCTCATCTTGCCACATGACCAATCTCCCCACTGCCCCCCCCCAAACACACACAGAGACGCATATCCCTGCCATGTGATGTTATCACCATGAGGGCTTCACCAGAGCTGAGCAGATGCTGGTGTCATTCTCTTGGATCTTCAGAACTGTGAGCTAAATAAACCTCTTTTCTTTACAAATTATTCAGTCTCATGTATTTTGTCATAGTCACACAAAATGGACTAATACATAGGATGGATGAGTGGATGGATAGACAGGAGATTTACTTGAATGACATAATTACAGAGACCACAAAATTCCATAAAATGCTGCCTATAAGATGGAGAACCAGGGAAGACAGTGGTAATTTAGGTCTTGATCTGATGGTGATAGTCCTGGACTGCAAAGGCCCAGGAATCAGGGGCTCTAATGATCAAGACCAGATTGGCCTGGGGATTTAGCTCAGTGACACTATGCCTAAGGTCCTGAGTTCAATCCCCACTACTGCAAGGAAAAAAAAAAAGACCAGATTGATGTCTCAGCCCAAGAGGAAGAGAGAATTCTCCCTTTCCAACTTTTTGTTCCACTTCTGCCTTCAGAAGCTTGGATGATGCCAACTTTCTTTGGCAAGAACAAGTCTTTCCTTGGTCTAGTGATTCAAATGCTAATCTCTTCTAGAAACACTCTCATAACACATGTAGAAATAATGTTTTACCAGCAATCTGGGCATCCCTTATCACAGTCAAATTGACACATGAAATTAACTATCACAAGTCCTATCATAGGATACCTCCTGCTTAGCTTCATAGCCAAAGCTACCACCTACCATTCTCCTCCTGAAAACATTAATCAGTTCCCTGTCACTGTAATTTCTTTCATCTTGAGACTTTATATGAAAAGAATTAGGGCCGGGGATTTAGCTCAGTGGTTCCGCCGCCTGCCTCTCAAGTGGAAGGACCCGAGTTCGATCTCCAGTACCAAAAAAAAAAAAGAAAAAGAAAGGCATCATATAGTATCCTTCTGTAATTGTCTCCCACCATCATTATTCTCCTGAGACTCATTCATGTTGTTTTATATATCAATAGTACATTTCTGTCTATTGCTGAGTATAATTCAGCATATGATATGGATGAACTACAGCTTGTTCAACCATTCAACCACTGAAGGATATTTGGGTTATTTTCCAAATGTTTGTTTGCAGCTATTGTGAATAAAACTGTAATGAATATCCTTATACAGTTTTTTTTTCTGGTACTGGGACTGAACTCTTTTTCATCCTCAGCCCTTTTTAAAGTTTTTATTTTGAGACTGGTATTCATTGAGTCACTTAGTTGCTCAGGCTAGGCTCAAACTTGTTATCATCCTGCCTCAGCCTCCCAGAGTGCCAGGGTTACAGGTATACACAACCATGCCCAATTCTTATACAGGTTTTTGTGTGAAAGTAAGTTTTAATTTTGGGGGGAATCTTTTACCTATTTTGAAATGTTTGATAACCAGAGCCAGATAAAGGGGAGGACTAGCACAGATGCCTTGGACAGAACTCCATAAAGGATACTAAAATCCTCCAAAGAGGATACTCTTTGGAGAGTTTTGAAGAAAAAACATGTATTATTTTTTGTTGTTGTTTTTGAAACAGGGTCTCACTATGTAGTTCAGTCTGGTCTTAAACTCACTATGTAACCTAGGCTGGCCTTGAACTCACAGCAATCCTCTTGCCTCAGTCCCTAAGTGCTGAGATTACAGGTATGCATCACCATGCCTGGCTAAAATAATGGTATTTATCAAACCTCCTCTTGGAAAGTATACCATAGTATAAATAGTTGGAAGAAATATTTGATAAGGACTTAAGCTTTTTTCTTAGGAAAATGCTCTAGTTTACTGAAGGCATTTTGTTTTGCTGTGTGGAGTCTGTTAAATAAAATTTATAGGATGCCATTGATTTGGACTGGGCTCCTGCATTGAGCCCAACAGACCAAATCAAAATGTAACTCTTGGGCTGGGGATTTAGCTCAGTGGTTCCACTACCTGCCTGCCAAGAACAAGGTCCTGAGTTTGATCCATGGTACCAAAAAAAAAAAAATGTAAGTCTTATTCAAATCCAGTGCAGTGGTGCACATCTGTAATCCCAGCTACCTGGGAGGTTGAGGGAGGAAGATCACAAGTTTGAGACCAGACTGGACAACTTTATCAAAACCTCATTTAAAGGGGCTGAGGATGTACCCTAGTGGTAGAATGCTTGCCCAACATGTGTAGGTCCCTTTTGAGGTCCCCACTCTTCCTCATACAGCTCTAAGGATTGTAAATTCCTCTCATGTAGGATTGTGTTCCTACATACTTATATATGTTTATATCTCAACTAAATGTAAGGTACTATAAGTTGAAAATGTATTTAATACGCTTAACTTACCAAACAGCTTAACAACACTGTACCCTGTACAGTATCGGCTGTTTTGCCTGGGATCCTGCGGAGGGCTGACAGCTATGGTCTGCTGCCCCTACCACCCATCACATGAGTATCATACCACACCACACATTGCTAGCCTGGGATATATCACAATTTAAAGTACAGTTTCTACAGAATGCATATTGCTTTCACATTATTGTGCAGTTGAAAAATGGTAAGTTAAACCATTTTAGATTGAAGACCATCTTATTGTCATGCTTAGGAATACAAGTTCAAAGCCAGGCAGCCTGGGATGGAATTCTAGTTCCATCACTTAAAACTATACTTAAGTAAGTAACAAGTTACTTAATCTCAGTTTCTGAGTCTTTAAATCTATAACTTAGTCATAGCTTCCTCAATTTTTATAAGAATTAAATAAAATGCTGGGGATTTAGCTCAGTGGTTTGGCCACCTGCTGTGCAAGCACATGGACCTGAGTTCAATCCCCAGTAACAACAACAACAAAAAAGAATTAAATAAATTGATTCACATAAAGGTCTTAGAATAGTGCCTACTGTATATTAACCACTTGATGATAAGCTTTTATAATTTTAATTATCTCAAAGTGGTAGAGTCTTCAATGTGTAATTTTTATTTATTTAAAACATGTTTAAATCAGGAGATAGGTATTTTACAAATGGGGCAGGTACTAAGAGACGGAGGGAAGAGGGAGGGAAGAGAGAGGAGAACTAAAAATAATTAAGATGTGTTATGTACATGTACCAATTCCCCATGACACATGTAATCATTATGTACTGCAAACATGTGCTAATAAAAACTTTATAAAAATAAAAAATTTTTAAATGTTTGTTTTTAATCACATGACTGCATATTAATGTTAATTGAAGAAAAGGTCTTTTATATTCTAGAATTATAATTTCTAGAAGTGAAATGCAACTACCTAAACTTTTCTCTTTTTTTGGTACCAGGGATCAAACTCAGATCCTTGCGCTTGCAAGGCAGGCGGCAACTACCTAAACTTTAAGTGAATAAACTATTTAGTAAGGCTGGTGATTGACCTTATTACCTATGATTTATCAGGCTAAGGCAGGGAGCTCAATTCCCTCTGCCACTTATAAGTGCTAATCACCTTGAGGAAAGCACCAAAGGAACAAGTCAAACTGAAAGAGATTTAAAATTAGATGCTGAAGCTCTTAGAAATATTGATTAGAAGAATTTTTAACAGATGTTCTTTTTTCACCTTTGGAAGTCATTTCCAAAGTTGATTTATTTTCTTCACTAATTCTGACAGCTATTTGAACACTATTAATCAAAAATATTTTAAAATGCTTTAATATCAGGTGTTGGTAAATATACCAGATATAGTTGCTTTGTGAAGATAAAAAGCATATATGTTAAAAATAGATACAGTCTGTTTACTTTGTAAACATGTTTGTGCAACTTGCAAGGGACTTAAAACAGTGATGACTATGTAAAATACCCTTAAATAGTTGGATTAATGGGGCTTCTAAGAGAAAAACTAAAATGTATGATTCCCAAGAGAAACCAGAAAGAATCCAGACTGCCACTGTCTTAGACATGTGCTAATGTGGCTACTGTCAGTCTGAGGAGAGAGCTACTGAAAAATTATTGCCATGAATATTTTGCATCTAGCAATTTTTTTTCAAGCTAGATTTAAAATTCCATTATGGGGAATATTTAATCTTAATGACAACAACAACAAAAGGTTATATTTGCATAGCATACTCTAGATAACCTAACTGCACATAAATTTCATAGAAAGGAATTATCTTTACTCATTAATATACTTTCTATAAGAATCTTGTGATTAAATAAACAATTTTCAAATAAGACTTCATAAAACCAGACATATATAGATGGTAGAAGGTAGCTGTGTAAGGTGATAGATGTGTTAATTTTCTTGACCACATTATTTATTTCACTTTTATATGAATATCAAAACATTTTTATGCCTTAAATATATGCCATTTTTAAAGAGTTAAAATGTTTACTGCGTTGGGGTGAGTTGTGGGTTCAGGAAACAATCATGGAAAAAGTCTAGCTCTATAATGTATTTGAGAAATATTTCTTCTATAATCACTGTTTATTTTCACATGTACCATAATGGCTTCAGAAAGGTACACAATATTATAACTACTGTTTGCCTTAACTGGAGATAGTCAAGGAGTAAAATAGTCTTGTATATTGATTGAATTAATTACATAAGATCTGTAAAGTCATAGTAGCTAGTTAAATATTATAAGATTGATGAGTGAATTTTATTTTCCTTAAGAGTGAATAGATAGGTCTTCCTACGGGGGCCGGGGATTTAGCTCAGTGGTTTTGCCACCTGCTGCGCAAGTGCAAGGACCTGAGTTCGATCCCAGGTACCAAAAAAAAAAAGAAAGAAAGAAAAAGAAAAGAAAAGATAGGTCTTCCTAAACTAAACAAAAAACAAATATTATAATCAATAAGAAATAACTGTTGAAATAAAAGTAGACTCTCAAATAGGGTTTGGCACAAAGTAAGCTTTTAGCAAATGTCAATTTTCTTCCACTCTTCTATATTATACTGTAGTTTTCCATGATAAATGGTATCTTGTTGGTTTATCTAAACAAATAAAATTTTAGCAAGCAATGAATACACATATGATTACCACCCACTCTTCCAGCTCTCCTTGATTACCCAGGATGAAGGCAACACAATTTAATGTCTAGGAAAAGTAAACAGAAGAGCTATTGTGTAATAGCACAACTTCAGAGCTACAATATAAGAAGAAAGGGAGGAACAGAAATTTCTTTCTTTCTTTCTTTCTTTCTTTCTTTCTTTCTTTCTTTCTTTCTTTCTTTCTTTCTTTCTTTCTTTCTTTCCTTCTTGTTAAATTCATTTATTGGTACATTTTAGGTATACAACACAATTACATTTCCATTGGGAATTGTTTGATCTTTTTTTTTTTTTTTTTTTTTTTGGTACCAGGGATCGAACTCGGGTCCTTGCGCTTGCAAGGCAAGCGACGGAACCACTGAGCTAAATCCCCAGCCCAAAAGCTTTTTTTTGGTACCGGGGATCGAACTTGGGTCCTTGCGCTTGCGCAGCAGGCGGTGAAACCACTGAGCTAAATCCCCAGCCCTCCATAGGGAATTGTACCTTTACATAATGCATCTTGGTTCTTATTTTTTCCCCATTCCTAGCCCTCCCTTCACCCCCTCCACCCTTCCCTATTTACAAAGACTTTATTTCCATTTTTTCCATTTCTCAGCAATTTTCCTTTTCCTTCTTTCCTTTCTCCTGCCCCTCCCACTACCCCACCCCTTTGGACCTTTTCTTCCTATTTTACATTATCAATTATTCATTCTAATCATTGGTACATTTTAGGTATACAATATAATGACATTCATCATTGGAAATTTGCACCTTTACATAATCTCTCTTGGTTCTTATTTTTCACCCTTGCCCAGCCCTCCCTTCAACCCCTCCATTCCTCCCTATTTACAAAGATTTTGTTCCTATTTTTCCATTTTCTCATACTAATCCCATTCCCTTCTATCCTTTCCCCTAGCCCTCCCACTTCCTTCCCCTTTGTCCCTTTTCTTCCTATTTCACATTACCTATTATACATTTAGTCCTTATTTACACTTTCAGTTTCTCACACCAGAGAAACTATTCGGTATTTATACATGTGTGTCCTATTTATTTCACTTATGAGTATTGCCTCAATGTGCATCCACTTAGCTATAAATGTCTCTAATTTCTCATTTCTTATGGCTGAGTAGTACTCCATTTTATTAAAAAAGCCACATTTTCTTGATCCAGTCTCCAGTTGATGGGCATTTGGGCTGTTTCCAAGTTTTAGCTATCACAAACTGCGCTGCTATGAACATGGGTGCACATATATCACTGTGGTATGATTCTTTTAATTCTTTGGGGAAGATCCCCAGCAGTGGAATAGTGGGGTCAAATGGGACTTCCAGTCCTAGTTCTTTGAGGTATCTCCATACTGATTTCCACAGTGGTTGCACCAGTCTACACTCCCACCAGCAGTGGAGCAGGGTTCCTCTTTCCCCACAGCCCCGCCAGCATTTGTTATTGGTTGATTTCATGATAGCAGCCATTCTTTCTGGAGTGAGGTGGAATCTCAGCATTGTTTTCATTTGCATCTCTCGAATGACCAGTGATGTTGAACATTTTTTCATGTATTTATTTGCTATTTCTACTTCTTTGTCTGAGAAATTTCTGTTCATTTCAGATGCCCATTTTTGGATTGGGTCTTTAAATTTGGGAGGTCTGATCTTTTTAAGTTCTTTATAGATTCGAGATAGTAGACCTTTGTCTGGGGAAAAGCAGGTGAAGATTTTTTCCCACATTGTGGGTTGTCTCTTCACACTGCTGGTGGTTTCTCTTGCTGTGCAGAAGCCTTTTAATAAGAAGAGATCCCACTTGTTGATTGTTTGTGCTAGTTCACAGGCAACCGAGATTTTGTTCATAAAATCTTTTCCTACACCAATGTCTTCAAGAATTCTACCTAACCGCTGTTCCAACTGGTTCAGAGTTTCTATTTTAATATTTAGATCTTTAATCCATTTTGATTTTAGTTTAGTGCATGGTGAGAGATATAGGTCTAGTTTTAATCTTTGGTAAGTTGAAAGCCAATTTTTCCAGCACCATTTATTAAAGAGGTTATCTTTCCTCCAGTGAGGGTATTTGGCTCCTTTGTTGAAGATGAGATGGCTGAGTGTGTCTGGCATTGTTTCTGCATCTTCTAATCTGTTCCACTGGTCCTCAAGTCTGTTTCTTTGCCAGTACCACGCTGTTTTTATCACAGTAGGTTTGTAGTAGAGTTGCAGGTTGGGGATTGTGATATCCCCTGCCATGTCTCTGTTACCTAGAATTGCTTTTGCTATTCTGAGTCTCTTCTTGTTCCAAACGAATTTTTGGATTGTTTTCTTGAGGTCTATGAAGTATGCTGCTGGGATCTCAATTGGAATTGCATTAAATCTATATAGCAGTTTTGGAAGTATGGCCATTTTCACTCTATTAATCCTTCCTACCCAGGAGCAGGGGATATCTGTCCATTTTCTTATATCATCTTCAATCTCTCTTTTCAGAGTGCTGTAGTTTTCAGAGAAGAGGTCTTTGATTGCTTTCGTTAGGTTGATTCCTAAGTATTTCAGTTTTTTGGATGCTATTGTGAAAGGAATTCTTTGCCCTATTTCTCTCTCAGTGAGTCTGTCATTGGTGTAGAGGAAAGCTATTGATTTTTGTGTGTTGACCTTGTAACCAGCTACTTGACTGAATTTGGTTATTAAGTCTAGAAGACTTTTGGTGGAGTTCTTGGGGTCTTCTATATAGAGTATCATGTCATCTGCAAATAATGGCAATTTGACTTCTTCATTTCCTATCTTTACTCCTTTTATTTCTTTTTCTTGTCTAATTGCCATGGCTAATGTTTCCAGAACTATATTGAACAATTGTGGTGATAGTGGACATCCTTGTCTTGTTCCTGATTTTAGTGTGAAGGATTTCAGTTTTTGACCATTTAGTATGATATTGGCTGTTGGTTTTTCATAGATGGCTTTTATCAGTTTGAGGTAGAGACCATCTATTCCAATATTTTGTAGAGTTTTTATCATACATGCATGTTGGATTTTGTCAAATGCTTTTTCTGCATCTATGGAAATAATCATATGGTTTTTGTCCTTGGCTCTATTGATATAGTGTATTACATTGATTGATTTGCATATGTTGAACCGTCCCTGCATTCCTGGGATGAATCCCACTTGATCAGGATGTATGATCTTCTTGATGATCTTCTGTATTCTATTTGCCAGTATCTTATTAAGGATTTTTGCATCTGTGTTCATTAGTGAGATGGGCCTATAGTTCTCCTTTTCAGTTGGGTCTTTCTCTGCTTTGGGGATCAAGGTGATGCTTGCTTCCAGGAATGTATCTGGGAGTATTGCTTCCCTTTCAATTTCATTGAAGAGTTTAAACAGTAGTGGCAGTAGTTCCTCTCTAAAAATCTTGTAGAATTCAGCAGTGAAGCCATCAGGGCCCAGGCTTTTCTTAGTTGATAAATTTTTAATTAAGTTTTCAATTTCATTGACTGATATTGGGTTGTTTAGAATTTGTAGGTCTTCTTCGTTCAACTTTGGTAATTCATATGTATCTAGAAATCTGTCCATTTCTTCTGTGTTGTCCATCTTATTGGTGTATAGGTTCTGGAAGTCGGTATTGATGATCCTCTGGATTTCTGCTAGGTCTGTTGTAATTTCATTCTTTTCATTCCTAATTGCATGGATTTGGGCCTTTTCTTTCCTTTTTCTGATAAAGTTGGATAAGAGTTTGTCAATTTTCTTGATTCTTTTGAAGAACCAACTCTTGGCTTCATTGATTTTTTTTGTATTGTTCTCTTAGTCTCCATTGCATTGATTTCTCCTCTGATCTTTATCATTTCCTCCCTTGTATGAGCTTTGCGTTTGTCCTGCTCTTCTTTTTCTAGAAGCTTGAGGTTCAGCACCAGGTTGTTTAATTGGGCTTGCTTTGTTTTCCTAATATGAGTATTCACTGCTATGAATTTCCCTCATAAGACTGCTTTCATTGTGTCCCATAGATTCCGATATGTTGTATTGTCATTGTCATTTAATTGAAGGAACTGTCTGATTTCTTCTTTAATTTCCTCTGTGACCCATTGGTTATTCAGAAGTGTGTTGTTCAATTTCCACATGTTTATGCAATTTTTTGAGTTTCTTTTGCTATGGATCTCCAAATTCATCCCACTATGGTCTGATAATATACAGGGGATAACTTCAATTCCTTTGGACTTACTTAAACATGATCTATGAGTGAGCATGTGGTCTATTTTGGAGAATGACCATGTGCAGCTGAAAAGAATGTGTATCCTGATTTTGTGAACTGGAACACTCTGTAAATATCTGTTAAGTTTATTTGTTTAAGAGTTTGATTGAGTTCTCGTATTTCATTACTTATTTTTAGTCTAGTTGATCTATCTATTTGTGACAGTGGGGTGTTAAGGTCCCCCACTACAATTGTATTAGTGCATATATGACTTTTCATGTCCATTAGTATTTGTTTTATATAGTTGGGTGCACTAGTGTTTGGTGCATATATATTTATGATTGTCATCTCTTCCTCTTGGATTTTCCCTTTACAAGGATGTAGTGTCCTTCTTCATCTCTCTTAATCAGTGTTGGTTTGAAATCTACTTGATCTGCAAAGAGGATAGCTACTCCTGCTTTTTTTCAGGTTCCTGTCTCATGGAGTATTGTTTTCCGCCCTTTAACTTTCAGTCTATGAATTTCCTTTTGAATCAAGTGTGTTTCTTGTATGCAGCATATTGTTGAATTTTGCTTTTTGACCCATTCTGCCAGTCTGTTTCTTTTGATTGGTGAATTGAGACCATTAACGTTGATGGTTATAACTGAAACGTATTGACTTGTCATTGCCATGACTTTTTCTTTTTGTTGGATTCTCCCCCTTTACATTTAATTTCTTGTCATCCCAGATGGGTTCATTCTGCTTTGCTTCCTGGGGTTGGGATCCTTAATGTTTGTTCCTAGGCTATTGTGTAAAATTTTTTGTAGTGCTGGTTTGGTATTCACGAAGTTCCTATGGTGCTCTTTGTCATGAAAGTATCTTATTTCTCCATCAATTTTGAGAGATAGTTTTGCAGGGTACATGAATCTGGGTTGGAGGCTGTTTTCTTTTAGGGCTTGGAATATGTCACTCCAAGCTCTTCTTCCCTTGATGGTTTGCATTGAGAAGTCTGCTGTGATTCTGATGGGTTTTCCTTTGTATGTGATTTGTTTCTTTTCTCTAACTGCTTGTAGAACTTTGTTCTTCTGTTGTGTTTCTGGAATCTTAACAATTATATGCCTATGTGTAGATTTTTTTTTTTGATCAAGGCTATTTGGAGTCCTATATGCCTCACTTATCTTTATGTCAAGTTCTTTTCCCCTGCTTGGAAAGTTTTCTGCCATTACTTCTGTGAAGAGTTTTTTTATATCATGTGCACTCTCTCCTGTTTCTTCATTGACTCCAATCAGTCTTATGTTATTCTTCTTGGGATCGTCTAGCAGCTGCTGGATTGATTTCTCATGTTCCCTTATAATTTTGAAGCAATTTTTCTTTTCCTGGTCATTAATTACAATCTTATCTTCTATATCTGAAATTCTGTCCTCACATTGGCTCATTCTGCTGTGTAGACTTTCCATGGAGTTTTTAATCTCTTGGAAATCTATTTGCATTTGTTTTATGGATTCCATTTGTTTCCTATGTTGGGATTCTATCATGTTCCTCAGCTCCTCTCTATATTTATTAATCCGGTCTTGCACTAGGAGCACAATTTCTCCTGTTATCTGAGAAATTATTTCTGACTTCATTTTTTCCAGATCCCCTTTTGTTGCCAGTTCAGTGGGTCCAGGTGTTTGAGTATCAGAGTGTTCCATCTCATTTCCCTTTGAGGTTGCTGTAGGTGATCTGGAAGTCTGGTTTTGAGACTTATTTACGTGTTTTCTCATTTCGATTGAGGGGGCAGGGGTAGTGCTGTTGGTACCTGCGAGGATCACGACGGTAGGGATGGTGGCCCAGAAGCCCCTTCCTCTGGGCTGGGAGCAGTAGGACGGCGGCTCAGAAGCCCTTACCTCTGGGCTGGGAGCAGCGGGAGGGATGGTGGCCCGGAAGCCCCTTCCTCTGGGCTGGAAGCAGCGGGAAGGATCCTGGCCAGGAAGCCCCTTCCTCTGGACCAGGAGCAGTGGGATAGCCGAGAGCGGTGGGACCCAGTACTGTGGTCTGGTGGTCCAGTGGTGTCCTCTGTGTCTTTGTAGTGTCGAACCAGGTGGCTGCCTGTCTGTGGCGGGCTGATTCAGCGTGTTCTGCGCGACTCATGACCTCGGTAGGGCGTCTGCAGACCTGCCTGTCTGCGGCGGGCTCTCTTTCTTTCTTGCAGTACTGGGGATCGAACTGCGGACCTTGTGCTTTCGAGGCAGGCATGGTGCCACTGAGCTAAATCCCTGGCCCAAAACTTAATGCTTTGACAGTGGTTCTTTCTTTTTCATACTAGGGATTGAACCCAGGGCCTTTGCACTGAGTTCCAATCCCAATCCTTTTTATTTTGAAAGAGGGTCCTGATAAATTGCTAAATTGCTGAAGTGCTCAGGCTGGGATCTCCCATCTCAGCCTCCTGGAATGCAGGAGTATAGAGATGCCTATCTTGACATAGAAATCTTTTATTTTATTTTAATTAATTAATTAATTTAGTTGGTACTGGGGATTGAACTCAGGATCTTGTGCTTGAGAGGCAGGCATGGTGCCACTGAACTAAATCCTCAGCTCAACATTGAAATATTTTAAGTGTTAAACATCTGTTTATTTATTTTTATGTTCAAACCCAGGGCTTAAGCAAGTGCTGTACCACTGGGCTACAACACCAGCATAGCAGTTTATTTTTAAGTAGAACTCAACAAGAAAAAAATATTATTTTATTATCTTCAAGGGCTTTGATGCCATTCCTTCTATCCAAATCCACCTCTTAATTACAAAGTATGACATCAATTTACTGGATAGGTTTTGGTTACAAACCTATCTATCAATAAATTTAATTTGCAATGAATAGTTGTTCTGCAGCTGGAATGCACTATTACCAGTGAGACAATACCCCTACTAGTCAGTGAATCTCCATACATATGACTAATTCAAAGAAACAAGAGCACTCTGGGAAGCTGAGGCAGAAAGACTGGGAGTTTGAGCCCCCCTGGGCAACTTAGAGCTGTCTCAAAATAAAAACAATAAAAGGTCTGGGGATGTAGCTCAATGTCAAGGGCTGTTGGTTCAACCCCAGTAGTACTGAAATAAAAAGATAGAGAGAGAGGAGAGAGAGAGAGAGAGAGAGAGAGAGAGAGAGAGAGAGAGAGAGAGAGAGAGACTGACTAGCTTTAGCATTAGAAAATCTGAGGTTAGATACCACCTGTTCATTAACATTTAGGGAAACATTAGCACTACTAGGTCCCATGGAAAGTTGGGTTTAGCCACAACCCCTTTCACTTGAGAAAGCGGGAAACAGACACTCATAGCCAAGCAGCACTGAAAGTGTTCTCTGGTCATTTCTTGGACAATTCCACTTAGCTCTCCAAAGTGCAACTTGTTATTTATTAAAATTTCCACAAACGTTTTCATTGGTGGAAATGACCTGTTCATATCTGGACTAGGAAGAGAGAGATCATTTGCCCTCCTTTCCCCAACCCACTTCCCAGGTTGGATATTTTTATGCCAAACCAATTGGTATTCATTCCTCCCCGCAAGAAAAAGTGTGACCATTGGTCACACTCCGCTTAACTGAAGATTTAACACCGGGTGAGATCACATGTCTATACAAAAAAAAAAGAGAATTTAAGGGCAAGACCTTGAGGAATGCCTATGTTTAAAAGACTGGAACAAGAATGAGCTAATGAAATGACAAAGAGTGAAAGATTACTGGAACCAATATGTAAAGCACTGTGGAGTGGTGAACAGTGTCATACTCTATAAACAGGAGAAAACTAGAAAGACGGAAAAGGCAATTGGATTTGCTGTTTTGAATCCTCAACTAAATTTTAAATGAAAAGTTTTAGTTAACTGGTGGGAATAAAAGTATCCTTGCAAGAAATCAAGCAGTGGGCTAAAGTCAGTGTTATCATTTTAAGACATTTGAAGGTAGAACAATCATGTTGAATGTTGTTTTATAAATATCGCCATATCTTTTATTCTCATACAGTCTACTCATCACAGGTGTTTATTACCACTTACCTGGGGTTATTAGAATAGCCGTTTTTAGTGTTAGTTTCTAACTCCCACCCTGTTGACTATGTTGATAGAAAAAAATAAACCTTCAAAATTCAATAGTTTAAAGAATAGTTCAGTTCATTTCCCATCTCACTGCAGAGCAGATTTCCAGGCCAGAGGGGCTCTCCTCTTTGAAATGATCCAGGAATCCAATCTCTTTCTGTGTTTGGTCTCTGCCATTCAGCAGAACATTCTTCTCATTCGCATAATTGAGGCAGAGTCATTATAAGCATATTTCAGCTTTTGGAAAGAGGTTATGGAAAGTGCTTTGGCAATGATTGGTGCTCAGTTTGGAGAGAAGCAAGACATGTGTATTTTGATAGCTTTCATTTTCTCAACCTTGTTCATCTTGCTTGCTACTATTGAGGCTATCTGATTCTGTATCTGACCATGTCATTTCCCTGCTTAAAAAAAAAAAAATCAGTGGTTTTGTATCATGGAACAAAAAAACATTTTTTGAACACCAACTATGTTGTGAACACTGTAGTTGAAATAAAGGGAAACGGAAGATTCTGTATTTGTCCTCTTGGATGTTACAGAGTAACTAGATTCCTGGGTATTATATGATTCCTCCTTTTCTCTCATACCCAATCCATTCTGATGACCAATCCATTCTGTGCATTCTCCTTCCATCCAAATAACTATGCTGTGTCCTTCCTCCTTTTTTCTTACCAGTGTAGCTGCTCGAGATATTAAAAAAAGAATCCAAAATGGCATAGCTTCTACATAACCAGATATAAAGGGGGCTTTATCAAATGGGCTGTGAATGTGCAGAGTGAAGGGGAAATGGAGCATTTAATTTTAACAAATTTGTTGACATTATCTATTTTTATGTTTATTCTCACTCTGTTCCTGCTTGAGGCTGTGAGGGAAACTTTTTCCAGAAATGCTTTTCCCTTTTCCTTTGTGAATTGACTGAGTTTATTATGTATGCTTGGTGGTATGTAGGACTTCCTTTTGTCTTTTTACAACAAATCCCTTTTAGTTTGAGTTGTTTGAATAGCTTCCTGCTCCTACTCTCCAAAAGATCCTTTTATAAAGCAACGATTTCATTTTTTAAAGATGTATTTAACATCCATACGGGCATTGGAGAGAACTACATATTTAAAAGTTATCATAGCATCCTTTTCATGGAAAGTGGTTTGGCAGTGATTGGGGCTCAATTAGAAGAAAAGCAAGACATCTGGATTATTTTGCTATTGCTGGTAACACAAGTTGCCACAGACATAGTGACTTAAAACAATACTCATTTGTTATCCTACAATTCTATAGCTCACAAGTCTGGAATTGTGTAAAAAAAATTTTAAAGTACACATGACTGTGAACTCCAATTAAGATAATTTGTTTTAGTTGTGAGATTGAATTATAAACTCAGTCTGAAGTAAGAGAAACTAGAAAGCATTGTAAATGATAGACCTCAAGCCCCAGCAATATTATTTACTAGCCGTGTGACCCTGGGTAAGTTACTTAACCTCTCCTAACCATATATCATATATTGCTCTATAATAATAATAATACTTACATCATATCATCAGTACAAGAATATATAAGAGCACATGTACCAAGTTGGTATAAAAACTGTTGACATAAAGTAAGTGATCAATACATGTAAATAGGTAAATATTTTTTAAAAATAAAGATGAACCAGCTGCTTGTTTCATAAAGCCATACATAACTCATTTTAGCCTTTAAAACAATGAAATACATAGATCTTAAGAAAATAGTTTGATGAGCTTTGACAAACATCTTCCTTTGTAACTCAAAGTGTAGACCTTTTCTAAAGCCCCAGAAAGGTTATGTGGCACCCCTTTCAAGTCACTCCTTCCTACCCCTGTAGATAACCACTGTTCAGTCTAAAAATTGTTTTGCCTATTCTTCACTTGATCTTAGCCAAAAGGCTGAGAAGCGATTGCCTATTCTTGAAATTCATGGAAATGGAATCATACTCTTTAGTATTTGGCTACTTTTGGCCAAAATAACATCTGTAAGGTTTGCCCATGTTGTTTTATGTTTCAACTATTTGTTCCTTTATATTGTTGGGTAGCATTCCACTGTGTGAACAAACCACAATTTGTTTATTTTTATTGTTGTTTTTGATGATGATGGACATTTGGGTTATTTCTCGTTATGAGTAAAGATGCTATGAATATTCTTGAACAGAACTTGTGAATTTAAGTTTTATGATCCAATAAACTAGGTACTTATATTAATCCAATTTTATTGATGAGGAAACTAAAGTGCAGAAATATGAAATAATTTTTCTTGAGACAACTTTTAATTGTGGTGCACAGAATTTTATCTGCTAGTGTCTTATTTACTTTTCTCATTGCTGGGACAAAATACCTGATACCCACAAGTTAAAGGAGGAAAGGTTTATTTTAGCTCAGAGTTTGTAGAGGTTTCAGTCCATACATAGTAGGCTGGCTCCAAGGCAGAGTGGCATGGCAGAAGGGCATCAAAGAGGAGAAAGAGTTGATGGTGTGGCAGGCAGGAGACAGCTAGCAGCAAGACTCACTTTCTGTCTTACTTTTCTTGTTGCTGAGACAAAATACCTGATGCCCAAAGTGAAATTAGGTGGAAAGGTTTATTTAGTTCAGTTTGTAGAGGCTTCAATTCATAGCTGGTTAGCTCCAAGGCAGGCTGGCATGGCAGAGGGGCATTGCAGAAGAGAAACAGTTCATGGTAGGCAGAAGGCAGCCAGTTACAAGTGACAAACAAATGACAATCCTCTTTCTGTCCCTTATATTTCATCCAGACTATTCACCCTTAGGGTGGGTAGCACTGACACCCTTAATCCTAACATCATATCTTTGATCCCACCATCACATACTCTAGATCCAGCCACCTCAAGAAAGTCCCACCTATGGCTTCATGAGGCTTTGGGGGGACATCTAGTTGCAGGCCATGACATTTCCCCTTTTATTCCATTCAGGCTACAAGCCCATCGGTTGGTACCACCCACACCCAGGGTGAGCCTTCCTTTTATCCACACCCAGAATTATGCTAAACCAATCAGCAGACTAATTTAATTACCATACACCCTTAATCCACATTCACACACCCTAGATCCAGCCTCCTTCGAAAATCCCCACCTCTGAGTGCATGAGGCTTTTGGAGACATCTAGATACAAACTGGAACATTCTGCCCCTAGCATCTCCAGTACAGGCATTATATATTGCCTCTCCACATATATCTTATATATAGAGGGCTATACTATATTATCATATTTTACATATATTTTATGTAATCTAGATACTTTACCTTGAAGAAATGAAGAGTTGCCCTGAATAGATGATCAAATTAATTTAACACTTGCATCTTTTATTATTCTAATCCAGTCCAAAGAATTTTGTTTTGATTGCTATTATAATGGGGCCTCCTTTTCATCTTACCTCCTAACTCATTATTGTCTGTATTATGTGAAGACTATTGATTTCTGAATATTAAATTTAAACCTCTGTGCCCTTTTATAGTAACATTTAGTGACTTTTTTTCTGATATACAATTGTGTTTGCAAAAGGGGATTATTTCACTTTCTCATTTCCAATTCTTGTGTCTTAAACTGATTTTGTAGTGTACCAGTGTTTGTATTTCTGATCTGGCTGGTCTCTCTCCTTTGTGTTTGTTTCCTAAGACTGGAAAGACAGCCTTTTTGACTATTCTGTATGCCCAGTATCTTTTCAGTAAGTTCCTTTTTCACTTAAAAGTCAAAACTGGTTTCCTATTACTTTATCTCAGAAGCCTGAATAGTTCATTTTGCACAAATACCCCTCACTGACACAGCACCAATAGAGACACTTGGTGTCATCTACTAAGGGCCTACTGTATGCCATGCACTGTGCCAAATTGTCTGCATACTCTATATCATACCAATTAATTCCTAGAGGATGTGCTTTGAATTTTTGCTCCTGATATAGTATCAGAATCGAAATAATCCTTTTCAGTTTTCTCCAAAGAGACTCTATCTTTCCTGTTTGCAGCCACTCTAAAATATAAAAACCAGTTTAATATGTTTATGCTTTTATTGTATGCCTTGATATTTTATTAGGTTAATATGGTTTCAGTTTTTCTTTTTGTTGTTGTGGTACCTTATTCCCAAAGCAAATGTTAACTGGGAGTTTAGTACAGAAAACATCTTAATGAGAAGCTACAAAGATTAGGCAAATTGTATAGAAGTAAGTTCCTCAACCTAGAATTTTGTGATGCTTCTGACCATAGACAAAAGGACAAAGCTGTTCAGATGACAAAATAGTAGAGATTTACAGACATAGACATTGGTGGTTATAATGGGTTCAACTGTGTCCCACAGAAAGATATGCTGAAGTTCTAACCCCTAGTATCTCAGGTGGTCTTATTCAGAAATAAGGCCTTTATGGAGATAATCAAGTTAAAATGAGTCCATTAGGGCATAATTAAACCAATATGATTGGTGTCCTTATAAAAAGAAGAAAAAGGGAAGAGCCATAGATATGCCAGAGGGAAAATCATGTGTCACAGAGGGAACAGCATCTGCAAGGAACATCCAAGCTAGAAGCTTACAGAAAAGCATGGGACCCATTCTCCTTCAGGACTCTCAGAGGCACCAACCCTGCAAGTAGCTTGATTTTGGACTTCAGAACTGAAAGCCAGTGCATTTCTACTATTTAAGCCACTCAACTTGTAGCTCTTTCCTACAGTAGCCTCAGGAAAGTAATACAGTGGCTATATGGTTAATTGGACAGTTTGGGGAGTGGAGTTTCCTAACCATTTCAGAACATATGTTCATTGTTTTCTGGCACGGATCAAAGGACTTGATTCAAGTTATAGTGATACATTGGTTGTCAAACAGCTCCAAGCTCAAACTTTCCACTATTTGAACAGCAAAGTTTGAAAAAAAAATCTGCTCAGTGTTTGTAACTTTGCTGTAGAGTTGAACTGAAAATCCAACCTGAAAAAAATTCTACAAGCATGACCAACACAAGTCTTGACCATCTCACAGAGGAGTGATGCTTCAGTCTAAGTGCTGCTCTCAACCAGACAACATACTGTACAGAGCTTGTGTTAGTGAGTTAAAACAGTCATCATCGTAACCAAGGTTCCTAATAAAATGAGGAATCCCAGAAGATGTAGAGTGTAAGAAAGTCACACAGCTGCTCTGGTAATACTAGTCCATAAGGAGAAGAAGGGCAAGGGTCAAAGCAGAGATTTGTTCAGAAGCCTTTTGAACTGATCAGGAGGTGAGGATAGCAAGGGAACAATGATAAGTGGCAGAAGTCATGATGTGTTTGGAAGCAGAGTCAACAGACTCTTCTGGTGGATTACATGTGAGGTGTAAAAGAACAAAGCAAAGAGAACAAACCCACAAGATTTTGCATAACTGGTAGGATGGGGTTTCTATTTGAAATAAGTAGCTACTGTAGGGTGAGTAGATTTCAAGGGGGTAACAACTGTTTGGTTTTAGATATGTTGGCCTTGATATACACACTGGCTATCTGAAGGAAATGCTGGATAAATTGGTACATGTGATTCTGGAGTTTAGTGGACATGTCTGGGTGGTGACAAAGCTTTCCTCTTCAGATTTGATTTCAGTCTTAAATGACATACAATGCCAATGCCCTGCTCTTTATGCTTATGGTAGATCAAAAGCAGGTTGTGGTGGTGTAGCTATGTTGCCAGCAAAAGGTGGAGTGGGCTTCTGGAACAGCCTCTTTGTCTTTGATCACAGAGTGGACACAGTCTTAGTTCCAGCACTTGAGTCTCCCAGATTCAGATATCATTGCATTATCCCTACCCAGTACACTGAGGCTCATTATGATACAAGTCTTTTATCTGGTGAGCTGTACAGACAAATTTGAATCAAGTCAACACTCCATACCTGGAGCTCTTTCTTCCACTCCATCATGCCAATCTTTGGCAATCTAACCTTTAAAAGGTTCTTACTTCCTCCCTTTTTATCTCCTCTCTAGGAATTTTAATTTCTCCCGTAACGTCTCTGGACCCATTTAATTATAGAAGGAATTGTATGTTCAGATATACTACAGTACTTTATAAGAGACAAATCCGACAGTAAGTCCAGTTGCTAGGTGCATTTTCCCCTCCTTTATCAGCTTCACTTTTGCCCAAGTTAAAGTCCCCCGAAATTCTATCCTTGCTGTCCCAAACTTTTGCCTTCCTCATTGTAGTTCAGTTTATACTCTTCTTCGAATGCAGCTCCAAACCTGGAGAACGCTGGTCCGGACAACCGTGGTGCCAGTAAAAAGAAAAGGCGTGTTCCCAAATAGCAGCAACTCTCCGAGATGCAGGAAAGACCAGGAGAGGACCTGCAGGCCAACCTTTGTTCTCTGGACCAGCCCTCCGGTGTACCGTAGCCCCACCTCGGCCCCCAGGGGGCTTCCAGCGCGACCCCCTCCTCCAGGGGGCGTGGCCTGCCGCTCCCGCCTACGGGCTGCGCGCGGCGGCGGGCTGCGCGCGGCGGCGGCCTGCGGTCACGTGAGCGTGGTGCGACGCGGGAGGGGCCCTTATTTCCGGGCGGCGGAAGGAGACGCGGCCGCGTGAGGACCAGGCGGTTTGAAAACACGCTCCGGGAGCTAGAAGCACAGGCCGGTGGCGCACGTTGTCACCCCTTGGACTTCTGGTCGCACGCCCTTCCTCTTGAGCTCCGCGCCCAGGGTCCGGCCGGGCCCTCAGGTGAGCGGCCGCCTCCCGTCATGCCAGGCCCTCCCAGAGCGCGGGACGTCGCGTGGGACCACCGCCTCCGTCCGCGCGCGGCCCAGGCGGCAGGGTGGGCTGTGACGTCGAGCGCCCCGAGGTTCCCCCGGCGCCGCCTCTGTGGAGCGGGCGGGTGCCGAGCGATCTGTGCGGGGCGCTGCGCCCCTGGCCGTCTCAGGCGCTGCGAGTGACCCGGCGGGTTCGCGCGGTTTCGCGCGATTTCGGCTCCCGGAGAGTTGCAGGCCAGTAGTGTGGGTCTGGCCCCACGTCCCTGACCACGGTTGCAACCAGAGTAGCTTCCTGAGCCCCACAGGGTCTTCGCTTCAGGGATGCGGGACCGAGAAGGGTGAGCAGTACCCAGATCGTCCCACGCCTCCCAAGCGGGAGGAGGGTTAAGCAGTCCGCCGGGCTGATCCTGACCTGCAGTTCGTGTTCGCCCCTGCCCGGGGCTTTTGCTTTCTCTCGGGCCTCTCAGTGGAGTTTAAAGGAACTCGTGAATGTAAGGGATCTGAGAGAAAATTATCACCGGCCCAGTGTTTGAGCCCTCCTTGATATTTTAGTGGAGAAAAAGTTGGAAATGAGGGGCGATGAGGTGCCCCGCAGGCAAACAAGTTGAAATTCGGTTTTGTTGAAATTTTAGTAAGCTGGGGTTTGCAGTCAAGACCTGGGTAGGATTATGTAAAATTAGACTTAAAAGCTATTTGAGGCTCGTATGCAGAAGAAGACCGGGGGTGTGAGAGTTTCATCCCTGAGACTGGCGTTGCTACCCTCATTTCCAAACGGACTACTGTGAAAGTAGTTTAGAACTCTGCTTTGTTATGCTAGGAATATTTTTAAGTGAAAAAAATAGCAATTATTCATAGAACTTCTAAAGTTCCTAGTATAAAAATATTCTTTGTGTATCATAAGTATAACTTTTTCTGATCTAAAAGTTCGTCAAGGGCAGTTGGCCCTCAGTTTTCTTAATGGAGAGAAAATAGAGTGAACTGATACAAAATGATGGAAAATATAGCATAAACTAGACAGTGTATGTTGGAAACTGGGCAGAATAGCTAAAGAGAGCCCGCGGATTTGGTGTAAGCCACAGGGTTTTCTCAATGGTCTGTACCATTTGCTTTCATTTTTGCTACTAGCCAGTGATAAAATTGCTATAAGAAAATATCACCAAATGTGCTTAATTGATGAGAGCCATTTTTGTATTAAAAGAGGCCAGATGAGTATCAAGGACTTATTTGTAGACCATATTTTATTGCTCTTCCCCTACTCCCTTTGGATGAGTATAACTAAAGTTGTGGGTGGAATGAAAATGTGGAATTGGGGTAAATGAAATAAGGCAAGCCGTTTTGCCATATGCTCCCAGTTCTTACATTAATTCTAGTATGTATAACAGTGCTGATTTTGCAGAGCTGAGTCGTAATCCCTCTTCCATTCCTTAATAAAGGACTTACAAACCTTTCTGAGCCCCATCATTAAAATTGGTTTAATGTTACCTTCACATGGTTTTGTGAAAATTGGATGCTAATTTATGCAGTATATCTAATATTGAGCTTGGTATGTACTGGTCATGAGACTTTTAAGAACGCATGTATGTTTGTGGTTTTAACATACGTACATATTTAACAGTGTGGCAGGTATAGTTCTGAGCGTTTTACTAACATGAACTCATTTCTCATTTAACCCATGTCTTAACCATAGGGGTAGATATCCTTACTCCTATCCTGTAGATAAAAACACACACTGTGGTTAATGTAGCTAGAAAGTGACCAAGTTTGGATAAGAAACAGTGTAGCTCTAGAATTATCCTCTTCCCCAAAATGGGTTTTGCTGTATTTCCCAGGCTGGCTTGGAAATCCTGGGCTCAGGTGATCCTTCTGTCTCAGTCTTCCTAGTAGCTTGGACCTCAAGTGCCTGCCACTGTGCCTAGCTTTAGAATTAGCTCTTAATATTTGTAGCCAGATCTTAGTTCATGGGAATCTAAGATAGTACAACCCTGCAGTTGAATGAATTTGGATATAATGGCCTCTTGGCTTCTGAATTCCTTGAACTTAAGGCTGGAACTTGAGCTGCCCAGTTTTGCACCAGCCATTTTATTAATCTTGGAGTACTGCAGAGTTTTTTGTACTGCCATGTGTATTTTGACTTCTTATAGCTAGGGATAGGATAAATCAGAAGTTCTTTTATTTCAGAGGTACTTAATCTACTCAATTGGGTATAAAATAGAGGGCAGGGTACATTATTTTTGAGGCACATGGAAAAAGCTTCAAGAAGAGTTGAGCTCTAGGTAGGGGAGGCTATTTTTTACGGTAAAGTTTGCTTGTGGGAAGACAAGCTGGAGAGAATGGTTGGGATCACATTAGGAAGGACCTAGTATGTATGTCATGATAAAGAGTTTATACTGTTGGTAAACAGCAAGAACAACAGAAAGATCCTGAATCTTGGCCTGACTTGATGTTTAAAAGAGCTGTCTAATGGCTGCTGGAAAGCATGAATTCCAACAGGGAAGCTGTAGAATAGTCTAGGTTAGGGAGAAAAAGAGCTTTAAAAATTATTAGCCTGGGAATGAGTGGGAGAAACATCAGAGATTTTCTGTGTAAGTAGGAATGTTTGGATGCAAGATGAAAGAATGATCAGGTGGATGGGGAGGGTGCAAGGTGACATGGTTCTGCCTGAGTTGTTTATTATAGCAGAGTAGGTAGTCTTTGTTCTTTACCCCTCTGTTATATTGTATTTCCCTCTGTGCTACTTTTCAAATCTTTTTTAAGAGGATACTGTACTGTTTTCTGTTTATATTTGATCTGAATTTTGCATAGTGTTCAAAATGTTAGTGTCTTCATTTTATTTATACCAGGTCTATCCCTTAGTGATCATCTCCTTGTTTTCTTTGATCATGAAATGTCCATTATTGCTCTGTTTGCTATAGATCTGAATCTTACCTATTTTAAGCATTCAGCTTTGGTTCATGAAACTGTTAATTGTGTTAAACAATAACATTTGTTTTCAAACTTTTTGTAAAGTTTTCTCAGGGCCTTCCAGGGACTTGGAGCTTCCCAGCAATACAAGTTACATCTCTAGCAAGTATGTGCTGCTTTACTATGCAGAAAGAAAGTTTGGAAGTCTCCATTTAACACATGGCTTCCGTGGCTCAAAAAACCTTGCGGAGCCAGTGACAAAAGTGTTCCCTTATTGCCAGCAACTAAACTGATTTTTTTACACTTCCTATTTTTCATTTAATATTTTAATCCTTTGGCGTAATCACTGTTGGCCATGATTGTTGGTTATATTTGAAATGTTAATGTAATGTAAATGTTGCAAAATATCTTTTTTCTTTCATCAGTTATCCTTTTTGTATTGTTTTAAAATTTATTCTTTTCTATGTAGCACTCAAGAATGACCAAAAAAAGGAAACGTCAAGATGATTTTCAAAAAGTAAAACTAAAAGTTGGTAAAAAGAAACCCAGGTTAGAAAATGCTACTGTTACAAACTTTAAAACAAAGAGTATATATGTGCCTGAGCAACTCAAAGAGGATGGAACACTTCCAACAAACAATAGAAAACTTAACATAAAGGTAAATCAGAAACCTTGTTTTGATAAGATAAGATTTTCTTTGAAATCATGTAGAGTGTTGTTTTTATGAAAGTTAGATTTTAAGTCATTTTCGTAGGGTTTATTGTTACGTGATATTTGTGTTTTATCTGTTATGAGTATCTTATCTTGCACAGCATCTTTCCCACCTCCTCCAGAAAGGTTTGGTAAACTAAACCTATCATGACTTCTTCCCTAGTGTACTTATTTCATGATGTAATATATATCATCTGGAAATAATTTTTGTATTTATTTTTCAGAGGAGTGGTGCTGGACTTGAACCCATGCTAGGCAAGCACTTACTGCTTTTTAAATTTTTATTTTAGGACAAGGGCTCACCAAGTTGTTGAGGCTGGCCTCAAATTTGTGACCCATCTCCCTCTAAAGTAGCTGAGATTACAGGTGTGCACCATCCTACCTGGTGTGTTTAATTTTTTGTTGTGTTTGAGCTGTCAAGTTTTTGATGAACAGTTCTTCAGCTATTTTTATAGCTGATTAATAAATAAGATCCTGTTAACACTGTTCATTTTTGAACCCATATAGCATATAGGTTGTTATAGTAGGTTCATGTTACAGGTTGACTATACCTTATCCAAAATGGTTGGGACCAGAACTGTTTTGGATTTCAGATTTTGAATATTTGCTATGCATTATGAGATATCTTGGGGATGGGACTCAAGTCTAGACAGAAAATTGTATTTATGTGTCATGTACACCTTATACACATGGTCAAAAATTTTTTACAATACTTTTAATGTCTTTAATTTTGACATGACACATTGCATTAGATCAGGTGTGAAATTTTCCGCTTGTGGCGTCATGGCACTCGAAAAGTTTCAGATTTTGGAGCATTATGGATTTTGAGATTAGGGATGCTGTCTTTTAAGTGCTTAATGTCAATTGGAGTTTGAGCAGTAGTTTTGTTTAAATTTTTAACAGCTTTTTAAAGATATAAGTTTACATAGTAAAATTCACTCATTTAATGTATTCGGTGGTTTTAAACATGTTTACAATTATGCTACTATCACTATAATACTGGAACTTTTTTTTTAGTACTGGGGATTGAACTTGAGACCTTGTGCTTACAAGGCAGGTGGGGGAACCACTGAGCTAAATCCTCGGCTCTGGAACATTTTTCTTCTTCTTCTTTTAATCACACCAGAGAAAAACCCTGTACCCATTGGAAGTCACTCCTTTCCTTTTCACCCGCTCTAGGCAACCACTAATTTGCTTTTTTTTTTCTGTAGACTTGTCTTTTTTTTTTTGGTACTGGGAATTGAACTCTGGTCCTTGGCTTGCACAGCAGGTGGTGAAACCACTGAGCTAAATCCCCAGCCCTAGACTTGTCTTTTGTTATTGATTTTTTATATAGCATAATAATTTTCAGGTTTAACCATATTACAGTTTAATCAGCATGGTACTTTATTCCTTTGTATGTTTGAATATTATTCCAGTGCATGGTTATGTCACATTTTGGTGATCATTCATGGACATTTGCTTTGTTTGCACTTTTGGCTCTTAATGAATAATACTTCTATGAACACCTGTGTACAAGTGTTTATGAGAATATACATTTTCGAAGTTTGCATTTTCAGCTCTGAAGGTCAAATAACAAAAATGTATTATGTGTTTAAAATTGTCAAGTAGGAGCTTCTGAATAAAAGACATCCCTTGAAAGATGATTTTAAAATAGGCAGAAAGGGCTTGGTAGGAGTATATAAATACACCTACTGTAATGTTTGGTACATGGTAGATCTGCAGTGAATAATGGTGTTTATTGTCACTTTAAATCATAGAGTGTCTAAGCCTATACAAAATTTAATATAAAAGAAAAGCTAACTGAAATTATGTAATGTTTTTATTAAGCTGAAATATTTCAAAGATAGAACTACATTCCTGAGCTTAATAAAAGCTAAATATCAACTAAAAATACTGATATAGTTTGCACTAGGAGTGCAGTTATTAGAGTAATTGTATTTAGCATATTTATTTGAAAATGATAATATATATATGTATTCACCTAAAATCTGTATGTTTATTTATAGGATTTGCTGTCGCAGATGCATCATTACAATGCTGGGGTTAAACAAAGTGCTCTTCTTGGACTTAAAGACCTTTTGTCTCAGTACCCATTTATAATTGATGCACACCTTTCAAACATATTAAATGAAGTGGCTGCTGTGTTTACAGATAAAGATGCTAATGTACGATTAGCAGCAGTTCAACTTCTTCAATTCCTGGCCCCCAAAATACGAGCTGAACAAATTTCTCCATTTTTTCCTTTGGTAAGTGCCCATCTCTCTAGTGCCATGACTCACATTACTGAAGGAATTCAGGAGGACTCTTTAAAAGTTTTGGACATTCTGCTGGAACAGTACCCAGCTCTAATTACTGGCCGTAGCAGTATATTGCTTAAGAATTTTGTAGAACTTATTTCTCATCAGCAGCTGTCCAAAGGACTGGTAAATAAAGACAGATCCCAGTCCTGGATACTTTCTGTAAATCCTAATCGGAGACTCACTTCTCAGCAATGGAGGCTGAAAGTCTTAGTGAGACTCAGTAAATTCCTTCAGGCCTTGGCAGATGGATCCAGTAGGTTGAGAGAAAGTGAAGGACTTCAGGAACAAAAAGAAAATCCCCATGCCACTAGCAACTTCATTTTTATCAACTGGAAGGAACATGCCAACGACCAGCAACACATCCAGGTTTATGAAAATGGGGGTTCACAGCCAAATGTCAGTTCACAGTTCAGGCTACGGTAAGGATTTCAGTTATGTCCACACTCAGTTTTCCTATATTGAATTCTAACTACTGACCATTGGTAGCTAATGGTGGGAAGACATGCAGTTGTCTTTCATAGTTTTCATATACTTACTCATGATTTAATTTGATGACTCTTGATAGGAGTCATTTGAAATTATATTTATTTATTCATCTCTCGCAAAGCCTAATGAGAAATAAAACTTGATAATCTCTGTTGGCTTTGTCATCTTAGAATTTCATTTTTCTTACTAGTCTTGATCAATGTAATTATCAGTTCATGGTGCTTTATTTTACTGGTATTTTATATTGATTTAAATTAAATAAGGGATAATTTTTTTAATCATTAACTTTTTTTTCCATTCTTACGTTTCCTTAATAGGTACTTGGTTGGAGGACTAGGTGTTGTGGATGAAGGCCTCTCATCTCCTGAAAACCTGAAAGGATTTATTGAGATAATAATTCCATTGCTAATTGAATGCTGGATTGAAGCTGTGCCTCCACAGCTCTCTGCTTCTGTTGGAAATGTTATAGAGCGAGAACCACTACAGGTTATGCAGCAAGTCCTTAATATTATTTCTCTTCTGTGGAAACTCTCTAAACAACATGATGAAACCCATAAATTGGTGAGCACTAATGGTTTTTTATTAGTCATACTTTTTATCATAGAGGGGAAGACTAGAAACTAGCTTATTACTATAAATTGATTGTGTTTTCCAAAAAAGTACCCAGGGTTTAACTAAATGTCTTTCTTTTGCACAAAACCACAAATGAAAATAGCTTTGTGAGGTTGTTATCTGTGAGTGGAATTTTAGTGAAATGCCTAACAGTTTGCACAACTCCATTTTTATTATGTCTAATTCACAGTAGTGTTAATATGTAGGAACATTCTAGTTTCTGAACAGTCTTTTTTTTTTTTTTGGTACTGGGGATTGAACTCATGACCTTGTGAGACACGTGCGGTGCCACTAGCTAAATCTCCAGCCCCTGAACAGTCTCTTTATCAGCATACAAAAGCTGCTTATTAAGTATCCCGTCTATTTTATATCATTGCCAAGTTTAGCCAAAATAAAGACCAAATTGAAGAGCTTATAGTGAATGTAATACATGGTGTATGATCCACTTTTGCTGTGCAGCTAAGGAAGAACAAGCTGTAAGATTAAACTGGTGCTAAATTGATATAGTAGCACACTTAAAAAGGGCAGCTATAGGAGCAGTACTTTAAAGTTTGAACCATCTGGTCTGCAGAGGAATTCTTGCAAGGACTTTTGATCAGGCAGATGTGAATTCTTGAAGTTGCCTATGAACATGTAAAACAGAAAGTTTCAGTCTTTTTATTTAAGGGTAACGCTTAGGATGAAGTAGTATGCTACATAAAATAAGTCTAGAAATAAATTATATAATATTTGATAATTTTGAAAAGCATCGAGGAATTATACTAATACGTGTTTTAATAGCTTGTTCTATCACTTAGCTATTACATATCTGATGGTTTGAATTGCTTTTTCAGAAAAGAACAGGATACTGCAAATGTATTAATAAATTTTTAAAAAATTAAATACAAAACAAAGATGGCATTTTATTGATGATAGTTTTGAGCTTTGGTGTGTTACGAATTTATTGTACACAATGGCAAAAAAAATCATGGTTGGGGTATGGTGTTATTGAGAAAACAAAGCATGACTTTGTTATATAGGCTAATGACAGTAATAATTTATAAAACTTTTTAGGAATGTATATATTATCTGCAGTCTTGAATGGAGGAACAGTCCCTGACTTAAGAATGTTTACTTAAAATTTTTCTACTTTATAATGGTGTGAAAACTGCTTACCCGTACAACCATTCTGTTTTTCACTTTCAATACAGTATTTCTTGCTATAAAATAGGCTTTGTTGCAGAACATTGCCCAAACATAGGCTAGTGCAAATATTCTGAGCACATCTGAGGTAGACTAGGGTAAGGTATGATGTTTGGTAGGTATATTAAGTGTATTTTTGAATTATGATGTTTGCCACTTAAAATAGATTTATCAGGATGGGACTCCATTAAGTTGAAGCATCTGTATCCATCTGAAAGACTAAGCAGAAATAAAAGTAATGATACCAACATGGACTTAACTAGTCTTCATTTTTAGAGAACTGAGAAAAATTTAGGCTTCTTTGGTGTTTAGTCACATATGCATACCAATAACCTTTGTTAATTTGGTTAGTATTGTATTTAGATAGAACAGTAGGATCAAAATACAAAATCTGCGGATTTATTCTTGTTTTGATAAATCTGCTATCACATTGACAGGTTCTAAATAGTGCTTTAAGTTGATGGGTGTTTAAAATCGAATGCTTCAGGACTTTATTGTATTATAACAAAGCTGATCATTAGTACTGGATGAACCCGCAGTGTGAAGTTTAAGACTAGAAATTATTGAAGACCAGAATACTAAGCTGATATACAGTATAAAACTGAAATGAAGAATGAAGGGGATGGTTAATGTATTTAGGAAGTATATGTGTAAGTACTTATACAAGCACATATATTTTACAGTGCTAGGGATCACTGTGTGCCCCTTGCTGCATACTAGGCAAATAACTATCATTGAACTATATCCCCAGCCTAGGGACAATATTTAAAAGCATCCAGTGGGCCAGGATTTAGCTCAGTGGTTCTGCCACCTGCCTTGCAAACACAAGGATCTGAGTTTGATCTCCAGTACCAAAAAATAAAAAATAAAAAAAATAAAATAAAAGCATCTATTGGTAGAATTCTCTAATTTCCTTGACAGATTTGGTATGCTGAACTGTAATAACTTTATAAGAACTATTATCTTAGAGACAAAGTATAGAAATGTATATTAGCTGTGCATAATGGCAATAAAGGGCATTTTAATTTCTTACCATTGCCATTGTTCCTCTGTCTCATTTACCTTCATTTTTAGATTAATATTTAAGATATTGGATAATCTATATAATATCTTAATCTTTAGGAAGGATGAAATGACATTTCTTGCCCTTTACACACAAATGAAAATCACAGGCCACAGGCTGAATTGTAACTTTTCTCAGAAAGGTTTTTCTATTGGCCTATGGGTTAGGTATAGCTTTAGGAGTACTGACTTCTTGGTTTTAAGTATTGGTGCTATTTAATACATTTAATTTGCTAGTGTTTGCAACATAGTCAAAAATTTTTCATTTGTATGCGAATTTTTTAGCCTTTTTCATAATTTGAAAGTTTGATCTTTGCTTTGGAAAGGAATCTTAAGGTACCTTAAGTAATTGTGGTGATTGAGTACTCTGATGCTTCCTGAGGTTTTTTTCTGATATACTCTGTGTGTCCTTAATGTATACTTTAAGAATGAAAATAGAATTTAGCATTAACTTTTACATTTACTTTGTTTTTTAGGGTCTTGTATTTTATTAATAGTATCAGGGTTAGTATTATTTAGCAAAAATTTGTTGTGTCTTAGATTTGTATTGTAATGTTTGAGTGACTTGATACTTTTTTTTTAATACATTCTGTTGACTGACTTGATACTTTTTTTTTAATACATTCTGTTGCTGTTACCCTTTTTTTCCTGAGAAGTAGAATTTGTAACCAGTCAGATGCAGTCAAGCTTTTTGAAGCATTTGCTCAAAGATTTATTGGGTAGCAACTATAAATGGGGCTACTTAGGTTAATTAAAATTTAAAATTAAATTCCTCAATTATATTAACTGGATTTCAAGAGCCCAGGAGCTTCATGTAGGTAGTAACTTTTGAATTGGATAGCACAGATCCACAATAGTTCCATCATGCAGAAAGGTTTGGAATACTGTAGTGCTCTTCTAGACTCTGAGGATACAAAGATAACCATTAATTTTGTGCTTACCTTCTGATGCAGTTGAAAGATAGTAAACAAGAATATAGCGTCAATACTAGGGAGTAAAGAAAAAAGTAAAGCAGGGTGTAAAAAGAGCGTGTTCTGGAAACAGATGGGAGACAAAAGAGTGAAAGGTTGTCAGAAATGCTTACTGAAAATAAGACATTTGAATGTAACTGACATGACAAAGTCTTGTGAAGAGATCTGTAGCAAGAAAATTCTTAGGAAACGGCAAGTACAAAGGCATATAGTTGAGAACAAGTTTGGCATGTGGGGAATGGCAGCAAGGCCTGTGCAAGTGATTGCACAGGAGAGAGGGGGAAGTTGAGGGAGAAAAAGTAACAGTGGTCAGATCTTGTGGGACTCGGGTCCCACAGAGAAGTTTGGATTTTAACTGGTGTGGTAAAAAGATGCTGACTGGAGGGTTTTGAGCAGATGAGTGGCATAATCTGCATTATGTTTATTTAACTTGTGGAATTTACGAAAATAGAACCCTAATTAACTATGTGTTCACTATCCATTTTAGCAACACACTAATGGACAACCAGTCCTACATAGCCATTTCCTTTCTCCCTTCCAGTATAATTTTGAAGCAGTGATACATGCTTTAAAAGATTATCCTTGTTGCTGTGTATTTGGAAAGTTGATTTTGGGAGAATAAGAGGAGAAGCAGGGAGACCAGTTGATCCAGATAAGATGTGGTAGTGGTTTGGAGTAGAATGTAGATAGTGATATAAGTGATAAAAGGTAGCTGAATCTAGAAAAAAGTGAGGGGGACAGGAGTGAAGGAGTAATGTCCATATTGTGGTCCAAATGACAAGGTGACTTGATAGGTAAAGTTTGAGTTTGTTCATGTTAAGAGATGCCTGTTAAAAGTGCAAGAGAGGATGGCATGTGTATATTTATATATAGCATCTGGAGCTTGGGCAGAAACAGTCCAAGAGCTGAAAACTGACAACCCAGAGTATAAAGAGCAGGGCTGGGGATTTAGCTCAGTGGTTCCGCCATCTGCTTTGCAAGCACAAGGTCCCCGGTACCAAAAAAACCCCAGAGTATAAAGAGCAAAGGATAAGGATAGATAATAGGAAGTAGGGAGATCTTTTTCAGATGAGAAGAGGAATGAGAGATAGAGGAAAGGAAATGGGATTTGAAGAAAAAGATGGAAATAGAGCTTTTGCAAATGGGAGTAGGAACAAGAGTAGGAGGGAGCAGAGAGGGATGGGAGGGGGAGGGGACAAAAAAATTAAGATCTGTGATGTACAGTACAAACTCCCCACAATAATTGTAATCATTATGTACTCCAAATGTGCTAACAAAAAAATTAATTAAAAAATTGAACACCAGGGAAATCTAAACATTTAGAAGTCAGGAAGAAGAGAGTTAAGTGTTGGATACTGTGCAGGAATTGCTGAGGTGTAGGGTGACCTTAAATTCTACATCTTAGAAAATCTCTCAGTCTCTGGCAAAACGGAATGATTGGTCACCCTGGATCAAAAGAGATGAGTGTTGATCTGGAGTTAGAAAGGTAGTTTTTCATGTAAATTCTAAAGCATTTTGGGGAAGTACATTGCTTTTTTTTTTTTTTGTACCGGGGATCGAACTCGGGTTCTTGCGTTTGCACAACAGACGGCAAAACCACTGAGCTAAATCCCCAGCCCGATACGTTGCTTTTTAAAAGTGTTAATACTGTACCTTTAATGGGAAATAATGGAATACTAAAGAATAGAGTTAGGATATAAATAGAACATGAAGTGGAAGCTTTTGTTGTGTATTTTATGAACATTACATTAATGGTATGAATTCAGCATTTTCCTAAATCTCACTCACTCTTTTTTTTCTCAAAAATAGTAAATGCGACAAATTAAGCACCAGAAAAATCTGTGTATGAAAATTGGATACCCTACAGTTCATTCTGATTTTTTAGATTTATTTACATTTTATCACTAGCAGAAAGTAGATCATAATGGAGCATTTATAGTTGAATACTGACAAATTGTCAGATTTTTACTTAATTTGTTTATAAATCTTCTAATCTTAATCTTTATTTCAATAGGAGTCATGGCTTCGAAAGAATTATCTTATTGATTTCAAACACCATTTTATGAGTCATTTTCCATATGCCTTAAAAGAAATAACCAAGCAAAGAAGGAAAGAGACAAACAAAAGGTATTTTGATTATTCCCCGCTGTTTATACTTGAAAAGATATGTAATCTGAAACTGTTTATACTATTAGGTGTTTATAATCTAGATTTTTGTGAAAATCAAAGGAGTAGTATGGTTGATCTTGAATATGTCACTTTAAGCCTCAGGACTGAGAGCTTATAATCCCAGCACTTGGGAGGTTGAGGCAGGAGGATCACTGAAAGTTCGAGGCCAGCCTGGGCTCCATAGTGAGACACTGTCTTTAAAAAAAAAAAAAAAGAAAGAAAGAAACCTAAAAGCGTTAGGACTAACAAGGTTTTGATATTTTAAAAAGGTAGGTACAGTAAGAATTTTGTGCTAGATAAATATATCAAATTACGTGAATATAAATTGAATAAATGTTGCTGAGGTATATGGCTTAATTAGGTGAGGCTCTATGTAATTACTGAATCTGATTAAGAATATATTTATGGTTATCTTGTTCTGCTCTCATTTGTTCACAAGGAAACTAGTAATGAAACTGATAGCAAATATCTTGAAGGAAGAGGGATGATTGGAGAATAATTACAAAGAAAATGTGATAAATTAGAAAATAGAGTTAAGAAAAAAATAAAGTAAGCCTAGAAAATATTTAAAATACATGCCCCAAGTGAGAATAGATAAATGTGAGATCAAATTTTGTAATAAAATTTAACAAGCATGTATAAGCTAGAATTCTGTAACTGTAGTTGCCTAAACAAGATACTTAAAAGTTTCAAGGGAACTTAAAAGTCTGTCAGAAGGTTCTTAAATATATCAAGGGAAGAAATTAGGTAGAGAAACATGGAAGCTTTTTGAACAGAGTTCAAGAGGTATATGCTTAGGATTGATAAGACTGTTAGGCATATGAATTTTTCATTCCTTACGTGTTTTGGTTGCTAACTGTGAAGTACTGTGATAGATAATCAGATGTTTTTAGGTATATTCTTTACCCCCTTAAGTGATTTCATTCTAAGTCATAAGCATATGTGGTGGGGTTCAGTGAGGATATAAAAATCATACCAGTGATTTAACAGAATTTAATATAAAAATTATTAACTAGGTATTAAAAAGCAGAAAAGAAGGGCTGGGGATTTAAATGCTCAGTGGTGCTGCACCTGCCTCGAATGTGTAAGGTCCTGAGTTCGATTGCCGGTACTAAAAAAAAAGAAAAGCAGAAAAGACACAAGGGAGCAATAAGGTATACAGTATTATGAAGTAGCAACTGCAGGAAGCAACCACTGTCTTTAGAGCTCGGAAAATTAAGATGGAAAGAAGTTTAGAGGAAGGGAGTAAAAATTCTGACCTCTAGAAAAGGGTGGTGCTCAACTGGTGCTCATATTTTGACCTCAGGAGAAGTTGGAACTGGACCCAGAATTCTGCAAAGGGGTTTCTGGCTGACTTGTGCTGATGTTTTCTTAGGGGCATGGGTGATGTTGATTCCATGTCAAAAACTGCAAACCGAAATTGGAACTAATTGTTAATATTCTGCAGAAGAGTTACTGGTTGACACTGGCAGCACTTAGGAAGCAAAAACAGGACAAAGAAGGAAACATTATTGTGTCTTCCTTCTACAGCTTTCTAGTCTCTACCACCTCTTTATTTTTTGAGCCCAACAAGAGGCCAGGTGTGAAGGAAAAAAAATAACTCAAAGTTCCCACTCCCAGTAGTGAATAGAGAGTAAGTTGGAAATTGAGAAGCAGTACTCAGCAACTGTTGAGAGAAGTGAATTTACTTATGTAACATGAAGCAGTATACAAGTATCATTAGAATATACAAGTACTATAAGAATTCATAGGAAGAGACAGACCATATTTCAGGATAAAGAAGCAAAGCTATATTGATGAGAGTATATGAAATGGATTTGAACATGGATATGATTTTAGGAGCAGTAGTACAAGGGAAAAGAGACCACTAACAGAAAGAGATAGCATATAAGAAATATATAGGATGAGGCCAAGAATGGAGAGCAGGGATCTTGGCCAGATCTGGTTTCTGCTGTAGGCATTGATGCCAGAAAGTGTTTTCTGTCTTGAGTTCTTTTCTTTCTTTCTGCTATAAAGAAGGATAAACTTGAATCATTTGTAGGAAATATGGTTGAGACCATAATGTTAAGTGAAATCAGACACATGGGCTTAAATATTGTATGATATCTCTTATATGAGAAGTTCAAATTATAAATAAAGACCAAAATAAAAGATAATGGAAATTAGGGAAATAGATCTTTCTCAAATGAGAAGGGGATCAAGAGATAGCGGGCGAGGAAGGAAAGATGAAAAAATGGATTAAGATGTGCTATGTTCATGTATAAACTCCACACAAGAAATGTAAATGTTATGTACTGTAAACATGTACTAATAAAAAAAATTTTTTTAAAGGAAACTTAAAAAGAGTATGGGTGTAGGCCTGATGTGGTGGTGCATGTCTGTAATCCCTCCCTGCACTTGGGAGACTAAGGCAGGAGGATCAGCACAAGTTTTGAGGCCAGCCAGGGCTACATATTGAGTTTAAGGCCAGCTTGAACTACATAGTGAGACCCTGTATCAACTCCCCCCAGATGAATGTAGCTTCATCGTTCATTAAATTTGTTAGACATTTAATATGTACAAGGCACTTAATATATTAGATGCTGAGCATTTAGTGGGAAGGAAATAGGTATAATACCAGTTATCATAGAATTTAATTTAATGAGTGAGACTCGATTCCTTGTTCTGTAATCACTTACCCCTGTGAAGGAAGTTAGGGCAATATAAAAGTATGTATCTGAAGCCAAGTGTGGTGGTGAATAGATAGAATCCCACTATTCTGGGAGGCTGAGGCAGGGTGATCACAAGTTCAAGCCCCACCTGGGCAACTTAATTTAGTGAGAACCTATCTAAATAAATAAATGTATGAATGAATATGTAGCTCAGTGCAAAGGCTCTGGGTTTATTGACAGTATCACCACTATGCTCGCCCCCCCCCCAAGTACATACTAAGGAGCTGGCCTTGTTCTTTAATGGGGGGCAGGAAGGTTCTGTGGAAGTCTGCCCTGATGACGTATATTTGTGCCAACATAGAAAAGGTAAAGGAGTTAAGTTGATGAGAAGATTGAAGTGGTGAAATTGTGAGATTTTTACCAAAGGTTGCTGATATTAACCAATTTATTTGTGATGTTCTAGTGATTCTTTTTTTTTTTAGTGATTCATTTTTTTTGAGATGATGGGCTACTCTTGTTTTTCTCTGTGTGTGTGCATCAAACACTTAGTGAGTAGCCTTTGGAGGGCAACATGAGTCAAAGTTAAGCCATTCGTCTTTACATTTCTTATCTGTGTACCCCCAGTATATTTTTAGCCTAATGTCTAAATCTTTCCAATTCAGATTGCAGTACAGTTATGAGTGATATACATAAACATAACATAGCATTAATCATTGTAAATACTTTGTAAATATAGTTGTTGTGTAGTCCTCATTATCATCCATCTCCAGAATTCTTCATCATCTCAAATTGAAGCTCTATACAGTATTTAATAAACAGTAACTGCCTATACTCCTTTCCCCTGTCCCTGATAACCACAGCTCAGCTTTCTGTGGTATGATTTTGCTTATTCTAAGTACCTCATGTAAGTGGAATCACACAGTGTTTGTCTTTTTGTGTCTGACATGAAATTTTGAAAGCTTATCTTTCTGTAGCATATATCACAATTTCGTTCCTTTTTAATTTTAAGTTACTGTTTAGATTGACATCAAATTTGAGCAGAAGATTTTGCTTACACTCTCTGCCCCAACACATGCATAGGCTTTCCAACTGATTGCCCTGTACTAGGTGTCACAGTTGTTAAATGGATTCATCATCACCCAAAGTGATACTTTATTAAAGTTTACTCTGGACTTTACTTACACAATTCTGTGAATTTTGACAAATGTATAATGGCTATGTTCATCATTATAATATACAGAAGCATTTCAGTGCCCAAAAATTCCTCTGTTCTCTGCCTAGCTTGTTCATCCATCTCAAATTCTGGGTAACTACTTATCTTAATGTCTCCATAGCTTTGTCTTCTCCAGAATGTCATACAGTTGGAGTTATTCAGTATGTAGCCTTTTCAGATTTGTTTCTTTCACTTAGTGATTTTCATTTAAGGTTCTTCCATATCATTTAATGGCTTGCTTAATAGATCATTTCTTTGTAGTGCTCATAATATTACATTATATGTAGAATACACGAGCACCATGTTTTATTTGTTTATCAGTAGGCATTTGAGTTGTTTCCACCTTTTGGCTATTGTGAATAATGCTATTATGAACATTATCTCCAAATACCTGGGCAATTCCTTGTTTTCAGTTCTTTTGTGTATATCAGTGGATGTAATTTTGACATTAAAATACTGACATTTAAAAATTCAGTGTAGTTGAGTTGTCTCTAAGAACACTTTCTTTTTTGCATTCTTAATTCATTGACTTATATGGTGATTGTTTTAATGAGGTAATTTCAGTTAAGTACAATGAGCATGAGAAGGTTAGGAAACGGATACAGGTAAGCTTTGCCTTTCACCTGCTAGTCAACTTTTGAGAGTAATTCATTTTTTGGCTAAAGCCATCTATGTGTTAGAAAGATTTTCCAGTGTGCTAGGAAAATTGGTTTAGTTTTTCAGAGGGAATAGGGAACTTTGATTAATTTAGCAAGCGGACTTTGAGACATGAATTTATTACAAAGTAAATTAAAAAGGGCCAATTTTTTCCGATGATGCTGGTGATGGAAGGGCAGGGAGAGTAGCTCAGTGGTGCCACACCATGCGCAAGGTCCTGAGTTCAATCCCTGGTACCAAAAAAAAGAGAAAAGTTTCTTTTAAACATGCCCTCCCAGCACTTTTTTCTATGAATAAAAATATCCTAATATTTACTTTGTTCCTTTTTCCTGTTTTTTTTAACTGAACACATATCTTTTAAAGTAAGAGCTGTATTAAACATTAAGTATGTGAATGATTACATTTTATGCAAATATTTCAACAGATTTCTTTGTGAGACCCTAGGGATGTAATAAGCCTTAGAGAAAGCTAGTACAATAGTGAGTACATGAGCAGATATCAAAAAGAAATTGGCTTGCAGTTTCCTTTACAGAAGAAACCTGGGCTTCTGGTTGGTAAGTTGAAGAGAAATATGTGTAAATGCTTAAAAGAGATGATCATCTGGAACAGCATGAAAGGTTAGCTGGTAAAAAGTTTATTGGATGTACACTAGTTTCTCCCTTAGTGTTCTTGCTTGCTGTGCTTTTAGTTACCTGCAGTCAAGAATATTACAGAATTTCAGAAATAAATAATTCTTGTTCTAAGTTGCACAATATTCTTAGTAGCATGTACTGTCTCACATCATCTTATTCAGTCTTGCCTGGAATGAGAATTATTTCTTTGTCCAACATATCCACATTATATGTGATACTGCCTTTTATATGTGCTACTACCTTCTTGTCACTTAGTCACTATTTCAGTTATCAGATGCACTGTTACAGTACCTCAGTTCTTGTGTTCTAGTAGCCTTTAGACTATGTCATAATGCTGACATCATTCTCATTTTTCATCATAATGTAGGCATTATGTCACTTCATGTCATCACAAGAAGAATGAGTACAGTACAGTAAGATTTTGAGAGATCATATTCACATTATCTTTTATTATAGTATGTAGTTATAATTATTGTTTCATTAGTTATTTTTTAATGTTACTGTGCTTAATTTGTAAGTTCAACTTTATCATAGGTATGTGTGTATACAAAAACTATACTCATGGTTTTAGATATCCATGGGGGTATCTTAGAATGTATCCAAGGCAAATTGGTTGTTCACACTCAGGTATTTGGCAGGCATTTTCATGAAAATACAGTGAACCTATCAATCCAAGGAGAATAGTGGACATTTATTGCCAATGAGAAAATTTGAGATTTCAAGCTACAGTTGATATTTTGGAGAACTAGCTATCTATCACTGTGAGTTTTACTCTTAAGTTTTCTGTTTTTACTCTCTCTTTTTTTTTCATCTCTGCCTTTACCTCTGGGATCATTCAGACTCTTCTGGATTTGAGGGGGCATGAAAATACCATTTCCCCTTCTTTTCTTTTTTTTTTTGCGGTACCAGGGGTCGAACTCAGGATCTTGTGCTTGTGCGATAGGTGTGGTGCCACTGAGCTAAATCTCCGGCCCCCCTTCATTTCTAAAGAACGTTTTAGCAGAGTGTAGTATTCTAGGTTTGGTGATTATTTTCCTTGAGCATATTGGCAGAAACATTTTGCTGTCTCTTGGTTTCCATTGCTTTGTGAAAAAGTTATTGATGAGTTGACAATAATGTTATTATTACTAATTTGGTGCTGGCGACCTTGTGCTGCAAGGCAGGTGGTTGTACCATTGAGCTAAATCCCTCGCCCAAGTTGACAATAATGTTGCTATGTTTTTACAGTTTTAAAAATTTTAGCTATGAATGCGTGCAAATTAATGGATTTTAGTGTGGTGTTTCCATGCATACACAATACTGTACTTTGATCATATCTCTCCCTTCAACCCTCTCTTCTCCCTCTCCCTCTATTGTCCCTTCCTAATAATTCTCCTACTTTCAGGTCATGTTTTTAAAATTAAAGTTTTTATTTTTTTAAGTTTCCACATATAAGAGAAAACATGGAATACTTGTCTTTGGCTTATTTTGCTTAACATGATTTTTTTCCAGATCTATCTGTATTCTTGTAAGTGACATGACTTTATATACTTCTTTATGAATGAATAATACTCTATTATATGATGTTGATGTAAGAGTTACTCTTTTTCTTCCTAAAATTTTTTCCCTTCATATTCTGCGGTTTCACAGTAATGTATCAACAACTGTCATTTTCTTATTTTTCTTGGGTTCAGAGGATTTATGAGCCTGAACTCTTGAAACTTGACTGAAAAATAATCAGTTCTGAAAAATTCTCGTTACCTTTAAAAGAATTGCTATTGTCTCATTTTCTGTCTTTTCCAAATGTGTGTCAGATCTTATTGAATCCTGTAGTTATTTTTCCTGTCTTCATTTCTTGTCTTCCTGTTTTTAATTGTTTAGCTGTCTTCAGTTTAATCAGGCACAAATGTATTGAATTTTAATTTTCTATTTTTATTTTTTAGTTGTAGGGTTTCTGACCAGTTGTTCCATTGAAAAAAAAGTATTTTCTATCTATTGAATTGCCTTTTCTTCTTTGTCAAAGTTCTCGTAACTATTTGGGGGATCTATTTGGGAAACCTCTGTTCAATTAACTTAGATATGTGTATTCTTTCACCAGTGCTTTGTCTTGATTGCTGTAAAGTCTTGAAATGGGTTTAATGTTAGTCTTCCAGCTTGGTTCTATTTTATTCTTGGGTATTCTAGTTTGGACCTTTCTGTATAGAATTTAGCTTTATCCATAACAAAATAGCTTGGTATTTTGATTGGGATTATGGGAAAAATTGTTCTTTAAAACAATAGGATGAGCAGGGCTTTGACCTGTGGCTGTAATCATAGCTGCTTGGGAGACTGAGGTAGGAGAATTTCAAGTTAGAGGCCATCCTGGGGGAACCTAGCAATACTCTCTCAAAGTTAAAAGAAAAAACTTGGAATGTAGCTCAGTGGTAGGAGCAAGAGCTATCTTTATTTTTGTTTCACCCTGGGAGAGAATCCTTACAGGTCTGGCTTACTGTAGGGCTAATATTACCAGGTGGCTTTAAACTTTTCATTCTTTTTTTTTTTTTCTTTTGGTACCGGGGATTGAACTCAGGACTTTATGCTTGCCAGGCGAGTGCTGTGCTGCCGAGCTACCCCAGCTCTGAATTTTTCATTCTTTTCCCTGCAGGACCACTAGGTTAGTTGACTTTTGTAGCTTTTTCCTTAGAACTGGAAGTTGTCCTCAGGATTGAACCTTGAATGTTGAGATTTTGCTTTTTCCTAGATTTTGGAGCCCAGTAAATGTTTATTATCTTACTAGCTCTTTAATGCATTTGAGATTTTAAAAAATTATTTCATCCAACTTTTAAAGGCATTTTCAGCAAAGGAATTTGGCTCTAATTATTTATACTACCTGTCTTAGTTTCTTTTTCATTGTTGAGACAAAATTCCTGACACCCACAAGTTAAAGGAGGAAAATTTTATTTTGGCTCACTGTTTGTAGAGGGTTCAGTCCATAGTTGGCTGGCTCCAAGGCAGAGTGGCATGGCAGAAGGGCATCACAGAGTAGAAACAGTCCATGGCAGAGCAGGCAGCAGGCAGGAGGCAGCAGGCAGCAGCATGTCTTCCTTTCTCATTTATCCTATACATGTTACAAGCCTTTTGGGTGGTGCCACTGGAACCTGGGGTGGACCTTCCCATTATCCACACCCAGAACTATGATAAACCAATTAGTAAACTAATCCAGTACCACACATCCTTAATCCTAGTATCACACAGCCATGATCCATCCTCTTCCCAAAAGCCCCACCTATGAGCTCATGAGGCTTTGGAGGGATGTCTAGATACTAGCCACTTATCTGCCTTGTAGAACTGATGGTTGATATATTTAGTTTTTAAAATTTCTGTATAGATTGTTAGCTGAGCAGAATGAACTCTCAAATTTGCAAATGTCCATTGAGACCTTCCAGATAGTAATAGATTATGCTGCATGAGATATGTAGGGTAGATCTTGTAAAGCATTATCTTTGGGGAAGAAATGTTACATATCTTCCCTGTTTCATTTTTCTATTTTTTTCCTCCTGTGCTGGAGATTGAACCCAAAACATCAAGCATGGTAGGCAAGTGCTGTACCACGGGCTACCTTCCCAGCCCTTTCATTGTCTCTTTTGATAGAATTCTCAATTTTTAGCTGGAGATATGGATATATAAAATAAATACTAGATTTACCGGCTTTCTTTGCAATTTCCAAGGAGTGATTGTATAGGTAATTTCTATAGCGTTGCTCAGCTACTACTACTTGAGTCAGAACTTATACAGTGGTACCTTGGTTCACAAATTTAATTTGTTTTACGATTTTGGAAAAGATATCTGCAGTCATGTTTGTCACTCAATGCAGAGTTTGCAAACAAAAACCAAATTTTGACAAATGCTTCTGTTTGCTAACCAAATTGTTTGCAAACAAAAGTGTTTGTGAACCAAGGTACCATTGCACATTGAATTGTCTGTTGAATCAATACTTCTAGTAGAATGTATCTAACAGAATTTTTCTCTGGGTCTGTTCCTTTTTTGTCATCATCTCTATGAACTTTTCACCAGTGTTAGAATCCTTGATTCTTCCCATCTCCATTGTCCCCAAACTTACATACAGTATATGTATCCATTTAAGCAAATTTTAAAACCAGCTAATTTTAACCACCGCCCACCCTCATTTGCCAGTGTTGACCCTGGTTCTTGCCTGGATTGCTTGAATAGCTGCACAACTATTTGTTTATAGTCAGTGACTTAGTTTTTCCTTTTCCATTTGCATAATCATCCATCTGAAGGAAGCTAGCAGCTATGTTACTCTTTTGCCTACAGAATTAATTTTGATGTCTTTATCTACTGACTCTGTAATTTGGACTTGTTTTCCCTTTCCCATTTGTTGTCCCTAGCCTTCTTGGATTTGTTGTTCAGTAGCACCAAATTTCTTTTCCTTCCTTTCTCATATATATATGGTTCTTCACTACTACATTCTTGCTCAAGCCTAATTATAGGGTTACTCTTTTCTTTTAAAATGGATTACTTTTAGATATTTATGATTTTAGTCAGCTTTACATTTTTTACATGAAAATAGTCTCTAATGTTGAATAGTCTTAAATGAGTATGATCTAAGTTGAAGATTTTGTTTTCATTAAGATATTTTATTTGAGGTATTTTGAAATTTCTTTCAGACTTTAAAAGACATGTAGTTTTGGCTGAATAAATAAACCAATTTTAATATGTGAATTTAAAATTAGGTCATTTCAGACCAATGCTTCCCTGGGTCAGTCTCCTTATTTCATGTATGAGGAATTTATGGTCAGGAGAAATTGATTCTTTCAAGTCAAATGATTAGTTAGAAGCAAAGCTATCTATCTACTATGATGTCGTCCAAATAAAAATACTTGCTTTTTACAGATCCTCAAGTGTGTAAGAGTTTTCAGGTCTTGTTATCTCTCAAGTCTTCTAAGATTCTCAGATAATATAATGCTGTTTGCCTTCTGTGTGAATAGCAGCTTTAGTAATGAACTGAGCCATTCATGCTTTTAAAAAAAATTAGTACATTTGCATTACATGATTACATTCCTTATAGGGAATTGGTACGTGTACTAACATACCTCAATTCTTTTCTTCCCCCACTTCCATCCCCTTTTATTCTGTCAGTATCAGATTCATTTATCTTAAGTCCTTATAAAATTAACATAATCAGATTAACAACCAGAGTAATAGGCCAAAAAAATATAAAACATATAAGACAATTATACTAAATCAAAGCATGGTTGTATAATTCAGGTTTTTTAATAACCCTGTTTTCCATATTGAATAATTTACAGAATTATGACCTAAACTTTGCCTGTATACTATGTTGGCAGCTTATTAATTCTAGAAGGAAATTTGTAAATCCGCTTACAGACTGTTTTGAGTACTTTTAAGTGAATCAGGCCTGGGTGACAGTACTTTATAGATATGTATGTATGTTTTGTTTGTTTTTAGCATCAAGAATTGCACGATTCTCTCCAATAACATAGATCATCTCTTACTGAATTTAACACTGTCTGATATCATGGTCTCCTTGGCAAATACCTCAACTTTGCAGAACGATTCCGGTTGGATAGATATGATAAGGAAATTTGTGACAGAGACTCTTGAAGATGGCTCTGGGCTAAACAGTAAGCAGCTGAACAGATTGCTTGGAGTATCGTGGAGGTTAATGCAGATACAGCCAAATAGAGGTAAATGATGCTCTTTTGCCCTTATCTAAGAGTTGAACTTTTAATGCATACTATTTAGGATCTAGCTATCAAATGGTGATTTCTAGACATTTTACGTAGTTGATTATATTCAAGCTATTCGAGGTCACTAGCCTAAGTACTTACAGAGTACTTTTTATCCATTAAGTTTATTGGTACATTTTAGGTATACAATCATTCATCATTGGGATCTTGTACCTTTACATGATGTATATCGGCTCTTATTTTTTCCTCATTCCCCTGCCCTCCCTTCACCCCCTCCACCCCTCCCTACAAAGACTTTGTTTCCATTTTTTCCTTTTCTTATATTTTTTCTTTTCCCTTCGTTCCTTTCCCCTCCTCCTCCCCTCCTCCTCCCCTACTCCTTTAGATCTTTTGTTCCTCTTTCACATTATCAGTTATACATTTTGATCCTTATTTACATTTTTAGTTTTTCACACCAGAGAAACTCTTTGGTATTTACACGTGTGTCCTATTTATTTCACTTAAGAGTACTGCCTCAATGTGCATCCATTTAGCTATAAATGACTCTAGTTTCTCGTTCTTTATGGCTAAGTAGTACTCCATTTTATTAAAAGACCACATCTTGTTTATCCAGTCTCCAGTTGATGGGCAGTTGGGCTGTTTCCAAGCTTTAACTATTACATACTGTGCTGCTATAGACATGGATGAGCATATATCACTGTGGTATGATTCTTTTAATTCTTTTGGGAACAGTCCCCAGCAGGGGAATAGATGGGTCAAATGGGACCTCTAATCCTAGTTCTTTGAGGTATCTCCATACTGATTTCCACAGTGGTTGCACCAGTCTACACTCCCACCAGCAGTGGAGGCGGGTTCCTCTTTCATCACAGCCCCGCCAGCATTTGTTATTGGTTGATTTCATGATAGCAGCCATTCTTTTTTTTTTTCCTGAGGGTAGCAGAGGAATAGCTAATCCTGTTTCTTTGAGGTATCTCCATATTGATTTCCACAGTGGTTGCACCAGTCTGTACTCCCACCAACAATGGAGAAGGGTTCCTTTCTCACCACAGCCCCACCAGCATTTGTTATTGGTTGATTTCTTGATAGCAGCCATTTTTTCTGGGGTGAGGTGGAATCTCAGCATTGTTTTCATCTGCATCTCTCGAATGACCAGTGATGTTGAACATTTTTTCATAAGTTTATTTGTTGCTTTTACTTTGAGAAATGTCTGTTCATTTCAGATGCCCAGTTTTGATATTTGGGGGGGTCTGAGTTTTTTATATATTCTAGGTAGTGGTCCTTTGTCTGAGGTACAGCTGGTAAAAATTTTTTCCCACATTGTAGGTTGTCTCTTAGCTCTGTTGGTGGTTTCTCTTGCAGTGCAGAAGCTTTTAGATGAGATCCCAATTGTTGTTTCTTTGTACTAATTCCCATGCTATTGAAGTTTTGTTCATAGTCTTTTCCTATGCCAATGTCTTAGAGAGTTCTACCTAACTTACCTTCCAGCAAGTTCAGTGTTTCTGTTTTAATATTTAGATCTTTAATCCATTTCGATTTTAGTTTAGTGTATGGTGAAAGATAAGGGTCTAGTTTTAATCTTTGGCAGGTGGAAATCCAGTTTTTCCAGCACCATTTATTAAAGAGGCTATCTTTCCTCCAGTGAGGATGGCTGGCTTCTTTGTCAAAGATGAGGTAGCTGAGTGTGTCTGCAGTTGTTTCTGTATCTTCTGATCTATTTCACTGATCTTTGCCAGTACCATGCTGTTTTTATCACAGTGGCTTTGTAGTATAGTATCAAGTTGGGGATTGTGATACCTCCTGCCATGTCTTTGTTGCCTAGAATTGCTTTTGCTATTCTAGGTCTCTTCTAGTTCCAAATGAATTTTTGGATTGTTTTCTCTAGTTCTGTGAAATACACTGTTGAGATTTCATTTGGGATTGCATTGAATCTAGATAGCAGTTTTGGAAGTATGGCCATTTTCACTATATTGGTTCTTCCTACCCAGGAACAGGGGATGTCTTTCCATTTTTTTTATATCCTCTTTGATCTTTTTTTTCAGAGTGCTGTACTTTTCCAGAATAGAGGTCTATTGTTTCCTTTGTTAGATTGATTCCTAGATATTTCAGTTTTTTGGATGCTATTGTGAAAGGAATTGTTTCCCTAATTTCTGTCTCAGTGAGTCTGTTATTTGTGTACAAGAAGGCTACTGATTTTTTAGTGTTGACCTTGCATCCAGCTACTCTACTGAATCTGTCAATTAAATCTAGAAGTGTTGGAGGGGTTTTTTGGGTCTTCAATGTAGAGTATCATATCATCAACAGATAATGACATTTTAACTTCTTCCTTTCCTATCTTTATTCCTTTTATTTCTTTCTCTTGTCTAATTGCTGTGGCTAATGTTTCCAGAACTATATTGAACAGGAATGGTGATAGTGGACTAGACTACTGACTGTTTAAGCACTGTCTGTTTAAGCACAGAAGTAATTTATGATTCTTTTTCAGGGGCTAGGTCCATTCTGAAGTAGATTGATGAAAGATTTCTGTGATTCTCTGATCTAGTCTGACTAGAAATTGAGAATATTTTCCTCTCTGATCAATATAGAATGACTCTTGTCTGTATCTTCTAGATTGAGGTCAAGTTACATTGTCAGTTTTTCAAGTAATTTACTACTAATTCTTTTCATTCAGAATCAAAGCTTTCCTAAAAGGGGAAACAGTCTTTATAAATAGGGAGGGGTGGATGGGATGAAGGGAGGGCAGGGGAATGTGGAAAAAATAAGAACCAAGATACATCATGTAAAGGTGCAAGATCCCAATGATGAATGTAACTGTATTTTATACCTAAAATGTACCAATAAACTTAATGGAAAAAAAATGAAACCTTTCCCATTTTGTTCCCATCTACTTCATTTTCTGATGTCCTAGTTTTTGTCACCCTTACTAAGGTTTGTTGTCCTTTAAGAAAATTTATACTGTAACTTCTGGTTCATTTGACTTTTTACTAATTATGCATATTTCTATGTGACTTTTATAGTAATCATTAGTTTATGCTTTGCCATAAGAACAAAGAAAAAGTACTGTAGATTTAGAGGAATTTGGGGGCTATTGAAGAAATATCTTCAATTCACTTACAGAGTTGTTTTATGTGTTTAGAGGCTACAGAGGCTCTCATTAAGGCAGTTTATACGTTGTATCAGCAGAGGCGCCTTCTCCTTCCAGTTCGGACTTTGTTACTAAAGTTTTTCAGTAAAATCTACCAGAAGGAAGAACTGAGAGCTTACAGACTCAGGTAAAGTTTTGTTTTTCCTTTCTTTTTCTCTTGTCATATTATTTTGTAGTCTACTTAAATAAGTCAGTAGAGTGATCAAATCTTTATAGAAGGACTCTCTATTCCATTTGGTACATTTAAGAAATAGTATAAAGTATTATAAATAAGTATATTTAGTAGTGCTAGTGAACTTTTTATGTGTATCTAAACAGATGAAAGTCTCTCCAGCATTTATTTACACTTGCCCACTTTTAGCTAAAGGATAGTTGGAACAACCTAAGCAGGTACAACTTTTTCATTTCCTTCCCATAAAAATTATGGTACACACCTGTACTCAGCACTCTGGAAGACTGAGGCAATAGGATTATAAATTTGGGCCTAGCTTAGGCTACTTAGTAAGACTCTGTCTCAGAAAATAAGGGGCTTGGAGTTGTTCACTGTGAAGACCCTGGGCTTAAATCCCCAGTACCATTAAAAAGTGCGGTTGAATCATTAGCTGTTAATGATATACAGGGTAATGTGGGTAGGAGTGAAGACAGTGGAAGATGAGAAAGATTTTGGCTTCATTTTGTGGTACCAGATGATAACAGCAAGAGTGGAACTAAGGATTTAACTTTTTAATATGGTGAGTATGATTTTATTTAAAATATTGAGAAAGATGTGTAGGTGGAAGATACAGATTTAGGATACCTCAACATATGTAGGTAGTTGGAACATAGTCTAATCTTTAGTATAAGCCAGGTGTTTTTCATAGCCTCAGTGATCTCATATTACTACCATATGGAAATGTTAGTCTTATTTTACAGAAGCAAACAAAAACTTATTTATTTAATGGGAGGTTAAGTTGGCAGGTATGCTATAACATAATAGAGCTTAGACTTCAGTGTAGACTTAAGTGCAGATCCATGGTTATAAATCATTAAGCTTACTTGGAACAGCAAAAATACCATTATGAAAGACATTAGAGCTTTAGCTAAAGATAAAAATTACCCAAGTTTGAAGCCACTTTGTGTAAAGGCAACATAAATGCATCAGTTTGTTAGTACAGTATGGTAATTAACATAACTAGGTTAAATAGTTGACCAAGCATTAAATAGTGTGTATGTCCTTTAATATAAAACTGCAATTTAGATAGGCCCCAAATTACATAACTTCATACTTTAGTGGAGACCTTGGAAAATGCTGTGCTGCTACTGGATAAATTGTGCTGGCATTTTACAGGGACAGATGTTTAAAGGCATAAATGTAGTGTTAGTGGTACACCTTGTTGGTAATATTTAAGTTGAAAATTTTTTCACTGTCTAACTTCATTTTCCTGGCCTTTGAAATCACACTTCACAACGTTCTTCCTTGACCTTCCTAAGATACCGTAGTAAAGTGTTATCCCGTTGGCTGGCTGGTTTACCATTGCAACTTGCTCATCTTGGCTCCCGGAACCCTGAGCTCTCAACACAGCTGATTGATATCATTCATACTGCTGCAGCACGAGCAAATAAAGAATTACTAAAAAGCTTACAAGCTACTTCGCTCCGAATTTATGGTAAGAGTTTGTTTAGTGGTAAAGGTAGTTGTTGATCTGGCCCAAAATAGGAAAGAAGATTACAAGGAAGCCCTTCAGAGTCTCTAAAGCTACATTCTTCCCAATTAGTTATGCCATGGGTACATTGCCCAAACAAAACATCAAAAATAAGTTTATTTTCAGTAGCATTATTTATTAGACTAATTATAGATTAATGGTTCTGGGTGCTTTTTGCATTGTAAAATTATCTTTGAAGCCACCTGCTATTCATAAATTCAAAACTGATAGGTACTTTAAAATTTTTCTTTGAAGCTTTGATGGCAAGATCATGCCTTTGTCATTTAATCATAGTGAACATCTTATATGTCTGTATATTTGTTCATCCCTGTAAGTAACTTACATTTTAAGCAAAATATCAATAAAAGTATACTGAAATGCATAGATACATGTATATATAGTTTATATTTATTGAGGTATAATTCGTAAAAAATTCACTATTTTACAGTGTAAGATTCAGTGATTTCTTAAACATATTCCTAAAGTTTTGCAGCTATCATCACTATTTAATTCATCAACCCATAAAGAAACCTTGTACTCATTAGTTTCCCCCTCAAGTTCCTCCTTCCTACAGTCGTTGGCAACCACTAATCTGCTTTTGGTCTCTATGGATTTACCTATTCTGGACATTTACAAATAAAATTATATGAGGTCTTTCACATCTCGCTTCTTTCCCATAAGCATATTTTCAAGGTTCATCAGTGTAGCAAGCACCAGTACTGTAATGTTTTTTATTGCTGAGATGTGTTCCCTTGTATTGATATGCTACTTATATTAATCCATTTATGAAGTGATGGACATATGAGTGGTTTCTGTGTTTAGAAGGTTATATTTTTAAATATTGCACATAACTATGCAAAGCGCAAACAAGTCTTTTGGATTACATGAGGTTGATATTGTAATTGTCACTGTTTAGCAGAATTGCTTTTCACTTTTCTTTATGCACCATCCCCTTCCCTTTTTATCCTTATTAAAATTCTTATTTCTAACAAGACACTTAAATATTATGAAATTATTATAGTGTTAAATCTTTAAATGATTATGTTCAGGGTTTTACTTCAGAAAGTAGCATGACCAGCCATACATACTTGCTTTGTCATAAAATTTTTTACATGTAATTGAAATTCAGTATAATTTGTCAGCCTATATAATTCAGTGGAAGTCATCAATCTCCCTTGTGTATTTACTCTCTGGTTTGTATACCTCTCTTACTGTTGAATTTAATGTGTTTATCACCCACAGATCCACAGGAAGGTGCTGTGGTAGTTCTCCCTGCAGAGTCTCAGCATCGATTGGTTCAGCTTGTGTATTTTCTGCCCAGCCTGCCTGTTGATTTGCTTTCTCGATTAAGTCGTTGCTGTATTATGGGAAGACTCAGTTCAAGCTTGGCTACCACGCTTATTGGGATAGTATACATGAGGTATCATGCTCAAGTGAACTTTATTTAAGTGTATAATATTTCCCCCCTTTCTCTAACTGAAAATTTGTAAAATACAGAGGCTTTTAAAATCAGTGCTACTACTTTTGTTTATTCTTAGTGCCACAGTTACAGCTCTGTTAATATCTTCACTAGCTAGAGAAAATTTGCCACAGTAAGACTATATGAAGTTACTTGTTTAGATATTTAAGTAGATAGTTGGAATAAGAGTTGAAATTGAATAATCAAAAGCATGTAGTTGAGAGTACTTTAATCTCAGGAAATTGTTATAGAGACTCAGCTCAGAATTTAATGTAGCTGGAGAACTAAATAAACTTACGGACTCAGATGAAGAATCACTTAAAATCTTTGGTAGTTTATATATGTTCTTATAATGTACGTAACAAAATTTAGCATCCTAACAGTTTTAAGATTCTAATGGCATGTTCCAGAAGTTTTCCATTACAGTATTCCAAACTGAAATTTGTATGCATTAAACAATTACTTCCCATTCCTCCTCCTCCCTAGTTTCTGGTAACCACTGTTCTGTCTTTAAAGTTTTGACTGTCTTTTTTTTTTTTTTTTTTGGTACTGGGGATTGAACTCGGGTCCTTGCGCTTGCAAGGCAGGTGGCGGAACCACTGAGCTAAATCCCCGGCCCAATTTTGACTATCTTAGATACTGCATTTTAATGCAGTCATGCTCTGGTGTGTTTTTATTTTTGTTTTCTTTTATGTCCGCTCTTTTTCACTTAGCCTTTAAAAAACAAAAACCTTGTCCCTAAGGACGTGGTGGTGCATGCCTGTAATCCCAGCCCTCAGGAGGCTGAGGCAGGAGGATCGACAACAATCCAATGCCAGCCTTGGCTACATAGTGAGATCAAGGCCAGCCTGAGCTACGTAGGGAGAACTTGTCTCAAAAAACAAAAACTTGTCCCTAAGGTTCATCATGTAGTGTATACCAGAATTTCATTCCTTTTTAAGGATAATATTCCATTGTGTGTATACATTTTTGTTCATGTGCTGAAAGACATGGGGGTTGTTTCCATCTTTTGGCCACTCTTAATAATACTTTCATGAGGTGCTGAGGATTTAACTCAGTGACACCGCACCTGCCTCGCAAGCGCAAGGTCCTGAGTTTGATCCCTGGTACCAAAAAAGAAAAAGCAATACTTTTATGAACTTTTTAAGACTTTCAATTTTTTTGGCTATGTACCCAAAAATGGAATTACTGGATCATACAACAGTGCTGTATTTGTATATGTATTTATTTACTTTTGTGGGCCTGGGCATCAAACCTAAGGCCTTGGACATTCTAGGCAAGTGTTCTGCTAAAGTACATCCACAGCCCCACATGTTTAAGTTTTTGAGAAACTGTCATACTGTTTTCTACAGTGGCTGCACCATTTTTCTCTGAAAGGTTTTGTAACAGTTTCATATTGCCAGCGTTTAAAGTGTCAGCAAACACTTTGTATCTTTTGTCACAGTATTTCAGTGTTCATCAGTGTTTATTAGTGGTTGATGGGAAGGGTCAGGTGTTGTTCTAGGCACAAATTGAAAGCTAGGTTGTAGAAGAAATATTTTATTGAAGACTATTTCTCTTGTATAGATCTTCTATCCAGGTAAGTAGAAGTAGCTCACTCTTTTGATAGACATTCTTTCCTCATCTTTTCATATAGTAAAGGTCAGTGATGGTGGACTTTTTAGAGCTTTCAGTGATAACAGACAGCTGGATGTGGCATGCATGCCCTAGGTTCATCAGCACTGGTGTAGGAAAAATATTTGACTGTAACTGGAAGTGTGCTTCTTAACTGATTATACCTTTTCTTCTAGCAAGAGAGAGCTATTTACAATGTGTTGTATATATATGAAAATTCCACATTTACTTCATCTCTGTGTATGTACACTAGAGAAATTTGGCCATATTTCTAAGTATTTTATAAACTGATTAATGTCCCATTTTTTCCTTCTTAGAAAGTGCATCTTCTGTAGTGTAAGCATTTACTTAGTGCTAGGCCTTTTTAAACATTCAATGTTACGACTTTTTCTATAACTGAAGTGGTTTTGTATTTACTAACTTCCAGTGGAGGGCACTATGTTTCTTACAGATAACTTTTAACATTCATTTAAGACCTCTTTTTGAACATTTCTTGAAATTCTTTGGAAGCTGTATTTAGTATCTTTATCAACATTAGTTATGATTCCCTTGTGCCTAGTAGCTTAGTTAAGGATAATTATAAAAGTTTTGCTTTTTCAAAATTTTTTTCTTTATTGGAGATGTGTAGTGAGAGCTGGAAAAAGCAGTAATCTACAGATATTGGAAACAAGGGCTTATAATCATTAAAAGCGGAATTGGGCTGGGATGTAGTTCAGTGGAAAGCACATGTTTAGCATGCGTACACACACGTACACTTGATTGTTACTGCAGTTAAAGGTTCATTAAGCTAAGTTTTACTTTTTAGTATTTGTATAGAGTCACATTTTTCTCTAGATGTATTATTTTCACTTAGATTAATCTATTTTTTTTTTTTTTAACAAAATGCAAAATTAGGGCCATTCAACTTTTGTAGACCAGTGACATTTTTTATGACTTCTCATGGGGTCAGAATTTAAGACTAATGTTTGATTTCTTCAGATGTATTTTGAGTTACTTCATATCATCAGTTTTCTCTTTGAATTATCCCCTTCTTTGACCATGACTATTCACTAGCCAATCTTTTAATTTCTCCTACTATTACATTCCTTAGTGTTGTAATGGTTTTGCTTCTTGATTTTTATCTGACCTGGGCATCCTTGCTGGATTAATTTTCCTGAAATGTTTCTGATTTTTATCTTGTTTTTTTTTTGTTGTTTTGGTTTGTTTTGTTTGCAGTACCAGGATGGAACTCAGGACCTTGCATTTGCCAGGCCGCTTGCCAGGCCAGCGTGGTGCCACTGAGCTACATTCCTGGCCTGGAAGCTAAGTTATTTAGAGATCTTGTAGGCATTTAGACAGGGCTGGCCCTCCAGGAGTCAATATGAAAGACAATCCAGATACATTGACCAAAGATCAGCATTGTAAAAAGAGTATAAAAAGAGAAAAAGTACTACAATCATATACTTCCCCTAGAATAGAACCGCAATGATTGGTATTCCATATAGGCATCACTCACCTTGGGTGGGGATCAAAACCTCCCTACCCCATTTCTTCTGGGCAAGTACTGGTTCCTTCCATATAAGTGACCAGCTTCCCCATTTGATTGCCATTTAATCAATATTACCTAAGTGATTATACTTTTTATAATCTTATTGGCTGATCATAGTTTTGTCCCACCTCATGATTTCCCATTGGATCAATATTACCTAAGCGACAATACTTGTAATCTTATTAGTTGACTGTAGTTTTGTTCCACCTTGTACCTGCCTCACCTGGTGGCTTTGCTTAATAAAACACCTTTGAGAAGTAGGGTGGGCAGGCAACCCACTTTCTGGTCCCCTTTCTGTCTGTCTTACACAGAAGCTATCTTTCTCAATAAATTCTTCCCACTCTCAACCTGTGTTGTTCCTAGAATTCACTCTTTGTTTCTAGAGAACACAAACTTGCATTTGGGTATCTAGAAGGTTTGGGAGTTACATCTATTCCCCTTTTATCGATACTGTAGCTATCTACAGTGTTCCACCCAACAACAGAATATGCATTCTTCTCAGCAGCACATAGAATTTTTGATATAGGGCAGCAAGTAATCCAAATAAGCAAAAATAATCCAAACAAGGAAAATATAACTCCCAACCTGCTAGATATCCAAAACTCAAGTTCATGTTCTCTAAAATCAAAGAACAAATTCCAGGAACAATGGAGGCCAAGAGTAGGAAAAATTTATTGAGAGAAAGATAACCTCTGTTTAAGACAGAAAGGGGATCAGCAAATGGGTTGCCCCTCTGATTTTTATCTTGTTGTATTAATTGGACCCTGAGGTCAAGTTTAACTCAATTTTTGTAGTTTTAGTGCCTTGCTGCCTCTATCAGAAGAATTTATGATTAAGATACTACCTAAGTGGGTTATTCCATGTGTGAAAAATCTTATCAGCCAGAAATTATTCATGTTTATTTTCTCTTAGATTTTTAAAAGTCTGTTTAGATTTGCTGACCTTGCCTTTTTACCACCCAGTAATGACTTCTCAGAATTTACATTTTTTCCATACTATATTGCAGGTTCACTAGAAAGGTGTTGGGAACAGCTTGGAAAACAAATTAATATCCTTTTGAACCCAGTAAAAACAGTAATCCTTTGTGCCCTCCAGTGGCTACCAAGAGGTAACAAATCTTTGTAAGAGTCTATTTGGGACAGATGGGAAGCATTGTATCACACAATCTTTAAAATTTGGTGACTATACATAACACCAATTCTCATTCCTAACCTTTGTTGTTCCATAATCATATCTATTGGCCTTTTCTTGGTTCTTAACCTTTCAGCCCTTGATTTATTTATAGCTGGATTGGGGGATATAAAGCCTAAATATGGGAAAGTAATGTACGATATTAAATAAAATCTCAGAGAGAGAAATTGCTTGGACTAATAAAATTTGGCCTGTGTTTTAAGTAGAATAAACATAAAACTTTGCCAGGAACAGTTTCAGTTTACCTCATTTGCCCCTCCATAAATAGTAATTGCACCCTCTCTCAGAAGTGTTCTGACTTGGACATTATATATGGTCACCATAGTTTGTTAAAACAGTGTGATGATGTAGTATTGCTTGTCATTTCTCCCCAATACGACTCTTAAATAGAGTTACTGTTCCTTTTAACCACTGGGTGGCACAATTGCTTCCTGTATTTACTGGGTTCCAGAGGATATTTTCTAATCACTTTACTCCTTTCTGTAGGCTTTTTATAACCTCTTAGTTTATGATATTTCCCCTATAGATCTTAATTTATTGCCTAGGAATGATACTTTGAAGAATATTTCAATTATTTTATCTCCACTTAAGAATATTAATCAATACAAATGCAACTATTACAGTGATTTAAAAAATTTAAGTCGTTAGAATTAGAAACTCCTAATTTTGTGTCAACATTTACTCAGATATCTGTGATAAAAATTTGTAATTTCAACTTCTTGAGTCAGGTCAACTCTTATATCCATGGTTGATGCTTGCTTTTTTTCTAGCTTTACCTTGAAAGGATTTTTTAAAGGAGTTGCTAGAAACTGATCTTATAGCAGGAACCATGTAATCCTCAATAAGTCACTTTACATTTAGCTGTTCCTTTAGGTCCTCTGCCAGTACCTTAGCTGTGCTATCATGAAACAGACCTAGTTATAACTTTGCTAAGAATAGGAATGCATAGTTATCTTAGAGTGGCTTTAAAGATAAGTTTTCTTTGCCTAATTAAGATTCTTTAGCTTAGGTAGGAAGCTGGAATTTGATTAAACTTAACTCATTTGCTCAGAGTAAGACTTCATAAAAATCAAATAGTAAGCACATAGTGGCAAACCCTACTACCAAAAAGTAAGGCTTCCATCTTGGCTCTCTGGAAGCTTAATTTTGAAATGGAGTGGAAATTTTCATTATCTCATGTATATGGATCAATTCTGGTTTTAAATGAAACTTTACATAAATATAAATGTTAGAATTTCTAATTTTAATATTATAGTTCTTGAGCTCTTATATAATACTTAAACAGTATATACTCTGGTTTTTTAAGCTATTGGCTTGTTTTCACTATAGAAAAACAATAGGACTAGGGTTATATTTTAGTGGTAGAGTATATGGAGGCCCTGGGTTCAGTCTCCAGCTGTACCCCTTTCCCTCAAAAAATGAAAAGAAAAAAATGTACTTTGGATAATAATTCTTCCGTTGTTTATTATAGATCATCATTTTCTGGATGGAAGTATGCAGTTAAAGACTGGTTGATGAGTGATGTGGACTATTTGAGCTTCTTATTTTCTACTCTTACAGGTAACCATATTCACTTACTGGGTTACAAAGAAAAAAAAAAACCTAGTGTGAATCATGTCTGCTGTCTTAGAAGTTGTGAAGATGTTCAATAATCTATCTTGGAATGTTTTTTTACTGTGATTAATAAGTGGTAATCTTTGAAGGAATATCTATACCCTAAATTGATTTCTAAGGCAGGGTGATACATGATTTGTCTTTAAATCTCTCATAATTTTAAGTACCAAAATCTTGAAGGTTATTTGAAAGTTGTGTTATAGTTTTATTTTTTCCAATCTTATTTCTTAACTTTATTCTTGTTTGCAGTGAGTTGTACCTAATGGGCTCTTTAAAAAATAACCATAGAAAATAAAAATCCTATTGCATGCTTTAAAAAATTGATTAACAATATCCATTTTAAACATGTTTAAAATGTTCACCTTAATTTACTAATACCAGATTTTGATTAGCTGTTTTCTACATTCTGCTTGTCCTCAGAACAAAATTGCTAAAATGAGTTGAAATATTTAGATGAGTATTATTACTGTTAATTTAAATGATTGTACAATAGTATTTCAACATCTCTGTTTTATACTTAGATGATGATGAGGTTCTTTGATATAGGAGAATTAGTTAATATATTGCCAGAATTCAAAATAGACTTGACAAGCCTGGTGTGGTGGTGCACATCTGTAATCTTAGCACTCAGAAGTTTGAGACCCTGTCTCCAAAAAAACAAAAAGGGGTGGACTTGACAGATTCTGACATGAAGTTGAATCTAACAGGATCAATATTTTATTTTTTATTTTTTGGTACCAGGGATTGAACTCGGGTCCTTGTTGCTTGCGCAGCAGGCGGTGAAACCACTGAGCTAAATCCCCAGCCCCAGGATCAATATTTTAAAAAACAAATGTGAACTCCTATACGTTTATCTGGCATTTTTGGATGTACATTGAAATAGGAGAGATTTATGTTTTAATTAGTTATCTGTCTGAAAGTTTTTAGTAGTTTTAGAAAACTCATTAGGAATTAGTACTGTTAAATGGCTACCAAATAGAAAATGCTTCTTTAGGCCATGCTCATGTAACTAAAGTGATCTGAACATCAAAGCAGATAGTTAGATTTGGCTGTATCAGTGATATTTTGCTCATTCTGAGAGCAGCTGTCAGGAGAGACATGGACAAGTTGTCTATATAAGTATGGCTAAATATAATAGGTGGTAATGGAATCAAAATTTTGTTGGGTAAGGTTCAACTGAAGGAACTACAAATATATTGTCCCAGCACAAAGCCCTGACTTCAGTCACTTCAGTCCCTTCACATGTGTACACACGCACGCACAAAGACTTAAAGGGTAGACCAATTTTTAAAAACTTAAAGGTTATTATATAAGAACATGTAATGTTTGGCATATATATGAAAGAGTGTACTGTTCTCTTTGTTTATTTGATTTTTTTTACTGTCCATTAATTGGAAAGATTATACCTTCCACTTTCTTTAAAAGTAAATATGGTATCGCTTCTCGGCCTTTTGGCTAAGATCAAGTGTAGTAAAAGTAAATATGGTAAAGCCCCAGGAAAAGGGGATAAAACACATTTCTTGCTTTATTTTAGATTGGGTTTGATCACATTTTTTGTGTATGTAATTAGATGAATTCAACTGCCTCCATTGCTAGAATCTCAGTCTTTAGATATTACAGAAGATACAGAAACTCAGAGAAAACAAGATAGCTTAAAGATTTGCTTGAAGGTACATATCATTTGTGTATTAAAAAATTATGAAGAATGTTACTGCTTTGTGATTTATTTTTAGTTGGTTTTCTTATGTACATTAGGGTTTTCGAAAGAGGAGTTGACTTGGCTTCAGAGTCTTCGAGGAGTTCCTCATGTTGTCCAGACACAGCTTTCTCCTGTGCTTCTCTACCTTACAGACTTGGATCAATTTTTGCACCATTGGCATGTAACAGAGGTAATAATGCATCTAAAAACAACCTGTTAATTACTGAAAGTCTTCTCATGAACCACAGATAATTACTGTATATTAAGAGTTGTCTCTTGTGAGATGCTTTTACAGATAGAATAATACAAGAAATGATTTCTCTTCTGAAAATGCTTACTGTCTTGGATAGGAAATGTACGTTTGTAAAAGAGGAGTGGTTTTCTTATGTTATTTCACTAGAGCAGAACAAATCAGCTGTTTGAATCATAGAGATAAAGTTGCTTTATCTTTATCTTTTTCTATTTAGCATAATATAGACCCATCTATTTAAAGAAGAATTTGACTTTGTTATAGAAGGAGTAAAATTTAACGTTTGGTGTCTTTTAAGGTGACTTCTTTTTTTATTTTTCGTGTCATCGGGATTGAATCTAGGGCCTTTGCACTGACCTACATTCCTAGCCCTTTTGTATTTTTTATTTTGAGACAGGGTCTTGGTAAGTCACTGAGTTGCTCAGGCTGCACTCAACATTGCAGTCTTCCTGCCTCAGGCATCTGCCACAATTACCAGCTCTGAAAATGTACAAATATTGAAAGACTGGGAGTGTAGCTCAATATTTGAAAACTTGCCCAGTGCACTTAAGGTACTGGGTTCAATCTCCAGCACCACACAAAAGTAAAATATTAAAAAAAAATTCACCAGATCTTTGCTTTTAAGAATTAATATGTAGTTTATCAAAGTTTAAATTCTTTTGTAAGTTTTGAAGTCAGCATACAAGTGTAAAAGTAAAAGCAGTAAATTTAAAAAATTCTTTAAAAAGGAGACTGATTTATATGTTGTTCCTTTTACAAACCATGGTAGTTACTGTTAAACTGTTAAAATAACTGTTGAAATAACATCAATATGTTCAGTATTTATTAACTCCTTTAGTTTTCTGACAAACCTTCACAAATATTAAAGCAAATCTTGCAGGTATTTATTAAATCTATAAGTATGATCTTAATATTTAATTTCATTACCATTAAGTGAATCTTCAAATCAAAACCACACATCCAAATTAACTTATGACATGTGTTTTTGTTTTGTTTTGGCTTTTGAGACAGCATCTTTCTATGTAGTCCAGGCTTACCTGGAACTTGCTGTGTAGCCCGTGAACTTGTGATCATCCTGCCTCACAGACATGCAAGTGCTGGGATTACAGACATCCACCACCACAGCTAGTTCTGACATGCTTTAACATGTTCCCAATGGGGCCATAATCTGTATATCTTGCTGCTGGGAAGTGTTGATTTGAATTCGATCGTTACTGCCAGTTTGAACTACCAGTGGTACATACATAACTGTTCTATCAGGTGGCTTGTACCACTTCTCAGGGGGTCTTTGATTACAGTAGTGCAAAAATGGTCATGGATTTAGCAGAAGAAATGTCATCATATTACAATTCCTTAAAGAAAACATTAAAATAATATAAAATTATAATACAGCTAATTTGTGGTATAGCACTTGTAAATGCATATTATATATACCAGCAATGGCACATTTGTAAGATTTCAATGTTAACATTGAATTATTGCTAAACTATTCATGAATATAAATAAATTTCTTTTAATCTAATGAAATAAATTTGTTGATTGTAATAATTTTTAAATTTGTATGAATAGTATTAATATTTATATTTGGGTATATTCAGATTCAAGCAACTAACTATATTTTGTGTGTTTATAGAGTTTTTATTAATTTTATTAGTAAAAAGACCACTAAAAATGATTAGATCTATTTGTGCCACCAATGGTACAACCCACCCGATGGGAGAGTTGTGCATGTACCATGGTAGTTCAGGATGGTGGGAGCATGTTAAATTGGCATTACAAAGCTGATCTTTTACCCCAACAAGCAAAATTTTCTTAAATGTTACAAACATTAAAACTAAATCCACAAAGACATCACAAACATGAAGATTAAGTCTGTGTCCCTGTGTCCCAGTCTTTCTGTGTGCTGTTTTTTTCTGGCATGGCACTGGAGATTAAACCCAGGGACCTTGTTTATGCTAACTACTACTGCTATACCACCAGCCCATCATGAGTTATTTAATTAAATTTCTTTACTTGCAGTTAAAGGTGCTTATCCAGTAAGAATGTAATTATGTCTTCCATGTAGTTTTAGTTTGAAACTTTGACTCAAAATCTGAGGCTATGTTCTTTGTTGGTGGATCCTCCCCTACCCCACCATGATTCAGGCAACCTCTGACCAGGATATTGACTGCATTCTTTGCTGTAACACCCATTTGCTAAGCCCCCTCCCCTCATCTTTGTCAGTGTTCTTAACACAGTGGTCTTAAAACTACTAACACAGTCGTAGTTATAACCCAGTTGTTCTGTTTTGTTGCTATACCAACTGATTTTATTCAGCTGATCTGTTCACTGCATTCAATTCTGGAGTCTCCTCACATCCTTCCTCTCAGGGCTGTGTCTTTTATAGATATTTAACCTTTCTGTTGTGGCTTTAACTCTGGTCATAGCACTAACATCATTCCTGGAACTTGTTTATTTATTAGGTTCTCCAAAAATACTAGTTTTTAAAAAGTGAAAAGAAATGAATTGGGTAACCACCTAATTATTTAATACCTGAAATTTTTACTTCATCCATAACAAGTTGAGATTAAGATCTAAAATATAAGATCCAGGAGTTGGGTTTGCCAATAGTATAGTAGTAATTGTTGTTTTAAAGGATAGGCTGATTCTGATGTAAACTATACTGTGATATTGTAAAGAGAGCATTGAATGGTAATTAGTGGGTCCAGATTCTAGGTATGGATACATTTACCAGTGTACACTTTGATGATTTAGACAACTTAGGCTTTATTTTCATGAGGTCTTGAACTAAATGGTGATTCCTAAAGCTCTCTAGTTTCTGACAGTTTAAATGTTTAAAAGTGTATCATTGCTGTAAAACCATGATAAAATTGTCATGAAAGTATGATCAACTGTATTTCTGAGGTAAACATTTGGCAAGGCTATATATTAAATTTCAAAGTTGCTGTCTTTGAAATGTTAGAACATAATTAGGAAAAATTGGAAAGTCTCATAAACTGTTGTTTTTAATTCAGTTTTCATGTGAAAAATATTTGAAATATACATAATTACTTTATTTGGACAGGTTAGTAGAGTGAGATTACTTGGTTGTTTATGGTAGTATTGTCTGCTTAGGCCAAAGTCGGACTTTGTTGAAATAGGTATTATACATTGAGGCTATACTTTTAAGTGAAATAAATAGGTCACATGTAAATACTAAATAGTTTCTCTGGTGTGAGAAACTGAAAGTGTAAATGAGGATCAAAATGTATAATTGATAATGTGAAATAGGATGATAAGGCCCAAAGCGGAAGGGGAAAGTGGGAGGGGTAGGGCAAGGGAAAGGAATAAATAGGAGAAAAGGAAAAATATATATATATATAATTGGGGACAGACTGAGCATATTAAAAAGAAATCTTCAGTAGCACATATACTACAATTGGAATGATAAACAGAAGACTAGCATGGCCCCCTACACAAGACATGACAATTCTTGAGGCATTCCATATTTTTAAAAACATTCTTTATCCTTGGTGTCTTAGCCACTCATTTTCCCTCCCCAAGTTTTTGCTAGTTTCTAATACCCAGTTTCTGTTAGTTGCAGATGTTTTCTGTGCCTTTCTAAAAGACTACATATATTCTTTTGGTTTTTCTCCTTTTACAGAAATAATACACTGTATAACACTGGTCTGGACTTTGCTGTTTTCATGTAGTGTCTTTGTTATCTTTCCGCTGACCACCAGAGAATAGCTGTTTGATTTATTTCTTAGAAACAGTAATCAGGAAAGATCTCAAAGGAAAGAATGCATTATTTCTGAACAGTAATACCTTTTCCAAGTAGAGGTTCCCTTTCTAGGTCCAGTTTGTCATGTATCTAAGATATACAATATTTGCAAAAGAATTTGAGTGTTTGTGTGTGGGGGAGTTGCTGAGGATCAAAACCCAAGCACATGCTCTACCACTGAGCTACAGTCTCAATCTCCAAAGAAATTAACATAGACAAGCTCTGAAAAGTAATTATTTTACATCCAGCTTAAGAAATACTGTACAATATTTGCAGGATTTTTGAAATCCCTTTATCCCTCTTTTGGAGTAACATACTATTTTAAGTTTTAATCATATTTTTGCTTTCTTATGGATGTATACTAAATGTATGTAACCCTGCTATATTTAGTTTTACATGTTACTGAACTTTTTTTTTTTGGTACTGGGAATTGAACTCGGAACCTTGTGCCAGCGGACCCACTGAGCTCCCCAGTTGCATGTTACTGAACTTTTAAAAAGGGAAATACTCATATTTATACATGTGGCCTTTAATAGAAGAAGTTTGCTATCTGGCCCTTTATAGAAGTTTGCTAGCTTTTGTTGTAGGGTTAATTTAGTCCCCTGTATGTTCTCTTTCTATCTTCTGAATGACCCAGGTGCTCTGGAAAGACCCTCTTGTTTCTCAGGCCCATTTGAGCCTTGAGAATTGTTCATTTCATACCTCTTGCTTGTTCTTTGCTTGGCCTCCTGGAATCTAACCTTTGTATTCAGAGCATACCTGAGGAAATGGAGTTTTTTCTCTTTACTCCAGTGCTTATCTGTGCAAATTTTAGTTGCCACAGCTCTCAAAGGCCTGTTTATGTCTCACTTTGATTAGGAAGCTTCCCGTATTTTGCTTGGGTTCCCTCTCCTTGCACCATAATCTATTAAGGGCCTTCAGCAGAAAGCCAAGATAATCTCTGAGCTTGCGACTTTGGACTTTGTTATCCATTGCATGTTTGAAAACAGTTTTCTGTACTTGATCAGTTTTCAACTTGTCCACTCTGGGATTGTAAGTCTGTTTCTAAGTTGTTCCTTCATGGTTGGAAGTAAAAATCTTATGTTCACAAATCTTACATTTGATAAATAGAAGTGAGTATCTCCTGGCAAAAGAGCAGAGGCTTCTCATCCCCCAAGGTCAGTAACTTAGTAATATGTCACCCATTTTGGTCAGCACACCAGTGGGAAAACTTTTCTAACAAGATCAAATCCAAACTTCTTACTAAGGAAGGAATTCTGAACTTCTGAAACTTTCCTCTTATGTTATGATTTTATATTTTGCCATATCTTTCTCCATAATCATATATTGTCTTACATTCCTTTCAGTTTTCAACTTGTCTGAGAATTGGTTTTCCTCCCAAAGCTAGTAAATTGCCTCTCATACTTTTAGAGACAGCTTGTGTGTCATTTTCTGTGGAGCCTAGATGCAGTACTCATTCATATCTTGTTAATTTTTCTGTTGCTAAAGTTTAGCACCAGCTGAAGACTAGAGCTACTGCTTTAGAACATCATTTTTATGTGATTGTATTGAGCAGGTAGGTCTTGCATTTTAATAAAGTCAGTATATCAAAATCACTTATTCTTGGTCTGTCATGTGTTCTAGTATAGGTAAGTCTTTGAATGAAGTTGTGACTAATGGATTCAAGTTACCATTCCTGATAAGACTGTTGGCTTCCAGATCACTAAAAAAATAAGTGATTTTTTTGTGTGTAGCACCATGGCCTTTTCCATTTAGACCTATGCATGGAAAGGTGACAGTAATTCTCTTGATGTCATTGTAAGCTGTTTAAAAAATAATAATGCATTATGGACCTAAAACTTTTAAAAGCCTATTTTGATTTTATTTATTTTAATATGTAACCTCTACTAGTTGTTAGATAAAATTTTAGCTTCTCCATACTTAACTAGCCATAATCTCAACCCTTGGATCTTGAAAGCATGGGTTCAGTTTAGGCTTTCTGCTTTTATTTTTCTCTCATGTTCCATATGGTGACTTGTAAATCCTCAGGGAAAGCTCAAATTCTTGTAATTATGGTACCACATGCAACTTTTTAGGTAAGTTACTTGGGAGAGTTCAGATGTTTTCCTGTTTACAAACAAAAGAGATTATATTAGAGTAGCTTATGGTGAACTAGCGTTATGAATGGAAAATGGTATTTAGAAACCAACACGTGGAATCTTTGCTCATTACTATTAGTTTTCTTTTTTTTTTTTTTTTGTGCCGGTGATCGAACTTTGGACCTTGTGGTTGCAAGGCAGATTACTATTAGATTTCTATCCCACTTGGTGGACAGAAGAATTCAACACCACAGGGTTCATTCTAGTTGTCTTCTGTACCTTTTTTCTACCTGCTTTTGCTGACAGTGAAAAACTTGGCCATCAGAGCCAGACATGGTGGTACACACCTGGAATCCTAGCACTTGGGAGGCTGAGGCAGGAGGATCACCATGAGTTCAAGACCAGCCTGAACCATATAGTGAGACACTGTCTCAATAAAAAAACCCCAAAAAACCTTGGCCCTCATTTCTTCAGTCTGTAATCAGTTTCTCTTTGCTGTACCCCTCTCACCTCCATTTGGATTCTGGCTCTTAGGGGACAGCCTATTCATGGTTAGCTTGCTCTGGGTTACATCAGTTCTTTCACTCACTTCATTTTAGTGTTTATCTGGCTTGGGTCCCCTACTGACTTTAGAACTGAATTGCTCAAGAAGAGAAGATAGGCTCCCAGCGCACAAGAGGAGGCCTCTGGGCCGCTGTACCGCCCCCACCAGCACACAGGATAACGCTGCATGGGTGCCTGTAGGGTGCTGCCCCCCCCCATTGAAATGAGAAGACACATAAACAAGTCTCAAAAGCAAACTTCCAGATAACCTACTGCAACCCCAAAGGGAAACAAAATGGAACACTGATACTCAACCACCTGGACTCCCCAAAATGGCAACAAAAGAGGATATGGAAAAAAATGAAATCAGAAATAATTTCTCAGATAACAGCAGAGATTGTTCTCATAGTGCAAGACATGATTAATGAATCTAGAGAGGAGCTCAGGAACACGATGGAATCCCAGCATAGGAAACAAATGGAATCCATAAAACAGATGCAAACAGATTTCCAGGAGATTAAAAAATCCATTGAAAGTCTACACAGCAGAATGAGCCATCGTGAGGACAGAAAGTCAGATATAGAAGATAAGATTGCAGTTAGTGGTAAGGGACCACGAGAAATCAATCCAGCAGCTGCTAGGCAGTGAAAAGAATAACATAAGACTGATTGGAGACAGTGAAGAAACAGGAGAGAGTGCAGAAGACATAAAAAACTCTTCAGAGAAATAATGGCAGAAAACTTCCCAAGCAGGGGAAAAGAACTTGACATACAGATAAGTAAGGCATATAGGACTCCAACTAGCTTTGATCAAAAAAAAAAAAAATGTACACACAGGCATATAATTGTTAAGATTCCATAAACCCAACAGAAGAACAAAGTTCTACAAGCAGTTAGAGAAAAGAAACAAATCACATACAAAGGAAAGCCCATCAGAATCACAGCAGACTTCTCAATGCAAACCCTCAAGGCAAGAAGAGCTTGGAGTGATGTATTTCAAGCCCTAAAGGAAAACAGCCTCCAACCCAGATTGATGTACCCTGCAAAATTATCTTTCAAAATTGGAGAGAAATAACATATGTTCATGACAAAGAGCACCTTAGTAATTTCATGAATACCAAACCAGCAGTCCAAAAAATTTTAGACAATATCCTAGGAAAAGAGAACAAGGATCACAACCCCAGGAAACCCAGTAGGATGAATCCATCGGGTGCGACAAATTAAACGCAAAGGGAGAGAATCCAACAAACAGAAAAAGACATGACAATGATAAGTCAGTATGTATGAGTTATAACTATCAATGTTAATTGTCTCAATTCACCAATCAAATAGATTGGCAGAATGGGTCAAGAAGCAAGAACCAACAATTTGGTGCATACAAGAAACACATTTAAGCCAAAAAGAAACTCACAGACTGAAAGTTAAAGGGTGGAAAACAATACTCCATGTGACAGGAACCCGAAAAAAAAGCAGGAGTAGCTATCCTCTTTGGAGATGAAGTGGATTTCAAACAAAATCTGAAACACTCTGGTCCCGAGAATTTCAGAGAAGGGATAGTGAACTTGTATGTACAAATCTATTGTGAACATGTGTTTTCATTCCTCTCAAGTAAAAATTTAAGAACAGGACTGTTGGTTCTTAACAGTAATACAAGAAATTTCTATATTGTTTTCCAAAATGGTTTTATCATTTTACATTCACATTAGCAGTATTAGAAAGTTCTAAATGGTTCACACCTAAGCTGACATTTATTCTTTTAAAACTTTTAACTTCATCTCCCTAATGAGTGTATAATTCAATCTTGTTATTGTACTGATTAGTATTTTTCTGATTCTAGTGTTGCACACCTTTCCTTGTGCTGTACTGGCTATTTACCGTCGTCTTGTGTCTACTTTTTAATTGGGTTGTCTGTTAATGAGCGGTAAGAGTTCTTTATATATTCTGGTCATAGGTTATATGCATTATAAATATGGTCTGTTTAAGGACAACTTTTCATTCTCTTAACGATGTCATTTAAAGTTCTAAATTTTGATGGAATCTCATTTATCAGTTTTTTTCTTTTATACATCATGTTTTTTTATATCCTAGGAGATTCTTGCCTACCCTAAATAAATAAACATTTTCCCTTATAATTTCTTCTTAAAGTTCTATAGTTTTAGTCTTTCATATTTAGGTTCATGGATCCTTTCAAGTTATTTTTATGTATGGAAATAAAGGGTTGAGGTTAATTTTTTATATACGGATACCAGGTGTTCTAGTTTCATTTGCTGAAAACACTATCTTTTCCTCTGCTCTTAAATTGAGTTTATGTTCTATAAAATGTTAATGTTAAAGAATCTTTCAAAACTCAATGGACCATATATGTGTGGTTCTATTTCTAGATTCTCTGTTTTATTCCAATGATCTATATGTCTTTCCTTACACCAACACTGCCTTGATTACTATAGCTTTAGAGGAAGTCTTAAAATTAGGTACTAAATGTCTTCTGACACTTTTTTTTTTTCTTTTTACTTTTCTGGGTCCTTTGTCCTCCTGCATAACTTTTAAATTTCAATATCCAATTCTTCATTTGTAGCAGGTATACATAGACCTGAATTTTTATATATACCTTGTGTTTTCTGATCCTGCTAAATTCAAATACAAGTTCTGGGGGCTCCTAGAGATTTCTTAGTATTTTCTCTGTAGGTGATCATTTCATCTACATATAAAGATTTTACTTCTACCTTGCCAATCCTATGCTATTTGTTTATTTTTATTGCCAGACTATTTTGGTTTGGGCCTAGGTTTCAAAGTTTAATGGACAGATGAAGAGTAGGCATATCTGCCCTTGTTCCCCACCTTAGGGAGAAAGCATTGTATCTTCTCCATTCATATAAGGCATTTTTGCTGGAAGTATAGAGTACATGTCTTTAATCTGTTGAGAAGGTTGTCTTCTACTTCTAGTCTCCTGATAGCTTTTACCATGAACAGCTGTAAAATTTAGTCCAATACTTTTTCTCCAACTACTGACAGGATCATATGACTTTTTCCTTTCCTCTGTTTAAATGATGACTTTTGGGGATGGATCTTCCAATGCTGAACCAACACTGCCATCCCTATAACAAAACCACTTTCTACATCCTGCCAGATCTGACTTCTAATAGTTTATTTTGTTAAACAAATATCAGTCTATGTTCATACTTTTTTCTTCTATTATCTTTGTCCAGTTTTAGTATTAGCAGAATGTTGATTTCCTAAAATGAGGGGAGAAGTGTTCCTTCTTTTTTCTGCTTTAAATGTTTGATATAATTCATCATTTAAAATGTATACTAGCCTGTTGTCATATAGGTAGGTTTTCAAGCTAGGAATATACTTTTCTTTAATAGGTGCTATTCAAATTTTATACTTCTTCCAGAGTTAGTTTCATTAATTTGTCCTCCAAGGTACTTAGAAGTTTTCAAATTTACTTCAAAAAAGATTTTTGAAATATGCTTTCTATATCCTTTTAAATTCTGTAAAATCTGATAATGTGGTAATCCTATAACTTGATATTGTAATTTTAAAAATGTATAATTGATATTGTGTAATATGAAGAAAACGTCTGAAGGAACAGGAGAAATGGGAGGGGTAGGGGAAAGGAAAGAAGGGAAAAGAAAAAATATGAGAAAAGGAAAAAAATGGAAACAAAGTGTTTGCAAATAGGGAATGTTGGAGGAGGTGAAGGGAGGGCAGGGGAAGGGGAAAAAAATAAGAACCAAGATACTCATGTAATGCTACAAGATCCCAATGATGAATGTAACTGTATTTTATACCGAACATGTACCAGTAAACTTAATGGGGGAAAAAAAAAGAGAGAGAAAAGACATAAAGTGGTCATTTATTATTGAATGGACATTTTTCCAAACATAATTTTCCTTTTATTAATGATAGTATTCACTGTGGCAGAAAGATGACATTGGAAATACGATTTTTCTTTCCCATTGACAAGAAAAATTGCCATTAAAAAACTCTGGATAGTATAACTCTGTAAGAAATGAATTATGATTCTCCCATCTCAAAAATTAATAACAATATAGGTATAGGGTTCAGTCAGTGGTGGTAGAATGTATAACTAGCACGTATGAGGTCCTAGGTTTGAGCCCCAGCACCAACATACATACACATACATGCCTTGAAGGTTGATTTAGTTTTCTTTCTTTTTTTTTTTTTTTTGGTTTTCTTAATCTTAGCTTTACCAATCTCTTCCCGGAGGGATATTCCTTCTTTCATTAACCATTGTTGCTCCATGAAGTTTTCTACGTATTTCACTTTTGGTACTTACTCCATTGGATTCAAGAGTTTGTATTTTGGCTGCCATCTCCAAGGGACTTATTGCTGTCCTTGACTACCATAGTGAATACTGTCGTTAATAAAAGGTAAAAGGATTGCAATTTCAAACATGGACTGCACAGCTTAACGAGACCTTCTTTCAAAATAAAAAGTAAAAACTGGCTGGGAATGTAACTCAGTGCAGAGGCCCTGGATTCAATCCCCAGTAATGCAAACAAAAGTTTTGGATTTGGGGACATTCAGGATTTCAGATTTTTGGATTACGGATGCCCAACTGGTAAAATCCATGCAAACATTACAGGATCCAAAAATACTCAGAAATCTGAAACATTTCCAGTCCCAAACATTTTGATAGTATACAGCCCATATTAGCATTTTCTGGATGATAAACATTTTTCTGTGATGCATTTTTTCCGCAAACAGCAAGAAGGCTTTTGTCACCCCTTTGTTCATATCATTCAGATCATTCATTTATTTAAAAGAAATATAGTTTTCATCTTGGTAAGCTTCTTGAAGGATGTGAGAGAAAAGAGAGGAGTTTCTCATTTCATTCTTGTATATGATCTTAAGCTAGGTCAATACTGAGTACATATTAATAGATGATTTGTTTATTTATTTTGCTTAAATTCTTTTATTGGTACATTTTAGTTATACAGTACATTTACATTTATCTTTGGATGCTTGTACCTGTACATGTTGTATCTTGGTTCTTATTTTTTCCCCATTTCCTGTGCGCCCTTCACCCCTCCACCCTTCCCTATTTACATACTTCGTTTCTATTTTTTTTTCTTTTCTCATAATTTTTCCTTTCCATTCTTTCCCATCTCCTCCCACCACCCCTACCCCTTTGGACCTTTTCCTGTTTCAAAGTATCGATTATTAGTTATTAATCCTTTTAGTCCTTATTTACACTCTCAGTTTGTCACACTAGAGAAACTATTCAGTATTTACATATGTGTGTCTTATTTATTTCACTTAAGAGTATGGCCTCAATATGCATCCATTTAGCTATAAATGACTCTAGTTTCTCGTTCTTTATGGCTGAGTAGTACTCCATTTTATAAAAAAACCACATCTTCTTTATCCAGTTTCCAGTTGATGGGCACTTGGGCTGTTTCCAAGTTTCATCAGTTACAAACTGTGCTGCAGTAAACATGGGTACACAGATATCTCTGTGGTATGATTCTTTTAATTCTTTTGGGAACATACCCAGCAGGGGAATAGCTGGTTCAATTAATAGATGATTTGGAAAATTTGCCTGTATTTCAGGTCTTACTGTGATTTTTGACATCTGCATCTTTAAAGTCATTTTTTAAATATATAGAGCAAGTAGAATTTTAAAAAATCCGTTGAACTTATTTCTTACCTAAAATGTCATGATTTGGTAATTGGTTCTTTCCTTTTCTGACAGGCAGTTTGTCACAGTTTTTTGGTTATCCCTGCCCGAAGTCAAAGCTTTGACATCCTGCAAAGTGCCATCAGTAAGCATCTGGTAAATATCCTTAATTTTTTTCCTCTTAAAAAATAAAAAACCAGATTCATTGATTAAGATTCAGTTTGCTGTAGTCACAATGCAAGTATGTGCCTAGACTTCTAACCTTAATGATACTCTGGCCTCTGTGTCATGTGGTGGTGAGAACAGAGAGATCTTGGTATTTTCCCTGATTATCACCAATCTGTTCTGTAGTGGTAGGAAGAATCCTTTCTTTTCCTAGGACCTTAGTTTCTATAACTGTGGGATGAGGGTCTTTACAATTGTATTTCAGGTCCCTTCTGACTTGTAATGCTCTTATAACTCACATGTGTCTGGTGCCATTATTTTGGGAGTCCAGCATACAGATTGGAGCTTCAGTTCCACCTAGATAGATGGTGGAAGTCCAAAGTAGGGAAATCAGATACTTTGTCACTGGAAGCAGTGGGCTAGTCCTTTAGACTAACTTATCTTCTGACCATTGGGTATCTCTTGTTCCCATTGGTATTAAATTCACATTAAGTGTGTCTCCATTGTAGCTTTTAAACTTGCTCTAGAGTTTATAGTTTGGCTTTTCAAAATGTCTTACATATAGTTCAGGGGAGGGCTCCAAATTTTATCTTCCTAGGGCAGTGATGTACCTGTGGTACACGTGCTACAGAAGCCTATTTGTATCATTGAAAGCTCTAAAAGGTTCACCATCACCGTCATTAGGATTTTTTTTGGTACTGGGGATCAAACTCAGGTCCTTCCACTTGGATGCAAGCAGTGGAACCACTGAGCTAAATCCCTGGCCCACGGATAATTTTTTTTTGGTAGTGGGGATTGAACTTTGGACCTTGCACTTTTGAAGCAGGCTGCGGAACCACTGAGCAAAATCCCCAGCCCTCATTTGGATAATTTTTATAGAGAAATCCACAACCCATTTTTTTCTTTTTAAAATATTATGTCTTTTGAGTTGGAAGGAATTCTTTGCATTCCATGTCATCTCTTCTCCTTGCCAAACTTGTAGTCCTTATCATTTGTGTCATTAAAGATGGCTACCTTTTTTTTTTCCTGTCTCCGCCCCAGAGATTTATGCTTTCTTCTGACTGCATTCATTATTCTAGAAAAAGATAAACATGCTAGCTAATCTTGGCCACCATTTTTAGCCTGATAGAAGAGGTTCAGACCTTAAAGTTTGTAGACTTTTTGATTATTCAGCAGCAATTTACAGCAGATTTAGATTGTTTTTACACAGTTACAAGTTAGTTTGGACCTTAATGATGGTGTGTGTGTACAGTGTAGTTTAGATGAATGAGCATGCTGTAAGACTCTTACCTGGCTTCGCAGGCCTTATTGGCAGGGAAGCAGTCAAGTGTTCAATATAACAATTCCTTTTCCTGGCTCTACTAGATGTGTTTTCCTTATTTGAGTTTAAATGACTAAATCAAAGGGCAGAGAAAGGCTAAATGTAAAATGAGCTTTACATTTAATGACCTGTGATACAAGGTAGTTACTAGATACATGTTTTCTAGTCTGAATAGTCAAGAATTTTTGTGATTGTTGGTGTCAAGATTTTTTCTGGATGCATGAAGCAGTCCTTTTAAACAATAATATTTCCAACCAGTGGTAGAATTGTAATGTCTGGAAAGTTTTAGAAGGTTTCATCATGAAAGGGAGGTAGTGAATTGTGTTAATAATATTTCTTGGGTTGGGGGTATAGCTTAGTGTCAGAGCACTTGTCTAGCATCCATGAGGCCTTGAGTGCAATTCCCAGTGCAGCTAAAAATTTTTTTTTAAAATAAAGTTTGCTTGTTTTCAGTGTCTTTTAATTTGGGAATTAAATTCTTAAAGGAAAGTAAAACCTTAAGGTATGGCAGGTAATATATGTGTATGCTAGCTTTAAATTGAAGTAAGCTAACTCTATAGTTAACAGGTTTTGGTTTTATTTGGGGAATTTGGCTTTTGTGAAGAGGAAATTAATCTCATTTTTCTCCGCTCAGGTTGCATTGACTGTAATTCCTGACAGCACAGCCGGCTGTGTTTTTGGTGCTATCTGTAAGCTCCTGGATCATACGTGTGTAGTTAGTGAAAGTCTACTGCCATTTCTGGCTTCTTGTTGCTACACCCTTCTTTATTTTCTGCTTACTCTAGAGAAAGGGGAACCTGAACATCTGAAAAAGAGGTAATAATTTTAATTTTCTCACCTTAATATTTTTCCTATTGTTCCCTTTCTCTCCAGATAAATAAGTTAAATAACAGTGAGAGTTCTACTTTTGAAATATTGTAAATTCTCTATCAGTTTTGTGTTAGCTTAGCTAGCTTTTCCTTCATTCCTGCATGAAACCTTTTTGTGTTGTATTGAGAATTCTAAGTTTTTAGGTTTTTGTTAAGCTACAATTTTTTTCTTTCTTTTTTTTGGTACTGGGGATTGAACTTGGGACCTTCCGCTTGGCGAGATAAGCGGCAGAACAACTGAGCTAAATCCCCGGCCCGTTAAGCTACAGTTTTGAAAAGTTAGATGCATTGTAAAGTTTCTTGGGAGCTTATCCTGAGTAACATTGCTATTGGTCTAGCAGGACAAAGAATTCTATCTGTAGGAGGATGGGCTATTTAGTACAGGCCTTTGTATTTTGTTTTAGGCTTCATTAGAGCTTGCCAGAGAGGAATTTTAAATTCTTGGATTTAAGAAAACTTGTGTAAAAAAAAAAAGAAAACTTGTGTAAAGATGCTTGTGATTTTAATGAGTCAGAACTCTGCTCCTATATAACGTTGGGACCAGAATTTCTGGGATATTTTGGAAGATTCCACTTGAATTTTGTAAAAAGTTTTTCATTGTTTATATTCTTATTGGTATGCTTATTAAAAATTGATTGTAGAAGACTTTTTAAAATCTAACAAGGTGAACTAATAAGAAAAAATAAAAACCCTTCACCTACTGCTAATAGTTTGATACATGCCTTTCTGGACTTTTGAACTTTTAAATGTCAGGAAAATGTACCATACATACTGATTGTGTAAAAGATTTATATAGCTTAGAAGAGTAATTATAAACTGCATGTTCACTTAACTAACTCCCAGGTTCAGAAATAGAACATCATCAGCATATATACGTTTCTGTACCCTCCACAGCTATTTCTCTTCTCTTCCTACTATCCATCATTTGTATTGTTAAACTTTCTTGTCAAAAAAGTATTTTTTTAGGCATTTATGAACAATATAATTTTTGTTTTACATATATGTGAACTTTTTTTTCCTATTCTGTTTTTTATTTTGCTCTTAATTAATATTTTGAGTTTCTCATATAAGAAAAACCATGCAGGGCCGGGGATTTAGCCTTGCCAAGCGCAAGGTCCCGAGTTCGATCCCTGGTTCCAAGAAGAACCATGCAATATTTAAGCTTATGTGTCTGATTTATTTCACTTAGGATTATGGTCTCAAGGTGCATCCATTTTCCTACAAGAAAATCAGGGGAATGCTTGCTTCCAGGAATAACTTTTGAGAGTACTTCTTCCCTTTCAATTTCATTAGAGTTTGAAGAATATTAGCATTAGATTGTCTGTAAAGTTCTTGTGGAACTCGGCAGTGAATTCAGTGGGATCTGGGTTTTTTTAGTTGGTAGGTTTTTGTTTTTTTTTTTTTACTTCTTCAGTTTCATTACCTAATACTGGATTTTCCAGGATTTTTATATCCTCTTCAGTTTTGGTAGTTCATGTGTAGGTACGATAATCTATCCATTTCTTCTGAATTCTCTATTTTATTAGCACACACATTAGAGTACATACTTGAGGTAATTACTAGTGATCTTTTGGATTTCAGCAGAATCTGTTGTGATTCTGCCTTTTCATTTGTAATTACATTTATTTGGGTCTTTTCTTTCCCATTTTTGGTAATGTTGGCTAGTAGTTTGTTTATTTTATGTTTTCAAAGAATCAGCTCCACCATTCGTTGATTCTTTGCATTCTTTTTTTAGTCTCAGTATCATTAATTTCTGCTCTGATGTTTATGATTTCCTTCTTTGTACAAGCTTTGGATTTTTATTGTTCTTGTTTTTCTAGGACCTTGAGGTGTGTCATTAGGTTATTTGTTAAGATTCACTATTTTTCTGATCTGGGCATTCACAGCTATAAACTTCATTCTTGGGTCCATTTTCATTGTGTACTATAGGTTCTGATATGTTGTACTGGCATTGTCATTTGAGTCTGTAAGCTGTCTTATTTCTTGATTTCTTCTGTGACCTTTTGATTATTCAAGAGAGTTTTTAGTCTCCATGCATTTGTATAATTGGTGTGGTTCCTTTTGGCATTGATTTCTAGTTTTATTGCACTATGATATGATAATATGCATGGTGTAATTTCAGTTCTTTAGCATTTACTTAAGCTTGCATGTGGCAGGTGATCTGTTTTGGAGAAAGTTCCATGTGCTACTGAGAAAAATGTGTATTCTTGTAGATTTCTATCAAGTCCATTTGTTCAAAGGTTTGGTTCAAGTCTAATTTTTTTGTTCATGTGTCTGTCTGTGACAGTGGGGTATTGATGTCTTTCATTATTATTGTGTTGGTGTGTATCTGATTTTTTATGTCCAGTAGTATGTTTTATGAAGTTGAGTGTGGCAGAGTTTGGTGCATAGTGTATGTGGACTTTATAAACATAGTATACATAGTTTTTTTTTTTCCCCCCAAGTATACATAGTTTTTGTGATTTGATTCTTTCAACATCATTTGTGAGATTTTAAAAATTCATTTATCTGTATTTCATTCACTTATTTCTATATTGGAGGTTAGCAAAGTTCTTTCTCACAAGGGTCAGAAAGTAAGGCAAGGGAATGGGGAAAAAAATAAGAACCAAGATAGATTATGTAAAGGTACAAATTTCCAATGATGAATGTCATATTGTACACCTAAAATGTACCAATAAAGTTAATTTAAAAAATTGTGAAAGAAAAAAAAAGGAAGTATTTTAGGTTTTGTGGGCTAAAAAGTCTGCCACTACTCAACACTGCTGTGGTAGTGTGAAAACAAAACTAGATAATAGCCGCATAAATGAGTGTTCCAATACAGTTTTTATTTATAAATACAGGTGGTGGGCTGGCTTTGGCCTGTGGCCATAGTTTTCTGACTCTGCTCTATATGATTCTGTTATTTGAATGTACCATAACATCCGTTTTTTTTTGTTTTTTTTCTTTTTTGGGGGTACTGGGGATCGAACCTGGGTCCTTGCGCTTGCCCAGCAGGCCATGAAACCATTGAGCTAAATCCCCAGCCCCATAACATCCATTTTAATGTCTACGCTCAATTCACTTTTTTTTTTTAACCAGGAGTGTGTATGTATACAAAAAAAATCAAACATGTTTTACTCTAGTACATTATAGATTTGACAGATAATGAATATAGATTTGATGGTGTTTTTCTTATGTATCATCAAACTATCTCTGGTAGGAAAGAAAAAGCTTTATAAATTGCAAGGAACTCAAGGTTCTAAAAATTTTTATAAATCTCCACTTAAGAATTATGTGTATTGCCATTTGTCATTTCTTGTCACTTGAAATACAACTGCATTATTAAACATTTTATTCTGAAGTTTCAAATACCGTTTGTAGTTTCTTATAGAAAAACAGCATGCTCTGACTTTGTAACTTGATTTAATAAAATTGTGTGTGTAATACTTGTTTGACTATTTAAATTACCTAGTTTTAGAGGTGTTTTATACTGGGTAATGGCAAACTTGATAGTACCAGAATTGTATATATTTTTCAAGATGGCATTAGTCACAAGGAAGTGTTGATAGCCAGTATCCAAGATACTTAAATTTTCTTTTGGGCTACTCCTTCATCACTGAAGAAGGTATTTCTGAGATCATAAATGGTGAGAATGCCAAATTTCTGGAAACTGTTGATTTTATAAATGCTAGCCAAAACAGTGTAACCGGTTTACATTGTCCTCTGAACCTTGAAGATACTGTTCTTTTTCTTCTTTCTTGGGTCTTTATCCAAAGGTCCTTTTATAGGTTTCTTATGTATCTGCTTGAGACTTGGTGTGCTTCTTTAACCTGAAAATTCAGTTTTTCCCCTTCCTCTTGAAAGTTTTCGTTATCAATTCTCTTTCACCCCAATTGTTTCTTTTCACTTCTAACCCCTCTTTTTCAATATAGGGAGTTTTTCATTCATCTTCTTTGTCTTTTAACATCTTCCAGTTCACTAATCCTTTTGTCTAAACCTATTGATTATTTCATCAAGTATTGTTTCCTTTTCTTTTTAGATTTTTATATACTTGGCAGTTTGTCATTCTTGCCTGTTCATGGTTTATTGGTATTGCTTTAAAATTCCAGTCAGTTTGTTCTTTTTACCTCTGGTGTGGGAATTCTTCCTTATTTTGGAGAGCAAGTAGGACTCCGAGGATTGTCTTTCATATGGCTGAACAAAGTCCTGTGTGTGGGTTGTACACCTTTTCTCAAAGTGTATCTCTTGTGGGAGTTCTGGAGATTTATGGAATGTTCACTATGGGACAGTTTCACAATTGCATTTTCCTTGCCTCCCAGTATATGCAGGAGCCTGTTTCAAGCTCCTTACCTCTCCAATTTGAGGCCTAAGTCCTAAGCTTCCAGCATTATTGATGATTGAAAATTACAACCCTAAAATCCCACATCAAGTTCTTTACTGTGGTGGGTATCTCTAAACCAAGTTCTGCCAGTGTTTCTGGGATGTCCAAGTTTTATTCATCTACTGCTTAAATTAGCAAGGGTGGAAAATGAATATATTTGTGTTTTGCATGATGATGTTGTAGTCAGCAAGATTGCATCTCTTGTGGGAGTTCTGGAAATTTATAGAATGTTCACTATGGGACAATTTCACATTTCCATTTTCCTGTCTTCCTAGTCTATGCAGGAGCCTGTTTCAAGCTCCTTTTCTCTCAAACTTGAGGCCTCAGTCCTAAGCTGGGACCACAGTGGTGGTCCCAGAAGATTATAATGGAGGGCTGGGAATGTAGCGGAGAGTACAGTACTTGCCTAGCATGAGTGAAGCTTGAGTTCCATCCCCAGCAACAGGAAAAAAAGACTAATGGAGCTGAAAAGTTCATGTTAGCTAGTGACATTGAAGCTATCATAAAGTCATAGTGCAACACATTACTCACATGTTTGTGATAATGTTGGTGTAAGCAAACCTCCTTACTACTAATTATATAAAAATACAGCACATACAATTAGGTACAGCACATAATACTTGGTAATAAATCCCTGTTGCTGATTTATGCATTTAATGGGCTATAGTTATTAATCGATAGTGTATACCTACTCATAAAAAAATCTGCTATAAGAGTATGCTAGTAGCAGCTTCCTTACTGTATCTCTTCATTGCATCGAGAAGCCATGCATAATGATGTATTTCTCAGAGTATATCCCCATCAGTAAGTGACTCTTGACTGTATATTGGACTATTACAGGAGTCACATGTAAAAACACAAGGGCTGGGGGGCCAGAGATTTAGCTCAGTGGTTTCGCTGCCTGCTGCGCAAGGACCCGAGTTCGATCCCCGGTACCAAAAAAACCCCCCCAAAACCCCACAAGGGCTGGTATTAGAAATCCAGCCAGAACCAGAGAAGCTCTATTCTTTTTTTTCACCTACATTGCATTGTTTCTGCTTCTGTGCTGTTGTCTCATTATGAGGTATTTCTGAAGTTTGAGTTTCTCTTTTCTCCTTGCTCATGGCTATCCTAGCCTGGTTCTGCATCAGTCAACACGCTGAATAAAAGCACTTTAATAAGAGGGTCTAGTTGGCCTAGAGTGGATTTGGATTCATTATACATCTTAGATGGAATTGTTATGTGAAATAAGGGAGCTTGGTTATATGGTGAAAGGGCTGCTCCATCTAGACATAGAGGTAATCATGTTCCCTTTGGAAAATTTTAGGACTGAAAGGTTGTGCATTTCTGGTACAGAAGCTGCAACAAAGTTCAGAGCTTTAAGCAGTCTGTGGGATACTGCAGATGTATACTGCTCCTATTTAATTGTTTCTCTTGCAGAATGTGGTTAGACTAGCTATACAAATTAATCTGTCTCAACTATTAACATTGTTTTGCTCCTGCTCTATAAAGATACCAAGCGAATGATGTTTATTGACTTTTAGATTACCATTTCTGGCTTCCCATGAAGTAGTGTTGCAGTAGTGATCCTCTTACTAGCTACTTCCTAAAACTTTGGCCCCAGCCAGGTATCTATCTCTGCAGATCTGCCCTGTACTCTTAAGATATTAAATAGGCTTCTCCACATCATAGATTTAAATTTTTCATGAATTCTTCCTTTTTTTTTTTTTTAACCAGTGGGATATCCTTATTCTGTTATCTTTTAGTGTCCAATGTTAGTTAATGGGGAATTATATGCATAGATCATTCTGTTCTCTTGCTATTTCTGTGTTTTATATGATCAGAAGGAGTTTAAGAATGTTTTTGTTAAGCCCAGGACAGTGCTGGTTGCTAGGCTTCTGGGAATCCAAAGAACAGGGGAGAGTGTCTGATTCTTCATTGGATTTGTGTACTTAGTTCTAATGAAACCGAATTCCTATTAATTATGGTTTGTTGTGTTTTATCAAGAAATGTATTTTTTTAAAGGCCATTTCCATTTTGGAGAATGTAAAAAGGATACTTTTCATATATGTGTTTTGGCTCTGGCTCATGTCTGTCTCCATTGTTGTAGGGACAAGCTGTGGGGGGCCTGTGTCTCTATCCTGGCTCTCCTGCCTCGAGTCCTCAGGCTGATGCTACAGAGCCTGCGTGTGAACAGAGTTGGGCCTGAAGAGTTGCCTGTTATTGGCCAGCTGCTTCGCCTGCTGCTTCAGCATGCTCCCCTTAGGACTCACATGTTGACCAATGCCATCTTGGTGCAGCAGATCATCAAGAATATCACTGTAAGAAGCATGTTGCTAAGGCATTTGTATTATTAGTATAGGAGTGGGTTCATGGGAGGGTGTGGGGCTCCTTTTAGGAGAGTAGGGTTCCTGTGCATGCAGTGTGGTGATTTCTTAGAGCTTCCCCTACTGTCTAGGTCCTGCCTCCGATTTAACCAAGGGGTTGCCTCATGATTCCACAGCCTGTAAGAAAAAAAAAGTCTTAAAATATTTAAATTGAATGAAAGTGGTACCAGGCAGTTTGGTTGGAAAAGGTACAGGCATCAAAGTTGTTCCTACCTGTACTTTGATCAGACTTTATTGATTAATTATGATAGCCTGGCAGGTTTCTTTCTTTTCTTTGTTTTCTTACCTAGTCAAGCCTGTTTTTCTATCTATACAAATGGGAATAATGCCATTTTTTGCATGCTTTTGGGTTTTGGCAGCCATTAAATGGCATTATCCAAGTAAAGTGTTTAAAGCATGTGACACGTACTGAGTGCTTGCTGTTAAGTATCATTAAGGAGTCAACTTCAGGCTAATTTGTAATCATTAGTTCACTGGATAGTAAGATAAAATTAGAAGCACACGGTTGAGCAACAGCCTCTAGCTTTGGCTACTAAGTGGCTTTCTGTCTTCGGCTATGTCTTTTGCGGGGAAGCTTTGTTGGATTCCTTGGTGTTTTGGGTTTGAAAAGTTAAATGTTTTGTATAGGTGTTTGGGGGTTTTCATTGAGATATATAATAATACTTTGGAGTAATGGAGCTGTTACATGCCTATAACATAGATGTTCATTTTAATTTTTTGAATAGTCTTTGTAGAAGTGCTGGAAAAGCAGTGGAATAATTCAGAAATAGTAGAAGGTTAGATTCCCAGATTGGAGAATCAGCCTACCTCTGTAAAGGGATTAACAGAAATTGTCACTTGGCCCTGTAGAATGATTCAAAGTTGATGGTAGTGCAAAGAATTCATAAGACACTAGAATGTCCAGGAGAGGGGAGCAGGGGTGTAGAGATGGTTAATGGTGAAATTTCATGAGTGCCTAACATGCGCAGGAAGGAACAGACTCACAAAGAAACTGGTAATACTTTAGAATATAACTAGGATTTCTGAGGGCTTCCCCTGCTGTGGTGATGCCCAGTTAATAGTTCCCTTTTTCTTGACAGACTTCTGTGGTGATTTATAGATACTGATACTTTTGTCTAGGCTTTGAAAAATCAGTTAGGTGTGAAAAATGCTACTGGGTGGCATAATGATTTCAGTATAATTTTGAAATTATTCTTTTCTCTGCAGACAATGAAGAGTGGTGGTGTTCAAGAGCAGTGGCTCACAGACTTACATTACTGCTTCAGTGTGTATATCACTGGGCATCCCCAGGGGCCTAGTGCATTGAGTACAGTGTATTGAAGAGGCCCTGTGGTACCTCCTGTTTGAAATTGTTTATTCACATCTATCTTATTTTGAAGAGAAACTGGTGTAATAGATGTTTGTCATTAAAGCTAAACTTTTAAAGAAATTGTTTGTGAACTTTCCTTGGCACTAAAGTAGGAAAATAATGCTTGGGAGTCCCCACTGGTGCTCAGGCTGGCTTCCTGAACTAGTACATGATACATGGTTATGAGTAGTAAAGCACTTTGGATTTCATAGGAACTAGATATTTACAAAATAACAGTGATACTTTGGCATCTTGTGTATTTATCAACCAGTTAGCTGAATCTTTGTGATGCCATCTAGGTAAACCTATTCTTTGTGTTTTCATAATTTTGAAAATAATGACTAATTATTAAACTAAAAATCAAGGTAATTAAATTAGGTAAACACTTTATTGTTTTCTGTTACTGTTAATACAGAGGTGGAACTAATCTTAAGAAAAACGGAACTGACTCTGAAAGTATTTATGAGCCTAATCCCATTGTCTACATTTCTTTCGTAGCCTTACCCTTAAAAATGTGAAAGAGCCCATACTCACTGGATTTTTATTTAAACAAGTTTTCTTAGCTAGAATATATATAGTTTTCCCTGTCAGTAAGAATGGCATCTTGAGATTGCTCACCTTGCAGTCTGGTCAGAAAGTACAAGTGGGCTGTTGAAGCTGAGCTGGCACCTTGCTGCGTGAGTGGTTTGGCTTATAAGACCTGCATAATTCCTTGATGCTGTGGTGCTCCTGGTATGCTCAGCAGTGAGAACACCATTCAGAAGGGGACCTGGCCACTGACTGTGGCCTTCAAAGGCTAATGTGGGAATCAGGAGAATATACCCATGGTCTTCTGACAGTTTCTAAATGCAAACATTGGGTCCTGATTCTGATCTGAAATTCAAAACTGATAATGTTGGAGTCAGGGTGTGGTATCTGTCATGACGTTTGTTACAGTAGATAATCAGGAAAAGGATAAAGGTGGCTGCTGTGGGACAGACTCCTCATCACACATTTGGGCTTATCATTTGAGCCAAGAAACCAGGCCCATGTCAGCTGCCTGTCAGAAATCTGAACCTAGCAGACCCTTTAGTGCTCACATTCTTAGTTCCACTTACTTTAATTACCAAATCTCATTTCCAGCCATGCTGAGGTGAAGGCACACAGGCAGTCTGCTGAGGCATAGTCTATCATGGTCCTTTCAGTGCAGGCTTACATAATTTACAAAACAGTGCTGAGTAAGAGCAGAGTGTAAACAGCTGAACATTTTGTTTGAGTTGTTACCACATTTTCAGGGTAATAAGACCTTAGCCATGATCAACTAGTTTTCCCAAGATGTAAAAGACATTCCACCAAGAATCAGAACTCTGCACTAGCTATTCCAGTCTTTCTCCACAGGCAGTCAAAGCTTTGGTTTGTTTTTTGATTGAGTAGCTGATTGCAGATTATAAGAAAATTTCTTTGATCTTCCAGTGTTCTCATGGAGATGTATATACTGCAAGTTGCTCACTGTTAAAAACAAATACCAGATAGATATTCAGGTTATTACTTTTAATATGAAGAGAAAGGTTCCTTGGTGGTAAGGGTATAGGTTTAGGTTTGAGCTATTCCTGTATCCAAATGAGATGAGCCAGTTTGCTCTAGAGGCAGGATGGCTTACTAGCTTTATATTTTTCCTCATTTCAAAGATAGGGATGTCGCTTCAGAGAAGAACCTGGATTGGGAAGGGGGAGGTGTTTGAGGAGCTGGGAGTGGACCCTATGTCTTCAGTCTACATGGAATTACCAATACACCCTTCTCTGGATGTGTCTCACATAACAACACACACTTAATGTATACACAACACATACTGTAATTCCCCTTGTGCCACATATTTAGTCTGTTCCAGAAAATAGGTATATTGGAGAATTACTCAGGTGCTGAAGGCTAACAGACTGGTGGCAAACTTAAAATAGATTTGGGGGCCTTTTTAAGACCCTGAAATAAATTTATCGGATGCCACAGCCAGAAAACATTAGTGATATACTTTGACAAATGAGGGTACTTAGGTCTGAAATGGCTGGGAGATCTTGCTGAAGCCATATTGCTATATTTTGCTCCTAACCCGTGGAGCATAAAAACAAATATGACAGGTGAGTGGTTTCAAAAGTAAGGAAATTGTGCCTTAAAATAATTACTGCTTTTAGAACTTGGACATTTTTTTTGGCTAAGTGGGACTGTGCCCATGCTAAGCAAGTGCTTTACCAACGCGCTACATCCCCACCTCCTTGTAATTTTTATTTGAGACAATGTCTTGGCCAAGATGCCAGGAGGGCTTTGAACCACAGCCTCTTGGGTAGCTAGGGCTACACTTGTGTGCCTCCACTGTACCTTCACTGTATCTTGAAGTTTACATACCTCTGTGCAGGTGACAGGAATATTCTGGATTCATGGGAGTGGACCATTAACAGTACTCACTTGAGCTACAGTTAATTCCACTCAGTAAAATGGAATTTCAAAGAGTTCTTATCTTTTTAGAGAGGCCCAGGATATATGTGTGTATCTGTCAATAAAAGACTATATTTATATTATTTGAGGATATTTTTCAGGGTAGGTATAGCAGAGATTGCTCATCTGTCCTTTGAATGTTTGTAGAGCAATAGCCCAGGGATACTGTTGCCCTTTCTCATTTTAACCTTCGTGTTAGAGAAACTATTAAAGGCTTTCCCAGTTTGTAAGGTAAGAACAACAGTACTCATCTAGTATTTGAACATCTACAGGGTACCACACAATTTTCTAAAATGGAGTAGAACAGTAAGCAAAGTCAGAAAATCCGTGGCCCCACTGAATCTCAAGGTAAAAAACTTTTTAAAATTCAAGTTAAAGACAAAAGTTAATGCTCTTTTCTTTTCCATTCAGACTGTCATCTGTGATTCCATATTTCAGAAACCTAACAAATCCAAGTCAGGCCCATTTCTTGGAAGTTACTTCATTTATAGACTTATTTTTGTCTGAAACATAACAGACTTAAACTGTAGCTAGCAGGTCTATCTGACCAACTTTATGCTTAATAAGGGTGAGATTGGTCCTAGCAACACCTGTGCTCCCCCAAGTTCAGGGTTGGGGAAGATTATCTTTTATCCCTGTCCTATTCCAAACCAGTCAAAAGTAATGTGTAGGACAAAGAGGTTGCTTGTTCGTATGAAATCATAAGAAACCACTAAGTATTTCTGAATTTGCTTACTCTGTCCTCTCTCTAAAGATCTTTTATGCTTGTAAACATCTTCATTTTTAAGGATCTCTGGTAGTCTTGGATTTGTCTTTCTCTTAAAACATACTGGAGAATGATCTGATTGTCTATACTAATATTTAATTATCTCAGTGACACTTCTCTGGTATGTCTGACAGTTCTGTTTTTGAAATACTCTTCAGTTCACTCAGGTACAAAGGAGGTCTTTACATAGCAGCCTGGATTCCTTTGAAAGTTTGTAACTTCCTTAGCCACCACTCCCTGATTAACCTCTCTGTTACATGAGTTACCCAACTCTCATTAAAGATTTGGCAGTAATTACTCTGTCTCCCACATCCAGGTTTTCCCCTCATCAAAAACTAAATGAATGTTAAAGTTCATGCTGACAGCCCTTGTTCACCTTGCCAGCTGCTCTCTGTCCCTGCAAGATAAGTGTGTGGATCAGGGAGGGTTGGGGCAGCATGTTGCCATAGCCACCCGTGAGCTACACTGGACCTGGCATTAGCTGATGACAGCATTGAACTTATCACCCACTTTTAATGCCAGTGTGAAGGAAGAAGGCCCAAAGTAAAACTCTTGTCTTGTGGCTGAAAAGAAGGTTCCCTGAGCTTCTGTGTGAATCACAGTGTGAGTCACTGTATCACGGAGCCTGAGGGAAATGTGCTGCCCATGTTCTGTTTATGGTGCTCTTCCCATCTTTGGCAATGAGACAGGATATCTTCTGTGACACCAGAATGGGATAAGGGTTCCCAACGTACTCCTTTGAAGAAACATTTTCATTTCTTTATGTGAACAAGTATGTAAAAGTGTTCAAAGTTAGCTACCATTTACTTCTACTAGAGGTAATGTTAATAGTTCTTGTGGAAAATAATTTGCCTCTTACGGAGACAGGCTTTGCAGTAATAAACATATGAAAAAAGATATATATTTGTACAGGTACAAATTCCCAATGATGAATATGATCATAATGTATACCTAAAGTGTACCAATAAAGTTAATTTTAAAAAATAAACCTATGGAAGAGGGATAAAAGCATGCACACATGAGGATTTGAAGACCCTGACCATCTTTGTTGTCTTCCACATCTGGCAGTGAATCAAAATCAGAAAATCCTTTCCCTGTTCTCACTCCCACCTGTTTACCAGAACGGTGGCTGCCTTACCTGAATTGAGACGCAGCACAGCAGGGGATCTTGAGGATCTTGTGGGGTGATATACTTTCCCTTCTTGAGAACAACCTGAAATCAACCAACAAAAGTCACCTGTCTTTGACCCTTGATAGCTGTGGCCTGACCAAGTTCTGAAATCCTTATTGAGGTAAGGGCTTGAGTTTGCAGGTGTCTGCCAAGATAAATTAGGTGTGGTGTGGAAATGGGCTGAGTAGCCCATATCTGAAATGCTCAGGACCAGAAGTGTTTCAGATTTTGGAGATTTTTGTTTGGGGATTTGGGGATGCTGCATAGACTTTACTGGTTGACCCTGATCCAAAAAATCTGAAGTACTCTACAGTCTGAAACATTCTGAACACCAACAGGTTGGATTAGAGATGCTTACTCTAAGATCCAGGACAGAGTCCTGATAGTTTACCACCTGAACTGGAGATCTTTTAAAGATGTCTTGGCTGAACATTTTGCTATTGGAGAGCTAGCCAGATTTGTTCTTTGCTTGAGGGCATTTGCATTGGTTCTTTCCAGAACTGAAAATGTTTCCGTTTATAGCAATAGATCTGAACAAGTATTTACTGGCAGCGTTCTCACAGATGAGCAACCTTGTGCTCTCCCAGCACAGGAAGGGTCAGAGTGAGGCAGAGAAGGTCTGAAGCTAGTCATCCATGTGGATGGTATAAGGAAGGGGACACCCATGTAAAGATTTGAGAGATTTAGATGGTGAGGCTTTCAGCCATGGATCCCAGAGGAGAATCCTGGCTGGAAGGCTACCTGGGGTGAGATGCTAAAATGCCTCATCAAACTAACTGTGACCAAGAATTGTTGGGAGGTACTAATCGGGGTGCTGAGAATCATTCTGGTTCTCAGAAGTACAGTAAGAAAGTTTTGTGTTTAATCTGAATGGAGGTTTGCCCAATGTAATTAGGTCCTATTTCAAATCTTACTTTATGGGTGTGCTTGTTGTGAACCTCAAAGTACCCAGAAGAACATTTACCATAGATCTGCTTGAGCACTGAGTGTTTGGTGGACTTTGTGCTTGAGATGCCCTTGGATGAACTCCTGGGAATCCTGCTTACTGCGATGGTCTTTGGGAGCTTATGTGCCAGTTCTTTCCTCCAAACCTGGAGGAGCAGTGTCATGCACTCTCGCTCCCATCTGTCCACGTCTCTAGCTCCAAGCTGCTTCCGGTGCAGAAGGTGGGACAGGTGCTTCCTGAGCTGATAGCTGGTGGGGTCAGAGGAGAGGAGAGGCTTTCAGGTAACAGGACTGACAACACCAGATTTGGTTCAAGTTTCTACAAACTGTAGGAATAGTATTTACCAAACTCCTGGGAACTTCATTCAAGCTCCCATTCCTAATTTCAGAGGCAGGATGTGGAATGTTTTGTATTTTCCCACTGTAAAATACTTCCTGACCTGCCAAGTGTCTTCCCTTACCCTCTGCTCTGTGGGTAGAGAACCTGAGGTAGGGGTGGGGGAGCAGGCATTGGTCAAGGCATTGGCTGAGGCTGCTGGAAGGTTCAGTGTTCAGTGGGCACAGCTTTTACCCAGCCAGCCGTGGGATGGAGACAGTACATCCAGGGAACACAGTGGTCTTCAGGTCAGAGGAACAGGCCCCATTCTCCCATCTCCAGGAGGACACATTCTCGGTTTGTGGGGAATCCCAACATGCCCATTAGTTCCTTCCAACCATGGGCTTGGGGCTCTTAAGACCCAGCTCATCCTTGCTTATTCATCTCAGAAAGCTGGAGAGAAATGACAGGAAGGTAGTTTCCGCATGTTTGGGTAACAAAGTGTTTTATGCAGCAGCTTTCCAGGTTAGTTTGTCTAGTGTCTGGTTTCAAGTTTTAAAAGTTAAACCTTAATTGGTAATAAAACTCACAATTTTAAGATTAAGTTTCTTTTTCTTGAAGCCCAAGGTTCAGACCACTCACTCCATCCTTGCCTATTTTCCAGCTCCCTTTCCCCATCCTGGATGTGTCCCCTATAAAAATAGCCTGTATTTATTGAGCACTTAAATGCCAAAACCCTGTCCACTTCCCCATCCCTCACTGTTCCTTAGGTTTGATGTCAGACATACTTTTCCAGGACAGTACTGAAAAATATAAAATGGGGAATATAGTTAAAACATAACAGAAATCAATGAAAGTGTTTTTACCATCACCAGGTGCAGTGTACCACAATGTGTGGCATTCCAGAAGACTTTGGGGGAGTCAGTGTCCCCAGGCTTCAGAACTGCACAATGGGGCAGCCAGAGGAGCCTTCCAGATGGATGTGCCTGACTATGAGCCCAGTGTTCTTGGTAGGAATGACTGAAGGCTCATTTGCTACTCTGGACACTTACTGACAGCATCTGTCAGCTTCTGACTCTTCAAAGGAGTCAAATAACAGCCTGAGAGGGAGGCATTTTAGTTTGGAAGCAGCTGTGGAGCCTCAAGAGGTAACCTTGCTGGCTTGTTTAGATCCCAGGTTTCAGCTAAAATACTTAACTTAAAAACTTGAAAAGTTTCTCTGGATGGTAACCAGTGCATGTCCTGCATAATGACCCAGGGAAGGGGAGCAATGGCTATTCCCATTGTCTTGGCTCAAAGTCAGGACCTGGCACCTCCCAGCTCTGGTGTTAGGAAGCTGATTTCACCTTTTTGTGCTTCAGTTTTCTCCTCCGTGGAATAGGGATAGGTTCAGCACCAACCTAAAAGATTACTGTGAGGAATAAAAGAACTCATTTCTGTAAAGCTACTTTGCACAGTGCCTGGCACAAGTGCCCAATAAATTATCAACTGCTAGCATGAATGATGGTAGTAAGAACAGCATCCCCAAAACTGAGATTGTTCTTTGTGTGTGTACTTTCCAGGCAGCCCTTCTTCATCCTACTCTCAGACAAGGCACAGGAGGCTGCATCCACTGCCTTTATCTTGACCACAGCAAAAAACCACTTATAATGTAAAAGAAAGTCCCCAAGATGTGAGTCTGAGGTTCAAGTGCTGGGTCTGTACCTCAAAGAGAAGTTATTTTTCCTCTGAGTGGTTTGCTTGTCTGAGAATGGAAACACAGATCCCCATCATGATGGCTTCCAGTGTGACTGGGAGATCACAGGAGTGCAAGCAGACATGAGGGCACAGTTTTCAAAGGCTGTACAAGCACAAGCTAGATCACTGGCTGTGAGTGAGACAGTTTTTGGCATGCTATTCCCACAGGGCTCTCACTCTGGACCTCCTAAGAACTGATCTACTTTCTTCTTTCTGCCAGTGGTAGTGTTCTCATGGCCTGTTTTTGTTTCTACTGACACAGGCCTTGTAATGATTTGCTCACTTTATCCCCTATTTTCCTTTCCCCAAGATGGAACCCATAGAACTCCCACCTTTGGTGATGGGTCCAACTCTTCCTTGGGAAGTCATCACTGTAAGGCCTGATTTGGAGTGTGAAGGAGATTATGAGATACACGAAAACTTGGAGCAAAGAACCTTCCAGTCCTCCCAAGAGGTGTTTGTCTCCATCATGGAGGTGTCTGTCTCTACCATCCTAGGACACTGACCCAATCTTTTAGGACAGCTACCACCTTAATTCCCAGTGTCTAACCCATATTTTGAGCTTGATTAGATGCTCAGACAATTTACATGATAAATTTCAGCTATTCAATCCACTATATCTAGGCTGGGTTCAGGTAACTGTAATACGACTAATTTGTAGGGAGTAAAGACATAAAAATTAGAAAAACAAAATGTCTTATGTGTGTTTACCTTAGGGTTTATGAATTATAAATTAATCCCAGCAACCTATCATCTAAACAGGACATGTGTGGCCAATTGTTAAATCCTGTTTTACTGATGAGGAAACTGAGGGTGAGGGGGGCCAAATGATTTGCCCCAATTCAGACAACCTGGTAGAGCTACACTGGAATCCCAGGCTTCGTGTTACAAACCAGGGCTCTTTCCTTTACTGCATACTCTTCTGGGTATGTTCCCATCTTTCTGGGCAAAAACACTGTACACATAACTTTCACTGTATAGTGTAAAGCACTAAGATGTACAGGTGTGGATTTCATGGGCTGGCTCCATAAATTTGGCCATGGAATTCACTGGGAAGACATACAAGCCTACAAGGGCATCTAACAACCAAAGAACCAAAGATGCCATTGCACCTCTTCCTACCTTCGCCAGGCACGCTGGATGACTGTTGCTGCCTTGTTCTTCTTTCGAAACAGCTCTTTCCTACTTCTTTCTCTGTGGATTATCTGCAGCCGGAGCTCTACAGGGAGAAGGTCAATATTCACACTCTGCCCAGAGAGGAGACCAGGGGCTGGATCAGTCTCCTTAGATAGCTGAATGTTCTCAGTTAGGGTCGATGGCCCCAACTTCCTGGCTCCTGACCTCATTTCCTTTGTGCTCTCTGGTAAATCCCCTCCTGCGAGCTTGTCTTGTATCATTTTGTTTCTTGGTGTGCAGTGGTGGAGAGGAGTCCGCCCAGCGTGGACCACCTCCGCCCTGGCACTGCCAGGCCGGCTTGACCCAGCTGGGGAGCACCTTCCTCTGAGTTCCTGAGTGAGCCTTTTCTGGGGGGCACTTCTGGCCTTGGGTGCTGAGTCATGCCGCCTGCTGGGCTTCCGGTGCCCATCCTGCAGTGGAAGGCCTGCAGCCGCACAGCCAGGGTCCTCTCCTTTGTCACTGGGCCCAGGCCCCCTGACAGAGGAGGGCTGCTTCAACATGTCTTTCCCCTTCTCACACCGATGCTCGCCAGCTGTCTCACCTCTGGACTTATCAACAGAGGAGACTCCCAGACACCAGTCTCCACTGCCTTCATTGGGTCTGATGTGGACACAGGCAGAGTGGCCTTTAGAATGTTTCCTGGCTGTTTCTTGGGGAGACAAAAGGGAAGAGTAGTTATGGTTTAAAACTTACATAGTAGGGCAATTATGCTGGTTTGTTCACATTTTTTAAATAAACTTGTCCTATAACAATTATGACTGGAAAAGAACTGTTCAACTTCTTTTTCCAGCAATATGGTAGATAACCTGAAGGCCTTTACTAAGTACCTAGAAATGGCGACCAAAATGTAATGAACATCCTTTTAAAAGCACCATCATACCTTCAAGAAAATAAGGACCTCTCTGAAGGCTGAAAACAAAGAGAAAATTTAAAATCAGAGTGCTAAATACACAAGCTTAACCAGCCACTGTCTAGGCAGGTGGTAGTGGTGGAGTGGGCAACAGATGGTCTTATTAAATATCTGGTTGCCTCAAAAAACAATAGCCTTCTTGTACACAAATAACAGACTCAGAGAGAAATTAGGGAAACAATTCCTTTTACAATAGCATCCAAAAAAGTGAAAATCTAGGAATCAATCTAACAAAGGAAGCAAAAGACTCCTACTCTGAAAACTACAGGACTCTGAAAAAAGAGATCGAAGAGGATATAAGAAAATGGAAAGACATCCCTTGCTCCTGGGTAGGAATAACCAATATAGTAAAAATGGCCATACTTCCAAAACTGCTATATAGATTTAATGGAATGCCGATTGAAATTCCAACAATATATTTCACATAGCTAGAGAAAACAACCCAAAAATTCACTTGGAACCAGAAGAGACCTAGAATAGCAAGAGCAATTCTAGGCAACAGAGACATGGCAGTGGGTATCACAATCTCCAACTTGAAATTATACTACAAAGCTACTTTGATAAAAACAGCATGGTACTGGCAAAGAAACAGACCTGAGGATCAGTGGAATAGATTAGAAGATGCAGAAACAACGCCAGACACACTCAGCCACTTCATCTTTGACAAAGGAGCCAACCACCCTCACTGAAGGAAAGATAGCCTCTTTAATAAATGGTGTTGGAAAAACTGGATTTCAACCTGCCAAAGATTAAAACTAGACCCATACCTATCATCATGCACTGAACTAAGATCGAGGTGGATTAAAGATATAAATATTAAGACAGAAACATGAAACTTGCTGGAAGATAAGTTAGGTAGAACTCTTGAAGACAATGGGATAGGAAAAGACTTCATGAACAAAACCTCAGCAGCACGGGAACTAGCAGAAAGAATCAACAACCGGGATCTCGTCTTATTAAAAAGCTTCTGCACTGCAAGAGAAATCACCAACAGAGCTAACAACCTACAATGTGGAAAAAAAGTTTTAGCAGCTGTACCTCAGACAAAGGACTACTATCTAGAATATATGAAGAACTGAAAAAAATCAGATCTCTCAAATTTAAAGACCCAATTCAAAAATGGGCATCTGAAATGAACAGACATTTCTCAGACAAAGAAGTAAAAGCAGCAAATAAACGTATGAAAAAATATTCAACATCACTGGTCATTCGAGGGATGCAGATGAAAACAACACTGAGATTCCACCTCACCCCAGAAAGACTGGCTGCTATCAAGAAATCAACCATTAACAGGGGCTGGGGATTTAGCTCAGTGGTTCTGCTGTCTGCCTCGCAAGAGCAAGGACCCACGTTTGATCCCTGGTACCCCCCCAAAAAGAGAAATCAACCAATAACAAATGCTGGCGGGGGTGTGGGCAGAAAGGAACCCTTCTCCATTGTTGATGGGAGTGCAGACTGGTGCAACCACTGTGGAAATCAGTATGGAGAGATACTCAAAGAACTAGGACTAGAGGTCCCATTTGACCCAGCTGCTGGGTATCTTCCCAAAAGAATTAAAAGAATCATACCACAGCAATACATGTGCACCCATGTTTATAGCAGCACAGTTTGTAATAGCTAAAGCTTGGAAACAGCCCAAGTGCCCATCAACTGGAAACTGGATAAAGAAGATGTGATTTTTTAATAAAATGAAGTACCACTCAGCCATAAAGAATGAGAAACTAGAGACATTGAGGCCATGCTGTTTTTTTAATTATTATTCTTAAGTTCTTTTTATTAGTACATTTTAGGTATACATTTACATTTATCATTGGGTGTTTGTACCTGTACATGATATATCTTGGTTCTTATTTTTTCCCCATTACCTGTGCGCCCTTCACCCCCTCCACCCTTCCCTATTGACATAGACATCATTTCCATTTTTTTTTCTTTTCTCATAATTTTTCCTTTCCCTTCTTTCCTTTCCCCTTCCTCTCCCTTCACCCCTACCTTTTTGGACCTTTTTTCCTATTTCAAATTATCAATTATTCATTTTAATCATTTAAACCCTTATTTACACTTTCAGTTTCTTACACTAGAGAAACTATTTGGTATTTACACATGTGTGTCTTATTTATTTCACTTATGAGTATGGCCTCAATATGCATCCATTTACCTATAAATGACTCTAGTTTCTCATTCTTTATGGCTGAGTAGTACTCCATTTTATAAAAAAAAACACATCTTCTTTATCCAGTCTCCAGTTGATGGGCACTTGGGTTGTTTCCAAGCTTTAGCAATTTCACACTGTGCTGCAATAAACATGGGTGCACATGTATCGCTGTGGTATGATTCTTTTAATTCTTTTGGGAAGATACCCAGCATTTAAGCAAATATATACAGGCAGGTGGCAGGTGGGTGGTGCCAACAGAGAGAATGAATAATAAAACAGATACACAGGTTATCCAAATAATGTGTTTTCAGAAACAGACTTTACTCTTAAATGTATTCCTTTTTTTCTTTTTGGTACCAAGGATCAAACTCGGATCCTTGTGCTTTCAAGGCAGTTGGCGGAACCACTGAGCTAAACCCCTGGCACCCTTAAGTGTAAATAATCTAAGCCAGGTGTGATGACACATTCCTGTAGTTCCAGCACCAAGGGAGACTGAAATAGGAAGATTGCAAGTTCAAGTTCTGCCTGGGCAACTCAGGGAGACCCTGTCTAAAAACAAAAAGGGCTAGGAGTTTTGGTCAGTGGTAGAGTACCCCTGGGTTCAGTTCCCAGTACCTCAATAAAAAAGAATAAACTGGCTCTCTTCATGTAAAGAAAAGGGCGGGGCTATAGAAAATGCACCCTCAGGGGGATGGGGTAGGAAAGGAGTAGAAAATAGAAAGGAGTAAAAGAAGATACCTACCAAAATGACAGAAACCCAAAACACTGACAATAGCAAATGCTGGTAGGGATGTGGAGTGTTTTGATTTATTGCTGGTCGGAATGCAAAATGTTATAGCCATTTGAAAAATAGTTTGGTACTTTCTCACAAAACTAATATACTCTTTCCATAAGATCCAGCAATCACATTCCTTGGTATTTACCCACCAGTGGTGCTGAGAACTTTAGTCTGCACAATTTGCACATGGATATTTATAGCACCTTTATTCATAACAGGCCAAACTTTGAGGTGATCAAGATGTTCTTCAACAAATGAATTGATAAACTGTGGTACATCCAGGCAACAGAATATTATATAGCACTAAAAAGGAAATGATCAAGCCATGAAAAGACATAGAGGAACATTAGATGCTTATTACCAAGTGACAGAAGTTTCCAGAAAGGCCACCCAGTATATGATTCCAATTATATGACAATCTGTAAGAGGCAAAATTAGGGACTCAATGACAAAGACAAGTTGTTGCCAGGGGCTAGGAGAGAGAGAGGGATGAATATGTGGAACACAGTAGATTTTTTTGGGTAGTGAAACTACACTATATGATACTATAGTTGTGAGTCCATGTAATTACAAATTTGTTCTGTCTTGGGTAGGTTGAGTATGAGATCTATTTGAGGGCCGTGGATTTAGCTCAGTGGTCTTGCCGCCTGCTGTGCAAGCACAAGGACTCGAATTCGATCCCGAGTACCGAAGAAGAAGAAGAAGAAGGAGGAGGAGGAGGAGGAGGAGCAGGAGGAGGGGAGAAGATCCATTTGAGACATACAAATGAGGATATAAATAACTGAATATATGTAAGTGGAACAAGGAAGAGAGGTCAGGAAGCCTTTGGCATGAAGAAACTAAGTGAATTTGCTGCCCCAGCTACTGTGCATGTGTCCACTGTAAGGACTTGCTTTTACTCACACCAATCACAGCTCCCAGCTCTGACAGTACAGAGTGAGAATAAGAAAACAATAGGCTGGCCCTTGAAACAATGAGTTTCTCCTCACACACTCGAAAAACCACAATGACACAAAGATAACTTTATCTTCCCACCTCACGTGAGCAATCTGTCACCAAGTCCCCTTGATTCTACTTTTTTTTTGGTGGTGGTGGTGGTGCTCGGGATTGAACCCAGGGCCTTCTCACTGAGCTACATGCCCAGCACCCCCATACCTTATTTTGATACAGAGTCTCATTAAATTGCCTTGTCTGTGCTTGAACTTGCAATCCTCCTGTCTCAGCCTCCCACAGTGCTTGGATTACAGATGTAGCCCTCATGCTCGGTTTCAGTTCCACTCCAAAGGCCACCTGCTGTTCCTCACCCGGCTGCTGCTGTTTAGCACAGACCTATCTGGTCCCTCCAGTCCACCCTCCACTTAGCCACAGCGATCTTTCTAACGATTAGCCCTCTTTCTATTTCCCCATTTGAAATAATGAGGGTAATTACCAGAAAAGCACACATTCACAGAGCTCTTTAGGCACGGTCTTTACATCTTTACATGGCCTATCTCTGCTGCTCTCAATTTTCTAAGGAAGGTATTATTTCCTTTTTTCCAAAGAGAGAATGAGGCTTGGTGAGGGTAGGTAACTTGTGCAAGTTTACACTGCCAGAGAGTGGCAGAGTCTAAGTGTAAACTCAGGCTGTGTAATTCCAAAGCTTGATTTGCACAAATCATAAACAAGCAGAAGGGAACCATTAACTTGGAGAGAGAAGGAAGTTGCTTGCTAGACACCTTTAAATCTGCCCCCTTTCAGGGCCCTCAGCTTCCTGGTTCTTAAAAGGCTGAACTAGATGTTCTGCAAAGACCCACATGCTGTAACATTCTCTATGAGATGGGGTGAAGGACAGAGTGGGGTGATACATGTTTCCCATCTCTAGGTTCTTACTGGGATGCTCACCTGTCAAGGTGTAGACTGCTTGAACCCTGGTCAGCTGAAGCAGCTGTGCCTCCTCTTTACGTGGCCAATCATGATTCGAGTTGCCTATGATGTGGGGGGTTCCTGGAAACACTATGCCATAGAGGCTGGAGTCAGTGGTCATTCTTGATTCCTGAAAGGATCTATTTTCCTTTGTACTGTGGTCTCTTGGGCAGATGAATGGAATAAAGACTGCCCATGTTCCTTTTCCTTACATCCAAGTCAGCCTCACAGCCTCTTATCCTTTAGCTGTTCCCCAAAGTCTAGATGCTGGGCTTTTCTGAGACCCTGTCTGCACATTTGAATCTGGCTCATCACAAAAGTCCCTTACTGTAGGTGCCACTTCCTGGTCTCAAATGAGCAAGAATCTCCCCCACCTCAGAGTTGTTCTAGAACACTAACTTCAATTTTTTTTTGACAATGGCATAAACCAAGAACTAAGTCTTCTATTGTGGCCTAATATACTCATACGCATGCATATACCTACAAACACACTCACATAATATATACATATATGTAGATAACACTGAAAGAGAAATTATTACCTTTATAATGTGTACCGTACTTTGGTATTTTCTATTGTAGTCTGCTCCAGTAGAAGGAATAGAAATGCTAGAGTCTGGTCTAATCCCCTAAATTCATTTTGTGAGCCACCCATGGCTTGAAAAGTCATTGAAAAACTATACCAGATCACCTTGAGAAAGTCTAACTAGTATCACTGTAATGAACAGACAGAAAGATTGGTTATTAGAAACTGAAACAACATGGAGTTTTCAGATGTGAGGCCACCTCATCAGACTGTGACTAGGTCCACAGTAGACCTTACTGGCCTTGAGGTTAACCACTCCAGGATGTTTCATAATAAGGCTAATGTGAATCATCTACCCTGTGTAGTTGTAAGTCTGAAATTACTGTGCTCCCCGATCTCTCTGCTCTGTAGGGCTCTGGACTAAAGAACTATTAACATTTATCTATTTGAAGGGATTAAGTGTAATTCTGGGGATAGACAGTAAACCCATGTAACCAATGTTATACCCATTGCTATAGGAAAAAACTTCATGGTGTGATCCTTAGTCTTGAGAATTCAATATAGCAGGCACATAATGTGGCTTCAAAAATGAATGAATTAAATGAATGCACGTATAAGTGATTTAGTGAAGAAGAAACAAATCTTTGCCACAACGTGGGATTCTGTTATATAACTTACATAAATACTTTTTGTCCTATGTTTAATGACCTGTTGAGTCTCTAGCATCTAGCAAATGTAATATGTATATATCACTATTATATAATTTTGGCACATCTTCCATCCAGAGGTCATGTTTCTTCACGCCCTTGAATCTGGGCTGGCATTGTGACTTACTGTGATGAAGAGAATGTGGTAGAAGTGATGTGAAAGTTCTGAAGTCTAGGCCTTGCAGCTTCTCTGCCTTCTCTCAGAGCACTGTTCTGAGAAGAGCACGTAAGGAAGATGGTCTGACTTACTGGAGAAGACAGGCCACATGCAAGAGAATGGAGTCACCTCTGTCACCATCCAGCACCATGCCATGTTGGGCTTTGCTGCCCGGCCAGCTCACCAGCAGCTACATGAGAGAGTCCAGGTGACCAGCAGAGGAACTGCTTGGCTAACCCACAGAACTATGTTTAACCTATAGCCACTTTGTTTTAGGGGGTGGTTTGTTATGCCACAAGAGATCATTGACAGCAAAACTGATATTTAAAGAGACACATGAATGCCCATGTAACAAACAATCACACTGTCTTTAAGGACTGCCTCGCTGATATACAGTCACAGTAGAATAGACTATGGAACTATTTTCCAGGAATTTTTATGGTCATTACTTTTACAGAGAAATTCTTGGCCAGATTAGTAATGTTTCTGTCCATAACTGCCTTGCAGGATAGAGTAGCTTGTTTCACAGCTAAGGGACCTGAAGTCCAGAGAAACAAACTGAGATGTCCAAACCCTGAATTAAGTAATCATGAGATTGCAGAGACTCTTTCTGAGGATCTACAGGGTGGAAACTATTTTCATAGTTATACTGACATAATTTGCCTTTTTCACTATATCAGCATTTGCATTAGATTTTGGCGGGTTCCCACCATTCCGTAACTTGTAAGAGTGGCTCAGTGTGTTTAAATTCCCTTACCAAAACACTGGTTCATGCTGAACACCTGCTTTCCTTCTGGGAGTCTGAAATGTTGGCATACACTAGGCAGAGGGTACCTCTGTGAATGACTCATGATAAAAATCCTGGAGTCCAAGGTTTGTGTGAACTTTTCTTGTAGACAAAAAGTTGTTTAACTGATCAATACTGTTGCTGAAGGAATTATGTTGTGTGTGACTCCACTGGGAGAGGACTCTTAAAAGATTGTGCCTGTTTTCTTTTGCTCCATAAACCTTTTCCCTTTGCTGATTTTCCTTTGTGTGCTTTTATTATAATAAATCATAGTCATGAGTACAAGTATACAGTAAGTCCTGTGAGTCTTCCCAGCAAATAACCAAACCTGAGGGTGGTGCTGGGGACCCTGACACACTAAATGAACTCCATGGAATAATCCCCTAAAACCTAGGCCAGGATATATCGTACTAAACTTTTGAGAACTAAAGATAACAAAAGAATCCTGAAAGCCGAGAAATATAACATGTTTTGCAGGAATGTTCCCTTGAAAGACCATTTGCAATGACCTGGATTACTCATCTGAAACCACAGAAATCAGGAGGAGGAGGCACAATAATTTTCAAGTGCTAAAAGAAAAGAACTGTCAACCATAAATTCTATGTCTGGCTTAATTCTTTAGAAATGAAATAAAAGAATACTTAAATGGGAGAGGATGATCAAAGCATGTTATATGCCAAAACTAAACCCACTATTTTGTATAACCAATATGCACCAAAACAACAATGGGAAAAGACCATATTTAGACAAAAGGAAATTCAAAAGAATTTCTTGCTGGCAAACCTACTTTAAAGATTGGCTAAAAAAAGCTCTTCAGTCAGAAAGGAAATGGTAAAAGAAGGAATCCTGGAGCATCAGGAATGAGGAAGAAACTACAGAAGAGTAGATTTATGAGTACATAAAATAGACTCTTCTTTTTCTCATGAGTTTTATAAATTATATTTGCTGATTGAAATAAAAATAATAAAAACATCTGATCCCAAGGGAAAGTAAGGCTACCTAAATGGAAGTGAGGTTTCCACATTTCACTCAGTGGTAAAATGCTGGTGTTAGCAGACTGTAACAAATCACATATGTACATTGTAGTCTCCACAGCCACCGCTCTGGAAACTATAGAAACAGATACACTCAAAAACACAATAAACCTATCAAGATGGAATCCTAAAAAATGTTCTAATAACCAACATGAGGGGAAGAAAAGAGGAACAGAGGACTGAGAACCATAGGAAACAGAAAACAAATCATAAAATGGTAGACTTAAGTGCCAGTAATTGCCTTAAAGGCAACTGCCTACCTACACCCAATAAAAGAGCCTATAGTCCATGGGCTGGCAGCAAATAACAAAGTGCACACACTTACCCTTTGGTTTCCTGGAGTCTGTTTCCTGCAGGTCTGATAAGACATTCTGCTCCTTCTGGGGGGGTCTGCTTGGAGACCTTCTGTTGTCTTTTGGCTCAGGGCCTTGGGCTTTGTGGCCAGCAGGTGGCTGCTCTCTTGGGTCCCTGCTCTGCCTGCTGGGCTCATCATGGGGACTGAGAAGACAGGGAAGGGCTTGAGGTTTGTGGGAATTTGGGCTGAACTGTCCTTGCTGCTGCTCTGCCTCTTTCCGCTTGTTTTCTTCTTCCCGCTTTCTGGAAGCCAAGCAAAAGAGGAGGAGGAAAACGTTAAAAGCATACCACCTGCTCAAGGGTCTCTGAGTTGTACTGAATTTTAGGAGAAGCTTCCATACCACAGAAGGGGTTTGGAAATTCACATTTTCCAGGAGTATTCTTTTCTCCAGATAGAATAAAAGTCCTCTCATTTTACACCAGCCTTACAGCTCAAAGGGTGATGGAGCCAAAAAGAAACTTCCAGATTAATCTTCACACTGTTGAGACACACTTTACAGGTCGCCATGCTACTTTATGTGAGTCAACACCTCGCCAAGGGTGTGTGTCCTCCACACGCGTGTGATCCTGGAGCTACCTGAAACTCTACCCCTTTTCTCCTGTTACAGGAAGCACAGCAGACTGCAACTGACAGCAGTCATGGGGATGACTTTGAATCAGCTCCACTTATTGAAAAAAAGACCATCAGCAAACCTTAATGATTATATGAAAAACTTACAAAGCACCTCACAACACATCTATGAAGTGTAATACTGCCACTGAGAGCCCAGCCAAGGAGTCAGGCCCACTCCCTCTGCAGATGAGGCCCAGCCGGTAGGATAATTTTCAAAGAGTCATCACAATTAGCTGGGGGCCAAGTTGCAACCATTGAGAAGCAGTAGCATGAAATAAGCCTTGGCTGGAAATGAGTAGCAGAGGTGACAAGGCAGCTCAGAAGGGTAACCAGGCTAGGGAGGGGTCAGGAGCTTGAGGATGAAGGGGCTAAGGGCAGGATTTGTTTGACCAATGTCACTAATTGTAGGGATTGCCAAGGGAGAGACAGTAGGGAGAAAAAAATCTACTATTTTCTGAGTCTCTGCTGAGAACTGGTACAGAATGGGCACCATAGAGTTCAGGTCCCCCACAGAGGAAATGTCGATCGAGAAAGAGACAGCTAGGAAAACAGAGACTTAACCTGTCATGGAAGAAATGTGACAGTGTGCCTGCACAGAAGAGGTAGTAATGAATTTTGTCTGGAAAATCAAGGTTCCAGTCACTGGTCCCCCAAAATATGTAGGAGTCTGCCAGACAGAGAGGTGGGAAGGTGGATTTTAGACTGAAGGAGGAATTTGGGCAAAGGGAGGAAGTATGGGAAAACATCCTGGTTTGCTGCTTTTGATCTTTGATTAGTGCTTTTGATAGACAGCTGGCACCGATATGTACCTGCTTCCCAGATAATCCAGTTATTACTCAAGGAGGTTAAAAGTTCTGATTTGGAATGTGCTAGAGAGAATGTGTGGTGGGAAGTGTAAGAAGTTTTCTAGTTCTGCTTCTGCCAACAACTGCCAAGTGACTGAGTCAATCACTTTCCTGTCAGAAACCAGTTTTGCTGGGTCTAATACTTGTATGATAGCTCAGAAAGCAGCTGGTTTAGAAATAAGCTGCTTTGCAGAATTTGGGGATTTTTCAGACATCGAGGTTGTTTTACTGTAATACTGGATCCCCTTACAGGGAAACCCTGTTGGTACAAACACTTTGACAAGCTTGGGGGAAGAGTGAGAGCTGGTAGATGGGGAGATGTTTAGGGTCCATGTGGTGACCAGCAATGAGGTCCCAGAGCAAAAGGATGCTCTGCAGGAGACACATTTGTTGGTAGCTCCAGACAATGAGGGAGAAGATGAAAGAACAGGGAGAGGGAAGGCAGGTAGGAGACAGGGAAGATGAGAGACTGGTCAGAACAAGGGCCAGGGGAGAGAAATCGAATCCTCCCATGATGAGGTGTTAGAAAAGGACTTTGGCTCTTTACTCCTCACACTTGATGGGCTGAATCATCTGGGTCTTATTAGTTACAAGTTTGATACAGCAAGTCTAGGGATAGTCTGAAGAGTCTGTTTCCCACAAGTACTCAGTAACATAGGTATTGCTGGTTCTCTGAGCCCACCTTGAGTAGCAAGCCTTAAGAAAACAGGAGAGGGCCAGGGATTTAGCTCAGTGGTTTCACCGCCTGCTGCGCAAGTGCAAGGACCCAAGTTCGATCCCCGGTACCAAAAAAAAAAGAACAGGAGAGTGGGCCGGGGATTTGGCTCAGTGGTTCCGCCGCCTGCCTTGCAAGCGCAAGGTTCTGAGTTCAATTTCTGGTACCAAAAAAAAAAGAGAGAGAACAGGAGCACCTAATATGGACTGACTATACCATACGGGATAAGAAACCCAATTCTCCTGAGCACTATCAACTTTGACAGTTGTCTTTTTTGTTTGTTTGTTTTGGTACCAGGGAATTGAACTCCCAACCTTGTGCTTGCGAGACAGGTGGCGGAACCACTGAGCTAAATCCCCAGTCCGAGCACTATCAACTTTAAGGTCTACCATGTTCACTCATACTTTTTTTTTCAATTTTCATTTTTATTAGTATATATTTGCTTTTTAAATGAGCAAACTGACAAGCTGTAGAATTAAGACACAGGACTCAGCTACAAGAGCTGAGTCAGAGACTCTCAGCTACCAAGCAGTTGCAGAATTCAGACTTCCCCAGACTGGAATTGGAAGCAAAGCTTATTTAGATTTCAAGGGACAGAGAAGACCCAGGTGACTTGGAGAAGCCTCTGACCTGAGTCCAAGCTTACTTATCTCATGGCTTTCTATGGAGTCATCACAGAGAACACGGCCAGATGGGTTATACTAACTCCTGTAGAGCTCTGATGTTTATTCACCTCTGGTTTTGCTACATCCTTGCCAAGTGCTAACCCTTGAGTTGCTGCACTGCAGTCGGTAGATGAGCTGGATGGCCTGTCAGGCTCTGTGTCTGGGATTCACACAGATGCCAGCGGGTGCTCTTCAGTGATCTGTCAGGGAAGAGGCTGCTTCTCAGAAGGTGGAAGCTCTGGGAGGCTGGTGTGCTGCTAATTGACCCAACAGCTTGCTCTAGGCAGGGTAAGGGGATGCTGCTCTGGATACAGCCCCGAGGAACAGAGCTGCTTTAAGAAAATGATACTAGCCTCGCAAGCGCAAGGACCAGAGTTTGATCCCCTATACAAAAAAAAAAGAAAGAAAATGATACTAGCTCTTTAGACAGACACCCCTGTATGGTGCTCTGGGTTGGCATCTACATGGATCTCAATGCCACTGGAAGGGCTCTAAGGTGATAAATTAGACTTGGTTATTTGAGTAGTTGTTTCTTTTTGGAAAACCAAACAGCCATCCTTAATTCTAAGAAGCCATTGTCCAAACAGCACCTGGGCAAACTTTGTCACGGCAGGCCTTTCTGAGCTTCCAACAAAGGCAGCCCCATGGCAAACAGGGGATGCAGCTTTTAAGAGTAATAAAGATGTCCAGAAAGCATGGGGGCCCAGCCTTCCTGATCTCTTTGGGGAGGTTTATAGGAGACTGATTTTTCATTTTGGTAAAAGTAAGCAGAATTAGAAGAAACAATGTAATCATCATTATATGTAGTTAGACCTTGAGTATATGAAATTAATTTCATTTTTTAAAAAGGATGCATTTTGGGGCCGGGGATTTAGCTCAGTGGTTTCGCCACCTGCTGCACAAGCACAAGGACCTGAGTTCAATCCCCGGTACCAAAAAAAAAAAAAAAAAAGGATGTATTTTGCTCTAAAGAATCTTCCAGGTGGCACCAAGTCTCAAGGCTCAGTATTGAATGCTTGCTCTTACCAATAGTCAGGAGTCAGACTTGTAAGCACCTTGAGTCTAAGAGGTTAAGAGAATTGCAGTTTCATGTGCAAGTATATTATAGAGGTGAGGCTCTCTGCTCTTGTGTCTATGACAGGAACTGTCATAAAGCTGTCAAATGCTAATTTGTTCATGATCAAATGCAGGGAATTGGAAAAGCAAATAAGGGCCAGAGTATGTTGTGAAGATAAGTGGTACATAGATGTGTTTTCTGCCTTGAGTCAGGCAAAGAAACTAAAGTGGTACTCACAGAGATCCACAGTATTAAAAAGGAAGGAGATCCCAGAATATGCAGTCCAACTCTTCCATGTGATAGGTGGGGAAACTAAGGCCTAGAGTGATTAATGACTTATGTAAGGTTTTAGATCCATTTTAGGGGCAGTTATTAAATGTTTACTAAATTCTGGCTATATACCAAATACTCCAAGGTACTGGAGATAGGAAGACATGAAACATATCCCTTGTCTTAAGGAGGTGAAGATCACGTGGGGAAACTGGATCCATACACTTCTGCAGATAGAGAGTTCTAGATGTGTTGAGTGCTAAAACAGACACATCTACACAGAGCTATGGAAGGATGTGGTAGACAGTCACTAATTAAACCAAGAGCAAGAAAGGCCCCAGATGAAGAATGTCAAAGTGAGAGGAGAGAAGTGAGAGGTTATCCAGGCAAAGGAAGAGCATGAACTTAGCTCTCACTTTGACTCACAAGAGATCTCAAAACCAGTTCTTCATGTAACTTAAAAAATTCCTTATAAATATCCTGTAGAGATGATAATTCATCTCCTGTTGGAACATTTCCAGTGAGGGGGGGCTGATTACCTCAAGAGACAGAAAAGGTTTTGCTATAACCTTTTTAGCTGCTGTTGCACAGTATCTAGGGGTCTGTCAGAGTCTATCTCTTCATTGTTGCTGAATAACAGGCACAGTAATATTTGGCCTTTAACTTCCTCTCAAGGGAATAAGAAAATGTGTGCCTTAGGACCTCTGGCTTATTCAACCTTAGAGATGAAAGGGGTCATGTAGTCCAGTGGTTTTTAACTTTTTGTGATTCACAAACCCCCTTTGAAAATGAGATTTAAAAAAATATAGATACTTGAAGCTACACCACCCCGTTCCGGGCCTCCCAGCCGGGGGCAGACCAGTGAGGAGCTGAGCCACACAGGCACCTGCAGCACCATCACCCCCCCACCCACCCCCACCTCTGGCCTCCTAGTTGTGCCTGTACCTAGATCCACACCCTAGAGGCACAGGGGGTCATAAAGGCCATTGTCCTGAGCTCCAGAAGACAGACCAGAAGTGAACAACAGAAAGAGGGCCTCTCCCAGGCTCCTTGATGAAAATTGAAGCCCACTGGAAAAGTGAAGAGAATCTTCGCAATAAAGACATACCAGACCACTGTACTTGATAAGTTGGAGGATAATCACCTCCCATCGGAACCTGGACTATCTTCAGGGGAAGGGCAGCTGGAACCTGCAATAGAACCTTGCAGAGTTCAACCCTGCAGGAGGTCAGGGAGCTCAACTTGGGCCTTGCAGAGAGAAATCAGCCTGAATCTCAAGGGTCTGGTACTGACTTGCTGAGACTAATTGACTTAGACTTGCATACTTCGGCCCATGTTGTCTATTGTGACACTAGAGACATACCCTGAAGGAGGCCCTTCATTTTCATTTTTTATTTTCAAAATTATTTTTTTCTCTCATTTTTAATTTTTAATTTTTATGTTTTTTTCTACTCTTTAAAAAATTTTTTTCTTTTCTCTCTTTCTCTCACTCTCTTGCTCTCCCACATTGTTCTTCATCTCCCTTTTTGTTCCTGTCCTAATTGGGATTTCTTCTTTCTTTTTCTTTTCTTCTTGCTTTTTCCTTCTCTCAATTGTCATTAGTTTCAAAGGAAAGCGAATACAGTTGCTAGCTTCTCTATTGCTGACAGGTTGTTCTGTCCTTGTCTTTTCCTCTTGTCTTCAACAGTTCCCTAGAGTTTGCGTGATCTTCCTGTGTCCTCTGGCCTCACTTCTAACCTTTCCTTTTCCTTCTACCTATCCATCCCTCCCTCCCCAACTCCTTCTCAGTCCCTATCCTGAAGGGTAAAGTTGCTATCTTGAAGACTCTATTCACTATAAACATATTTTGGGCTGGTCCTTGATTTTGATTTATTCACACCATTAAAGGTGATAGATTAATAACTACCACAAATTGTTATTTTCTAAGCTGTACTTTATATTATTGTTATTGCTGATTGTATCACTTGGGCTAAGGTGCTGTGATTGATCTAATCAGTTATCCTTCTGGTATAATGAAAATGAGATTGCCCCAGAGTCATTAGAGACTCAGAACCTTAAGACCAGCTATATTTGGAAGACACCTCTGAGAAGCAGTCATTCCATAAGGGTTCTAAATACAAGCAACAATGATAACTACAATAACCAATATAGAAATATCAACCCAGGAGCTAAACCAAGGACAGTACCAACAACAAAAATAGGAATGAGACATCATTTAAGCAAGGCTCAATCCCAGACTTCCAGCTCACCAAAGGCAAACTCTAGGGGAAACAAGGTGGAAAAGTCTGATATTCAACCACCTGGACACCCTGAACTGATAGCACAGGAAGTAACAAAACAGATGAATGAGGCTCTAGAAAAATTTAAAACAGAAATAGTTTCCCAGATAACTACAGAGACGGTGAGCAGAGTAAAAGACATGATTAGAGGCTCTAGAACAGAAACAGATAAAAAAAAATAGATGAGTTCAGGACCATGATGGAAGCCATGAATGCCCAGCATAGGAAAGAAATGGAAATCATGAACATCCAACATAGGAAAGAAATGGAATCCATGAAACAGATTCAAACATATAACCAGGAGATTAAAAACTCTACTGAAAGTATACACAGCAGAATGAGCCCATCTGAAGACAGAATATAAGATATAGAAGACAGGATGGTGGTCTGTGACCATGAAAAGAGAGATCTCTTAAAACTAGTAAGGAAACCTGAGAAATCAATCCAACAGCTCATAGATGACGCAAAGAAGTATAAGACTGATAGGAGTATACAAAAAAGCATGAGAAAGTACAAATGACATAAAAAAACTGTTCACAGAATCAAGGAGAGAAAACTTCCCAAATAGAGCAAAAGAATTTGGCATATAGCCAGATGAGGCATATAAGACTCCAATTAGCCTTGATCAAAAAAAAATCTACACCTAGACATGTAATAATCAAGATCCCAGAAACCCAACAGAAGAACAAAATACTACAAGCAGTTAGAGAAAAGAAACAAATCACATACAAAGGAAAGCACATCAGAATCACAGCAGACTTTTTTTTTTCCTTCAATTTATTTATCGGTACATTTTAGGTAAACAATACATTTACATTTATCATTGGGTGCTTGTACCTGTACATGATGTATCTTGGTTCTTATTTTTTTCCCCATTACCTATGCACCCTTCACACCCTCCACCCTTCCCTATTTACAAAGACTTTGTTTCCATTTTTTTCCTTTTCTTATAATTTTTCCTTTCCCCTTCCCCTCCCACCACCCCTACCCCTTTGGACCTTTTCTTCCTATTTCAAATTATCAATTATTCATTTTAATTCTTACTTACACTTTCAGTTTCTCACACTAGAGAAACTATTTGGTATTTACACATGTGTGTCCTATTTATTTCACTTATGAGTATGGCTGCAATATGCATCCATTTAGCTATAAATGTCTCTACTTTCTCATTCTTTATGGCTGAGTAGTACTCCATTTTATTTTTTTAAAAACTACATCTTTTTTATCCAGTTTCCAGTTGATGGGTACTTGGGCTGTTTCCAAGCTTTAGCTATTACAAACTGTGCTGCTATAAACATGTGTGCACATATATCACTGTGGTATGATTCTTTTAATTCTTTAGGAAAGATCCCCACCAGGGGAATAGCTGGGTCAAATGGGACCTCTAGCCCTAGTTCTTTGAGGTATCTCCATACTGATTTCCACAGAGGTTGCACCAGTCTGCACTCCCATCAACAATGGAGAAGGGTTCCTTTCTCCTCACACCCCCACCACCATTTGTTATTGATTTCTTGATAGCAGCCATGCTTTCTGGGGTGAGGTGGAATCTTAGTGTTGTTTTCATCTGCATTGTTCGATTGACCACTGATGTTGAACATTTTTTCATATATTTATTTGCTCACAGGAGACTTTTCAAAACAAACCCTCAAATCAAGGAGGGCCTGAGGTGAGGTATTTCAAGCCCTAAAAGAAAACAAACTCCAACCTAGACTGATATATCCTGCAAAACTATCTTTCAAAATTGATGGGGAATTAAAATACTTCCATGACAAAGAATACCTGAGAAACTTCATAAATACCAAACCAGCACTCCAAGCAATTTTTAAAAATATCCTAAAAAAAGACAATGAAGGTCACAACTCCATGAGGCCCAACAGAGCAAATCCATCAGGCAAGTTAAGAAATTAAAAGGAGAGGGGGAAAAAGAAAAACCAGCCTACAACAGGAAAATAACATGACAATGATAAGTCAATACATATCAATTATAACCATCAATGTTAATGGCCTCAACTCACCAATCAAAAGAAACAGACTGGCAGAATGGATTAAGAAGCAAAATCCAACAATATCTGTATACAAGAAATGGACCTAGTTTAAAAAGAAACTCATAGACTGAAAGTAAAAGAATGGAAAACAGTTTTCCCCATGACAGGAACCTGGAAAAAAACAGGGGTAGCTATCTTATTTACACACAAAGTAAATTTCAAACCATAACTAATTTAGAGAGACAAAGAAGGTCACTACATAAAAAAGGGAACAATCCAAGAAGAAGAGATGGCAATCATAAATAAATAAATAAATACATATATGCACCAAATACTAATGCCCTCAACAATACAAAACAAATATTAAGGGATGTGAAAAACCAAGTAAGCACTAATACAATTGTAGTGGGGGACCTCAATATGCCACTGTCACAAATAAACAGATCATCTAAACAAAAAATCAACAATGAAATACTAGAACTGAACCAAGCTTTTGAAGAAATGGACTTAATAGACGTCTACAGAGTGTTCCACCCCACAAAATCAGAATATACATTCTTTTCAGCTGCACACGGGTCATTTTCCAAAACAGACCACATACTAGTCATAGAACATGAACATGTTTAAGTAAATGCAAAGGAATTGAAGTTATCCCCTGTATATTATCAGACCATAGTGCAATTAAACTGGAGATCAATAGTGTAAGAAACCACAAGAACTTCACAAACACATGGAAACTGAATAACACTCTCCTGAACAACCAATGGGTCACAGAGGAAATTAAAGAAGAAATTAGACAGTTTTTGCAATTAAATGATAATGCCAGTACAACATACAGGAATCTATGGGACACAGTGAAAGCAGTTCTGGGAGGGAAATTCATAGCAGTGAATGCCCACACTAGGAAAACAAAGTGAGCTCAAATAAACAATCTAATGCTGAATCTTTATTTATTTATTTTTTTTGGTACTGGGGATTGAACTTGGGTCCTTGTCCTTGCATAGCAGGTGGCAAAACCACTGAGCTAAATCCCCGGCCCTAATGCTGAATCTTAAGCTCCTAGAAAAAGAAGAGTAAGACAGACCCCAAGCTCATACAAGGGAGGAAATTATAAAGATCAGAGCAGAAATCAATGCAATGGAGACTAAGAGAACAATACAAAAAATCAACGAAATGAAGAGTTGGTTTTGCAAAAGAATAAATAAAACTGATAAATTCTTAGCCAACCTTATCAAAAAAAGGAAAGAAAAGGCTCAAATCCATGCAATTAGGAATGAAAAAGGTGAAGTCACAACAGATCCAGCAGAAATCCAGAGGATCATCAATACCTACTTCAAGAACCTGTACTCTAATAAAATGGAAAACACAGAAGAAATGGACAGATTTCTAGACACATATTAATTACCAAAGTTGAACAAAGAAGATATAAAAATTCAAAACACCCCAATTATGATCAGTGAAATTGAAAATGTAATTAAAAAGTTACCAACCAAGAAAAGCCCAGGTCCTGATGGCTTCACTGCCAAATTCTACAAGACATTTAGAGAAGAACTATTGCCACTACTCTTTAAATTTTTCAATGAAATTGAAAGGGAAGCAACACTCCCAAATTCATTCCTGGAAGCAAGTGTTACTTTGATTCCCAAACCAGGGAAAGACCCAACCCAAAAAGAGAACTACAGGCCAATCTCCCTAATGAATATAGATACAAAAATCCTCAATAAGATACTGACAAACAGAATACAGAGGGTCATCAAGAAGATCGTATACCCTGACCAAATCAGATTTATCCCAGGGATGCAAGGATGGTTCAACATCCATAAATCAATAAATATAATACACTATATTAACAAAGTCAAGGACAAAAACCATATGATCATCTCAATAGATGCAGAAAAGGCATTTGACAAAATCTAATACCCATTCATGATAAAAACGCTACAGAAAATTGGAATAGAAGGTCTTTATCTCAACCTGATTAAGGCTATCTATGAAAAACCAACAGCCAACATCATACTAAATGGTCAAAAACTGAAAACCTTCATGCTAAAATCAGGAACAAGAGAAGGATGGCAAATATCATCACTCCTGTTCAATATAATTTTGGAAATATTAACCACAAGAATTAGACAAGAGAAAGACATAAAAGGAATAAAGATAGGAAAGGAAGAAGTTAAACTGTCATTATTTCCTGATGATATGATACTCTACATTGAAGACACAAAAAATTCAGTCAAAAGCCTTCTAGACCTAATTGACAGATTCAGTAGAGTAGCTGGATACAAGGTAAACACTCAAAAATCAATAGCCTTCTTGTACACAAATAACAGACTTACTGAGAGAGAAATTAGGGAAACAATTCCTTTCACAATAGCATCCAAAAACCTGAAATATCTAGGAATCAATCTAATGAAGGAAGCAAAAGACCTCTACAAAACTGAGAGCTACAACACTCTGAAAAAAGAGATCGAAGAGGATATAAGAAAATGAAAAGACGAGCTGGGGATTTAGCTCAGTGCTTTTGCCACCTGCTGCGCAAGTCCAAGGACCCAAGTTCGATCCCTGGTACCAAAAAAAAAAAAAAAAAAAGGAAAGACATCCCTTGTTCCTGGGTAGGAAGAACCAATATAGTGCAAATGGCCATACTTCCAAAACTGCTATACAGATTCAATGCAATCCCAATTGAAATCCCAACAGTATATTTCACAGAGCTAAAAAAAACAATCCAAAAATTCATTTGGAACCAGAAGAGACCTAGAATAGCAAAAGCAATTCTAGGCAACAGAGACATGGCAGAGGGTATCACAATCCCCAACTTGAAACTATACTACAAAGCTACTGTGATAAAAACAGCATGGTACTGGCAAAGAAAGAGACCTGAGGATCAGTGGAGTAGACTAGAAGATACAGAAGCAACTCCATATATAATCGCCTACCTCATCTTTGACAAAGGAGCCAACCATCCTCACTGGAGGAAAGATAGCCTCTTTAACAAATGGTGTTGGAAAAACTGGATTTCAACTTGCCAAAAATTAAAACTATGCCCCTATCTTTCATCATGCACTAAACTAAAATTGAAGTGGATTAAAGATCTAAATACTAAACCAGAAACACTAAACTTGCTGGAAGATATGTTAAGTAGAGCTCTTGAAGATATTGGCATGGGAAAAAACTTTATGAACAAATCCTCAATAGTATGGGAACTAGCACAAAGAATCAACAACTGGGATCTCATCTTATTAAAAAGCTTCTATACTGCAAGAGAAACCACCAACAGAACTAAGAGACAATCTACAGCGTGGGAAAAAATTTTTACCAGCTGTTCCTCAGACAAAGGTCTACTATCTAGAATATATAAAGAACTCTAAAAAATCAGACCCCCCAAATATAAATTCAGAAATGGGCATCTGAAATGAGCAGACATTTCTCAGACAAAGAAGTAAAAGTAGCAAATAAGTATATGAAAAAATGTTCAATATCATTGGTCATTGGAGAGATGCAGATGAAAACAATGCTAAGATTCTACCTTACCCCAGTAAGAATGGCTGCTATCAAGAAATCAACCAATAATAAATGCTGGTGGGGGTGTGGAGAGAAAAGAAACCTTCTTCATTGTAGGTGGGAGTGCAAACTGGTCCAACCACTGTGGAAATTAACATGGAGATACCTCAAACAACTAGGATTGGAAGTCCCATTTGACCCAGCTATTCCCCTGGTGGGTGTCTTCCCCAAAGAATTAAAAGAATCATACCACAGTGATATATGCTCATCCATGTTTTTTTTTTTTTTGCTCATCCATGTTTATAGTAGCACAGTTTGTAATAGCTAAAGCTTGGAAACATCCCAATTGCCCACCAACTGGAGACTGGATAAAGAAGATGTGTTTTTTTTTTAATAAAATGGAGTACTACTCAGCCATAAAGAATGAGAAAGTAGAGACATTTATAGGTAAGTGGATGCACACTGAGGCCATACTCTTAAGTGAAATAAATAGGACACACATGTGTAAATACCAAATAGCTTCTCTGGTGTGAAAAACTAAAAGTGTAAATAAGGATCAAAATGTATAGTTGATATTGTGAAATAGGAAGAAAAGGTCTAAAGGAGTAGGGGAATTGGGAGGGGGAGGGGAAAGGAAAGAAGGGAGGAGAAAAGGAAGAAAATGGAAACAAAGTCTTTGTAATTAGGGAAGGGTGGAGGGGTGAAGGGAGGGCAGGGGAATGGGGAAAAATAAGAATCAAGATACATCATGTAAAGGTACAAGATCCCAATGATGAATGTAACTGTACTGTATACCTAAAATGTACCAATAAAGTTAATGGAAAAAAAATAGATACTCTCCCCCAAAATGAATATATGTTCCTGGCACACAAAATGCTGCATACAGTCTCATGGCATCATGGAGCCCTACAGCCCATCCCAGAGTCAGAGGTCTTTTTATTTTGCTCATGAGAAACTGATGCTCTGAGAAATGAGATGGCATGAAGAAGTAGAACCATGGAAGCTATTCCCTATGCATCTGATGACTTTGTGAGAGAAAGTCGGATACATGGGTCAACTCTGAAAAGAGGTGCTGTACTGACAAGCCGGAGATGTTTAGGGGAGCAGGCTGCAGTCAGTTATAAAGTCAAAGGGATTCTGTAGTCGGACAGGGAGTGTCATGAGCACTCTCTTTAAATATCTGAAAGTTGTTTTATGGGAAAGGATTTGGACTTTTTTCTTTGGCTTTAAGTAGCTGCAGGACAGGGTAGAAGAGGACTACTGCCAGACAGAGCTCTCCACTAATCCACTAAGGAAAGGAGCTGCCTTAAGAAGTGCAGACTTCCTTGTCACATCACTTGAGGACTGCAGTCTCTTCTAGAAGGGACTTAAGCAGCATAAAGGGTTGAACCAAGTGACCAAAATCAAACTGGATTATGAGACTTACTCAATCTCAGAGCAGCCAGAAAGTAGCCCTGGTCTCCACGAGGGCATGGTAAATGAGGAAGTGAAGAACATTCGGGATACTGAGACATCAAGTGGGATGATATGGGAGGGTGTTGGCATAAAGAAAAATAAGGCTTAGAGTAAATGGAAGTAAAATGTCAAGGGACTTACATAGCATCATGGCTGGTATTCAAGAATGATATCTGTTAAGATAGAAAAAAGTAAAAGGACATTTCAAAGGAGAAGTTAACAATCAATGGTGTCATCACTAGCGAGGAAATAAGGAAGCCAGAAGAGAGATAGATTGTTGTGGGTTTCACACTATGAGTCTGAAGTGATAGTGGCCACAGGATGTGCAAATGGGAATGTCCAGGTGTCTGAAGTGTTGGCAAGTGACAAAAGGGGCCGACAAAGTGGAGATGCCCAGTAGGCAACTGAAGATATGGGATTAGTGTTGCAGGAGGTCAGGATGTCAGCCAGATTAAGGGGTTATCTACAGAGATGAACTAATTAAAGTGGTTTTTAAAAAAAAGACAGAGTCTCACTATGTTGCCCAGGCTGGTGTCAAATCCTGGTGCTCAAGTGTTCCTCCTGCCTCAGTCTCCTGAGTAGCTGGGACTATGGTGCACACCAATATGCTCATCTGTAATTTAAATTTTAAGACAGGGTACATTTTCAATGGAAAATTGTATAACATGAACAGAAGTAAAAACCGACCTGCAGGGCTGACCTTAGTGTGGCAATGGGATCATTAAAAAGATGTGAGAAGGAAGAGTCACAGAAAGGAGATCTGATAGTAGAGGGTGAAACAAGAACCTGGTAAAAAGTAAGCTTCAGGGAAGAGGGGGAGCAGCATAAACATGGTCTTCTGTAAATGTGCATTCCACTCTGAGCTTTGGCAGGTAAATTACAGTAATGTTCATTTTGGCAGCAACACAAGTAGTGCAGTGTGAGTTATAAAGTGCTTTTAAGTGGATTATAGACACCCCTTAAATAGAAGTTTCTAAAATATCTGCCTTAGAAAACATGATGACAACTTTTCTCTGCCCCAATTTCTGTATCATAAATTAGAGATCACTTTACTTCAAGGTTAATGAGTTCCTTTTATACCCTCACTTTAAGGAATGTGATTTTGTCACCCTAACATGGTTGAATGGGAAATGTACACTGAGGTAACAGGATGCTCCTTTTATCACAAGGAAGCACAGCCCCCATTTAAAAGTGTTTTTAAAAATTAAGTTCAGAAACATAAAATTAAGAAAGACGACATATCTTCAATGGTAGAGAAACTAATCAAGAAAACATCTTAAAGTGGGATTGAGCTAGATATTTTCTAAATGCTTTGGTTTCAAGTCCTGTGGCTGGCAGTCACACTACTTTATTGTTTTTTAAAAAATAGGCTAGGCCGGGGATTTAGCTCAGTGGTTTCGCCACCTGCTGCGCAAGTGCAAGGACCTGAGTTCAATCCCCGGTACTAAAAAAACAATTAATTAATTAATTAAATAAAAACAGGCTTTTTAAACTTGCCAATATTTAATTTTTCTTTTTTTTCTTTTTTCGGGTTTGTTTTTTTGGGTTTTCTTTGAGACAAGGTCTCACTATGTAGTTCATGCTGGACTTGAACTCACTATGTAGCTCAGGTTGGCCTCAAACTCACAGCAATTTTCCTGCCTCAGCTTCCCGAGTGCTGGGATTACGGGCATGCACCACCATGCCCAGCCACTTGCCAATATTTTAAAGCCCCTCTTCTGTATAGGAGAACTTGTCAAAGGTAGATTTTTAGTTCCTCGCTCTAAACTGACTCAATAGTATGCCTAGCCAAGCTTGAGGTCCCAGGCATAGAACTGGGCAGTGTCGCAGGCAAAGGAGTAGAAGAGGCTGCCCTCACTAATGAGTAGAAGAGGCGGCCCTCACTAACAAGTTTTTACAGGACAGGGGAGGGCCTAGAAATCAACTAGTCTAACTTATGATCATGTTTCACAGATGAAGAAACTGAGGCCCAGAGAGAAATGCTGTTTTCAAGTCATTGCAAGTAAATACTAGAGGCTGGGCTCGAATTCAAATGTCTTTCCTCTCTACCACCCCTCTTTCTTCAGCTGGAAAGAGAATTAGGTGAAAAGAAGACTTCAGGGCTCCTGTCCAGCAATGAAATGGAACATGTTTGGATTAATACACTCTTTTAGGGGGATGTAAATGTCAGTATATTACTTTTTTAGAGTTCCACTTCATATACTTTAAATTCTGAAAACAGATTCTCACACTGTAAACTGGAGTTATGGGAATCACTAGTTGGAAATACAGTAGCCCCTTTTAATCTGTGGTTTTACTTTCCAGTTTCAGTTATCCACTATGAACTGTAGTCCAGGATATTAAATAGAAAATTCCATAAATAAATAATTCATCAGCTATATTATGGCCATTCTGAGCACCATGGCGAAAACTGCTGTTTTGCTCTATCAGAATGTGCATCACCTCTTTGTCTAGTGTATTGATGCTACATAACTCCCTGCCCAGTAGTCACTTAGCCATCTTGGTTATCAGATCCACTGCTGTGGTATCACAGTGCTTCTGTAAAAATAACCCTAATTTTACTTAGTAATGGCTCAAAAGTGATGCTGGCAGTTCAGCTATGTTGAAGAGATGCTGTAAATACAGTGCTTCCTTTAAGTGGAAAGGTGAAAGTACAATGAGATATTTTCAGAGACCATGTTCACATGCTTTTTATTATGTCATATTGTTATGATTGTTCTATGTAATTATTGTTTTTAATCTCTTAATGTACCTAATTTATAATTAAACTTATTATGGGTATGTATGTATAGGGAAAAACATAGTTATTTACAGATGCCCCTCTGTTTAGGACAGATTTACATCCTGGAAAACCCAAGGTAAGTTTAAAACATCGCAAATTAAAAATGCATTGAGTGCACATAGCCTATCAATTATCATAGCTTAGCAATGAAGAGCTTTCTTTCTCTTCCTGATCACATGGCTTACTGGGAGCTGTGTTTCATCGATGCTGCCCAGAATTATGAGAGAGGATCATACCACACATCACTAGTCCAGGCAACAAGAAATATTTAAACTGTGAAATACAGTTTCTACATTACTTTCACATCATCTTAAGGTCCAAAAATTATAATGTGAACTAACGTAATCTGAGGACCATCTATGCTATCCAAGATTTCAGGCATCCTTGGGGGACACTGAAACTACAGTACAATACTGCACCCCTTACAGAGAATATTCACTTGCACCTCAGGATAATTTGTCTTGGGTATTACCTACTTATAGTTGTCATTCATATACAGAGAGCTTTCATAAGAAGCCTAAAACAAAGAGGCATGTAGAGGCTTTAGGTTAATACTGGATTCTCTGGCATAGTGGAAGGAAGAGAACCTCATTAAGAGGAGAGTGCAAGGTACTATTTTCTAGAATGCTGTCTACTTTAATAGATTTAGAGTCACAGAAAGTGATGTTTTCACCAATCTTATCTATGGAAGTCTGAAATTATGGTTAGCATACTAGTACGTGGTGGAATTTAACTTCTCATTAAAATTATTTATCTTGCTTTATTATTTTTAATGACTATTTAAGTATTATTAATTTTAATGGCTATGTTTATTACACTTATGCCTCCCCCTTGTGGGCAAGATATGTAAGGATCTGAGTTGAAGGGCTCAAGATTTGGAAACATTTCATATACATATATCCAGGAAGTTAGCCTTTAGGAATCAGCCTGTTATCTTCCTCTTCATCATCAGAGATTCACTTCTGATATTTAAAATTCTCCTACTTAACACAAGTATCAGAGCAAAGGTTAACCAAAGCAGAATCAGTTATTTAGGCGATATAATTACAATATGCAATAGGCACAAATGGCTTTTTTGTGTACTTCGTATAACTGTCCAAAAAAGTGAAGTCCTTGATGAAGTATAGTCTTTGATTTTAGTCACCATTTTATCCTTAAGCTTTTGACAAGGGTTTTATATGTATAGTAAGCAGTCAATTAATATTTCTTTAATAAAGTATTTTATAGTCAGCCTTCCATATCCACTGGTTCTGCATCCTTACATTCAACTGACCATGGATTGAAAATACTCAAAAAAAATGCATCTGTACTGAAAATGTTTACATTTTTTGTCTTTATTCCCTAGACAACCCAGTATTATTATTATTGTTATTTACATATCATTCAAATTGCATTAGGTATTTTAAGTAATCTAAAGATGATTTCAAGTGTATGGGGAGGGTGTGTGTGTGGGTTATTTGCAAAGACTGTGCTGTTTTATATAAGAGTTTTGAGCATCTGTGGATTTTGGTATCTGCAGGGAGTCCTGGAAAAAATCAATCCCCCACAGATACAGAGGGACAACTGTATTTAGTACAGATTTGTGTTTTTTCTTCAGTCTCCAATATACTTTATCTTTAGAGTCCAAATGCTTTCTATGAAGAAGCAAAATGAAGGAACATTCTTAATAGTCATCTGACAAAAAACATTCCATTATTCTTGACATTAAAAATTGAATGCAGTTTTAAAAAAAATGAACATTAACATAATCTGTTTAGAATCACATTTTCCAGTGATTAGAATTTAGTTTTTGCCTAGAAAAGAACTGAAGATAGTGGCTGAGAAGTGCATGCCTTATGAAAGACATGTAAATGTAAGGATGATTAATATTGAGCATTTGAAAATACATTTTGTCCTCAGGGGAAACAATTTTAGTTTCTAAAGAGTATTCACTTCTGACATCTCAATTCCTGATTTCAGTGGCTGCACACTGTGTACCTCTGTGCCACATTTAGGACAAGTAAAGTACATGTCAAATAAGAAACTACTCTTCACACAGTAACAGCAGAAGATGTGTTCACATCCTATGGTGTGAGGCAAGGTGGGCCACTCTCCACACAGAGAACATTCTTTGCCACTGGTGGCTAATGTACTGTCACTATTTGGTGCACCAGTAAGGGGGATACACCATGAAGATAATTTGGGTTTCAATTTCTGGATATTGATAAGTGGTGAGGGAAAAATCAGAAACTCAGCAAAACCATGCCAGAGGAGTTCCCTATTCATATACTCAATGCCAACTTCATGGATATTTTGGCGCTTGCAAAATACAGAATGAACGCCTAGGAGACATTCTGTTAAAGTTGCAAACTTTCCTCTTTGAAGGAACATCAAAAAAGTAACTAACCTAATTTCAAAAGTCCAAACATGAAATTCACACATTGTTTGACTTTCCCAAATGATGCTAAATGATGATTTCGAAACTAATCATAGCATTGTTCTTCTAGCCACCTCCCACCAATGGTACATGCAGCATACCAGAGTTTCTGATTTTTACTTGGTGGATGATATCTTGGGTTTGGGGAAAAACTGTTTCTGTACTGAATATTCAAAACTGATTGTCCCACAGTGGCATTTTTGGAGTAGATGGTGAATCGCCATAAGAAAAGCCACAAGAATGCTTTCACTTCTGGTTCAAAGCAAGCTAACAGCCCTGCCTTAAATCCATGAAAGCACTGAGCAAACTGAGACCAAACTAGCTGCTCCAGGGCCTTGTTTAGTTCAAGTGCATCAAATTGACTTATTCTTAGCACTCTGTTGGTACTCTTAGTATCCCCTTCTCTGGGCGCCATGTCTTCTCTGAAGGTCTCTTTTCCCCTTCTTGCAGCTCCTTCAAGACTTGACAGCCTATAGCTATGGCAGTGGGGGTCTTTGCTGCAATTTCTTTTGTGAAATCTTTACCTCAGTCTTGCCAGGAACTTAGGAGTCTGCGAAATGCCCACGCTCCATGGAACTTTTTCAGAAACATTCTCTGGAAACTTTGCCTTTTCCTAGCTGAATCTGAGTTACACAGGCTTCTGGAACTTGTGGGCTTAAAGAACGCGGACGAGCTGAAGGGCCGAGGAGCCGAAGGGCCGAAAAGCCAAAGGGCCCAGATTTGTTAAGGAATCAGCCAGTGGGGCAGAGCCAATTATCTGTACATGTTGGTTGCTTTATAAATTGAAACTAGATATAGATTAGTCCAGTAAAAGTAGGCTACATATTGGTATAAGTTTCTTTTGAAAAGGAAGAGTAAGAAGACAAGTTATCTCTTTGTAACTTACTCTAGGCAGCAACCCTACATGTACTAACTCCCTGCAGTGGGTGGCAGTGATGGTGGTTTGTCCTAGGGCTAGACCGTCAGGTTCTAATCTATGAAAAATAGCCACCAAGAAAAGGTTAGGCATTCACCCTTCACTTAGCCTTATTCCTCTGAAGACCAAGTGGTGAGAAAAATGGGAAAGGTGACTGTTAATGGCTTTTTTGAGGTGTTCCCCCAAAGGCTCATAGTGTCATAGGTAAGGGTTTTTCAGAGGTGGCTGGATCTAGAGTGTGTGATGTTGGAATTGATTCATGGTGCAATGCTAGGATCAAGGGCACTAGGATTAAGGGTGTGAGTGCTACCTACCCTAAGTAGTCTAGATAAGATATAAAGGATAGAAAGAGCTGTAGTTGTCTCTTGCTTGCTTTGTTGCCTTTTGCCCATTATGAATTGTTTCTCCTCTGCCATGCCTGTCTGCCATGCCACCCTGCCTTGGAGCCAGACAATTATGAACTAAATCCCCTACAAACTTTGAGCCAAATAAATCTTTCCCCCTTAAACTTTGGGTGTTGGGTATTTTGTCCCAGCAATGACAGAAAAGTTACTAAGACCGTGACAAAGCACAAGGGCCAAAAGGAAATCAAACTCTCTCCTCATTCTCTTTCCTGGCCACCCCAGAACCCCCAAACCCCTGTGCCCTGCTTCTGGGTTTTGAGAACACACTTACTTGGCAGCAGCATCTTTTCTCAACTGTTCATGCTTCATGAGGAGGTTCTTCCGGTCTCGGAAAGCTTTCCTGACCTTGTACCCTTTGTAGACAGCTTGGATTTTGAAGGCAGCAATGTCTTGTATGGCTGCAATGGACAGGGCACCATGCTCCAACATGAACTGGATCACTTCATGGCGCTCACCAAGCAAAGCGTAATCAAGGGGTGTGTACCTGAAGCAGGTAGGAGATTTTTTTAAAAAATGGAATGTTATTCACGGCAAAGTTAAACAAGCAATATTATCATGCAGCAGAAAGAAGCCTCATTCTGAGATGAGAGACTTCCCCCAGGCAAAACCACCTTCTCTAGTCCAGGGCTGATCCTGTTTCCTCAGTGGGGTGAAAAAAGATTTGAGGGTCAGGTGCTTTCTGCTACTGACCATGTCAATTTGTTCACTGGCTCACAAACTGGAGGTCTTGGGGAACACAGGATCATTTTCCTTCTTTCCCATGTGCCAAATAATTCCTGTTCCTATCTGAAAAGCGACTGCAAATTGTATTATGTGAGAGTCTTACATTTGAGCCCACAGTTACTGATAGTTAATGCTCATGAAATAAAAAATATACCTCCAAATGGACAGATTCAGTGTATGATAGGGACGGTCCTTTAAATCACTCCAGAAAAGATACAGTATTAATAAATAATGTTGGTACAACCAGGTAGCCATCTGGGATGAAAGAGATTCTCATATTGCATCTTATACCAAAATAAATTTTTGATGGAGCAAATATCTAAATATAAAAAGGAAACTATGGCTGGGGATTTAGCTCAGTGGTTCCAGTGCCTGGCTTGCAAGTGCAAGGTCCCAAGTTTGATCCCCAGTACCAAAAACAACAAAAAAAAGAACAGTGATAAAAGGAAACTATGAAGGTGCTAGAAGATCTCATGGAAGACTAAAAAATATTGAAGTGAGAAGTCCTTTCTAAAAAAAAGATGCAAAACAGAAACCATATGAGACTGATAAATATGAATACATAAAAATAAAATTTTGCAGGGCAAAGATAACCAAGTTTTTCTTTTTTAAAAGAAAAGAATTACTTTATAAAAATGATTTCTATTTTAAGAATTCCAAACAGTGAATAAAAGTACAAAAATGAATTAAAAATAAGCTCCCAATGATGATAACGATGAGTGTCACTTCTTAAACAATTTACTTGATGTTTCTAAGCCCCAGCTTCCCTTATCTGTGAAACACGCTAATACACAGAAGATGCAGCAATGAATATAAAGGAGACTGCATTGTGCCTGGCACAAAGGAAGCAATTAATACATTTCAGTTACTACCCTGTAATTTATTATTACCGGACCTACACTGCAGCTTACTCCATGATGCCATAGTTGCTGATCATAAATCATATTACTACAGGTCTCAAATTAGTATTCATGAACACCTAGTGACTGCCACTGATGCCGCGTCCTCTTCAGGTGACAGCGACTAGTCAGTGCAATCAGAAACAGGAGGAAACGATCAGCTGATTCAGGAGGTGGAAAAATGATTATGGGGATGCAGGATTAGCCTCAGAATCATACAATGATTACAGAAAAACAGAAGTAACCTCTCTTTAAAACTTACCTAACAATCACAGTGAGACAAAAGTAACAGATTTTCAGAATAAGAATGATTTGGTGACTTCAGTAGGGAAACCCTGAGTTCAGAGTCCCAAGTGCTGGAATTAAGGAACCCTCACACCTCAACTTGCCACTACTGTTCAGAGACCAGAAGTCCGTAAGTAAACAGGCCTGTATAAACTTTCAAACATTATAAGTAGATGGTATTTTGTGTATTCAGAATTTTTTTTAAGTTTACTATTTATTATAAAATGCCTTTCACAGCTGTACTTTCACTAATGGAAAAATTACAGTACTATTTAAACATGGTGTATTGTACGAAAAAAAGACACCGAGGCTCTATAAACAAGATGTACAGAGCTGTATAAGAAAAGATGCATCGTAAGTCCAAGAGGCAGGTCATAAGTGTGAAAAGGGTGCCTCAGTCATAAGTCTGGATAGTTGTCATTAACAATCAACATAACAGGTAGGTCATTAATCAAGGAATATCTGTACTAATAAAAACTAAAAAACAAATCAATGTGCAAACAACGTATATATTTAGTAGGCTTGATAATTTTTCCATAATTATTAATAGGTAGTGTTCTTCATATATAGAGAGACACAATAGTCAACATTTGGTTTAAGAAACATAGAACCCAAATAATGCCTTTACTTAGAAATATGACAAAAGGAAGTAACATGCAGCATAATATGCCCTAAAGAATGATGGACTGTTGCCCATCAACTGGAGACTGGATAAAGAAAATGTGGTTTTTTTATAAAATGGAGTACTACTCAGCCATAAAAAATGAGAAATTAGAGACATTTATAGCTAAGTGGATGCACATTGAGGCAATACTCTTAAGTGAAATAAATAGGACACACATGTATAAATACTGAATAGTTTCTCTGGTGTGAGAAACTGAAAGTGTAAATAAGGACTAAATGTATAATAGGTAATGTGAAATAAGAAGAAAAGGGGCAAAGGGGAAGGAAGTGGGAGGGCTAGGGGAAAGGATAGAAGGGAATGGGATTAATACGAGAAAATGGAAAAATAGGAACAAAATCTTTGTAAAAAGGGAGGAATGGAGGGGTCGAAGGGAGGGCTGGGCAAGGGTGAAAAATAAGAACCAAGAGAGAATATGTAAAGGTGCAAATTTCCAATGATGAATGTCATTATATTGTACACCTAAAATGTACCAATGATTAGAATAAATAATCGATAATGCAAAATAGGAAGAAAAGGTTCAAAGGGGTAGGGGTAGTGGGAGGGGCAGGGGAAAGGAAAGAAGGGAAAGGAAAAATGATGAGAAATGGAAAAAATGGAAATAAAGTCTTTGTAAATAGGTAAGGGTGGAGGGCGTGAAGGGAGGGCTAGGAATGGGGAAAAAATAAGAACCAAGATGCATTATGTAAAGGTACAATTCCCACTGAGAAATGTAATTGTGTTGTATACCTACAATGTACCAATAAAAGAATTTAATACAAAAAAAAATGATGGACTGGGAGTTGGGAGGCCTGTGTGACCCTAGGAATTCTTTAACTTCTGTCAGCATCTGTCTCCTCATCTGTAAAAACAGAAAAAAACAAAGGGAGAACTAGATTCCTTAGGCTGCTTCTGCTTCTGGATTGAAATCACATCTTAAATATTTTTTAGCATGAAAAAATTATATTTTATTAATGAAAAATTTAAGCATAAAAGTAGAGAATATCATAGTAATCCTCTAAACACTTGTTTCTCAAATTTTAATGATCAGAAAGATTTCTTTTTGGTACTGGGGATCGAACTCAGGACCTTGTGCTTGCAAGGCAGGTGGCAGCACCACTAAGCTACATCCCTGTCCCCAGAAAGATTTTTTTTACTATATTCACCTTTCCTGATCGATTCCTTTTTATTTTTGCTGAAGTATTTCAGAGCAAATCTTGAAATTCCTATCATTTCATCTCTATGCATTTTAGTATTAATCTAAAAATAATAGGAATTCTTTAGTAAATCTAATGCTACTCTACAATCATATTTCCCCAAGTTTTCTCAAAAATGTGTTTTATTTATTCAAATTAAGATTTTCAGAAAATTTTTTATTTAAAGAGGTAGAATCCAAATATCTAGCAAAGTTATAAGATTGAAGTCTACACATAGGGTTTAAGCAACTGACCACGTTATTATTATTACTACTCAATCTTTCTTTATCCAAGATTCAATTTAGAAACATTCGAGTACTGTGAATAGTCCCATCAATGTTAGAGTGTAGCTGTCAGATAGTTATTGACTAAAAGCCAGCAGGAGTCGGCAAAAATTATGTCTATACAGTGTACATCAACTGCTTAGTGTCAATGCATAAGAAGTAAAAATTAGCACTACATTGATGGTAACCAGCCAAGAAACACTGTAGATAAAGACAAGAGATAATACGTAATTGGACTTGCCACGTGGGAATTGTCTGATGGGCTCAGTAGAATGACTAAACCAGAATGTCAATAAACATAAAAGGCAGTGCCACCTTCTCACATTTGTACATCAAGGTGCATTGCTGATGAAACATTAAAAGAGACTAGGATATGGCCACTGTCTCTTTTTATCTGTGTATTGGCAAGTACAGTTTTTCCTTCGGTCTTTCGGTCTGAAATTAACATATGCTTCTTCCAGGAGGCAGTAAGCACCTTAATTCATGCAGTTACTTAGGTTTGAAATTCAAAGCTTAGTATGTAAATGGGAAGCGAATTAATAAAAAGTGTCTTTTCCTTTTTTAAAAAAGCAGTCAAAAAATAAATAAAATAAAAAGAAGCAGTCAAGTAGCAAAGCTGTTACAGAATACTATTATAGCTCAGTGGTTCTGTGGCCTGCCTCACAAGAACAAGGTCCTGAGTTTGAACCCTGGAGCTGTTAAAAAAAAAAAAAGAATACTATTTTGGAATAAGCTTTTTTTTTTGGTACCGGAGATCAAACTCAGGACCTTGCGCTTGTGAGGAAGGCAGTGGAACCACTGAGCTAAATCCCCAGCCCGTGGAATAAGCTTTTTATAGAAACAAGTATCACTAACTTTTAAGAGTCTTAATATTTACATTTTTTAAAGAGCTTCAAAGAGAAAAATATTTAGTTCTCTCACCAATGAGGACAAGTTCTGAAGGAAGTGAGAAAGGGACTGGTTCTAGGAAGGAAGAACATGGTTCCACTGAAATGGCTGCCTTAGAAAAGCCCCCCATTCTCTATTAAGTTTCCCACTTGCTAACAAAACAAAGAAGCGGCAGTGGCTAAGAGGATGGGGATAGTGTCATAACAGGGGTCACTGTAGTCAGAGCATCAAACCATGAGCACTGACAACTAACCAACCTGGCTGGGAGGGACCTCGGGTATGGAGGGCTGATCACAAATAGCTGTTACCTATGAATTACTATAATCTTTCTAGATCCAAGACCAGCATTGCTTAGACTTCACACTGTGTCTGGTCCTTTTCATTGGGTCTGGGTCTTTGGATAACAACTTGAGCATAACTCTATGATCCTTATATTATTCAAGAAAGCTATATTTATAGATCAAGTGCTGAATTTACATCTTAGAGTCTCCGTGTTTTCATGCTACATCGTGGCACCATTTGGTCCCTTGATAATATCCTCTTCATCAAGAAAAGTCTCTAGAATATATAATATATTCTGCTGGTCTAGATGAATTCCTGGTCAATCAGGTCATTCCAGACTTCACTGACCACGAGCCAGACAAAGGCACAAGTTTCCTTATCTGCAAAACACAAACTTGCACCAAGTAATAGCTAAAGTTCTGAATAGATACAAAATGCCATGATTCTAAATCAATGTTGCATGGAAATTTTGCTCGTTTTTTTTGGTTCAAGACTTCATAAGTGTTTTGCTTCCTTATGAATATATTTATTACTTCTGAACCAGTATCTAAACATAAGATCATTTTAACCTTGCAGAAAGAATGTGAGATGAACAACAATATATGATTAAATTTTTTTAAATCAATAGCTTACCTTTCTTCATTGTTTTCCATCTGATTAGGGAAAGCAGCAAAGTCTAGCAACAATTTAATGGCATCAAGGTATCCATTGTTACAGGACCAGTGCAAAGCTGTTCTTCCCTACAAATATGACCAAAAATGAAGAACACCTGGAGTAAGTAGATTTGGACATATGGGTATTTATGCTAATTCAAAAATATAAATGATTCTTCCCCAAGCTGTTTAATTATCAAAATGGATAATATTAACTACAGTGTGAAGAAAAGAGATGGCATCTTCACCAAGTGTTCATAGTGTGAAGTTAGGGTTCAATACCACTTCTGTAATATTCCAGCCAACAATGCAAAATTTGAGACTAATTATGAGAATATAAGACAAAGCCAAATTGAGTCAAATTCAATAAAATAAATGACCTCTATTCTTAAAAAGTTCTAACATCACAAAAGATAAAACATCATGATGCACTGCTAGAGATATATTGAATATTATTAAAGGTGCACAACTCTAAATCTGTATACATCAAATAACACTGCTTCTAAATATATTGGGCAAATTTGACAAAATTAAAGGAGAGATAATCAAATTCATAATCACACTGGAATACTGTAACTCATTGTTTATATTAGTTGATAGGAAACACTGACAAAACCACACTAAAGATACAGAAGACCTAAACTACATAAATTTAAAGATTTGCCCTAAGTAATATATATAACATTATTTATTATATATACTTATTTATATTGTATATGTAAAACATTTACATATAAAACAGTTATATATATATATATATATATATATATATATATATATATATATACAAAAACAAATATATGAAATCTGTCTATTTATCTATTTCATTCAACAATGCAATGGACAAAGAAAAGCAGTTCTTGTCTTGGTGTCCAGGAAGCAGAGAGCAAAAAGAAGAGCCAAGGAGGAAGACACATGCTCCCTCTGACAAGATCCTACCTCCCAACAGCAAGTCAGCTATATTGGCCCCATGATTCAATCACCTCCCAAGAACCCCACCTAGGAGCACATGAGGCCTTTGGGGGACATTCTAGATTGAAAGCATAGCATTCCTCCCTTGGCTCCCAAAAGACTCATGTCCATCTCTTTGCACAAAATCCATTTAGTCCATCTCTAAGAGTTGCCAAAGTCCTAACTGTTTCAGCACTGCTGAAAAGTCCAAGTCCAAAGTCTCCTCTTTAGCAAACTCAGCCATGAGCCCCTATAAAAATGAAAAACAAAGTTGAGCACTGCCAACATATACAATGGCACAGGGTAAATATTCCTATTCTAAAAAGGAGAAATAGGGGGACAGAAAGGAATGGGACCAAAGCAAGACCAAAATCCAGCAAGCAAACATTAAATCCCTTAGCTCCATGCCTAGAATCCAGGAAAAGAAGTAGCAAGATGTGAGCTCCAAAGGGTTTGAGCGGCCTCACCCCTACTGCATTGCCAGTTGCCGCCCTTATGGTTTCTCTCTTGGGGTGGCTTTGCCCACTCCACTGCCTGTGGCCTTCCTCAGCAGACATTCTATGTTCCCAGCTTTTGCAACTTCTTAGGGTCTCCACCGCACTTTTGACATCACTCTTACAGTTCCACACACTACCCTTTCAGGGGTACACTGCCTGGTCTCCAAGGCTTTCTTTTGAAATGTGGAGAGAAGTTCCTGACCCTCCCACTCTTGCATTTTGCATAAAATGATCATAAAACCAGTACCATGTGAATGATGCCAATGTCTGCTGCCAGCCCGAGCAGTCACCAGGTCCTCTTGGATCGTGGCTACGCCTGCCTGGAGTACCTGGATGGCTGAGCTTCAGGAAATTATTTAGTAGCTGGCACTGAATGAACTGGGTCCCCTAGGACTCTCTTTTCAAAGTGGTTTTTTATTTTTAGGCCCTCGAGCCTGTGAAGAGTTGTGAAGAATATCCTGCTGATTCCCAGGATATTCTCCAAGCATGGCATTCTTCTTATTGTCCTGATACAAAGTACTTGGCTTCTTGTTTTTTTTTGAGGCAGGGCCTTGCTCTATAGTTCAGGCTATCCTTGAGCTCACTATGTAGCCCAGGCTGGCCCCAAACTAGGGGCAATCCTCCTGCCTCAGCCTCCCAAGTGCTGGGATTATAGGCATGTGCCACCATGCCTAGCTTTGGCTTCTTTTTATTTATTTATGCTTTGGTATTGGGAATTGAACTCAGGACCTTGTGCTTGCCAAGCAGCTGTGGTGCCAGGCATTTTTTTCCCCCAGTACCAGGGATCGAACTTAGGATCTTGCACTTGCGAGGCAGGTGCGGTACCACATTGGCTTCTTATTTATTTATTTTTTGGTACCAGGGATCGAACTTGGGACCTTGTGCTTACGAGGCAGGCAACGGAACCACTGAGCTAAATGCCCGGCCCAACATTGGCTTCTTTTTAATGATAATTTTTTCAGCAACCAAATTCTCATTTGTGAAAAACTTTACAGAAGCCAACTTTATAGGAGCTTCCTTTCTGGTGAAATTCAAAATTTCTAAAATCACTCAGCTATGATTCTCAATGTAGAGCTGGCTAAAAGCTCCCAACAGTACACATGCCACAGCCCGAATGCTGGAATCCCTTAAAATTTCCTCTGCCAAATTAGTTAGTCTGCTGCCCTTAATTTCAATTTCCTGCAAAGTCTCAGGACATAAGCAAAATGTAGACGAATATTCTGCCAGAGCATAACATACACAGTCCAAGTGTCGACAGAATTCTTACTCCCAACTGAAACCTCTTAAGCCTGGTCTTTATCATCTGAATCTTTATTACCATTCTAGTGAGCTCTGACCAGAATCTCCCATCAAGCTCAGCTTACAGCATTCTAGGGTTTTCCTAGCCAGCATCTCCAAATCTTTTCAAACTCCTCCTATGAATCACTTCCAAAGCCTCCTGAACCACCTGATCAGGTAAACAGCAACAATCCTCCTCCTCAGGTAAACAACAACAATCCCACAAAATCTGTCTTAGTCACTTTCTTCATTGGTGAGACACAATGCCCCATGCCTACAACTTAAAGGAGGAGAGCCAATTTGCAGAAGTTTCAGTCCATCTTTGGCTCGTTTAAACACAGAAACAGTACAGTTGACGGCCCGGGGAGAGGAAAGCTGCTCATGTCTTTGCAGCCAGGAAGCAGAGAGCAAAAGGAGGAGCCAGGGAGGGAGATATATTCTTCAAAGTCAAACCCCCAGTGACCCGCCCCCTTCAACCAGACTCGACTCCCAACAGTCAGCTATGTCATCCACATGATTAATCATCTTCCAAAAGCCCCATCTAGAAGCATATGAGGCCTTTGGAGGACATTCTTGATCTAAAGCATAACAATATCCTTGGTAATAAAGAAAGACTAATATATTCTCCATTCTAATCCCTGGTACTTGGGACTGCATTATGCTACATGGGAAAGAGGAATTAAGATTGCTAATCAGCTGACCCTGAGCTGGGGAGAGGACACTGAAATATGTGGACAGGCCTGGTGTAATCACAAAGGTTCTTACAATGGAAAGAGGGATGTAGGAGGGTGAGTGACAAAGTGATACAGATTGAGAAAGACTCAACTAGCTACTGCTGGCTTTGAAGATGGAGGAATGAGGTCATGATCCAAGGGGTTTGGGCAGCCTCTGGAATCTGGAAAAGTTAAGGAAATGGATTCTTCCCCAGAACCTCCAAAAGAAATGCAGCCTGACTGATACTTTGATTTTTAGCTTAGACTCCTTTTGGACTTCTGACATCCAGAACAGTCAGATAAAAAATTTGTATTCTCTGTCTGTGTTAATTTGCCACAGCATTAACAGGAAACTAATACGATTAATTTAAAAATGAGGAAATGGTCAACTGCTTGGAAATTAAACAAAGTACTTCTAAATAATCTATAGTTCAAAGAATAAATCACACTGTAAAGTAGAAAATATTTAAACTAAATGACAGGGAAGGTATAATTTAACCAAACTTGTAGGATTCAGCTAAGGCAGAGTTTAGAAGAAGCATGCTTCAATACATATTAGAAAAGAACAATGGAAAAATCAATAATTTAATCTTTCATCAAAAGAATCTAAGGAAAATAAAGAATAGTAATTCAAACCTGAGGAAAGCGAATGGCAGGAAATAATAAAGATAGGAGCAGCCACTGAAATAGTAAAGTCAAAATATAGAGTATCAATAAAGACAGAAGTCCTTTAAAGAGTAAAATAAGACAGAAAAGTTCTAAAAAAAAGAGAGAGAAACTATATATTACCAATGCATAGAACTAATATGAAGAACTTACTATAGGTCCTATAGACATAAAAGATAAGCAAATATATGGATGACTTTTCACAAATACATTTCACATTTTGAGTAAAATAATAAATTCCAATTTACCAAAGCTGAAAGGAAAATAATTAATAAATATGAACAGCCTTGTAACTATTTTTTTGGTACCAGGGATTGAACTCGGGACCTTGCTCTTTCGAGGCAGGTGGCAGAGCCACTGAGCTAAATTCCCAGCCTAGTCTTGTAACTATTAATGGAACTGAATCGGTTATTAACAACTTTTGCACAGAAAACAAAAACCAAAACAACAACAACAAAAAAAGACCAGAAGACTTCAACAGTGAATTTATCCAAATATTTAAGGACAAAGTAATATGGATCTTACATAAATTTGTTATAAGAGTAAGAAAAGAGAGACTATTTCCTTTTTTTATAGGCTCAGCATTACCTTGCATCTCAAATCTGACAAATACAAGAAAGAAAATTTATAGGCCAAATGTTTTGATGACCAGAGATACAAAGATCTTAAAATATAAGCAAATAAGATTCCCCAATGTATAAAAATTCTTAATAGACGATAGATGGGGCTTACTCCAGGGATGCAAGAGTGGTTTAACATCTGAAAAAAACCCAATCAATATAATTCACCATTTTAATAAAAAGGAGAAAAATATGATTTGTTGATAAATGCATAAATAGTATTTGACATAAACCTATTTATAATTTTTAAAACCTCCTAGCACCTAGAAATACAATTTTACTCAATAGTGAAATATTAAAAGCTTGACCTCTGAGAATCTAGAATGAATTAAGGATGTCAGCTACCAACAATTCTATTCAACATTGTATTGGAGATTCTAGATAGTACAATAAAGACAAAGAAATGAAAAGCATAAGGGTTGAAAATGAAGAAATAAAAATATTATTCATACAGCAAGATGCTGTACATAAATACTCCAAAATACTACACACAAAACTAATACAGCTGGGTGGTAGCTTAATATACTACCAATGTAAGAAATGGGCAACTTGGTAAAATATAAAAGGTAGGATAAATTATAAAAGATTCATTCCTAATAACATAAAGACAGGGGTTTTAGTCTACATATTTTTATTATGCCATTTTTACACATAGTAGCAATCAAAAACTTGCTGAATGAGTTAATAATCTATTTTCTGACTTAGAAAACATAACTTATGGTAATATTTTTAAAGAGTTAAAATAAGCTAGCCTCACAAAAGTCAACACTTGCTAAACTGAGAGAAACTGACACATTACTACATAGCTAGGGATAGTATAGATTAACCAATACCTTTTAGAAATCACTTTGGCAGTATATATCACAGCCTGATCATATCATATACCATTTGTGGCTTTGATTCAATCATCTCACTGAGAAGGAATTATTGTAAGGGAATAATCCAAAAAAGGTTAAATGCACAGAGAGGATTCTTGCAACATTATCTATAACAATGGAAAAGCAATCAAGAGGTCTAAGAGTTAAGTGAGGCTTCTCATTTAAATGTAAGGTTTGGGTTAAAGACACATATGCATCCTGACCTCCCAATCCCAAATACCATGTTAGGGTAATTATCTAAACCACATGAGTTTCAATGGAGTAATAATAGTCGCTATAGAGTTGTTCTAAGAATTGAACGTGCTACTACACATAAAGCTCTTAAACTTTTGTAACATTAAGCATTCATGAATATGAAAAAGAATGTATATCAAATGATAAAATGTTGGCAATAATTTTAGGTGAATAAAAGTGGTTTATAAAACCATAAAACATATTTATATACATATACCATCTTTTTTTTACAAAAGTTATAAAACTATTCCCAGTTTAAACTGTGACCACGTCATATACAGATATACATGAGGATTAGAACAGAACATGGACAAATAAAAGATGAACCAGTTTGTGGGTGATCTCTTCATTTGGTAAACTGTTGACTTGTTTTATTTAACTTTATAACAAAGAAGAAATAGTCCAAACACTTTGTAGCAAACAATATAGAAAAGACCCAGGATCTCTACCTCTTTGTCTTGAATATTAGGGTCTGCATTATTTTCCATGAGCACAGCCATGCAACTGATATATCCCCCATATGCAGCACACTGCAAAGGAGTTCTTCCTGCATAATCTTGTACATTTGGATTGATCTTATTTTCTATCAAAATCTGGCAAACTTCAGCATTTCCTCCCAGTGCTGCCCAATGTAGAAGTGAATGTCCATCTTGGTCAACTAGATCTACCCTTGCTCCACCTGAAAAGAAAAAATTATAATTAAAATGTCTAATGTATTCTTACCAAAAAGAATAGAAGCTGGGCTTGGGATGTAGCTCAGTGGTAGAGTGTTTGCCAAGCATGTGTGAGGCCCTGTGTTTCATCCCCAGCACCCAGCACCAAAAAAAAAAAAAAAGCTAAATATAACAATAGTCCCTTAATGCACTTATATGCACTTCCTACTTCAGGGTTATACAATAAGCCTGTATTTTGGTCAGGATAGGAATGACTGCTCTTTTATAGCAAATGTCACTGAGGATCCAGTAGTGAGGAACTTTTCCAAAATCAAACAGCTACCAACCAACAGGGGGAGCTTGAGAGAGATCTGGAATTTTCTGATGTAAGGTTGAGCACTTTCCTTTCACCCTTCTGCCTCAGTGGATCTCCGCTGGGGAAAGCTTTATTTCAAGGTTAGCATGCAAAAATTCCTACCTTTTGTGAGTGACTTAATCAGAGTACTCATATTAACTAACCTTTAATAAGTGTCTGAATCACATCTTTGTGTCCCATCTCACAGGCTCGAAAAAGTGGAGTATGTTTCATGACATCAGTAGCATCTACTTGAGCATCATTTTCCAATAATAACTTCACAGTGGTGACGTGCCCAGAAAGGGCAGCAGCATGTAATGCTAAAAAGGAAGCAAAAGAAAGTGATGCACCATTGAACAACTGTACTCTTTTATTATTTTAATTAATGCAATCCAAATCTTAAGGATTCTCTAGTTTATTTTTTATTTTTATAGATTTCTAATTTCCTTCCTACTCATACGTATTACTCATACTTTTTCCCTTTCCTTCTACCTTGCTCTTCTCATTGTTTTATTCATTTCTATCCTGTTGGTCTGAAATGTTATCCTATTCTCAGGTACTAGCATATTAAACCTTTCCTCTTTTAGGAGAGTAAGAGAACAAAAATGACAAAGAGAAATGACTTAAATGATGCAGGCAATTCTGCCCTCTCAATAAACAGATGTCCACATGGGGCCACGTGACTGGGGATATCAACCCCACTGTTCTTTCAGCTGGCTACATGTGCTAGTTCTTTTGTTGGTCTAGTGTGCTAGTTGTGCTAGTTCTTTCGCTGGTTTTGTGTACCTGTCTGTACTGAAAGCACACATGTCTTGCTGCATTCAGTATATGTCATATAGCATGGCTTCAAATAGAAGCTACTTTCTCAGGGCTCAACTTTTTAAAAAATTCATCCTTTTCAACACTGGAGAAAAACACTGAGAGATTATATATTGTTTCCTCTCTGGTCCCTTCTAAGAGGTTTTAAAGAATACTTTTGGTATGTGTGTTTAATGTTATGCTGATCCCTGGCTGTTACTCCAATGTAATGCCTGACTTATGCTGTTCCTCTTTAGGTTTCAACTGACCCATTTGAACAGCTCAGAGAATTGTGGAGGTCCTTTCTAAGTATTATGGCTCTATAGTGCCTAAAACAGTGTCTCTTTCATAAAAGGGCACTTCACAAGTAAACTTGGAATGCCTGTAAAAAAATTAAGACTTTTGGGTTAGGTACTACTATATGCTGGGAACAAAACAGATAAGGTTACCTTCTAGAAAGGGAAGTAAAGCAAAGCAAAACAAAAAAACAACAAAACCATGAAAAACTTTATGTGATCATTACTTATGAAATGTCAACTTGACTTTAGTAAGAACCCTTTGGAAAATTATTAAAGCACTGGGTGTGTCTGTGGATGCCTGACACACAGGCCACAAAGTGAGGAGGGAAGACCCAACCTAGATATGGGTGGCACCAACCAATAGGGTTATAGCCTGGATGGAATAAAAAGGGAAAGAAGGAAGTTTTCCCTTTTCTTCTTTGGGGGAGCTTCAGTGTCTGCCATTGCCTTTGGATGTTCATCTCCAGTTCTTTCGGGCTTCTAGTGCAGTTTACAGGTGACCATTATAAGCCTACCTAGTAAACCCTTTATGCAATTGCATATATATTTTATATTAAATCTGTTCCTCTAGTGAACCCTGATACAACCTATCAACAAATTCTTAGGTTAAGTGATGGATGCTATAATTAATGCAATAGAAGGTATTCTGATATATTTGAGACCTGAACCATAAATAAGAGAGGATTTTGGGTAAAGAGAACAATTAGTACAGGACATGAATGACTTTGCATGATTAAGAAAGGCAAAGGTGACTGCAGCACAGTGAGAGTGAGGCAAGTCACAAGGGTAAAATAGACCAGATCATAAATGGCCACATAGATCAGAGTGATGGGAGATGATGAAGAGCTTGAAACAGGGGAGTGACAGTGTCTGATTTGTTTTAAACATATCACTCTAGCTGTTAGGAGGAGAATGCATTGTAGTAGATTAAAGTATAAGTGGGGAAATATAACAGAGTTGCAGTAAACAGTGAAAAATGATGGAAGCTTGAATGAGGGTGGCAGGAGTGGAAATGAAGAGAAACAGAGAGATTTAGAATATTATGGAGGTGGACTCTTGACAGGATTTGAAATAGGATCTCTGTATATATCTCCTGGAATCTGCATTTAAACAAATACCTTTAGGAATTCTTACACATTCTTGAGTTTCTGAACCACTGAACTAAAATGCTCGCTTCAGCAGCACATATACTGAACTACTGACCTAAATGGCTGTAGGCTAATTTGAGCCATTTGAGATTCAAACTGGTCTGAGTGACTTATGATACGTGCAGTGCTAGCACATAGAGAGAGTACAGACTGAATATTTCATTCTCAAATTTTGGCTCAACAAATTTTGGCTCAACATAACGAACATTCCAATAGAGTTAGGCTACAATGGAAATAGTGGGTTCACTGTATTTGAGATGTTCAACCAGAAGCTGAAAGACTATTGGCAAGAATATTATAAGGCAGATAAAAGCAAGACAAAATATCTGTGATAATTCCAAGATTTTCACATTTTAAGAGCATAGGAACCCTTTCCCCCCAAATTAAAATTTTATTATACTCAATACATAAAACAAATAAGAGGTCAAGGGTTACCCACTTGATGTTCTAGTCCCTCAGCACTACTTCAGGTACTTCTACAGAAATCTGTTCTGAAGAACATGATTTGAAATCCTTGGGCTAAGCTTAATTTTAAGGTAACTACTTATTCTGAAATGCTATAATTCTGTAATATGGCATCAAGTATGAAATACTCTATAGATAAATAGTATCAATGTCAAATTTTAAGACAGTAGACAAAACTTCAGTTAATAAAAAGATACAATTAATCATATTAAAGGAAATTCCTATTTCTATTTGTATTTGGTTTTAAAAAACCTTACACTTAATGATTGTTGCTTTTTCTTTGAAAAAGTGTCATAAGTTTACATAAGAACTTTACATTTTTTGAACTTAACTTTATATTATAGAAAACTTCAAACTACTCAGAAGAAAAAGCAATAGTCCAGTGAACTTAATACAGCCATCATCCAGCTTCAATGGTCATCAATACATAGCTAATCTTGTTTCATCTAACCACTGTCCATTCCCCAAAACTTGGGACTCTCTGAAGAAAATTCCAGAATCATATCCTTTCATTTGCAAATATTTTATCGCTGAAAGACAAGGATCTTTTCTTAAATACAGTGGTGTTATCAGTCAGGGGGTTCAGTCAGCAGACTGAACCAGTTGGCCAGATATTTTAACAGAGGATTCAACATAAAGAGTCATTAGCTATGTATTGAAGTGAAAAGATAAAAGAACGAACTTAAAGTATCACAGAAATAACAAATGCAGAAAATAGCTACCAACCCCGCAACTAGGAAAACAAGAAGAGGACAGAATTATTAAAACCTAAAATCTTAGAAGAGCTCTGCTAGTGAAATTCCAGACCTGTGAGGAGGGGTTCTTTATGGCCAGAGGTGGCATCTTTGAGGAGGGTGATTTGAGGCTGGCACTGTGAATGTTCAAAGAGATGCAGAGTGAAACTGTCACTGAAACAAACTATCACTGCTATGCTGAAGAAGCTGAAAACAAAAACAGGAAGTAAACAGGAAGATGGATTTCTGCCTTCCAGTCCTCTCGATTCTCTCTACTGCCCCCTATGGGAAGATTCTAAAAGGGTGCTTACTGGCAAACAGGAAATTTGATTTGCAGAGCCTCAGGCCCAGGACTGAGCATGTTCTCATTTTTCTGATGGCTTTCTCCTTTTTCATAGTTTATCTGAATCAGGTTCCAAACAATGCCCACACATTACTATTGGTAAGACTTGTTTTTAATGGGAGGGAGAGATGATGGAGAGGAACTCACTTTCACAGAAATGTCAGGAAGGCATCTCTGACATACAGTAAAATCCCCACAGGAGAAAGAACTGGGAATTAATGAATCTGAGAAGAATTTATGCCTCAATTCCAGCCATGGTGGATATCAGAAAGACACTTTTGGTCAAAAGGATGTAAGTATTATTGCCCATACCTTATTAAAATACATGAAAAAGTTAAACTAAAAGCAAGGCTAGTGATAAAGTATAAGACTGTGTGCTCTTACAATGTGGGAAAAAATTTTTAGCAGCTGTACCTTAGACAAAGGACTACTATCTAGAATATATAAAGAACTGAAAAAAATCAGACCCCCCAAATTCAAAAATCCAAAAATGGGCATCTGAAATGAATAGACATTTCTCAGCCAAAGAAGTAGAAATAGAAGATAAGCATATGAAAAAATGTTCAACATCACTGATCATTCGAGAGATGCAGATGAAAACAACACTGAGATTGCACCTCACCCCAGAAAGAATGGCTGCTATCATGAAATCAACCAATAACAAATGCTGGAGGGGGTGTGGAGAGAAAGGAACCCTTCTCCATTGTTGGTGGAAGTGCAGACTGGTGCAACCTCTGTGGAAATCAGTATGGAGATACCTCAAAGAACTAGGGCTAAAGTTCCCATTTGACCCAGCTATTCCCCTGCTCGGTATCTTCCCCAAAGAATTAGAATCATACCACAACGATATATATGCACCCATGTTTATAGCGGCATAGTTTGTAATAAATAGCTAAAGCTTGGAAACAGCCCAAGTGCCCATCAACTGGAAACTGGATAAAGAAGATGTGGTTTTTTTTATAAAATGGAGTACCAGTCAGCCATAAAGAACGAGAAACTAGAAACATTTATAGCTAAATGGATGCATACTGAGGTGATACTCTTAAGTGAAATAAATAGGACACACGTGTAAATACTGAATAGTTTCTCTGGTGTGAGAAACTGAAAGTGTAAATAAGGATTGAAATGATTAAAACGAATAATTGATAATTTGAAATAGGAAGAAAAGGTCCAAAGGAGTACGGGAAGTGGGAGGGGAAGGGGAAAGGAAAGAAGGGAAAGGAAAAATTATGAGAAAAGAAAAAAAATGGAAACAAAGTCTATGTAAATAGGGAAGGGTGGAGGGGGTGAAGGGCACACAGGCAATGGGGAAAAAATAAGAACAAAGATACATCATGTACAGATACAAGCACCCAGTGATAGATGTAAATGTATTGTATACCTAAAATGTACCAATAAAAGAATTTAAGAAAAAAAAAGACTGTGTACTAACGTAAATCTGACAAAAATGAAATGTTCAGATCATTCAATTCTGTATACCTACAGAAAACCAAGATCTACTATGAGGCTTTGATAAAGAAATAATTTTGAAAGTTAAAGTCTTTATTATAAAATTTGAATTGTGAACTAAAAGCTTAAAAATATAATTTGGAAAGTGTGATATTCAGTAGAGCTGTAGAAGAAGGGGTATTATTATTATTTTTTTCCAGTACTGGGGATCGAACTCAGGACCTTATGCTTGCGAGACAAGCACAGTGCCACTGAGCTAAATCCCCAGCCCAGGAAGGGGCATTATTAAACGCAGCAACTCCAGCCCCCAGTCAATAGTTTTGGCCAAGAAAGATCTTATCCAAGGGTGTAAATGGCCCTAGATGTTTTTACAAATAAACCATAACACTGTGAAACCCCACAGGAGTTTTTATTCTGTTCAGTGTTACCCGAGCTAGTGTGTGATTTTCCTTCTTCATCTGGACTTGCAATTAGAATGTAGGACACGAGGAAGATCCCTCCAAGTTGAAACTTAATGCTGAAAAAAGGTGTATGCTTCATAGTAACCAGTGCATAGTTAAAGGGCTCTCTTATTAGAGAAAGAGACTGAAAGAAGCATAGACTAAGAGCTTTCCCAGGCTGACTTGAAGGTGTGAAGCTTCTAAGGTCATGGGAAGTTATCTCTAAAATGAGGGATTCTAAGACCTGAGAAAGGTGCACAGTAAATGAGACTGGTGACAGTACACTTAGATGTGTGCATTTCCTAAAATATAAATATACATTTTTGAAAATTGAATAACTACTAAATATAATTAATTACTAAATATGCATAGATTTAAAATACAAGTATATGCTTTTTTTTAGCATAAAGATAAATGACAAGAAGAGTTTCCATAATCATGTAAAAGGAGTGACCAAATGCCACCATTCATCTTGTAGGAACATGTGTTAATTTTAGCCATAATATTTGGAAGAAATGAAGCCTTTAGAGTGACATCTTGGCAAATTCAAAACATAAAGAGTAAATTCACACAGTATTAGATTAGGAACAATGCTTTCAGTTGCTATTTTACAAATTTTATAGTGTAGCCTATACTTTGGAACCTGAATGAAAGCAAACAGAACCTGTCTGCCAGCTCTTACCTGTGCCTCCATATTTGTCGGCCATGTTAATATCAATGTCAGACTTTAAACTCAGCATAGCTCTAAGGACATCATCACTGCCTTTCCCTGATGCCCACATAAAGGATGTTCTTCCTTCCAGGTCTGAATCATCTTTCACTGAAGGATGTTTTAAAAATACTTTAACTGTTTCCTGTAAGAAAACTTCATTAAAAAAATTGAGACAACAGGATAACACTTTTATGGTAACAACAATACTATTATATGGGACTTCTAGTAAGAAACAAAGTATTTTCCCCTGCTTCTAAATAAAACGATACTGTCTTTACGAAGTATAGCTTTCATTGAGAGTAATAATCTTTTGTCCTTACATATGAGTTTTAGTTTCCATAACCCTTCAAAAACATAATCCAACTCCCTCATTTCACAACCTCAAAATTGAGAATGATCATCTTCAATCAAGCTTGAAAACTTTTAGGCCACTGTTAAAAACTCAGAGGTGACAATTAAAAAACTCAGAAGTATTTAGTATCATGGGCAACATTAAAGTGTATGTGTTGTTCCTGGGCATTTCACAAACAGAGATCCATACAATTAGGTATGCTTCTAGAGAAGGTAAATATATTGTCTCAGAGTCTGTTTTGTGACTAAAATTTCTAAAAATGGTTAATACATTTATTGAATACTGATTGATGGTTACTAAAAAAATGCAATGTTCAATTCATTTAAATAATTTTTTTTTTAGCATTTCCTATATGCAAACGTCCTTCCCATGGAATCACACAAAAATTTGGACCCTTGACAATCCTGATTCTAAGTGGCAATTTAAAGCGGGTTAACATTCCATCATTTTAAATTGCCTCTTTTCTCAGAACTCGGATTCTTACAAATTTTTAGGAAAACCAAAAAACTTGTTTATATGGATGCAAAATAGTTTCAGAAAGGAATTTCTGGAGGCTGAGAACTGACTAAGAATGTACAAAAGTATTTGTACATTTGTACAAAATACTAAGTATTTTACAGAAAGAATAAATTCAAGGGGTCCCTCATTTTACAGATGAAGAAATTTAGGTTCAAGGTCATACAAATATTGATGGTAGGCACAGGAACAGAAGCCAGGGCTAAATCGCAGCACTTTTTTTCACTGCATCATACACTGTTTCCTAGTCATAAAACTATGTGTTGACCCAGTGAGGTACAACACCTGAGTGCTCTTAGTGTATGTTCCCTAAGTATATTTGAATAAAGAAATGAATTGTAAAAGTTGACCTTTTTTGGCTTGTTTTTTTTCTTTAATTTGCAAACATTTTTTGTTGAGTATGTTTTTGTTAATGACAAATATTTGTAGGGTTTTGTTGTTGTTGTTGTTGTTTGGTATTTTTCAAAGTGTGTTGAAACTTCTTATGAGAAAAAGAGGTCAACATGATTGAGGGGCTTCAAATAGAGTTTAGAGAATTTGCATCATTATTAAAAATCAACTGCAGATTTCTGAAAATCAACTCTGAAGATTATCTAAACCAAATATTTCTTTGATAAAACATCTATAGCACTCTACAATTTTTAAAAATAGTTATTTAATTATTATCTGTTCATTTATTAAACTTGGGTCTAAAATTTGGGTTCAAGATCATAGGCAAGGCATTTAACCTCTTGGACTCCTGGTTTTTAAAAAAATCTGTGAATGGGATGATATGACCTGAATAATAGGCTTATGTTGAATTGTGGATTCAGTTCTGATTTCCATAGATTAACTAGCTTAGACCAAGTGAATTTCTTATCTTATTTGTAATAAGAAAGAATTCCTCCTCAAAAGTTTACTTTTTATTTTTCTGAGCTGCTGGGAAAGAAGAGGAGATAACTGTTTGTCAAAATTCTAGGTTATAAATTGAACAAATTTTTAGGAATGTCAAGAAGGGAGGACCAGAGGTATATTTGGTCTGGATACCAGAGACTAAGAAGGGTATGAAATTAAGATATTTTAGCAACTGAGTATTCAACAGAACATCTGGAAAGGTCAAGCAGTTGAACTTATATATATATACTGGGTTGATTGATAGTATAATAATAATAATAATAATTTAATGAAACCAAGTATTTCACTATGCACACCCATGCAGAACTATGACTGCTTTAATGTATGCAGGCTTCTTTACATAGGTCTTGGCTCTTGGGGGCCATTCATATTCAGGAAGCTGAAATAGCCTAGATACTATTAGGCTACTGCCTGGTGGATTGAGGATTCAACAGATAAGAAAGTGCTTTCTAAATTATAAAGAGCTGTAAGAGAGGAACAGTTAAATATTACATATTCACTACTTCTAGAAATAAAAACTCAAAATTAATTATTAGCAATAGTAATAAGAATGCATTCTATTTCTTGAGTACCTGCTCAGTCCCAACAACTAGAGTAGGCACTTATCATTAACTTTAACTTTTAAAATAATCATAAAGAAAATTTATAATTCTTCTTATTTTACATACAAAGAATATTGTGTGAGGTCAAGCTAGCAAACTGCACAGTCAAGATTCCAGCCAGGTTTTTCCAGTTCCAAAGCCTTGCCACACTACTTTCAAGATAATTACAGATTGCCAAACACTAAGATATAGTTACTGCTATAGAAGGAAGAAAAAGATGAGGTACACTTACCATAAAATAAAAATTACACTGAACATTAAAATAGAAACTACAAATAACTTCCTATGTGACTAACAACTATAAAAACTATCACATGCATCTCAGGCAGAATTAATAATACGAACAATTACTTAAAGATGATTGCTACACCAGTACAGACAAATGAGTGTTCATAAAACTGGTAAAATTTGAGTAAGGTCAATGTCAAGTTCCTGTTTATTATATTGTACTAGATGTAACTATATGGCTAAAAGGGGTGAAGGGCACCTCGGATCTTGTGTATTTTTTCTTGCAACTACATATGAATCTACAATTATATAAACATAAAAATTCTATTAAGAACAAAGTATTGTCGTGTTTTACTTACAGCAAAGTTACTCTGAGCAGCATAGTGCAGGGGTGTTGCTCCTTGACTGTCAGATGGGATAGTTCCAGACTTATTTCTTTCTAAAAGGAGATGGACAATCTGTGCGTGGCCTGAGAACAGACATGACAACATAGTTACCACATATAAAGAACCTTAAATAATTAGTAATCTACTTAAAAGAAGGGGGTGAGAAAAATGATGAGCACATAATACAGCACTCACAATGGTTTCTGAACAGCAGCCCCCAGTGATGCCTCTTGTAATTTCTCACTAGCCTATGCTGATAGGGCAGAACAAAGATGAAAACTAACAACACTGAAAACTTAATGTTTCCATTGAGAAGGAAGTGGCATTGGATATAATTGCAAGATTGAATTAAAAAAACTGTATTAAGTATCACCTCATTGCATTCCCTGGCTTCACTCTGGAAATAGCCTACAACAAAAGAGGGAAGGTGTCAGGTCTTCTTAGGCTTCCTTGTCTTGAGGTTCCACTGCCCAAGCACCAGAGCTACACAAGTGTTTCCTCCTGTTATTCAGGTGGACAAATGATAATACAATCTCTTGTATCTCTGAAGCCTCCTGACCATTCCTTCTAATTTCTCTCTCTTAGTCTTTTTACATTTGGCAGATTTCAAATCCCACAAAATAAGGGGGCAGGGATGATGAGGTGGTATAATACTCTTCAGCACAGTCTGGAGGAAGTGATTTCTACAAATGCAGAACTGTAGAAGAGATCAAAGAACAAATAAAGCTAGTAACCATATATATAGGAAACCTGAATTCCATACTGTATTGTGATGGCATATTGAGGGAGCCAGGCAGCAACAAAGATGCCATATTAGCGTATTAAGGATATATGAATGACAGGCAGAAAAAACAGAAGTTGAATGAGAGTTGTGCTCATCTACTCGTTTTTCATACACACGTTAAGGTGGGGAGTCTCCAGAACACAAGGGTAGGATTAAAGGCATCTATGTCACAGTTAATCTAAACACAGCTCATCTTGTTTGAATAAAGAGAAAAATTCAGTAAAGATCATAGAAATAATATACTCAGGACAGGGAAAAAGGCACATTAAGAGAAAAAAAAGAGCATACCTCTGAAAAGAAGGATCCAGAGGAAAAATTCAGGAAACTGGCATCTTCGACTTAGTGCAAAGAGAGATGGTTTCTATGAAACAAAGAGAATGCCCTAAGAAGGAAACAGGCTGAAATGAAAAGGCAGTGGAAGGAAGTAAAAGGAAATAAAATGAGATAAAAAGAAATATGCATGACAGAAGGAAATGAAAATACAATCAAGATTACAATCTATATAGGAGGCAGAAAGAAAGAAAATTTATAGAATAAAAAGTTAGTCTAGTGAAGTGGAGACAAATTTGGCAACTATGCCCACATTCTACAGAAAAAGAAAAAATGCATGAAGCCACACATTAAAATGAAGTCTAAATAATAATTTAAAATTTGACCATAAAAGTTGAGTGCAGATATATAAATCATTTTCAAAAAACACAATGTGTAACTTTAAAGCTAATATCAAGATAATAATAATTAGTATTTTAATTTATTTTATAAATAATAAATTTACAATTTAATAAATTGTGCTAAAATCCTTTGTTTTAAATATATGGGAATCAATAGATGAAGTATTGCTTTTGACTTTGTCTCAGGCTTAAAAATGCTCTTGATAAATTTAAAAGTAGTCGCTAATAGAACCCAACAATCCTTCTGAAACATTGGGCAATTCAAAAGCAAATAACAACAACAAAGCTAATCTATATACCAAAAGCAGAAAACAAAGGAAAATATTTTTTTAAAAAATGATAATCAGAGGGGAAGGGGACAGGAAAGAAAAAATTATGAGAAAAGACAAAAATGGAAACAAAATCTATGTAAATAGAGAAGGGTGGAGGGGGTGAAGGGTGCACAGGTAATGGGGAAAAAATAAGAACCAAGATTCATCATGTACAGGTACAAGCACCCAATGATAAATGTAAACATATTGTATACTAAAATGTACCAATAAAAGAATTAAAAAAAAAATTATAATCATGGCACAATGGCAGAAAAAAAGATTGAATTATTTATCTTTGAACAATGACTATTAATGGGTACAATGTCTTTATTAAAAGAGAAAGTCTCTTAAATTACACTTTCTTAAAAAAAGTAACATCTACATATATATAACATATACATAATATACAGCCTCCCATCTAAAAAAGTGACCCCCAAAGCCATTAAGTAAAAAGCAAATATGAAGAAAAAAATAAAAATATCATGGTATTAGCACAAATATAGAATTAAAGCTCTCCTCTTAAAAGCAGTGACTGTGAAAAGAGGTTTATGCTACATGTTGTCAATGAACTGTCATTCATTTTATAAGAAAAGTTAAGACATACTGAAATTAAAACTAATATTTAACAGAGAATAACTTATAACTTTAATTTTTTTAAAGACAGGGTCTTGCAATGTAGTTCAGGTTGGCCTTGAACTTGTGGCAATCCTCCTGCCTCATCCTTCTGAGTGCTGGGATTACAGGTGTGTACCACCATGACTGGCTAATGGAGAATAACTTTATACTACTAAAAATTAAGCATACAGTAGGGGGAGTTAGTTTATAAAATCATTCAACATATCACCTAAAATTAATTACAGAGGAGATGAAAACCAACAGGGAAAGAGAAGGTACAGAAATTCTCCTACATGCATACGTTCCCCCTATTGTTGATCCTTTATTTACAGCCAACTTACCTAGTAAAGCTGCCCAGTGAAGTGGAGTTCGAAATAAGTTATCATATGATGTTATATTGCAGCTTTCATATGAAGTTAAGACATCAACCACTGTCACATTTCCATCAGCTACTGCAAAGTGCAGAGGAGTGCGACCCTCATAGTCTTGCCAGTTCAGCAAAGACTCTGTTGGAGCAGCATCCTATTTTTAAGGAACCAGAGATCACACATTTGTGGAATACTCAGTAAATTCACAGAGCATATTGACAGAAGTTTTCTAAACAAAACCTCTACATTCTCTACAGGCACAAATAAACTGGTAAATCCAGAGAAAGTATACAGTATAAATCTTTAAAAATTAATTTTTATTTCACTCTAAAAAGTACAGAAAAGAATATAATAACTACCATGTACTGACTATATTAAAAAGGTATCAATATTTTGCCTAATGAGCTTTTGTATCTGTTATGGATTCAGCTAAAGGTGTGTTTTGCATTTTTGTACATATGTATGCATCCATACACAATAAATATATACAAATAGGTCTATGCTTACATAATATATATATATATATATATATATAATTTACATTGTGGCAGTATACATGTATATCCTTTGACAACTTTATTTTTCAACTTTATACTTGTGGGTATCTATGTTGATACTAGTTTATTTGCTGAACTACATGAATAAACCATGATTGAGTTATTCGTTCTCCTACAGTTAGGTTATTTCCATTTTTTTCAAATAATGCTGCAAAGAGTATGTTTCCTGTACCTGTCTCTTATAGCATATGTGGCTACATACCAAAAGAATTGCAGGGTTAATGGATATCTGCATCTTCAACTAGATATTGTCAAGCCTCTCTCCAAATGGTTGTACCAATTAACACACCCATGACAACATGTAAAGGTTTTTATTTGCCTACCTGCTAGCACAAATTAATACTTGGTATTATCAAGCTTACTACATTTTTCTCCCTTCGGAGTATGAAAGACATTTCACTGATGTTTTAATTTGTAATTCTTTTATGAATGAGGTTGAGACTTTAAATTTTTAATATGTTTATTTGTGAATCAATTTTATTCCTTTATAAATCGACAGTTTTTCTGTTGGATCTTTGTAGGAGACATTATGCTTCGGTTCCCCTTCAAGTCTAAGGCCTTACTTCCTCAGCTGGTAGGAGTGGCGTCAGCTGATGACCCTTAACTGTCAACTCTCTGGAACTGCTTTCACTGAAAAGTTCTCACCCAAGGTTATGCTCCTTCTCAGGTTTGGTCATACCCAGAGCCAAACCTGGATTTGGCTTCAACTTGAGAACTCTCTGAAGGGTCATATCAGATTTAGAGCTTCTTTTACAGTGAGTGAGTCTATTTTATTTAAAACATAAAATGTATAATTTAGGCCCTTGAGTCTTGTAATGAATGAGATGTGTTTAAAAGAGGACATGAGGACAAATCAGAGTGGAAAAGGGATAATATGAGTGTAAATTGCTCTCCAAAGACTTCAGGTACTGAAATTTAACAATAAGGAATATAAAATAACAATCTACTAAATATGTGAGAAGATAAAAATGAAATAGAAATCAAGAAAGGAAGAAAAACCATCATAATGATATAGTGGATTTGCAAAAGAACCAAATAAAACTTTTAGAAGTGAAAAATATAACCACTAAAATAGAAAGGGTAAACCACTGATTAGACTTGGCTCAAGAAAGGTTTAGTATACTGGCAGACAGATCTGATATGATTATCCAGAATGGAGCACACAGATACAAGGAGACAGGAATACAAAAGGAAGTTCAGAAACATGGAGAAGAAAAGAGAAAATTTCAAAAAACATATAATTGGATACCCTGAAGGCAAAAAGTAGAGAGAATGAGGGAGAAGCAATATTTAAAGAGATAATACTGCAGTTGTACACTTTCTAGAACTGAGACACAACACTCGGAATGTATATACCAAACAGGATTTTTATATTTATTTTTTTCTGACAGGATCTAACTATGTAATCCAGACTGGTCTAGAAATCCCTATGTAACTCAGGACTTTTCTGTCCCAGCCTCCAGAGAACTGGGATTACAGATATGTACCACCACATCCAGCTTTTCAAATGGTATTTTAAAAAAAGCCACACCTAGACACATTGTAGTATACCAAAAAGAAGAACTTAAATGCCTGCTGCACAACCGTAAGGACCCGAGTTCGATCCCCAGTACCAAAAATAAACAAAAACAAAGAAGAACTTAAAAAAGCAGGCTAAGTGAAAAGATAGATAATCCATAAAGCAAAGACAATTAGACCACGAATAGACTCCTCAAGTAATAATAAAAGGCAGAAAGCAACAAAATATATCCTGAAAAAGCTGAGAAAAGTAACTACATAGAAATGTGTATACAGGAAATCTATGTTTTCAAGAGCCAGGATGAAAAGCAGATATTTTTAGCAATTAAAAATAGAATACACGTAACACTTATATAAAAAATAGAAATTCTTAGAACAGTAATTTTAGAAGGAAAGCTGGAGATTCAAGAAGTGAAGAGCAAAGATATTAGTGAACACATAATAAGTAAAACTAATCCTTGTATATATGAAAGAATAACTTAAAAATCTAATTTGCATCTCAAAAGTCTAATTTGTGTATTGAAAGCAAATAAAACTAAATATTGCAGTACCATAGCATGTAAAATTGAAAGTTGGGACAGAGTGATTAGAAAACCTCAAGTAGGGGCCGGGGATTTAGCTCAGTGGTTTTGCTGCCTGTTGCGCAAGCGCAAGAACCTGAGTTAGATCCCTGGTACTAAAAAAAAAAAGAAAACCTCAAGTAATCTACTTTGGAGTATTCAAAATTAATAAGTAATTTAGCAAATTAGGTATATAATCAATGAACAAAAAAATCAATTGCATTCCTCTATACCTGTAACAACCAGTTAAATGCCCTATGTATGTTCAAAAGTCCTCAAAAGTAGCTCTGTTTATAAAAAAAACTGAAAATAGTTAAAACTCTCTCAATAGAATAAATAATAATGAAATATTATTTAACAGTAAAAATTAAATGGAATACTATGTAACAGTAAAAATTAATACACTACAGTTACACATAGTAACATACATAAAATCACCAGCGTAAGATTGAACAAGAAAAGCACATTCCAAAAGAATACATATAATATGAATCCATGTATATAAAATTTTAAAACATTAAAAATGAAGCACTAAGGGCCGGGGATTTAGCTCAGTGGTTCCGGCGCCTGCCTCGCAAGCGCAAGGTCCCGAGTTCCATCCCTGGTACCAAAAAACAAAACAAACAAACAAAAAAATGAAGCACTACGTTTTTTATGGATACAAATATGTAAAGTAAAACTAAGGAAAATCAGTAGATGACAAACATGAAATTGAGAATGGTCTTTGCCTCTGAGAAAGGAGAGCATAGGGGAGTATTCAACTCAGGGGACTTCAAAGGCTTAATGGTAATGTACCTTTTCTTAAACTCAGCAATGAGGACATGAATTTGTTGTTTACATAGCCTTTATAATGTACATGCATTTCACTCATATTCACTTATATGCATTCATTGTTACTTAATAAAACAAATATAAAACAATGTAAGAGAATTATAAAGTCAGGAAAGTAGTTGGTGTGGGGAGTGGATGCAACCTCCAGGCAGTCTTAAATAGTGGTATTGAAACGTTCTATTTTTGGGGAAATGGGTCCACATGTTTGTTGTATTCTTTGGTTCATAATTTGTTTGTATGTCATACATATGCTTTTTGACATGTTGGATATTTCACAATTGTTTAAAAAGGATGTTCAGGTCTAGACCACCATTCTACTCACCAGAATGCATCTCACTGTATGCACAGCACTTGGATCTTTATGGTTGGCTGCCCAGTGCAGCGGGATCTTGCCTTCAACATCAGGAATCCCAATGTTGGAATCATGCTTGATCAGCAGCTTCACATGCTCAGGATTGTTGTAGTAGGCACTCCAATGCAGAGCTGTTTGCTGCAAGATTGAGAGGTTGGCAATTAAAAGCAGAGCAAAATAATGTGTAACTTTCCCCAAACTTTCATTGTGATAGACATCATCATATGTATTTTACATTACATGGTCATCATCACATCTCTGGGAGATAAGTACTCTTTAATTCGCATATGATGATGAGGAAAACAAACAAAGAAAGATAAATAATTTGCAAGGACATAAAGATATTATGTGGCTGCCTTAATCCTAGCATCACACACTCTAGATTCAATCACCAATCACTGAAGACCACATGAGGCTTTGAGGGAGACCTCTAGATCCAAACCATAACACTAACAAATATGAAAAAGGCTACTTCCACGAAAGAAAAGGAGACCATAACTCCTCTGTAGTTACCAGGGTGGAAGACATCTGAGCCACTGACCTTTTGGAGCCAGGAAATGATGAATCCTTCCAAGGTTAGCTAGTGCCTAGAAATAGCAACCAACTTACCCTTGGTAGGAGAACCAGCAGTCCAGGTATACATCCCACTTTGTCTTTTCCAAACTCTTATAGATCCCGACAACATATCCCTGAGGGCCTCTAATTGCAAGCCTACTCACTGTACACACCCTGCCTCTCCCATTCCTTCCTATAAAGACCACAATAAAGACTCCAGGCTGTGCTTTTCTTTCTGCCTTCGCACTTTTGTGGGTCTTCCCCATGTGGCCCTGTGGAGAATGGTGTCCCTTTTTCTCTTGGGAATTGTTAGCAATCAACATTTTTTTCAGGAAGTTGTCTTTGTTTCTATCATTTCCTCGTACCTAGTAAAAACAAAATCCTGGGTAAAATGTATGAAGTGTGTTCACATGACCACTACTACAAGTAAACCTATTAATATTAACACCAGTAAGGCTAGAGGCAAAATTACATTACTTTTCTTTGAAAAAAATTATATATAAATGTTGACTAATAATATATATTTTATCTACAATTCCATTTTTGTACAAAATTTTACCAACAAGAAGGGTAAGTTCTATCACACTGATGTATTCCCATCCTACAAGACAGAACCTCAGGTGAGTTATTTTTTCTTTAGTATGAACTTTACAATTAAAAGATAGTATTTCTTTAGTAAAATCAGCTAAATGTTTCCATACCATGTTTTCTCCTTGTGTAGTCCTCATAATTCACATTTGTCCTTCTCAATTGACAAGATTGTTTTGAATAATGTTTTCTTACATATTTACTGTAGTCCTATAATGTGACAGTCAATGTGTAGGCCAACAGATCAATTAAAAGGATGAATGAGACTTGGCATCCACATTGAAGAAAATAAAAATTATATATGAGTAAACCATGGAGAAAAAAGAACAGTGTAAATTTAACACATTTTTCATCCTCACTAACTTTAATAAATAATTTTATTAACTAATTTTTGTTTGAATTAAAGTTCAGAGAGAGAGTTAAAAACATCAATAAAGAGAGACATAAAATTATATATACAGGTTAAGTGTAATCAGCTAGTAATTTCATTGAAAATGTTTATAAGAATCTGAAAGCCCCTTATTAAATCCAATCAACAAAATACATTTGAACCTAAAAAAAAAATGCAATGAGAGACAAGTGATGGTAAATCACTTTATCCAAACTCAATACCTTCCCCTACTGCTTGTTCTCAGTTTTTATTAGCCAGAATAATATGCAATGGCAGCTTTTCTGAGTCTCACAAATTTATAATATATTTATCTCTGGATAAAAGGATTTCAGTGCAAAGTGAATTTTTCTTTATAATCCTATTTCAGAAGAAATAATCAATGAAATATTCTCTCTTCTCAGAAATTGTTGGTGAGTATGGATAAATGAAAGTTAATATATGGATGCATTTATATCTGTGTAATCACTCAATATATCCATTAGATCTATTGCTTTAGAATAAACATCATTATTTAAATAATGTTAGGAAATTATAAACATTTTAAATATTATTTTATAATTTTAGGTAAATAAAAACTACAGAATATTTGTATGATGATATCTCATGGATATTTTGTGACCATAGAGTAAACAAATTTAAAAAGTAGGGAAAATAAAATCTTTTACAAAGATAAGAGATGATTATTATTTCCTCCAATACCCATAATTTTTATTTGGCCCACGAACTAGCACAAACAATCAACAAGTGGGATCTCTTCTTATTAAAAAGCTTCTGCACAGCAAGAGAAACCACCAGCAGTGTGAAGAGACAACCCACAATGTGGGACAAAATTTTCCTCTGTGTTCCTCAGACAAAGGTCTACTTTCTAGAATCTATAAAGGACTTTAAAAAATCAGACCTCCCAAATTTAACGACTCAATCCAAAAATGGGGATCTGAAATGAACAGACATTTCTCAGACAAAGAAGTAGAAATAGCAAACAAACACATGAAAAAATGTTCAACATCACTGGTAATTTGAGAGATGCAAATGAAAACAACACTGACATTCCACCTCACTCCAGAAAGAATGGCTGCTATCATGAAATCAACCAATAACAAATGCTGGCGGGGCTGTGGGGAAAGAGGAACCCAGCTCCACTGCTGGTGGGAGTATAGACTGTTTCAACCACTATGGAAATCAGTATGGAGACACCTCAAAGAACTAGGACTGGAGGTCCCATTCAACCCAGCTATTCCCCTGCTGGGGATCTTCCCCAAAGAATTAAAAGAATCATTACCTCAGTGACATATGTGCACCCATGTTCATAGTAGCACAATTTGTAATAGCTAAAACTTGGAAGCAGTCCAATTGCCCATCAACTGGAGACTGGATAAACAAAATGTGGTTTTTTAATAAAATGGAGTACAACTCAGCCATAAAACATGAGAAATTAGAAACATTTATAGCCAAATGGATGCACATTGAGGCAATACTCTTAAGTGAAATAAATAGGACACACGTGTGTAAATACCAAATAGTTTCTCTAGTGTGAGAAACTGAAAGTGTAAATAAGGTTTAAAAGGTATAATAGATAATGTGAAATAGAAGGGGCAAAGGGGAAGGGGAAGTGGGAGGTGTAAGGGAATGGAAAGAAGGGAATAGAATCAGTATGAGAAAATGAAAAAATGGAAACAAAGTCTTTGTAAATAGGGAGGGATGGAGGGGTTGAAGGGAGGGCAAGGCAAGGAGGAGAAATAAGAACTAAGAGAGATTATTTAAAGTTCACATTTCCAGTGATGAATGTCATTATTTTGTATACCTAAAATGTACCAATAAAATAAAAAATTTTTTAAAGTGTTAATGGGACTTTGTGGATTGATCAAAGTGCTTTGGTCAGCAAAACATTAGCATTACAGATGCCATGATTTAGGAATAATATTAATGTATTGTACTGGTAAAGTAAAAGTTGATCTAAGAACTCTATTAAGCAAATTTTGAAAACTACACAAAGAACACTATGAGAGTGAAAAGATTCTTGAATATAAACCTAGTAGATTTAATTATAAGAGTTTCAATTTAATGGTACGATTGGAGTAACAAGACTCTCTGACTAAGAGCTTGGTGGAAAGGAAGAGGATTATTGCTCTTCTCTAACTAAAGGCCATATTTTTTGCCTATAAAAAATGAACAGAGCATCAATCAAAACAATGACCAATGTGTACAATATCAGAACATTTAAGAGCAGGGACAGTAACAAACCCTAGAAGTAAATGCTAGAGCAGATGTTAGACTTGACATGGAACTAATAATTATTTTATAGCTAACATTTATGGAGACTATACTGTGCATTGAGAATTGTGTTAAGCAGTTTGTATATATTGTCTCATTTTATCTTCAATAAAGTTACTATCCTTTTTTTTCACTTAAGAGAAATTTGAAGCATAGAGGAGTTAAGCAATTTGCCCAAGGACACAGAATAAATAAGTCATAGATCCTGGACTGAAATCCAGCAGATCTGCCAAAGCCCAGGCCACACTATCCCCTGGGCATTTGGCCACCACAAATGTAACTACTTAGAGTAACCTTCATGACCTTCTGTCAGATATTGGACTTCAGAGTTAAGCAGGCCTAAATTTAAATTCTAGTTCTACCACTTGGATCTTGGGCAAAATTTTAATCTTCTTTAGTTTGTTTCTCCATCTGTTAAGAGGTTAGATACTATCTACTGCATGGTAGCTAGAAGGATAAAATGACAGGATTTAAGAGAATACTTTACTGAGACATGTTCTACCATATAAATGGGTGTTAATTTAGATATTATTACTTGAAGTTACACATCTCCAAAGGAAACATTTACTTTCTGTTCTCATTTGCCCTCCATGTTGTTATGTATTACCTTGTTTTTATCCTGAGTATCCACTTCACCTGGTGCCATAAACTTCAGCAGAAGTGCCAAACACTTAGGGCTCTTGTGCCGGGTGGTCAAGTGCAAAGGTGTCATCTCTTCTAGATCCTTTTGCATCCAGTTTGCTCTACGTGTAAGTAAGAGTTTCATAAAACGATAATTTCCCTAAATATAAAGAGAGAGTGATGGAAGGAGGAGAAAAAGGGAGAGAGAGATTTTACTTTGGAAGTCATTTCTTAAAATTAAAAAAATATTGTAAGTATTTTAATAATTTTCCTAGAGTATAACTTTCAGAGAAACAAATAAAAGAAAAAATGCTTCCAAAACCCACTAAACTAAGATGATAATTATTTTTTTATGTTTCTTTTCTAACACAAATATAATTTACACAGTGGTTATTCAATATTTTATTGGGCTAAGGCAACACATTTTATCTAGTCTAATAATGCTAAATATTTGGAAAGTTTCCAATGGTTTCTATTATAGAAAAATGCTTTAATGTACACATTTTTTTACAAAGCTTTTTTATAAGAATAAATTATCAAGGGGCTGGGGATGTAGCTCAGTGGTGCTGTGCCTGCTTGGGAAGCACTAGGTCCTGACTTTGATTCCTGGTACTGGGAAAAAAAAAAAAAAAGAATAAATTATCAAGAACCAAATTGCCAGGTCAAAGGAGTTTGCCCATTTTATAATTTTTAGTGTATCTTCCAAATTACTATCTGTAAGAACAATATGTGGGTAAATTGTTTTCAGAATATTTTGACCAATATATTATAATAACCTTGTGAAATAAGCAGAAATATTAAACCCCCAATTCACAGGTAAGGGAACTGAGATGTAAAGGAGAGAAATATCTTGCTCATGGTCCTCTGTTTAATACAGAGGGGGTGGTTAGTTTTCTTGAAGAGAGCTATTTACAGAGAGAACTAAAGAAGTGGCTTACACCAAGTTTATGCCCTAGACTCATGGCATACACTACAATCTAGAAGTCATCCTAGGCCATCCACTAGCATGCAGTACTCTCTCCTTCTCCAGCCTGGAGAAAGAAGCTTCAACATAAGGCCTAGAGCAACACAACGTTGGGAATGCAGACCAGCCATTACACAGTGAGTCTGCCTAACATGAGAGCTCTGAAAAAACCCCAAAATTTTCTAAAAATAGTTTTTTAGGGCTCTTTTCTGAGATTTAATTTCTTCCAGTTCTGGCTGGAAGCCTCCTCAAGCATGGTGTCACAGATATTTCAAGGTTAAAGTGATGAAAAGTATTGCACGATCAAGTTCTTTGCCTAAAACTGCCTACCTATCTCTCCCCACTCAAAGCACAGCAGCAGGCAGGGTTCTGTCTTCTTCCATCTTCTCAGACACTCTTAACTTTGTTGGAAGTGGGGCCTTTTGGTATAAGGATGCATCAAGGAGCTATCAGTATCAGTAAAGAAGACATTTGTTAATTAAGCAGATGACTCACAGAGAAGAACAAACGAGATGAGCTACAGCAACAATGTGGTGCACAGGGACACAGGAAATTGCCTGCTTGCCCACACAGCCAGAGCCAGGATAACCTCCAGCCAGGGCTTGGGCAGAGATAATGAGAGATAAGATAGAGGGATGGCAGAATCCCTAAGACTGTCCGTATTAGATGAGCAGATCTAGAATGGACTGAAAAAGCAACCGACTAAACTTGATTATTTCCTCTAAGAGAAACTCTCCATTGCAACCCTAAGTAGAACTTATTTTGTTATTCTTCAATCACTTTCCATTTCCTTCATAGTACTTTTCCCACTTTGTAGTTACAGATGTATTTGTTTCCTTTCACTGTGATCTCCCTCACCAACTATAAGCTCCATGAAGGCAGAGGCTATGTTTTACTGACCACTGTGTTCACCACAGTTCCTGGCACAAAATAAGTGCTTAATAAATATAAATAAATTAGAGGAAGGACAGAGTATAAAGAAATGAAAAGTTCCAGAAGTTTTTGTTTTCATTTTAAAATTCTTACAGTTGCTGTATTAATTAGATCATATAGTTCAGAACCTTAGTTCTCAAATAACTGGAATTGTCATTGTTACTTTTATATATTTCATTTATGAGCTTCATTAGTTGTGTACATTATTTACCTGGAGTCATTTTTTCAGTGTCAGCTCTTGAGAAGAAAGGTACAAAATTTCCTCAAGAGGGCGCCCTGCTCTAAATTTCTTGTCATCTTTCCTTTGAAAAAAGAAATAGTGCCCAGGAGAAACAAATCTATATGACACTTCATACTGAAAAATGAGGTTTGCCCTTTCTGAGCGTAACATTTCAAATATTACAGAATAATTCATCATGACCTTTTAAAGTTATTCAATCAGACAATCATTTTGATTGTAAAATTAGAGGAAATAGGAAAAAGGAAACTAGCGTGTGTTCAGGGGGTGACTACTGCATTATTCTAGGGACTCTACCTTCACAAAACATGGTACCTGCCTGTAATGTTTACTCATTCATTCACTCAACAAACATTCACTGAGCCCTGTTATGAAGCAAGCGAGAGTACAATGTTTGCACTGCATTTTACTCATTACAAAACCTTTTGACACAGATTTCATCTATCTCCTCATGGAAGTATCACGGAAAACATTTACAGATTAAATAAAATATCTTTCTATACTTCCATTTCCTCATCTGTAAAACAGGGATTTTCACTATTATTATTATGAAATTATTATGCATGTGAGATGAGATAGATAATATTTGTAAAGTACTCATTATAGTGAACAAAGCAAATGCTCAGCAAATGTTTGCTAGTATTATTCTGAGCAGTTTTCCAATATGGAGGTGGCAACAAAACACAGGTGAAATCAAGGATGACCTACAATAGAGGGCAGGTAGATAGATTTGTTTGCAATATTTATATTCACCTACTCATTAAGGTGAGAAACACAAGGGACACGTAAAAGTAAAAATAGTTGGAATGGTATAAATGATGGTTTTGAAATAAACAATGGTTTTTCTATTTTTTTTCTTACATTGAGAAAGAGTTCTATGTCTTTCCTATAGATTATGAGCTCTAGGACCAATAGAGACACAACCAATAGGAACTTGGCTGGGACCTTGAGAAGAGGTCAGCTATTTGAAGTTTGGTCTTTCCTGTTTTGAAGGACAGATACCTATTATTTATTAGCTGTGATAGCTAGGGCTAGGAACAATAACATTCACTTGGACAAAGGGCACCCTCCATATGCAAATTCAATCTCTGTGTATGAGCAGATGGGACAAAGAATTTAAAAAGCTAAAGACAAGAATAGGGCTGAGGTTGCAGTTCACTGGAAGAGTGCTAGCCCAAGCACGCACAAGGCCCTAGGTTTGATCCCTAGTACTGAAAAAAGAAAAAAAAAATCAGGAGAATATTTCTAGTGTCAGTGGAAAAGGAAGACATTAAATCTGAGATTGGGGAAGCAAGCTTATTTGTCAATCCTCTGAAGGTTGTTCAACCCCACGAAGAGGATGTTTTAGGCTACTTTACTTCCCACAAAACCTCCTCCCATACAAAAATAAACAAACAAAAGTCTCAACATTTGAAATAAGGACTTGCTTAATTTTTAGGAATATTCTTATAGTGCAAATATTTGGAGTAGGATATGGAAGTAAATTATTTAGTACAACATCTTAGGGCCACACAGAAACTGGTCCTGAGTTGAGGACTGCCTGTTTTGGGATCTGTTTTTATAATTTCTGACTGGGCAGAAAATAATGTAAGAGTGAAGGAGAAAACTCTGATGGCAAGTGAGCAGAAATGAGAGAGCTGAAGTTACAGGCAGGTGTTGACTTAGTCATTAAAAGGACATTACTCTGATATGAGCTGGTCCTTTGGACCTCTGAAATGTGAAAGTATTACACAGAAAAATCTCTGAAACAGTAAATAAAATGGATTTTTTTGGTTTTCATTAGTCATAATTCTCATCTTAATTTTCCTGTAATTGTTAAACTAAGGGTTTTGTTGGTGTGAATCACATGAAGGATTGTGACACTTGGATTTTCCCCAAATTATGAAAAGGTCAAAATCTTTGAAAGAGTGAAAGAGAATGAAAGAGTTTTTTTGACTTGGAGAACAGTGCTTGAAATGAATCCGTGAAACAAATCAGCTCCTAATGTTAATTTAAATTTTATAGTTTTGTCTATCCTGTTCTCTTAAGATGAATTATTTTTAAGTATATAGCTATTTAATCTTAAAAACAACTTTATGGAGATTTCAAGAAAAAGTATTTCTATAGTTTGCTTTTTGTTTTTTTCAAAGAAATAAACCAAGCTGAGTATGTGTATGTCTGCAATCCCAGTACTCTAGGAGACTGAAGAGGAGGATTACAAGTCTGAGCCCATCCTGAACAATTTAATGAGAGCTTGTCTCAAAAGGGGGGAGGGGGGCTGGAAATGGGGCTCTGTGTGAAGACACTGGGTCCAATTTCCCCTACTGAATAAAAAAGAAACCAAACAGATACAGCTGATGCTCTTTTTGTGTTCCCAATTACCATCTCTTCTTCTTTGGAGACTACATCATCAATTGTGTGTTTATCATTCCAATAATTTTTAATACTTTTATTTCATTCCTGCATATCCATAAATTATATGACATTGTTTTACTCTTCTGAATCTTTATAAAATAGTTCTGTATGAGTCATTGGCCATCTTTTACTCAAAGATTTAACCAAATTGGCTAGCTTATACATTTTTACTGAAGCAAGTATTCTATTACATGAAAATAATATGTTTATTCTTCTCCAGAGGGATATTTAGCACATTTCTCATTTTGACTATTAAAAATGGTATTGTAATTAATTTTCATATATATATGAAACATATATAAATATATAAAATATATATATATATATATCCTGGTAAATGTGCAAGAATTTCTGAAACTTCTACTCGAAACTGCATTCTCATCAGTAATAGAGAATTTCTGTTTCTTCATATCCTCATTACACTTGGTTTTATTGGACTTTTGCCCTTCTAATTGATATACAGTTGTGTTTTATCTTAAATTTAATTTGCATTTTTCTAATAGAGTTGAAACGTTTGGTTGACCATTTGGTTCTTCTGTGAATAGCCTTTTTATAATATTTACTATTTTGAAACTTGGCTATTTGTCTTTTTCTTTACTGGAATCTTTTTTTTTTTTGTACCAGGAATCAAACTCAGGACCTTGGGCTTTCAAGGCAGGCACAGTGCCACTGAGCTATATCCCCAGCCCTGGAATTCTTCATATATTCTGGATACTAATTCTTAGTTGGTATTGCAAATATCTTGTCTCTTTGTGCAGCTTATCTTTTAGCCTTACTTGGGCTTTTCTACTAAGAATGAATAATCTGGAATGATACTGTTAGCTCTTTAAACATTAGATTTCTTCATATATTTAGCAATTTTTGTTTAAAAGTGAATTTTTTTTTGGCACTGGGGATCAAACTTGGGACCCTGTGCTTGCAAGGCAGGTGGTGGAACTACTGAGCTAAATCCCCAGCCCCTAAAAGTGAATTTTAATGACACTGGAGTTGTTTTTCATTTGTTTCTTGGCTCACCCTTTTGGTTAGACTCAGCATCTACTAATTTATTATAAGATCTGGTCTTAAATTTCCTGGAGCCCCATCTCCAGTGATGTTAGAGACACCATAGTTATTGTCATTCAGCGAAATTGGTAGCTTTCTGGTCCTGTGGCTTGGATTTTGTCTTGTTCCTGCTACTTTTCTAGACAAATTGCTTGCTCTAAAGCTCTGGCCTCATATTAAGGCCAGGAATATCCAAAACTTTGAAGTACCTTCTTTGCTTTAGCAATAATACAACTGTTTTTTTGTGTTTTTTTTGGTACCAGGGATCGAACTTGGGTCCTTGCACTTGACAACTGGTTTTCAATCACGTAGCAGATGGAAGGGGTTATCTTCCTGAGCCTAATGTATCTGAAATCATATGATTCAAGACTGATGTCTGTTCTTAGTGCCTTTATCACTAACTTCTAGACAATTAACAGCTGATCTTGGAAACATTCTGAGTTCCCACTTCTACATTTCCTCCCCAAATGGTTACCATATTTTTATATCTGGCCACTAGGAGCCTTTGCTATTTGCCTCCTCTTCAGCTAAAACACTTACTTTAACAGACTTCAATGCCTAAAACTTGGTTAACACTGTCTATAGCAGCTCTTTCTCCACTGGAAGACTGAAGGGACCAGATGTTTTACCACAAACAGTAGTTTAGGACCTACATGTTTCCCTATTAATCTTTTTTCATTTTGTCCTCTCTGCATCCCCAGCATTTATATTTACCCTACTGTAGTAGAGAAAAAAAATTATTCACTTATATACAAATGTTTATTTTTTGGTTTCATTTATAGGGTTGTATATAATTGTGTCCTGGAACTATTGTAACTATACTTATAATAGCGCATACAAATGTGAAGACATTTTGTTATATTTCATTCTAAATGCTAACTGTATTATATACCAAAATACATTATTTAAAATCAAAATGGAAATAAAGAAACATGATTTGTTATTAATTCTAATGATATCTATATAATTATATATTTATAAACTCTCAAGGCATTTACCATATTAATTTTTAAAGAGAACCACTATCCCTAGGAAGTATATAAGCAATAATCAGTAAAACTTGTCTGTAATGGTTGCAGACTCAAATGAATTTTGGAAATATCACAACAGTTTTGGAGGAGGAAATGTGTCAGGAGCCCTGAGTGTGCCTGCATGGACTTACTGGGAATGTCAAGGATAGAAAGCCTTGATTCCTCTTTACTGGGGCCATTTCTCAAAGTTGAATTTGCAACAAGCAATCTATGGGCATGAAGTAATATCACCCACAGGGACGAAGAGCAGGCTTATTTAATATTATTAAAAAGCTGGTGGTTTCCAAAATCCAGCATTTCTCCGATGCCATATGTTATGATTTGTTTGTTTGTTTCTTTTTTTTTTTTTTGGTATCGGGACTCAAACTCGGGTCCTTATGCTTGCGAGGCAGGTGGCGGAACCACTGAGCTAAATCTCCAGCCCATATGTTATGATTTGAATATGAAATGTCCCCCCAAATCTCGTGTGTTGAAGGCTTGGTCCCCAGATGATGGCGCTATGGGGAGGTGGTGGAAACTCAGGAGATGAGGCCTGGTGGGAGAAAGCAGGCCACTGGGGGAGTGTCCTTGAAGGGTGTGTCTTGTCTCTAGCCTCTTCCTCTCTTTCCCTCTCTTTCTTTCTGCTTCTTAGCTGCCATGAGGTGAGCAGCTTTCCTCTGCCATACTCTTCTGCCATGATGTTCTGCCTCACCTCAGGCCCAGAAATGATAGGGCCATGCGACCATGGACTGAAATTTCTGAAACCATTAGTCAAAATTAGTCTTTATTCTTTTAAATTCGATTTTTCTAGTGTTTTGTCACAATGATGAGAAGCTAATATATTGTGCAAACCCCTGTGTATTGTATCCATCTGAGTCCTCTGTAGTGTGCCCATGGTACTTGGGGAAAAGGGAGACTGATGCAAGAATCCAGATGTTTCCACTTCTTGTTATGCCATCAGTAATACAAATTCAGATTTTTGTTTCCAATGAGAGTCTTGTGTTTTCTGCCACAAGACACAAGTTAATTTGCTACCTTTTCGGGTAAAATTAAATCCCAGACTGACAAGAAAATAAAAGAGGGAGTGCTATTAATTCAATTCTGTATGAGGTAATTTAAATAATTTGGTCACTCCCCAGCCTCTGCTGCTCAGATTAATCTGATGAAGTGCCATACTTTTGTCAAGAAAATGTAGGGCTGAGGGACAGGTTGTTGGGAAAGGCAATCTATCATGGTCCCTAAGAATCTCTGCATGTTCTTATTGAGTACAAAATGCAAAATGTTGACCACCATTAGGCAACTTCTCAAGGCTGTGTTTGCAACAAGCAACTGGAAGGATGGGGTCATGTTTTCCTCTAGGTTTACTTGCTACCTATTATAAGAAATGGTTCAGCATGCCTCAGTTATGATGGAAACCCACTGAGTGCAACATCTGTCTTCCTCTCTATAACTCTCCATGTTTGTTGGGAACCTATACAAGTATGTATGTGCTCATGTTTTTTGCTGTGCTATGAATAATAAACTCCTTTGTCTCTGTCCTTGGAGTCTTTTGTCAGCATCCATGAAATAGTAACAGACTAACTTCTTCTTAGCTTATATGTATGGTAAACTCAAATCTCAGATCCTTTAAATAATCCTATTTTATTATAATGTGGAATATAGTACAAGAAGAAATGAAAATTATGATTAGGTAGACAGGGCTAGAAAATGAACAGTCTAAAATAGCTAACAAGGAGCCTAAAATTTATCAGATTGGCAAAGGGGAGTGCTATAGACTGAATGTGTTTCCACAAAATTCGTATGTTGAAATTCTATCTGCCAGGGCCGGGGATTTAGCTCAGTGGTTCCGCCGCCTGCCTTGCAAGCAAGCAGAAGGACCTGAGTTCGATCCCCCGTACCAAAAACAACAACAATAACAACAACAACAACAACAACAACAACAACAAAGAAATTCTATCTGCCAGTGTAATAGAAGGAGACCATGGGCAATGATTAGGTCATGAGGATAGAGCTCTCACTGATGGAATTAGTGCTGTCATAAGAGACCCCAGAGAGTTCTTTCTCCCTTCTTCCAATGTGAGGAAGCAGGCTCTTAACAGACACAGAATCTGCCAGTGCAATGATCTTGGGCTCCCCAGCCTCAAGACTACGAGGAGTACATGTTTGTTATTCTAGCCATGCAGTTTATGGTATTTTTGTTATAGCAGCTTAGGTGGACAAGACAGGGAATAATGAAGAACTTTTAAAAGACAGTATGACTAGATTTATATTTTCAGAAAATACTCTGGATGTTACATGCAGCACTGATTTGAGGGAAGCAAATCTTTCGACAAATAGAGCAGTTAGAGTTATTACAGATATCCAGAATAGAAATATTGGAAATAAGGGGACAAGGCAGTGAAATATTTAAGAAGACTTATGAATAAGTAGAAGATGGAGACTGGTACCAACAACTGAAAAGATCGGAATAAAATTAGGGTTAGAGATGAAGATTTTTGAGTTCTGTTTAATTAATCAATTAATTATTAATGTGGAGTTTGTAGTATTTGAGAGGAAAGTATATACAGATAGCTAGTAAAAAGAGAGTGTATATATGGGTCTGAAGATTGGAGGAGATGGTTACTTTCAAGGTACTTAATAGCTGTCTTAACAGTTTTCTACAAAGGCAATACTTTTTAAAACTTATTATTATTACAAACAAAAAGTACAAAAGCTGGAAATAGGAACCTCTGAATCTTATGTGAAATACAAATGTAACCTTTAAATATACGCAGAAATGGCTCTGTGCAGTGCAACCATAAGATGCTACTACCATATAAAATACACACTATAAATGCTTCTGTTCTTAGATAACTTTCCTGTCTCTATTGATTTAGGTGTTTGCCTGGTATTCTCATTTCTTAATCTTTAAAGTGAATTTTACAGGAAAGCAAACAGTTATAAATATCAAGTTACTGAAAGATATGAATTCACTGAGCTAAAGAAATTAAATCTTCATTGTCTATCTCAATGGCAGATATTCTCCTCCCTTCCTTCAAATTCTGACCCTCAAGCCTAAATACTGTGTTTCATAGCTAAAATTTCTAATTACGTGTTGGTGACCACATGACTAACCTGCCATCTTAAGCAAGTCTTTGAAAATACTTTTAAAAGTTATTTGATGATTTTCTAAGCAAAGGCTAAGAATGGTGCTTTAGTGACAGAATAGGAGCTTTATTTGCTATTTTCCAAGTTTAAGATGCTCATCCATCTGGCAGAGCAGCTAGACAATACATCAGCCAAGAACATCTCTCTGGCTAGAAACAGATTCTGGCTCTCAAAGAGGATTTGACTGAAGGAAAGGCAACATCTTTAGTTGCTCTGTGGCTGAACTCTTCTAATATTTCTCCCCAATGCTTCCTCCAAGCCTTGGCTGCATCTACTAACTTGGTTACCATAGGAATAGACAGAGCTATCAAGTGGCACACAGTCAAATAGCACAAGAGAAAGGGAAAATGTTACTGTCAAAAAATCGGCTTTTTTTCTGTGAGAGGAAACTATGAAAAGATACTGACGCTGAGGCTTCCTTAGCTAACGCCAGATTTTTCATGCTTCTTTCCTGACTAATATAGCCTATTTGATTTAGATTATTATGAAAATTAGTCCCCTCAGCAGATTTTCATATATAAGAAACTAAAATAAATATTGAAAAAAATTATAAAATGCTGTAATACTTATTTTTACAAGGACAATTCTATTGTCCTCATTTATTTTGAGCAGTGCTTTAAATTGGCTCAACCTTTACAAATGATTATAAAATATATTTTTTTCCCATAGTTGATATTTTATTTATGGGACCCAATTCTTTTGTCTTAGTTTTTAAACTCTAGTATGCATCAGGATCATATGGAGGGGTTCAACACAGATTGCTGAGGCCTTCCTCCAATGTTTTGCATTTTCTGGCTCTAGCGTAAGGCCCAAGAATTTGCCTCTCTCTTTTTTTGAATTAATTAAGTTTATTGGTAAGAATTTGCATTTCTAACATGTCTCTGGGAAATGCCCTGCTGGTGTAGGGGTCTACACTTCAAAAACCACTCTTTAAACAAAGAACCTAGTCTAAGAGTTCTCGATTCTCAGGAACTTAAAAAGAGCCTGTTCTCATCCCAAATCAATAGAACTTCTAGGACTTTGAAATTAATATTTCTGAAATTCTCTACAGCTGATTTGAAAATGCAATCAGGATTAAGAATCATTGACCTAATTCAACTGTTCATTCAACTTATGCAAATAGTTGTTGGAAGCTTTAAAAATAATTAAAATACAAGATGTACATTCACATAAAATACAATATAATATAAACAAAAAAGGCTATATGCAGGAAAAGGGTACAGAAAGGCCATAGAGACAGATGGAATAGAGGATATACTTTCAGTCTGCTGTTGGCAGAGGAAGGGTTAGACTGGGAATGACTTCACGAAGGATATGGCAGCTGAATAGCATCTTGGCATGGCATCACCAATACTTTGGCACCCCTCTTTGTCCTCATCTTATTCCCACTCCTTATTTCTTTGATATGGACAATATTTTCTAAAGTTTCTATAAAATTCTATACAAAGATAGCTTTGAGTCTTACTTTCACCTCTTCTCTGTCTCCATAAGGCCTTCCTCTACAGATGTTCTGAAGCCAACATCAGTAAGTTGTATAAATCAAATCTCTTGTATCTTCTTATTAAATTCTCACACTATCCCTCATTCTGGCTGTAGTAGATAGTGAAACCCTACCGTAATACAGTGAGATCAGTCCTATGACAGAGAGGTAAGGGCAAATAATAAGAACTCTGATGAAGGCCACCTAAATCAGCATTTAGGGGCAGGTAAAGGGTTCATAGAGCATTAAACGGTCCCTGAGATACATACAGCCCATAAATTGGACACAGCTATGTATAACAAAAAGAATTTTTAAACAATGAAGTTTTGTTACATATATATTAACTATAGGATATATTTTATAAGCAGCCTAAGACAATTCTTCACTCAGGCAAGATAGGTATATTAAACTCATGGGCCACAGGTTAGAAATCCCTGTAATTGTATATATACAATCAAGGCAGCTTAAAATAGGAAGAAAGCTGAATGCGCAAGGTATTGTATGTGGAGGAGGTGGAACAGTATGGAAGAGATAACTAGAATAAAAGCATTAAATAGTGTTATGGTATAGATCTAAACTGTCAGTCAAAGCCCCAGGTGCTTATAGGTGGGCCTTTTGAAAGATGACTGGACTATGGGAGTGGTAGAGCTGACTTGCTATTGGGAGGCAGGGACTGGTTGGAAGAGGAGAGTCACTGAGAGCATGTCTTGGAAAGGTTTATCTCTCTCTCTCCTCAACTTCTCCCTTCACTCTCTGCTTCCGGTCACCATGCCCCTTTCCCATGTTGTCCTATTTTGGAGCCAGTGGACTGAAAATCTCTACAAACTGTGAGCCAAATAAAACTTTCTTTAATTTATGGGTGTCTAGTGTTGTGTCACAGTAATTAGAAAGTGACATAGGGAAAGCCAAAAAGGGTAACCAAGAGCTCCATGATGAAAGGTGTTGGGTTAAAGAGTTTGGACCTTCTCATTTTGGCTTCTGAAGTAGTACTCAGGATTTAAATAAGGTGGTGGGTGATTCAAGAGCAATCTCAGCCAGATTATCCTTATGTTTCAAAAGCACATCATTAAATTTCTCCTATCTTCAGTTCCCTTCCTCATTAAAAATGAAGACATTAGATTATGATCTACAGTTCCCCCCAACTTAAGGTTCTTTATGACTGAAAGAGGCAGAAGACCCCATCTTTATAGTTAGTACTTCAGAACTAAGTGTTTTGACTCTGTCTCACAAAGAACTTCATTTCTAATAATTTGTATTTTCCCTAGCCACAAGGTGATAGTTTTTGAGTCTGTTTCCCTTTTCCTAATACAAATAATTCTCTTTCCTAGCATAGTGAAATTCAAACTTTAGAAAATCCAAGAATGCTGCCCCCATGGGGAAGTGGTATAATTAAATGAGAATAGATTTGGAACAAACCAGATCTGAGGACTTTTTGGCTGCATTAACTGTGAAGTTAACATGAGTTCCTTCTTAAAGCCTCAGATTTCCCACTGGTTAAAAAAAAATTAGTGACTGGTTCATACAAAGCATTTAGTAAATACTGGTTTAGTTCTCAGATACCATTACTCTTCTCTCATTATAATAGTAGCTTTTGTCAACAAAATGTATTTGCTCCTAGTGTTCTAATTATTTGATGTCTTTCATAATCTGTATGGCTCATTCTACTTACAGGCCCTGACCAGGCTTTTGAGTAACACTGCAACCAAATTTATTACAACATCTCATGTATTGATATTAAATTCAGAATCTAAATGCAAAAACTCTTGTTTATCTTCTCATTCCTTTGAAGCACCCCAACTCTTGTGGTAAGGTCCATCTTTAATTTTCTAAAAGTACCATAGCTTTCTTGACTCTAACATGTAGTTTAAAAAAATCAATTCATGTACTATGCTAAGATGGAGCTTTCCCTTTGGGGGAAACTGAAACAACTGATCAAATCCATCTGTTGTCTTCTCTACCTCAGTTCCAACTATGGGTGAGATTTCTTGGAGAGCGGGAAAGATAAATGTACAGATAAATGTATAAATAAATTTGACTCAGAAACCTTTAATGAACCTCATTCAGGCTATGCATTAAACGTTTAATTAAAGGCTGATTATAACGATGACTTAGTGACTATTATCATTTTCAAAATGGTAGCCTACATCTTCACAGTGGTGATACTGAATTGAAATCTTTATCTTCTAGTCTCAAATCTAGTCATCTTTCAAAAATTGAATCACAACCTAACTCCATCTACAAATCAACCCCCGAACTCTGTACTGCTTCTCACCTGCCTACCGCCGCTTGAGACCTTTTCTTTTTGAAATTAAAGGAGAGGCAATTGAATTGCTCAAGAATAATGCTATGGTTTATTGGCTGGAGTAGGAAGAAAGATTTGTAGATCAAAGACTATTTTAGATGTGCCAATTTGTAATTTATCCCAGGATAGGTGTCCTGATGGCTGCAGCAATCTTTTAGCTCTAACCTAACAGTTCTAAGTACAAGCATACCACAATTTTTAAATCACATTTTAGTATCTCCCTAAGCTTTTTGTGGAAGAACTAGAAAAAAACATTTTTAGATAGCTATTCAATATTTTAAATTATATTTTATACTTGCTGAAAAATTTGGAAAGTTATTGAATTACATAAAGTAAAAAGATCATCTATAACTCCAGAACCTTAATGTAACACACTATGTTAGCATTTTTTTGTGTGATCATTTCCATTAGTTTTTAGCATTTTTGTTTAACATGAGAAATGATTTTATCAAACTATACATCTAATTTTATATCTGGAATAAGCAATGATTTTCTTTTACTTTATTTTTTAGTGCTGAGGATCTAACTCAGGGCCTTGTGCATGTTAGGCAAGTGCTTTACCACTGAGCTATCCTCCTAGCAATAAGCAGTTATTTAAAAAGTGGTTTTTGTCATATGACAACCACCATGATAACAGATTCAGGTGGAAGTGGTCAAAGGATGCTAACATTAGTGGGTGAAAATTTGAGAAGTATCAGGATATTTACACAGTATCAAATTAGCTCTCCATAAGAGATTTTTTTTTATTACAAAGAAAAAAATAGTGACATTATAGTGGAGCTACCTAACAGAGGCAATTTTATCCAAGTGTTCAAAATTAACATCACCATTGCCTAGGCAAATTGACATCCCATGCTTCCTGCTATGATGCACTGAGAAGAACGTGACATTACTCTTGTAGTATTCTTATCAAAAGTGTATAATCTGAATCTAATTATGAGGAAACATCAAACAAATTAAAAATTTTACAATTGAAGTGGCTGTAGTTTTAAAAATTGTGATTGTCAAAAAGTATGTATGGACACAAAGAAAAATCTGAGGAACTGTTGCAGATTAGAGAAGATTAAAACAACATAACACCTGAATTTAATGGCTGAGCCTGGATTTTGTTTTGTACAGATAACATTATTGGGACAACAGGTGATATGTAAGTATGATTTTTCCCACAGATAATAATATTTACATTAACTGTCAGATTTTTGTAATTGAGCTGTGGTTATGTAAGAGGATGTTCTTATTTTCAGGAAATAGGCACTGCAGATTCAGGGCAAAGAAGCATCAGAGTTTGCAGTCTACTGCATAGGGTTCAGAAGACAGTCTACACACTTACATACACTGAAAGAGGAGGATAAAGCACATGTGGTAAAACGTGCACAGCTTGAGTGAAAGTCACATGAAAATTCTTAGCATAGATTTTGTAACTTTTCTGTAGATCTGAAATTAGGTCAAAATACAAAGTTAGAAGAAAGAAAATATAATTTTAGTTGTCAGAAAAGTAATAACATATCATTGAAGGAATTTGAAACACAAAGAAAAGTACAGAAAAGGAAACTGATCAGCCTGTGTCTCATAAACCTGAGGGAACAATAGTTTATACTTTTATATATTCTTTTTCTTGTCTTTTGTTTATAAGCACTTGTTTCTTATCCCCAGATTGTACTTAAGTTTCAAAATGCTCCACAATCATTCCATATTTAATATTCACAATAACCCTGTTATGAAAGCCATAATTATTTTCACTTTATAGATAAGAAAACACAAATTTAAAAACATTAAATTATGGGTTTACTTAAAAAGATTATTAGGTTTATATCACAGAACAAGAAAGAGAAAGCCACTAACTAGCTTTGACCATGATTTATAAACTGCAATTTTCTTTTTTTGTAAACGAGAAGTTTGGAGTAGATGACTTCTAAGTTTCCATCTAACATTGAAATGATGTAATTCTAATATGGTCTACTATCACAGCATTTAAAAAAATATAGAATATGCAGTGTCTAATGTAGTGCCTCATATATAAAAGGCACTAGATAAATATTTTTAGAATGAATAATAAATGTGTTACAAATAATAAAAAGGATAGTTATTTATACAGGAAGGTTAAATATTATATGTGAGTAGTTTGTAAAGTATAATTTATAATTATAATTAGTTGTTTTTGATGATTTGGGATAAAAATATAAAACTAATTGTTGTTTATTCTAAAATAGAGACTATGTTAGGATAACAGCCAACAGATGTCATCTTTTTATAGGGATCTAAGATATTTACTATGAAGTTTATTTCTATATTACTCTTGCTTCCAGTATAATTCACTTTATTCTCATCAATAACCAATTTAACTGACTGTTTACAGACAGATGGAAAGACAAATGACAAATTAGTACTCACCAGGTTTGTGGCATGGACATAAAAAGTGAATTTATTTTTCAAATACCTTTTATAGCCATAGCCTTGCAAGTAGAAGATATCTTATCTGGTTTACTATTGATCCAAATGACAAGGCTGAACATCAGATTAAGGATATGTCAGAAACCTGAAAGAAGGCTACCAACAGATGCAGCAGGATGGTAACTTCTTTCAAAATGATCTATTAAGGCTACTGTGTTTACAAAGGCAGTTGAGAAAACACAGCACAATATACTATGTTATATCAAGTATTCAGCAGTGTGGCCATAAAAACTTGTGATAGCAATGTGAAGCCCTATGTACCAATCATATATATGTTTATTTCCAGCAATAAAACTATGCAGACTTTTGAAAATAAACAAAAGATATGGGGACTTTTTCTTTACCCATATTCCTTTCTATTACAACAGTTTCTTTCCTAAGAAGTAGTAGCGTTCTTAAGAGATATCTATTGTAAGATATCTAATTTAAGCTGATTAATTTGACTATCCACCAGAAAAGTCAAGAGCAATTTTAAGAATGTCATTGTAATGTTTTTTTCTGGAAATACTGAAATAAGACTTGATTAAGCATGGTAATGACTAAAACATATTATGTCAAAAGGGAGTCCTTTTAAACTCTGAAGTATTTCTTATATAGAACACAATACTCTATGAACAAAGAAATATTATCTTAGGGATAAAATACCAAGCATACTAAAAACCAAGAAAGTATCAAAAAAACAATCTGTTCAGAGGTCAGGAAAATCTGTTTTTGTGATCACTTTGGGATTAGCACTTCTTTACAGAAGATTTTTGTAGACTAGAATGAATTGAAGAATTTTGTGAGAATCATGGGAATAGAAAAAGCTTCAGAAAATTCCCCTTTCAGATGACTTTAGACAGACTTGTGCTGGTTTTCCAAAACCCAAAGTTCTCTAAACAGTATCAAGAGACCAACACTTAACATTCTTATAGACAAAAACTGTGGTTTACAACACTTTAAAACATCATTAAGCCATTCAACGTTTTTGTTTTCCCTTTTACCCAGCATAGGACACTATTTATAGTAATAATAAAGTCTATTTTTATCATCAGATTAAATAGTTGTGAATATAAGTGAAAATGTATTAGCATTATTAAATGCTCTGGGTATAACTATGTCAAGGCATCTAGATTTTGGTCCTAGCTCTAATTAGCTAAGTATGAGCATGTCATTCAATTTGCCAAGTAATTATTGAACACCTACTTTATATAAGGCATTGTTTGTAGATGTGACGAACAAGACAAATTTCTGGACTGCAATTTCCTCAATTGTGAAATGAGGGCATTCATCTAAGTTATAGAAACAAGCACTTATTTACCAAAGTGTTTAACAGAGCACCAGTTCCTTGAATGCTATCAGCTTATGCTAAAAAAGTATTGGATCAAATGATTGTGAGAAATCCCAGATTAATAAAAACATGTTTTTAATGTCTAATTTCTCAGAGCCTCTAAGATGTTCACATGTATTGTGAATTTCCAGGAAGGAACATGCAGTATTGCCCAAACTTACTTGACCATGGGACCCATTTTTCACAAGACATTTCAAGAGGATATTATTTTAAGAAGCTTTGGGAAATGCTGCACTTAATGATGTTCAAGGTCCTTTTAAGTTTTCTATTTTCTCTGTATAATAAACAGAGATGCTGAACACTGAGCCTCCTTTTGCATATGTAAAATAAACTTGAAGAAAATATGCTTGAGAGGAAAAGAAGTTCACAAGTACAAGAAAAATGTTCTTTCAAACTATGATTATTAACAAGAAGTCAAGCTACTGATAATGAGTAGCATGAAATTCACTGAGAATGAATGCCAGAAAATGCAGCTGGAAGACAAAATTACAGGGAATCCTGTAGCAGGGATTCTTTCTAATACAGCCTCCTTTCAACTTACTTTCTCAAAAGTAACTAGAATATGCTTTGCACTGCCTCACAAAATGCAGTGATTGCTAAACATCAAATGTGTGTTAGATTTTATGCTTTTACCTTGAGATATAATTTACCTATAGCTGCATGTGATGTCTATTCTATTGCTTCCAACATGCCTTGCATTCATTGTTTACAAGCCCATCATATTACTTCCATGCATATCATGAACTCAAATTCCCTAACACATTCTTAACTTTCTTCTGCCAATGATAAGAGATGCTGCCCTGGTTAGAATCAGCTGGTAGTAAACAGGGCTGTAAAGCTCAGAGCTTCCCCGTTTAGTCAGGCACGTCTCAGGAGGATTTCAGGTAGCTCACAATAAATCTAGTTAGTCCAAGAAGACTAAATTTATGAATGAGTCTGCTTAGTAATAGAGCCGAGATCAAGAAGGCCTCCTCTGACCTAGCATGGAATATTCAGTGGAAAGAACAAAACTTTGGAAGTGCAGCAACTTTAATTTTGAAGGCCATCAAAACAAGTAAATAAATGCTACTGCATGACACTGCAAAATTTAAGGTATAGAGAAGTGATATATAGAAGAAAGGAGAAAGAAGAGAGAAAGAAATGAAGTGGAACAGGAAAAGAGAAATTTAAAAACCTATGATTCGTTAGGAAAGTAATCACCTTCCTACATGTTTCTAAAAAGTGTTACAGCCATTTCTACTTCCAAACTTTGCTTACTCTATTCCCTCTGCTTGAAATCTTATTCACGTTCCAATTTCTTATATGTTTTGACCAATTCTTTAAGGTCCGCTGGAAATTTCAATTCCTTCCTATACTAGGCAGATTTAGTACAAGAGTAGGCAGTCATTTAGGTATTTTAAGCAGAAAAGATATTAGTATAGGAATTATATGATTATAAAATAATAAAAGGACATCAGTTACTTTTCAAGGAATAGCTCCATAAACACATTTGTAAAATCACATTTGTGACTACAGTATTAAGTTCAGTGGACATTATAACTGCATCAGGAAGTCAAAATACAAAGGCTGTAAAAGTATCTGTTTCTTAATACCCAGGCGGAAGAATAACAGGTACTGGCTTGTTCCATAAAAAAACTTCCCTTGATAACTGTTCCTACCTCTGAACTTAAGAAACACTTATGGCTTGAATGACTCATAAGGACACTTACGGCACATAAAGGACACTCAGCATACTAACGCTGGCTTGGAAGATTATGCCTTCTTCACACATTTGTGGTGTAATTAAAAATATGGTGAATTTTTAAAGTATAAAACATTACAGTAAAAAATACATTGACATTACCCACCCTCAAAATAATTCCCCTCACTTCAAACATACTTATTCGATCATTCTTGTCACTTTTTGAAGCAGATGCAGAATTGCTCTTTCGTGGGTGTCTTTAGTTGCACTGCCCTGGCTGCCTCAATGTACTGAATAGATTACAAAAATTTATCTGCTGGTCATTTTGACTTTTTAAGGAGTGCCACAAGTTTCATGGTGCCAGATCGAGTGAATCAGAGGAATGAGGACACACTGTAATGTTTTTATAAGCCTCCTTTTCTGTTTGATGACATGCAGCAACAGCACTCACCCCGTTTTTTCTTTTTTCTTTTTTTTTTTTCTGGTACAGATTGAACTCAGGACCTTGTGCTTGTAAAGCAGGGGGTGGCACCACTGAGCTAAATCCCTGGCCTCCACATTTTTGATCACAGCTTGTAAAGACGTTATTCATAAGAGGTTTTCAGAACTGCTTCAGAGAGCATCAAGAATAATAGGACAGGTGTGTTTGAAGAGAGGGTGAATGTTGAGGATTAATGGCAATGTGTCTTTTATTGTAATAACGTTTTTAATTTGAACATTTACTGTATATTTTGATCACTCCTTGGATACCTATTCTTATTTGGGGCATAAGGTCCATTCAGCTAAAATAGTCTCTTCCTACTCTAATCAAGCCTAACTCAATTCTTTTGGATAACTGTTTGAAGTATGAATAAATTACTAATTATAAACACATAATGCCTTTTGCAGACTCTGCCTTTCCTGTTTAGTGTGTTTTCCAAGCACTTCCAAGGTAGTTCTGCTTTTCATCTTATATCTTATTGTGGGATAAAAGATTTAAAACTTATTAAAGCAATTTATGCCTATAATTCGCAAGTGGCTGGGATTTCTTTTTTCTCTGCAGAGAGAAAGAAGAAGGAGAACTGGAGTCGGGGAATAGATGGGCTCATTTCTGGTATCTCCAAAATCAGTCTCAAAGATTGACTCAGTGTGTTTGTTTTCTTCTTATAGTTCTTTTGGAGGCAATTCTCCACAGTGTTTCTTTATGTCTAGCAATTTGTACTATCTTTTCAAGGATGTCTGCATAGCAATTGGATTTGGAAACTGGAGATAGTTTGTTTGGGTACAGGATAGATTTGTTTGCTGACCAGAATAATGATGTTTTACTTAGGGTCAAACATGCTCACATCCTTGATGTAAAATGAAGGTCAAAAAGGCTGATCTGGGATTTCAGCTACTACTCAAGGCAGTGGTGTGGCATTTAAAGTCTCACCTAGTTAGAGAGCTTGGTACACATCTCAAGTCTTGCTCTAAAATCTCAGAAGAACCATGCCTTAAAAGTAAGTCTATGTATCAGGACTAGGTCTAACATATTGAACTAAAGACTAAGGGAAAAACTGAAACACTCAATAAATTGAATGTGATTAGCCAGTTTTAACTGCCTAAACAAAGAAAAAAAATAAATAAATCAATAAACAAACCAAACAGCAAAACTCTTTAGTGGAAGATAACAGAATCGAGGTTGCCTACAAAATACTACCCCAAACTCAATAACTATACAATGAAAACAACTACATGTCTTCGTACTTTCCTGTCACTAGAACAAAATACCTGACATGATAGACGGGCCTGTCAGAGGAAAGCTGCTTACATCATGGCTGCCAGGAAGCAGAGACAGAAGGAAGGAGCTAGGGGAAAGAATATACCCTTCCAGGTCATGGCCCCAGTGACTGTCTTCTTCTAACCACAGTATTTCTTAGAGTACATTCAGCTGAACTCTTCAGTGGATGAATTTTTTGATGAGTATAGTGTCGCCATGATCCAATTACCTTCAAAAAGCTCCACCTTTGAACACATGAGCCTTTAGGGGGCCAATCTAAATCCAAACCATAACACTACACATGAAAAAACCCCCAGAGAAACAGACAATATTGAGAAAGAAAAAGGAAGAGAAAGAGAAAGAGAGAGAGAGAGAGAGAGAAAGAGAGAGAGACCCAGAAAGGTATCAAGTTGGTCCAGATGTTAGAAATAGTATACAAGTTCTTTATAAACATGTTAAAGGACACAAAAGAAAAGATGGTCATAATTACCAAACAAATGAAAAAAATCTGAGCAGAGAAAATGAAACTTTAAAAAGAGCCAGTGGGAAATTCTAGAATTGGAATGTTCGATATCTGTAATGTTAAAATCACTACATGTTCTTAGAAGTAGACTAAATTTTAAAAATGTAGACAAAATAGAAGGGTCAGTGATTTTCAGTATACATCAACATGTTATCTCATTCAAAGAGATTTTTAAAAATCAACTGAACCTCAGTGATCTGTAGGATAATATGGAAAACTAACATATGTATAATTGATGTCCCAGAAGACATGAGAAGGTATTTGAGAAATAATATTGTATTGAAATTTTGTATAAATGTCAACTTTTTGATCCAGCAATGTTGGTGAATCCCAAGCCTGGATAATACAAAGAAAATCACATCTAAGCACATGATAGGAAAACTGCTGAAAACAGATAGAAAAGAAATACTGACAGAAACCAGAAAACAAGTACCACCATTACATATATAAGAACACTAGAATTGATACCGTTCCTCATTAGTGTGCTTTTCTTGTTTTTATGATGCAGAAATGTCAGGGGGCTAAGGAGACTCAGTGAATCTCATGTCTCAGGAAGTTTCACCACTATCTTTATGGGCAGCTTTCTGCCACCATCCCCATTCTCTAGCTCTGGCTCTTGGCATCCCAATGAACTTAACCATCCAAGACGCATCATTGTAATGAGGTCTGATCTCAGCTTTGTGAGTAGAAAGATCCTCTTTGAAGTTTGTTCCTCTCTTGGATATTTCTCCTAAATCTCGGAGGCAACAGTCTCCCCTACATTTAGTATTTTATATTGTTTATATCAAAGACATTGTTTTTGGTACTGGGGATCGAACTCGGGACCTTGCACTTGTGAGGCAGGCAGCAAAACCCCTGAGCTAAATCCCCGGCTCTATATCAAAGACATTTTTAAAAACTGATGATTATTTTTATACTTTGTGGTGAAATAGTAACTGCTTTCTTCCTAAGATCAGAATAGCTTCCTAAGATCAGAATGTCTACTCTAGAATTTTCTATTTAAACTTGTAATGAAGATTTTTAGCTAGAAGAAAGGGAAAGAAGGAAGGCAAAAAGACTAAAAAATAAAATAAACTTATTTTTATTTGCATATGATGATTGTTAACACAGAAAGCCTAAGGAATCTATAAAACTACTTTGAAACTAATAAGAAAATTTACCAAGTTCAAAGGAAACAAGATCAGTACAAAAACAAAACAATCAAAGAAGACATACAAATGACAAACACATAAAAAGATCCTCAACATCAATTAGTTATTAGGGAAATGCAAATTAAAATCACCATATAACTAAATGGAATAAATGGCTAAAATTAAAAAGACTGACTATATACATATATGAAGGAAATGGAACTCTCATTCATTGTTGGTTGGAAAATACAATAGTACAAGCACTTTGGGAAACTGGAGATTTCTTAAAAGTTAAACATTCACTTGCTATTAAGACCCAACTTTTCTATTTCTAATTATTTACACAAGTGAAATGAAAGCATATACTTATACAAGAATGTTCATACCATATTCATTTGTAATAACTCCAAACTGGAAATGACTCAACTGTATATCAGGCAAATGGATAATTTGTAGTCTCTCCATATAATGAAGCACTATCCAGTAATGACAATAAATAAATTATTGATAATTCTAGAACATGAGTTTCAAAATAATTGTACTAAGTAAAAGAAGCTAGACAAAAAAAGAATATGTATCTCTGTATGCTTTTATTTAAATAAAATTCTAGAAAATGCAAACCAATCTGTAGTGACAGAAAGCAGGTCAGTGGTTCCTGGGAGGGAAGGTAGGGGCAGATAATAGGGAGAGGGATGGATAACAAGTGGTCATGAGGCGATATGATACTTTACATAGAAGACCCAAAAAACTGCACCAGAAGACTTCTAGACTTAATTGACAGATTCAGTAGAGTACCTGGATACAAGGTCAACACTCAAAAAACAATAGCCTTCTTGTACACAAATAACAGACTCACTGAGAGAGAAATTAGGGAAACAATTCCTTTTACAATAGCATACAAAAAACTGAAATATCTAGGAGTCAATCTAACAAAGGAAGCAAAAGATCTCTACACTGAAAACTACAGCACTCTGCAAGAAGAGATCGAAGAGGATATAAGAAAATGGAAAGACATCCCTTGCTCCTGGGTAGGAAGAACCAATATAGTGAAAATGGCCATACTTCCAAAACTACTATATAGATTCAGTGCAATGCCAGTTGAAATTCCAACAATATACTTCACAGAACTAGAGAAAACAATCCAAAAATTCATTGGGAACCATAAGAGACCTAGAATAGCTAAAGCAATTCTAAGCAACAGAGACATGGCTGGGAGTATCACAATCCCCAACTTGAAACTATACTACAAAGGTACTGTGATAAAATCAGCATGGTACTGGCAAAGGAACAGACCTGAGGATCAGTGGAATAGATTAGAAGATGCAGAAACAACTCCAGACATGCTCAGCCACCTCGTCTTTGACAAGGGAGCCAACCACCATCATTGGAGGAAAGATAGCCTATTTAATAAATGGTGTTGGAAAAACTGGATTTCAACTAACAAAGATTAAAACTAGACCCATACCTATCACCATGTACTAAACTAAGATCGAAGTGAATTAAAGATCTAAATATTAAGACAGAAACACTAAACTTGCTGGAAGATATGTTAGGTAGAACTCTTGAAGACATTGGCGTAGGAAAAGACTTCATGAACAAAACCTTAGCAGCATGGGAACTAGCAGAAAGAATCAACAACTGGGATCTCATCTTATTAAAAAGCTTCTGCACTGCAAAAGAAACCACCAACAGAGCCAACAGACAACCTACAATATGGGAAAAAATTGTTACCAGCTGTACCTCAGACAAAGGACTACTATCTAGAATATATGAAGAACTGAAAAAAAATCAGACCCCCCAAATTCAAAGACCCAATTCAAAAATGGGCATTGGAAATGAACAGACATTTCTCAGACAAAGAAGTAAAAGCAGCAAACAAATATTTGAAAAAATGTTCAACATCACTCGTCATTCGAGAGATGCAGATGAAAACAACACTGAGATTGCACCTCACCCCAGAAAGAATGGCTGCTATCAAGAAATCAACCAATAACAAATGCTGGTGGGGTTGTGGGAAGAGAGGAACTCTTCTCCATTGTTGGTGGAAGTGCAGACTGGTGCCACCACTGTGGAAGTCAGTATGGAGATACCTCAAAGAACTAGGACTAGAGGTCCCATTTGACCCAGCTATTCCCCTGCTGAGTATCTTCCCAGAAGAATTAAAAGAATCATACCACAGTGATATATGTGCACCCATGTTCATAGCGGCACAGTTTGTAATTGCTAAAGCTTGGAAGCCGCCCAAGTGTCCATCAACTGGAAACTGGATAAAGAAAATGTGGGGTTTTTAAAAAATAAAATGGAGTACTACTCAGCCATAGAGAATGAAAAACTAGAGTCATTTATAGCCAAATGGGTGCATATCGAGGCCATACTCTTAAGTAAAATAAATAGGACACACATGTAAATACTGAATAGTTTCTCTAGTGTGTGAAACTGATAGTATAAACAAGGGTTAAAATGATTAAAATGAATAATTGATAATTTGAAATAGGAAAAAAGGTCCAAAGATGAAGGGGTGAAGGGAGGGGAAGGGGAAAGGAAAAGAGGGAAAGGAAAAACCATGAGAAAAGAAAAAAAAAATGGAAATGAAATCTATGTAGATAGGGAAGGGTGGAGGGGGTGAAGGGCGCACAGGTAATGGGGAAAAAGTAAGAACCAAGATATATAATGTACAGGTACAAACACCCAATGATAAATGTAAATGAATTGTATACCTAAAATGTACCAATTAAAGAACTAAAAAAAAAAAATGGTCATGAGGAAACTTTTGAAAATGATGGTTATGGTTATTATTTTGATTTTAGTGATGGTTTAATTAGTGTGTACATATAGTAAAGCTTGTCAAATTATATACCTTAGACAAAAGCAATTTATTATATATCAGTTATAACTAAAGAAACTTAAATTATTTAAAGAATAGCGGAGATAATTGTACAACGCTGTCATGTGCCTAAACCATTTAGTTTTTTGGTAAATCACTTAGTATTTTAGTTTAAAAAGGGGTTAAAATGATAAATTTCATTTATGCCTATTTTGGCACAATTAAAAAAAGAATTATTTCCAGAGAAATAAAAAATACACTGCTATCATAGGTAATTTAATCTGAAATATTATTTTAAAACTTCAATTAGAATACCTCTGTAATATCATCAAAAGTAATAGAGGGAAAATACACAAAAGATTTGAACAGGCAACTTCACAAAAGAAAATATACAAATGATTATTAAGCAGATAAAAAGCACTCAACTTCATTAGTTATTAGGTAAATCCAAATTAAAACAAAAATGAGATATACAATAGAAATACTAAAACTTTAAAAACTAACAAAACTAAGTATTGCTGAATATTGTAGAAGGTTTCCTTTTCCCCCACAGTCTTAACAGCATTTGTTATTATTCGATTTCTTTTTCTTTTTTTTTTTTTTGTACCGGGGATCAAACTCAGGACCTTGTGCTTGCGAGGCAGGCACCGGAACCACTGAGCTAAATTCCTGGCCCTATTATTCAATTTCTTGATGATGGTCATTCTTTCTCGAGTAAGATGAAATCTTAGTGTTGTTCTAATTTGCATTTCTATAATGCCAGAGATGTTGAACATTTTTTTCACGTATTTATTGGCCACTTGTACTTCTGAGAAATGTGTATTCATTTCAGTTGCCAATTTTATGACTGAGTCTTTTATTTTGGACTCACACATTATCAACTGACTCTCTACTTTTTAAATTTATTTTGTGACCTGTGCTGACAATAGCAATCCTGGGTTAGAAATCAACTATATTATGCAATTGAATATTCCCTCCTACTCAACTTCTATAACCAACTAGTAAAGACATATTCTCTTAGATCTTTTCTTGTCTAAGCAGGTGGGACAAGGACCAAGTTTTTCTCCTTTCTCATTGTGCTACTCATCGTCCTATATCTCATTAAATTTCAAATTTAGAGAAATAGGTTTTATAGAAAGAGTGGTATCTTTAAGATATCTCTGCAAAATAAAAAATTGGGGAACAAAATGATCCAAGGATGTTGGATATTAAACTGGATCGAGAACTAATTCAGACAGTACTACCATAAGGACTGATTGTTTCACTCATTATATTTATTTAGCACCTACTGTACAAGGTATTTTTGGGGATGCAAAGATAAATTTGTTGAGACTCTGTACTCTAGAAGCTCATGGAATAACAGGAAACTTATTCCTGAATAATAATATAGCATAAAAGGGCCAAGATTCATAAGTAAGAGTCCAATGGTATTCTCAGAACTGTTACCTGGGTGCCTTAGTTGACATTTCTTAATTTTAACTTTAAAGTGACTAGTACAATATTCTTTTTTTAAATTCTTTTATTGGTATATTTTAGGTATACAACACAATTACATTTCTCATTGGGAACCTGTACCTTTACATGATGCATCTTGGTTCTTATTTTTTCCCCATTCCTAGCCCTCCCTTCACCCCCTCCACCCTTCCCTATTTACAAAGACTTTATTTCCATTTTTTCCATTTCTCAGCATTTTTCCTTTCCCTTCTTTCCTTTCCCTGCCCCTCCCACTTCCCCTACCCCTTTGGACCTTTTCTTCCTATTTTGCATTATCGATTATTCATTCTAATCATTGGTACATTTAGGTATACAAATAATGACATTCATCATTGGAAATTTGCACGTTTACATAATCTCTCTTGGTTCTTATTTTTCACCCTTGCCCAGCCCTCCCTTCAACCCCTCCATTCCTCCCTATTTACAAAGATTTTGTTCCTATTTTTCCATTTTCTCATATTAATTCCATACCCTTCTTTCCTTTCCCCTAGCCCTCCCACTTCCTTCCCCTTTGCCCCTTTTCTTCCTATTTCACATTACCTATTATACATTTTAGTCCTTATTTACATTTTCAGTTTCTCACACCAGAGAAACTAGTACAATATTCTTGAATACACTTTTATACTGATTCAAAGGATCTAACTCAGAGTCTTTAGATTACATGTTCCTTAACACAATCAAAGGTTGTTTAGTCCGTTTAAATCTGTTACTTTATTTTAATCCCCATAAGAACCTAAGTGTTGTCACAAACTTAAAAAATAGGAAACAGCAGCCTAGAGTGTTTAAATTCAAAACCTGCTTAAAATCACTCAGAAAGAAGCATTAGCCTAAATTATCAAACTAGCTCTTCCGACTTCCAATTGTTCAATCTTTTGTCAATGTTACAGTTGATATTCACAGGGAGAAGAAAAATTCATGGTGAGGGTCATAAAGAAGGTCAAATGTACTAATGAAATCAAGAAGTAGAGGATAGAATTTGAATTAATATTTGAATAATATTTGAATTTGGTGATCAGAAGGGCAGTGACTGGCTAGCAGTAACTTTCCTTCAGCCCAATGTAATACTTTTTTTGGGGGGATTACCGGGGATGGAACTCAGGACCTTGCACTTGTAAGGCAGGCGCAATGCCACTGAGCTAAATCCCTGGCCCAACACTTTTAAGTTTTATATCTAACCCTTCAACAAAATTTCAAATCCATGTACTATTCTCTATGTAGGACCCTTCACGATCTGCTTCCATTTTAGTTGCCCAATATCATCTCTCTTTATTTTCCACTTTACATTTATTGATCCATACATATTGAATTACATATTCTTTCTTTGAGAATACCTCAAGAATACTTTCCACTTCTATTTCTCCTTCCACTTAGCATAGGTGCTATCTACTGAAGAAAGCCATTTATTTATTTATTAGATTAACATTTAGCCTGAACACAACACCCTAGGATGGGTTAGATGCTCCTCCATATTTTCCCTAGGATTACACCTTTTCTAACATTTAACAAGAATACTATATTTTAATTACTCATTTATCTTGCCTGTTGTCCCCATTAAGCTATGAACTTCTGAAGACAGGATTATCACTGTTCATGGCTGTATCTCTATAACTTATTATAGTATCTTCTTAGAAATATTTGTTAAGTGAATAATGATGGTTATGAGGATTTACAAAGCAAAAAGTATTCTAATCTCACCTCAAAAGCAAATATTTTGCTGATAGGTCATAGGGAGTGTGTTTTGACCAAAACCCCTAGTTTAAATTTTGAACTTCTTTGGCCAGGATATCAAATTTGCCTCTAAAATTTCCTGTGAGGAATTATAATTAAAGTATAATTTAAGTATGAATGTGGTCACAATTATATATTCTCAGATATAGTCCTGGGAGTACTGTATTTCTACAACCTTGGATAGTTGTTTTGAAATTTTCAATTTTCTAGCTTAGATCAAGCAAAACAAGTTCTTTGGATAACAAAAATTCTAAGTGCTAAGTAATACTGAGAATTTTACTAATCTTCATTACGCATTATAAAGTGACTAAAATCACGGAGTTTTCAAGGCAGCACTGACATAGAAAGATCTTAATGAAATAATGGCTAATGAACCTCAAGGTATAAAGGGCCCAATGAGCTCACTGGGTGAATCCATCCAGTGTCTAGTTTGGAACATTTATTTAGTTCTTTTAAAGTACTTTTTGAAGAGTGGCCTTATCCCATATCAGTAAACTCTGCCCTCCTCAGCTTTACATTCCATGTTCTGATCAGACATACTCAAGGCCACTCCCTCACATAATTCCCCCTTTCTGTCAGTACATATTAATTCAGGCCTTTCAATTCTTTCCATGAGTAAGCTATTTGCTCAGAGAAGGCCATGCATTGCCTTGTTCATGATGTGCTGAGCCCTGACCTCAGTTACTGTTTGGAGGCAAGGTGGAGAAGGTTTGGAGGTTTGGTTCTCAAGGAAGATACCCTGTGAGTTATTCTCCTTTGGGGAAACCTGCCCTGTGGTTTCTATCAAATGGCAGATACTCTCAAGCTGGTAGGGATTCTTTTATTGGTCAGAGAATTCAGATAAATCTGGAGGTTCAAGATTTTCAGGCAACCATGTACAGATGCAAATTCCCTATGATAAGTGTTACCATTATGTAACGCCTAAAATATACCAATAAATGTGCTATTAAAAAAAATATTTTCAGGGCCGGGGATTTAGCTCAGTGGTTTCGCTGCCTGCTGCACAAGTGCAAGGACCTGAGTTTGATCCCCGGCACCAAAAAAAAAAAAAAAAAAAATTTTCAGGGCTGGGGATTTAGCTTAGTGGTTTCGCTGCCTGCTACACAAGTGCAAGGGCCCAAGTTTGATCCCCAGCATCAAAAAAAAAAAAAAAAGATTTTCAGGGGCCAGAGTTTTAGCTCAGTGGCATCGCGCCAGCCTCACAAGCACAAGGTCCTGAGTTTGATCTCCAGTACAAAAAAAAAAAAAAAAAAATTTTCAGGGGCCAGAGTTTTAGCTCAGTGGCATCGCACCAGCCCCACAAGCACAAGGTCCTGAGTTTGATCTCCAGTACCAAAAAATAAAAAAATAAAAAATAAAAAGATTTTCAGGTATAAGCACTCAAATGTCTATATCCTAGATCCCAGGTGATATGGATTGGATAAGCATCACCCAAGGTCCATGAATGAAAAGGCTTGGTCTTTAGCCCATGGTGCTACTGGGAGGAAGTGAAACATTTAATAAGTGGAGCTTAGGGGGAACCCCTTGGGTCACTTGTGGGGGGGTATGCCTTTGAAGGGGATAAAATGGAACATCTCCCCCCCCCCCCCACATACTCTTTTGTTCCCTGGCCAAAAGGTGAGTGGTTTTGCTCTGCCACCATGAGGCACTGCCTTCCCATAGGCCTGAAAGCAATGGGCCAATTAATCATGGACTGCAATCTCTGAAACTATAAGTTCTAAAAACCCTGTTATCTTTATAAAGAATAAATAAAGTATTTTTTTGAATCATCTCAAATTTGTAGGCTGGCCTTTGGATGACTATGTAAAGACACTGGGGTTACAGAGATGCGCTGAATGTATAATCCATGATTTAGGAATGCTTATTTCTACAGTCATGGAATTACTGTAAAGTCACCTTTATTCAAGGTTTTCATGAAGAAATACAAATGCTCTCAGTACCAAGTACATTGCCAAGGTATTGAAAAAAGGACACAATGCTTTTCAGTGACAGAGATGCATTGAATTTAATTTGTACACAGAAAATGTATCTATGAAGAAAAATATAAATTTTGTTTCTTACATTATGTTTAGTAGTTATTGTTATTAAATTTGTTTTATTTCAATGGAATTTAGTAGAATTTAAAGCCATCATTTGGCCTTGAAGAGGCAGTATTAAAAGCTCTGTATAGGGACCGAGGATGTAGCTCAATGGCACAGTGCCTGCCTGGAAAGCATGAGGTCCTGAGTTCGATCCCTGGTACCCCCCCCAAAAAAAAGAGAGAGCTCTTTATATTAGAGAACAAACTACAGTAAGTAATTTTTCTTAAATAGCTTCTCCATTCAGGCTCAATAGTAGCACTACAGCATTAATATATAGGAGGATAGCATAAGTTGGGGTATGAAAGAAGAGACTGAATTGGATTATCATACCATTGGTATTATTTAAATCTGATAGTTACTTTGTTATATTTTGCTAAGGAACTAGAAAATGGGCATTCCTTTGAAGAAGTGATTTAGCCGATGCATAATTCTTTACCATTTAGGTTAATTCATGTGGGAATAAATGAAAGATTTTGTTTTATAAGGAAACACATTTCTAAATAACTACAGGAGAAAATAAGCTGTCAAATAGCCACATTTTATTATTAAGTCATCTACCCTTTTAATATTATGTCTCACTTATTTTTTCTAAAGTAACTATTAAGAATGCCTATCATTTGTGAATTCTGGCAGTGAGATGACAATTTATGTACTTTCTCCCAAAAAGTTTCATTTTAAATCTCCATTTAAGTAGCTTACCTGCTAGCATCACCCAAAACAAAAAGAACTGACCTGGATTTAATAGTGTGTGGATGTGTGTGTATTTTGCATATCTAGACTTAAAAACATCATTTAAAGTTTCATAAATGTATTATCCAAAGAGATATCTAATTAAATAAAACAGAGTGTATGTTAACTGAGTCCACTTCAGTATCTATTCTTTGTGTGAGGACTTTCACATGCCTTCCTCCTCAACTCTGAAAGCATATGGTTCCTTATTCCCTTCACCATGAATAAGGCTGACATTTGACAGCTTCACAAGGCTGACAGGGTTACCCAACAGCCCACCCTCCCTATTCTCAATCCAATTAGACCTCTAATCCTCCAGATGAAAGGCCCAACTGCTCACGTTCCTCATGACAACGACAGCTATTGATTATTTGTCACTGCAGCTAACACCTTCTCTGTCGAGGCTGCTCTGACAGAAGCAAACCTACCAAATTAGACAGCACTTTATCTGCCCTGGAGGCCAAATGGCACAACAAGTAAAGGCTAATAAATGGTATAAAAATGAACAAATCATAACATTATGACAGGCTGATCGTTGCCAGCAGCCTCCCAGCTCAAGGTTGATGTTCTGTTAGACTTGCTCCTTCTCTTTCCCCTCTGCTCCAGCTCCAACTTTGACTGAATTAAAGGCCAGAACAATTAAGGCATTTGACCAGCAAAGATAAGCCAATTGAAGTATCACCAAGGGACAGAAATGTCAATAACTGACTGCCATTTGTCAATACAAACATTCTGGAGATGCAAATGCTCAGGCTTCTCTTCTCCACTAGGTAGCACTGACTCACTTTCCAGCTGAGAGTCAGCTCCAATGGACAGTCTGTGGCTATTTAATCAGAAGAATAAAAAAAAGAAAGAAGTAAAAGAAAAGAAAAAGGAATTTCTGGTCCCAAGAGAGGACGTATTCTATAAAGAACAATCAAGAGTCAATGGGATGAGGATATAGAAATGTATGAGAAAGAGAGAGCAAATCAAGAGTTATTCTTTTTTTTTTTTTTTTGGTACCAGGGATCGAACTCAGGACCTTGCGCTTGTGAGGCAGGTGGCAGAACCACTGAGCTAAATCCCTGGCCCAAGAGTTATTCTTCCTTTCAAAAATATTCTAATATTACACAACTGAAATGTCATCACATGTTTTTAGCTGAGAATATACACATAATATAAGAAATGCTGGATCACTGGGGAGAATTAATAAAGACATAAACTTAGAAATAAACCATTCTTTCAACAAATATTTTTGAGCACCAACCATGCACTTGTTCTAGGCAATGGGGATAAAGTAGTGAATAAAGCAGACCAAAAAAGTCCTGAACTTCTTGGGCATTCTTTACATTTTAGGGGGTTAAATAGAAGACAATAAGCAAGATGAATAAGTAAAATATGTACTGATTTAGATAATGTTCAGTGCTAAGGAAAAATCCAAACAGTACTGAGATGAATAAAACGTGTTGAGGTGAATGCAGGTTATTAGATAATGAGGGAAGGAGTCATTGACACAGTGACTTGAGTAAAGAATTGTTGAGAATAAGGGAGTTCCACATGGATATTCCTATTGGCACAGCATTCCTAGCAGAGGGATGATCAGACGCAAGTGTATGCAATGGTTGTTAGAGAACCAGCACTGAAGTCCCAGTGGTTGATGAATAGAGAATAAGGTGAAGATTAGAAGTAAGGTCATATAGATAACAGAATTCAGAACATAAAAAGCTTTACAGTTCATAGGAAGTACCCTCAGTATCCATCAAGCACTGATTTCTGGAGCCCTGAAGAGACCAAAATCCGAAAATGCTCAAGTCTCATATAAAATGGTATAGTACTTGTATATAACTTACACATCCCCTCACAAATACTTTAAATCAACTCTAGATTACTTATAATATTTAATACAGGGCTGGGGTTTAGCTCAGTGGTTCCGCTGCCTGCCTCGAACACGCAAGGTCCCAAGTTTGATCCCTGGTACCAAAAAAAAAAATTTAATACAATTTAAAGGTTATGCAAATAGTTGTTATACTGTATTGTTTAGGGAATGAAGGCAAAAAAGTCTGTACTTATTCAGTATAGATGCAGGTTTTTTTCCCTGAGTGTTTTCTATCTGTGGTTGGTTGAATCTTTAGATGCACAACCTACAAATATAGAGGGCCAACTGTACTTAGGCTTTTATTCTGAGATGGAAGTCAAGATCTAGAACAAAAGAATGGCATGATTGAGTTAGGTCAATGATCAAAAATGATCATTTTGTTGATCTATTTGGTGTGGACTGCAGGGGGTAAGACCAGAAAGAAAAGTCATTGGAGAAATGGTTAATTTCGGGTCTAGAGCAAAAAATATAGAAATAAACCTTTATTTAGACATAGCAGAATATTCAGACATAGCAGATAACAAGTAAACTATCAAACAGTAGGATTGTGTCAAAGGGAACCAGAAGCCAACTTCAAGGATTTCCCATAAGCCAAAGATGGAGCAATATGAATATCAATTAAGGATAAAAACTTTAATGACTCAATACAGGAAATATGTTTAAATGATACTAAAAAAATTCTAGGCATTATTCATAATGATACTAAAAAAAGAAAAAATTATTTGATCATCATTTAAGGATGCCAGGAAAAAAACTTATTATTTTGAAAATTGGTAAATAAAAAAAGAACCATTTCTTCTCTCTTTTCTATATAAACTATACCACTGAGTAACTTAATAGATGAGATGAAGTTTCTCTCTAGTAAACTGCTATAGCTGATAATTGTGGAAGAGATGGTAGAATTAGAGTATCACCATTTTGCAACTCTTAATGTAAACTTGGCTCTAGGTACTGAGCACCAATAAATGCCAACGTCACAAAAATAGAGACAATGAGGGCCGGGGATTTAGCTCAGTGGTTTCGCTGCCTGCCTCACAAGTGCAAGGTCCTGAGTTTGATCCCCAGTACCAAGAAAAAAAGAGTGGAGAAGGAGGGAAAAAAGAGAAAAAGAGAGGGGAAAGAAAGAAATAGAAAGAGAGAAAGTTATTGAAGATGAATCTACAGATTAAAAATGTAAAAGACATATAAAGCAATCACAATATAAAGCTTCGATCCTGAATCAAAACATGTAAATAAAAATATGACATTCATGAGACAACTGGTAATTTGAACACTGATTTTATGATACTCTGTATTAGGTTATTCTTGTTAAATTTTAAAATTGTATTATGATGATTACATTTAAATTTTTTTTTAGGAATACATACTGATAAAGTGATAGATTTGCTTCAACATGGAAGGTGAGGAGTAAATATGGCATAGATGAAAAATGTTGGCATTACTTGGTAATTATTGAAGCTGACTGATGATACATGGAGAGTCATTACATTATTCCACTTTGAAATATGCTTGGCATTTTCCCTAATATAGTGTAAAAAGATATGAGGCATAAAAAAACTTAGTGTAAAGCTATGATGCCTCCTCTCAGAACTATTACCTGGCAGTAAATTCAAGACTGGTTTAAAATTGGTTACAACATGGTGACTACAGTTAATAACAATGTATTGTATGCTTGAAAATTGCTAAGAGAGTATATTTGTATTCTCACCACAAATAAGTATGCTTGATTCAGCCAACCCACAATGTATATGTGTTTTAAAACATCATCCCATATAAATATACATTTATTTTTTATTTGTCAATTTAAAGAAATAAGAGAAAAAACTGGATGACTTCTTAACACCTCCACCACTCTGGTCCAAGTCAACATCATCTGTTTCCTAATTAGCCTCCTTTCTTCTGCCCTTATCCTTTTGGAAGTTTCTTCTCAACACAGCAGTTAGAATGAGACTTTCAAAATATAAGTGAGATCATATTTTCTGTAATCAAACACATCAACAGCCTTCTCCTCTTGTGTAGAGTAAAAGCAGTATCCTTAAATAGCAAATAGGACTTACACAATCTCTGTACACATCCTTACTCTACTAGGATCATGGCAGCCTCCTTACTGACTGTAAGTAACAAGCATGCTCATATCTCTAAGCCTTGCACTTGGCATTCTCTCTCTCAATAGGATTTGTTCTGTCATAACTTTTAAGTTTGATTAAATATTACTTTCTTAAGTGAGGATTACCTTTAGCACTCTATTTATATTTGCAGACTTCGAGATTCCTTATCTTCCTTACCTGCCTTATTTTCTTCCATTGCAAATATCCCCATCTGACATAATATTTTATATGCAACAATTATTTGCTTGTTTTCCACCAATATAAATTCCCTGAAGTCAGGGATTTTTGTTTTGTTCATTGTTATATATCAAACATACAGAATAGTACCTTATGATTAGTAGGTGTTCAATAAACACCTGTTGTGTAAATGAATCCGAAGAGACAGAAGAATCTAAGAGTCCAAGGTCATCACATCTATTTCTTATAATGTACTTTACACTTCACTAAGCTCTTGTGGTGGGTTTAGTTTGGTCATCCTAACAAATACAGGCTCAGCAAAACACTAAAAGGACCATAACTCCCCATTCAGATGAAACCAGAATAAAGAGCCTGTGTGGTACAACAAAAAGCAGCAGCCCTTCTAACAATGATATTAGATGGCCACCCTTCCCTGATGATAACTCTAAAATCTCTACCTCTAGGAAATCTGGAAAACATGAACATATGATAAGCACTGCCCACAGTCTGCCCCTTATTCCTCTTCTCAGGAGCTCCTCTCCTCTGAATAGCTTAAGACCCCACATAAACCAATAGCCCTTTGTCCTTAGAGGACTTAGAGAAATTTTGGTCCAGATACCACCCAGGATCCTGATTTTTGCAATTCAATAAAGTTCCTTTCTATTTGACTGAAATCCCTATCTTGGAGTTTCCATTGGCACTTAGTCAAGACAAGAATTCAGAAGCCAGTGGACTAATAAATATTTTTATTTTCAGACCAGTGCTTTTAGCCACTCTACTTCTCAATGAAGCTTATAAAGAGTGAGGTACAGCATTTGGGAGGTTGAGGCACGATCACTGTGAGTTCAAGGCCAGACTGGGCTACATAGTGAGTTCAAGACCAGCCTAAACTACACAGCAAGACCTTGTCTCAAAAAAAATAAGAGTGAGGTAACACACAAGGTGATGCTCATTTTTGTTATTAGGAAAGCAAAGTGATTTGACTATTCTCTTATTTGGAAGCATTTGAGAGGAAATACCCACTTTTGCTAAAAACTAGGAAGGATATCAAGAAAAGGTAAAGATTAAGTCAACTGAGATACAGAGTGTTTAGTCATCTTCTTCTATCCTAGAGCTGAAGGGCAACAGGAGGAAACTCCAAAGGTGACACATAGTACCTTGTGGCCATAGCTTTCCAAAATTCTTAAATTTACAAAGCTCAGTAAATGTCTAAAAGTTATTGGCTGACAGTGTGGAGTACCTGCCTAACATTATGGGCTAATAGGACCTTGATTTTTGTTATCTTTCTGTAAGTAGTTAGGTCATTCAGAAGAGGCTGTATTCTTACCAAGCCCAGGCAGTGACTTTAATTGATATAAGCAATTATGGAGATTCCATTTTCCTTTCCAAGAGATTGTATTAGGTCTGAGAATCAAAGGGATAGAAGCAGAATCTGCCACAGGACTTCTGAGAAAGCTTTCCTTGCTATTCAAAAGGTGAATAAGATAACAACATCAATTTTCTTGTTTCTAGATATTGTGGTTTATATACAATCCTAAAACTAAGGAAGTCATTTTGAAATGAACTCTAAGGGAAACTAGCCTAAAAGTACAAGCCAATACACTGAGGAGAGTAGAGAAAAAAGATGGAAAAACCCAGATTCTTGTTGATGTCACTGAGTCACTGAGCTAACCAACTCTGGATATTACCTCTTATTATACAAGACTGCTTGATGTGTAAAAAAAGTAGCTATCACCTAAACCACTTCTGTCATTTGTTCAAAAAAGAATCCTAATGACACAGATATCCACAATGGACCCAAATGTCTACAAAGCCACCTAAGCAAACAAAAATATTTCTGAAAAGGAAATCAGAAGGAGGAAGAGGAAGTAATAAAACACATAAATGAGACACAGGAAGTATAAACCAGAAAACAGTAAAGTTATTTGTCTATAAGACACGGGGAAAATGGGATATAAAGTATATTGGAGTGAGTGTCTTGTCTGAAGTTATCTTTTAATAAGTTATCTTTTTACTTCTGAAAAATTAAATCAATGAGGATGAGAAAGGAGGGAAACTGAAAAACAGAAGCAAAACAGAAACAAATGAACACAGCTGTGTTTAAAATTAACACCATGACCACTGATGGGGAAAAAGGATTTTGTTTAAGTAACTTATAAATACATACTTTGACTACATGCCCTCAGTCTTAAGTCAGGGTTGTGGGGAAGAGCTATAAACCAAATAATTACTATTTTTATTAAGTTGGTATTATTATGATGTGAAGAACAAAGCAATTTAGAAAGTATTTCAGATATATCACAGGGCTGAATAAATGAATAAATGTGCTGATGATGTTGGTAGACAGAATTTTCACTGTGGAATAAAAGATATATAAATATGGAAAGGAGGAATCAAAGAAGAGAAACTATGAAGAATGAAAAAAAAATGGGGAAACTGATGTGAACTCATGCTTTCTAAAACATGTCTGTGCCTATATAAGGCAATCACACATAAAAGCAGCAGAAAAGCAAAACGAACACTTGTGGTATCATGTAACATGGTCCAGTATTCTGTGTATTTCCTATAAACTGGAAGGTACAACTAGAGGCTTAATCAGATGATAGTTTTACTTTCTGACAAGAATATGTCATAGGTAGTGCTGCTTACTTCACCTTGATTGTATCAGGAGCCATATAATGTCCAGTCTCTTTGTTTTTTTGTGGTAAGAATCACCAAGGGATGTTGATCTATCCATTACGAAGATTCCCCATCAGTCTTTCTTTTTGATGGCTTTAGCATTTATCGACAGCCATTGTCCAGGTTCATTATTTCATTAGGGGTTGCAAAGTGGTTTATGAAATTTTGAACTTACGATTCTGAATTCTGAAAGATTAAATAGAGACAGGTTGAATTTAAAATAGTTTGACAATTATGGTGCAATGCTTGATATATATTTAATATTAAAAACATTTGCTGAACAAATGAATGGATGACATATTCATCAGAACTGGAATGGCAAACAAGTGGATTCTCAGAGGTTACACAAACTTTTTCTGAGATCTCATTATCATTGATTATACAATTTAGACAAGTAGAGTGAAACAAAAGAACAACCTTTTTAAAATTAGTGAAGTTGATTTTTGTACTAGTGACTATGCTTTCTATAAACAAGATCTATTTTATTATCATAGATGAGGATGAGAATTCTGGTGACTCAGCCAGGGAGATGACAACTATACTGAATGGCAGACTCGGATCCAAGAGAACCTTGAGAGGTTGCATGATGAACTCAATTCAATTTGCAAAGCAATGATTATTAATTACTCTGCATTGGAAACAATAAAAATGACTAAGACATTCTTCCCTATCAAGATGCTCATCATCTGTGGGGAAAGCAAATGTGTAAAGCAATGAGTGACTTTTTGTGTGATAAGTGATATAATAGTGACTGAGTGCACAAAGTACTGGAGCAACAAAGAAGGGAATGGTCAACTCCACTTAAGTGAGTCTGGGAAACTTAAAAATATGAATACAATAATATACTGCATTTGGGTCCAAAACCATAACATGAATACATGATTTAGTTTAAACAGTAGTATTAAGATAAAGCAGATGTAGAGAGTTATTTGAAATATCTTCAACATGAATCAACTGTATTTTTTGTTTCCATTAAGTTTACTGGTACTTTTTAGGTATAAAATATAGTTACACTCATCATTGGGATCTTGTACCTTTACAGGACTATCTTGCTTCTTATATTTTTCCCCTTCTCCTGCCCTCCCTTCACCCCCTCCACTCTTCCCTATATGCAAAGACACTGCTTTCCATTTTTCCTTTTCTCATATTTTTTCTTTTCCCTTCTTTCCTTTTCCCTATCCCTCCCACTTCCCCTGCTCCTTTAGATCTTTTCTTCCTATTACACAATATCAATTATACATTTTTAAAATTACAATATCAAAATGTAGAAGACATTACCACAGATTTTAGAGAATTTAAAAGGATATAAAAAGCATATTACAAAAATCTTTTTTGAAATAAATTTGACAACTTTTAAGAAGTGCCTTGGAAGACAAATTAATGAAGCTGGCTCTAGAGGAAATATAAAATTTGAATAGCACCTATTAAAGAAAGTATATTCCTAGCTTGAAAACCTACCTATATGACAACAACAGGCTCATATACATTTTAACTGATAAATTATATCAAACATTTGAAGCAGAAAAAAGAAGGAACACTTCTCCCCTCATTTTAGGAAATCAACATTGTGCTAATACTAAAACTGGATAAAGATAATAGAAGAAAAAAGTATGAACATAGATTGATATTTGTTTAACAAAACAAACTATTAGAAGTCAGATCTGGCAGTATGTAGAAAGTGGTTTTATTATAGGGATAGCAGTATTGGTTCAGCATTGGAAGATTCACCCCTAAAAGTCATCATTTTAACAGAGGAAAGGAAAAAGCCATATGATCCTATCAGTAGTTGGAGAAAAAGTATTGGACTAAATTTTACAGCTGTTTATGGTATAAGCTATCAGGAGACTAGAAATAGAAGAGAACCTTCTCAACAGATTAAAGACATGTACTCCATACTTCCAGCAAAAATGCCTTATATGAATGGAGAAGATACAATGCTTTCTCCCTAAGGTGGGGAACAAGGGCAGATATGCCTACTCTTCATTTGTCCATTAAACTTTGAAACCTAGGCCCAAACCAAAATAGTCTGGCAATAAAAATAAAGAAATAGCATAGGATTGGCAAGGTAGAAGCAAAATCTTTATATGTAGATGAAATGATCATCTACAGAGAAAATACTAAGAAATCTCTAGGAGCCCCCAGAACTTGTATTTGAATTTAGTAGGATTAGAAAACACAAAGTATATATAAAAATTCAGGTCTATGTATACTTGCTATAAATGAAGAATTGGATATTGAAATTTAGAAGTTATGTAAAAGTACAAAGGACCTAGACAAGTAAAAAGAAAAAAAAAAGCAGTGTTGGAAGACATTTATTACCTAATTTTAAGACTTCTTCTAAAGCTACAGTAATCAAGGCAGTGTTGGTATAAGGAAAGACATATAGATCACTGGAATAAAACAGAGAATCTAGAAATAGAACCACACATATATGGTCCACTGAGTGTTGAAAGATTCTTTAACATTAACATTTTATAGAACATAAACTCAATTCAAGAGCAGAGGAAAAGATAGTGTTTTCAGCAAATGAAACTAGAACACCTGGTATCTGTATGTAAAAAATTAACCTCAACCCTTTATTTCCACACATAACTTGAAAGGATCTATGAACCTAAATATGAAAGACTAAAACTATAATAGAAATTATAAGGGAAAATGTTTATGAATTTAGGGTAGGCAAGAATTTCCTAGGTTATAAAAAACATGATGTATAAAAGAAAAAATTTCATGAACGAGAGTCCATCAAAATTTAGAACTTTAAATGACATCGTTAAGAGAATGAAATGTAGTCCTTAAACAGACCATATTTACAATGCATATAACCTATGACCAGAATATATAAAGAACTCTTACTGCTCATTAATAGACAACCCAATTAAAAAGTAGTCACAAGAGGGCCAGGGATTAATGCTCAGTGGTTCCAGCGCCTGCCTCTCGAGCACAAGATCCTGAGTTCGATCCCCAGTACCAAAAAAAAAAAAGTAGTCAAAAGATGATAAATAGCCAGTACAGCACAAGGAAAGGTGTGCAACACTAGAATCAGAAAAATACTGAGTACAATAACAAGACTGTATTACACACTCATTAGGGAGATGAAGTTAAAAGTTTTAAAAGAATAAATGTCAGCTTAGGTGTGAACCATTTAGAACTTTCTAAATGTGAATGTAAAATGATAAAATCATTTTGGAAAACAATATAGAAATTTCTTGTATTACTGTTAAGAACCAACAGTTCTGTTCTTAAGTTTTTATGTAAGAGGAATGAAAACACATGTTCACAACAGATGTGTACATACAAGTTGACTATCCCGTCTCTGAAATTCTTGGGACCAGAGTGTTTCAGATTTTTGTTTGAAATCCACTTGATCTGCAAAGAGGATAGCTACTTCTGCTTTTTTGGGGGGGTTCCTGTCACATGGAGTATTGTTTTCCACCCTTTAACTTTCAGTCTGTGAGTTTCTTTTTGGCTTAAATGTGTTTCTTGTATGCAGCATATTGTAGTATTCTGCCAGTCTATTTCTTTTGATTGGTGAATTGAGACCATTAACATTGATAGTTATAACTCATACATATTGACTTATCATTGTCATGTCTTTTTCTGTTTGTTGGATTCTCCCCCTTTGCATTTAATTTCTTGTTGCACCTGATGGATTCATTCTGCTGGGCTTCTGGGGTTGTGATACTTGTTGTCTTTTCCTAGGATATTGTCTAAAATTTTTTGGAGTGCTGGTTTTGTATTCATGAAGTTCCTAAGATGCTCTTTGTCATGAAAGTATCTTATTTCTCCAACAATTTTGAAAGGTAATTTTGAAGGGTAAATCAATCTGGGTTGGAAGCTGTTTTCCTTTAGGGCTTGAAATACATCACTCTGAGCTCTTCTTGCCTTGAGGGTTTGCATTAAGAAGTCTACAGTGATTCTGATGGGCTTTCCTTTGCATGTGATTTGTTTCCTTTCTCTAACTGCTTGTAGAATTTTGTTCTTCTCTTGGGTTTCTGGAATCTTAACTATTATATGCCTATGTGTAGATTTTTTTTGACCAAGGCTAGTTGGAGTCCTATATGCCACCTTATTTGTATATCAAGTTCTTTTCCCTTGCTTGGGAAGTTTTCTGCCATGATTTCTGTGAACAGTTTTTTATGTCATCTGCACTTTCTCCTGTTTCTTCTTTGACTCCAATCAGTCTTATGTTATTCTTCTTTGTATCATCTAGCAGCTGCAGGATTGATTTCTCATGGCCCCTTACAATTTTGAAGCAATTTTTCATTTCCTGGTCACTAATTGAAATCTTATCTTCTATATCTGAAATTCTGTCCTCACATTGGCTCATTCTGCTGTGTAGACTTTCAATGGAGTTTTTAATCTCCTGGAAATCTGTTTGTATCTGTTCTATGGATTCCAATTGTTTCCTATGTTGGGATTCCATCATGTTGCTCAGCTCCTCTATTTTTTTATCTGTGTCCTCTCTAGATTGATTAATCATGTCTTGCACTATGGGCACAATCTCTGCTGTTATCTGAGAAATTATTTCTGATTTCACTTTTTCCATATCCTCTTTTGTTGCCAGTTCAGGGAGTCCAGGTGGTTGAGTATCACAGTGTTCCATCTCGTTTCCCTTTGAGGTTGTTTTAGGTGATATGGAAGTCCGGTTTTGAAATTTGTTTATGTGTCTTCTCATTTCAACGGGGGCAGGGGGGGTGCTGCTGGCGCCTGTGCGGCTCACCTCCTCTGTGCTGGGGGTGGTGGTGGTATGGCAGCCCGGAAGCCTCCTCCCATGTACTGGCAGTGGCTCACCTCCTCTGTGCTGGCAGGGTGGTATGGGGGCCTGGAAGCTTCCTCCTGTAAGCTGGGAGTGGCTTACCTCCTCTGTGCTGGCGGGGGTTGTAGGGCCGCCAGGAAGCCTCCTCCTGTGCACTGGGAGCATTTCACCTACTCTGTGCTGGGGGGTGGGTGGTATGGTAGCCCAGAAGCCTCCTCCTATGTGCTGGGAGCAGCTCACCTCCTCTGTGCTGGTGGGGGTCAAATCAACTGTATTTGACTGCCAAAAAGTCAATGGTCATAGTCATATAGTCATGGGCTCATCTGATTGGCGTTGCATTCTGCTGTAGGTAACATATTTTCAAGGGGATTTAGACAAATGCATGCATATCTGACGTCAAGGAGCAGGGTGGGCAGGGGACTTGAAAGCATATTATTTGAACAATGGATGAAGGGCTGGTAACAAAGGTGGAGAAAAAAATTCATCATGAGGGCATATGGCAAATCATTTCACTCCTTTTCCTCAAAATCTATTAGTGACTCCTCATTTCATTCAGAGTGAAAACATTCTTGACAATGGTCTACAAGGTCCTACAGAATCCAGTCACCATTTCTTTCTCTTCCCATATCTCCTACTGTCTGTGTCCCTATGCTCATTCATTATATGGCTAACTGATGGTAGTCTTCTTGCCAGTCTTTAAACATCCCAAGAATGGTTCCCTTTGACCATTCCTTCTGCCTGAAACAAATGCTTTTACCTCAGATGTTCACATGGCTAACTTTCCCACCCCTTTCAAGTCTTGTTTCAGGTATTATCTCAGTGAAGACTATTTTGGTTGCCGCATTTAAAGTTAAAACCTGGGCTAGACATGTAGCTCAGTGGTATGCCTGTTCAGTGTGCAAGGCCCTGGGTTTAATTCCCACCATTTCAATCCACAATCAGTTAAATTATAACTTGCTCTCCTCATCCAAACTCTCCCTGGTGCTCCTGATCCCCCTTACTTTGGCATTGGTTATCTGTTAACACATCTCTAAATGATCATTTAAGCCTTCCAAAAGCTTAACAGCCATCACAGGTACAAAGAGTCCTATCATTGGTCACAGGGAAAATGTTGCACCCAGGAGTGGACAAGATTCATACTTTAAGAATAATAAGCCGCCCTAATTCTCTTGTATTCTTTTTTTGAACAGCAAAGTACACATAGCAGAAAAACAAGAACAGAAAATTACATGAACAATTATGGTCCTATGACATAAGAAGATGATTAGAAAATTAATGTTCATATTTTCTTTGGAATTGATGTTACATGCAAAATTAATTTTTAAAAGGTTAAATGAAAGTAAATGGATCTCAAGTTCCTTTTTATCAGCCATAAACATATTTGCTGGCTCTGTGCCCAGAGTTTAAAAGAAATCAGCATGAGTCTAATGAAAAACAAGCTGTAGGTCTCAGAGAAATTCAATATATACTCTTTCTTTTCCTTTTAGTTTTTTGATTGGTTTCCATGGGAATCTAGGCCTGTGGGGATCTCTGAATCTATTCATGGAAAGCAGATACTTGTATTTTCATGACTTGGTAAAAGTGGGTTAGTGAAGAGATAAAGATGATTAGAAAATGAATCTGGTTGTAGGAAACATGATTATGTTTAAAACAAAATTCTACAAGTAATGTAGATTTTAAAATACAATCTTCATGTCTGCTGTATACTGTTTGAGAAGTACAATAAAATAAAAGAAAACAAACACTGAAATGAAAGGAAGAAACTCTGAAACTGGTTTCTCATAAAGAAATCTTTAGGTACTTCTTTAATGATTTTTTGGAGGTTGGATTTAGCTCAGCGGTTCTCCTGCCTGCCTTGCAAGCACAAGGTCCCGAGTTCAAGCCCCAGTACCAAACTGGACGAGAGTTACTCTTGGCCAGGAGAATCAGAATTCTGAGAAAGTATGTTTCAGGACAATATGAAGTTTTCTTTCAGTGCAGCAGCATCAGGAGCAGTGAGTAGGGAATTAGAAAAACAAGATAATTCATGACTCTACAAATGACAAGCCTCAGAGAACTTGACCAAACTATACTTCAGGTTACTTATACAGAAAATAGAAAACATACAACTATTCTAACTACTGTAAAGCTACAATGAAACTAAACAAAGTTTTTTTTAATATCAGGATAATAGAAAAATTCAAACTAATGATTTCAATCAAGGTATGTTGACATGTTTCTGTGACTCTAAATTTTATCTATGCAAGTACACATGAACTATAATCAAAGTGTTAAAGGATAGATAGGTTTTAACAAAAGAACTCTGGTTTTGATTGGAATACTAATTTGAATATAAGATCTTAAATATCTGAAAACAGTTTCTAAATTGGAAAATGAGAGGACAAGCTTAGAGATAATTTCTAAGTATGTGGAAGAGGACAAATGATGCTGATTGGGGAACCCCAGAAATTGAAATTAATGAATCTCATTCTTCAGGACTTTCTCTCTGCCTAGAAAAAGCTAGGAAAAACCTAGCTAGAATGGAGATCAAATGGGGAAAACTGCCAGCTATGAGTATTGGCACAAACTAAAAAACATTTTGTTTTTCACTACAACAGACATGTCTTACCTATATAACAGGAAGGTTTGAAAAAAAATATTTAATAGATAATAGTCATTACCTCTGGATAAAAGCGTCACATTAATAATTCCACCTCTTCTAAATAACAGAGTCCGATCTCAGATCTAACATATACATGTTTTCATGTATATATTATTCCATATAAGCCATCAACTAAATCACTTTTCTTCCTATGGGTGGGGTGGATACATGGTGATATAGAAAGGCTGAGTGGAAAGTAAGAATTGATAAAAAATGGAGGTCAGATCTCAGCATTCTGGGAGGTTGAGGCAGGAGAATCTCAAGTTTCAGCCCAGCCTGGGCAACTTAGTGACTTAGCAAGAGTCTGTCTTAATAATAATAATGATAATAAGAATGACAATAAGAATAAGCTCAGTGTAAAGGACCAGGGTTCAATCCCCAGTACCACCAGAAACCAACCAAAGAAGGTATTTATAATATCTATTCTGTACTTAAAATAATTTTGTACTTTATCTTTCCATTTTTACATGCTAAACACAAAATCTTATTCTTGTACCATCTTTTCTCTTGTGTTAATATTTTACTTCTGCTTCAGCTGTTTAAATGTTGTTGCACAGTTTAATTACTTTTCTTTGCACTGGAGTAATTTGTTTGCTAATTGTCCCTATGGCATTATATCCCTTGTAAACTTACAGTTACAACTTACAGTAAGCTTACAGTATATCTTTTTCTCTTGGAATGATTTTGCCATTTTCTTGTCTTGGTCAAACATACTTTTTTTTTTTTTTGGTACCGGGGATCGAACTCGGGTCCTTGCGCTTGCGCAGCAGGCGGCGAAACCACTGAGCTAAATCCCCGGCCCTAGACATACTTATTTTTAAACATTCTTCCTGCCATAATAGATAATAACTCCTTTTAACTTTAAAAATTTTGCATAACCATGCACATCATTTAAAAATGAAAATGAAAAGTTATATAATAAACATTTTCTGCTACTTCTGCTCCTATCTGCCTCACTCCTTCTTCTACTTGTCATAGGTAAACACTTTAACTAGTTTCTTAGGTGTCTTTAGAAGCTATTGTATTTTTAACCTTTCTTGATGTTTTATTTATTTATTTATTTATTTATTTATTTATTTTTGCTTGTTTGTTTGTTTTTTGGAGACAGGGTCTTGCTATGTAGTTCAGGCTGGTCTTGAATTCATTATGTAGTCCAGACTGGTCTCAAATTTGCAGCGATTCTTCTACCTCAGCTTCCTGAGTGCTGGGCTTTCAGGCATGTGCCACCATGCCTGGCCTTGATCTTTTTTTTAAAGTATGCTTTTTCTTTGTAATTTATATGTGTTTGTGTATGTGTGTATTTGTGTGTGTGTTTAGAGCTGGGGATTGAACTCAGACCCTCATGCATGCGAGGTAAATGCTCTGTCACTGAGATACATACCCAGCCCTATATAAATTATTTTAAACTCATCTCTATTTCAGTTTAATAGTTAGACAACATTATTATTCTTTTTCCAGTTCCACAGTATTCCTTTGTATAAATGAACCACATTTTAAAAACTAAATTCCCATCGATGGGCATTTAGGTGGTTTCCAACCTTGTTTTTGTAAACATAGTTGTCATATATAACCTACATATATCATTTCTTTTTTTTTTTGGTTGAGACAGGGTCTCACTATCCCATTCAGGCTACCCTTGAACTTCCTATGTAGTCTAGGCTAGCCTTGAACTCACAGTGATCCTCCTGCCTCAGCCTCCCAAGTGCTGGGATTACAGGTGTGCGCCACCATGCCTGGCTTTACATATACCATTTCTTATTTGTGCAGGTTTATCATTAGGATAAATAATCAGGAATGGGATTGCTAGGACAAAAGGTATATGCACTTACAATTTAGACAGCTATTCAATAGCAATATATGAAAGTACTTATTTATTTAACCACAGTCACACACAGTAAAATGACAGGTAGGAAAAAGTGTCTAACATAGTTTTAATATGCATTTCTTTAATAAGTAGTTTGAACATATTTTTATATGCTGGGATTTGAGTTTCTTCTAGTGTAAACTCTGTTACAAATTTTCTCTCAGAATTCTTATCTTTCTTATCAGTTTCAAGATCCAATTTACATTTATTCTTTGCTGTAAGTTAAAGTGCCTCTTCATGATTTGTTTTAGTGTGTGTATGTGTGTGTGTGTGTGTGTGTACTGACTCGAGGGTAGAGTGTAAGATAACCAAGCACCTTCTCTACCACTGACCTACACTCTCAGCTCCCAGGTTGTCTTTTGACTTTTTGTTTGTGGTTCAAGAAATTGATTTTATGGGGAAAAAAAAGCTAAGAGCACAGAGATTGTGTTTTGCTTAAAAGTTATGCAACCTGTGGCAGAGATTGGACTATATCAGAGATAAGTGATTAGGAAGAAGAAAGAGAAAAAAAGTGAAGGATAACTCACTCAGTATATATATATATATATTTTTTGGTACCGAGGACCAAACTCAAGACTTTGCGCTTGCAAGGCAGGAGTGGTGCAAGTGAGCTAAATTCCCAGCCCCATTCAATACATTATTTAACAAATCTATTAAGTCAGTATGTATTTTAGCACCAGCCATATGCCTTGCAGGCTCTAAACCTAGGTGACTAAGAGAATATAATACCATAAATTGATATGGGACAATCAGATGGGGCAATTGAAAACAGGTACTCAAATAAGTTACATGCACATGCATATTAATGTAGCACTATTTACAATAGCCTAAAGGTGGAAACAGCCCAAATGTCTATGGATAAATGGATAAACAAATAATGACGTATACATATAATGGAAAATATTATTCATTTATAAAAAGGAATGAAGCATTGATACATGTGACAACCTAGATGATCATTATGCTAAGTGAAAGATACCAGACATAAAAGGTCATGTATTATATGATTCCACTTATATAAAATATCTATAATAGACAAATTCATAGAGACAGAATGCACATTGGTGGTTGCCAAGGGTTGGGGAGAGCAGGCAGTAGGGAAAAACTGTTTAGTGGATAAGAGATTTTACTTCAGTGATGGAAACGCTTTGGAACCAGATAGAGGTGGTAGTAACACAGCATTACGAATGTTCACTTTCAAATGGTTAAGTCTATATTATGTAAATTTCACCTCAATAAATTATTTTTAAAAATCAGATATAGGGGCTGGTCACAAACAAAAAAGAAATGGTCTCTTGCAGATATGCTGAAATTGAGATTTTGAAAAGATATCCAGTTAGAGATTTCTAGAAAATACCTGGAAATACAAGTCTGGAATTAGGGAGAAAGATTAGGGCTGGAAACAAAAATATGAGAGAAAATAGATGAAAATAGTAGAAGCAGGTAAGACTTTAGGAGGGTGAAATATGTATAGAGATTTTTATCTTGGACCAGAACTTCTGAGAGTTTAAGAAGAGGAGCCAATAAGGGAAACAAATGGGCTATCAGAGAAGCAGGAGAAAAATAAGTTACTGCAATATTATCGAAACCAAGAGAAAATTCTATAAATATTAAGTGGTTGACATGTGAATGATAAGAAAAATAAGGAAGTACATATAAGAATTGAGAAAAGTGTAACCCCAGGTAAGTTAGGTCACATTGTGCTTCATCAAAATAAAAGCTCCAAGTAAGTGGGTCATGTTGATTTGCATAATGTGTAGACAAAAAAAAAATCAATGAAAAAGAACTTGAAAACAAAACCTGAAGTCAGTAAAATTTCAGGATTAGAGCCTCTGTGTCCAAAGTATCTAACTAGACTCAGATACTACATGTGTCTCTTTTGATTTAAAAAAGATTTGATTGGGCAAATGACAGATCTAGAAAGGGTAAAAGTACACAAACATTAATGATTGAAGCACATAATAATTTTTTTCAATTCAAATCTAATATTTTAAATCAAAGAAAAAAATTAAGAAATTGGGCTGGGGATTTAGCTCAGGTGCCACACCTGTTTTGCAAGCACAAGGTCCTGAGTTTGATCCCTGGTGCCAGAAAAAAAAAATTAAGAAATTGTTCTGAAGGCTAAATGTCTAAGGAGAGTTATGGCTTGTATCTAGATGTCTCCCCATAGCCTCATGCAGTCATAGCTGGGGCTTTCCGGAGGTGGCTAGATCTACCGTGTGAGATGCTGGGATTAAGGATGTGACTGACTCATACTGTGATGCTAGGATTAAGGGTGCCTCACCCTGGGTGTGAGTGCTACCTGCCATAAGAGCAGTTAGCCTTAATAGCAGTCTTATAACTTCATTTCCAATTTCTATTTCATTATGCTATATTGACTCTGGAGAAAACCAGAAATTAATAAATCTTTGTTTTCCAGTGCAAAGTCAAGTTACTAAGCACTAGCTTTCTCACTTCTGTTTGTCTAAATTTAGGGTATAATGCAGCCATGAGTGTTTGGTCCAGGATATGTGAGAAGGGCAGCTGTGGTCTCCTAATATCCCTAAGGCTTCTGTCATCTTTCTTGATAAGAGATTAATTTAACAGAAGATAAGCTTTCTTATCTAGTCTCCCCTGCTTTGAGCCAAAACAACTTTTTCTACAGGTTTGCAAAAAATAAAATCTAGGGCTTTGTGTTTTCCCATTTGTAAAATGAGAATAATTTCCAAGAATCTTTCTGGTTTTTATATTTTATAATTAACTGTCAACAATATTCAGATACATTCTAAATTCATGTCATACTCATTAACCGAACAAACATTCCAACTGTCTAAGTTTCTCAACTGTACTTTGGGTTCCTTTTGTTCCTACCTCCCTAAGGACTTTGATTCATTAGTCATTCACTATTCCTTTTAAACTCTTGGTGTCTCCTTTCCCTCAACCTTTAAACATGTTCAAATACCTCTCATCTAACTGTAGGACAGTCAAAGACAAAAGATTTACCAGTCAAATGCAACGTGTAGACCCTTTTTAGGTCCTGATTTGGATAAATCAATTTTTAAAAAGTGCAAGACACAATCAGGAAAATGTAAGCACCTGGGCCAGGGATTTAGCTCAGTGGTGCCGCCACCTGCCTTACAAGTGGAAGGTCCCAAGTTTGATCCCCGTTACCAAAAAAAAAAAAAAAAAATTTAAGAAAACATAGGCAAATGGTGAACACAAAATACAGTAGAGCAGTGATTCCCAAAAATGTTGACTGTATCATCACCTTCACCTGGGAACTTGTTAGCTAAGGAAATTCTCTGGCCCAGGCCAGCTATACAGAATTAAAAACCTGGAGGTAAACCTAGAAATCCATGTTCTAACAAGCCCTCCAGGTGATCCTGACACATGCCCAGCTTTGAGAACCTCTGGATTACCACATGGATTCAGGGCTTTCATGTAGCAGGGAAGGTTGGGGAAATGTGACCTGAGTGCTTATGAGTCAGGAACCATTCGTAATTCTATCATCCCATCCCTTTCCTACAAATAAGGTTTACCAGGTTCTGGACATTTTACTATTTTAAATAATTTATATGGTAGAACATATATACAATAAAGTACACAAATCTTCAGAATACAGAGTGATAAATTTTTATCTAGTTGCCACACAGATCAATAATGTAAAGAACACTTCCAGCACTCCTGAAATCTTCCTCACATCCCTTTTCACTCATTATCTGTCCCTTAGGTAACCAAAAATCAGATTTGAATTACCATAGATTAGTTTTACCTGTTCTTGAAATTTATATAAGTAGCATATAAATTTTTTTAAAGTGCCTAACTTCTTTCAGTTAATACAATGTTTATGAAATTCACTCAGGAGTTTGAATGTATCAGTAGGTTGTGTTTTGTAATTGTGTAGTAGGAATACATCACAATTTACTTACCCATTTACCTGCTGATAGGTATTTGGGTTGTCTGAGCTATTGATTAAAACACTGGGGCTGGGAGTATAGCTCAGTGGTAGAGCACTGGCACTGGGTTTTATCCCCAGCACTACAAAAACAAACATACAAAAACCCCAAGAATTATTGATTGAAAGTTACCATTATTCTCACACCCACTCACTTACCTTTTTTTCAGTGTGTAGGGAAAAATAAAGCCCAAGGTGGCTATGCTATTGTTCGGATTGTGTGTGTGTGTGTGTGTGTGTGTGTGTGTGTGTGTGTGTGTATTTTTGGCAGACAGTAGTAAGTCCTATGTGAGCAGAATTCCAGCACAGGCACATATTGCAGTCTCTGTATAAATAACTTACATAACCAAAGTTGTTACTGGAAAATGGTCACTATTGCAGAGACCCATCTAAATGTGGACTGCTATGAGGGCAGACAGCTGGCTAGGGGACTGAGAATTGCCACAAGTGTACAGTGGGTAAAGGCCACAAGTTGGAAAGACAGACTGCAGCTGGGTGGCTGGGCAGATAAGGTGAGCTAAGCTGAGCAGCTGAGTAAAAACATGAGGACAGTTCAGGGCTCTGTGTCTCTTCTTTGGGCTGCCCATATCTCAAGAGAAAAATGGTGACAAGTACTAAGGATTGAACCCAGGGGCCTAAGTACTGACCTACATCCCCAGCCTATTTTTTTTTTCCCCAGACAGGGTCTCATTATGTCTTTAAGTTGCCCAAGCTGGGCTCAAACTTGTCATCCTCCTTTCTCAGTCTCCCAGAGTACTGGGATAACAGGCATGCACCACGAGTTCCAGTTGTTCCATATTTCTACCATCAGTTGGTACTGTCAGACTTTTTGATTGTAGCTATTCAAATAGTAGGTATCTTATTGTGGCTTTAACTTATATGCTCCTAATTAATAATGATGTTGCATACCTTTCCATGTGTCTTTTGGGCATTTGGATAAAATCTTCAGTGAACTAGGACTACCTGTTTCAAGATAAATTAATTTAGGGGCCAGGGATTTAGCTCAGTGGTTCCGGGGCCTGCCTTGCAAGCGCAAGGTCCTGAGTTCAATCCCTGGTATCAAAAAAAAAAAAAGATAAATTAATTTAGAAAAACATTATAGTAAGTTAAACAAGTTATGGAATGATACACACAATATAATATTATTTAAAGATTTTTAAATATGCAAAATAATATTACTTATAGATATGTGTATGTATGGTAGGAAAATATGCATGGGGATTCAAACTACAAAATCAAGACAGACTAAGAAGACAGAGAAAGAAATGAATGGGATTTTGGAAGATAAACAAGTCTCTAAGTGCCTCTATTCTGTGTCATTTAAAATATCTGAAGCAAAAATAAGAAATATTCAGTTTTATCTCTCCTAAGTGTTAGGTATCTGAATGTTTCTATATTATTTTCTACTCTAGCTCTATACTTACAATAAACTTAAAAAATAAGACAAGGAATATCCCAGGCATATGAAAAGGCAAAGAGAATATTCAACTAATTTATTAAGAGAAGAGACTGAAAGAAGTAGGACTCAGTTTTCTTATCCAATGAAGAGTTAGACACAATCTGGAAAAGTTTCCTATCTTTGACATCTACTGATCCCTAAAGAATAACTTGATGTTTGCAACTATATGGTAGTATGACTAATGCCAATGAAGCTGATAACAAAATCCTAGAGAGCATATTTCTCCAACAAACAAAATGCTTTAAATTTAAGGATTCATCACTCTGAAGACAGGGAGAAGTATCATTCCATCTTATAGATGAAAAAATTGAGGCATATAAATGTTATTTATCAAGAAATTAAGCTTGGGCTGGGGATTTAGCTCAGTGGTTCCACTGCCTGCCTCACAACTGCAAGGTCCTGAGTTCGAACTCCAGTACCAAAAAAAGAAAAAGAAAAAAGAAATTAAGGTCACTGAAAGTCTCGTAAAATCTTTCTTACTAAAGTGTAAGATGATGATAGAAATGAAAAGGAATAAATATAACTGTTAAACCTCAACAGCTTTGAAGGTCATATCTTTCACAATACATTTATTGATTGATTAATTCATATTTATTAACTGATTCACTTATTCATTCATGTACTCACTAAACTAATACTATCCTTATTAAGTGGCAAGAGCTGTGCTAGGAATGTAACTATAAAATCAAAGAGCTTTATTAAGGGTAAGATCTAGATAAATCTCTGATGAACTGTGGTAATGAGTTTATGGTAGAGGTATATAAATGAGGGAGAATACAGGAATATTAAGTTGTAGGGGACTGTGAAGTGGATTATTTGGTATGTTTGGTATGTATGTATGTGTAAAATAAGGATCCCTAACTATGTTATCTAGTATTTTCTGAAAAGTTTCAGAGATATGCTACCCTCTTTTACATTTTGTAATTTTTTTTTTTTTTTGATACCGGGGATCGAACTAGGGTCCTTGCGCTTGCGCAGCAGGCAGTGAAACCACTGAGCTAAATCCCTGGTCAACATTTTGTAAATTATTAAATAGCATCTCTTAGAAACTGAAAACTAACATTTAAGATACAGTTTTCACAGATGAACTGAATTTTTTGTGAAAAAAATACAAAGCACAACAAAGACACAAGTTAATGTTTCTTTAATTTTTCAAACTGGACAATCTTAATCTTCTTGGAGCCCAACTAAAAACCTCCTGGAAGATTAAAATGTACAACTATTAATATTTATTAAAGGTGCTAAGGCCTTTTTAACCCTTATTAGCAAATAATTGCATATGTGATAGAAAAATAGTAGGCTCCCTGAAGCAAAACTTTTCAGGGCCAGGGCTTTAGCTCAGAGGTGCCGCCGCCTGCCTCACAAGCTCAAGGTCCTGAGTTTGATCCCCAGTATAAAAAAAAAACTACCAAACTTTTCTTTCATTGTGTTTTCACGTGGTATCTGCATGTGTGCATATAACGTACTTTAATCATATCCATCCCCTCATTACTGTTCTTGCTCATCCCATTATTCCTGTTGAACAGTCTCCCTTCTACTTTCATATTTTTTTTCCTTCTTCTAAATTTTGCATGTTTGGGAACACAAGAAGCAAAACATTCTAACAATTAGATATCTTTTGTGAGAAGCTCAGAAAAGGTATGACTGATTGCTTTCTTGGGTTAAACTGAGGGTACCAAATGAAAAACAAATTAGGTATAGATGTTCAGTATGAGATTAATTTTATTCCCAGGGATACCATTTTCTTAGCTTCTTGGACTAACAGCACTTTGTTTCCAGAGACGAGAGTATGTGTCAAAGCCAAGTAGCGAAGTTCATAAGTTTTTCCACATATATGTACTTTGAAACTGGATAAAAGTTTCTAATAAATAAAATCTCTAGCATTTGTGTTAATAATGACTTTCTATGTAAGTAACATAAAATTCATTCAACTAAGACATGTTAGACACTGTCCTAGATTTAGAGGGATCCAAAAAGAAATAAAACAAGGTTTTTGCCTGGAGCTCCAGTCTAGTAGAAGAGAGACAAGTAAATAATAATCACAACGCACAATAATGGGGCTGTAACAGAGATATGAACAAAATGCTACGGGAACGTGAGTTTTTCCTAATAATAAACCTAACAAAGGATAACAATGTAGTTTACTATCACAAAAATAAAAAGCATAAAAAGTAACGTATGAAAATGATTGATCTTCACAGGACAAGAATAAAAGTGAGCATTCACATATTATGACACTTCATATTTTATAAAAAAGACATTGTAAGGTCAATGGGCCAACTTTAAGAATTATGTCTTTCACCTTTGTATTCCAACATAGTACCTGTTATACAGTAGTTTTAACCTATGTTGAATAAATGAATACATGCCCATATACATGAACGTTGATGATTACACAAATAGTATATTTCTCGGTTCACAGATACTAGAATTAAGTGGGATACACAACATTTGAAAAGAATACTTAATATCCAATATATCAGAAAGGTTCACCAAACAAAAGGAAATTAAGTTTAACAGGAATTGGTACTCAAAACACCTATCCATAGCAGACATATGTGACTCATTTTTTATAATCTTTCCAAGTATATAATTAATGACTCCATAGAAGACATTCGACAAATACTTTTTGAATCAATACTTACACCTCTACAATATAGCTTCTAAATCACGTTCCCCCCTCTCTATTGGCCTAAACTATAACAGCTTTTTATGTACTTGCATTTTCTTATTTCAAAATAACTTTGGTTACTATATTAGTTGCCCTAAGATATTTTGATCATGTAAATTTTATTTTCAAGTTTACTAAGTGGCTCCCTAGTATTTGAGACCTTCCATTAAAAAAAATTCTGGCACTAGTACACAAAAGATACTACATGGTTGGAACTTTATGACCTTGTGCTAGGAAAATCAGTTATCCATGTTTTAAAATGAGAATGGATTCCTACACAAAATCAATTTGTTACATATTAAAAGACACAAATGTGAAAGAAAATGTAGGATAATTTTTAAACAATCACTGCTCAGCTCTTTAGTCTCCCAGCTGTTGTTTACTGCTGGGTTTGTTAGAGGACCACCATGTACAAGAAAGAAAGCTTACCAATCTGATAATGACTTGTGAAGAATGTGCATTCAGGGGTTTGGGTTCCTTTTCTACAATTCCCTCCATTCTGTGACTTCCCCCTTCAACTTCCAGCCACTACTAGTATTTTCCAAACTCTGCCTTGATTTCTTCAACCTAGTAAGACTGTTATGGTCAGATTCTTTTGCATTCCAATTTGGAAAATGCCTTAAAGGAAAAAGCCAGAATGAATGTGTTGCTCATTTTAATTGCTTCCCTTCTCTGAAGGATTGTAGTCTTAGATTCTGCCCATGCTGACTGTTCCCACTGCCTTTTAAACTTCATATTTTGCTCAATATTTTAAAGATGTTTCTGGAAGGAAGGCAAATCCAAAATAAGCAGTCAGGGCCAGAACTGATACTTATTAGGAAAATCTCTTCGTTTCTCATTTTTTGATTCCTTCCTTTTATCTTTAAACATTCCATCGATGGTTATCTTATTATGTACCTGATGACATTCCATCAGTGGTTAATTTATATTGTGTATTTATAATACCAATATCTTATGTTTTTCATATACATAATCTGTTTCTGCTAACTCATTCATGGTAGTTTTCTTCCTATGTGTTGGATAATCTTTTCTATGCGTTTGAAGATCATGTTAGATTTAATATGGAGGAATCCGTATGTGTTTGGAGATTATTATTGTTTTTATCTAGATATCCCCCCAAAGTCTCATGCACTCATAGGTAGCACTTTTGGGAGGTAACTGGATCACTGGATTGATTCACTGATGGTTTTATAGCTGGGTGTGAAGCTTGGTGGGGAATAGGTGGATCACTGTGGGCATGGCCTGGCAGGGTCTATCTCTCTCCTCCTTCCTTGATCCCTCTCTGCTTCCTGCCTGCCATACCATAAGCTCTTTCTTCTCTGCAATGCCCCTTCCCCATGTTGCCCTGCCACAGAGCCAGCTGCCTATAGACTGAAACTTCTACAAACTGTTGTGGCTTGCATCTAGATGTCCCCCCAAAGCCTCTTCCAGTGTTTTTCGGAGGTAGGTGAATCTACAGTGTGATGCTAGGATTAAAGGTGTGTGATTACTAAACCACTACACCAGTTAGTGATTGGTTTGGCACCACCCTAATACCAGTAGTTAGAATAAGATAAAAGGAGCAGAAAGGCACTGTTAAGGCCTCTTGTTGCTTTGCTACCTTGTGGGCACCATGAACTGCTTCTCCTCTGTGATGCCCCTCTGTCATGTGTCACTCTGCTTTGGAGCCAGCTGATTATGGACTGAAACCCTATAAACTGTGAGCTAAATAAACTGTTTCTTTCCCCTTTTTACTTTGGGTGTCAGGTATTTTGTCCCAACAATGTGAAAGTAACTAAGACAGAGATTGTTTTTTTAATGTGAGGGAATCCTAGAAGTTCAAGGTGAAGATGTTCTCTCTAAGGAGTTGTGCTGGTGTCTGCTCCGAATCTCCAGCTATGTTTTGAAAATTATTTCTATATCACTCAACATCTTTTTCCTAGTTGGTCTGTATTTTTTCTGAGTTTTTAATAATGGTTCTTTATATGAAGCACAAGACCAAACACAACATCCAGTTTTGATTGGGCAGAGCCAAGTACCAAAGAATGAGTACTGCCCTCCTTCTGGAAATCCTACCAGTGCTAGTACAGCATAAAGGTACATTGTAGCTGTTGGTAAGCATGTTAAGAGCAAACTGCAACAGAGAAAGAGGGAAAATGTGTAACTATCAGATATGGAAAAGAACATGAAATTTGTTATTTATGAAATCAACTATATAAGTTCTAACTTACAATTCTGTTTCTTCTTTGATATGATAAAAACATAATTAAAAAATTCAAAATAGAAACAAAAAGAAATAATACACTGCACCTTATAAAGAGACTTACAGCCACATGTCTGGCTGTACATACCCCTTCTGTCAATAATTTTCTTTTTGTACCGGAAATCGAACTCAGGATGCTTGCCAGGCAGGCACAGCACCACTGAGCTAAATCCCCAGCCCATTATCTGTCAACAATTTTGATCTTGTTTTCTTCCCATATTTTGTTAGCTCATCAATTTAAATTCTCACCCCCCCACACACATAATCTGTTTGCTGTTGTGTTCCTCCAACCTGCATTTCCTTTTTTAATTTTAGTTTTTTTATTAGAATATATTTGTGATGCATAATAATTATGTTCATCTTGGGGAATTGGCACATACACATATTGTATCTTAATAATTTTTACTTCCCCTTTCCCTCTTGCTGACTCTCGTTCCCATCTCCCCAATTCCATCTCCAAATGCCCTTCCCATCTCCACAAAGTCTACCTCTGTGTTTCCTACCATCTTTCTTTCATTTTGCTCTTTAAATTATTTACATTTTGGGTTTTTCACATAAAAGAAACCATGAGATAATTAAACTTTCTGTGTCTAACTTATTTCACTTAACATCATGGTCTCAAGGTACATCGATTTTCCTATAAATGACTCAAAGTTCCAACCTACATTTTTGAAGTTGAGTTTTATACTTAAATGAATCACAGTGAAAAAATCTAAAGGGTATCAAATTCTTAATACTGGAGCTATTCTTAGTCTAAACGGTTTTTTAATGATAAGTTAAATGAAGGTACTTCTCTTGAGTGAATAATTTTATCATCTGACAAGCCTAGGTGAGAGGTTATAAATAGTTGGGCAGAAGTTAAAACTGAGATTGAAAATCAGGAGATTTTCTAAAAATTACTATAATAAAAAGCAAATTCAGAAGAAGTAACTTTGGAAATAACCTGACAGACCTAGCTGATGACAGCTTGTAACTGGCATATTCAGTTGTGTATCTTAATGTCAGCCTCTTTTCATGCATTCAATGAATGAAAAGGTATTTTTCTAACCCCTCAATTAATCAGCTTTATCTAGTCACATTTTTTTTAAGTGGGAAATAACTCTAATAGTTTCTGGTTGATCTAACTCATTTTCATTGCTTTTATTCCAAAACCATAGAAGTCTAAAATAACAACAAAAACCTCACCGTGCACTGGAAATGTTATCTTTTAGACCAACATTTTGAGAAGGGGAAAATCATTTCTAGGCAAGTATTTAACTTAGAGGCTTTCTATTTACCACACCTTTTGATGTGTTTAATCTTAAGGATCTGAGGGTTTTGACAATATCTTCAAAAATTTATAATCCTCAATAATGGCAATATAATTATAGGTTTTAAAGACCTTAAAATACACTCAGAAAATAAGTTTCTTTATGCCTCCAGGCACATATTTCAAAAGAGACTGTAACTATTGGTAATAAAAGTAATAATATCATTAAGGAAGAAAAATTTAAATAGTGCAAAATACAATTCAAAATTGTTTTTCAGGACTGGGGATCAAACTCAGGACCTTGTGCTTGCCAGGCAGGCATGGCGCCACTAAGCTAAATCTCCAGCCCACATATATTTTCAATATTCAAACACAACCACTATCAACATTTTTGTGTATTTCTTTTTAGTTTGTATTTTTTGTCTATACATAGATTTTTAATTCACTTTAGTCATATTGTACATGTAATGTCCTTCCTTCTTTCCCTACCAAACCTTAGATCATGGAATAAATTCCATTTTTCAAGGAACTTGGATAAATAAATATAGCCCCAGTGATAGTTATTTGTGCTTTATGCTCTGTACTATAAAAACTGCTTTTAAAGAAAACATGAAGACTTAGTCGTGTATCTGTGATCTGTTTATTACCTATCCACTGCATAGTTCCACTAATCAACTGAAAAATACCATGCAATAGGGTTACTCTTCAAGGTACTGTCACTTCTCACCTTTTGAGCTGCAAGATGCAGGGCCGTTCTCTGGCTATGGTCAGTTTTATTGACCTCGGCTCCTGCCTTCAGGAGAGCATCTGCACAGTCCAGTCTGTCAGCCAACATACAATACATAAGTGGTGTCCTCCCAAACTGGTCTTCTTTGTCTTTAAGAGCAGAGTTTCCTGCAAGAGAACAGAGAGTGGTATTTGATAGCTGTTATTACTAACATAAAAAGAAACTACATTTACTAAGTAGATATTAGCACTCTTGTTATAGGAAATTGAAGTGCAGAGAAGTTAACAAACACATATATATTCTCACTGAGAGTAGTAAAACTAGAATTCAAATTAATTGATGACTCAAAAGATCATATTATTATTATGACTAAAAAATTTGAGATATGAAGCTCCTCCTGTTCTTCTCTCTCTCTTTTTCTTTTGTCAAAAAATACTTAATGCCAAAAATAAACAATGAAATACTAGAACTCAATCAAACTCTTAAACAAATGGACTTAACAGATGTTTAAAGAGTATTCACCCCACCAAATCAGAATACACATTCGTTTCAGCTGGACACGGGTCGTTCTCCAAAATAGACCACATACTTGCTCACAGAACATGTTTAAGTAAGTGCAAAGAAACGGAAGCTATCCCCTGTATATTATCAGACTATAGTGAGGTGAAATTGGAGATCAATAGCAATAGAAACTGCAAGAATTTCATAAACACATGGAAATCGAACAACACACTTCTGAAGAACCAATGTGTCACAGAGGAAATTACAGAAGAAATCAGACAGTTCCTACAATTAAATGGTGATGACAATACCACATATCGGAATCTAGGGGACACAATGAAAGCAGTCTTACAAGGTAAATTCATAGCAGTGAATACTCACATTAGGAAAACAGCTCAAATAAATAACCTGATGCTGAACCTCAACCTTCTAGAAAAAGAAGAGCAGGACAATCCCAAAGCTCATACAAGGGAGGAAATTATAAAGATCAAAGCAGAAATCAATGCAATGGAGACTAAGAGAATGATACAAAAAAATCAACGAAGCAAAGAGTTGGATCTTAGAAAGAATAAACAAAATTAACAAACCCTTAGGCAACCTTAACAAAAAAAGGAAAGAAAAGGCCCAAATCTATGAAATTAGGAATGAGAAGAGTAAAATTACAACAGACTCAGCATAAACCCAGATGATCATCAATACCTACTTCAAGAACCTATATGCCAATAAGATGGAAAATACAGAAGAAATGGACAGATTCCTAGATACATATGAATTACCAAAGTTGAACAAAGAAAAACTAAAAATTCTAAACAACCCAATATCAATTAATGAAATTGAAACCATAATTAAAAACTTACCAACTAAGAAAAGCCTGGGTCCTGATGGCTTCACTACTGGATTCTACAGGACATTTAGAGAAGAACTATTGCCACTACTGTTTAAACTCTTCATTGAAATTGAAAGGGAAGCAATACTCCCGAATTCATTCCTGGAAGCAAGCATTTAGATCCCCAAAGCAGAGAAAGATTCAACTGAAAAAGAGAACTAGAGGCCAATCTCCCTAGTGAACAATGAAAAATCCTCAATAAGATACTGGCAATTAGAATGCAGATGATCATCAAGAAGATCATACACCCTGACCAAGTGGGATTCATTCCAGGGATGCAGGGATGGTTCAACATATACAAATCAATAAATGTAATACACTATATTAACAGAGAAGACAAAAACGATATGATCATCTCAATAGATGCAGAAAAAGTGTTTGACAAAATCCAACACACACTCATTATAAAAACCCTACAGAAAATTGGAATAGATGATCTCTATCTCAACCTGATAAAAGCCATCTATGAAAAACCAATAGCCAATATAATACTAAATGTTCAAAAACTGAAATCTTTCACACTTTCACAAAATCAGGAACACGACAAGGATATCCACTACCACCACTCCTGTTCAATATAGTTTTGTAAACATTAGCCATGGCAATTAGACAAGAGAAAGAAATAAAAGGAATAAAGATAGGAAACGAAAAAGTCAAATTGTCAATATTTGCAGATGACATGATACTCTATATAGAAGACCCCAAGAACTCCACCAAAAGTCTTCTAGATTTAATAACCAAATTCAGTAGAGTAGCTGGATACAAGGTCAACAAATAAAAATCAATAGCATTCCTGTACAAGAACAATAGACTCACTGAAAGAGGAACCGGAGAAATAACTCCCTTCACAATAGCATCTAAAAAAAATGAAATACCTAGGAATCAACCTAATGAAAGAAATCAAAGACTTCTACTCTGAAAACTATGGTACTCTGAAAAAAGAGATTGAAGAGGATATCAGAAAATGGAAAGACATCCCTTGCTTCTGGGTAGCAAGAACCACTATAGTGAAAATAGCCATACTTCCAAAACTGCTATATACATTCAATGCAATCCCAATTGATATTCCAACATACTTCACAGACCTTGAGAAAATAATCCAAAAATTCATTTGGAACAAGAAAAGACCTAGAATAGCTAAAGCAATTCTAGGCAACAAAGACAAGGTAGACAATCCCCAACTTGAAACTATACTACAAAGCTACTGTGATAAAAATAGCATGGTACTGGCAAAGAAACAGACCTGAGGAGCAGTGGAACAGATTAGAAGATGCAGAAACAACTCCAGACACACTCAGCCACCTCATCTTCAATAAAGGAGCCAAACACCCTCAGTGGAAGAAAGCTGCTTTAATAAATGGTGCTGGAAAAATTGGGTTTCAACTTGCCAAAGATTAAAACTAGACCTACATCTCTTACCAAGCACTAAACTATAATTGAAATGGATCAAAGATATAAATATTAAAACAGAAACACTAAACTTGCTGGAAGAGACGTTAGGTAGAAGTCTTGAAGACACCGGCATAGGAAAAGATTTCATGAACAAAATCTCAGTTGCACGTGAACTAGCACAAACAATCAACAAGTGGGATCTCTTCTTCTTAAAAAGCTTCTGCACAGCAAGAGAAACCACCAACAGTGAGAAGAGACAACCCACAATGCGGGACAAAATTTTTACCAGTTGTTCCTCAGACAAAGGTCTACTATCTAGAATCTATAAAGAACTTTAAAAAATCAGACCTCCCAAATTTAAAGACCCAATCCGAAAATGGACATCTGAAATGAACAGACATTTCTCAAAGAAGTAGAAAGAGCAAATAAATATATGAAAAAGTGTTCAACATCACTGGTCATTGGAGAGATACAGATGAAAACAACGCTGAGATTCCACCTCACCCCAGAAAGAATGACTGCTATCATGAAATCAACCAATAACAAATGCTGGCTGGGCTGTGGGGAAAGAGGAATACTGCTCCACTGTTGGTGGGAGTGCAGACTGGTGCAACCACTATGGAAATCAGTATGGAGATACCTCAAAGAACTAGGACTGGAAGTCCCATTTGACCCAACTATTCCCCTGCTGGGGATCTTCCCCAAAGAATGAAAAGAATCATACCACAGTGATATATGTGCACCCATGTTCATGGCGGCATAGTTTGTAATAGCTAAAACTTGGAAACAGCCCAATTGCCCATCAACTGAAGAGTGGATAAAGAAAATGTGGTTTTTTAATAAAAAGGAGTACTACTCAGCCATAAAGAATCAGAAATTAGAGACATTTATAGCTAAAGGATGCACACTGAGGCGATACTCTTAAATGAAATAAATAGGACACACATGTAAATACCGAATATTTTCTCTGCCGTGAGAAGCTAAAAGTTTAAATAAGGATCTAAAGGAATAATAGATAATATGTAATAGGAAGAAAAGGTCCAAAGGGGAAAGTAGGAGAGGTTGGGGGAAGGAAAGAAGGGAATGGAATTAATATGAGAAAAGGAAAAAAATGGAAACAAAGTCTTTGTAAATAGGGAGGGATAGAGGGGTTGGAGGGAGGGCAGGGGAATGGGGAAAAAATAAGAACCAAGACAGATTATGTAAAGGTACAAATTTCCAATGATGAATGTCATTATATTGTATACCTAAAATGTACCAATAAAATTAATAATAAAAACATACTTAATGCCAATTACATAGATTCTTATAAGTGATTCAAAATCAGCAAAGGTACAAAAGAAATGAATACCACTATAGAGCAGTAGGATCTAGTTGATATTAATTGAACGCTTTATCTAATGATATCCAAATATAATCTTTTAAACCACCCATGGAATGAACATTCACCAAAAGAGACCATATATTGGTTCATAAAACAAACATTAGATGATTTAAAGAACTGAAGTCATGTCAAGTATGTTCTCTGATAATATAATTGAACTAAAAATCAATGACAGAATGATAACAGGAAATCACCAAATACTTGGGAATTAACATATTTCTAGATAATCCATAGATTAAAGAGAAAATCTCAAGAGAAACTTAAGAAGTTAATTAAATGAAAGAAAATAACAATATTGTTGGAAGGTCTCACTCTACACAAAAGGGAGGCTTCAAAGAAAATATACAGGGCTTAATACTCATATTGGAATAAAAGGATGGTTTTGAATGGATGATCTACATTTCTACCTCACTATATTAAGAAAAAAAAAAAAAGAGTAAGTTTATCCTAAAATGATCAGAATATTACAAAAATGAGAACCGATATGATTGAAATGAAAATCACAAAATATAAGAGAAGTAAGTCAATGAGGCTAAAATTCTTCAAAAATAAAACTGAAAAATTTATCATTGGATTTATCATTAAAAACAGAGTCTCACAGGGCCGGGGATTTAGCTCAGTGGTGCCACCACCTGCCTCGCAAGAGCAAGGTCCTGAGTTTGATCCCTGTTATGAAAACAAACAAACAAACAAACAAACAAACCAAAAAACCCCCGGAGTATCACAAATTTCCAATATCAGGAATGAAAGAGGGGCTGTCACTATAGAGCCTGCAGATATTAGAAGGAAAACAAGGGAAAATCATAAACAATTTTATGCGCATAAATTTATAAGGCCAAATGTGGTGGTGCACTCCTGTAATCCCAGCACCAGAGAGGGTGAAGCAGGAGGATTGCTGGGAGTTTGAGTCCAGCTTGGGCTACGTTGAGAGTTCAAGGAAGCCTGAACTGCATAGTGAGACCTTGTCTCAAAAAAACATAGAAACAAAATTTATAATTGAACTTAAATGGATAAATGCCATGGACAACATAATCTATCAAGTTCCACTAAAGATATAAATGCCCTCAGTAGTACTTACAGTAGAAAAATTCTAAGATGGTACCCCAGATATACAGTTCCTGATCTATATGATCTCCTCATCTTGAGGGTGGGCAAGGTCTATGAATATACCATCCCCTTTGATTGGGTTCTATTATGTGGCAAGGGCAAAGAGATTTTGGAGATGTAATTAAGGTGATTAATCATTTAACTTCAATTTAATCAGAAGAGAGATTAGCTTGGGCTCCATTCTTTCCCTCCCTTCCTTTCTCTTTCATTGTTCTCTCTCTGTCTCTCCTCTCCACTCCTCTCCTCTCCTCTCCCCTCCCCTCCCCTCCTTCCCTCCCTCTTTTCCTTCCTTCCTTTTTGCAATAAAGATTGGACCCAGGGACTTGTGTATGTTAGGCAAGCACTCTATAACTGAGCTCTATTCCCAACTTCTTTGATTGCTTTTTAAAAGAAGATGTAGAAGTCAGAGATAGAAGAAGTTGGAGTTGTGAAGCAGCGGACATACTTTCCTGCTGGCTTTGGAGAAACAAGCTGCCATAAAATTTAAAGCTGCAAGAAGACAAATTCAGCCAACTTGTACTTGGAAGAGAATACTGAGTCTCAGATGAGGCCTCACTGAAGCCTTGTGAAACACTGTGCAAAAGACTGTCAGCTAAGCCATGTCCAGATTCCTGACCCATAGAAACTGTGAGGTAATAAATTATTTTTGTTTTAAGTCTTTGTTAATCTGTTATACAGCAGTAGAAAACTAATACAGTATGATATCTATTAGAAAAAGTAGATTCATAGTTAATCCTGCCTAAAAGTCCTACTAAGAACAATGTGTTGAAAACTTCCCAGAAGCAGATTTTTTAGAAATACACATGTGGTTTTAAAATTGTTATGGAAAGGCAAAAGAAGTAGCATAAAAATTTTTTGGAAAAGCATAATACTGGAGAACATACTGTGTAATAGATCAAGAAATATTGTACAGCTACAGAAATGAAGTCAGTATGGTAGTGGCAAAGGAATAGACACATAGATCAATATAACAGATGTGAGAGTACAGAAACAGACTCACATATATACATCATCAATTTTGTGTGTGTGTGTCTGTATGTAGCATGGAAGATTGAACCAAGGGGTGCTCCACCACTGAGCTACATCTTTTTGTTTTTTCTTTTTATATAGGGTCTTACTAAGTTGCCCAGGCAGGACTTGAACTTGAGATCCTCCTGCTTCAGCCTCCCTCTGTGCTGGTATACAGACACACACCACTGTGTCCAGCCTATGACCAGTTCATTATGACAAAATTATAAAAACAAACCAATGGACAGTTTTTGTAAATAAAAGGAGCTAGAAAATTTTGACATTTATTTGCAAAACCCAAACCCAAACCAAACCAAAACAAAAACACCAAAACCTCTCAACTTACACTTGCACTTGTCTTAATCAGTTTGGACTACTATAGCAAAATACCAGAGACTGGGTAGTTGATAAAAAACAAATTTATGTTATGTAGTTTTGGAGGCTGAACATCTGAGATTAGGGTACCCATATTGTTTGGTTCTGGTGAGGGCTCTCTTCTGGGTTTCAGATTGCTGACTTCTTGCATTTTTATACAGTAAAAAAAGAGGGTTATAGATCTTTCTGGGGTCTCTTTTAAGGGCATTAATCCCACTCATGACAGTGGGCACTAATCCATTCTTATGACCTAAATTACCCCCTAAAGCCCTCATCTCCTAATATCGTCACACAAGAGGGGGGAAGGTGGTAGGACTTCAACATGAATGGGGAAACATAAACATTCAGCAATATATAATAGTGCTATATAAAATTTATTTCAAATGAATCAAAAATTTAAATGTAAAATCTTTATATAAGACTTAGAATCAAACAAAGGTGAAAATCTTTGCGATCTTGGGTTAGGTGAAGATGTCTTAGACTGATATTAAAGAAAAATACATAAATTAATTAATTGCATTTTATTCTAATTAGAATAAAACCTTTGTGTTTGGAAAACACTGTTAGAAAATAAAAAGACAAGCCACAAACTGGGAGAAAATATTTGCAAGACACATATCTGATAATGCCTTCTTTCCAGAGTAAAGAAATCCTACAATTGAATAATAGACAGATAATGAAATTTAAAAATGGGCAATAGGTCCGAATAGACATTTCACCAAATAAGCATATGAAAAGACACACAACATCATTAATACACAGAGAAATGCAATTTCAATCCACAGTGTGATACCATTACATATCTATTAGAATGGCTAGAATTGAAAAAAAAAAAAACCCAAAGCAAACCTGACAATATCAAATGCTGATGAGAATACAGAACTATTACAACTCTCAAAAGATTGATGGCAGGAATGCAAAACACTATAGCCACTATGGAAAACTGCTTATCAGTTTCTTATTACACTTACAACCACATGGCCAAAAAATCTTTCTCCTATGTATTTACTCAGGAAAAATAAATGCATGAAAGCTTGTGTTCATACAGAAAACTACATTGGCTGTTTGTGGTAATTTTGTTTATAACTGCTAACAATTGGAAGAATCTCAATTATTCTTCAACTGGAAAATGAGGAAACAATAGTTGTACATCTAATACAATGGAATACTGCTTAGCAATAAAAAGGAATAAACTCCTGATTCACCAGACAATATGGAAAAATCTCCAGTGAAGAAATCAGTCTCAAAGAGTACATATTGCATGATACATTTATGCAGCATTCTGGAAAAGATAAAACTATAGGGGTAGAAAATATACCAGTGGTCACTAGGGGCAGGAATGTGGGGAGGAATTCATAGTAAGAAACACAGGGGAGTTTTGGAAGGTATGATAGAACTATATCTTGATTGTGGTGGTGATTATAAGATCGCATATTTGTCAAAATCAAATAACTGAAAATGAAGAGAAGATTTAATGAATTACTTAAAAACAACAGGGCATGGGGATGCATGCCTGTAATCCCAGCATTTGGGAGGCTGAGATAGGAGGACTGCTGTGAGTTCAAGGCCAGCCTGGACTACATAATGAGACACTGTCTCAAAAAACAAAACAAAGACAACAACAAAGATGTTATATCTTCAGCTGGGTACTTTGAGTGAAAAGATTTTTGTTACTTTTGTCACAGCTAATGATCAGGTGCTTCATACTAGCTGACAGTAACTACATATGTATTTAACAGGGGGAAAGTCATTTACTCCTAAAGTGACTTAGTCTGAACTCTGTTAATGGGAAAAACAAACTGACAAACTGTCTTCTTTAAGGAAACAGCAATGCTAAAGAAAGAGAATGTGTTGCATTTCTACCTAGATCATTTTGTGCCTGAAACTAAACTATTCCTTTATTTTTTTAAAAAAATACTTCACGGACTGGGGATTTAGCTCAGTGGTTCCGCCACCTGCCTCACAAAGTGCAAGGTCCCAAGTTCAGTCCCTGGTACCAAAAAAAAAAAAAAAAACCCCAAAAAACTTCAACACATATTTTAATCTTAACATATTAACACCTAGAAAGTCTTAATAGCCTCTTAGACTACCTTATTTTGCAATATAGTACGTTTCCATGCATAGTGGTATAGTGGTAATAAAGCAAGAAAGGCCATCACTTTTGAAATTGGAAGAGCCTTATTAATATATTCAGGTTGCATATAACTCCTCGGAGGCACATGCTCTTTTTCAGAACCTCGGTTTTGAAGATGGAAGCAGTTTGGCATGTGATTCAACATATCTGATAACAGAAGCCTCTATGCAGGTTTCTTTTTCTTTCTTTCTTTCTTTTTTTTTTTTTTTTTTTGGTACTGGGGATTGAACTCGGGACCTTGCGCTTTCGAGGCAGGCACAGGAACCACTGAGCTAAATCCCCGGCCCCTCTATGCAGGTTTCTGAATGGTATAACAGTGGTAGGTACTATTCTCTCTACACAGACCTCCAATATCTAGTCCAAAAGATTCTAAAGATCCTACCACCACATTTACAGATAAGATCTCACTTAAATCCAAACTCACTACAGACCTAAAATGTAGTACAGGTAGAATATATTCCTTTTATTGGGTGGAGTCCTTCTGAGGTCAAAGTGATACATATAGAGAATATACCATACTAAGGCTAAGCTTTAGTTGTCTTTCATGAGTTAGAGACAGTCTATTGGTGTCTTATATGCTACTGTTAAACAGATAGTAGTAGCTGATTTTAGCAAGATGACAGTAATTAATATTATAGTTTCCCACAAGTTAGAATATCTCCTTGGAAGCTCTAGTAAGAGAGGATTTAGCAACTATGGTCACAAGAATAAATACAGAGAAATGGAGGCAACCCTCTCATCCTAGAATAATCCTTAAGGTCAAAATGAAGTCAGCACCATGGCACTAACATAAATGCATGCCTCCTAGGATAGAGAACTTGGAACCAATGCAGCCTCTTCCCAAGTCAGATGTAAGGAACAGGGAAACTTCATGCTTTTCCTTCAGTTCCTGATAGGCTTTGGTTTTGTGTTAACTGGTATTTATATTTCCGAAAGAGAAAATTCAATTGGGTTATGTCACCAATATCCAATATGGTGTGTCTTTAAAACAAAATTTATCTATCTAAAGAAACAAAGTATATGTCCCCTATTCATTATTAGAAAAAGTGACATTTAGCCTCCCTTGGATCCTGTCTTGGGTAGCTTGGGGGTTGGGTGGCAGCAGACATAGTGGCTTTCTGGCCAGTTTCTGAGAAATGAGGTATCATCAGGTGTTGGAGTTTCTTGGCCAAAAAGGAAGTAACTGAGCTTTTCTATGCCTTTATGTATCTACCCTGATCCCTTTCCTTACTTTCTTCAATGATAATATTCAGCTGATACATATAAAGTCTACACTATAATTTATTTTTGAAGCTCAAATAAGGCAATTTATTGCTTGGAAGTACTTTATTTGGTAACTGTAACATGTTGTAGAGCTTATAATAGAAATTAATATTTACTGGAGAGCTATGCATTTAAATTTGCATTCTTATCAGGAAAAGTTAATATAGAAAGAAGCTGGCTAGTGTGCTGTGTTGTTTGATTATTCTGGAAACTGTGGAGATGGCCTCTAATCCATGACCAGTTGGTAGATGCTTAGCTGGGGCTGGCATTCTGCATGGGCTCTGTCTGAACATACCTCAGGAAGCTAAGCTGGAACCATGATGGAAAGCCACTGCTCAGTGGCACTCAGTGATTTTAAAGCTATTTGAAGCAGAAGAATCTGAGTGGCTGATAGGCTGGTATGCGTAAAAGTCAGAGCTGGTGCTCTAGTTAAAAGAAATGACTGTCAGAAGTGACAGCTGTGCCAATACACAGAACAGCTCTATCACCACACTGCCCAACACAAATAGGGCATTCTCTACTGACATCTTCTTACTTGTTCTAAAATGTTACCTCCATGTGACATCAAAGATGTATTTATTTCATTTGCCTCCTCCCACTTCTTTTTCACAGTTTTTGTAGTGCAGTGATGGCGAACCATTTAGAGCTTTCAAGGATAACAAACAGCCTGCTGCAGCATGCATACCATAGGTTCACCACCGTCATAATGTCACAATCTTGGGACAGTATTTGTTTTTATTTTTAAAAAAATATTTGCTTATTGTTAAAGAGAGACACCATGAGAACAAGGGAAAAAACATAGGATTCATCATCAAACAACTTGGTTTGAATTTCAACTTTACCAATTATTAGCTGTGTAACTAAATTTCTGAGACTCAGCGTCCTAACGTATGAGAACAACAATAAAATGGGAAGTACTACATTTTGAGAGTATTTGAGATTTTAATGAAGTATTTTTACATATTCTCTCAAATTGTTGCAGGTATCTTAAAGAAGGGAAGAAAGGGGGAGAAAGGAGATTTAAGAAAAAGTTATGATGTGTTGTGTACATGTACCAGTTCCCACAATGAATGCAGTTGCTATGTACTGAAACATATACTAATAAAAAAAAGAAAATTATGGAAAAAAAATTTAAAAGGCAGGGCATGGTGGCACATGCCTGTAATCTCAGCACTCAGGAGGCTGACTCAGGAGGGTCACCACAAGTTTGAAGCCAGCCTGGGCTACATAGTGAGTTCACAGCCAGCCTGAACTACACAGAGAGATCCTGTCTCAAAAAACGAAAAAAAAAAACTGAAAGGAAAAAAGTACCATTTATAAGCATGATTATTTCAGAATTATCATAGTTGTTAAATCTACTACTAGATCTATTTACTATGTTCTTTAAAATTATGGCAGATACATTTCTGTGTCGCAATATCAAAATATTTGATAACTGTATTTCAATATATCTTGTTTCCTTTGTAATCTTTTTTTTTTTTTTTTGGTACCAGGTATCAAACTTAGGACCTTGCACTTGCCAGGCAGGCACTGTGCTGCTGAGCTAAATCCCTGGCCCTGTAATCTTGTACATTGTATTTAAGATCTTAAAAATATTTGTTTTGATCTGGGTGTGGTGGCACACAACTGTAATCACAGTACTATGGGAGGCTAAGGCAGGAGAATAGCAAGTTCAAGCTCAGTCTGGACAACAGACCCTGCCTGTCTTAGTTACTTTTATCTCTTTGCTGAGACAAAATACCCAACACCCACAAGTTAAGGGAGGAAAGGTTTATTTGACTTAAAGTTCGTAGAGGTTTCAGTCCATAGTTTGCTGGCTCCAAGGCAGAGTGGCACATGGGGCAGAAGACAGCAAAAGCAAGCAAGAGACCTTAGCAGTTTCTGCCCCTTTTAACTTACCCAGACTACTTAGGGCAAGTAGCACTCACACCCTTAATCCTAGTGCCCTTGAGCCAAGGACTGCATCATGAATCAATTCCAATGTCACACACTCTAGATCCAGCCACCTCTGAAAAAGCCTCACCTGTGACTACAAGAAGCTTTGGGGGAACATCTAGAAACTAACCATAACATTCTGCCTCTGGCCTCCCAAAGATTCATGCCTATCCCTTTATGCACAAGGCATTTAGTCCATCTCCAAGAGCTGCCAATGACCTAACAGTTTTGGTATGGCTGAAAAATCCAAGTCCAAAGTCTCCTCTGAGATTTAAAGTAAACTCTTAGCTGTGAGCCCCTGTACAAATGAAATGAAAGTTAAACACTTCTAACATTCAATGGGACAAGATAGACATTTCCATTCCCAAAGTTATGAACAGGGGCATACAAAGGAATGGGACCAAAGCAAGACCAAAACCCAGCAGGGCAAACATTAGATCCCACAGTTCCACTTCCAGCATCCCCAACAATCTGTGTGGCAAGTTGTGAACTCCAAAGGGCTTGGGTAGCTCTGCTCTTACAGTACTGTCAGGGGTTGTAGCTCCCATGGCTTCTCTCTTGGGCTGGATCTGCTCCTTTCTTGCAGTTTTCCCGAGACTATCTGTGGGACTTCATAACTCTGTAATCACAAAACTCCCCTAGCCCCAACAGTGATTGAATGTGAGTAAATAGATAAAGATGCTTGTTAGTTCCTGGACACTAGATAAGATCTGTATCAGCCATAAGGTCCCAAAGTAAGTTACTCAACTCTTTGTTCGAAACTGATGTTTTGACATCACTATCTATAGAACAATCTACAAACATCCGCTGACCATCAGTACATGTCAGCTGACCACTAACCTTTGTTCCTCTTCTGTAAATTTCACCTGTTAACTTCCCCTGCAATCCCCTATAAAAAGAGCCTCGGACTCTGGGCTAGTTGCCTCTCTAAACTACTTTGCTTTGGGAGTGCCCTCTGGCCAGACTAAGGTCTGTTTTACTTTCCAACTTGTCCGGTGTGTTCCTTCTCGGATGTTCTTCGCTGCAGTCAGCTCCTTGGAGCGTTTGGTAAGGCCCTCAGTCTTACATTTTGGAGGCCCCAGCGAGATCCCCGGGTGGGAACCCCGGTTCAGCCGAGACTCTGTGGCGGGATCCAGCAGGAGACTCTCAGGCACAGACCTCAGAAAACCTCCAGAGGTAAGTTTTTGGCCGGTTGCAACCATTTGTTAAGTCAGGAGTGAGGTGGCTGATGGGCCGGTAAACCTCCCCTGACCCCAAGGTTCCTGACGAGGAACAAGGGAAGATTTAGTTTCATTTCTGTTGTGGCGCCTGTTCGTCTTGTCATTCGTATGTTAGTGTCCTGTCCATTGTGTGTTTAATTTTGTATTTCTTTCCAAACCATCATGGCAGAGATGGGAGGATCCTGCTCCAAGAATATCCCGTTGGACTGTTTTCTCACTAATTTTAAATTGGCTTTCCCCCCCCCAAACAGGAGGATGAATATGGGGTCAAATTCTCTTGTGTAAAACTTCGTTCCCTGTGTCAATTGGAATGGCCAGCTTTTGGAGTTGGATGGCCAGCTGAGGGCTCTTTTGACCCAAGCCTCTGTCGGGCTGTATGGAAAAAGGTCACTGGTCACCCTAGTCATCCTGACCAATTTCCTTGTATAAATATTTGGGTCCAGGCTTGTGAAGAGCCTCTGGGTTGGCTGCAGCACTGTTCCCTGAGGACAGACAGTCGCATTCTGGTTATGGCACCAAGGGGACCCCGAGAGGTCAAAACTCGGGCTCCCAGGCCGGTGCTCTCACAAGATCCTGATCCCTTAGATCCCTTCATAAGACTTCCACCCTATGTGGAGTCTTCCTCCTCCTCTAATAAAGCTGGCCCCAGATCTCGAAACCCTTTCTACCCTCCTCTTCCTGAAGAGGAAAAATCTCTGGATTCTGTGACCTCCCCCTCCCACACGCAAACAGGGGCCGCTTATGGTCCCAGCAGGGCTCCCACTGAAGGGGCTGGTTCAGTATCCTCTTTTACCTCTTCGGGAAACAGAGCAGGGTCATTATGTCTATATCCCTTTTTCTACCAGCGACTTATACAATTGGAAACATCAAAATCTCCCTTTTTCAGAAAAGCCCTAGGCTTTGATCTCCCTCCTAGAATCTGTTTTTCATACCCATGACCCTACCTGGGATGACTGTCAACAACTCCTTCAAGCCCTTTTCACCTCTGAGGAGAGAGAGGATCCGAGGGCAAGCCATAAAATCAGTGTTGGGAGGAACAGAGGGCCCACTCAATGAACAACAGCGGGCCCATGTTGAGGCACAACTTCCATCCACCCATCCCCCATGGCAAGCTAACTCCTTGAGCAGGAGAGAAGCTCTCCACAACTACTGTCAGCATCTCCTTGCCAGCTTGAGGGGAGCCACTCGAAAGCCTACCAATTTGAGCAAGGTAAAGCGAGGTTCTCCAAGGACCTGAGGAATCCCCTTCTGCCTTTCTGGAGCATCTGTTGGAAGGATACCGTACGTATACTCCAATTGACCCAGATGCCCCTGCAAATCGACAGGCAATTAATTTGGCTTTTGTCACTCAGTCAGCCCCAGATATTAGGAAGAAACTGCAGCGGATGGAGGGATTTGAGGGAGAAAATAGGGAAAAATTGATGAGCATGGCAGTGAAGGTGTTTAATAACAGGGATCCTTCTGATGACAGAATGGCTAAAAGATAGGAAAGGCGAACATTGCAGCCTTGGCAGATGGAGGTTTTATCCGAAAGGAATACAGAGAAAATAAAAAAGAAGATAAAAGTAAAGTACGGCCCTTGTTAGAGAAGGATCAATGCACATATTGCAAACAGAAGGGCCATTATAAAAGGGATTGTGAGAAGTTGAAAAGAAAGAGAGAGAAGGAGACTAAGAAAGAAAGAGATGGAGTTCTTCTAGTAGATAAAAAAGATTGACGAGGCCAAGGTGGGGATCTCCAAACACATCTACCAACTCCAGGAAGCCGGCATCTTGATCCCTTGCCAGTCAGCCTGGAATACACCCCTGCTTCCCATGAAAAAGCCTGGCACCTCAGACTTCAGACTGGTACAGAATTTGCGGGAGGTAAACAGCTGGGTGGAGACCATCCACCCAACAGTACCAAACCCCTATACTGTGTTGAGTCTCATCCCTCCTGCTCATGTGTGGTACTCGGTTTTAGACCTCAAAGATGCATTTTTCAGCCTGCCTCTAGCACCAGTGAGCCAGCCCCTCTTTGCCTTCGAATGGACTGACCCAGACACCGGGACTACCGGACAACTGACATGGACCCGGCTGCCACAGGGATTCAAAAACTCCCCCACTCTGTTCGGGGAAGCTCTCAGCAAGGATTTACATGAGGTAAGAAAAGTGTTTCCCCAGGCGACTATTCTTCAGTATGTGGATGACCTCCTGGTGGCGACATCAACCGATAAAGAATGTCTTGCAGCCACCGAGGGCCTCCTGAAAGCCCTCCAAAACCTAGGATATCAGGTGTCTTGGAAGAAAGCTCAGCTCTGTCAGACCAAGGTAACCTACTTGGGCTATATTCTTGAAAAGGGAAAGAGGAGGCTGGCAGAATCAAGGGTATCTGCAATTCTCCAGATTCCGGAGCGGAGCTCAAAGAAACAGGTGTGAGAATTCCTAGGGGCGGTTGGCTATTGTAGAATTTGGATTCCTGGCTTTGCTGAGATTGCCAAACCCCTGCATGAAGCCACTGCGGGAGGAAATACGACCCTTAAATGGACCGAGGCTTGCCAGCAGGCATTTCAATTGCTCAAGACTGCGCTTACATTGGCACCAGCCCTGGCATTGCCAGACTTAAACAAGCCCTTCACCCTGTATGTAGCAGAGAAAAATGGGGTAGCCAAGGGAGTGATTACTCGGCTTTTGGGGCCGTGGAAGCAGCCTGTGGCATACCTCTCAAAGAAGCTCAACCCAGTGGCCCGAGGGTGGCCTACTTGTCTGAGAGCAGTAGCAACAGCAGCTGCTTTAACCCGAGAGGCTGACAAATTGACCTTTGGACAGGATTTGACTTTGATCACTCCCCATGCCATTAAGCCCTTGTTGAATAGCTCACCTAGCAAATGGCTGTCTAATGCCAGACTGTTACAATATCAAGGACTCCTATTAGAACAGCCATGCATTAAGTTTGCCACCACTGCTAGCCTCAATCCGGCTACTCTACTCCCGGAATCTAACGAACAAATGCCCATCCATGATTGCCTTGAGACTCTTGAAAACTTGAGGGGAGGACGTCCGGACTTGACAGACCAGGCTCTCCCTCACACAGAGATAACGTTCTATACTGACGGGTGCAGTTTCGTTCCTGATGGTGTACGGTATGCTGGAGCGGCGATGGTCAACCAGGACCAACAGGTGGAATGGGAGCAGGGGCTACCTCAAGGGACATCAGCACAGAGGGCTGAGCTGATTGCTTTGACTAAGGCTCTGGAATTGGGAAAAGGAAAAAGGATAAATATATTCACTGATAGCCGTTATGCTTTTGCCACCGCCCATGTACACGGGGAGATTTATCAAAATAGAGGGCTGTTGATCTCTGAAGGAAAGGAAATTAAAAACAAGACTGAGATATTGGCATTGCTACAAGCAATCTGGATGCCCCAAGAGGTCGCCATCATCCATTGCCGTGGGCACCAAAAGGGGTCTAGCCCCGAGATAACTGGTAATAATGCTGCTGATCGAGCGGCAAAACAAGCTGCCCAAAAATCAGTGGGGAAGCAACTGGTTCTGCTACCCACGCCAGTACTCCCAGAAAAACCTGAACACACAGATAAAGAGGTGGCAGAAATGAACAGGAAGCACTGGACTCAAGGAAAACATGGGTGGATGACCCATGATGGAAAGGTGGTGCTCCCCGCTGCTATAGCAGACATGTTGTTGCACAAACTACATGAGTCCACCCACCTCGGCAAAAAAAAAGATGATGGCTGCTCTGTGACCCCATTTTGTCAGTGAGGGGTTGGCCCAAAAGGCCCAGGACATGGTGAAACGGTGTCCCACCTTCCTCAAGGTAAATGCAAATCGGGTGACTGGGTCCCCTGGGGTCCAACACAGAAGTTTAACTCCAGGAGAGCATTGGGAATTGGACTTTACTGAAATGAAGTCTGACATGTATGGGTATAAATATTTGTTAGTTTTTGTGGATACCTTTTCAAGATGGATAGAAACATACCCCACTAAGAGGGAGACAGCTGAAGTAACAGTCAAAAAGCTCTTGACAGAAATAGTTCCCTGTTTTGGCTTGCCCTTAGCTCTGGGGTCCGACAATGGTCCAGCTTTTATGGCTAAGATATCTAAATTAATTAGTAATATCCTTGGAATAAAGTGGAATCTACACTGTGCCTATAGGCCTCAAAGTTCAGGACAGGTAGAAAGAACAAATCGAACTTTAAAGGAGATTCTGACTAAATTATGCTTGGAGACTGAACTAGGTTGGGTAGAGCTTCTCCCTTTTGCCCTCCTCTGAATGAGGTGCACTCCCAAGCCTCCCCTCAATCTGTCCCCCTTCCAGGTTGTTTAAGGGTGATCTCCCCCAATCATTCCGTTAGTAGATGTAGAATTAAAAGAAAAGTTTTCCCACCTTTGACTCCTTAAATCCTTAAAAGCAGTTCATCAGCTTCAGTCAGAGCTACATGAGACATTACGAAAGGAAATGACTAGTCCCAATGAAAAACCTTTACAACCTTTACCCTATAAGCCGGGAGATTTGGTTTTTATTCACAGGTTTGATTCCAAGACCCTGGAACCTCGTTGGAAGGGACCGGTTCCTGTTGTCCTGTCAACTCCCTTGGCAGTGAAGGTGGCTGGACATTCTGCCTGGATACATTGCAACCATCTGAAAACAGGACCCACTGCAGATGGCAAAAAGGACAAATGGAAGGTTATCAGCCAACCAGGTGACCAAAAGCTAAGACTGGAGTGGGTTGGAGATGTTTCGCCTTCATGATAATATTCTCTGGGACACTGGCAGTATTGCCCCCAAGAGGACTAGATCACACAAAAAATGTATGGATTCACTTGGCAAACTCGCTTAATTTGTCTGAATTCTGTCTAAATGTTGATGTAAATTTCCATCATATATTGGGGACATGCCTCATGTCGTAAACCTAAAAATGCTGTCAAATTATATACACCCAAGGTAATTATGTCAAATAATACCCAATGTGGTATGTATGAAAATTGTACAACCAAATGTCTGAGCATAAAATGGTCAGAAGGGATGCCCTGCCATATAAAACAAAAAATTGTGTATAACAATTGCCATATCTCCCTGCCAATAGGATGGTTTTATGCCTGTGAAGGAATAACTTTCAATTATATCCCAGCCAATTTAACCAAGACCTGTTGCTGCTTGAGTCGTCTAGCTGTGGTTCTACCAGATAGAACTGATTTGATTATGCCAAACAGAACTAAACGTTGGTCACCCTATACTGCACCAGGATGTGATGATGATGTAGGCGGCTGACAGATGCTGAAGTAATACCTATGATAGCATCTTTTGTTGCCTTGCCTTCTATAGGAGTCCATGCTGAGAAGGCAGTATGGAAATTAACATGCAAGGTGGTCAAAGGGTTAAATGCTACCTCATCAGCCTTGGCATTAATTAACCAGGAGTAACAAGAACAGAGACAGGCAATCTTAGATAATAGGGCAGCGATAGACTATTTGTTGCTCTTCCACCACCAAGGTTGTGAGAAAATAAGAAATATGTGTTGTTTCAATCTTACTGACAATAGTCCAAAAATCAAAGAAAAGGTAAAACAATTGGAAGACCTGGCTCAAAGGGTACATAATGAAGATGGCTGGGACTTGTTCCAATGGCTAACTAAATGGTTGCCCAACCTATAATGGTTAAAACAACTTTTTCTCGTCATTATAGTTGTGTGTATATGCTTACTATTGTCATGCTGTTGTATACAATGGATGCCTATACCTACGTAAGACTACTTAAATTGTAAAATCAGTGGGGAATGTGGGACTGCATAACTCTGTAATCATAAAACTCCCCTAGCCCCAACTGTGATTGAATGTGAGTAAACAGATAAAGATGCTTGTTAGTTCCTGGACACTAGATAAGATCTGTATCAGCCATAAGGTCCCAAAGTAAGTTACTCAACTCTTTGTTGAAACTGATGTTCCGGACACCGCTATCTATAGAACAATCTATAAACATCCACTGACCATCAGTACATGTCAGCTGACCACTAACCTTTGTTCCTCTTCTGTAAATTTTGCCTGTTAACTTCCCCTGCAACCCCCTATAAAAAGAGCCTCGGACTCTGGGCTAGTCGCCTCTCTAAGCTATTTTGCTTTGGGAGTGCCCTCTGGCCAGACTAAGGTCTGTTTTACTTTCCAACTTGTCCCGTGTGTTCCTTCTTGTTCTTCGCTGCAGTCAGCTCCTTGGAGCATTTGGTAAGGCCCTCGGTCTTACATTTTGGAGGCCCCGCTGGGATCCCTGGGTGTTCTTTGCTGCAGTCAGCTCCTTGGAGCGTTTGGTAAGGCCCTCGGTCTCGCATATCCATGTTCCTGGCTTCTCAAAAACTTCTGGGGTCTCCACTGCACCTTAAGCTTCACACTCACAGCTTCACACACTTCCCTCTCAGGGGCACCCTGCCTGGCCTCCCAGGCCTTCTTCTGAAATCTGAGTGGAAGCCTTCCTGACCCCACAACTCTTACATTCTGCAGGTACCTAAAACCAGCACCATGTGGATGATGCCAAGATCTGCCTCTAGCTACAGCAGTAGCCAGGCTTCCTTCACTCCTGGCTGTAGGGGTCCAGTGCCTATGAACCAAATCCAGAGGAACAACTTCTCTGGGCTTCATTAGCCATTCTGGAACATGGTGCTCTGAGGTTCTCTTTTTTTTTTTTTTTTGAGACAGAGTCTCTCTTTGTAGTTCAGACTGGCCCTGAACTCACTACTAGATCAGCCTGGCCTGGAACTCGTGGTGATTCTCCTGCCTCAGCCTCCAAGTGCTGGGATTACAGGCATGTGCCACCAGGCTCTCTTCTCAAAGGAAAGTCTTTCACTTTTTCAATTTTGAGACTGGAAAAAGGGTGGTGTCTTGCAGCTTCTTGTAATGCCCTCAGGCCATCTTTTCTACTCTTATGTTCCTTCCAGCAATTAAGATATCTGCTTTATCTTATCAGTTCACAGCTTTACTAGAGCTTCCTTTCTGGCCAAACTAAAAAAACTTTAAATCATTCTGCTGGGCTCTTTGCTTTTGATTCTCAACATAAATCTAGCTAAAAGTCCCCAACAGTAGCCATGCCACCACCTCAACATTAGACAGCCTTGAAATTTCTTCTGCCAGATGAATTAGTCCACCATCCTTATCTTAGTGTCTGGAAGTCTCTGGACATGAACAAAATGCAGACAAACTTTCAGCGCAGGGATAACACACATTGTCTGTAGTCCAACAGCCAATGCTGTCCTTCCTAGAAGAAACTGCTTGAGCCTAGTCTTTACTGGCAGCATTTCTATCAGCATTCTAGTCTTCTGAGCTCTGACCAGAATCTCCTATCAAGTACAGTGTCAGGCATTCCAGCTCTACTTTTTCAGCTGGCATCTCCAAACCTTTCCTAACTCTTCCCATTCCCACAAGCCAGCTCCAAAGGTTCCTAAGCCACACAGCAATGACCCCACTTCTCTGGTACCGAATGCTGTCTTAGTTACTTTTCTTGTTGCTGAAACCAAAATACCCAACACCCAAGGTTAAAGGAGGAAAGGTTTACTTTATTTTAGCTCATAGTTTGTAGGGGTTTCATCCACACTCAGCTGGCTCCAAGGCAGGGTGTGTGATTACTAAATCAGTACACTGATTGGTTTGGCACTGCCTTCATCCCAGTAGACTAGATAAAGTATAAAAGGGGCAAAAATACGCGGCTAAGGTCCCTTCCTGCTTTGCTACTTTCTGCCATGCCACCCTGCCTTGGAGCCTGCAGATTATGGACTGAAACCTTTACAAACTGTGAGCTAAATAAACCTTTCCTCCTTTAACATTGCAAAAAAAAAAAAAAAGGAATAAAAGCCTGTAGCACCCAAAAAAGTTTTTTTAAAAGACAAGTCCAGGGCCAGGGATTTAGCTCAGTGATTCTGCCGCCTGCCTTGCAAGCAGGAAGTCCCGAGTTTGATTCCCGATACCAAAAAAAAAAAAAAAGACAAGTCCAATCTAGATAACCATTCAGTTCAACAGTCAAGGTTTAGGCCTAATGAGTTCTTTCTTATTTTCTATGTCTTCATAAATATGAAAGTGCATGTGTACAGAAATATCTACCCATACATCAAAGTCCTGCAGGTTAGTAATTAAAAGCACAGATTTTGGAATCAGAATTCTGGGCTTTAGTCTCAGTTCTGCTATGTATTAGACAAATTATTTAATCTTTTTTCACCTCAGTTTCCTCACTTATAAAATGAAGGTAATAAAAGTACTCAAAACTCTTTGCATTGTTTCACTATTCACTGGATTAATGAGTTGCAAAACACTTAATATGGTGACTGTTATATAGAATATGAATTTATGAATGTTGGCTAATTTTATTACTATTATTAGTATGGATCCATATGCATGTATATATATAGTCATCTCTGATATCCATGGGTAATTGGTTCCAGGATCCTCACACATACCAAAATCTGTAGACATTCAATTATTTGCAAAGAACCTAATACACATCCTCCTGCATATCTTAAATTGTCTCTGGATTACTTGTAATACCTAACACAATGTAAATGCTATGTAAATACTTGTTATACTGTATTATTGAAAGAAAAATGACAAGAAAGAAATGTGTATATGTCCACTACAAAATAATATTTTTTCAAATAATTTCAACCTATAGTTGCTTGAATCTATGGATATGTAATCCAGAGATATTGAGGCCTGACTGCATATTTTTAAATACATACATATATATACATATATATATATATATATATATATATATGCAAACAGATATAAAAATTAATGGTGCTAACATTTAAGGTAGTAGTTGACGGAAAAGCAAGGAGTAATCATAAAACAGTAGCTCTACTAGTTATGGAGCTCATTGCCAGATCCAACTACTAGGTTGGGAGATGTTAAAAACAAGGAGAAGAAATGAATCAGAGGCAGAGATTATGCTTGCTTAGACATGGACAGTATAATAAAAGTTATAGTTATACATATGTATTTATAAATATACAGACAGGCCTCAATATCTCTAGGTTACATATCCACAGATTCAAATAACTGTTGAAAAGTTTGAAAATATTTGATCTCCAGTCACTATACCACTGCAAACCAACTGAAATCCTGTTAGCAGTAACAACATCAAACATTATATACCATGTATGCTTGCAAATTATTTTGTTTGGTTTACACAGAGAAAACAGTACTAATCTCTGTAGTAGTTAGTGCTTTTTCATTTTGAGACATTTCTGAAAATACTGAAGACTTCATTATTTTACTCTGAATCCAAGCTGATACAGCCACAGTAATAGGGTACTACTCATTGTCTATTATGTGTCAGGTACCATGATAGATGTTTTATAACCATTATCTCATTTAACTGTCACATAAGCAAAGTAATATAATCTATAGTTTAGATGAAAAACCTGAGGGTCAAAAAAAGATTACGTGAAAAAAAAAGATTATGTGGCTTAGCCAATGTGATACAGCTAATAAATGACAGAGCTAGAATTCAAAGCCCAGGTTTATCATTTTAAAATCCATACCCTTTCTATAATACTACATTGAATATTATTAAAATGAGTCTACTAATTTCTACTATCAGTTACATCTGATATTCATTCAAATTAGTAATATTTTATGTTGAGGAAAAGCTGTATATCTATAAATGATAACTATGACATATAAAAATTTTACTATGTATGTTTATATTTTTAGGGCCCAGAAGTAAACTGTGATACATCTGAATCTAGAAGTAGTGAGTTATGTTAGAACATTAATCTACTGTATTAGGTTAAACACTGGGGGTGTTTACTGAAATGATATCTCATTCAGGGAAGGGCTCTTCAGTCCTCTACCCGGACAATGGGAAGCATAGAAAGTGTTCGATTTAATTAGTTGTGTATGTAGAAAGAGAGTCATCTGTTTCCATGGAGTCAAACATATCCCTGACATACTTCTCCATGGAAACAGAGAAGGGGAAAAAAATACTAAAGTGAATGAATTCACTGAGTTGGTGAGCAAAGATTCAAGAAAAAAATAATTAATCTGTAGTACTATGTCACTAATTTAGAAAAGAGAAATAGCGCATATTTAGAGAATCAAACAGATATTCTGCAAAAGGATGTTTAAAATACAGTGAAATTTAAAATGAAACTGTTATGACTTTAGCACAAATATACGTGTAGAGAAATGCCACAGAGCAAAGGTATGACTGTCTATACATAGAAGACATGATGGCAAAATCTTTAAAAGATGAGCTCTGTTCCCTCAGCCAGTTATGAGTCAGGAGTTACTTAGACAAGATGATAAAAAAAATAGGAATCAATCTATCAATAAATGTATCAGCTCTATATTGTTTTCCCACCATGATTAATTTTTTATTTTTAAGGATTTTCTTTTTAGAGTTGTAAAATCATAGGAAAATTTCAAGTTTTACAATGAAACATATTAGTTAATTTGTATAACTAACCCTGTATAAATGTTTTTAATTTACAATATACCACCTACTGTTTTCTTTGAAGGTTACATTTTTAATTAAAATGTTAAAGAATTCATTTTATATGGCTCTTTTTCTTGAGGTCTCCTGATTTAAAATTTTTATTTCCTTGTGGAATTTAGTCCTGACCTACCTCTCAATTCAATGTAATTCAACTCTATTCACTTTTAGTCCTAGCCCTTGAGATGATTAAAGACTATCAGACAGAAAAGATACTTAAAGAATAAATGTAATATTTATTCATTCCTTCAACAAATATTTTTCATGTGCTTCATATGTGCAAGTATTATACTGAATTTTGTGGATATAATAATGAATTAAACAGACCTAGTACAGTCTCACAGAGGCCACTAGCTTATGGAAGACGTTAAAATAGTCACATATGCAATAACCTGAGATGAGGTCTATGAAGGAAAACTACAGGTTGCAAAGAGAACACAATGAACAGACTGCAACTAAGACTCATGGAGCAGGTCTCTCTCTTTGATGAAGTGTCCTTAAGGTGGAGAACTGTGGGATGACTAAGAGTCAGACAGAGAAAGGGAAAGCCTGTCAGGTGAGAGCCTGAAAGAAAAGGGCTTGGCAGGTTTGAGAAATAGAAAAGAAAGCAAATTTTCCTAGGAAGAGAGTGGTGAAAAGTAAGGTTAGAGAGGTAAAGGGGTACACATACACTTTTCTATTTTATTACAAGTATAATGGGAAGTAATAGTTTTGAGCAGGAAAGTGATATAAGTGTATACATTTTTCAGTTCAAGCAGAGATAGAAAACTTAGCAAAAAAATTAAGAAAAGGTAAAACTAAATTGTAATGCTCAAGGGTATACACATACAGTAAAATAACAATGTAATGATTACTAGAAAAGTCAAGACGGGAGCTGAGGGTATCACTTAGTGGCAGAATACGTGTAGTAGTGGCTCAGTGTGCTTAATATGTATAAGGCTTAACATGAACAAGGTCTTATCCTCCATAATCTCCAACCAGGTCAAGATAGCAAATTAGAGAGATGGGGAGAATGCATTAGGGACTTCTCAGGATACTGACAATGTTCGGTTCCTTGTTCTAAGTGGTAGTTACATGGATGTTTGTTTTATATTTGTTAAATTATACATATAAATTCTATGTACTTCTCTATGTGTATATCTTAAAATGATAAAATGTTTTCTTTTCTTTTAATAAGAGAGAATTGAGGTGAAGAAGTGGGGGCAATAGATACAGATGACTAAAGAAGCTTGGTTTTGCTGAAAGAGAGTGGTAATTGCCTCCCTGTCCATTCCTCGCATATTTCTTTTAAGAACTGTGTATCTTAATTTTCAATGGGTACAACACCATCCAGGAAAAGATTTTTTTTAGCCTCTTTTGTCCTAGGCATGGCTCTGTATCTAACTCTGGTCCAGCATCTTAATGACAAACTGCTTTTCCTGTATTCTCTCTTTCCCTCTTCCTGTTGACTGGACTTCGACTACAAAGACAGAGTTTCCCTTTGACCCAGAGATGGAAGTCATATGGATGTTGTGAATGGCAGAGTCAAGCCCTGGCAGATCTCTGATTGATTCTGTGAAGCTGAGACATCTACCCTCTACAGACTGCCCAAGTACCTCTATGGTACTATGAGAGCAAAACATACTGTACATCTTTCTTCAATAAGCCACTGCTACAGCAGTTTAACTGTGCACTAATACAGTTATGAAGGAAAGTTGCACGATATGGCAATACAGAGAGGAATAAAGAAATAAAAGATTTTTAAGTAATACAAATAGAACATGTTTAAATATTAATTTAGAGTTTAGAATACAAGAATGGAAGAAAAGATTGAAGAGGTAGTAATCAGAGGTTTAAAAAAAATGGAGCAAATTCCTTGAGAGGATAAGGGGGACAGAATACAAAATTTATATGGAAGAATTGGCCTTTGGCAGAAAGAGAGATACTTGATCTGCTTTAGCAGAAAGAAAGAAGAGGACGGGTGCAGATGTAGAGAGGTTTATAGATATGTTGATAGATGAGGAAGTTCCTACTTAATGTCTTCTCTTTCTCTAGGGAGGATAAAGTACCATCTGAGAATGGAGGGAGTGACAACTGGCAAAGGTTTCAGTAGCATGTGAAGGCACAAAACAGTCATTAGGGAGAAATGTGACATGATGAGTAGTAAGTGTTGAGTCCTTATTTGAAGTAGGGACTCATCAGTTTGTGAGTTACTGATTTTCCAGCCAGGTTCAACTGCTCTGGGATTGCCAGGAGTAGAAAGGTTAAATCCATCCAGAGCTGGGATTACAACCACCAAGTGAAACAGAAGTGAGGAGGACCGAATTTTTCCAAGAGAAGGATTTTAATAATAGACTGTGGAATCAGGGCTGAACAGTAAGAAAGGTAAAGACAGAAACAGGTGGTCAAAACTACAGAAGAAAATGGACTGGAAGTTTCAGTGAGGATGAGCAACCACTGTTTTTCATTGGTGAGCTGGACATAAAATGGTGGAATGTTCAAATGAGGCTGTCAAAGATATCAAGTTCCAGTTAAGAACTGTGACTGGCGGCACCTGAGGTGAAGGGAAAAGGTCTCTGTAGAGGAAGAGAAATTTTCATTCTGACTGTGGTAAGTAGTTTTGTTTTTAAAGCTGAGTAGGACTCTGTTCAGTAGAGAATAAGGGAAGGTCTTAGCTGAAAGGAATAGGGAGGGACTAGAATGTGTAGAAAAAAGTAATACAAAATTTGTGGTGTACTGGGTATGAGAAATAACAATCAGCTTTCCCAGAGGTTAGGGACTATTGGTAAAAGTTCCTGGAAATGTAAGATGAAAACAAATTCTGAAGAAACAAGTATGAAAGTTAGAGTAGTTTAGACATTATTTTCCAGCCCAAGTTGTCAATTATGATGTTACCTGACATTAGTATGTAGAAAGATGACAAATAATATATTTTTTTATCTTATTTACTCTCTTCAGGACTTCCGAATATGTGGATTTGTGATTTTTGTAATACTAGAAAATTCCTCACCATTACGTCCATAGATACTGCTTCTCCCCTATTTTGTTTTCTCTAGAACTTCTACATTGAACTTCTCCTTTAAAAATTAATACGCTTATAGTACATAATGTTTACATTCCTTGAGGGGAACTGGTACAGGTACACACACAATTGTTTTCATCTCCTTTCCCTTCCTTCCCTCCCGCCTCCATCCATCTCTTCGTCTCCTCCTTCTCCTTCTCCTTCTCCTTCTCCTTCTCCTTCTCCTTCTCCTTCTCCTTCTCCTTCTCCTTCTCCTTCTCCTTCTCCTTCTCCTTCTCCTTCTCCTTCTCCTTCTCCTTCTCCTTCTCCTTCTCCTTCTCCTTCTCCTTCTCCTTCTCCTTCTCCTTCTCCTTCTCCTTCTCCTTCTCCTTCTCCTTCTCCTTCTCCTTCTCCTTCTCCTTCTCCTTCTCCTTCTCCTTCTCCTTTTTGGTACCGGAGATCGGAAATTGAACTCAGGACCTTGTGCTTGCAAGACAGGCAGTGACACAACTGAGCTAAATCCCCAGCCCTCTCCTTTTCTGCACAAGTTTGCAATACATAATATTTACATTCCTTATGTGGGTGTTGGTACATGTACATAATACATCTTAATTCCTTTTTCCATCCCCTTTTCCTACTTCCCTCTCCCCTCCCCCTTTGTACACTTGACTTCTATACATCATTTGTACATATAAATGAGCACAACTGAGTCAATTTTTAATTATTATAAACATTAGTACATTGAGTATATTATATATTAAATGTTAAAAAATCCATGTCCACTCTCTCATTCTAGGTCTGTCCTTAAAAGAGTAATTAATTCCCTTTCTAATAACACAGTATCAAGATTCATTGGCTGTTACAGTTGCTATCTAAAATATTCCTGCAAAAGGTTGTTTTGAAGGCCTGCTTGCCAGCTGTTGGATTTTTGGAGGTTTGGGATCATGAGGGCTCTAATTTCATTACTGGATTAATACACTGATGAGATTGTATTTTGACAGCTTTATCGGGAGGTGGTGGAAATGGGAGGCTTGGCTCTTCTGCTTCCCGAGTGCCATGAGATAAACAGCTTTACTCCACTATATCCTTCTGCCTCCTCAGGCCCACAGCAATGGAATCAGACAAATATGGACTGAAACCAGGAGCCCAAAATAAACCTTTCCTCCTTTAAGTTGTTTATCTCAGGTACAGTGGTACCTTGGTTTACGAACTTAATTCTGGTCGCAGAACTGCATATGCCTTCAATTTGGATGCAACCAGAATCATGGAAGAATTTTTTTTTTTTACCGGAATCATAAAAAGAATTAAGTTTGTGAACCGAGGTACCACCGTATTTTGGCAAAGTAACAAAAGCCGACTAACAGAGTGCCAAATACACAGAAATTTCTCAGGTCCTTTTCACATAATCCTAATCCATGTTTTTAAATTTCAGCATTCAATTTCTTTCTTCTCCAAATGTTGGAGTAAAATATAAATACCAATATATTTCCATTACAATGCATGGATATATTGCAAATTAAAACTAAGATTAACAAACTCCCTTAGGACAAAGAGTCATTTTTACAGTTTCTGAGGGGGATGCTTACCTATGATGAGCCTTTGAAGTGTACCCTTATCTCCATTAACTGCAGCAGCATGAACTTGTGATGCTAATGAAGAACCAGTAAAGGGAAAGTTCTCTGACTTGTTCATAGTTGTCCCAACAACGGGAGGAGTCTGAAACAATGATTTAGTCAATGAATATATGCAGGAAACATTTCTGAAACATGTCTCATCAGGTCCAAGTGTGGATGTTGTAAATACATTTTACAAGAAATATTTCACTACAATGAAAACAATGTAATCCTAGTCCTAGAACTATCATAATGTGGCAAATTAAGTGACATTAGTACAAGTTGCTTATCTATAAAATAAAAGGATCCAGTGCTTTTAAAACCATTCTCAAAGATTGAGCAAAAAAAGACCCAATATTTAACATTAGGTACAGGATTCAACGAGCACAGTGACTTCTAAGTTAATACAGGTAATACGATTCCATATAATACTAAACATTATAATTGACATTTAGAATCAAGCTGTAGATCAAGCCAGATGTCAAAGCAGAATCAACCAGATTTAAGCACTATTAAAAAGGCACCTAGTTCTTTTCTCCATGTCTGCAAAATGTTAAGGTTTTAAAATTTTTTTCTTCTTGATCCACTAAAGAAACACACCTAGCTTGAGATCTTGACCTTAAGATTTTACTAGGAACACAATATCTTTAGGATTAAGCATATTTCACTAAGAAAAAATGTTCTGCTTGGTAATCTCATGTCTTTTTTTCAGGGCCTTTTAGAAATATATGTTACATAGAAAAATAGTGACTTCCCTCTCAGAAGAGTGGTCAAAGTAGAGGTTGGAATATGTTTGGAATGTAGCCAGAATTTGAACATCTTGTAAGAAGGAGTGAAGGGAAGATACATCAATGATGTTAAATATACTTGCTAAACCTAAGGTGCTCTATCAAAAATCCAGAGTTGAATGTCAACAAGTACCAAGGAGATAGCAGGTGTAAGAAATGTAGGAGTTATGAGAATCATGAAAAACTGGAACACACTGTACATACTAATGATAAGTGAGCAGCTGTTAATTGGTTCCAGTTAATTGCTGCCATGAAGGTAGGCAAGTCCCTTCCAATTTCACTAAAAAGCATGTCATTCCAATTTCTGTGCCTCCTGGGGTTTGGGGAGTTTTGCTCCAAAAACTCTGGGTTTGCTCCACAACAAGTAAGAACTTCTATTGTCATTGACAAGGATATTTGGTTCGAATTCTTCCTTAGGGAGAAAATATTTTTTAAAGTTATGGTAAAAGCTCCTCATGTTTATTTTGCTGGCAATTTGAGTTAACATAGTGACAGAAAATATAGAGGAAAATGGTACTGTGAGACAATTCAGTTATGTCTGAGCTTGTCTGTCATGTCAGAAGAACCACTAATATAATCATATATAGGATTATATTAAAGTCACTTGGAGAAGCCACAAAACTGAGGTGGAGGCAGAAACATAGTAGAAAGTAACTGTGCCTGAGTTCTAGGTTGGGTTGTTAATAATCAGCAGTGTGTCCTTAGATTTTCTCAGCTCTCTGAATTTCTGTAAAATATGAAAAATGAAAAGTGTGGACTATGTTTATTCATTTAACAAGTGCCAACTATGTAATAGGCATTGTTCTGAACTCTTAGCCCTATCATTTTAAATTTTAAGTGATCAGTTTTAGGCACATCAGAACCACAAAAATGTTCTTTGTATACTTTGAAAAACACATTAAAATTAGATTTTAGTTGTGTCTATATGTATTTACAAGTTTCATTTCATAATTCTCGGCACTCAGCATTGTAACATTGAGAGTTGGTGCTCAGTAAATGTTTACTGAATGAAAGGTTACAGACTGAGTACTAAGTCCAAAGGGTAAGCAGGATCAAAGTTTAATTTCTTTTTTAATTCCTCAGTTCAACTATATTTGGGTTCTGTCAGGGGGGCAGATAAGTAGTATAGAGATAAGAGCACTGCCATAGAAGTTAGGAGATCTTATTCTTGGCCTCTGCCACTGACTTAACTTTGTCACCCTGGGAAAGCTATTATTTTTAGCAGAGATGTATTTTTTGTTTTTTTTTTTTTTTTGGTACCGGGGATCGAACTCGGGTCCTTCCACTTGCATGGCAGGCGGCGGAACCACTGAGCTAAATCCCCAGCCTGTGAATTGTTTTTTATAGATGAAAATCAAAATGGCTTTGTTAAAAGTGCTACAACATGCAAAGGTACCATCATCTTTATCTTGTTACAAAACAAGCCAGTGTAATAAATGCTTGATAATCATAACTGTACAAAACTAGTGAGTGTTGTAGTCACACACAAAGGAAAAGCAATTTTCCTTGGGATAAAAGGGTGGTTGATTATGACAGATGTCAGTGCTGACAAATGTCAGAGATGGTGACATTTGAGATGGCATTCCAGAAAGAGATGAGGTAAGGCCATTTTAGGCAGCAGGAAAGCTGCAGCAAAGGCAGAGTGCAGGAAGAACCATAAAAGCTCTAAGTGCTGCCTCCTGGGTGCTTAGTAGTGAGTACGTAGCTATCCTTAAGGGCACACGGACCTGCTGGGTGTTTACAGAAGATCCTGGAGAGCTACCAGGAGCCAGGTTAAGATCCCTGACTGTTTGGCCAAGGAATTTGTAATTATCCTTCTAAGCTATGCTTTAGAAGCAACCATTTGGCACTGAACTTTTCAGTTTACAACGTGCTATCCTATCTCTTGAGATAGCTACTCTTTCCACGGGCCCTCATCAATTAGGGATAAGACATTAACTCATTGAGGCCCTAAGTGGGGGCTCCCATTTGTAATGAAGGAATTAGCGCAGAAAGAGCAGGCAGCAGGCGAGGAGGCCAGCGAGCGAGGAGGCTCAGGTTAAGGGTAAGGCCGGGAGGACGGTAAGTCTGCGGCAGTGGTGGTGCACACCAATCGATCCGAGCCTCTCAGCTAGGCCCTTTCCTACTCACCCTCGCCTCCTCCAGGACTGACGTCCCGGGGGCGGCTCCAGGAGGCGACCCCCACTGGGCCGCCCTTCCCGCTAGGCGCGTGACACCACACTCGTAGGCTCAAAACCCAAGGCGCTGAAGCCAGCAAGCCCCTTCAGAAGGCCTCCGGAGGCGCTCGGCTGCCCAGTCTTCTGGGAATTGTAGTTCTTGTCCAGGGAAACTCAAAGGTACACCGCCCTCTGCCCTTTCAATCCCACAGGCCCTAGCGCGAGAAGGCTCGACGGGTCTGGTTTAAGGGCCTGCTGGGAAAGCAAGTTTTGGGCGCTGGATGACGTGCTTGGCGAGGGAAGTGGAGGACTACATTTCCCGACGTGCTCCGAAGTGGGCAGGACCCGGAAGTGAGGGCGTACGAGGCCTCCCTGGAAGTTGTCCCGGGTGTTCGCTGCTGAAGCTCCGGGTCGAGAGGACGAGGTGCAGCTGCCGGGAGGATTCTCTGCTGCTGTCGGCTCCCGGAGCCCAGCCCTTTCCTCTCGCAGCACAACCCAGTCCAGTTCCAGCTACCAACGCCTGTCCCTGCGGCGGACCCTAGCATTACCATGAATCCTGCTGTCTTCCTATCTTTACCCGACCTCAGATGCTCCCTGCTGCTCCTGGTGAGTGAATGGGGGAATGACAGAACCTTCGACACACTCACCGACCGCCTCCCGCTCTCGGCGAGAGGAAACATTGCTCCCGCTGCTTTCTTACCTTTTCCTCCCGGCTCGAGGAGTGCAACCTCCCCCTCTGCCTTCACTTTGCCATCCGTCTGTCGACATTCCAGGCCCAGGCTCCCCGAGGCCCGAGAAATCACGGTCAGGGTTTGGGACCTGTAAACAGGAGAATGAATCCTGGGGGAGTATAGTACGTGGGAGGGTCACGGGAGAAACTCCCTTTACTCTCAGAGTATGGGCGTTGTTTCAGTTTTGGGGCCATATGGACCTTGTACCTGAATCCAAAAGGACCGGGGATAGAACTAGTGTTTTCTTCCACCTCCTCCCTTTGGGAACGGTGTAAAGCCGACAGATTCTGGGGCCGTGTGGATCTCACTCTTGAGCTCTGAAAAGGTGCGCGGGTTTGCAGAGCCATCTGTTGTGGCTTCATAGGATTGGTTGGGAACCCGGAACTGGAGACTGTTATGGTTTCTGCTGGGAGAATAAGAGTTGGAAAAGGGTGTGATTATCTGACAGGCTCAACTCTAGGCCTCCTTTAAGTCCTGTTACGGCCTTCTTCCGCCTCTGAAGCGTATTTCTTTAGTGCTCTTGATTGCAGAATGACAAGATCTTCTACATATGCACTCATTACTCAACTTCCTAACCTGCTCAACATATCCCATTTTACAAAAGAATCTTTCCTCAGTCCCTCTTCCTCCGAAGTACATCCTGACTATGCAACCTACTTGCTTATGTTTTAGGTCAAATTCAAATAAAAGTGAAGAACAAACTCCGTATGGCAAAATGATGTGCGTTTAATTAGGTTGTTGTTATCATACAATATTTGAAAATATTTTAATTGTAGGAGAGTTTTAGTTTTAGAAAGCCAAATTAAGACGAGCGAAACTCATTTTCTTTGCAGTTTAAGAAACATGTAACCCATAGGGGGTTATAGCAGGTTACAGGCAGAACTGTGACTAGAAACAAGTTTTTTGATTAGCAGTGCTTATTTCATCATGTCACATTAAATTTTATTACTTGTATTTGAAATAGTTTTTTCTCTTTATCTTTGTACTTACAAGATGTATATAAAAGCCATGTATAGCACTTGTGTCCTTTTCAGAAAAAAAGCACTGTAAAAAACTAAATTAAATGTCAGTATACTTTTGAGAACTAAAAGCTATATTATAAACATAGTAATATTAAATGGCAGAATTTCTTATTACCACTTATAAGAATACAACAGTGATTTCTGTATAGAGAAACATATTCTGTATGGTGCTTTTTTTATAATTTCAGTATACATTGATTCTTTTTTCCTTCTAGAAGTGTTGGTATAATGCTATTAGAGACTACTCTATTATTAAGGACACTAAATGCTTATCTTCTCCTTATCCATAAAATGGCTTGAATTAAGAGTTGTTTTCTAGAAATCATTTTTAGGTTATTGAAAGGTACAAAGGACAAAAAAATTCAATGGAAAGAAAAGTTGAAAACTTGAATAAGAAAACTATATCAGATACTCTTTCCTCCATTGGTCTTCTTTGAAATGACTTAGCTTTTTGTAGAAAAGTAGTTCTGCTAAGTATGTAAAGGATTTTTTCAAATAAAATCTATATTTTACTAAAATCAAGTTAACATTTTGTCTATTTATTTTTCTAAGGTAATGAAAAATAGAAGCCTAGAACAAATGAGAATACCTGTCAAAATGATCTGGAAGATAAAGTCCCAGAAAAGGTTTAATAAACCAGAATTACAAGTCAAATTAGATTCAATTTGAACACAGTGTTTGTCTAGTTTTAGTAAGCGTGTACCAGTTAGCAAATATTTATAAAACATCTATCTAATCACAACTTTGAGTTGCTTGCCTGATTGATAATTCTGTCAGAGTTAGGGAACCTCCTTATTCTTTATCTCACCTAACAAATTACATCCTCTGTGTTCCCCAATGTATTCTTTTGTCTTCCAACTTCTCAGATTTCAAGTTTATTCCTTTCTATACAAACATAAAAAACTCATGTTCCCACTTGGTATGGAAACTGCTACATATTCTTTTACTACAATAAGTTTTTTTCAGGCACTCAGCACCTTAGCCCTAAAGAAGTAGGCATATTTAAATTTAGTGGTATTCATAAGATAACACTAGAGACATAATGCTAAGCTTCTAGGGGCAAGTAACTACCTTTTCCTGATCTCAAAAGCACTTTAAAACATACTGCTCTATGCCTACAAAGCCTTTGCAGCTAGGTAACTAAACACAAAAACTCAATGTGATAATTTTCTTCCCAAGGCCTGATGTATATTAAAATATATGTAATTAGTTGGCCCCTTTCTGCTTTTATCTGAGATAGGTTTATTCAGGATTGAAAATAATTGTTTTCTGCCTAAGTATTTCTTAGTAGTATTATTTCTGCATTGGTCGTATACAAGAGTTTGGAAAAGTGAAGTAAGAGAAATAAGGCTAAATTGGAATGAAATTATCTAGTATATCCTAAGTATCTTCTGTGGTTCAGAGATTTAATATTCTACTCCAGTTCCTCTATTCAAAATAGTTTCTCATTAATCTTATTAATTATGTTTATAGATCATAAACTGTAACTAACCCTAACTGACCTATACTTGAATACTTAAAATTTTTGCCATTGTTCTTTGGTTTGTTCAGTATGTACAGAAAGTTAGAAAAAGTTTGCTTATTTTAGGAAGCTAATTAGGAAGCTGATTTATTTAATTTAAAATTTTATAACTGTCTTAAAAATAAGTGCAACAAAATTCACAGGTGTCAGTTTTAAACATTAAGGCCAATAATAAATACAGAATCCAGTCCTCAAGAAAAGTGGTTTTTAAAAATTTTTTTGGTACCGGGGATCAAACTTGGGTCCTTGTGCTTGCAGGGCAGGGGGTGGAACCACTGAGCTAAATCCCTGACCCTGCTTTTTTTAAGTTTTAAAATTTTATCTTATTGTGGGCTGTGGTGGCGCCCGCCTATGAACCCAGCACTTGAGAGGCTGAGGCAGGAGGATCACTGTGAGTTCGAGGCCAGCCTGAACTATACAGAGAGACCCTGTCTCCAGAAAAAAAATTATCTTTTATTTTATACTCATGTAAAACTCTTCCAAAGCCAAGTCTATAAAGCAAATGGTATTTGAATAGTTCTGCTGTCTTCTCTTCTTATTTCCTTCCTAATATAAGACTTTTAAGTTTATTTTTAAATTTTATGACCATTCCATCCTTTGAGGTTTTTTTCTTTTTTCTTTTTTTGTATTAAATTCTTTTATTGGTACATTGTAGGTATACAACACAATTACATGTCTCATTGGGAACTGTACCTTTATATAATGCATCTTGGTTCTTATTTTTTCCCCATTCCTAGCCCTCCCTTCACACCCTCCGCCCTTCCCTATTTACAAAGACTTTATTTCCATTTTTTCCATTTCTCATCATTTTTTCCTTTCCCTTCTTTCCTTTCCCCTGCCCCTCCCACTACCCCTACCCCTTTGGACCTTTTCTTCCTATTTTACATTATCGATTATTCATTCTAATCATTGAGTTTTTAATGTACCAAATGTATTTATATTTATGTATGTATATTTCTTTTTAAGAAATTACATTACACAGGGTGGATTTGTCAGTCCACTATTGTTTCCACTTATTTGCTGTTACAGATAGTTCTGTAAATACTAGCTTATGCTTACATAGTTTTGATATCATATCTTTGAGATAGATTCCTGTAAATGAAGTTGCTAGGGCAAAGGTAAATGTACAGTATGTGTAATTTTATAGATGTGGTTATGAAATTCCTCTATTGGGGTTGTGCTGTTTTCTGATCTTGCCAACAGTGTAACAGTTTCCCTGTAGCCCTTGCAAGGTATGATGTCAAATAATTTGTTATTCTGATAGGTGAGAAGTGGCATCTCATTGTGTTTTAATATGATTCTATTTAATATAAATGATATTAATATTAATTAAAATTAATTTTTAATATGTAAGGGTCATTTGTGTATCTTTTGGTGTGAGCTGTCTTGTCTATAGAATTTTTGGTCTTTTATTTCTGTATGTTACACAAGCCCCACTGAGAGAAAGTGGGGGCAGGGGGAGACAGAATTTTTTTTTTTTGAGACAGCCTCTCTTTATGTAGTACAGGCTGGCCTTGAACTTACTATGTAGCCGAGGCTGGCCTCTGCAGTCCTCCTGCATTAGTCTTCCAAGTGCTGGGATTACAGGCAGGCACCACCATTTCTGGCGAGAACTTTTAACTTTTGTATTCTTATTTGGTTCTGTGATGTACCTAAGGTTGAGTTGTACTGAAATGTACTGTCGTATTTGAAGTCAATAAATATGTCTGATCAGTTAAAATTTGTAAAAGGCTCAGAGAAGATGTCTTGTTTCCACAGTTATTGAAAATATTTTCTAAACTATATATCATGAATTTTAAATAGCTTTATAGTACACTACAATTTATTTAATCTTTTAAGATACATAGATTATTGGTTATTTCCAGTTTTTCATTTATACAGATGTACAGAAGATATACACACAATGATATTGAGTGTGAATCCCCAAATATATGCTCAGGATACTTCTAGAATTAAATTTCTTGGATCATATGGTCTCTTTTATTTAGGATTTCTGATACATGGTACGAAATTGCCCTGCTGAAAAGTTGTGGCCATCTATATTCCTGCCAAAAGTATAAAAATATATCCCACTTCCTTCATTATAATCAAGAGTGGGTGTTTTATAGTCTATGGAATTTTTTATAAACCAAGAATGATACCTGACTTAAATTGCATTTCTTTGATTACAACCAAAGTTGAATATTTTTCACTTATTGAGCATTTATATTTCTGGGTTTGTATATGTACTACTTGTTCATGTTATTTTTCCTCTTTTCAAAAAATAGATTAGTCTTACTTTCTCCAATAATTGAAAATAAATCTACTCACAAGATAGATTTTAAGAACAATGAAAGGTTTATACCTTTGTTAGTGTCCATTCAAGAGGCAGCATTAGGCAAAGCACAGATGTTAAAGTATTTAATTTACTGTACACTGCAACTTCGGGTAAATTAACTAAAATTTTTAGACTTTAAGGTAAGGACATTGGATTTGATAATTCAGTAATTCTTTGTGTACTCTGTCTTGTTTACTGGCCATGATATTCCCCTAACTCTTCCTAATTATGGGCTTATTATTTGATTGGATATTTCCTTTAAAAATCTACTTTTTTTATTAATACATGTTTGTAGTACATAATGTTTATATTCCTTGTATGCACCTGGCACATGTATATAACACATTTTTTATGATTAAGTTTATTGGTACATTTTAGATATACATAATGATCACATCATATGGAATCTGTACCTATACATGACACAGCTCAATTCATATTTGTTCCCCATTCCTTTCCCTTCTGTCCCTCTTCCCGTTCTTATTTACAAGAGCTTTGTTTCCATTTTATCTTTTTTTCTCATTTTTTTCTTTTCCCTTCCTTCTTTCCCTCTCCCACTTCCCTTGTGCCCCTTCCCATATGAACATTTTCTATTTCACAATATTATACATTTTGGTCCTTATTTACACTTTCAGTTTTTCACACCAGAGAAACAATGCAGTATTTACACGTGTGTCCAATTTATTTCACTTAAGAATATGGTCTCTAGGTGCATCCATTTAATTATAAATGTCTCAAGTTTATCCTTCTTTATGGCTAAGTAGTACTCTATAGTATAAAAAAACCCCACATCTTCTATATCCAATCATCAGTTGGTGGGAATTTGGGTTGTTTCTAAGATTTAGCTATTACGAACTGTGCTGCTGTGAACATGGATGAACATATATCACTGTGGTATGGTGCTTTTTACTCTTTTGGGAAGATACCAGAAGGGGAATAGCTGGGTAAAATGGAACCTCTAGACTTAGTTTTTTGGGGACTCTCCACACTGATTTCCACAGTGGTTGCACCAGTCTACATTCCCACTAACAGTGGAGAAGGGTTCCTTTTCCCCCACAGCCCTGCCAGAATTTTATTGGTTGATTTCTTTATAATAGCCCTTCTTTCTGGCATGAGATAGAATCTCAGCATTGTTTTAATTTGCATCTCTTGAATGATGTTGAACATTTTTTCATATATTTATTTGCCATTTGTACTTATTCATCTGAGAAGTGTGTATTCATCTCAGATGCCCATTTTTGTATTGGGTCTTTAAATTTGGGGGGGGTGGTTTTTTTGAGTTCTTTATATACTCTAGATATCAGTCTTTTGTCTGAGGAACAGCTGGCAAAAATTTTTTCCCATGCTGTTGGTTGTCTCTTTATTCTTTGGTGATTTCTTTTGCTGTGCAAAAGATTTTTAATAAGATGAGATCCCAGTTGTTGATTCTTTCTAATATTTCCCGTGTGATCAGGGTTTTATTCATAAAGTCTTTGCGTACACCTGTGTTTTCAAGAGTTCCACCTATTCTGTCTTCCAGCAGATTTACTGTTTCTGTTTTAATATTTACATCTTTGATCCATCTTGATTTTAGTTTAGTGCATGGTGAGAGACACGGGTCTAGTTTTAGTCTTTAGCATGGGGAAAGATAGTTTTTTTCCAAACACCAGTAAAGGTGTTTGGCCTCTTTGTCGAAGATAAGGAGTTGTTTCTGCATTTTCTATTCTGTTCCACTGATCCTTGGGTCTGTTTTTTTGCCAGTACCATGCTTTTTTTATCACAGTAACTCTGTAGTGTAATTTCAGGTCAGGAATTGTAACACATCTTAATTCCTTTTTTCATCCCCCTTCCTCCTTCCCTCCTCCCTCCCTACATCTCTTGATCCCCATACCACTTGAGAAAGATCTATTTCCCTACTTCTTATCTTTTGTTTTGTTCTTTATTTTTATTTTAAGTTTCTCATATGAGCAATATTCAAGCTTGAATGTATTTCACTTAACATTATGGTCTCGAGGTGCATTCATTTTCCTACAAATGACTTGTTTATCTTTCTTTATAGCATAGTAGTACTCCATTGTGTATAAATACCACATTTTCTTTATCCATTTATCTGTTGATGGACATCTAAGCTGCTTCCAAGATTTAGCTGTTGTGAGTTGTGCTGCTATAAATATAGGTATGCATATGTCACTGTAATATGATGTCTTTAATTCTTTGGGAAAATACCTAGAAGGAAAATAGCTAGGTCAAGTGGAATTTCTAGTTTTAGTGTTTTGAAGCATCTCCATACTGATTTTCGTAGTAGTTGTACTAGTTTACATTCCCACCAACAGTGGAGAAAGATTCCGTTTTCCTGTATCCTCACTAGCACTTGGTATTATTTGATTTCTCAATGATGGCCAATTTTTCTGGAGTAAGGTGGAATCTCAGTGTTGTTTTAATTTGTGTTTCTCTAATGACCAAAAAATCTGCTGACTTTTAAACAGGTTACAGGACTGTGCTATTCACTCTGTTACTAGGTAAGGAAAAGCATGCTTTGGTTAGAGCCATTCTGATATTGATCATTGCTGTGCTATTTCATTTAATTATGGAAATGATTAAAAACAGTTCACTTCTCACAGCATGAATAGATCATTAGCCTACCTTTGATTCCATAGAGAGACGCTCTATAGCCCAAACTGAAGGAACTTAATCTATATCATCAGTATTATTTTTTCTCCTTTCTTCTGTTACTTGATTGTCTAGTTGCTATAAAAGAGAAAAAGATAATTGAGATGTATATCATGCCTCCCAAGAAATTTATAATACAATTTGAGAGAGAAGATGTGTATGTAAGTAATGAGAATACCAAAAGGGAAAGTGATAAGTGCCTACAGATATTTATAGAAGCAGGCTATAGATCCTGACACTCAGAAGTGTGCTTGTAAGCCTAAGTATACTTCTTTCAAATAGCTTCATCTCAGGCTTACTCAATCAGAACCTGCACTTTAACAGTATACCTATGTGACAGAAATGCATGTAAAATTTGAGAAGTACTGTAGATGTTTGTAAGTAACAAATTCTCAATGGAGGAATCAAAGCCAAGATACTGGAGAAAGATGTGTATGAGTATTGCCTTGAAGGGTTAAATTGATGGGCTGAAATTTTAGTCTTAAATGGAATGAAGAAAAGGGGCAGTGTTGTTAGCTAATTTAATAAATCTTGTACATGAATATCTATAGTTTTCTTTTTCTTTTTCTTTTTTAAAGACTTACTCTTTGGTTTGCTGACATAAGTAAGAATTGGTCCTAAAGAAGCCAACCAAGTCTTTGGCCAAGTTCTATTAGAACAGTTCATTATCAACTGAACAAAAATAAAAATCATGGTCTTCAGTAGATTTTTCATCAGTATTCAGATTACCTCATTCAGGAGGGGAGAGGAAAGCAGTACCGCTTGGAGGAGTCTCTTCCATAATGCTACATAGGTTTCAGGTCAGCCATCATGAAGACTGAAATTAATTTCTAGCTGCTTTGCAAATCCTTAATGCTGTTGTGCACAAGGTCTCTATGATTTCACTAGCTCTGTGATTTTGTCATTATGCAGAAAATTGAGCATTATACTGACCTCTAATTTTAAAAGTTGCCTTAGTTTTTATACATGAACATTATTAATACAATAGAGAAAAGCAATGAAAAAGGAAAAGGCCATTTCAGAAAAACATGGCAGTAGTATTTGATTTAAAGAAAAATAGGCTGAATAGTACAGTGTCAGTAATTTTTTCCATTTCTTCTCTGGGATTATCATAGTCTGATAATAGGAATTTTGGTAATTGGATTTTAGCAATTTAGAAAAAGGCCTTTAGGAATTAGAAGGGGTTTTTTTTGGTACTGGGGATCGAACTCAGGACCTTGCACTTACAAGGCAGGCATGGCGCCACTGTGCTAAAATCCCCGGCCCAGGAATTAGAAGATTTTTAAACCCTGAAATAAAAAAAAAAGAAGCTGGAGCCTGTCTACTTTTTTTTTTTTTCATTAAATTCTTTTATTGGTACATTTTAGATACACAATACATTTACATTTATCATTGGGTACTTGCACCTGTACATGATGTATCTTGGTTCTTATTTTCTTGCCATTCCCTGTCCTCCCTTCACCTCCTCCACCCTTCCCTATTTACAGAGACTTTGTATCCATTTTTTCCTTTTCTCATAATTTTTCCTTTCCTTTTTTTTTTTTTTTTTCTGGTACTAGGGATCAAACTAGGGATCTTGCGTTTGCGAAGCAGGCGCTGGAACCACTGAGCTAAATCCCCGGCCCTCCTTTCTCTTCTTTCCTTTCCCCTTCCCCTCCCACTTCCCCTGCCTCTTTGGACCTTTTCTTCCTATTTCAAATTATCAATTATTCGTTTTAATCATTTCAATCCTTATTTATACTTTCAGTTTCTCACACCAGAGAAACTATTTGGTATTTACACATGTGTGTCCTATTTATTTCACTTAAGAGTATTGCCTCAATATGCATCGATTTAGCTATAAATGTCTCTAGTTTGTCCTTCTTTATGGATGAGTGGTACTCCATTTTACTAAAAAACCACATCTTCTTTATCCAGTTTCCAGTTGATGGGCGCTTGGGCTGTTTCCAAGTTTTCGCTATTACAAACTGTGCCACTATAATCATGGGTGCACCTATACCACTGTGGTATGATTCTTTTAATTCTTTTGGGAAGATCCACAGGAGGGGAATAGCTGGATCAAATGGGACCTCTAGTCCTAGTTCTTCGAGGTATCTCCATACTGTGGAGCCTGTCTACTTTTAAGGGGCTCTGTCAGATTTGTAAAAACACCTTCATCTACTTTATTCATTAGATTTGGTACTGATTTCTAGCTCTTCCCCAAAGTAAAAATGATGATGCAAAGTAAATGTTTTGAATCCATTCAGGACATCGATGCAGCATAGCTAGAAACACTCAAGAAAGAGTACTTCCAGAACTGCTTCACAATGTGGGAAGAATGATAGGATATATGTGTTACTGTAATAATTTTAAAAAATTTTAAGCATTCATCATATTCCTTTCTCACACCTTGTTTGTGTATTTATAAAATGTAAATATAATGACTGTTAGGTAAAAACATTTGTGCATGCTTTAAATTTGTTGCTTGGATTCTTTCCCCCAAACCCCAGGTATATAATGTACATTCATTTCAGGGAGAGTGAGTGATACATCACAGAAATAGTTAGGGTCTGGATTTTGGGGTAACTGATAATACTAGAAGGTAGAATGACTTTGAAACTAGGGAGATCATCTTCATTTCTAGCTCTCCTAATTTTAGCATTTTTTTCCTCTCTGAACTTTTTTTTTAACTTAAAATTGTAAATAATTAGTTTGTGAGGCTGTAAGATTAATACATAATGTACATAAAGTACTTTGCACCATGTCTACTATATAGGAGACATTTGTTTTTTGAGGCTGAGAGATGAAAAGCTTGTCCAACAAATGTAGTCATTGTGAATAGTAGCTGGGACAGGACTGGTACTTGTGCTGGTACTTCTATGATTATACTCTGTGTGTGTGTGTGTGTGTAACTGGGGATCGAATCTAGGGTTGCTCTACCACTCTATCCCTAGCCCTTTGCAATTTTTATTTTTTGACAGGGTCCCTCAAAGTGCCCAGGTGGGAGTCACACTTGGAATCCCCCGTGCCTCAGCCTCCCTCAGTGTGGAGATTACATGTGTGTCCCACCATTCCTGCTTTTACTGTGTTTTGACCCCTTAAAATGAGTAAATGGATGAGACTTTTTCTTTTAAAAGTCTTGATTCTAAATAATTGTGGCATCTTAAAGTGCTTACCAGCTTGTCTTTCTCTTGGCAAGTTATGACATGGTCTTATCAAAATAGTGACAAATATAATTATGATTGATAGAAATAAAAATCTACCTTGATATGCATTCCTGCTTTTAATACAAAAGCAAATAAATTCCTGTAAGTGATGTAAAAATTCTCTGCTGTTTGAAAGGTATCATTAGCTTCACTTAGAAAAATACCTTTTCTACTGCCTTGAATACTCAGTCATTATAAGAATATATCTCTGACTGTTGTAATTGACTATGTATATTGAAAATGATAATTCTTCAGAAATATATAATTCTTTCTCTAGTTGAATTTAGTAAGTGAAGAGTAGATTATTACTGCAGACTTAGGTCACTGAAAAGGTGAAAAAATAAAACTATTTGTGTTAAGTGTGGAAGATTTCAAATTGCTAGTTTAAAATTTCATTTTCTCTTGTAAGCCTGACTTACACAAACCGTAATTATTCTTTTAGTATTGATTCCAGTGGGGTGTAAAGTTGTTGTTTTTTTTTTACACAGAAACATGTATAATACTTATACCTTTAGTAAGTTTTGGCCATCAAGCTAAATCTGCTTATAAATTCGATGAATACTAGGATATATCAAATCTTTTTAAATTTTTAAAAAAATCTTTAAATTTTGATACTGTGCTGAAACTGTTTGGTGAGAATTGATTAGCGGCTATGTTTATGATGGGTATATCAAGAAAAGCTCATTCTATGATCATGCTTTTCTAATGTCATTAATACTTATGCCTTCAATTGGAAAATGAGTTGGTTGGAAGAGAGGGTGAATTGTACTTTCCACTCTACAAAGTAAGTGAAGTTATAAAGACTTCCTTGATGCACACTGGTTATAATCTTCAACAAAAGCATGTTTTAAAAAATGTAGTAACATAAACTCACAAGAAACAGCTTTAATTTTGAGACATATCCAGTGTCCTGTAGCAAAACAATCAGATTTTCTGTTTTTCTTTCTCTTCAAACCATGAGGGAAGAGTAACCAGCTGACTAGATCTGACTTAAATAGCTCCTTATACAGAATGCCATTGTAATTGATGTCTTAACTTTATGTGTTTGACATCATTCTAGCCTGCTTCTTTTAGGGAATACTCAAATATGTAATAATGTTTTATTTCCCTGGATAATCTTTAGCTCTTTTTATGCAAAACGGATTGTAAAATGTGGTGTTTGAGATTAACAGAGTACTTTTCTATACTTCCATATGAGATGATTAAGAGTCTCTCATTTAATTTTGGAATATTACTTTAAAGTACTAAGTTTAAGATACCAAAATATTATAAGGATGGGATAAAAGATATTTTCTTTAAGTGTGCTTTTTATTCAGGATGTTTAATTTTTGGTCAAAGGAACAAGGGTGTCTTTAGGTCACATTTTGTTTGAGAATTACAGGACTCTTGTACTATCAAAGTTTATTAACTTGTCAGGCACTAGACTAATTTGCATCAATAAATTATTTTAGGTAATTAAAGCCAATACCATTAAAGCAAACCAGTGTTTGTATGAATGTAACTTTTTTTTTGTTGATGGAAGCCATTAAAAATACAGAGAAGCATTTCTCTTTATGTTTAGGTTCTGAAATTGTATTTATTAATGTCCTTGTGCAGTAATCTGGAATGATATAGCATACAAGGGATAGGTAATTTTAATCTGTTGATGATGTGTGGAGCCTGTGTGGTTTTGTTTGCTTTGCATCTCTGAAAATTTATAAGTTTATAAGTTGAAAATTTGTAAATAGAAGAGCCACTGTGTATGAAATATGATTTACCTTTTTAAAGTCTTACGATTGTGAAGAATTTCCTGGATCTCAATACCTTCCTAATTGAAAATTATTCTAGCCTTTGGTAAATCTTCTACTCATAACTCTTGACTGTTTTATATTGTTAACTGCCCCATTCTTTCTTTTTTTGTTGATTTTGTTTTTGTTTTTGGTACTGGGGATCTAACTGGTCCTTGTGCTTTCAAGGCAGGCAGTGGAATCACTTAGCTAAAGCCCTGGCCCTGCCCCATTCTTTCTTGATAGGCTTTCTGGTTTTTAGGCTCCAGAATTTTGCTGTGCACCTCCTCCCCTTCTGCCGTTTGTGTGTGTCTGTCTCTTGCTTTTTCAGCAAATGATGCAAAGAAAAAAGGCCTACATTTAGAAAACAGAAGATAGTAAGGAGATAAATGTGAATATCTAGTGTACTGTCTCAGAGCTCCTTTTCTTCCTGCCTTTTGTTTTTTAAGCCATAACCACAACTTTATTGCCTCTTTTCAGATTATCAGAGGAGCTGATTTGTTCTTTGTTAGTTCTTTGGTTAGTCCCTTGGGCTTTATTGCTTTCTTGGTCCTGGGCATGAGAGGTAGTCAAACACAGTTTCTAAACTTTCCATGCTAGTTGGTAGGAGACTTTTCTCCCCTCATCTTCTGCAGCTGTTTTCCCATTGACTGTGACAAAGGCATATAGTAGTGAAATTGAAGTAGATCTGAGACTGCACAGTAATTCAGTTCTCTAAAATAGTCATATTCCCCTTTTAGTTCTAGTCCTATAGATTTCAAGGTTTACTCTTTTTTTTTAAAATTCTTTTATTGGTGCATTTTAGGTATACAACACAATTACATTTCTCATTGGGAACTTGTACCTTTACAAGATGCATCTTGGTTCTTATTTTTTCCTCATTCCTAGCCCTCCCTTCACCCCCTCCGCGCTTCCCTATTTACAGAGACTTTATTTCCATTTTTTCCATTTCTCAGCATTTTTCCTTTCCCTTCTTCCCTTTCCCCTGCCCCTCCCACTACCCCTACCCCTTTGGACCTTTTCTTCCTATTTTACATTATCGATTATTCATTCTAATCATTGGTACATTTTAGGTGTACAATATAATGACATTCATCATTGGAAATTTGCACCTTTACATAATCTCTCTTGATTCTTACTTTTCTCCCTTGCCCAGCCCTCACTTCAACCCCTCCATTCCTTCCTATTTACAAAGATTTTGTTCCTGTTTTTCCATTTTCTCGTATTAATTCCATACCCTTCTTTCCTTTCCCCTAGCCCTCCCACTTCCTTCCCCTTTGCGCCTTTTCTTCCTATTGCACATTACCTATTATAGATTTTAGTCCTTATTTACACTTTCAGTTTCTTGCACCAGAGAAACTATTCGGTATTTATACTTGTGTGTCCTATTTATTTCACTTAAGAGTATTGCCTCAATGTGCATCCATTTAGCTATAAATGTCTCTAATTTCTCATTTTTTATGGCTGAGTAGTACTCCATTTTATAAAAAAAACACATTTTCTTTATCCAGTCTCCAGTTGATGGGCATTTGGGCTGTTTCCAAGTTTTAGCTATCACAAACTGTGCTGCTATGAACATGGGTACACATATATCACTGTGGTATGATTCATTTAATTCTTTGGGGAAGATCCCCAGCAGTGGAATAGCAGGGTCAAATGGGACTTCCAGTCCTAGTTCTTTGAGGTATCTCCATACTGATTTCCACAGTGGTTGCACCAGTCTACACTCCCACCAGCAATGGAGCAGGGTTCCTCTTTCCCCACAGCCCCACCAGCATTTGTTATTGGTGGATTTCATGATAGCAGCCATTCTTTCTGGAGTGAGGTAGAATCTCAGCGTTGTTTTCATTTGCATCTCTCGAATGACCTGTGATGTTGAACATTTTTTCATGTATTTATTTGCTCTTTCTACTTCTTTGAGAAATGTCTGTTCATTTCAGATGCCCATTTTCGGATTGGGTCTTTAAATTTGGGAGGTCTGATCTTTTTAAGTTCTTTATAGATTCGAGATAGTAGACCTTTGTCTGAGGAAAAGCAGGTGAAGATTTTTTCCCACATTGTGGGTTGTCTCTTCACACTGCTGGTGGTTTCTCTTGCTGTGCAGAAGCTTTTTAAGAAGAAGAGATCCCACTTGTTGATTGTTTGTGCTAGTTCACGGGCAACTGAGGTTTTCTTCATAAAATCTTTTCCTACACCAATGTCTTCAAGAGTTCTACCTAACCTCTGTTCCAACTGGTTCAGAGTTTCTATTTTAATATTTAATCCATTTCGATTTTAGTTTAGTTTACTCTTTTTTGACTCATTTCTACAGCAGACACCAACCCTGGCTTTTCAGAGTATGTATTTGCTTTTCTACACTTTTTCCTTTAGCAATAAATCTTGCATATCTTTTCATTAGTAGTTCTTTCCAATTTTTATTTTTAATACTATAAAATGAGAAAGTGGCATAGTATTCCATTGTACATTATACCTATAATAATATTTGTCTGCTTGTCATTGATTAATATTTAGATTGTTTCCAATTATTTGCTATTATAAATAATAACTTCAGTGAATAACATTATATTACCATCCTCTCTGATCATTAAAGTATTGTCTTTTTCTTACGTATTTCCAGGAGCTGTTACATTTTAGGGAAATTCCCTTGTGTATATTTTCTCAATTTCTTTTTCTTTTGTTCATTCAACTTTTTATTTATTTGTTATGCAGCAGTGTTTTTATATACTGTTTGGGTGTGTAAAATTAATTTTAATTAATTAAAAAACTAATTTTTTGGATTATAATCTGAGGTGTAAAATATGATGGATGTTTAAATTTTAAAACTTACTACAGTAAAAGAAACATTGCCATTAATCCTACTCAAAAGACCTCCTTGTTTCGAATACACCTATCCTATCATTCTAGCCACTTTCTCCACCAGTTCTGAAAGTCCACTTTTTTGAGTGTCTTTTTTTTTTTGGTACTGGTGATTGAACTCAGGACCTTGCGCTTTCGAGGCAGGCGCCGGAACCACTGAGCTAAATCCCCGGACCATTTTGTGAGTGTCTTTAGTTACGCTATTGCAGCTGCCTCGATGTCCTGGATGAATTAAAAATGTTTACTTTTTATTGTCATTTTTACTTGGTGAAGAGCCAGAAGTTGCACGGTGCCAGATATGATGATGAACATTAATTATTAACTCTAGGATGGTGAGTTTTTGGGATCTTCTATGTAGAGTATCATGTGATCTGCAAATAATGATAATGTAACTTCTTCCTTTCCTATCCTTATTCCTTTTATTTCTTTTTTTTTTTGTCTAATTGCTCTGACTAATGTTTCCAGAACTGTATTGAATAAGCGTGGTGACAGTGGACATCCTTGTCTTGTTCCTGATTTTAGAGTGAAAGCTTTCAGTTTCTTTCCATTTAGTATGGTGTTGGCTATTGGTTTGTCATAGATGGCTTTTATCAGATTGAGATAGAGACCATCTCTTCCAATTTTCTGTAGTGTTTTTATAATGAATGGTGTCCCCCAAGTGGGAATCGAACTCAGGACCTTGCAGTTACCAGGCAGGCACAATGCCACTGAGCTAAATCCCTGGCCCATCATGGATGGGTGTTGGACCTTGTCAAATGCTTTTTTGGCATTTATTGAGGATCATATGTTTTGTTTTGTTTTGTTTTTTTCTACCAGGGATGGAACTGAGGACCTTGCACTTGTGAGGCAGGCGGCGGCACCACTGAGCTAAATCCCCAGCCCAAGGATCATATGAGTTTTGTCCTTGGCTCTGTTAATATGTTGCATTACATTTATTGATTTGTTTATGTTGTATCATCCCTGCATCCCTGGGATGAATCCTACTTGGTCATGATGATAACCTTCTTGATGATTTGCTGCATTTTGTTTGCCAGTATCTTATTGAGGATTTTTGCATCTATGTTCATTAGGGAGATTGACCTGTATTTCTCTTTTTTGGCTGCATCCTTCTCTGGTTTTGGTCTTAGAGTAATGCTTGCTTCCAGGAATGAATTTGGGAGTATCACTTCCTTTTCAATTTCATTAAAGAGTTTGAGAAATAGCAGCATTTGATGAATGTTAGAAGAGCATACACTAATGATTGGATGGCATGTGATACCAACATTCACCATAGTTTTTATCATACCTGGTAATGACAGTGATTAATTAGACAGTTATTAATGGCAATAACAACTAACAATAATGATGTAATAATTTTTTAAAAAAATTTAAACACACACTGTATTTTTGAGTCAGCCTTTTTCCATAATTAGAAAGGCTTTCATTATTCTAAGATTTGAAAGTGATTCTCACATATATGGTTTTGTTGAAAACATTTAAATCTTTATATTTAGTTGATGTATATTCCCCAGAGGATTCAGAGCTTCTTAATATTTTGTTTCAGCTGACTCCCTGTTGTTTCAAGCTAGTTTAATGAACTGCCTATCTTTCTCTGATTTGAGGCATACAGTATGTTCATAGTTGAGATTATTGCGCCCTGGAATGGGTTCGCCTCGAGAAAGGGGCCGCGCCTTGGAAAGCGTCGCGGATCGTGCGGCACCGGTGAGCTCTCGCTGGCCCTTGAAAAAAGAAAAAATAAGTATGCTTGAGATTATTACTGGACTTTTTCTTCTGTTCCTTTTTCTGTTTACCTTTTAGAATCAGCTTGTATGGTTAAAAAAAAAAACCTTTTTGATATTTTTATTCACAGTTCTTGTTAAGTTTTTCCCTAGGTATTTTTTTTTCTGTCATCATTGTAAGTAGGCTTTCTTCTTCCATTATATACTCTAATTGTTTTTTGTGTTCTTAGTTTTGCATGTTTTGTACCCTAATTCTTTTTTTGTTTGTTGTTTTGTTTTGTTTTTTGAGACAGTCTTGTTTTGTAGTTCAGGCTGGCCCTGAACTCCCTGTGTAGCCCAGGATGGCCTTGAACTCCTGCCTCAGCCTCCCAAGTGTTTGGATTCCAGATATGTGCCACTATGCCCAGTTGTACCCTAATTCTTTATTAATTATTTTTCCAGTATGTACTCTTGTGCATGTTCTTAATTTTACATATTGATTGTGTACCCTGGTACCTTATAAATTCTTTAATTGTTTCTAGTAGTTTGTCTTAGGCTTCCATTTACTCAATTATGCCATTTGCAAAGAGTAGCAATTTTACTTCCTTCTTTTCCAGTTTTAAATTTACAAGTTTTTTTCCTAATTTATCTTCTGCCTACAAAAATGTCAAATGAATAACAGTGGGATAAAGAAAAAACGCAACAAGCAGGAATGAGGGAAGAAAACTCATTTAACTTTAATTACAAAATAGAACTTAAAACAAAAAAATTTTGTAATTCTTTTCTTGGAGTTTTGAAGTAAAGTAAACCTGATGGCAAGATGGCCCATTTTCCAAGTTCCTGAGTCATCATGTACAGACTTAACATTAACCTTGAGTCCTTCTAATTTTATAACATATGTTAATTAAATAATGGAGAACAGAAAGTCTTTAATTTCATAATGTTAGAACTTCACTATGATATCTCAAAGGTGCCCATTAAATAAATATCCTGTTTGGGCTTTAATAACAGAAGTTGACAAGCATTTCAAACAACTTCAAGTGGTGATTTGGATCTGCTAACAGTTTCGTTTCAGCCAAGAGACTGCTGATTTAAGAGTAAGTCTCATATTTACCAGTATAGTTTCAAAGAGAGTGTTGCTTAAGTTACACAAATTAGCAATTTCATTTGATTGCCAAAGAGAATTAAAAAAAAAGCTAAATGTGGTTGTACATGCCTATAGTACCAGCACTGTGGGAGGGGGAGGCAGTAGGTTTTTTAGTTCAAGCCCAGCCTAGGCAACTTAGTGGTTTAGCAAGACCTTCTTTCTAAGTAAATGAATGGATGGGCTCAGCATATGACTCAGTATGAAGGCCCTGCCTGGTTCAGTTCCTAGTACCACACACACACTCACACATTCTCTCACCCACCCAAATGCTTAAGTGTAAAAAACAATTAGTTGTTTATTTGTGGTGATGAATTCTCATAAAAACTTTAAGTGTGTTTAATTATATATGATTAATTGATGTTACGCTCAAACCACAACTTAATGTGGTAGTTTTATACAATCTACAAGTTGGGAGCCAGGAGATACAAATTTGTTACCAGCTCTGCCACCAACTGTATAACTTTAGGAATGCACGTCTTTGCCTTCTTTCTGTTTACCATAAATATGTTGAAAAATCTAAGACTGCTTTTGACTCTCAAGTTCTGAGGTTCATTAGTGATGCTTAGGTCCCTGTCTCAGTGGAATTTGTGTTCCACTGGATAGAAACATTAAAATAATCATCACCAGACTGAAAACTGCATCACAGAAAATCTTTCTTACATATTGAAAAAATATACAGCAAAAAAAATTTTACACTTATATTCTTTATAGCATGAGACTATTTAAACTTAATGTAAGGGAATTTAATATTCAAATGTACACTGTCACCTTGTAGCAGCTTTCAAATGTCTGACTCTGGTTCTCAGCAAACAAAAAAATTAAAAAACACTTTATACTGTAACCCAGTACAAAAAAACACAATAAAAGTTTTTCAGAAATACTAAACTGTGTTCAGTGTTCAGTGTCTTCTGTTTCTCTTTGTTAATGTTGGATGTAATTCCAGTGAATTGATTTTAGAATCCATTAATGTGTTCTCATCTGCAGTTCTAAAATACTACTTTGAAGAGTATTATTCACTCAAACAACATTGCTCAAAATATTTTGGAGGTAGAATCTCCTTTGGCAGACCCTGTAAAATCCATAAACCATGCTTTGCGATATATAGTACTTCGTTGTTAAAAAGTTGAGGCCTTGAGGATTAATCTCTCTGACAAGATAAATGTCATTAGAGCCAAATGTCCAAAGTGGATTATAAGAATACTATTTTTGTTAACATTTTCTTTTTGGTATAAACTACTGTGTGGTATCTTGTATATTGCTCATATCCTTAGCCACTTACAGATGTATATGTTAAAAGAAGCATTTGAAAATGTTCTAGTATATCCTATAAGACCAGCTTGAGTTAGGCACATGATGAAGTTGATTTTTAAAATATTGTGTTAAACTTAAATAGCTTTCAAAAGATGCATAAGTGGGCCATGGATTTAGCTCAGTGGTTTCGCTGCCTGCTGTGCAAGCGCAAGGACCCAAGTTCAATCCCCGGTACCAAAAAAAAAATGCATAAGAAATTTCATATTTCACTATCAATGCAAAAATGTATTTTCCTAAATACTTTTAATGCAAAAAAAGTATTAAATTCACTTCTTTTAATCTAAACAATATTTGAGATATATACATCCACACAAATAGCTTATTTCTTTCTGCCTATGGATCTATGTAAATATATATTTGGAGTCAGAAAGACCATAGGCACTGCATTGAGTTGGATAGGGTCTTCCCAAAATCCACATTCACCAGAACTTCCAAATGTGACTTTATTTGGAAATAGGGTCTTTGTAGATGCACTTAATTAAGGTCTTGAAACCATTCTGGATCTAAGACGAGTCTTAACTCCAATGACTTAATCTTTTTACAAGAAGAGGAGAACGTACTGAAACAGGGAAGATAATGTAAAGATGGAGGTAGAGGTTGAAGTGGTACATCAGTAGGCCAAGGAAAGTCAGTATCCCCTAGAACCTGGAACAGGCAAAATATTCACTCTCCAAGAGCCACTATAAAAATGGTGGCCTTATTATCACCTTGATTTCAGACCCCTGATTTGTAGAATTGTAAAAAAAAAAATTTGTTTTAAGCCATTAAGTTTGTGTTAACTTATTGTGTCAAGCCTAGGAAACTAATAAAAGTAAAGTCACATTAGTTCACATTGAAGAACTATATAAATGTACCAGAGAAATTTTGACCATTCATATACTATTTATCAAAGCAGATATACCATTGACAGGAAGTTTTAATGATCAGTAGAGTCCTTTCATGTGGTAATGACCTTGCATTAGACAAAATTAAGACATATAGTAAAAATTTATTTTGCTGTAAGAATAAAAATACCTTTTTTCCCCCTTTTGCTAAGGAGGGGAGGTATAGGTTTTGTACTGTTTTATCATTTATTTTGTTTGTACTAAGCATGATGCTTGACATATAGTAGGGACACTGCACTGTTTTCTAAAGGATTAAACAGATTGAACCAGATTACTGTAAAGTTCTTTCATAGACATTCTACAGTTTTAGAAGACCATAAAAGAAGTGTATCTTCTTAAAGTTGTGAGAAGTCATGAATGACATTTATTTTGTGGATGGAATAGAAGCCACTTTCTAAAATACTTGCTTGGGGCCTAGATCTCAAATTCTGATAATGTAAGGATCATACTGCAAGAATTCCAGATACCTACTTATGAAAAATACTTAGCCTGCTTGTACAGACTAGCAAGCAAAAAGGCGACAAATCAATTTACAATCAAATTTAGAGAGTAAATTTCATATGAGAAACCTAAATTATAAATAAAGAACAAAATAAAAGATAATATGAAGTAGGGGGATAGATCTTTCTCAGGTGTAAGGGGGAATCAAGAAATGGTGGGAAAGGGGAGAGGGAATGGAAAGGGAGATGATAATGGAATTAAGATGTATTGTATAGGAGGACCGTGTTGGGCGACGCACCAGACTTTGGCTGCTGGAGGAGCCAGGAGGCAAAGCTGGAGTGGCGGTGGCGGTGGCGGTGGCGGTGATGGCGGGAGGCTGGGGCTGAGGCCGGGACCGGGGCTGTGAGGCCCATAGGGCGACAGGCGGCGGCGGGGACCTGGGGCCGAGAGCATCATAATTTGTGTCCAGTCACCAGATGGGGTGAAGCAGATCACGGCCACAAAGAGAGAAACAGCTGCAACATTTTTGAAAAAGGTCGCAAAGGAGTTTGGCTTTCAAAACAACGGCTTCTTAGTTTACATCAATCGAAACAAGACTGGAGAGATAACAGCGTCATCTAGCAAATCCCTACACTTGCTGAAAATCAAGCATGGCGATTTGTTGTTCCTGTTTCCCTCAAACCTTGCTGGACCTTCTTCTGAAATGGAGACGTCAACCTCAGTAGGGGTAAAGGCCTTTGGCACTCCCAATGTGGTGGAGGATGAGATTGATCAGTACCTCAGCAAGCAGGACGGAAAGATCTACAGAAGCCGGGACCCGCAACTATGCCACCATGGCCCTTTGGGAAAGTGTGTGTGAAACACCTGGAGCCTCCTGTGAAGCACATTTCCTTCCATGCCTACATCCGGAAGCTGACCAGAGGGGCTGACAAGGGGAAGTTTGTTGCCTTGGAGAACATCAGCTACAAAATTAAGTCAGGGTGTGAGGGACACCTCCTGTGGCCTAATGGCATCTGCACCATCACACTGAATAGACAGAAATACAGACACATGTTTGAGAATCACACTGTTGCTGACTGCTTCCTCGACTTCTGGAGAAAGACCAGGAACCAGCATTTTGGGTACTTGTACAGACGGTACACGGAGCACAAAGACATTCCCCTTGGCATCAGGGCTGAGGTGGCTGCAATTTACGAACCTCCTCAGGTTGGCTGGATATTCACAGAGCTCATCTCAGAAGATACCCGAAAGGGCACAGTCTGATACAGTCGAAATAAGGACACCTATTTCCTGAGTTCTGAAGAGTGCATGACTGCAGGAGACTTCCAAAACAAGCACCTCAACATCTTTCGACTCTCCCCTGATGGCCATTTCGGATCCAAGTTTGTTACTGCAGTGGCCACAGGTGGTCCCGACAACCAGGTTCACTTTGAAGGGTACCAGGTGTCCAATCAGTGTATGGCGCTGGTCTGTGATGAATGTCTGCTGCCATGTAAGGATCCCCCTGAGCTTGGATACACCAAGGAATCCAGCAGTGAGCAGTACGTGCCTGATGTGTTTTATAAGGATATAGACAAGTTTGGCAATGAGATCACCCAGCTGGCCTGGCCCCTACCCATGGAGTATCTGATCATAGACATCACAGCAACCTTCCCCAAGGATCCAGTTTATACTTTTTCTATTTTGCAAAATCCATTTCCTATTGAAAACCGGGATGTACTGGGTGAGACACAGGACTTCCACAGTTTGGCCACCTATTTGTCTCAATACCTCGTCTGTGTTCTTGGATACCATCTCAGATTTCCACCTCTTGCAGTTTCTGGTCACCAATGAAGTTATGCCTCTACAGGACAGCATCAGCCTGCTGCTGGAGGCAGTGAGGACCAGAAATGAGGAGCTGGCACAGACGTGGAAGAAGTCTGAGCAGTGGGCCACCATCGAGCAGCTGTGCAGCACTGTTGGTGTGCAGCTCCCAGGCCTCCATGAGTATGGTGCCATCAGAGGCTCCACACACGCTGCCACCACCACCATGTGGGCCTGTCAGCGCTGCACCTTCGGGAACCAGCCGGGCACGGGTCACTGTGGGATGTGCATCCTTCCCAGGACCTAGGGCTCCGGCCCTCTGCTGGATGGACTGGGCCAGCCCAGCCCTCTGAAGCCAGGAGTGTTACATGTCCCCTGTATGGCTAAAGCCAGCAGCCCTGCAGGGGCAGAACCAGCTGCCCTGGTGTCCTTGGACCCACCAAAGCTTCTCAGCTCTGATCCTGGAGTGGTGGCTCTGGCGGGTGTGCTGGCCCTGAGCACAGCCAACTGGAAATGCCAAGCAGCCCTACCCAGGAGCACCCCACATGCTTTGCGCAGTGCACAGCCCCACCATGGTGGAAGGACCGGGCACCTCCACATTCTCACCTGGAGGGGGCTCCTGCCACCAGCTTCCCTTTCCCTTCTCAGTGCTTTCTGTTCTGTTCTTTACACCCCATCCCACCCCACCTGTGTGTTTGGTTGGCAGCTCTTGGCTGCCTCTGTCTTCTATTGCTCTAGGGTAGAGGCCTCTGTCCAAGAGGGCCACGTCCCTCCCACATGAGTGGCTACCATCTGCTGGAAACACATGTGGCCAGGCCACAGCCTCCTTGGCTTGACGTGCAAATTAGTGGCTGCCTTCCCTTCTCTCACCCAGCAACCAGATGGGATTTTAAAGTCTGCATTGCTTATAATAACAGTTATTAGTAATTCGTGCCCCAGAAGACTTTTATTTATTGTTTTTAATATAAAACTGCACAAAAGGGGAGACAGAGAGACTAAGCTAGTGTCCCCTTCGTCCCCCTTCAGTGCAGGCCCTCTGGGTGTTCAGGGTGGTGAGTAGGCAGGGGCCCCCGTCAGTTCGCCTCACAAACCTCAGTGCCTGAGACTTTTCTACCAAGCCACACAGGTGTGGCAGCTGGCAATGTGGTTGGCTGAGCAAGAGTAGTGGCTCTCACCTGGCAGACAGCCCCTCCAGACAGCTGCGAGGGTGAGCACCGGGGCTTTGGTCCTCTCTCCCCAATGTTGTCCCTCTCCCCATGGCTCTGTGCTGTGGCCATTGAAATGGGCCTGGAACAGAGCGCCTTGTGGGACCTGTGGGACCTGGGCAGGTGATAGATACTGTGTGAGGTCCAGCAACCCAGAACAGGTCCCAGCAGTCCTGAATGGCGTGTGGCTGGCTTTGGCCCTTTCCCAGGGGAGCGGTGAGCATCTTAATGCCTCTTTGCCTTAATGAGAGCCAAGTCAGCTGTGCTGGCCCTGGGAAAGGCCAGCCCAGCGGCAGGCAGTTGGGAAACTGTCACCCTGGAGTAGCAAGCCCACGAAGTCCTCCCCATCCTTGGTCCTGTGGACAGAAACCTGGCCTGCTTTCTGTGCCATGGTGGGGCTGTGATCGGCACCCTAGGTCCGCTTGCTGTGGGATCACATGAAGGCTGGTGCTTCATTTGCTCCTGGGGCTATGAGCCTCTTGGGTTAGGTCAGGCCAGGGCCATTGGGGGGTCAGAGGAGGTGGGAAATAGCCAGGTCAGCAGTCTGTCTGCCAGTGTGCGGGTGCCAAGGCAGGCTGTGTGGCCTGCCTCTGGGAGCAGCCTCGGCTGGGGCTTTGTCCTCCTCTGTCTCACCTGCGCCCTGAGGTCAGCCGTGAGACTGAATGCTGTGCTGGTTGCTCACTGTGTCCAAGGCCATTCATGCCAGCACTGCTGCCCAGCTTGGGCAGGCGCTGGACAGTGCAGGCTTCCAGAAACCTTGCTGCCACTGCTACCATGGTCTCCTCTCCCACTCACTCTTGTCATTATCCACCTAGTTCATTTCCTTTCCTCTTCAATATTTTTCTTGCTCTAAAGTTCTGACATCCACATAGTTCATGTTTTCTTTTGTCTTTTAGCTAAAGAAAAAGTGTTGTGATTTCTCTGAAAAAAAGAAAAAGATGTATTGTATACACGTACCAATTCCCAAGAAATATAAACATTATTTACTGCAAACGCTAATAAAAAATTTTAAAAATTTATAGAGTAAATAGAAATATTGTGCCCACTAATAGATGTAATTTTTAAAAGGAGGAAAAAGCAAGTCTTTATCAGCTGTAGTTCACATCCTCTATTGTTATAGGCGTAAGCATAATTTTTCTATTTATCAGTTAATGAAATTACTGCAGCAGTTTCAATGAACATTGTTTTTAATTAAAACTACACTTTTTGGGTAAGAAGTCTGTGGGTGGGTTAGAGACTCTAAATGGGCAAATAAGTGCTCAAATGTGAGGGCAACACAAATATTTTATAACTTTCTCTATCATGAGATATAAAGAGCACTAAAATAGAATCATGAACTTCAAAGATTGCTCATTTATAAATTATTTGTCTCACTGCTATATTTCATATCATCTCTCTCATCATTTCTTTAGTATCCATCAGGTTCTGTAGCCGCTGCTTTACTCAGGTCAAAGTAGTAGTTATTCAGAATTACAAAATGAAGAGGACAGTGATTTGGATGTAGAATGTTCTCATGTTCTCCGTTTCCTCTTTGTGCATGACTCTTTGACAGCATTGTTGGTAGAATGGTCAATTACCCTCCAGTTGAAATCTTGTTACTACAGAGCTTATAGGAAAACCCAGATAGAAGTTTTTCCCCTAACACAACTGGATACACTTACCTTTCTTGACTCTGTATCGGTCAGTTCTATCTTACACAGTTCACCAGGAACATGTCCACCCACTCTTACACAAGCTCATGGTCATCCTCAGATGAGAATGTATGGAGTTAGAAACATTCAACCAGGCGGTACCTGCAGGAAATTCAGGACCATCCTGCCCTTCTAGAGCTTGTAACCTACTTAGGGAGATTTTCATGACCAAGCATAAGAGGCACATGAGACATATATATATGACACAAGTACTGTAAAGCTTCTAGAAAGTATCCTAGAAAATTTTGAGGAACACAGTGATTTCTATAGATGAAATAAATGAGTGGTGAAGCCTGGCTATGGAAGTTCAGGTTGTACATCATTGGAAGATAAAGTTGAAAGGTTAGGTTAGGGCAGAATGTGATCCTTCAGTGATCTACCTTAGAAATTGGAATGCAAGGAACTAATACAAAATAGAATTTTAGTAAAGAGTATAACAGCAGTATACAGAACAACATGTATGGAGGAGTAAAAAATTTAATTATAATGATTACCACTATAAGAAAATAAAACTTCCTGTATATCAAAAGAACTACCTTTTTTTTTTTTTGGTAAAGAACTGCCTTTTAAAACAAAAATCCTATTTTGCATAGGGAAAAGACATTTTAAAAACCATAAAAACTGAAAACTAATTTGACAGAAACAACACAAAAACGTATCTATATCAGTAAGCATAATATGTTTAACTGATTTATTAAAATTTTCGTGTTGGAGCACAAATTAAAACTATTCTGAAAGCAAGAGACATACAGTACCTATAGAAAAAAGTGGTCCCAGAAGGTTGTGAATAAAATGATAAATTATACTAGCAAATGTGAACAAATAAGGCTGGGATCTCTCATTTTCTAACCAAGGTGGAACACAGGCCAAAATATAAGTAGCAAGATAGAATGACAAGAGTTCTTTCTAAAGCTAAGGGCATAATTTACAGTGACAGTGTAAATTGTAAACATCTGTAAACAAAATAGCAGGAGCAACATGTATAAAACATATTATGGGGATTCAAGTTGAAAGAATGGTATAATCTAAATTTCCTTCTCTCATTCCAATGACAGATTACGTTTTAAAAGTATATATAAATATATGAGCTAAATGACCTTTATCAGTATATTAGATCTGATATCATCTCAATAGGTACTGGAAATGCATTTGACAAAATTTAACATTTTTGACTTGAAATGCTAATAGAGAATTATTCGTTTAGCAGGAAACAAAAAAGGTATCTGTTTCAGCCCAAATGTCATAATTATGTATACTGAGAGAAATTCTAGAAGCATTATTACTAAATTTAGACAAAGAATATCTATTAATCCAAAATTGTTTTGAGGCTTTTACAGTATATTCCTAATTGGGCCAATGATTATTCCTTTTTTCTTTACCTCTGCCTCATGGCAGCTAAGAAAATGGGGACAGAAGTAAACAAAGGAAGTAGATTACTAAATTTAGATTTCCTTCTAGCAAACATTGTTACTCTGATTAGTTTTTTGGTAAAACTGCTTAGAAAGCTAAACTACTATGTAGTAGTGCTAGAAGTCATGAGTTAGTGACTTTTAATATATATGACAGGTTTGAGACTGTCACTTGGGGGATTTTATACCAAAAAAGGAAAATGTAAGTTCATTTGCTTTATAAAGTTAACATACACAGATGTGGCATATGGGACAACATTAAAGATTGTTTCTTCTAATCATTTAATTAGGATAGGCATCTCAGTATATCGCCTATCAACAGCTACTTCTGATTGACATTTAGAGTTGATTTGGTTTTTAGCAATAGAATGATTATAAAGATGTACTGTTTTAAAAATAGGTAATAAATTAAGTACCTTAGGTCTATATAATGAAACCGTGGGATTTGGTAATAAAAATATTTTTACCTTATGGCACAGTACTCCGCTTAAAAATGAGAAACTAGAAGGTCTGAGGATCATTCTGGAACTAAGTGAATATGGAAAAAATCAAGCCAGATACTGCACTAAAGAACATTTTTTTCTTTGAAGACCAAGAAACAGTGTTACGTGTTTAGTAGTGAAATAAATGGATTCTACATGTGTAAGAAATATTTTCTTCACATTGCAATGTAGAATGCGTACCCTAACAGCAAAAGCCAGTTAATAAAAGGATGAAAGAATTCGTTGTATAATTTAGGAGATACCAAGGTCTCTAGTATATATTCTTTTTTTTTTTTTGGTACCGGGGATTGAACTCGGGTCCTTGCGCTTGAGTAGCAGGCAGCGAAACCACTGAGCTAAATCCCTAGCCCCCAGGGTCTCTTTTTCTTTTCTTAAACTAAGTGAAAAGCTGGGCATGATGGTGCACACCTGTAATCCCAGCACTTGAGAGGCTGAGGCAGGAGGATTACCATGAGTTCAAAGACCAGCCTGAGCTACATAGTGAGTTCAAGGCCAACCCAAATAACAACAAAAAAAGCTAAGTGAAAACATTGGTATTTCCATTGTTTAGTATTTTAAAACATTGGTATACTATATAGTTCACCTTATCCTGTTTCCCTAGAGACTCCTTATCTCAGGGTGCACTCCTGCGGGGAGCCCAAATGAAGATAGTCTGTCATAAATTTCTTGTATTTTGGTAATGGCTGCTTACATCCATTGCATAGTGTCATTTTATGGGTTCCTATACATTCAGTGTTTCCTGTATCCCAGTTCTTGGACTTGATTAGATTAATGTAAAAATTCAATTTCTTGTTATTGTTAAGAACTTTTACAAGTGGTACTTTCTATTTCCTATTGCATCCCATCAGGAAACATAATGTATCTAGTTTTCCTACTTTTAGTAATATTAAGATTGTTCCATAACAGTGCCCACACAGTTGTTCCATGTTAAAATTAACTCAGAGTTTGCTGAAAGCACGGCAAAAATGGAATACTGACATACGAAGTTATTCTTATTGTCCAGTACCCGTCAACTATTTTCTCTTGGGAGAAGATACTGACTTTGCAGGAAGTATGTGTGACTCTTGAAATACTAGAGTTAGAAAATCTTTTCCTTCTTATTTCTAAAATGAAAGTGAAGTTAAGTCTGATGATCTTGCTAGATTTAATATAAACTATATAACGTTATTTTCACTCTTCTCACAGTGCCTAACATGTAACAGAATCAGTAAAATTGTAGAATGAATGTGTAACCAAGAAAAAGAATACGTGGACCACCATGTACGTACTCTCTAGTTAATAAGCTTTGCATTGCTGTGACAAACTATTTGAGAAAATCAAATTTAAAAGAAAGAAGGGCCAGGGATTTAGCTCAGTGGTTCCGCTGCCTGCCTCGCAAGCACAAGGTCCTGAATTCGCTCCCCAGTATCAAAACAAAAAAAAAGGGAAGATTTGGTAATTTAAGCCTTTAGCACATGGCCTTGTGGGACATTTAAGATCCAAACCATAACACTCTAAATAGGGAACTTACTTTCATCAGGCATCATGGACAGGAGGCACAGTACAGCTCAAAGTGAGTCAGTCATAATTTTCTCTTGGCATATGTTTGCAAGTATTTGTTCTGGAATGTAACTTTCAAGGACCAGTGCTAGATAGTTTTTTGGGAGACAGAGATAAAGAGAACACTGTCTTATCACCACCACCACCCTTCATCCCCAGGTTCCAGGGTGTTTACAGAAAAAGGAGGATTCTCATTTTGACTTTTCTCCCAATTATCATGTTTTGTTACTATTGCCCTTGCTAGAAGTTTGGGTTCTAATAGAGTACAATGTGGTGATTTTAGGAAAACAATCCTTTCTACACATTGATATGCTCACTCCAAGCTCTGAAAACCTTTTAAAAATAATAACATCCATTCTAAAGGTCAAAGAAGTACATTATCTCTTCCAGGTGAATTAGTCATAGCAGTTTTAGATACAATGAAAAACAAAACCATATAACATCGATTTTTAATGGAATTCTATGCATGATCAAATTACTGCAGAAAACTATGAAATTTTTGTTCCTTTTTCTTTGTTCATAGTTGTTTTTACTGGCTGACTTAAAAAAGGGTTAAAGTAGCTTCCCAATGTTATTTTATCCTTAGTTCTATTTTTCCTTTGCTTTGAACTTCTAGTTCATTATAATGCTTCTGGGAATATTAACAGTGTAAGATGTGCCTTGATTGATACCCAACTTCAAGGTCCTTAGTTCCTGTCAGCCTCAGCTTCTTTTCTCAAGGGACCTTTCAACATCTCCTAGCTCCTTGCAGCCAACTGTAAACCTTTATGCTTCTCTTACCTGCCAGCTTAATGCAAAACAGAGTAATAGTGGACTGACACTGAAGTGAGCGAAGTGGCCTCCAGGGAGGAGAAGCAGCCTGGGCCCCATGGCATTGAGACTTCAGGTTGTAGGCTGATTTGTCAATCTGGATTAGAAATGGAAGAGAGCTGTTGCCTGATATATAACTTATTTCTTGCTGTAGTAGAGACATAGTTTGTAAAGGACTTTGAGAATCTCCTAACTGAAAGGCATGCAAATGAGATATAGCAAAATACACTAAGTATTACTGCAGAATGCCTTGCAGATGTAATGTCAACTGAGAACAGGGAAACCTCCATAGGGGAGTAAACATCTATTGGAGCTTTTATTTTATACCTGTAATTTCATGCAGAGATACCTATCCAGGCTATTTTTAAAGCAGAAAGTAATATGCTTTTAAAGATTAATATCTGTGAATTTCTAATAAGATTATAGAGGTTGCATTTTTCTAAAATCACAGCAATTTATAATTATGGAATTGTCACAATTGAATTTTAACCTATTCTTGTGTGCATATTTGAAGATCATGAGCTTAGTGCAGAGTTTATAATGAATGTACATGCTTGCTGTTAGAGTAAAATGCTTTCTTCTCTGAAACAGTGCTTCCTAAACTTCAGTGTGCCTGGGATTCATCTAGGGGTCTTATTAAAATGCAGATTCTGGGTCCAAGATTCTGCATTTCCCAAGGGTTCCAAATGGTGCCTGTCAGTGCTACTGGCTAGGGGCCACTGTTGAATAGCAGGGTTTTAAGGTATTGAGCTTTAGACAGATTCACTGGAAATAATTCTTGTTTTATAAACTCATTTACTAAAATATTTTAATGAAGTACCTAGTCTAGTAATTGCTTCTATAAATATGAATCTTACTAACAAATAATATATGATAACTTCTGTCTGATATTTCATTAGCCACTGGTCATAAAATTTTGTCCCAAGTCATTTTTTTTTAACCTTAAAAACAAAACAAGAAGTGTCTGGTTTTTATCCACTAATGTAGCATAGTCATTCCTTTTTTGGTGATAATTTGCTGATGATTTGCTCTTTTTTTTCCAGTTTTATTAAGCTATAATTGATGAAAATTGTATATATAGTACTGACAGCATGGCATTTGATAAATGTATACATTGTGAAATGATTAAATCTAGCTGTTTACCATATCCATGACCTTAGGTGTGTGTATGAACATTTAAGATCTAATTTCTTGGCAATTTTCAGGTTTATGGTACATGATTAATAACTGTAGCCACCATTCTGTACAAGAAATCCTGAACTATTCTTAAATGTGGATAGTTTATATACTGAAGTGTGTGGAAATCATGAGAGCAGTGTGGGGTGGGGACAGAAGAAGGTACGACTCTGGGCCCCTGACAGCTTTGAAACAGTGCTGTGGAGAAGCTTCTGCTGTAGGTGGGAGGATCGCTTTTGAGATTCCATCTAACCTTAAAAATTCTCACCAAGGATTGTTCTTTGTGGTAGTAAATAGTAGTTGAAACCAAATTGGAGTGTAGCCTTCATTCTTATTTTATAAGCTTATTTTCCTCAAACATGTTTTTAAAAATAGTCGTTGGCCATTCTGATTTCTAGACCTCTTTCTTCCATTTCTTACTTCCAGTGCTGTCTCTGAATTGTCATTCCATATGGTATGGTAATAGGCGATCTGTGGGATATAGAATTGAATAAAATCCAGTCTTTATTTTAAAGTACTCCTAATGTATTGGAGGAAGTAAGTTACCAGCACAAACCATCAGTTTAAGGGCAAAAATTAATATTTGTCTTTCTTTAGGAAAGAATAATGTTAAGGGCTGGGAATTTAGCACAGTGGTTCTGCCACCTGCCTTGCAAGCACAAGAACCCAAGTTCGATCCCCGGTACCAAAAAAAAAAAAGAAAGAATAATGTTAAGACCCTACAGAAAGTGCTCCAGGAGTTCATACAAGAGAAATGAATCATTGTTGTTTGGGACCAGGAAGAAAGGCTTCATAGAAAATGTAGCTTTTGAATTGGGTGTTAAAACACCCAGATATTGTTGGAAACACCAGGTATTCTCTCTGGGCTGTTACCACAGCAGAAATTTCATAAGCAAGGCATAGAGAGAGGAGACTAATGAGACATATTTTAGGAATTATGGGTACTGTAAATTTCTTGCATTCAGTTCTTGAATTTATGACTCACAGGATTTGGACTGTTTGTGAGTGATCTTAAAAGGCTCATGTAGCAACTTTTTTGAATTACTGATTTTACTTGCTCAGAGTTTAGTGTTTCAAGTCAGTGAATGAAGCTAGTGATTGATTTAGCATTCATATCTTAATCCATCTTTATTTACTCATTCCATTTTTTCGAGAGGATATTTTGCTCTTAGTTGAGGATTTGGGGAACAGCTTGGTATAATTCCTCTCAGCTGTCAAATGTCTATTAAACATAGGGTGACTATGTCATTTATTGTCTGAATTAGGGACCCTAAAGAGTTCAAGGGGTGGTGCTCTAATAAAACTCCAGGGCAACAGCATAAACTGGGGTTTCTCAATAAGCTAGAGTTTGGCCAACTAGAATGTACTGTAGGTGCTCAAGGTACAGTCATTTTAGTTGGAGCAGGGTGGGTGTGGATGGAAAATGTAGGATGTGACTCAGCAAAGCAAGTGTGACTGGTACTAAATATCAGGTGAAGGAGTTAGGCTTTTCCTTGAAGGTTTTTTGTCAGAGGAGTTGATGTACATGAAGCAACATTTGGAAAGATTACTCTGGCCTCTATGGCCAGGTTGAATTGAAAGGAGACATTCAATTTAGAGAGTATCATAATAGTTCCCATTAACTCTATATTCAGATGGGAACCATTGGTCCTATTGTGTTTTGTGTGTGCTAGTATTATAGCATGGGCATATGTTAATATTGTAACAATTAAAATCTGACTTAACATTTAAAGAGTGGTTTAAAAAAAAGCAAATAAACTTACTGCTGGGTATGGTGGAACCCATCTATAATTCCCGCACTCTGGAAGTCCGAGGCAGAAGGATCATCAGTTCAAGCCTAGCCCAAGTGACTTACAGAGACTCTGTTTCAAAAAATTAAAAAGGTTGTAGGTATAGCTCAGTATAATGACCTTGGGTTCAGTCTCCAGTAGTGCAAAAAACAAACTAAAATAGCTTGCCTTATCTTTAATCAACTTTTCATTGCCCATATCTTACTTTAACTTGGTACCTAATCTAAAGAGAATTTTACTTTCTCAGTAACTCTCATTGTAGCCTACTTTTTCCCTTTTTCTGTCCCTATTCCATGGAACAGGTTGGTCTATTGAGAAAAAAGTTATTTTCTATCAGGAAAACCAAAGCTACATGGAAATGGGACTCAATCTTTGATGGGCTGATTATGCAGTAGTGGAGAAGAGTACACCCTAGAACAGGAAAGAGTGGAGTTTTTTCAGGGAAAAGCAACTGCCTGCTAGATGGCTTCTAAGTGCTATAGAAATGCAACTAGTATGCTGGCATCCCTCCCCAGGTAAGTGGCCTTGGAGAATCCAGAGAAGTTTAAGGAAAGGAAACCTTTGTAGGACCTCAATTTTAAAAATCCCTCTATATAATGGAAGAAGAGTTCTTTTTTTTTTTTTGTACCGGGGATTGAACTCGGGTCTGTGCTCGCGAGGCAAGCAGCAGAACCACTGAGCTAAATCCCCGGCCCGGAAGAAGAGTTCTTTACTTTATAAAGAAGTAACTACTATATAAAGCTTGTTTGTCACTTTTTTAAAAAAATGAGTTTTTGTGCAGTATTACCCATTTCACTGGTGTGCCTTCCCTTTCTTTTATAAAAGATTGTATCATTAGATGTCAGACTAAAATGTTTCTTAGAGGAAATAGTGAGTTGTGAAAGATGATTTCAGATATTTCTCTTCACTGCTATATTAGCAATAAATTGAATAATGAAGAGGACAAAGTTGTAAAATACTGTTTATGTCTCTCTCTCTATATATATATGGTCCATCATATTGATAATGATATTTCATCAATAAAGGTTATATTCTCTTTGACTATTAAAATCTCCTATGAAAAATTTCAGTCTAAATTTTTGCTGTTTATTTTGGAAAAATTTTAAAGTTTCCATCAAGCCTTAAAAAAACAAAACAAAACATCTTTCCTTCCTGATCTGGAGCTACTTGTCTTTTACTTAAGCTCTACAGCATTTGATACATAAAGATGTTTCCCCAGGAGAGTCTTATTTCTGCTGAGGGCTGACATGAAAAGAAACAATTTGTCAGACCAGTGGAGCTTGCTAACAATTCAAATAAACAACCTGCATATTAATAGAAATGTTAATGATAACAGAAAAATACCCCTTTTCTTCCCTGCAGGAAGGAGAGATTAGTGGATCAGAGACAGTTTTCTTGCTTTGGGGCTTCTTAACAAACACAACTGTTAGTCGAATGTTAGTCTTAGTTCATATTTATTAGTACAGTGTTTTTAGTAATGGTTTACTTAATATAGCCAAATTGATTATTGCCTCATTTTTCCCATTTAGCAAGTAAATGTTTTTGCCATGTAAATATTTCAAAGTAAAAAGTACCTAAATTTAGAATCTAAGCATATATTTTAATAGGTGTTAGTGAACTCTTCAGAAACAGGCTCCATTGGAATATGTAGTCAAAACCCATTATCGTCTGTAATCTAGCATTATTTTGCTGCCCTCTTGGTCATTGCAACTAGCTTAAGGGCTCCTTGAGATAGAGCATAGTATGCCCAATGTATTTGTAGTTTTAGTGCCTAATAGATATTCTGTACCTATTGTTAATGAGTTGACTTTCAATATAAATAACTTTATTGCTTTATGATAATATTTTGTTTTCCTATTTTTTTTCAATATGTGACTATAAAACTTTGCTGTAGCAACATAGTTAGATTCTGCTTTTATCTAGATTTGGTCTAACCAGGAGGGAAAAATCTGTTAGCGAGATGTTGAGATTGTGGAGAAAAGATTTCTTTCCTTGCCCATCTCTAGGTTCATGTTTGAGATCCCTGTAACATAGATAAACAAGAGAAAATAAGACAATATTATTTAATGTAGTTAAGTTTTATGTGATGGGATCCTTCAGAAATGATGACCTAAAACAAGAAAAAAATACAGTGTACTTTTATGTTTGGCTTGGTGAAGGACAGTCATGCAGAAAGAAGTATGATTGGGCAAAAAGGAGTATAATCTAATAGCAATAAATTGAGGGGACTTTAGCAAGGCCTGTTTGTTTTTCTTGGTGTCTCTGTGTGGTCAGAGATAAGAATATTCTTTTCTTCTAGTTCTTGGGAGGGTATATCCCTCGTGAGGGGCTTAGGAGGACATTGGAGAATTGGTGGTGTTGTGGCCTGCTGCAGGGGAGAAAGAAGGCCAGAGAGACTTCTCTATTTCTATTGCTTTGGCAGATGCCAAGGTGCCATATTGTAGGGTTGCATATCCTCACCCTCATCAATATTAAGTAATGTTAAGAGTGAAGGGAAATTTAATGTTTTGTTAATTTTTGAAGAATTGAAAATATGTATAAATAATTTATCTGGAGATTTGCAATCATTTAACTTAATTTTAAGAGTATAATTATCACTTGCTAGCAACATATGTGGTTGTAACTTATTGGGTATATCAATTTTGGTAACTTGAATATAAGACTTGGTGTCCTTAGACTTCTTCTAAGAGTAATTCTATAGAAATATTTTTAAAAATTAGCTAGGATTATTTATATGCTAATAAACATGTCTATATATCATTTAGATTGAATTATTGGTGAATTGTAAAATTTTGAGTTGTCACTGTTGTGAGTGGTAAAGTGTGGCGGCCAAATGGGTGGCTAAAGGAAAACTTTCCAGTACTCTGATCAGAGCCTCCCATTAGTTGTGTCAAAATAAAAAGTAATGTCTCAGTGAATGACTTTCTATACACAACTGTTTTGAACAAAAACTGTAGGCAGCAAATACAAAGTATATTAAAAATAGAACCTAAGAAAGTATTACTTTTTAAAATAAAAATTGCTAGTTTAGTTTAAAATTTTTTCTTTGTTTTGGAAATGACAGACTAAGATTATCTTTGGTTTTGGATTTCAGGCACATTAAAGTGAAAACATAACTTTTTTTTTTTTTTTTGGTACCGGGGATCGAACTCAGGTCCTTGCGCTTGCGCAACAGGCGGTGAAACCACTGAGCAAAATCCCCGGCCCTAAACATAACATTTTTAAGTAATCTCTCAATATATTGTTATTACCATTATAGCTAAAACATAATATTCTTATTCTCTTAAATAGTCTCTCACTTAACACATCGTCATCACCAGTAAGTGAAAATAATGAAAGAGGTGGTTTGAGTTTACTGTTGGCAAATCTTCTCTGATTCTTTTGCAGTTTTTTGTTCTGTTTAGGGGCATAGTGGGATAGAATCAGCAAACTTAGCTTTGGTTTTATATAAATACTTTCTAAACTGATAATCTGGGAATTTTTCTGGTGCTATAGAAATAAAGTTGTTAAAAATATTAATTTAAATGAATGAGTAAATTCTTAGTTTTAAAAATGTTTAGAGACAATTTCTTTTGTTTGGAAGTGTAGGAATTCTTACTTGACTAATTTTAGGATGAAAAGTTAGTATTTCTCCTGTTTTGTTGACCTAGTGAAGGGTTAAAGTAATTATTAAAGATTAAAAATCAGTTGATATTCTAAATAACAAATGGAACCAACTTTATTCATTAATTTTTTAGACTTTTATTTGCCTTTTGTGGAAACATTTATTAATTTCACATTTTAAAATTTTCAGGTATCTTGGATTTTTACTCCTGTAACAACTGAAATAACAAGTCTTGATACAGAAAATATAGATGAGATTTTAAGTAAGTACCTCAGTTTTTAAAAGTATACTTTCTTCTCTATAGTGTTTTATATTTTTAAAAAACTATAATAAAATCTCATTTAGCTAGGATAGTTGAAGAGCTAGCATTCTGATTTATTTCATAGCTTACTGAATTAAAAGTTTTGTTCATTGTTTTTAGTAAAATTTCTTAAAATATGCGTCTTCTTTCTCATGTTAATTAGTACTTTTAGTCTTTTTTTCCCTTTGCCTTAGTATACATAAGATTCTCACCAGTGTAAGGCTCCTCAGAAGTCTTCAGTACCCATTGTCCAGTACTAAATCTTAATGACCTTATGACACAGCCTAGAATTTTTTTTCCTTTAATTAATTTGCCTATTCCGATCTCTTTTAGCGTCATTGGACTAGTTAAGTTTAATAAGTGTTTGCTATATGCATTGTTTAGTGATAGTATTATTTTGGATAAAATTAACTTGGGAGAAACCATATCTCATTTTTAATAATGGTTAAGGGAAGGTGAGGATAGGGTTGGTAGAAAATTCCAATTTAGGAGTTTAGAGAAAATGTTTAGTAGGTATAAAATGATTTCTTCTTTTTTTTTTTTAATACTGTTTTGCATATAACAAAACAAGTCTAAGAGGTTAAAGGAGTTAAAATATTCATTAAGTGTTGTACATTGTTTTGTATCCCTGGAATATTAAATGGTACAAAGACTATTCCCATCTTATGGGATTTCTTTAGAATACTGTACTAGTTATATACTTTAGCATGTGTGAGAATCACCTGGAGGGCTTGTTAATCACTAACTGCTAGGACTGACCCCCAAGTTCCTGATAGAAACTGCTAGTTCCCACCTAATTTGCATTTCTGTAAGTTCCTAGGTGATGTTGGTGCTTCAGGTCCAAGAGCCACAGTTTGTGAACCACAGCTTAGATTGAATAGGCAAGTGGATAAAAAGTGCTTAAGGTAAAAAGGGAAGGAAATTGAAACTCACATGTCATTCTTACTCCTTCTGTCTTCCAAATTCTGGAATATCTTTGTGTTTTATTTTCATAAGTATTTGGAGAGTTGAAGTTTCTCTAAATTAGGTTTAGGCAAAAGAAAGGGTCTCTTCTGTGAAATAGGATTTAACTTGCAGAACTAATTCTCAGTTATTCATGAGTGTAGAAGATCAAAATATGGATTACTAAAACCTTCATTCATCACTCCACTTCATAGGAGTAGGCATTTAGTAGCTAACTTGCCTGATTTGATTTTCTTACATTCATTTAATATGCAAGGATATATATTAATATATAATATATATAAGGATAAGGATTATAGAAAAAAGGGACAGATTATATATACATATATACATATATATATACATATATATATATATATATATATATATATATATATATATATATTCCACCCATGACTGTATGTATGGTTTTCTGGGTGAGAGATAATTGTTATTGTGAAGTTTTAGTTGGTCTTTATGAATGAGAAGAGATCTTGATGAAAATCATCTTTAATTATGTCACATTATGTCCACACAAATTACTTTTCTTTTTTTCCATTTCAGACAATGCTGATGTTGCTTTAGTAAATTTTTATGCTGACTGGTAAGTAATCTTGCTTTTTATTTTTTGTTTTATTTTTAAATTTTGTTTTGTTTTAAACTTCCTAAAGGTGAATATTCCTGTGCTAAAAAAGAATAAATGGGGTAGCTTTTTTCCTTTTTCAAGACAGTATTCCATATACAAAATCAATTAAGGCTCTTCAACATATAAAGCAGGTTAATTTGTTGAGGACTTCTTTTCTAAAGAAAGACATATATTTCATTATTCCACATATTAAAACAGATAACATAAAAACTCAAATATGACAAAAACCAAAACAACAAATATAAATGTTGCAATTCTGTTTACTCTGACTGTGGAAAGAGGGCAGAGGTTGAAGGTCAAGATTTAAGTGTGGCAAATTTAGAGGGGAAAATAATCTTTCACCTTTTCCAGGAGGTGTCCCCAAAGGGTCCATTCTTCTAGTGTCTTTTCTTCCAGGAAACTTTTTTCCTTTCTCAGAGTCTTATCCTATCTTCTTTGTTTATATGGTATGCTATGGACCACTTTGTTTTTCTTACTACAGGTTGAAATTCCTTATTTGAAATACTTGGAACCAGAAATGTTTCAGATCTTAGATTTTTTTTTGGAGTTTGAAATTTGTGCTTAGACTACCATTGAGTGTCTCTAATCCCAGAATTCAAAATCTGAAATGCTCCAAAATTTGAAACTGAGCATCATTTCTGGTTTGTATTTTCAGATTAGGGGTACTCAGCCTAATTGTACATTGTTTTGTCATTTAAAAAAAAAATCTATGCTCTATTTTTTAATATGTTGTATAAAACAGACTTTAAGGACAGAAATAATGTTTTATTAGTATTCTTAGAAGGCCGAACAAAGACATGATATGTAGTAGATGTTAAAGAACATGTCATAGAGATAGGAAAAAGGGAGATTTAGCTTGAGAGAAGTTTGAAATATTGTTATGATCTTTATTTCTGGACAGTCTTTATCCTGTTAGACTCTTAAAGGCTTACTAGCTGCCACTACCTTACTTCAGGCTAGTGCTGCAGTTTATCTAGATTACTGCAATAGTCTCCTCACTTATTTTGTGTGCCTCTGTCTTTAATGTGCTTGCATTCTATTCTCTACAATATAAGCCAGAATTCTTTCCAGCAGTGCAAATTAGACTAACTTACACCCTGTCTCAGGCCCCTTAAGTGTTTTCCATTACTTTGGGGTTAAACTTTAAGTCCCCTACTTTGGCCTAGAAGGCCTTTCTGATTTGGTCCCTTCCTGTCTCTATAGCTGTATCTTTTGGCTCCCTCTACTCCTTACATTTTGCTTATTATACAGAACTTCTTTTTCTTCCTTTGAAATTCTCTGTTCTTTCATTGCTGGACTCATGGTACTTCCCCTGCCTGAAATGGTATCTCCTGATAACTTCTTGTCTTCACCCACTTCTTTACTTAGGGCTAATCATCTTTCGAGTCTTAGATTAGATGCCGTTTTCCTCAGGTCATCTCCTGTATCAGTCAATATACCTGCCCCTGCTCTCAAGTCATATTAGGAACACCTTTTTCAAAGTCTGACTTTAGGTTCTTTTACTTTTCCAAGGTGCAAAAGTGATACATATTCAGTAGAAACTGCACTTTGAATTTTGATCTTTTTCTGAACTAGTGGTATGAGGTACTACATAACTATCTCAATGGTAGGCGGCAGTGGCAAGCTGTAGTTCCCAGTCAGCCACATGATCACAAGAGTAATAATATAATACTTCACAGTGTGCTGTCTTTCTGAGCTCTACTGTTTAGTAGGTTAGGTATATTAAATACATTTTCAACTTAGGATATTTTCAATTTGTGATTGGTTTTAAGACTTGACTCTATTGTAAGTCAAGTAGTAATCTCTATTTTCCATAACACCCCAGTCTTACCCATTTGTATGCTAGAATCTAGTTGGTGATTCCTTATTATATTGTTTGCTTTGTGAAAATAGTTATAGCTATGTTTTTCAACACTAATGCCCAAACACTTTGAATAATACCTGACTGATGAGTACATGATAAACATGTACTAAATGAATGTATACTATATATGGATGGTATAAACAACTTTAGTAAAAAGTTGAAGATACATATTTATAAAGTATATAGCAAAGATAATTTTCCAAAGAAAATTAAGATTTTTCCAAATGTAATATTAGTCCCAAAATTTTGTAGATTATGTAGTGCATTCCACTTTAAAAATAACACTAGGATCCAGAGGACTAAAGTACTTTCCAAAGGTTTCCAAGTGGTTAGATTGTGGTAGAGACAAATTTAGACAGTAGTTTTTTTCATTAAGGGATTTTATTATGAGAAGGAAAAACAGAACGTGCTACTGACATTTGCTAAAACTGAATTGGAAATATGGACCAATTTCAGTTATTTGGGAAAGCATACAACTTAATATCTTGAGCTGTTAATGAGTTAGTGTTCTTTTATTCAGCTGAGAAAACTGAGATAATTGACTGTAGGATATAAACTCATTCATTGTGGTTTCAAAGGCTAGACTCTGAGTTCTCTCTGGAAGTTAGTTCTGTCATGGAAGTGCCTAAAAAAAACTGCTGTGCCTCATAATAAAAAACCATAGTAGGTGCTTATGTGCCAGTCTGTTTACACACATTATTTTTCATGCTTAAAATTGCCCTGCAAATAGGTGTTATAATTTCCATTTTAGGTTGAAGAAATTGAGGCTCAGAAAAGTAATATGGTTAGTAAGTGGTGGAATTGGGATTTTTAGGTACATCTAGATCCAAAGCTTTTTTTAACCCCTACTAAGGCATATTAGTGAGTGTCCCAGATTGCCTCTACAAAGACTCTTACCTGTTGAGTTGATTTGTTAAAGATTGATTTAAGCATTGGCTTGGAAATTGGGTGCAGGTGACTTGAAGTTTCTTTTAATAGATCCATTGGTTTTGTAATGTTATTTTAGAAATATAACATTTCTGGGTTTATGGATACATGCATGTGAAGGTGTAGCAATATTGGAATGGAATTTTATTTCACCTCCCCCTTTAACTTTAGCAGCTGCCAGGCATGGTGGCATACACCTGTAATTCCAGCACTCGAGAGGCTGAGGCAGAAGGATTGTAAGTCCAAGGTCAGCCTTGGCTGCAATGCAAGACCGTTTCTCAGAACAAAACAAAAAACCCCAAAACTTATGCTATTTTAAACATGAACCTGTGCTTAAATACCAGGCAGAAGGACCCTTTCGTGTGAGTGTTTACTTTGACCTTAAACCAGAAGCCTGTCCACTGATTCTTCATTTGACCGTACCTAAATTCTTAAATCATAAAGCAATCCTTACTCCTTGCCTCCCTCTGCTCTCTGCTTATCCTAGTTTTAGTAAATTTGTAAGAACCCACAAACCTAGAGCCTCTTCAGTTTCTCCATTCTTTTTTTTTTTTTTTTTTTGAGACAAGGTCTTGCTATGTAGCTCAGGCTGGCCTTATACTCACTATGGAGCCCAGGCTGCAGTTTCTACATTCTACCAACTTATTTATTTAACAGACATCAGTTGAATGCTGATTAGAATCCATAGTCAAATGAGATTATGGTCCATGATGTCCACAGACCCTATCCACCTCTCCCAGATGGGAGAGATTTAAAAATGCTAAAGACAAAAGAACCAGTTGAAAACAAGTGGTTGAAGATACAGATTGTGTCTCTTTGATATATTAGGACATCTCTTTAGGAAGTCAGATGAGTAGGCTAAAAGAGATACATATACAAGAATAAGGAAGAGATGTAACATTTGTGTCCTTTCATAGGCTTTACAATATTTTTATTAGATTATACCTAATATGTATGACAAAATCACATGTGGATTAAAAAATTCCTAGGCTTCCTTAAAGTAAGTTTCTTGATACACAAGGGCTCTCAAAGAAATAATAGCAATTGTATTTGTTAACATAGTCTCAATACCTTTCCCATATGAGAATGTCCATTCTAACCCAGCTGATTTTGTATGCTGATTCTTCTGTTTCTACTCAGGTCCCTTTAATGACTCACAGCACATATTTATGAAGCAGTTGGCCTGATAAAGAGACAGTGTTTGAAGTAAAAAGTTTCTGGAATATTGTGGGGATATAGGTCCCATTTTTAAATTTAAAAAGAAAATAGGGACAGAAAGTCTTGTTTAGGAGTTTAAAATGTTTGCTAGTGGACTTAGAATAGTTAGTGTATTTACAGATATAAAATCTCATTTTTGCAAGGAGTAAATTTTGTAAGGCAATAATTTGTTCATTATATATTTGCATACTATGTATGCTTTTTATGTTATGTACTATATGTGCCTTTTAATACAACTTATTTAGTATGCTAACTTATCTCTGGAATTTGATAGAATAGCCAGGTGGATTGATCTCACATTTGCAATAAATTTAAAAGAGTCATACAGTCATCTAAAAATAGGTTCATTATTTAGAGAAAGGTAGTTTCTTTGATAAATGCTGAAGTCTTAGTTATAAGTCTTAGTAGTGTGTATCTTAGAGGCTTTATTGCAGGCCTATTTGATGCCCTCTGTGAGAGAGCCTTAGCTTTGTGCTCCATAATAGTAGCAGTTACCTTAAGTTGAAAAATTCAGGACTCTTTTAATTATTTATACAATATTTGAGTTGTGACCCAGTCTTTAAAAATTCCCTCATCTCCATTGAATGGCATCAGGACCCTTGTTTAAATTATTCATGTAATTATCCCACAAAATTGTTTATTGTACATATACTTTCAGTGGGTGATATCAGAAATAAGATTTTATTTCTTTTCCTTTTCACTTCCTAATTGGTATGCTTGTCTGTGTATAGGTGTCGTTTCAGCCAGATGTTGCATCCAATTTTTGAGGAAGCTTCTGATGTCATTAAGGAAGAATATCCAAACCAAAATCAAGTAGTGTTTGCCAGAGTTGATTGTGATCAGCACTGTAAGTAACTCAATAGGAAGTCTGAAAGAAACTGTCCCATTCCCTCCTCTCCTATATACATGCAGATTTTTTATTTTTTAAAATGTCCTGATTTGAGTGGAGAAGAAACCAAAGTATTCTAGTGACCTTGGTTAAATTGTTAATACCTAGACTTTATGTACTTACAACACAACTTTCCATTTTACCTGTCCGAAAGGATTTTTTTGCTTTTGTTATTTTTTTATTAAGATATAAGTAGTAAATCATAGCTGGCAGTATTTTGTAACAAAGCAATGTCAATAATCAATAAATAAAATTGAGATACAATTCTAGAATAAAAACACAGATTTCTGTTATTCTTAGAATCATGCAAAAATATCATTGTAGTCATTTTAAATAAGGTATTCTCAGGTTTTGTATTTTGAAGATGCTATTAAGATTGGTTTTGACTATATTTCAGGTGCAATTAGTTGTCATTATTAATTATAATGATTGAGAGTATTAAGAAACTTAGGCAATCTCTAAAACTCTTAATTTCTTGTGTTTATTCTAGTAGAGCATTTTCTGAAAAATCCTCATGGTTTTCGATATATATGACAGATTTCTCTAATTTGAACTAGTGAGCTAGCAGTAGTATTTCCTGCTGAGTGTTCCCATTGCTCTTGAACTTTCCTTACTCATACTACCAGGCATTGTATTTGGTAGCTCTGTTTTGGGTCTTAATTGTCACATTAGCTGCACTTCAGTTCTTCAAGGCAAGAATTTATTTCCTCCCCTTTTTCCTTTCTTTTTTATGGTCTATTTTAAGTAGAAACTAAACCACTTACAGTCTCTGTATCTCAAACATTTGACAGTTTCTGGGAGATACATACAATATACAATGCATGAAAAGCTTATTGCATTGATTTATTGGTAAATTGTCTTGAATATAGAAATGTCTGCCATTCTGCTGCAAGTTTCCTATTATATTTAACCAGCTGATGAGAATTAGCGTATATGTGTGTTCAGGTACACATGCGTACACTAACTTTTCATTTTACTGATGAGGAAATGGAAATAAAGTGGTTTAATCAGTGTTACACAGCTTGGCGTTGGTCAGGCTGGAATTAGAATCCTGATTTCCTGACCAAATGTCTTCACAGACCAATTTGGTTTTTTCCTGTTGTTTGACAAGCATCTTGAAGATTTACTGGTATTGCTTTGTGCTAAGCAGAAAAACATTTTCTAACAGCAAATCATTTCAAAGTCTTACAAGCCATACCTCATATTTCTGTCTGCTAAGATTCATAACTAGATAGGATGAAAGGAGCAATAAAAAGTTGTCATTTCAAAAGTGTAGATGGCTTTTCCACGCTGCTTTCTAGATCTTTCCTCTCACCTTTTACTGACAGAGAATGTGATGTGTTTGGTGTGGGCTCTCTTTTCAAAATTTTCTGTTCTTTATATGTTTAATTAGAGGTTACAGTAGTAAACAAGAGTCCCTACTTTAACTGAATTTGAACCATAATATCTGAAATTATGCTTTCAACCTTTTAATCATTGAGAAGAAAATTTGATATTTATATCATTGACTCATATACATCACTTGTTCTAGCTTTTAAAAGATTAACTTACTTTTGAAATAAATCTAATGTTATTGTAGGAAGTTTTCTTTTTATTGGAGAGAATAACCATAGTACAGGTGCTTTTCAATCCGCAAGAGTTGTAACATATTTACAACCATGAAACCAACACCACAATCAAGATACCTTTCATCCCCCCAAATTCTCTTTTTGCTTTTCTGTGGTTCCTCTCTTTCCCTACCCCCGCTACCACCATCCTCAGGGAAACTTCTATTTCCTGATACAATAGATTAGCTTGGATTTTCTAGAATTTTAAGTAAGTGGAATCATACACTATATGTTCCTTTTTTTTTAACTTATGACTGAGATTGTTTCATGTTACATGTGTCATTCATTTTTATTATGTAGTGGCATTTTATTGTAGGGCTATATAAACTTCTCGCAATTTTTGGCTATTACAAATAAAGCTGCTATGAAAATTCAGGTACAGGTCTTTGTACTTATACCTGCATGCATCCTGGGAAGAATTCTTGGGTCATATGGTAGCTATATGTTTAACTTTTTAAGAAACTGCCCAAATGTTTTCCAAAGTATTTGTACTGTCTTACATATCCTTTATGTATGAGAGCTCTGGTTTTTCCATACTCTTGTCAGCACTTGGAATTGGCAGTCTACTTAATTTTATGTATTTTAATACATTTGAAGTGTAGTGCCTCCTTGTGGCTTAATTTGCACTTTTCCATTTCCCTAATAATTAGTGACATTGAGAATATTTTCATATACCTATATGACATTCGTGTTTTTGGTGAAGTGTTTATTCAAGTCTTACACTTTTTTTATTGGGATATACTGAGTTTGAGAACTCATTATATGTTATAAAATACTAGTCATTTTTTCAAATGTGTTCTTTGCAAATATATTTTATCCTATTCTCTTAAAATTGTTTTAAAAATTGTGATTAAAAACATATAACAAAATTTATGTTCTAATTGTAGAGTTTCAGTAGTATTATGTGTATGTACATTGATTTTTATATCTAGTCTCCAGACCTTTTTCCTTCTTGCAAAACTAAAAAGCTATAACTATTAAACAGCACCTTTAATTTCTCTCTCCCCAACCCTCTGGAAACCACCATTGTACTTCCTTGTCTTTGAATTTGACTGCTGGAGGTACCCTATCTAAGTAAAATCATACAGTATCTGTCTTTGTCACTGGCCTATTTCTCGTAGTATAATGTCCTCAAGGTTCATCTATGTTGTAGCATATGTTAGAATTTCCTTCCTTTTAAAAGCTGAATAATATTCCATTGTATAATAAATAGTCCTTTATCTCTGGAGAATATATTGTAAGACCAAAGTGGGTACCTAAAATTGCAGCTCATACTGAACCCTGGCAAAATAGTACTCCATTGTGTATAAATACCACATTTTCTTTATCCGTTTATCTGTTGATGGACATATAGGCCACTTCCAAGATTTAGCTATTATAAGTTGTGCTGCTATAGACATGGGTATGCATGTATTACTGCCATGCTATTTTTTAAACTATAAATATATACTTAGGGTAAAGCTTAATTTATAAATAAGGCACAGTTAGAGATTAACAAAATAATAATAGAAAAATTGTAACAATATACTGAAATAAAAGTGTGAATGGAGTCTCCCTCACAATATCTTATTGTACTTTCACCTTTTCACTTAAAATAAGCACTTTATGACTTTGGCATATCCAAATTACCAGAATTGCTACTTAGCATGAAGACATTACTATGTAAAATAAGAGTTGCTTGAACACAAGCACTGCAGTACTAGACAGTAGATCTAATAAAGACATCTGGTGAGTGTCTAATGAGTAGGTAGCATCAGTGTAGATATCCTGAAGAGATGATCTACCTCCTGGGAAGAATGAAGCTGGATATCTTGAGATTTTTATTACACCACTTGTTATGGTTTGTGTCTACATGTCCCCCCAAAGCCTCATGTGTTCATAGGTGGGGTTTTTTCAGACTTGGCTGGATCTAGAGTGTGTGATGCTGAAATTGATTCATGGTACAATGGTAGGCTCAAGGGCACTAGGATTAAGGGTGTGAGTGTCACCCGCCCTTACTCTGGATAAGATGACACTGTTAATGCCCCATGCTTGCTTGCTGTTGCTGCCTTCAGCCCACCTTGAACTGTTTCTCCTCTGTGATGCCTGTCTGCCAAGCCACACTCACTACCTTGGGGCCAGCTGATTATGGACTGAAACCTCTACAGACTGTGAGCTAAATAAACCTTTCTCCCTTTAACTTTGGGTGTCAGGTGTTTTATCTCAGCAGTAAGAGAAAAGTAAGACACCACTCATATTGGTATACAGTGTAAAGCTTATGAATTTATTTCTGGAATTTTTCGTTTAATATTTTTTGGGTTCAATTATGTGAAACTCCAGATAAGAGGGTGAAGATTACTGTATATCCCATTTTATCCATCATTGACGCACACTTAGGTTACTTTCACTTTTTGGCTGTTGTGAATGATGGTTCTGTGAGCGTGGTTGTAAAATTGTCTCTGAGATTTTGCTTTCAGTTGTTTTGGATATAAACCCGTTGGAATTCCAGAATCATATGGTAGTTTTTAAAAAAATACTTTGAAGAACTAATGTGCTGTCTTCCATATACTTCCATTTTACATTTCTCTTAGCAGTGCACAAGATTATAAGTTCTCCACATCTTTACAAAAACTTATTTTCTCTTTCTTGGGAGGTAGTCATCTTAATGAGTATGAGGTGATTGTGGTTTTGTTTTGTATTTCCCTAGTGATTAGTGATGTGGAGTATCTTTTGATATGTTTGTTGGTCATTTGCATATCTTGCTTGGAGAAATGTTTATTCAAATCCTTAGCTCATTTGTTTAGTCAGTGTTGTGTTTTGGGTTTTTTTATTATTTATTTATTTATTTATTTATTTGTCGGTACCAGGGATCGAACTCAGGACCTTGTGCTTGCAAGGCAGGCGGTGGAACCACTGAGCTAAATCTCTGGCCCCTTTTGTTTTATTTTTGTTGTTGGAGTTCTTTATGTATTCTGGATGTTAACCCTTTATCATGATTTGAAAATACTTTCTCCCATTTTTTTGGTTACCTTTTTACTTTATTGTGTCCTTTGATACATGAATGTTTTAAAACTATGTAGTCCACTTCATCTGTTTTTACCTTTGTTGCCATTTCATATGTGTCACATGCAAGAAATCATTGTAAATCCAATGTCATAAAGCTATTCTCTTATGTTTTCATGTAAGAGTTTTCTAGTTTTAGGCCTTATATTTAGGTCTTTGGCCCATTTTTAGTTAATTGTTGTATATATAGTAGTAGAGCCAAGAGTCCAGCTTTTTTCTTTTGTAGATAAGCATCCAGGTTTTCCAGAATCATTTGTTGAAGAGACTATCCTTTTTTCCATTGAATGATCTTAGCATCCTTGTCAAAAATCATTTGAACATATATGTAAGGGTTAATTTCTGAGCTCTCTCTTCTACTCCATGGTCTGTATTGCTTTAGATCAGTACCACACTGTTTTTGATTACTAAAGATTTATAATAAGTTTTGAAATCTTACAGGTGTGAGACCTCCAACTTCTTGTGTTTTGAAAAGCATATGTTCTTAATTTTGATGAAATCCTATTTATTAATTTTTAATGGATTATACTTTTGATGTTGTATCAAAGAGATCTATGCCTCTAAGATCTGCTATATTTTTTGTTGATGTTTGTTGAGCTTTTCTTTTGTTTTTCTTTTTTGCATATAATTATCAAGTAGTTTCTATCATTTGTTGGAAAAACTATCCTTTTTCACTATCTTTGCATCTTTGTTGAAGTCAATTGATAATGGGTCTATTTTTGGTCTCTTTTTAAATTGTTTATGTATTTGTTTATGTTTATGTCAGTACTGCACTTTCTAGTTTACTATAGCCTATAAAAGATCTCAAAGTCCAAGAGTATAAATCTTGTAACTTTAGAATTAGCTGATTAATTTTTAACGAAAAAGAGTGCTGGGATTTTTTAATTGGAATTATTTTGAGTCCTTAGGCCAATTTGTGGAGAATTGTTATTTTAAGAATATTAAATCTTAATGACTCATAAGCATTGTATACTTGCCTATGCATTTAAGTATTTTCAATTTTTCTGAGCAATGTTTTGTTATGTGTATTCCATGTCTTTGTCATAATTTTCTTCAAGTGTTTTATTTTGTATACTGTTGTAAATAAGTCTTTAAAATTTTTATTTTTGGAATTATTATAGATATATAGAAAAATTGCAAAAGTAATACAGAGTTCCCCCTTATATTTTACTCTTTTACCCATTTACCCTACTGTCAACATCTAGCATTAGTACATTGGGCGAAACTAAGAAACTAATACTGGGACACTACTAGTAATTAAACTGCACATTTTACTCAGACTTTATCAGCTGTTCCACTAATGTCTTTTTTTCTGTTCCAGTATATTGTATTTAGTTGTCAGATCTTCTTAGGTATCTATGGCCATTTATTGATCTTTATTTTTCACAACCTTGACAGTTGTGAGGAGTGTTGGTCAGGTAGAATGTCCCTCCTTTTGGGTGTCCAGTATTTTTTCCTCAGGCTTTGCATATCTTTCGTAAGATGTATTCATAAATCTTTCTTATTTTTGATGCTATTATAAATGACATTTTTAAATGTTATAGTCTTTTGTTGCTAGTATGTAGAAATAAAGTTGATTTTTATATATTGCTCTTATAGGCTGGAATCTATTAGTTTCAACAAGTTTTATGTAAAGTCCATAGGATTTTCTAGACTATTATGTTTTGTGCAAATAAAAAGTCTTCTTATGATCTCTATTTCCTTGTGGTATTCTTTCCTTCCAAGTATACCTACCTGCTAGGATTAGTTTTTGTTGGGCAGAAGGGTTGTAAGAAGTTTCTTAGCAAGAGCAGAAGGAAACCTTGCAATCAGGATATCCTGCTCACTTATGTCTCCTTATTAATCATCTGTCTGGTATTGTGGCAGTCTTTGTCCTGCTCTCTAATACTTCAGTCATACTTGCTTCTGACTCATCACTCCACCTAGACCTCTCATCCAAAGTCATGGTATTATTACTTGGAGAAGTTCCTGTAAAAGTTTTATAGTCAGATTACCTAGGTGGGGGGGGGTCTTTGTTGAGGACTTTTGTGGATTCAGGCTTTCTGCCATATGTTATTATTTCAGTTATCCTCACCGCAGTCTCTTGAGTTAATAGCATTATTCATTCAACAGTAACAAAATTATGTGCCTGTTCTGTGTAATGCCATGTAGTAGGTCCTGGAGATATAGCAAACAAACTGAACAGATGTAGATAGGCAAGAGAAATAAATGCACAGTTGCATATTGTGATAAATGTTCTGAAGGGAAGGTATTGAATGCTGTGAGATCATGTAAGTCTGGCTTAATCGGAGGAGTAGGGAAATGATGCAAAACCTGAAGGAGGAATATGAATGTTCAAGGGATGTAGGGGAGAAGAATGTTTCAGACAGAAGGAACAGTAAATAAAGTAACTTAAATTGAGTTTCTCATAGAAACTGAGAGCTTGCCCATTTCTATAGGAAAACCGCTAAAAATATCTTGTTATGTATGAATTATACAGTCTTCAGTTCTACTCTTGCTTACATTTAATTTTTAGCCTTTAAATGAGATCTGACTGGTCATTATATAAACAAAAATATAGTGACTTGTACATGGCATTGTTTCTATCCTGTATGGCCCAGCCTTCTGCTGTTAGAATCATTTGTTCTAGGAACAGAAGCCCCTACCTACTAAATCACGTACACCATTGAACAAGTCACTTAGGAAAACCAGTGAACTCATTCAACACTATAAAAATGGGTTTGCATGTGCATGTCTTGTGAGAAAGAAAAATACGGTAATCATGTGATAAAATGTAAAATCTAGGTGAGGATATTCAGGTGTTTATTATGTTACATATTGTCTATCTTTCTGCAAGTTTGAAATTTTAAAAAGATTTTAAAAAATGGATATTAGAACAGTCACAAAACCTGTAGTTTGTAGGAAAAAGGAATGCCTTGTTGCTTTAATTTTTGAACAAATGGTTTTAAAAGAAGCTAGAAATCAGCCCTGCACACATATTATTATGATTATTGTTCATTGCAGTTCCTATTTATGTTCACTATAAGTGACCCCAGCACACAATCATTGAATTTAAAAGTTTTCTTGAATAGACTTTTACTGGCATTTGAGGAATATGTAGAGCCACAGTTCTGTGTGGCTGTCTTAAAATTTTTTTTGAAAATCTCATTAACATGTGTGACATTTAAGGGCATTTTGTTGGTCACAAAGCTACTCTCTTCCATAAGGTGCTATTTCCTGGCCATTGACATCTCTTCCTTGCCACAAGATGTTATGAAATGTAAATGTGCCTTTTGTAAGTATTCTATTATTAAATAATATTTATGCCAGAATTATAAAGTTTCCTTAAATTAGAACATAAGCCCACCAATCAGTATAATAAGGAAAATAGCTTCTCCTATTAATAGATATCAAAAGGCTGGATAGGGCCGGGGATTTAGCTCAGTGGTTCCGGCACCTGCCTTGCAAGCGCAAGGTTCCAAGTTCGATCCCCGATACCAAAAAAAAAAAAAAGGCTGGATAAAATCCAACATAGTATCTTAAAGAAATTAATGTGCCAAATGTGTGGATCAGCTTTTGCTTGCATATAATTTTTTATTCTTAGTGTCTGTTTATTGCTTCATAAGTGTGTTGCAAGCTGAAATTGAGGTATGACACATTTAGTCCTGAAATCTCTCTGAGCCAGAAACCTTGTGTGTTGTCCCATTTAAAAAAAAATTTTATAAATGCTATATTTCAATTTTTTCTTTATCAGTCCTCCTTTAAGTATTGAGGATGAAACCATAAACTTAAGAAACAAACAACAGAATTATAGGAAAATATAAAAATGTAATGGTGCTAATTTTTATAAAGCATTGCAAGTGAGTATTTTCAAAGCCTGTTTGGGAGGCAATGCACCTACACATTCCTTAAAACACGTTAAGAATTCTTCTGTAGGAGTTACCCCTCATGCCAGTTTACTAGTCTTAGCAGGAAAATCCATCTTACTACATATTATTCATTGATTTGTTGCCTGTATTTTCTTCTTTTCCACACATACCACCATCTCTTGAAGCTTTCTGCTCTGCCTTTACTTATGAGGATTATCTTTGTTGAAAGATTCAGCTCAATTGGGAACTGGAGAAGGTGGCAAGAGTGTCTGTACCAGGATTATTCTACCCTTCTGTTTGTATAAACTTGGTATAACAGCCTTACTTTTCTCCCCTTTGCTCCAAAAATAGTAAAGTTGGAACTGTAGTAGATAATTTTGAACTCCCTTTGAGGTTAGATTGTCATCAGGAAGCTTAACAACTAGTTAAGATCAAATGTATTCTTTTGAAATCCCATGTAAAGCTTATACTGTAGCTCCCTCTTAAGCCTCTGAATTTTTCATTTGCTGTTTTTAATGTGGGGAACAGACAAAGTATAAGAAGAACAGGAAAAGAAAAAGAAAATGAAGTTATGGCTTCACTAGAAAAGAGAGAACATTAAGGAACAAGCTCTTTCCACTGCCCAGTGGCCATTTCTTCCCTTGCTGGCAGAAGAGCAGGATGCTGGGTCTCATCTTCATCATAGGTCTGATAGCTGCCCTCTTAGCTTCGCATATCTAGAGGGCTCATAAAAAGAAACTACAACTCTGGTGAAGGTATTTTTGATAGGGTGATAAGAACCAGTCTGAGCTTCTCTTATGTTTTTGGTACATGTATTATGTATCAAGAGTTTTAAGAATTTCATTTAAAATTGTAGACTGTGATAAAAAGAGAACATGGATCAATGGAATGAGGTAGAGGATGCAGAAACAACCCCAGACACATTTAGCCATCTGATCGTTGCCAAGAGGGAGCTAAAGACATACACTGGAGGAAAGATGGTCTCGTTAATAAATGGTGCTGGGAAAACTGGCTATACCCATACAGAAGATTGAAGCTAGACCCACATCTGCCACCATGTACTAAACTAAAATCAAAATGTATCAAAGATGTAAATATTAAAACAGAAACACTTAACCTGCTGGAAGATAAAATAGGTAAGATATAGGCATAGGCAAGAACTTTCTGAACTGAGCCCCAGTTGCATAAGAAATGTCATCAAGAGTCAACAAATGGGATCATATCAGATTAGAAAGCTTCTTCACAACAGACGAGACAACCAACAGAGTGAAGAGACAACCTATATGTTGTGGCTTATGTCTAGATATCCCCCTGAAAGCCTCATGTGTTCATAGTTGGAACTTTTCAGAGCTAGCTGGATCAAGGGTGTGTGGTACTAAATTAGTCCACTGAGGGGTTTCGCCTAATTCTAGGTATGGATAATAGGAAGGCCCACCCTGATTGTGGGTGGCACAACCCAAAAGGCTTGTAGCCTGGATGAGATAAAAAGGAAAGAGAAGCTTGCTTCTGGTTGCTTACTGCTTGCTATTTGCTGTCTTCTGCTTGCTGTACCATGGACTGTTTATGCTGCCCTCCTTTGGAACCAGATGACGATAGACTGAAAACTCTACAAACTGTGAGCTGAAATAAACCTTTCCTCCCTTAACTTGTGGGTGTCAGGTATTTTATCTCACCAGTGAGAAAAGTAACTAAGACACTTTTTAGAACAGGAAAAAAAATTTGCTAGCTGTAACTCAGACAGAGGACTAATATCTAAAATATATAAAGAATTAAAAAATTAGACCCAAAGTAAAAGGCCTAATCAAAAAATGGGCACCTGAAATGAATAGCTACTTCTGGGAAAAAATACAAATGGCTAATAAATACATGAAAAAATGTTCAACATTGCTGGCCATTAGAGAAGTGCAAATTAAAACACTTGAAATTTCATCTTAATTCAGAAAGAATGGATATCATCAAGAAATGAAGCCATGTGTTGTTGTACACACCTGTAATCCCAGCACTTGGGTGGCTGAGACAGGAAGATTGCTGCAAGTTCAAGGCCAGCCTAAACTACAGACCAAGACCCTGTCTCAAAATTAATAAATCATTCAATCAGTTAGACACAAATGTTGGCAAGACTAGGGAAAAAGGAATCCTTCTACATTGTTGGTGGGAATGTAAACTAGTACGGCCACCATAAAAATTGGCCTGGAGCTTCCTCAAAAGGCAAACCAGAAATTCTATTCAACCCAGCTATTCCCCTTCTAGATATTTTCTCAAAAGAGTTGAAGATGCTATCAAAGAGATATAAGCATATCTATATTGATAGCAGCACAGTTCATAATAGCTAAATCTTAGAAGCAGCCTGTCCATCAACAAGTAAATGGATAAAATGTGGTGTTTGTATGGAATGGAGTATTACTCTGCCACGAAGAAGGATACATTTGAGTCATTTGTCGAAAGATGGATGCACCTTGAGATCATATTAAGTGAAATGAATCAGACATGCAAGCTTAAATGGCATGGTTGCTCTTATATGAGAAACCCAAAGTATAAGTAAAAGAGCAAAATAAAAGATCAATATTAAGAAACAGGGATATAGAACTTTGGCAAATGGGAAAGGGACCAAGAGATGGAGGGAGAGAAGAGAAAGGGAAAAGGGAACATAAAAAGAATTGAGATGTGTTATGTCCGTGCACCAACTTGCCACAATGAATATCACTGCTATGTGCCACAAACGTGCTAATTAAAATTCAAAAAATAAAACTGTAGCCTGTGGAAACAAAAGTAGTATTAATAGCAACAGTAGTAATATTAAGTGCTTTAAATAGATTATCTCATCATCTCCTAACAAAGTATAGGTAGGATATGTTCCATGTTTTACCAAATCTAAATCATTAATTGATTATAAAGTACAGTTTTATCTCTAATTTCAGAAACTGAAAAAAACTGAACTACATCACTTAAATGCTTTTTATCACTTAAATGCTTTTTATCACTTAAAATTTTTATCTTGTCATGAGAACTATTTTAGCTTCTTTTAGATGCAATTTTTAAAAATCATTAGTGTGTGCACCTTACAAGGAAAAAAATTTGTTCAAGTAATCCCAAAATGATTTCACAAAAAATCTGACTCTTGTACATTTTTCATCTGAGGTAGTTTTTGTTTTTCCACACAATATTGACTCAACACTAAGAATGTTGGTAATGCGTGTATTAAAAAGTATTGCTCTAAAAAAAAAAAAGTATTACTCTACTCTCTAGGAATTTCTTTCCAGTTGTTGGAATCCATTCTAACAAGGATTGATGCTAGCGTTTTCCAGTTTGACTAACCTCAATTTATATTTTCTCAAAACATGCCACTTTTAGTTACATAGCTTTTATTGAGTTAGCAAGATATAAACCAAAATGTTCATGGTGATTTTTCTCAGTGAGGGTTGGGTTACAAATGATTCTGGTTTTCTTCTTCCTTTTTTTTTTGTTACCGGGGCTCAAACGTGGGACCTTGCTCTTGCGAGGCAGGCGTGGCGCCACTGAGCTAAATCCTCAGCTGGTTTTCTTCTTTATAATTGCTCAGTTTTTATAGTTTTTCACATACAGTTTTCACATGCAAGCACACATGCATGCACACACCACACACATAAAACGTCCGTACTTCAACTGTGGAACGTGATCACATTTCACCTTCATTTTCCTTCCTTAGGCAGTTTGGGAATAGTAGTCTTCACTCTGAGGTTAACGTTGCCTTGAGTTAGAAGAGCCCATCAGTCTGCCCCTGTGGGAGCAGGTTCTCTGCTGACCTCCAGTGGCTAGAAGCTGTATGGCACTAAACAAGAGGTTCATATATTTTTCACTGGTGCAGAAGTTTTAGACTCCCACTAGCATTTTTGGGAAAACACTTTGTTATTGTTCTTGAATTAAGTAGAGCATACTCTCATATATCTGAGCTTTTCTTACCTGTTTGCCTCCTAATGCAAGTTGAACCTTCAGTATTGGAAATTGAGAAATTTTATGAGATATATACTTAAAGACAACATTAAGAAGAGTTCATGTGCGTAGAATAGAAATTAGATGATCAGATTAATCCTGAGTTTTGAGTAGCTTTATAGGCTCACTTTTAATCTTTCTTTTTAGGGTTTTATTTTTTGTTGTATTGTGGAGTTATCTTGTTTGCTTGTTTTATGGGGCTTTTTTTGGGACTAGGAAGAGGTACATAGGCAGTAGTGGTATTTCTCCTGGGACCAGAAGAGCAGTAAGACCTTCCTATTGAAATCGTTGGCCTCTTTGTGCTGCCTGCTATTGATAATTGCAGCAGGGAGGGGGATTATGACACAGTTTCCCAGTTTGTAAGGCTCTTGGGCGTTAGTGAGGCAGAAAGGAAGGACCAACCCCTCAAGGAAAAGTAAGTGACCACTGAAGCAAAAGTACATGCTAACTTTCCAATCAGGGAGCTGTTAACCTCGTGAAATTTGTAATTCCTCTGGCATTCATTTTAACATTTGCTCTATCCAGTTAATTTTTTAAAAACCCATTTATTATACCCCTTAAGTCATGCTTTGTTATATTTTCAGAATGTCACATTATAATTGTCTTAAAATCACTTGGCCAAAGCTTGTAAAAAGTCACCTTAATGTCTGAGAGTGTTGATCAATGTAATCTTAAAAATTTTGCTTTTTAACAACTAAAAGCATACTTGCTGTCGTGATTTTGAGAATAAACTGATAGACTAATCCTGTAATAGTCTTCAAGCATTATTCAGTCTTTCTCTCCCTGACCAGAAGTTTAAGGCAACCTAACCATTAGAATGTTTAGGTTTGTAAACAGACTTGTTATTTCTCCTAAGACTACTGGAGTGGTTTCCTCACTGGTCTCCCTGTTTCTCTATACTGCCAGATGAATATTTTGAAAGCCCAACTCTATTTCTGCTTCCTTATCAGAAACAAGATAAAATTCAGACTCAATTAATTTAGCATTTTAGACCTTTGGAGCTTGTCTCTAGCATTATTCAAGTTTTTACTTATGCGTCTTTGTTTTTAGCATACTCCTCTCTCATTATGTCCATGAATTCATTAAGCTTAGAAAGTTACAAGCATATTTTCTTGGGCAGTGCCTTTTGCTGTCCATTTTTTGCTCACCCTTAGGCTACAAATGAAAAAAATATATGTTTTTTATTAGTCTAGTTTCTTCCTTCTGGGTCCATCCCAAATCCTTTGAGAATTAACAAATTCCTTGGCTTCTTGCTTACAAATGAGCCACCAGAGTGGTTCACTTGGCCTTATGTAACATTGAATGTGGACCTCCATTGGCCATAGTAGGACTATTTTACCTTCGTAGATGGGCATAATGTCATGATTGGCAAAATGTCATCTGGTGGTTGAATTTGTAACTTTGTGGTTACAGCTGAGAATGATTTTATATTTATTGATCATTTATTGTTTCATAAATTGAATATCTTAGCTCACTTATCTTATTTGATGATCCTTTCTTTCATTGATTCTTTATATATTCTGAATATAATCATTCATCTCTAGTCGTTCTTCTAGTTTGTCTTGAAAATTCGTGGTCTTCCACATCCAGGCCCTGACCTGTGTAGTTTCAGAATCTGGCAGGTACTATATCTTGGCTATGTGTAGTCCGCATGCAGAATTGCAGGCTTTTCAACAAGTATACATTTGTAGCTCAAGTCTCTCTGAAGCATCACAAGGCCAGAGAAGATTCTATTATTTTTCTTTTTGTCCCCACCCATACTCTACTTTCTGTGTTACCCCTCAACATTCAGTAAATGTCCTTTGGAGAAACCTGTTTTGTGTTTGAGGTCCTTTTCAGTCTACCATCCTAGCCCAGGTGGCAGGGCAAAGCTTTACCTATTTCTTTCTTCTTGCATTATAGTTACATTTTTAAAATATAGAGTTAAAAAAATTCAATTTTTCATAGTTGCAGAAGTAGTAGATTTCTCCTTCCTACATCCTGCTTAGAAAGTAGAAATCCTCTTGTGGATTCCTTCTTAGGTTTTCTGTGAACTCAGTAAAAGTATCTGAAAATAATGACATTCTTAATTTTTCCCCTGTATGCACCTATTTTTTCTTATCACCCTAAGAACTCCATTTCAGTTTTACATAGATATAATAGCAGGCATCATTTGTTTTCTTTTTCTTTTTTATGGGGAGGGACTACTGGTGATTGAATCAGTAACCTCAGTGAACCTTTGCACTGAGTTACATTTCTAGCCTTTTTTTATTTTTTATGTTGAGACAGGGTCTTGCTGAGTTGCCAAGGCTGGGCTCAAACTTGTGATCCTCCTATTTCAGCATACCAGAATGCTTGCTTGCTTGCTTGCTTTCTGTCAGTCTGTCTGTCTTCTTTCTTTCCTTCTTTCCTTCTTTCTTTCCTTTCTTTCCTTTCTTTCTTTCTACTGGAGATCGAACTCAGGTCCTTGAGCTTGCGAGGCAGGCAGCAGAACCACTGAGCTAAACCCCTGGCCCTTATTTCTTTCTTAATACTAGCAGTGTTTCACTGTCAAGTTATGTGGTATCTATTTAAATATCCTTTATCAGATTAAGAAAATTTTGATTTGGTTTGCTACGAGTGTTTAGGCATGAATTGATGTTGAATTTTATGAAGTGTATTTCTGCTTCTTTAGAGGTAATAGAATTTTTTTATTCTGTTAAAGTTGTGCATTATACTAACTGGTTTTCAAATATTGATCTAAACTGTAGCTAGGCTAAATCATGATATATTATTCTTATTTATTAATATTTTCTTTTATAGTTTTGCATCTATGCCGTTAAGATTAGCATAAACTTTTTTCTTTTTTCTTATTTTCCCTCCCAGATATTTTAAGAAATACTATGTTCAATTCATAAAACTAGTGGGAATGGAGTTTTTGTGGGAGGCTTTGAATTATAAATTGAGTTTCTATAATAATTTTAGGACTGTTTATGTTTTCTAGTGTCAGTTTTGGTAGGTTGTATTTTCATGAAACTTTTCTATCTTATTTAAAGCCTCATACTTACTGCCATTAAGTTATTGATAAAAACCACCAAGGTGAAGAGTTTAGATGTACATTTTTGAAACAGAAACACATTAAAAGTTTATATTAAGCTGAGTATGCAGCTCAGTGGTAGAATACTTGCCTAGCATATGCAGGGCCCTGGGTTCAGTTTCCCAATATCACCCCCCCACACATACACACAAAGTTTGTGCTGTTGCTTCCAATTCATATTATAGATACTGTAGGATTTTAATCACTTCATTTAAAAATTTTTTTCAAAATTAACATTTTAAATCACATACAACATGTTTTGAAGTGTATATTGTTGAATGGTTAAATCTAGCTAATTAATAGCTATACTACCTCCCATAGTTACCATTTTTATGGTAGAGACATGTAACACCCATCCATTCTCTGTATACTTTTTGATATATCATCATTAACTACAGTCGCTTTGCTGTACATGTTTGTTTGTTTGTTTGTCTGTTTGTTTGAAACAAGGTCTCACTATGTGATTCAGGCTGTTCTGGAGGTCACTATGTAGCCCAAGCTGGCCTTGAACTCACGGGTGTCCTCCCAAGTGCTGAGATTTCAGGTGTGTGCCACCACACCTCTCATGCTGTACATTCCTGAAGCTTGTTTTTCCTATCTAATTTCAGTTTTGTACCCTTTGACATCTTCCCATTGCCCCTTTACCCCCAACCACTTTGGCCTCTGGAAGTCACCATTATATTCTCTATTTCTATGAGATCAGCTTTTTTTAGATTCCACATAGGAATGAGATCATGCAGTATTTGTCTTTCACTTAGCATAATACCCTCCAGGTTTATTCACTTGTAACAAATGGCAGAATTTCATTGCTTCATGATTAAATAATGTTTGTGTATATGGATCATATTTTCTTTATCCATTCATTTGATGGTGGACATTTACATTGATTTCATATCTTTTGTGAATAGTGCTACTATAAGTACAGGATGATAGCTTTTTTGACATACAGATTTTATATCCTTTGGATATTGTGTTATTTGTGTGCCAAAATAAATATCTGAGAATAAAAAAGGGGGGAAAGTTTATTTTGATTCATGGTTTCAGAGGTTTTAGTTCATAATCAATTGGCTCCTTTGCTTTTAGGTCTGTGGCAAGGCAGAAACCTGGCAGATTGGTGTGGTGGAGGAGGTAGAGTGAGGGAGAGGGAGAGGAAGAGGGAAGTGGAGGGGTGGAGAAAGGCAGGCCAAGGACAAGATATACCTTTCCATACCCCCAGTGACCCACTTCCTCCAACTAGGATTCACCTTTAAAAGTTTTCATCACCTCCCAATAATGCCATAATATTATGAATTCATCAATAGATTAATCTACTGATGAGGTTACCGCCCTTATGACCCAATTACTTCTCCAAAGCCCCACCTCTGAACATTGCTGCACTGGATACCAAGTCTTTATTTAAAACAGGAGCCGTAGGGCCAGGGATTTAGCTCAGTGGTTCTGGCGCCTGCTTTGCAAGTGTGAGGTCCCGGGTTCGATCCCCAGTACCAAAAACATAAAATAAATAAAACAGGAACCCTTGGGGGATGTTCCAGATCCAGACCACTCCAGATCTATACCCAGCAATGGGATTACCCTATTATGTGATCGTTCTTTTTTAATTTTTTGAGAAATCTCCATAATGTTTTCCATAATGGCTTTACTAATTTTTTTTTTTTTTTTTGGTACCGTGGACTGAACTCGGGACCTTGTGCTTATGAGGCAGGCGGCGGAACCACTGAGCTAAATCCCCAGCCTTGACCTTACTAATTTATATTTCCACCAAAAGTATGCTAGGATTCCCTTTTTGTACATTGTCCCCAACACATTATTTCAACAGTGTACTCTATTTTTAATATTGCACTTTAACAGCAAAGATACAGAGATCTTTTTCACTCTTTCATGTAAAAGCCTAGTGTTTAATTGAATGGTTGCAATATACTTTATTAAATTGACCTCCTATTGACAGACACTTGGGAAAATAATAACTTTTAAAAACATTTTCTGTTGTATGGACCATAACATTGGTACATTGACCAGTGGAATTATTTAACTTAATTTTAACAGTATTTTATTGAAAGCTTTTAAATTTATATATACATAACTGTAAAAGTTTATTTTATAATATGTTTTGGTGTTCGGTGTGCTTGGGAAAGTAAAGTTCCTTATTTTCTTTTTATTTATTTCTTTGGGTTGGTTTTCTTGTAAGAGTAAGCCCGAGCCATGTGGCCTTTGCCTTATTTCCATTGCCCCTGTAACTTAAAAATCTTCTATATATTATGGTGCCAATTTCTAGTGCCAATTTAATCTTATCGATTCTTTGCTTAGGTGATAGGGCTCATCATCCTTATAGCACCTCAATCCCATAATTATCTTATTATGATCTAGTAGGTTAAAAAACGAAGATATATCTACTAGTCATCTGTTTTAAGGAAGTTTCAACTCCTAAACCAGATTATTGTCTATGTTAACTATATGTATATAAATGAAGATGTATTAATATTTGTTGACTAAAGCATTCTTCTTAATCTCATATATGACAAGTTCAATAAAGCATCACTTTCAATGAAGCATTCTTCTCAATCTCACATATGACAAGTGGTTCCCTTTATTACTCTTATTTGCTTCTGCTTGAAGAATTTTAGTAATCAGTGATTTCCTCTTTATTAATTTTCCATCAAGTTTACTAGACTATTGTGTAAGCTTAGTTATATAGACTTTTCTCCCACTCCTCTCTGAGAACCCATATTCCATCCTTGACCTCTAATATACCTTTAATACTGTATTCTCTGACTGTAGTACAAAGGCCTTAGAGTATTTAATGTAATTTACCTCCTGCTTACTCCCTTTCCCCTAGTTTATATGCTGCTGTTGGTCATTGTTTTATATTTTATTTTGTATCATTCCTCAAAAGGTAATTTTAAAAAAAATTTTTTTGTACTGGGAATTAAACTTGGGACCTTGTACTTGAGAGGCAGGCGGTGGAACCACTGAGCTAAATCCCCAGCCCTTTTTAAAATATTTTTGAGACAGGGTCTCACTCTGTAGTTCAGGCTGGCCTTGAACTCACTAAATAGCCCAGGCTGGCCTCAAACTCTTGGCAATCCTCCTGCCTCAGCCTCCTGAGTGCTGGCATCATAGGTGTGTGCTACCATGCCTGGCTTCATTTAATCTTTAAAACAACTTTATGTGATAGAAATTATTATCCTTATTGTAATAGATGAAAAACTAGGGCACAGATAGTTTATGTAATTTATAAGTTAATGCTGCCAATAAGTGACAAATTTAAGATTTAAACCCAGGCAATCAGAGCCCAGAGCCTGGCTTTTTAACCAATATAAACTCAAGTCATGACTAATTTATTTTCTCTCTCTCTCACTGAAAAAGAATGACATGAACCAAAATAAATAAATAATTATTTTTAAAAAGTGTCACTACCTCACTAAGTAATTGTAAGCTTCTTTGTATTTGACTAATGTGCTGACCTTGACCAAGTATGAAGTAAAGTTAATTTTTAAAAATTACTACTCTTTTAGCTGATATAGCCCAGAGATACAGGATAAGCAAATACCCAACCCTCAAATTGTTTCGTAACGGGATGATGATGAAGAGAGAATACAGGGGTCAGCGATCAGTGAAAGCACTTGCAGATTACATCAGGCAACAAAAAAGTGACCCCGTTCAAGAAATGCAGAACTTAGAAGAAATCACCACTCTTGATGTAAGTTAACTTTGGATAGATAGAAAGAACATTGCCGATTTAATTAATGTAAATAAATTCTAATACAAAGAATCTGGACATTCACTTCTAGGTTGTTGCAATAGGTTTGACATGTACATACTTGGAGTTGAATTTTTCTTGAATTTTCAAGGGAAATGCTAATGTTTTATTGTATCGAATATGTAGCATAAAGTAAAGTTGAAAAAATTGAGGACAAAGGGAAACCTGGATTATAAATAGAATAAAAATCAAGCATATATAACCAGTTTCCACATCTTCCTTAGTGGTGACCTGTAGAGCATCAGCTTTAGTTACTCATTAATCAGCTTTTTATGTAAGGTTTAATGTCCTCTAAAAAAGCCCCCTATTAATAAGTTTGGCAAACCACTCTCTGCACACTAATTGTATCATATGGTTAAAAAATACGGTGGATGTTCAAAAATTAAAATTATTACAAAAAAAGACACATTGCCATTACTCCCTGTCTTCAAACATTGGTAATCCATTGTTTTTGCCACTTTCTGAGGCAGTTCTAAAAGTCCTGTTTTGTGTTTTTAGTTGTGCTCTTTCATATCTTCAGTTGGGCTCCCTCAATGTCCTGAATTGATTCAGTGTTTACCTATCACTGTGATTCTGACTTTGGGGGCAGCCAGATGTCTCCTGGAGTCAGAGCTATGCCTTTACCTTGCAAAGACACTCATGAAAGAGGACTTTCAAAACTGCTTCAGAAAGTGGCAAGAATGATGGGACGAGAGTGTTTGAATGGGGGGGGGAGTATTTTGGGAGGGATTAATGGCAATGTATCTTTTAGTATAATTTTTAAAAAATTTTAACATTCACCATATATTTTGATCACACCGCCTAGTGTTTTAAAAATAGCACACAGAAACAAAAGCAAAAACAATTGAATTTAGTTTTACCACAGTCCCAGATTTTACCTTACCTACATGCTAATAAATTATCTAGTAACCATTTCATAGTTGCTTTCAGAAGACACAAGACTCCTGGGTCAGAGACAAAGGACTTTATTGGTCATATTACAGCAAGCAATGTGAGCATTCTTGCATTTGTTTTCTTTCCCCCAAATTCTATGGAGGTAATACAGAAGGCCCAGATAGAGAGATGCACATGCTTTGTGTTCTGTTACAGAAGGGGAACATTTCAGAGCAAGCTGTAACTCTGTTTTTTGTCTTGGATGAAGATATTACCTCACGTCTCAGTGTTTCTTATTCCAAGCACAGCTCTGAGAAATGGCCTGGGTGGAGAGTGGGCGCAGGGTCTTCCATTTTTGGCATATACAGTCAGATGAGTAGGAGTGTGAGAGACCCATGGAGGAGTCTCTATGAACAGTCAGAAGTAATGAGCTGATGTATTATTTTGCAAATTTTAGAATTAGTTGCCTTATTTAGGAAAATATTTTCATTGATTAAATAGTTTTATTTATTGAAATTTTAAAATAAAATGCTACAAGGAAATGTGTATAGTTAAGTTTTATTGTAGTTAAAATTATTTACAACTCATTGTAATTTTTAGTAGTTTTGTACTAGGTGTTTAAAACTAAATATGAATTTATAGTTACGCTTCAGTCACAGATAATTGAACAACATTGGAGCTGTGTGGGTACCAGAATGAGTGATAAACATGCTAACACCCTTATAGAACGATATATGTTTGCAAAATAATTGGGTACTTTTTTAACAGCGCAGCAAAAGAAATATCATTGGATTTTTTGAACAAAAGGATTCAGCTGACTATAAAGTTTTTGAAAGGGTAGCAAGTATTTTGCACGACGATTGTGCCTTCCTTTCTGCATTTGGGTGAGTATTTTAATTGAGAGTATGTTAATGTTAATGAGCCAACTTGGCTGCCATGTTAAGTTCTTTGTTTTTGGTCATTTTCTGAAGATGATCTCCAAATATTATCTCAGTTCTCCTAAAGTCACTGACCAGTCTCTATACCTACCTCTTAAGTACTTTATAAGGGCTTAAAAGTCTGTTTATTCTTTCTTCTATAGTATACTCTGTAGAAGAAGAATGGACCAGTTAACAGTGAGCTCATTCATGCATGCTTTTATTTGCTGACACCCCATGCCAGGTAAATTGCTAACCTGCAAGGGAGGTACCAGACTGAAGCAGCATACTGTCATTCTTGTTGAGAAGCACAGGCTTTGTATCTTTACTTCTTTTTATCTGTCCAGCATGTTTTCATATATCTTCCTTCTCGCATAGGAACAAGTCTCCTTTTGGGAGAGAGGTGCTGGTGATGAAAGCCTTGGCTAAGCACAGGCTCTCCCAGTGAGCTACATCTCAGCTCACTAATGCTCTTTTGTAAGGTTAACTTCTTCACTGATGTCCTTGTGTTTGGGACTTTGATCTGTCAGTTGTCCCTGCTTTCTTATGTTGTCACCCTGACCTTTTTAAAAATTGTTTTCCTTTTCTGAAGCATACTTCTTTCTTTCCTGATTCACCACTTTCTCCCTCTCCCCATCTCTCTCTGTCTGTCAGTCTCAGTCTCTTCGTGTATGTCTTTCCCTCTCGCGCACCCCCCCCACCCCCCCATTGAACCAAGGAAGTGACTGAGCTACATACTCAGCCTTCTCTAAAAATATTATTTTGGCTGGGGATTTAGCTCAGTGGTTTTGCTGCCTGCTGCACAAGCGCAAGGACCCGAGTTCAATATTCCTGGTACCAAAAAAAAAAAAATTATTTTGAGACAGGGTCTTGCTAAATTGCCTCCACTGGCCTTGTGCTTGTAAGATCCTCCTGCCTCATTCTCCAAGTAGCTGGGGTTACAGGCATGTGCCACTATGCTTGCTGGACCACATTTATCTCTTAAGCTATAAACTTATACCTCTTTTATATTCCTACAATTTTCAAAGATTAATTTATGCCTGGCTACCTTGATTTTTCTTAAGCTCTTTTAACTGGTTAAAAAACCTTAACCACTTGGAGACTGACTTTCACCTCCATCCAGCTGAGTGTTATCTCTGTCTCTGCAGTCACAAAATGACTCAATTACCTAATCCAGTGGCCTTTTTCAATCTTGACCCTCTTCAGTTTTTCCAAAGCAAGTAACACCCACCCACCTACCCTTTTCTTTTTTTGCTGTCTCAACACTAAATTGAATCCCTATGGTTCATTCCTCATCTCTCTTTCTCTCCTTTGTGTTCTTTTTCTCTCCAAAGTGAATCATTCTTTGGTTATATCCTTGGCCTGCTTGTCATTGGAAGTTATCTCAACCATCTTTTGACTTTCATGCAGTGTTATTTCTCTTTTATTTTTGGCCCATAATAGTTAAAACACTCAGCTGTCGTAAGTAGGGCCCCAGATATCTGACACAGTGTATCCTTCTCCACTTGTGACTTTTGTCCTTTGTCCTTGCTTTAATGCTTTTGTAGATTTTGTTCTTGGCATGTTTCATTTTAAGCATTATTGGTGTGTTTTGAAGATCACTGTACAGAGTAGATTGCAGAGCTCCCTTCACTCCAATCACTGCTCTTTAATCACACAGGCCACCTTGCTGCTCCTCAAATACTCCAAACACGCTTCTGCCACAGAGCCTTTGTCCTTGCTGCTCCTTGTTCTGAAAGTGCCTCTCCCAGAGGTCATTGTTGTCAGGAATCTTTGCTGATGATCTTATGTAGGGTAGCATTACCATCATTTACCATATTGTTCTTTTTTTACTTATTCCACTTATTTTTCTTTGTAACAGTTTTTAACCACCCCAATATATCTAATCACCTGTCAGTCTTTCCTCACCCGAACATAAGTTCCATGAGATTGAGGATTTTGTCAGTTTTGTTCACTGTAAAATATCCAGTGCCAAGAACATACATGGTACAAAGGAAGCTCACAGGAAATAGGCTGTTCTTCCTTTCTGTTCCCACTATCATCAATCTAGGCACCTTCATTCTTCTCTCCTGGGCTGCTATAGTCAGAAACCAGAAATAAATCTGTGTTCAGTTAATCTAAAAATTATTTAAAGAAAGAGAAAGCCATTTAACTTAGAATTTGTTGTAGAATTCTCTTACCAAATATTTATTGCGCACCTGTTATATTCTAGAATCTGTAGTAGACAGGAAACAATCATGGACAAATTAACAAAAAAATGCTTTTTCTATGAACTCTATTTTTATGATGTAGGTTATTTTAATTCATCTGCTTTTTAGAAGTATTCATTTTAAAAAGAAATAGAAAATTCATGGTTGAGTGTGAAATAATAAATGTCTCGAAGCTAATGGCCACCACTCTGAGCACCTCTTGTAATTGTAGAGGCCAAAGGTAACTTGTATTAATCTCATGATGTCCTAACAAATTTAGTATTAAAATTGCACAGGTTTTTCTTTTCCTGAAGTGTGTACACATTTTTTGTGGCAGACTCTCCATATATTTGTCTGTGTGACCAAATTGATGTCTTTGATCCATAGTTGAAATGCAGTCTGGGATTAATACAGCTTTAGTGCTAAAACTGCCAGTTCCAACTTACAAAATGCTAGTCACAAAAACAGCTAACTAAAATTTTCCTTTAAAAATCTGCTTCATAGTAAATTTTTCCTTTAAATAATTTTCTTACTATTGCGTAGTCTTATAAATGGGAAAGATGATGGGCAAGTATTTCAAGTCTTTATAATTCATACATTGTAAAATAATTAATTTGTTCTGCTTTCTTCATGTACATTACTAGTAGTGGGAGTTTTTTGTTTTGTTTTCTTGAGACAGGGTCTCACTATGTAGTTCAGGCTAGGCTTGAACCCACTATGTAGCCCAGGATGGCTTCGAACTCACAGTGATCCTCCTGCCTCTGCCTCCTGATAGAGTTTTTCTTTTAAAAATATTATTACTGTTTTTCTCTTTTGGTTAGGGATGTTTCAAAACCAGAACGATATAGTGGAGACAATGTAATCTACAAGCCACCAGGGGTAAGTCACTATTTTTCAGTGGGTATAATAAGATGTTTTTACAGTACTGGGCATTAAACCCAGGGCTAACTGGGCAAGTACTGTATCACTGAGCTGCATTTTCAGCTCTTTGAATTTTATTTTGAGACAGGATCTCACTAAATTACCCAGGCTGGCCTTAAATTTACAATCCTGCTGTCTCAGCCTTCTGAGTAGCTGGGATTACAGACATGCACCACTGCCCCCAGTTTATAATAGGATATTTAAATAAATGTATAGTATAATGTATAGTTTTATATGTTTTGATTTTTACAGACTCATAAAACTAAAGGAACTTTGAAGCATCATTTAATGCTAATCCAAATATTTCAGAGTGAAAGCCGGGCCATATCTAAAGTAACACACTCATTTAGTGACCAAGGTGGGATTAGTGATCTCTCTAATCCCAGGCGCTCAGGCTTTTTCCTCCTCTCTGTTTTGCATTCAATCTGGGAGCCAAATTTTAAAAATGTGTTAGTGGTCCATGGCCATCACATTATGATGGAGGAGCAGAGAGGGGAATATTCAAATGCAGAAGGGGTCACAGCTAAGATAGGAAACCAGAGACTAGGGAAGGGCCAATCTTACTTTCTTTTTTTTTAATAACAACTCAACTCTTGTAAGAACTACATTGATCACTTTTGAGGGCAGCACCCCCAGTAACTTAATTACACTCCACCTGTTAAAGGTTCTGCCAGCTGTCATATTGCCACACAAGACCACTCTTCCAGCACATATACTCTTGGGCGACACTTACAAACCATATTCAAACCATAGCAGATGGGTATTTGCCTGTATTTTTCTGTAAGTACATTTCTTTAATAGAAGCTTATATAGTATTAGCATCCCTAAATTATCAGAATCCAGTACACTGTCTCCCAGTGTAATGTCCTTAGGAGCATGAGCTCTGGCATTAGACCATCAGGATTTGAATGTCAAATCTGCCACCCTCTATGTGTACTGCTCTAGGATGGTAGCAGTAGTAGTTGCTTTTAGTGAATGTGGGAACTAATCTGTAGGTAATTAATATTAGAGACACCCATGACAGATCTCTCTATATAGCGTTTTGTCTTTTTCAAGCATTTTTCACTCTCAATTTTCTTTTAAAATCTTCAACTGTAAGGAATAGCTTAATTTATTCATTTGGATGACTTTTCATTTTACAGTGTCTGCCTGTTTTTGGTGAAGATACTGATAAATAGTTAATTGGCCAAATCCAAGGAAATGCAGAAGGTTTATATGTCACATGTTTAGTGTCAGGTTCCTCATATACAGTTACCTTTAAACTACAACCTTTTTTCTCAGAAGTTCCATGTTTTATATCACCTGTAGATTTTGTGGGTTCCAAGATGAATTTTAAAATATACTTTTGCCAGGGCAGGTTAGATTTGTTTAATTTATTTTTCCTGTTTTATGACAGCGTTCTGCTCCTGATATGGTGTATTTGGGATCTATGACAAATTTTGACTTGACTTACAATTGGATTCAAGATAAATGTGTTCCTCTTGTCCGAGAAATAACATTTGAAAATGGAGAGGTAAGGGCTCTTTAGTGTGTGGTATTATTTTAAATTCACATATATAAAAGAACAAGCTTTGTCTGCCCATCGTGCTACTTTAATGCATTTATCAGTAGTAAAAATCATCCAGTGAACAGATGTATATCATAGCCATTTTCATAAAACTAGCCATTGATTCTCCTCTTTTGCTGTATAATAACACTTCTGTTGCATTTCTGGTTAAAAGTAGTAATTTACTAGACCTGTGAAAATGAGTTTGAAAATGCCTCTGAGGTGAATCTGATCCTCACCTCTTGGTTGAGAATCCTTGTTTAAGTGGATGTGCTTTGGAAGCAATGCTTTGCAGATTTTAGTTACAGCGAATAATCCTTTGGCACTAAAAGTTTTTTCTGAGTTCCTGTCTGTCCTAAAAGAAATATTTTTAAAAAGTACTTCGTTATTCTTAAATTTTTTTTCACTTTGATCTTATTGATTCTGAATGAGAGTAGATTAGTTTCTTTCTGCTTATGCTTTATCAAACAAATCAATGTCCCTGATTCTTTTCCTGCTTCTTTAGGCTTAATGTATGTTTGACTGAATTACTTATATTACTTTATTACATTAGTTCATTTAGTTCTCAGAGACTCAAAAAGATTTAATAGTTTGTTATATTATTCCCCTTCTTTAGCAATTCTTGCAAGAATAGTTTTTAAAACATACTTTAAAGATTTAAACCTGGAAAATCTTAATTAAACAGCATCTTCCCCCTGCCTTATGTACTAGTTGACACATTTAATAATTTTTGAGATTTTATTATATATTTATATATTTATATATATATTTATATATTTATATATTTAAACCCATAAATGGTTTAAACTAGTGTATAGGGAAAGATTTGTTTTGATTAAATCTGGTTGTTTTTATTTCCTTTTCCTTAATCTTTTAATACTTGCTTGGTAGAGAATATGCTGGCAGATAAGGTAAACTTGGCAGCCCGGGAAGCATAAATTACCAGTGAATTTTTTTAACCTTAGTAAATTAATCAACATGTATAGTTTCAAATTACTAATCTCTTCATTGTTGTTTTCTTTGTAGTTGTATGTTCGCCTGTACTTCTATTGAGTCTAATAAAATAATGTTATGTGCTTTTATCTTAAATTTCCTACCTCCTAAATATCCTCAGAGGTGACTGCTGAGTCTTCTTTCCCAATTAATATTTATTCAGTAACATTTGTTTCATTTTTTGTCATATGTTGATTGCATATCATTGTGTACAAAAGTCTGTGAACAAGGAACGGAATAATATAAAAGTTATGTCTTCAAGAGGTTTTCAGTGTAGTATTTCTTGTGCACAGATAGCATAACTGAAGATATAACCTATACCACTTGAGGGACGCTGATAATATGTTCTTAGAGTTTAAAGAATTCATTTGTACTTCTAGAGATGGGGTGGAATCAGAATGCTTTTAAGGAGAGACATGACAACCTGAAACAAAGTGCTTAACAGAAAAATAGAAGTAAAAAAATGGGGAAGTTGGAGGAGGAGACTGTGTTTGTCTTGGGTACTTAAGGTATTGATTAGACTGTGATAGATATTAAGCAGATAGTTGGAAACCTAGGCTTGGATTCTGAACTGGAGCTGGGCTTGTATATATAGCTAAGGGACCAGTTAAAACTGGTAATTAAAGTTATTGCATTGGATATGGTTGACAGGCTGGAGCAGAGAAGCCCAACGACAGAATCATGAGGAGTAGCATCAGTAAATCTGTAGGAGAAAGAAAAAATGTGAGCCCAAGAGATAAACTATGAAGAATAAATTTTAAATTAGCTTAGCAGAAGAATTACTGTGATGCCAGGGGCTCAGGGTAGGTAAGGTGGCAGTTGACTGCTAATGGGTACAGGTTTCTTTCCAGAGTGCTGAAAATGTTCTGGAGTTAATAGTGATATTTGCACAGCTTTGAGAATATAGTAACTACCTCATTGTATATCTAAAATGATAATTTTTATGTTATATAAATTATATCTCAGAGAAAAGATAAATGTGATAAACTTAATAATTTATCCTGTGTACAAGGGAAACAGACTAAAACAAAGAGATAGGAACCAGAAGAAAATTTTCATCCTATAGATAGGTCTCATTTGTTTGTTTTTAGGATAAAAAGGACATTTCTACTTTATGTTGAAGTAGTTACCAAGTTACAGGGATCCTTAGAAAGGATTGTGCGAGGAAGTAATTGTGCTTTGTGAAAGCTCTTTTTGGACTTTTTCTTATAAGCCAGAACTTAGCATTTGTTAAGGAGAATAAATGATTAAAATCTGCTGTCTACCCATTACATTTCTTGTATTCAACAATAATAATAAAATTTTAGTAGAGTATTTTATAAGGCTCTCATATATGTGTGTGTGTAGTATGCATGTAAAACTACACATAGGTAGAGGCAGGTATTTGTTAATAGTGTTGATAAATTGTGTGTTGGTTAAAAATGACTATATTATGATATTTTTGTCTTTTACTCTGAACAAAACACTTTGGCTTTAGGTAGGTCTTATGTAAGAATTATTTTTATAATAAAGTAAGCATAAATTTACAAATCAGATTTATCTATTGCTGGAACACTCAATTTTTTACTTTTTCCTGTAAAGACTGGAAATACTGATCATGTTTACCCCACTCTTAATACCTTCATAAAAGGCTGGCATAGTTTCTTCTTTGGTCAGCTGTAAATTTGAGGGCCTCTTTGGGCTGTCCCTGAAGCTTCATGTCCAGTACTAGCTAACATTTAAGCCCAGTGGTTCCTTTAAAGTTGATCAGTTCCTGCAGCAGAGTAGGGAAAAAGGGTCCTGGGGTAGAAAGGAAAGTGAATTCATTCTTGGCTACTGTTTACACCATTGGACCTTTTTCCTGGAGTGTTGCAACTGCTGCCTTACATCAGTTGGGGCCACAATTGTTGCTACTTAGAAAATAGCTGAAATTAAATGGAGAGGCCTGGTAATTCTCATCAAATGCTTCTCTCTGCAGGAATTGACAGAAGAAGGACTGCCTTTTCTCATACTCTTCCACATGAAAGAGGATACAGAAAGTTTGGAAATATTCCAGAATGAAGTCGCCCGGCAATTAATAAGTGAAAAAGGTAGACAGATTAAGGTGTTTATTTTCATCCTTTCTTTTTCTCCTTCTCCCTCTCCCCTCCTGTTACATTTGTATCCACATAAAGAGATTTGGGTTAAAAGTTCAACAAGTTATTTTAACATTTATCTTCAAATGTGAAAGTGAGGAGGCCTTAGAAGACATACTAAGAAGGGGTGTTTTTTGTTGTTTTCTGCACCATGACTGTTTTAGAGAGAAAAATCAAATAGCATGAGAAGTAGGGTCATGGGTGAACATTATTAGTTTGGAGCACTTCCTCCCAGCATCTTGATGCTTGGCTGACACCTTTTTTGGTAGACATTCCCAGAGATGCTGCTGAGAGAACTTACATAATCTGATTCACATTTATTTATAAATGAAAGAAAGTTTAGTAGCTGTCTGTAGATTCTATAAAGTATTTAAACATAATTTGGAGTGTCAACTGCTTCCCCTTTTTACTTAGGGAAGAATTCTTGTCAAACAAAATAAACTAATGGCATTGTATAGAACCTCTCTTTTTAGTCACTTTGTAAATATTTTTTGGGTTAAATTAGATAAAAAAGCAATCAATACAAGCTGTGATGAGCTAGAATGAGGATGGTCTCATGGGAATAGCTCATACCTCATCAGTTTCAGGAATTTGCTACCCTAAACCTGGCTAACTTGCATAACATGATTGCCCATTTAAAGAAAATAAAAGATTCATAGCATTCAAACTTCAGTTTTCCTGTAATTTCTAAGGAAATTTACCCTCTGCTTTGAGAACTAAACTCCTGTTTCTTTTTTTTTTTTGGTACGGAGGATCGAACTCTGGTCCTTGCACTTGCGCAGCAGGTGGCAAAACCACTGAGCTAAATCCCTGGCCCATAAACTCCTGTTTCTTTTAATTAATAATATTTAGGTTTTAGTTTTTTAGGCTATATAACTCTAATGAATGTGGGTGGGGTTCTTATTTATAATGTCATTTTTTTTGTAAGTTTAAAATGTTAAGAGAATACAATCAAGAAAATTCTAATGTATTTCTCAAAATTTTATTTCTTTTAAAGGTACAATAAACTTTTTACATGCAGATTGTGACAAATTTAGACATCCTCTTCTGCATATACAGAAAACTCCAGCAGATTGCCCTGTTATAGCTATTGACAGCTTTAGGCACATGTATGTTTTTGGAGACTTTAATGATGTATTGTAAGTATTCATTTTGCTCTTTTTTTTAATTACTGATAATGTTTCTCAAAATTGAGTTTAAAACAATTGTTTGAATATTTAAAAATAGTCCTGAGTTGTAAAAGCAACACTTTGTTAGCTGGATGGAAGAGGTTGCAATGATTCCTACTCTTGTTTCACTACAGAGCATGATGCAAATGGCTGAGAATTATGATAGGTCCATGTAGAAATACCGGTATTAGGTGATTCCGATTAATGGTAATGCTTGGGCAATTGGTGATTAATGTGTAGGAACTAATCCCTGGGAAAAAATGGTATCATGTGAGAAATTAGCTTTGTACCAAGTTTGGTCTTTGCCAGCACACATCAAAGAAAATGGATTATAATCAGGTTAAGGAAAATCAGTAATAGTGCCATTACCTATCACTGCATCTAGCAAGAATATTAGGAGTATGTGTATGTGACCCACAAGTTTGCTATTACTAGGCATTTCTGATGGTTTACAGCTATAAACCTTACTAAGAATAGGTTAGCTTTCTGAATCTATTCTCAGATATTTATAGTATTAATAAACATATAAGACTTGCAACTACTACAAATACTGAATTTTGATCAGCTTTTGGAGATGTTAAATGCAGTGATTAAACCTAGAGATATTTCTTAATATATGAAAAATTTAAGCAATACAAATTCAAGCAATTAAAATTAGACCTTTTCTTTTAAAAATTCATTTAAATGCTGTCTTAGTTACTTTTTCATTGCTGGGGCAAAATACCAGACACCCACGAGTTGAGGGAAGAAAGGTTTATTTCAGCTCACAGTTTGTAGAGGTTTCTGTTCATAGTCGACTGGCTGCATGGCAAGGTGGCCTGGCAGAGAGGTATCACAGAGGAGAAACAGTTCATGGCAGGGCAGCCAAAAAGCAGCAAGCAGGAGCAGCCTGCCTTTCTGTTTTATCCCATGCTGCAAGCCTTTTGAGTGGTGCCACTCACAGCCAGGAAGGGGCTTCCATCTTCAGTAAATCCATTCAGCCACACCAAAAACTGTGTGGATTCCAATCATTGGACTAATTTAGTACCACACACTCTTAATCCCAGTATTGCACACCCTAGGCATTTCCAGCCAGCTCTAAAAAAGCTGAGCACCTGAGGCTTTGGGGGATCATCTAGATACGAGCCATAACAAATGTCTTTTTTTCTCAAAAGACTGAATCACATATAGAGGATATTTTGATGTCCTGTAGAATAAATTACTCCTAGTTCTAAATATTTCAAGAGATATTCTTTGAGAGAAGATTGTCCATCCTAAATCTTTACAGGAGGCCTAGATTTGAGTCATGCCTTGGGGAAGTCACTAAATTCCTCTACTCTTGTTTCTTCATATGTAAAATATGGTTGATGGTACCATTTTCCTATTGAGATTTTTATGAAAATTAATGAGAGATATCGCCTCAATGTGCATCCACTTAGCTATAAATGTCTCTAATTTCTCATTTTTTATGGCTGAGTAGTACTCCATTTTATTTTAAAAAACACATTTTTTTATCCAGTCTCCAGCTGATGGGCATTTGGGCTGTTTCCAAGTTTTAGCTATCACAAACTGCTGCTATGAACATGGGCACACATATATCACTGTGGTATGATTCTTTTAATTCTTTGGGGAAGATCCCCAGCAGTGGAATAGCGGGGTCAAATGGGACTTCCAGTCCTAGTTCTTTGAGGTATCTCCATACTGATCTCCACAGTGGTTGCACCAGTCTGCACTCCCACCAGCAGTGGAGCAGGGTTTCTCTTTCCTCACAGCCCCACCAGCATTTGTTATTGGTTGATTTCTTGATAGCAGCCATTCTTTCTGGAGTGAGGTGGAATCTCAGTGTTGTTTTCATTTGCATGTCTCGAATGACCAGTGATGTTGAACATTTTTTCATGTATTTATTTTCTATTTCTACTTCTTTGAGAAATGTCTGTCATTTATAGCTAAGTGGATGCACATTGAGGCGATACTCTTAAGTGAAATAAATAGGACACACATGTATAAATACCGAATAGTTTCTCTGGTGTGAGAAACTGAAAGTGTAAATAAGGACTAAAATGTGTAATAGGTAATGTGAAATAGGAAGAAAAGGGGCAAAGGGGAAGGAAGTGGGAGGGCTAGGGGAAAGGATAGAAAGGAATGGGATTAATATGAGAAAATGGAAAAATAGGATTAAAATCTTTGTAAATAGGGAGGACTGGAGGGGTTGAAGGGAGGGCTGGGCAAGGGTGAAAAATAAGAACCAAGAGAAACTATGTAAAGGTGCAAATTTCCAGTGATGAATGTCATTATATTGTATACCTAAAATGTACCAATGATTAGAATGAATAATCAATAATGCAAAATAGGAAGAAAAGGTCCAAAGGGGTAGGGGTAGTGGGAGGGGCAGGGGAAAGGAAAGAAGGGAAAGGAAAAACGCTGAGAAATGGAAAAAATGGAAATAAAGTCTTTGTAAATAGGTAAGGGTGGAGGGGGTGAAGGGAGGGCTAAGAATGGGGGGAAAATAAGAACCAAGATGCATTATGTAAAGGTACAATTCCCACTGAGAAATGTAATTGTGTTGTATACCTACAATGTACCAATAAAAGAAAAAAAAAAAAAAGAAAATTAATGAGAGGTGATCATTGTGTTATAGAGTAGTATCAAACCTTAGTTGTTCCTACTTTGCCTACACTCAAAAGGACATTATTTTTCCTATTATATTAAATATTTAAATACTTAACCATATCGTCTGTATGACAGTCATTGTGCTAGGAACCAAGTGTTTAAAGTTTATTAAGACTGCATACCCTGAACCCTGAGGCTGGCCTAGTGCTGGGGCAGGTAGTTGTGAAACCTACATCTGCTGGAGCTGATCTTGAGCCTAGGATGATAGAAACTGGTCTGGTGCCTGGAACTATTAGGGCCAAGGCCCTTGGGACTGACGTTGGAGTCTAGGTCAACTGATGCCAATCTAGAAGCTGAGTATGCAGGTGTTGGCCTAGAGCAGTGATGGTAAACCTTTTAGAGATGAGTGCCCAGACTGCAACCCAAAACCCACTTATTTATCACAAAGTGCTAGTACTGCAAATAAATCTGAGTACTGAGGTTTCAGTTTAGAAAAAAGAATTCATACACTGACATCTTTTGTCTTAAAAAGAAAAACAACTCATTTGCCATAGGTTTACTACCACTGGCCTAAAGGTTAGGAGTACAAAAGCAGTCTGGATCCTAGAGTACAGCCTGGTTCTTCAGAGGCAGTTCTGGAGCCTGGATCCATGGGGGCAGGTTCAGCACTGAGGAGTACTGGGTTGATTCTGGATATATAGGCTCCAGCAGATGGGGAGCCATTCAAGAGCTTGAAGCCACTAGGGTTGCCCTGGGGCCAGACTGGTGAGCGTTTACCAGGCAGACCTGGAGCCCATAGCTGAATGATCCTACCTGGTGCTACAACCAAGCAGGCTTGGAGGCTTAGTCTTCAAATGTACTAGTCTAGAGCCTGAGGCCTCAGAGGCTGGCCTGGTGCTGAGCAGGTGTGGAACCTCTATCTGTAGGGAACAGTAAGTCCCTACTTCCCATATGCAGACCACCTACATAAGGGACCAAGAAATGTGAAAAATCAAGATAAAAAGAAACATTTAAAAAAAAACATGTAAAGAACACAGTAATTTCCCAGTAGCTGACCACAAAGAAAGTTCAGTGACAATAGGAAGAATCAGCTGAAAGACATGGTTGTTGCTACTAGTGGTGCAGTGTTTGGAGAAGAGGGGCTGACCCTAAATCTTGAAAATGTTCCAACCCATGACTTAGGAAAAGTTGGAGAGGTCATCGTGCCCAAAGATGACGCCATGCTTTTGAAAGGCAAAGGTGACAAAGCTGAAAAACGTATTCAAGAAATCACTGAACAATTAGAAATCACAACCAGTTAATATGAGGAGAAACTGACAAGCGACTGGCGAAGCTTCCAGATGGAGTGGCTATGCTGAAAGTTGGTAGGACAAGTGGTATCAAGGTGAATGAGAAAAAAGACAGGGTCACAGATGCCCTCCATGCTACGAGGGCAGCTGTGGAAGAAGACATTGTGCTGGGGGCGCGGCTGTGCCCTGCTTCAGTGCATTCCCACCCTGGACACCTTAACTCTTGCTAATGATCAAAAAATTGGTATAGAAATTATTAAAAGAACACTGAAGATTCCTTCAATGAACATTGCCAAGAATGCAGGCGTAGAAGGATTTTTGATAGTTGAGAAAATCCTGCAGAGCTCCTCCGAGGTTGGCTATGATGCTATGCTTGGAGACCTGTCAGTATGGTAGAGAAAGGAATCATTGATCCAACAAAGGTTGAAAGAACTGCTTTGCTGGATGCTGCAGGGATGGCTTCTCTGTTAACAAGGGTAGAAGTCGTGGTCACACAAATTCCTAAGGAGGAGAAGAAACCTGCCATGGGTGGGATGGGCGGTGGCATGTTCTAACCTAGAGTAGCACTTGGCCCTTGCTGATGAACTGTGACAGGAAGCTCCATGCAGAGTCCTCCCCAGTAACTGGAGAATTCAGATGAAGGAAATGAAGAGAAGGCTGGCTGATGTAAGGAAATCACACACCCATCATTGCTGGTTTCAGTTACAATATATAATGGCTGTCATTGTCCATGCCTACAGATAATTTATTTTGTATTTTTGAATACAAAAACATTTGTATATTTCTGAAACTGGGTGCCAGAGCCATGTACCAGTGTACTGCTTTCAATTTAATCACGGAGGCATTTCTACTACTGTTCTGTTAC